>NC_064838.1:67700000-68950000 GCF_024166365.1 Elephas maximus indicus
GAAGGAGGGAAGGAGAGTCAGGTTGTCTAGAGTTACAGAAAGGAGGTTTGACTTCGACTCGTGGTGACCCATGGTGTCAAAAGTAGAACTGTGCTCCAAAGAGTTTTCAATAGTTGATTTTTTGGAAGCAGATTGGCAGGACTTTCTTTCAAGGCACCTCTGGATAGACTCGAACTTCCAACCTTCAGGTTAGCATCTGAGTGTGTTAACCCCTTGCACTACCCAGAAACTCCTTTAATATCTATAAGGCCTAGTCATTCTTCCTGTTTGGGTTCCTTGAAATTCTCTTATTTTCCTTTCAACAATTCCCCCACCCACTACCTAGCTAGAACGGCATTTCTTCCTTGCACCAAGGCACCTTGACCCCAATACACAGACTGAGTCCTCCACAGAGAGCTTGGGAACACCTTTGTGCCAATGTTCCTCCTACCTGGGGCCTTCGTAAGTATTGCTGCCCTTTCCTCCACCTCCTTGGCTAACTCTCAGCCGTCGTGTCTCCTTCAGATTTCAGCTTCAAAATTTTACTTCCCTGGATTGCACCCGTCTATTGTAATTGCTTATAATATGAAGTTCACCTCCTTGGTAAAGCTTATTATAATTAATGAATCAATTTTGAAACTTATCTGTGTAATGTCTGTCTTTCCTGCTGATCCACAAAGCCGGACCATACCTATCGTGATACCCCTGTTGAATCCTTGGTATCTGGCACAATGCTTGGCATATAGTAAAAATTTAGTGCACATGTGTTGAGTGAATGGATGCATGGCTTATCCAAATGTCCCCATTAAATACCAATATAGCTGAAACTCAGCTGTGAAGAGGAGGTGGAAAGGGGATAAACTAAGTTCTGGAAGAACAACGAGATTCTGATTTTCCATGTAAATGAGTACAGGGGTCTGAAACCCACCCAGCAGCCTTAGAGTACTGGCGTCTTCTGGAACCTCTTGGTACAATCACTTCTTGCTTTAAGGCTGGGCTCAACCACTGCATGGTGATTTCTGAACACACGTGGGTGAATGTGAGGGAAGAGGCAGGACAGGCGCCTCTGAAATGAGATGATGACTTGCCAGGCTCGAAAGGAAACAGGATGATTCAACGCAGGAAAATCCTACGAGTCCTTTCTCTAAAACTCCTGCATGGTGGGCTTGATTGGCTCCTTCTTGGACTTAATCATGGGATGCCTGTGAGCCTCCAAACTTGAGCATCCTCTGGGAAACAGATCAGGGGGATGCAAAGACTTAGCTGCTGGGCCACTGTACACTCAGGATACATTTTTAGAGGCATGATTAGGGCAAATACTGCACCAGCCTTGGCCCATGGCGCCCCTGAGGGGTTTTTATTTACCTGGTACCATGAATAGAACTGTATCTAACAGTTGTGTATCTATGGAAAATGGCGCCTATGGCAAGCACTGAAATTACACCCCTGTCCAAACATCTGACACCCTTCTTTTAGGTAACTTTACCATAGTATCAGCTCAAAAATACAAGTCAAGCTCGCTAATCTTTTAATTAACGCATTACCATGCTTGAGGAAGGACGCCAGACCACACGAGGTTAATAGAAACTGCCCAGTGGCACCATTGCATTTACTGCCAGCAACAGTGTACCAGGCACAGTATTAGGCACTGGAGGGGGGGTCATGATGAAAGGATGTGGACCTATACTCCTCGAGGAGTAAGATATATAATGAAACATCAAGGCACATACTACAATGGAAGTATATGAGAAGTGAAATCTTCCCAAGATAATCACGGATGGTTTCCCAGAGGAGGTGACCCTTGGGCTGAGGCTCTGAAGGATGAGGAAGAGTCTGCATCAGGTTGAGTTGGCTGAGGTTGGGCCACTGCTTTTCCCTCCTTCTTATGGAAAATATTACAGGCAACCATGAATCCAAGAAGGTCTATATAACCGTATGTGGCCACAAAACATTCCCTCATCTCCTTTTGAACACAGTACTTCTGAGAGTGAGGAGAAGAATGAGGTGGGTTAATTCATGGGGCAATAGTGGTCCCCAGGCTCCTTAAAGGCTGCCGAGCAGCAAAGTTTACATCCCAATAGTCCGAAGGCCGTTATAGTGACCTGTCTCTTTCTTTCCATACTGGGACACAAACCTCAGTGAACTACATGGTATTCTTGGGGCAGCGGGGTAAGTGATATCTCTGATTTTTACTGCCAGCTGCTGGCTTTGCAGTTGCCATGGGATGCAGAGACAAACCATAACACCTGTGAAATATGTTCTTTCCAGCCATTCAGACGTGAAAGACTGTACTATCAAATGCAGTCCATATTATCACACCCATCGTTGGGCCATACTGATCCTTTTAACCCCACAGCCTTGAAGTTTTGGAAAACCCAATGGTCACAGATTCCACCACTCTGGCCCAGAGCGCCAAGGCCTCTGCAGTAGAATACTGGGAAAATCTGAAGAAGGAGCCATTCTCCCAGGCCTTGGACAGCTCCTAATGGCATCATAAACAGAGACTCATAACACTGAAATCTGCAGGAAAACAAGGCCATTTTTCTGTCCCGGGTACTTAAGCCTCGAGAAGAAACAGCATTCTGCCAGTCCAGGCTGTGGTTCTGGAGTGGAGTTTTCCACAGCAGCCCATTACAAACACATTTCAAAGCTGAAGTTGTGCCAAAACAAGGAAACTGTGGTCGTCTGTCTCTATTGCTACTTTTCCAAGCAAAACAGTAAATTAGCCTTGACGAAAGAACTGTTTATTCATACTGCTTTGTGAAAGGTGTGGCATACGGGTAAGCAAAGGCCTCCAAAGAAAGTTTCCACTGGCCATTTATTTTTGTTTGGGGCTGCTAACATTCCTCAGTGGGGATGGTCTCCCAACAACAGTCCCCACCAGGGCTGTTTATGCTCAGCTACACTGAGGGCTTTTGGGGAACACATTGAAAAGTAGCATTTGAAGGTGCTAACAGCTCCCCCAGCCAACTTCTTTTCTTTTCTGGCTTTGCATTTCTACCCAGAGAGGATGAAGGAGGTATGTATAGAAGCTGACAAAGCCTCTCCACTCAGAGAGACGTTCCCTAGACTCCAGAGGTCAAGACACATTTACTGGCAGGCGATCCCAAGGAGGGAGGTGACAGATGGGGACCTTGTCGATATGGGAGCTTACAGGCAGTGTGGCGGCTATCCCATCCAATCCCTCAAATACTCCCTGGGTTTCTGTCATGTGTTGGGTGATGTGGTTATCACTGGGGATGTGGTGATGGTATCTGGGGAAGGGCATGCCAGAAAGTGACCAGTTAGATGTCATGTGACAGAAGAAGTAACAGAGGCATTGCTGTTGTTGCTAGGTGCCGATGAGCCGGTTCCAACTCATGGCAACCCTACGTACAGCCCAACGAAACACTGCTGGGACCTGCGCCTTCCTCGCGATCGTTGTTACGCTTGAGCCCATTGTTGCAGCCACTGTGTCAATCCATCTCACTAAAGGCCTTCCTCCTCTTCACTGACCCTGTACTTTACCAACAGAGGAATGCAGAAAGTAAAAGGGGCACAGAAGAAAAGAACCTTATCCAGTCCATTTTAGTGGATCATACTCAACTTTGAATCCTGGGTCTCCAACTTACTAGCTACGTGACTTTAGACTGGCTTCTTCACCTCTCTGAATTTCAGTTTCCATATTTGAAACAGGGATAAGTCATAGAGTTATTATGAGGAGTAAGAGCTAAGAACAAATGTTAATACATTTTGAGTACTGACTCTACATATGTATGTAAACCAGGCATGCACATAAACTCTGCTAACGAAAACACTATGAATGGTAATGGTGGTCACTATAGTAAACCAAACCCAAAATCAAACCCGTTGCCGTCGAGTTGATTCCAATTCATAGCGACCCTATAGGACAGAGTAGAACTGCCCCATAGGGTTTCCAAAGACCAGCTGGTGGATTTGAACTGCCAACCTTTTGGTTAGCAGCTGAGCTCTTAACCACTGCACCACCAGGGCCCCAACTATGGTAAAGGTAATGGTAATAGCTGGCATCTACTGAGTGCTAACTAAGTACTTGGAGCCCTGGTGGCGCAGTGGATAAGAGCTCAGCTGCTAACCAAAAGGTTGGCAGTTTGAATCTACCAGCTGCTCTTTGAAAACCCTATGGGGCAGTTCTACTCTGTCTTTTAAGGTGGCTAGGAGTCAGAATAGGAAACCCTGGTGGCGTAGTGGTTAAGTGCTACAGCTGCTAACCCAAGGGCCGGCAGTTTGAATCCGCCAGGCGCTCCTTGGAAACTCTACGGGGCAGTTCTACTCTGTCCTATAGGGTTGCTATGAGTTGGAATCGACTCGATGGCACCCGGTTTGGTTTTTGGTTTTTTATGAGTCGGAATTGACTTGATAGCATTGGGTTTGGTTTGAGTTTTAACTATTTACTCCACCACCCATCTGCCTGTTACACTGTGGTGGCTTGCATGTTGCTATGATGCTGGAAGCTATGCCACTGGTATTTCAATATCAGCAGGGTCACTCATGGTGGACAGGTTTCAGTGAACTTCCAGACTAAGACAAACTAGGAAGAAAGGCCTGGCAATCTACTTCTGAAAATTACCAATGAAGACCCTACGGATCACAACAGAAGATTGTCCAATTTTTTGCTTTGGACATGTTATCAGGAGGGATCAATCACTGGAGAGGGACATCGTATTTGGTGAAGCAGAGAGCCAGCGAGGGTGAGGTAGACCCTTGGTGAGATGGAATGACACAATAGCCTCAACGATGGATTTGAACATGCTGGAGGTGGTGAGGGTGAGGTCAGACCAGGCAATGTTTCATTCTGTCCTACATAAGGTCCCCACGAGTCAGAGCTGACCCAATGGCAGCTAACAACAACTATATACTGGACCTTGGTTTAAGCATTTCACCTCACTTAATTTCACCTCACTTAATCATCTCAAAACTCCACTGAGGTAGATGCTATTAAACTTAAATCAGTAATTGGTCGAGTCAAGTTTGAAACCCAGCAGACTGGCTCCAGAGACCATGTCCTTAGCTACTACCATATGATAGCGCAGAACCAAGCAACCCCAAACGTCCATAGTGTGGAGGTGGAGAAAGCCTGCTATGGTGCCTCTCAGGGTAGCGTACCTTCCGTGTATGACCCCATTTCACAGAGCTGAAGCAGAGGCTGGTGGGAACAGAGTCTTCCACACCAATGACCACTCCATTAGCACCCAGTCAATGTGGACTGTATGAGGTGGGTGTGGGGTAAAGAGTAGGGAGAGATGGGGATGGGGCAGGCACAGTAAATGAGAGAAAGAAGGTCTTGGTAGTCGTTTGTCAAAATTGGCACCACAGATGTTAGAAGGCATTTTGGGAACAGGTTTTTATTAGGGTTCCCTGAATTGCCTTCTTTACCCAAACTGGTCTTTCAATGGCTTAGCCTTACTTCCTCTGCTTTTCTGAATGGGGTTAGTAGTAACTATGTGGTTTATTACTCCTATCTCAAACACAGAAACTAAAATTCAGAGAGGTGAAGGACCTTTCTTCACCTGAATGAGCTTCACAGAACCTCACTGGCATTGAGATTTTTCCTGATCTCAAGCTCCCCTGGGTTTTTACTATCTGGCAAAGGCCAAAGTCATGGAGATGCTTCTTATGCATGTTCTTTCAGGCAACAAACTGAACTAAACTCCTGCTGCGTGCCCGGACCCCGCACTCCTTCACAGCACTGGGTGATGAACTAAACTCCTGCTGCGTGCCCGGACCCCGCGCTCCTTCACAGCACTGGGTGATGAACTAAACTCCTGCTGCGTGCCCGGACCCCGCGCTCCTTCACAGCACTGGGTGGTGAACTAAACTCCTGCTGCGTGCCCGGACCCCGCGCTCCTTCACAGCACTGGGTGATGAACTAAACTCCTGCTGCGTGCCCGGACCCCGCGCTCCTTCACAGCACTGGGTGATGAACTAAACTCCTGCTGCGTGCCCGGACCCCGCGCTCCTTCACAGCCCTGGGTGGATGCAGACATAGCACAATTCATTTGTAATCCAGGGGTTAGCACCATTCTCTGTAAGAGAAAATTCCATTTCTATCTGAGTTTTGGCAATGTGCAGAGCAGAGCTTTTCCATCAGGGAAACATCCAGATACTGTTGCTTTCCTGGGGGTATATTCTTATTTCAACAGCACCATGGTATGAGATGGTAATTTTGTGCTGCATAAAATTGGGGGTTACATGACTGCACATCTAAATTATAGCTTGAAAAACCAATGGCTTCTTACTCCCACACCTCTGCCACCAATACTACAAAAGCAGGATTCTTTGTCTTATGTAATTAGCTGAAGAATCTTGGAATTTTACCCCAAAATGTGGCCAAAAGAACTGGCAAATATCAGAGCAGCACTAATGCCACAATCTGCCTGTTTAAGATCCAATGTCAACTTCTGATCACACAGTTTAAATAACTTAGACTTAATTCCTGGATGAAGTTTGGGGACACTTTAATATCAACATGAGAGGATTTGGGGAAATGTTTGAACAGGGATTAGGAAGTCTTTTCTACCAGATTAAAAAAAATGCATTTAGATCTCTCCTGGGAACTTTCAAGGCAGCACGTCTGATATCCACAGTGAGGGCTCCTGCAGCCGCTTCTCTCTGTTGACTCCTGGGACGTTGGTGTGATGGAACTGATAGATCTCAGTGTGGGGTTGCGGGTAGGGCAAAGCCGCCTTGCTCTTGCCTTCCTTCTCTCTGAGGAAGAGAGGACAGAAGTATGCCTTTCAGGGGAAGCATGTGATGATGAGAATGCTGCTTGTGGAACACCCAGGGTCCCTACAACCTCTTTTTCCAGATCCCGAGGAAGGAATCCATAGACAGGATTCTGAATTCCAGAAGCCAGTTGTGCCTAAAGCTGCTGCTTTATTTGGACTTCTGGATAAACAGAAGGGAATGCACAGGAAATCTGAGTGGAAGAGAGAAAGCAATTTCCTGAAGGGGCAACCAAAATGGAGACAAGAAGGTGGAGAGAGAGGTGGTCGTGTTCTTGTGTGTCTTCTTGCCTCTCGTCTGATTACTCAAAAGAAGAGCATGACGGTTGGAATCAGAGGACCAGGGTTTCAGTTCAGCTTTCTACTTACTGGCTGAGTGAACTTGGCCACGTCACCTAAGCTCTTTGCTGTGTCCACACTGAAGAGAATTAGTGTAACCCACAGGATCATGAGTCACAGGTCTAAATAAGAGTTTATGTGCAATTGCTCAGCCAGTGCCTGACAGTTAATAAAGGACTGATGAGCAGAGAGAGAGGTCAGCGTGGTTACAGTGTGGCTAAGGCAAGGTAAAGGACTGGGTGGAGGGCATGCTGGATCTCTAGACTGGGGTGATGGTGAAAATGAAGGCCTGTATTTGGGAAGGCGTACTGTTTTTTTACTGTAATGTTAGTGTGCTTCCTGGTTGAGAGTGTAGATTCTGGTCCTGGAGTGATATTGGCCAAGTCCTCTATTGTCTGCTTCAGTCTCCTCATCTACGAAATGGGGATCACGATAGCACTTTCCCATGAGGTTGTTGGAAGGTTAGAGGGTTAGAGGGGTTATTAAGTACAAAATTCTTGGAAGAGTGTTCGGCACACAGTAAATGTGCTAGTTGTTAGTACTGAATGTATCTTGCCATGTCTTCTAATTTATACCTACCACCCCACTCAACAGCCCTACCTCTTAGGCACCATCCTTACCCTCAGTGATACGTCTTCGCCATCCATGTGCTCAACGAGACCGCCTCACTCCCTTTCCACAGGGGGCTGGTTATTTGCACCAACGGTTGGCTCTTGAACCAAGTTTGACCAATCAGAAACCTGACTCTTAGAATTGTAAATTTGAAGAGGGTAGGGAGAAAAAGGGAATCCCTGGGTGGTCAAATGGTTAATGCACGTGGCTGCTAACCAAAAAGTTGGTGGTTCAAGTCCACCCATAGGTGCTTAGGAAGAAAGGCTTGGCAACCTACTGTTAAAAAATGAGCTGTTGAACACCCTGTGGAGCACAGTTCTGCTCCGACATACGAGTTGGACTTGGCATGAATTGGAGTTGACTTGATGGTGCCTGGTAAGTGAACAAAGGGGAGAGGTGAGAGAGAGAGAGAGACAAAGAGGCGAGGAGGCTGACTGGCTGCACGACCTGTTTGGCCACATCAAAAACATGCAGAGCTGCAGGGCAGCCGTGTTTCCCACGAGTGAAGAAAATAAAACTGATTTCCAGAGAAAGAAAGAATAATGAATGGGACACACAGAGTTGTAAGATGGAGAGAAAGCTCTGACCCCTTGTAGTCCCTGGTTCTGGATCTTCCCTGGGTTCTGGCTGTACTTTGCCCATGGGCTCTGAGATTCTCCTTGGTCCCTAGAATCAACCCCCTCTTCTACATAAGCTTCCCAGGGTTGCTGCCTGTTACTTGAAATCTGAAGTGCTCTACCAATCTTTTAATTCAGAGAGAGAGTGAATTATGTATGATGGCCGACAGCTATATCCAGGAATTTCTGGTTATGATATTCACAGGAGCTGACGTTCAGCCATATGGGTTGAATTGCACACCCTGACTAAAATTCACTGCGATGCTGGAAATAGAAAAATCAGGGCATGCTAAAAGAAGATAAGCAGAGATGCTGTTTCAATATCTCTTTATGAGCTAGTCAATATCTCAGATCTTGGTATTAGATTTTTAGTGAATATTTCCTGATCTTCCTCAGTATTAATCAGGCTGGTTTAGGCAAAGGGAGAATTTACTTTTCTTTGAATCCAACTAAACTGAAGGAAAAGCAGCTACAGGATTGAGACTCAAAAATTAACTGGAACCAGGGTCTACTATGCTGGGAATGACAACTTGAAGAGGAATGGAGTTGCATTTATTGCCAAAAAGAACGTTTCAACGTCTATCCTGAAGTACAATGCTGTCAGTGGTAGGACAATATCCATATGCCTAAAAGGGAGACCAGTGAATACGATTATTATTCAAATTTATGTACCAAGCACTAAGACCAAAGATGAAGAAATTGAAGATTTTTACCAACTTCAGCAGTCCGAAATTGACTGCACATGCACTCAGGATGCACTGATAATTACTCATGATTGGAATGTAAAAGTTGGAAACAAAGAAGGATTGGTAGTTGGAAAATACGGCCTCAGTGATAGAAATGATGCTGGAGATCGGATGATAGAATTTTGCAAGACCAATGACTTCTTCGTTGCAAGTACCTTTTTTCATGAACATAAACAGTGACGATACACATGGACCTCACCAGATGGAATACACAGGAATCAAATTGACTATATCTGTGCAAAGAAATGATGGAAAAGCTCAATATCTTCAGTCTGAACAAGACCAGGTCAGACTGCGGAATAGACCATCAATTGCTCATATGCAAGTTCAAGCTAAAACTGAAGAAAATTAGAGCAAGTTCATGAGAGCCAAAGCACAACCTTGAGTATGTCCCACCTAACTTTAGAAATCATCTCAAGAATAGATTTGATGCGTTGAACACTAATGACTGAAGGCCAGATGAGTTGTGGAATGATATCAAGGACATAATACATGAAGAAAGTAAGAGATTATTAGAAAAACAGGAAAGAAAGAAAAGACCAAAATGCATGTCAGCAGAGACCCTGGAACTTGCTTTTGAATGTCAAGTAGCTAAGGCAAGAGAAGAAATGATGAAGTAAAAGAGCTTAACAGACTATTTCAAAGGGTGGCTTGAGAAGACAAATTAAAGTATTATAATGACATGTGCAAAGACCTGGAGATAGAAAACCAAAGGGGAAGAACATATTCAGCATTTCTCAAGCCGAAAGAACTAAAGAAAAATTCAAGCCTCAAGTTGCAATACTGAAGGATTCTATGGGGAAAATATTAAATGACGCAGAAAGTATACAAAGAAGATGGAAGGAATACACAGAGTCGTTATGCCAAAAAGAATTGGTTGATACTCAACCATTTCAGGAGATGGCATATGATCAGGAACCGATGGTATCGAAGGAAGAAATCCAAGCTTCACTGAAGGGAATGGCAAAAAACAAGGCCCCAGGAGTTGACGGAATACCAGTTGAGATGTTTCAACAAATGGATGCAACACTAGAAGTGTTCACTCGTCTATGCCAAGAGATTTGGAAGACAGCTACCTGGCCAACTGACTGGAAGAGATCCATATTTATGCCTATTCCCAAGAAAGATGATCCAATTGAATGCAGAAGTTATCAAACAATATCATTAATATTACAGGCAAATAAAATTTTGCTGAAGATCATTCAAAAGTGGCTGCAGCAGTATATCAACAGGAAACTGCCAGAAATTCAGTCCAGATTCAGAAGAGGATGTGGAACGAGGGATATCATTGCTGATGTCAGATGGATCCTGGCTGAAAGCAGAGAATACCAGAAAGATGTTTACCTGTGTTTTACTGACTACGCAAAGGCATTTGACTGTGTGGATCATAACAAATTATGGATAACATTGTAAAGAAGGGAATTCCAGAACACTTAATTGTGCTGATGAGGAACATTTACGTAGACTAAGAGGCAGTCGTTCAGACAGAACAAGAGGATACTGTGTGGTTTAAAGTCAGGAAAGGTGTGTGTCAGGGTTGTATCTGATTTCACCATACCCATTCCATCTGTATGTTGAGTAAATAATCTAAGAAACTTGACTATATGAAGAAGAACGGTGCATCAGGATTGGAGGAAGACTCATTAACAACGTGCATTATGCAGATGACACAGCCTTGCTTGCTGAAAATGAAGAGTACTTGGGGCACTTACTGATGAAGATCAAAGACCACAGCCTTCAGTATGGATTACACCTCAACATAAGGAAAAAAAAAAAAAATCCTCACACCTGGACAATAAGCCATATCATGATAAATGGAGAAAAGATTGAAGTTGTCGAGGATTCAGTTTTACTTGGATCCACAATGAACACTCATGAAAGCAGCAGTCAAGAAATCAAAAGACACATTGCATTGGTCAAATCTGCTGCAAACGACCTCTTTGAAGTGTTGAAAAGCAAAGATGTCACCTTGAAGACTGTCATGGATTGAACTGTGTTCCCCCAAAATATCTGTCAACTTGGCTAGGTCATGATTCCCTTGTATAATCATATGATTGTCTACCATTTTATTTTCTGATGTGATTTCCCTGTTGTAAATCCTATCACTACGATATAATGAGATGGATTAGTGACAGTTATATTGATGAGGTCTACAAGATTAGGTAGTGTCTTAAGCCAATCTCTTTTGAGATATAAAAGAGATAAGCGAGTAGAGAGACATGGGGACCTCATACTACCAAGAAAGCAGTGCTGGGAGCAGAACACATCCTTTGGATGTGAGGTTCCTGCACTGAGATGCTCCCAGACCAAGGGAAGACTGATGACAAGGACTTTCCTCCAGAGTCAACAGCAAGAGGAGGCCTTTCCCTGGAGCTGATGCCCTGAATTTGGATTTGTAGCCTACTAGACAGTGAGAGAATAAGTTTCTCTTTGTTAAAGCCATCCACTTGTAGTATTTCTGTTATAGCAGCACTAGATGACTAAGACAAAGACTAAGGTATACCTGACCCAAGCCATGGTGTTTTCAATCACCTCATATATGTGTGAAAGCTGAACAATGAATAAGGAACACTGAAAAAGAATTGATGCCTTTCAATTGTGGTATTGACGAAGAATATTTAATATACCACGGGCTGCCAAAAGAACTAACAAATCTGTCTTGGAAGAAGTACAGCTAGAATGCTCCTTAGAAGCAAGGATGGTGAGATTTCATCTTGTGTACTTTGGACACATTATCAGGAAGGATAATTTCCTGGAGGAGGACATCGTGCTTGGTAAAGTAAAGGGTCAGTGAAAAAGAGGAAGGCCCTCAATAAGGTGGATGGACACAGGGGCTGCAACAATGGGCTCAAGCATAACAAGGATTGTGAGGATGGTACAGGACTGCGCAGTGCTTCATTCTGTTGTGTGTAGGGTTGCTATGAGTTGGAATCGACTGGACAGCACCTAACAACAACAACAACAACAACAGTGACTTAAACATGCTGAGGACTCTCAGTGTATTCTCTGTTTCTCTCTGTGTTGGCTTTATTCTTTCATCTTCTTTTTCCTACATGGAAGAATGCCTGAAGATGAACTTTCTACCACTGGAAAGATGTAGTTCTGCTGATTCCCCAGCCCACATATTCCAGGGAAGGGATTCATTGGCCTAATTTACATCAGGTGTCTATTCTTTGACCAATCACTTGTGGCCAGGGCAGGCTGGGGAACTGTGATTGGTTCAGCTTGGGTGAATAGCTTACTCTGAGACCAACTTATTATGGGAAGGGGGCCACTGACATGAAAGGAGGACTGGAGGAAGACTGCAGGAGAGGAGAAGAAAAGGAGATGGTACTGGACAAATATCTCGTAGAAATCCACAAAACCCTGAATATTTGGGGGCCTTCCATATGTTTTGAAAGTATTCTCCATTCTCTGTGAATAATAACCAAGTTTCACTTCACCTGCCTATTTCTTTGACCAAGAAAACTTAGTTCTAAGTTGTTAATAACACCCTACTTGATATGAGAATATTTAATGGTGTAGGCTGGGGTAGAGAATTCTTTGATTTACTGTTCAGAAATGAGCATCTTGGCTTACTGTATAGCAGTTGTTCATCTATGGTCTTTTTAAAAATTAAAGTTAGCCTAATGCTTATCTCTCTCTTCTAATGCTAGTTTCTTAAATTATCACGCTAAGCGTCAAATGAACTAAACAACTAAAATGAAGGTGTCATGAGCTTGCTTTTGAAGGGCACAAGTGTGGTTTCATTTAAATGGGGACGAATACTTACTAGTTGGGGATGTACAGGCTGCCTAAAGACAGGGCAATGGACCAAATGACCTCCGTTCTGGATTATCTTCTCAGAGGACAAAGTGAGTTTGCAGGCAAAGCAAATTCCAAAGCCTTATTGATGTTTGCTCCCACATTTAGCAGTATTTGAGAACATAAGAGCCTTTCACAGTACCTTCAGACAAATCCCCAAATGCATACTATTTTTAGCCACCAGGCAGACTTGACCAAAATCTTTGAAGGTGTCCAAAAACAAGAAACACAACATTTCAATAAAACTGCTTGAGCACAAACAGAGGAATTTTCATGTTTCTCTGAATCTCTCTTTGGTTTCACTTCCTGTAGGATTCCTTTCCGTGTGTCCAAGTCCTGAGACTCTTCTCTCCAGAAAGAGAAGGCTGAGTGCTAAGCTATCCTCCTTGCCATCCTCCCTGCCACCCTCCAGCCCCCTCCCCTCAAATTCTTACATGACCTGTGACTACAATTTGAACCAGTAGGATCTTGTCTTCATTTAAAATTTTGATCATCATGGACTTTTTTTGCATTAATTATGATTTAAAAAAAATATTACAATAAGGTATAATTTATCTTGATTACTAAGTTTTTTGGCACTTCCTTAAATTTTTCACCCAAGGTGAGTGCCTCACCCTAGTTCCAGACTGCTATTTAGAGAGACCTGAGTTGAGGGTCCAGTAATCCTCTTAACTAGCAGCTATCATGCTCAGTCTGGATTTCCCTGTCTCAAAAGCAAGAGTGAAAAAAAAAAAACACTGTCGTTGAGTTGATTCCGACTCAAAGCAAGAGTAGTAACTAAAATTTCCTTATTGGGCTGTTCTGAGGATTGAGTGAGACGGTGCATGTGAAACATTTAGCATGCTTGGCAGAGTCAGCACTCAGTAAATACTGCCAGCATTGTTACTAGTAATAACAATAACACAAACAGCAGCAACAGTAATAATAGATAACACAGCTATAGTCCACAATAAAAAAAAAAAAAGTACAACATAATTCCATCCCTAGAGAAGCCATATCTACCGCGAGACTCAGATACAGAAGCAATCACCATTCAATTAAGTGCAATCAATAATAAAGGTCTGTGTGAGGCAAGATGAGCTAACCACTTAGAGAAGGTGTTGTAAGTCAGGTATTAAAGGCTGAGTTGAAGAGTTTGCCAAGTGAAGGAGAAAAGAAAGTCCATTTCACTGGGTTGAGAGACCAGTGGGTACAAAGACACAGAGGTTGCAAAGGACTGGTATACTCAGAGGAGAGGTCTAGGTAGCTGGACTGGGGAGTTCTGGTGGGAAAGTTGTGGGGGGGTGAGGTCGATAAGGAAGGATGTGGTTCCTTGATTCAGAGCTTTGAATACCATTCTAAAGACGTTAGATTTTTTTTCCCCCTGGGGATGATGGGGGGGATCTACTGAAGGTTTTTGAGCCTGGATTTTGAAATGTTCATATATGGGTTTTAGAATGGCAGTAATGCTAGGGATGGACAGGAGCAGGAGAGATCAGGGCCAGGAATCCCATTATGAGGCTATTGCAAGATTTCCAGGCTTAGAACAAGAGGATCTCATTTAAAGCTGTGGTGCCTGAGAGCAGGAATGAGATGGAGGCAGCATCAGGACACTGGGAGGCTGGTTGAGTGTGGAGTGTTGTGGGAAGGAAGGAGAAACTGAGAGTGCTCTGCAGTAATTGGATAGAGAATACGAGGAGAAGAGTAAATGTAGGTATGTGTGTGTGGTGGGAGGGGAGGGTAAGGAGACAGACTTTGAACACATTCAATTTGAAAAGCCAGGGGAACATCTAAGTGGAGATGTTCAATAGGCAGTTCTAAACAGGAGCCTGGAGACGAGAAGAGAGGTGGAGGCGAGAGTTTGGGTGTTGTCTGGAGCACAGGAAATGACCAGTTATCTCTGGGAGAGCTTGAAGGGAGGGAAGAGGGCTGAGAGCCCCATCAGGGAGCTTGTCCTCATCTGCCCTCCTCTGTGCTTCTTAATTTTATTGTCCGACTAAAACACCAAACCAATTACTGTCGATTCAGCCCTGACTCATGGTGACCAGAATGCGTGCCAGAGTGGAACAGTGCTCCATAGGATTGTCAATGGCTGTGATCTTCCGGAAGCAGATCTTTCTTCTGAGTCACCTCCAGGTGGATTTGAGCTGCCAGCCTTTCAGTTAGTAGCCAAGCACTTAAAATTTTATCTTCAGAAGGCCCTTAATAATCAGTGTGCTTCCTGTGGAGGACTTCTGCCTGGTCCCTCAGCAAGTGCCCCGGAGTTTCCTTACCCTGGCTATTTGGTCTGCCATTTGGAGACGTCCATCCAACTCCCGTCTGATCTGTGCTGCTTGCTCATCTGGATTATCCAGCTGCATGAAAACACAAACATGGGAACTTTCAGTTTGGGTCAAAACAGGCCATAAACTCATGACCTTCCATTTTCAGCTCACATTCAGACATGTGCTGCCTTAGACATATTTTACCTTCTCTAAAAGTTATGATGGTTGTAACAAACAAAGCCAATTTGTGTGAAATACAAGTAAAATTCTCTTAGGCTAGCATGATGTGGTGGGCAGTTGCTAGGAGAGACACTTAAATGACCTTATACAACAATCATCACTCATTTCTGAACTGCTAGGAAGCAGTGCTTCTGTTTTGGTCCAATGGAAAAAGTGCTTACAGGCCAGGCATACAAGGAAGGAGACGGCAATACAACTATCAGAAATGTATGGAGCAGACATAGCACACAGTCACAGCACATAAAAAGCCAGTCCCTGTCAAGCCAACTCCGACTCAGGGTGGCCCCTTGTGTGTCAGAGCAGAAGTGTGCTCCACAGGGTTTTCAGTGGCTGATTTTTCAGTAGATCATCAGGGCTTTCTTCCTAGGTGCCCCTGGACGGACTCGAACCTCCAACATTTCAGCTAGTGGATAAGTGTTCTAACCGTTTATACCACCCAGGGACTCCATGGCACATATACGCCACTGCCATTGAGTCAATTCCAACTCAGCAACCCTATAGGATTGAGTGGAATAGCCCCATAGGGTTTCCAAAGCTATAATCTTTACGGAAGCAGACTGCCATATCATTCTCCCACAGAGTGGCTGGTGAGTTCGAACCACCGGCCTTTTGGTTAGCAGCTGAGTGCTTTAGCCATTGTGGCACCAGGGCTCCTTCCATGGCACACACATGGCACATATTCTGCTCCTCTCCCACCCCTAGCTCATGGAAGATCTCTTAATCATTTCATTCCTTCTCATTGAACTTAGAGACTTTCTCAACCAGCACCCCAGAGAGCCACTACTGCGTACTTGGTGTTGATACCTACGCTGAAATCTATCCCTGTCTTCCTTTATGGTTAGAGCTATTAGGATATGAGGGTCAATAGCTTGGACAATACGCTAACTTCTTTGGTTTCAGTTTTCCCATCTGCGGAATGATGGAGTTGGTTATGTAACCTTCTTCCCTTTCAACTCTAACTTTTTATGAACCTGTGACGGGGATTGATGACTGCTTCTATAAAGAATCAGACAATAAATATTTTAGGCTTTGTGGGCCATAAAGTCTCTGTTGCAATGACTCAGCTCTTTCACTGTAGTGTGAAATCAGCCATAGACAATTATAAATGAGTGAGCATGGCTGTGTTCCAGTAAAACTTTATTTGCAAAAACAGGTGGTGGGCTGTAGTTTGAGGAGCCCTGCTCTGGGAGTGAAGATTCTCTCATTTCCAAGCAAGCTTAGCATTAGCCTTTAAACTGTAATTGAGTCTGCTATCTTTCAGTAATTTACCATTTATTTTGTTCACAGAAATATTTAATATGTAGGGAATTGTGGCACTCAAATAGGTTGGGCTTAATTCCTCTTTTTAACACATGTTACCTCACAATAAAAAAGTAGCTTCATAAATACGTGGGTTTTCTAAGTCCCTTTCTCCTAAAAGATATTTTTATTCAAAAATGTGCAAATGATACACAAACCAGCCCTCTGCTTCAAAAAAAAAAAAAAAAGGATCTTAGCTGTACTATGAAAAGGTATAGAAAATAAATTCTTTCTAGTACGATATAAACAATAACAACTAGAAAACTTATGGCCATGCTTTTGAAGTATCGCGATTAGTCTCCTTTGGTTTATGTTTTCTAAAGCACAGAAATATCCCTGTTTTCTGTGTGCCGTGCCCTTTGGCCACAGTATTCAGTTCTGGAGTCAGCATTGCTTTCTCTCCTCCTTTTGACAGTTTATTTTTTAATTTTAACTGTGGTAAAATATATGTAACATAAAAGTTGCCATTTTAACCATGTTACGTATACATTTCAGTGGTGTTAATTACATTCACAAGGTTGTGTAACCACCCCTATACTACTTGTTCCCACAACTTTTTCCTCACGCCAACAGAAACTCTGTGCCCGATGAGCACTGACTCCCTGCTCTCCGTGGCCCCCAGCCCCTGGTAACCACCCATCTACTTCCTGTCTCTGTACATTTGCCCATTCTAGATGTTTCATGTAAGAGTGATCATACAATATTTGTCCTTTTTTGTAGGACTTCATGTTTTCACAGTTCATCTATGTCATGTATCAGGACTTCATTTCTCTTTATGGCTGAATAATATCCCGTTGTATGGGTATTACCACATTTTGTCTATCCATTCATCTGCTGATGGACACTTGGGTGGTTTTCGACATTTCGGCTATTGTGAATAATGCTGCGATAAACATCCGTGTACGTATATCTGTTTAAGTTCCTGCTTTCGATTCTTTTGCTTATATACCCAGGTGTGGAAATCACTGGCTTGTGTGCTAATTCTATGTGTAACTTTTTGAGGAACTGCCAAACTGTTTTCCATGGCAGCTGCACCACTTCACACCACCCCCAGCCAGTGGTGTATCTAGGATGTTGCACTGGCCCTGGGCACATGGCTCCACTGAGCAGTTTCTATTAACCTGGTACAGCCCAACAGCCTTCTTCAAGTACGGTAATGTGTCAATTAAAAGATTAACGAGCTTGACCTGTATTTTTGAGACAATATTATGGTAAAGTAATATAAAAGAGGGGTGTCAGGTGTTTGGACAGGGGAACAATTTCAGTGCTTGCCATAGGCGCCACTTTCTGTAGATACGCCGCTGGCCCTACTGGGTTAATAGGAACTGCTCAGTGGCACCGTGTGCCCAGGGCAGGTGCACTACCTGCCCTACCTGCCGTGCCTTAGTTCCACCTCGGCCCCCAGCACTAGATGAAGGTTCCGGTTTTTCTACAGCCTCCCCAACACTTGTTATTTTCTGTATTTAGGTTTGTTTGTTTGTTTTACAATAGCCATCCTAGTGGGTGTGAAGTGGTTCCCCAGCAGTTTTGGGGAACAGAATTATATCCTAGATTACAAAGACTGGATTGCAACATTTGACCATATATTCTCAAGTTAATATTTCCTAAAGGGTGTTATGCTGAACAATCTTATTAGATGCTCCAGAAGAAAGGGTTCCATGCTCAGATAAATTTGGGAAATGCTGTGTCGAAATACGAAGCCTGAGAAGCTATGAAGTAAGGAAATTTGTCAGATTTTGTCCAACTTAATTCTTCTCTAAACTTAGATTTTCAGTTTCTGCATAACGCCCTTAGGATGCCAGTTGGAAAACTCTACTCTAAATAAGTGTAAAGAGAACCTTCCAAAAGCAATCACACTGCCTGCTGACCAGCAGTGCACCCCGATGGCTCGCTGCTTGCTGATGGGCCCACGTGGAAAACATGGCCCCCAAAACAGATGCTAACGTGCTTTTCCCAGGAAAAAGAGTTCTGGGGTCAGGAGGTGCTTTCCTTCTAGAAAATCTGTAATATGTATCAGCATAATCAAAGCCCATGGAAGCAGCAGTCAAGAAATCAAATGGCATATTGCATTGGGCGGATCTGCTGCAAAGGACCTCACTGAAATATTAGAAAGCAAAGATATCACCTTGAGAACTAAGGTGCGCCTGATCCAAGCCATGGTATTTTCAATCGCCTCATATGCATGTGAAAGCTGGACAACGAATAAGGAAGACCAAAGAAGAACTGATGCATTTTAATTATGACGTTGGTGAAGAATATTGAATATACCATGGTCTGCCAGAAGAACGAATAAATCTGTCTTGGAAGAAGTACAGCCAGGACGCTCCTTAGAAGGGAGGAAGGTGAGACTTCATCTCACATACTTTGTACATGTTATCAGGAGGGATCAGTCCCTGGAGAAGGACATCATGCTTGGTAAAGCGGTGGGTCAGGGAAAAAGAGGAAGATCTTCAACGAGATAGACTGACACAGTGGCTGCAACAACGGGCTCAAACATAGCAATGACTGTGAGGATGGCACAGGACCGGGCAGTGTTTCATTCTGCTGTACACAGGGTTGCTGTGAGTAGGAACCAACTTTTCAGCACTGAGTAATAACAGCATTAGCATAATCAAGAGTTCAAGAAGTTCTAGAGTAAGTAAGCCTAATTAACTGCATCTGACTTTGTCTTTTACTGAGATATTCCACCGAAAGCAAACCTTCCACCGAGCAGTTAGGGAAATTCCACATGTTCAATGGCTTTAGGTACCACTATTATCCCCATTTTACAGATGAGGAAACTGAGTCCCAGGAAGACTGAAAACATGCCCCGGTTCACACTGCTGGTAAAGAGCCATTTGAAATTGAGTCTCACTGCCTCAAACCAGAGCTCGTTTGCCTTGCATTATGCTAGCTTCCCTATGTGCCTTCTTTTTTTGCTATCTAATTGGTCCTGACAATTAGCTAACTCAGCATCTTCGCTTTTGTTACTTATAGACGTGAGTCCATTTGATGCATAGGGCTACCATCAGGAGGCAGAGAAATGCAGACCATCCGTCACCTGGCACGAATGACAGATTGTTTCTGGGGCAGCTAGAGCAGTGCCAGCTCCCTCCTTAAGAAATGACAACAGTAGGCGTATCTTTATCCTGGCTCTGGCACTTAGCGCTGTGTGACCTTGGGCAAGTTACCTAGCCTCCCTGTGCTTCAGGTCTGTTCACGTACAAATCAGGATAATAATTCTGTCTACGGTCGTCATGAGCGTTAACCGAGATATGAAGTGCTCAGCATGGTGCCTGGGACACAGCAAAAAAAAAAAAAAAACCAATCACTGAGTAGATTATCACTCACAACGGCTCCGCGTGTCTCAGAGTAGAACTGCCCTCAGAGGGTTTTCAATGGCTGGAACCCTATGGAAACCCTATGGGGCAGTTCTACTCTGTCCTACAGGGTCACTATGAATTGGAATCAACTCGGCGTCAATGGGTTTTTTTTTTTTTTTTTTTTTAATCCTACGGAAGTAGATTGCCATGCCCTTCTTCTGTTGCACCACTGGGTGGATTCAAACTGCCAACCTGTTGGTCAGCAGCTGAGGGCAAAACCTCCAGCCCTCAGGAAACGGTGACTGCTGTCATTGGTGCTGGCTGCACTTCTGACCAGGGCCACAATGGGGCGTTGAAGGCTCAGATAAGAAGTACCAGGTGGGACAGTGTCCCTTCCTGGCGTGAATGTGGGGTTTTGGTGTGACAGTCTGTGCAGTGAGGGGGTAGGCTCAGGGGCTCCCACCTCTTGGCAGAGCTCCCTGGCTTCTCTGTGTCTCCCATCTTCTCTGAAGTTGAGTGCCTTTGCTCTCTGTTAGGCTTTAATTAGCAGGAGTGACCCGAGGGTGGACACTGCCGCTGACAGTGAATGGTGTGAAGGGAGGATGAACAATGAAAGGCAGCCCCAGTTCCCTTAAATAGCCTGGCATGAGAGAGGCCCATCTTCGGCTGAGGAGCCTGACAGTCCGGCGGTACGAAATCCAAAAATACAAAGTGAAAAGGAGTAATTACCTTTTCAAGTGCTGGAAAGGAAAAGCCAGATAGTGAGCTTCCATGGAAACAAGGCTTTGTTTGCCATGCTGGTCTTCTCCACTCAGGGAAGAGCCAATCTCAGGGCAAACCTTCCCTGTGACAGCTCATTAGGGTTAAAAAATGTACGTGTGCACAGAGGCTTTTTACCTAATTAGACAGACCATCCTCCTGGGAGCAGGGGTCAAGCAGAGGTGGTGTGGCTGTTCTGACTCTGCGGCCAAACGAATGGAAACATTTCCTCGGACTTTTAAAGTGATGGAAGCAGAAAACTGAGCTCAGCATCGCCCAAGTGCAGGACTACGTACATAGTCTAAACCATCAGTTCAATCCCGTCCCACAGCTTGAGACTGTCTCCAACCCCGGGGCTGAGCCTCTTCAGCCAATGCAGACAGAGGCTTAGACAGGGTCACAGCTGGGAATGTGGTGGGGGAGGGCACAAGCCTGAGACTCACTTCCCAGCCAGGTGACCTTGAGAAGTTTCTTTACCTCTTGGAGCCTCAGTTTCCTGACTGCAAAATGGAAATCTTTTCTATCTTGCATGGCTGCCATCAGGACTAAATGAGACAACTTGTGGTGGTGGGCAAGGGAGGACAGGCTGACTGGCCCAAATCTTGGCTCTGCAGTTTCCTCCCTAAAATGGATTGAGCAAATTACTGGACCTTTCCAAGCCTCAGTTTCCTTCTCTGTAAATAAGTGCTCGGCACAGGGCTGGGTTGGATGGTGTTCCTCCAAAACTCATGTCATTCAAGGGATCTCAGAATGTGAAGGAGGGTCCCTGCAGGTGTACTCAGTTAAGAAGAGGTAGTACTGGAATAGGGTGGGCCCTTAATGCAATGTGACTGGTGTCTTTACAAGAGAAGGAGAGGGCACAGAGGGGAGACGCCACGTGTACGCAGACACAGGGGAGATGCCACCTGAAGACAGGCACACAGACGGGAGATGCTACGCCAAGACTCGGACGCAGAGGGGAGACGCCATGTGAAGACAGAGCAGAGATTGGAGCGATGCTGCCAGGAGCCACGGAGTGCCTGGGGCCACCAGAAGCTAGAAAAGACGAGAAAGAATTCTCCCCTAGAGGTTTTGGAGGGAGTATGGCCCTGCCGACGCCTTGCTTTCAAACTTCAGACCTCTGGAACCGTGAGGGAATAAATTTCCTGTTGCGTTAGCAGCCCACTTGGTGGTACTTTGCTATGGCAGGCCTAGGAAACCAACACCCATACCTTCCCTAACATGCCGTTAGGAGGATTAAATGGGATGATACTCATGCAAAGCATCTAGCATGGAGCTGGCGCGTAGTAGGTCCTCAGTACCCAGCTCTAAAACTATCACTATTTTCAGACTTCCCTCCCTCTCCTTGGAGATTTATGAAAAGCACGGGGTGGTGGAAGGAGCCCCAGGATGTATGTCAGCAGCCAGTATCTAGTCCTCAATTTGTCCTTAGCTGTGGGATCTTTCAAAAGAAACAGGCAGATTACTTTATGTACTATTTGAATAAGTGCTCCGGTTTCTGGAAAAATCTGTGGTATTCCGTCTCAGGCACAATGGACCAGATTTAGCCTGGGGACTAAAATGAAAATGACTGAGAACTGTGGCTGGAAGGAGCTTTAGAGGTGATCCGGTAAACGTGCGGCCGGGGATGTAACCCTACTGAGCTCTACAGCCACATCCCAAACCTCATCATCCCTCACTGTCAAGCCCTTTGCTGAGTCCTTTGGAATGGCTTGCTTTCCCTGCCACTGGGTCTTTGCACATGCTGTTCCTTATACCTGGAGCACTGTTCCCTTGCTCCTGGATCCCCTCCACCGTGACTGGTAACTCCTCCTTCATCCTTCAGTTTGGCAGCACACTCTTCCTACCTCCTGCTAGGAGAGCTGCTCTGACCACGTGCTCTCTTGGCATTATGCACTTCTCCTTATTAGCACTTATCACAGTTTCATGAAGTCATGTGATTATCTATCCTCATCTATCTCCCTGACTAGACTGTAAGCTCCATGGGGCAGGGATGGGTGTGATTTTGTTCACTGTGGTGTCTCTGGCACCTAGCACCTAGCACAGTGGGCTCTCAGTAAGTAACTGCTGAATGAATAAACTGATGCTTCAAACTGGTTGGTTCCGGTTTGAACCCCTGCTAAAAATTTGGATTTCTAACAAGTTTCCAGGTGAGGTGATGCTAATGCTGCTAGTTAGGGACCAACTCTAAGAACCATTAATAGAGCAGTCGTTCTTGAAACTTATTATACATAAGAATCGCCTGGGGATCCTGTTAAAATGTAGACTCTGATTCAGCATATCTGGGGTGGAATTGCAAATTCTTAAGCAGCGGGTTCGAAGCCCTGGAATAGACTGACTGCCTGACTTACCAAAGTTAATTACCTGTGACCCAGAGAAGGAAAGGACCTGCCCACAGGGACAAAGTGAGAGAACCAGGGCTGAATTCCACATCTGCTAATGTCCAGTCTGCTATGTCTTGCTGCTTAGGGCTGTGTCCCAGAAAATGCCACCCTCTGAAGAATTAGGTAAAGACTGAGCTTTGTTGCCACAGTACTGGTCGCATTCCTGATAAAGCTTTTTCTAGTTCTGGGCTTCCAGGGACTGACACCGTAAGCACCTGTGGGCAAGCCACACCTCTGATGGCTTTAGCTCCATCTGCTCACCTTGTTTCTTCTCCACTTCCCAGCCTGGCCCCTCGGTTGCTGAGGACCTGTGTCTGAGATGGAAGCTGCCAAGAGCCACTGCAGAGGAGGCTGGGGAAGAAGGAGAGGAGGTGTCTCCCCACAAGGCACTCCTAACAGCTGGCATGGCCCCCTTTTTTCCACAGCCCCACGGTTTTTATCTCCTTTGGAGACCAATCATTCCAGCGAATGAATGCCTGCCTTCCCGGGGCACTGCCGTCAGGAAACGTACAGCCGGGGAATGTGGATGCCAGGCTCCTGTTTCCAGGGTGCACTGAGGTTTGGCCTGTGGATATGCTGCATTCAGTTCTTGGCTCTGCCTCCAAATTCCTTCCCTGCCTTCTCTTACAGCCCTGCTTCCCTCTGTCCATCTCTCTCTCTCGCACACACACACATACGCACACCCCGTTGTCCAGGTTTAAATCTTTGCTTTTCCACTTTAAAGCTGAGCGACCTTGGGCAAGTTATTTGGCCTCTCTGAGCCTTAACTTAAATTTTTTTTTTTCCAACTCTCTTCACTCTGAATGGGAATAATAATGATAATACCCACCTCACAGGGGTGGTGGGAGATTAAATGAGACGATCCGGGTACACTCAGCAGAGCGCCTGGCACCAGCCACTTTCAGTGAATCTTTGCAGCCAATAATACTTGGTATTCCACAGCCTGAACATGTTCACCATTACACTAACGCTGGTTCTAACAACATTTGAAGTAGGCACGACAGATCCCCCCCGCCCCTCTTTCAGGTAAGAGACCAAACTTCCAAAGGCTAAGTAGCTTGCTAGGGGTTCTGGAGGTACGTGGTCCTGCACAGAGGCCGCAGCACTCAGGAGAAAGGGCAGAGTTTTTAGTATCAGAAGAGGTTGAGATCTAACCCTGACTCTCTCACCTACTCGCTCTGTGTGACCAGGGCCAGGGCAGGCAGGCTCTCAGAGGGTCTGTGTCTGTATCTCCAAAGTAAGAGACTCAGAGGACTGCTGTAATGATATAACAATAATTACAATAATCATTAATATCTTAATGATTATTATAATCACAATGATTATAATAATTATGAATATAATAATATTGTAATGACTATAATAAATGAGTAATGCTATTTTCTTACACAGTAGGCATTTGGTACATTATAGGTTAACTTATTATTACTTCTATTGTTGTTATTGGGGTGAATCGCTGATGAAACCTGCAGCCCCGGCCCCCATCACTGCTCATCTTGACTAGGGCTCTGTTCCAGGATTGCCTGTGGAGAAAACACGGAGCCTGGTGTCCCAAGCACACTCTGTTACGTTCTGTTTTTATAAAAACCACCCCAGTAGATGCTACTTCATTTGTGGAGGAGTTAAAATAAGACAGTGAGTGCCTTTCTTCACCACGTCTTACTTCCCCTCCAAGAGAAGACCTGGAGCAGGTCAGAGTTTCCATCCTGAAGGACACATTTCTCCTGACTGGAGAATGCAGGGCTTAACTCCCAGGGCCTGCCAGCCAATGAGAACACCGTCTGCATTTGAGTCACCAGTTTTATGTCTTTGCTGGTTTCTGGCAACACAGTAAACATAACACAAGAGCTCTAAATGCAGTAATTCTCTGAGCAAGCAGCAAGTAAATACATAAAAATACACCAACAGAAAGCCAATCTAATCTTTTATAAGCCTGAAGTTCTCAGCCAGTTTTTCCCCATTCCCACCCCAGTCCTGGAATGACCTCCCCTCCCTCTCCTTCCCGCCATTCTCAGTCTGATGTATCATTCGGGGTCTGGCTTCAGACCCACTTTCTTCAGGAAGCATCTGTGGATCGCACCAGCCCTGAACTCCCCAGCTCACTTTTACAGGCATTGCTAGCCAGTCCAGCTTTCTACGTGTCCTGTGTCTTCCACGTCCCTTCCCAATCAGAGCAGCTGTGTGGCACATTGGTCAGGGACCCAGGAGCTGGACACGGTCAGATCTTTGCTCAAGTCTTTGCTTTGCCACTTAGTGTCTTCATGACCCTGGACAACAAACTCATCTCTCTCTGCTGCCTCATCTGCAAAGTGGGCAGGGCTGATGGTAACAATGCCAATGCAGAGGCTCGTTACGAGAACGAGAGAGGTCGTTACTCATAAAGCACTCAGCGTGCTGCCTCGAATATGATGAGGTTCACAAAGTCAAGGCTATAATTTAGTGCTATTGAGGCCAGAGACCACAGTTCACCCAGCCTGGCGCACACATTATGGATCGTCTTAATGATACTCACAGCTGGGGCTAGAAGAGAGTCCAGTTCACCTGCACGATCATCAGGACACAGGGGACCAAAGCCACTCAAAGAAGGAGGTGGGCATTGTCCCCCGTGTGGGTGTGAGTGCAGCAGCCAAAGCCCAGAGTGTAGAAGAAGCAGACTTTGTGAAGAGAAGATTCAGGGGACCAGCCTGTTGTGTCCCTTTCCAGCTGTGTGACCTTGGTCAAGTTATATAACCTTTCAGGATACAGTTTCTGTATCTGATCAGTCACCCTGTTCTACCTCCTAAATACCTCTTGAATCCATCCATTCTGTTTATCCACATGCCTAGGCCAGCTACCACTGTCTCCGTCCTGACCACCGACCTGTTCATCTGCCTTCTCGCTTGCTTCCTCTAATATAGCAGTTCTCATTCCTGGCTGTACCTAGGGGAGATGAAAGAAAATCCTGATGTCCCGGCTGCACCCCAGACCAATTAATCAGATGTTTTGAGTCAAGTCCCAGGCAGCAGTATTATTATTATTATTTTTCACTCTCCAGGTGCCACTAATGTGCAGCAAAGATTGAAAACTTCTGCCAAAACCCAGCAGATCCTCAAGTTTGGTGCACGTTAAGGATCACCCAGAAAGCTTGCTAAAACACAGACTCCTGGGACTCTTCTCTGGAGATTTTTGGTTCAGTTGGTCTGGGGCGAAGCTTGAGAATCTGCCCGTCTCGCAAACTCTGGGGCGAAGCTGATGCTGAGGACCACACTTTGAGGAACAAGGATCTAATCCCTGCTCAGCACTGCAGCCTGGTCATCTTTCTGCAGTGTGCGTTTGTCATGCCACTCTCCTGCTTCCAACCCTCAACAGCTCTCCAGTTTCCTTGGCGCTGGGAGTCCCAGACGCTTATCAAAACCTAGGGAAATGTCCGCCTTCTGGCTCCTGCACAGTTTTCCAGCCTCATCCCCTACTCCGCCTCGTTCTCTAGGCTCGAGTCTTCTTGTTCTTCTAGGTTCTCAAACATGACATATTCCCACCTGGCCTGGGCTGATACGCCTGCTCTCCCTAGTCGTTGTCTGGCTAATACTTGTTAATCCAAGCTCTAGCCTTGATGTTGTTCTGAGGTTCTTAGGAGCCTTCTTGGTCCCAGCCAAGATCAACTTCTTTAGGCTCCCCTAGCATTCCGAACCTCACCTTTTATGATCCCCATCACACCCACATTCCCTGCTCCATGTCCCTGTCCCAGCAAGGCTGTAAAGTGCTCGAGGGCAGAGACCTTGTCTTGCTCACTATAAAATCCCCAGTGACTGACACAAGGCTGGCGAGTGAGAAAGACTTGCAGCATTGAATCTGAGAAGGAGATGATTGTATCTCCTTGGCAGAGTTGCTTTGGTGAGTTAATGGGATATGTTTTCGGAGCACTTAGTGTGCTATCTGACACTTAACAGGTGCTCATATCATGGCCTAAGTTAAAATCTTAATGCAAATGGTTTAAACGTATTTAATCCTTGCTGAGTGAATAAATGAAGGAATGGAATTGAGTATCTAAGGGAAGAAAGGGTAGAGAATAGCTGACTAAAGTGATGGGAATCATAGAGTTGTGAACCAGTTCCACTCTGTAATCCTCAGTTTTCTGATCTGGAAATTGGAGATATTAATATTAACAATAAGGAAGAACTGATGCCTTTGAATTATGGTGTTGGTGAAGAATATTGAATATACCATGGACTGCCAAAAGAATGCATAAACCTGTCTTGCAAGAAGTATGACCAGAATGGTCCTTAGAAGGGAGAATGGCGAGATTGTCTCATGTACTTTGGACAGGTTTTCAGGAGGGATTGGTCCCTGGAGAAGGTCATCATGCTTGGTAAAGTAGACAGTCAGTGAAAAAGAGGAAGACCCTCAACGAGATGGGTTGATGCAGTGGCTGCAACAACGGGGCTCAAGCATAGCAACAATTGTGAGGATGGTGCAGGACCAGGCGGTGTTTTGTTCTTTTGTACATAGGGTTGCTATGAGTCAGAACCAACTCGATGCTACCTAACAACAACACTCCAGTAATAATTTAACCAATATTCATGAAATACTTGATTTGTAGCAGGACTGTGCTATGAGCTGTGTGCAGAATGAACGTAGAACTTGCCTTCTATGAGTTTACGGTCAACATAAGAGCTTAACATATTGATCAACGAGTATTTGCTGTAGCCAGGCACTGGCTAACATATTGATCAACGAGTATTTGCTGTGGCCAAGCATTGGCTAACATATTGATCAACAAGTATTTGCTGGGGCCAGGCACAGGCTAACACATTGATCAATATATATTTTCTGTGGTCAGGCATCGGCTAACATATTGATCAACAAGTATTTTTGTGGCCAGGCATTGGCTGACATATTTATTGATCAATGAGTATTTGTTGTGGTTAGGCATGGCTGACATATTGATCAACAAGTATTTGTTGTGGCCAGGCATTGGCTGACATATTTATTGATTAATGAGTATTTGCTCTTGCCAGGCACGGTTGACATATTGATCAACGAGTATTTTCTGTGGCCAGGCATTGCTGACATATTGATTAATGAGTATTTGTTGCAGCCAGGCATTGTGTTTCTCATATATTATCTCATTTAATCTCAAAAAGACCCCTTCATGTAGGCATTATTATTACTATGAGTCCCACTTTACAGATGAGAAAACTGAGGCTCAGAGAGATTAAAGCAAGATCCCAAAGGGGTGGTAGAGCCAGAACACAAACTCTATGCTGCTTAAATCCAGGAGAACTGTCAGGATTGTTTCAGAAACAAAAAGGTTTTAAAAAATTAGTGAAGTGTTGCACAAATACAAATGATAATTTTTATTTCCCTGGTGTTTGCATTTAGTTTTTATTAATTTCTGTTCAGGCAGTCAATTTGATGAAAAATGATCACTTTTTCAAAATGAGCCATGGGTGATTTTATTCTCTGGAGACTTTGACGTGAATATCACAGGAGATAAAACGCTTTTTTTTTTTTATGCTGTTGAATAATTTTGATCTCCCAGCAGCACAAAATAGTGGTAGAAAGTAATTTATATAGTGGTGGAAAGTAATTTATAAACGGCACAGGTAACATGCTCAACAGGAAATCCAGGAAATACCCAGTGATGTCTAAAATACTTCTAACAACTAATAAAATGGAAAGTCTGCTAAAAGTACCCACTCTTTATTGTAAGAGGAAGTAAAGTTCATTTTCAAAGTATTGATAACACCATGTAAAAGTAACTCACAAGGTCAAAATGAAATTCAATTTTCCAGCTTCGGCAATTATGGCTTCAGCGCACCCACGTGTGTGTAAGAGAGAGCCTGAAGGCCCTAGAAAACACCCAGAGCTAGAAATCAGAGATGCCCATGCCAGACAAAACTGAGGAGAGGCAATGTCACTTCTGGGGCACATAGGAGCTGTCACATCTGCCACTGTTTCCTTTGAACAGCATGTCACAAATAGAAGACACACTTAATTTCTAGTCTCAGGCTGATCATTACACAAATACCTGGTATAAATTGGGTCAATTCACCCACATCTATCATTATCTCATTTTGCCTTCCCTGAAGAGTGTGTCTACCATGGTGTTACCATTCAAAGCCAAAAATATTTACAAAGGGTGGGTTCGCCTTGATTAAGACCTGTCAAAGGAACAGCTAGTTCCTGGTGTCAAATCCATAACCAAGTAGGTATATTTTCTAATGATTTCTTTTAAAAGTGTCTGTGGGCAAGAGGAGAAGGTATTATTAAAAAGAGCAAGACTCCAAAATCTTCTATGGGGGGAGGAAAAAAGTGAGTTAAAGAGAACCGGATTTCATAAACAGCCCTCATTAAACGCTTCTTGCTTTCAGTATACTGCATTGTGTGTTACACGTGAGAAAAGATATCAGGATATTATCTACTCTGGCACAAATGAGAGTTTTAAACATATTTACTGGGCTATATTGATGCCTACTCTGTGCCTAAACCAAAAAAAAAAAAAAACAAACCTATTGCTGTCAAGTTGATTCCAACTCATAGCAACTGTATAAACAGAGTAGAACTGCCCTGTAGAGTTTCCAAGGAGTGCCTGGTAGATTTGAACTGCCAACTTTTTGGTTAGCAGCCATAGCACTTAACCACTATGCCACCAGAGTTTCCACTCCGTGCCTAGTGCCGTATATGTAGCAAGTTGGACGTGGCTGGGGAGATTCAGAAGAAGTAGAAGATTTTGTATTATTGATGAAGTTGGGGTCAGTAATTCCATGTCAATCATAAACAAGGAAAATCAAGTGTTGTACTAAAAAACACAAGTATTTTAAAATTAAATTTAAAAAAGGGGAGGGAATTAATCAGGATAGGCTAATTTGTTCCACAATAAATTAGCCCTGAAATCTCAGCAGCTTAACACAACAACAGTTCATTTTTTATCCTATATGTTCAATATGGATTATGGAGGCTCCACACAGTCATGCAGGGATCTAGGATGATGGATTCATCACCACTTGGCAACTCTGCCATCTCAACACATGGCTTCCAGGATCATTGTGACAGGGGAAAAGAGTCTGTTTGCTGGAACTAGTCACACAGCCCTAATCTAATTGCAAGGGAAGTGAGAAAATGTCCAGAAACACGTGAAATATTTCATAAGCATTATTGTCTCTGCACAAAAAAACTACCATGGATTCTGGTTAAGGTACCTACAATATAGCCTCCATCTTGAACATCTAGAAATTGCTCAATTCTCTCTTTTACCTGGCCGGTGTGGATTACTCTACATCAGTTCAAAGTAACTCGAGTTAACATGGTAGAGCGTAATTCAATCTGCATCATAAAAGGGCAACGTGACTTTGGTTTAAAGGAAGGAAATAGACGAAGAAAGTACCTTCCTGGGAGAAACCAAAAAAAAAAAAAAAACCTGTTGCCATTGAGTTGATTCTGACTCATACCTAACCTACAGGACAGAGCAGAACTGCCCCATAGAGCTTCCAAGGAGTGCCTGGTGGAATCAAACTGCCAACCTTTTGGTTAGCAGCCATAGCTCTTAACCACTACACCACCAGGGTTTCCTCCTAGGAAAAAGAAACCTGCAAATAAACAACATTTCAACCAGTATAAATTAAAACAATATTGACTAAAATACCCATGCTCAGCACTAAGGAGGTTCAAATCAAGATGATCCTTGAGCCTCATGATCTAATTTCTTCCCAGTGCACCCACAGTCACTGAGACTGAGAAACATTTTGAGTGTCACGTAGACCATCAAGATTTAATGATTTCTGGACTTGAAATTTTATTTGTAATTCACATTCCAGGCTACTTCTCTGTGAAACTTTTCTTAAGATCAGACAATGCATTTTGGCCTTTCATATTTGCCAATGCTCTTAAGTGGAAATTTCTTAGTTAAAGGAATGTTTCCTAGGGCCTTTAGAGAGAGAGAGAGAGAGAAAAAAAAAAAAAAAACTTTGCAGTGAGCGTAGCAAATATTCCCTCCCCGTCAAAAATTACTATAAAACCTCAAAAGGAATACAAAGAAGTGGGACCTCAATTCACCACATTCAAAAAAAAAAAGACTGACTTCCACAAGAATAAAAGTTCACGGTGGGGATTTTGTTTCTAAAGGTCAATGTCCTGCCCTCTTTGCTACCAGTCCTGGGACACTGGGCATTTACTTGAAAAATTACGCCTTTGAGCAAAATGCTCGCTGTACCCTGAGGCAAGAAAGTGGGGAACTACAGTTTAGAGAAATGGTTTTAACATGAGGTAAGGCCCAAATGATTATTAGGTTAATAGCTCAGATAATGCCAGTCACAAAGTAGGCACTCAATACATGTTTCTCGAGTGATTGCCCATAAATATTGTCCTCCATGTAATAGAGGACGCTCCATGTTCTAAGCTGATCTGTGTGTGTGTGTTTGTTTTTCATTGAAAAATTATCCTGTAAGCTTTTATCATTCAACCAGTAGTGGCCATCACTGTCAACCCTACTGATTAAGTGATGATTGGATCAGCTACCTGTTTACTTTATCTGATAAAAATGAGTGGGTGGTCTAAAAGTACAGGATTTGAAGTAAATGAGATACTTAAATAGATATGAAAATGCTTCGAGCAGTTAAAAGGACCATGCAGAGGTTATTATTATTATTTGTTGACAGTATTTCACCTCCTTTTAAGTCCTGCAGGCGTTTTGCTGACATTTCAGCAAAATGTGTACTCCTGTCATTTCTTATTATGAAATTCGGCCATTGCGATATCAAATTCTGATGCCACAAGGCCCCTGCCGGTTTCAGGTGGTGCTTCACGGATTCTGTCTCCACCGCTTGACAGTGAATTCAGACGGTGCTTAATGGATTCTGTCTCTACAGCCTGACCTGTGCAGTTGAGTTGGAAAAAGGCTGATTAAAAAACTTGGAGTCAAGATATGCAGCCAGCCTGCACGGAACAAGATAATGCCCCAGGTGACTGTCTGTGGCTTTGATGTAGGGCAGTTGGAAGGCTTCTTACACCTGTGATAGGAAGTAAGACTGATGCACTCAGCGAGGAGAAAATTTTGAAAAATTTATAAGCTTACATATCATTTATAATTAATCTCTGAGTCAACAAGCACTGGCAATTTATACTGGCTAGCACTTTTTTTTTTTTTTATCACTGGGGAACAGCCAGGGCTCGGAGCTATAGGGCTCGGAGCTATACATCCCTCTGCAAATCCCTCTGGGGTGATTAATTTCATGACAACCTCCAGTTTCTTATCAGAAAAGCAGGGCTGCAGAAGCCCAGGAGATGGTCCTCCACCTAAGCTGTAACATGAGCCATCATTATGCATAAGAAGGCATCCAGTCTCTCCTAACTGCAGTCCCCCATTACAAAAACCAGGTTCAGGTTCAACAGAGCTCCAGATTGGGGTTTTTCTGAACAAAATTCTATGATCTCTATGATTCTTTCTTTCTTTTTCTTTTTTTTAGTAATATTTTATTGTGTTTTCGGTGAAGGTTTATACAGCAGTTTAGGTTCCCAGTCAACAATTTCTATACAAGTTGTTCAGTGACATTGGTTACATTCTTCATAATGTGTGAACTTTCTCATTATTTCCATTTTGGTTGTTCCATTTCCATTAATCTAGTTTCCCTGTCCCCTTACATTCTCATCTTTACTTTAAAGTAATGGTTGACTGTTTGGTCTCACAAAAAAACCCATTTCGGTAGAGTTGATTTCAACTCATGATGACCCTATAGTGAGACAGAGCCCCCACAGTGCTGTAGTCTTTGCCTGGCTTTCTCCCTTGCAATGGTGTATTGAAAAATCATTTCCTTTGCTGAGCTGCATCCCTCCCCCCACCCCAAGCTTTGCATTTGAATTCTGCTTTTACTTGGAGGTTATATGTAAACCCCACTGCGCCTGCAATTAAGAATGTTGCTGACATAACTTGTATGAGCTCCCTATTTGTAAACCCCTTTAAAAGTAACTTGCCTAGAGTTTATATATGTGCAATTTCTGGGGCAAGAGTATACAGCTTTCATCATATTTTCCAAAGTATCTGTGACCTTAAAAATGGACAGAACCTCTACTCCAGAAACTTCAATACTAGGTTACAGTTCTAAAATTGGATGGTGTCTTAGTTATGTAGTACTACGTTAATAGAAATACCACAAGCAGAGGCTTTAACGGACAGAAATTTATTCTCTCAGTCTACCCGTTGCCATCAAGTCAATTCTGACTAGTAGCAACGCTATAGGACAGAGAAGAACTGCCCCACAGGGTTTCCAAGGAGCAGGTGGTGGGTTTGAACCACCAACATTTTGGTTAGCAGCTGAACTCTTAATCACTGCACCAGCAGGGTTCCTCTCACAGACTAGGAGGCTAGAAATTGAAATTCAGTGCGCCAGCTCCTGGAGAAGGCTTCCTCTCTCTGTTGGCTCTGGGGGAAGGTCCTTGTCATCAACCTTCCCCTGGTCTACAAGCCTCTCAGCACAGAGACCCCAGGTCCAAAGGAGAGGAAGTGTTCCACTCCTGGCACTTCCTTCTTGGTGGCATGAGGTCCCTCCTTCTCTCTACTTGCTTCTCTTTTATATCGCAAAAGAGATTGAGTCAAAATACAACCTAATCCTGTAGATTGAGTCCTGCCTCGTTAACATAACTGCCTGTAATCCTGCCTTATTAACATCATAGAGGTTAGGACTTAGAACACATAGGATAATCACATCAGCTCACATAATGGTGGACAACCATACAATACTGGGGATCATGGCCTATCCAAGTTGGCACACATTTTAGGGGGACACAATTCAATCCATAACAGAGGGTAACTTGGCATTCTACATTACTTATATTGTATCTTCTGTACTTTTGTATTGAGTCTGGCTCACTCATCTCTTAGCTATTGATATTACCTCATCATTTCCTGACTAACTGCCTAGCCTTGTCAGTGGTTATAAAAACAAATATGCCCTCAAATTCCACCCATACAAATATGGCCATTTAATGTTCCTCTCTGTCCATCGCCCCTGAAACCTTCCTCTGACATTTTAAGATTGTTGCTTGCTTGTGACCAGGGTAGTATTTATTTACCTAACACATTAAATTTATTTTAAAAAGAAAAAAAAAAAAAAGTAACTTGCCTGCCCACCCTTGATGAGCAGTCTTGGCAGCACCAGCTCTGAATGACCCCATTTCCTTGCACAACAAAATGAAGGTGCCTTTCCTGTTCTCCCACCTCGGTCTCCTGTTTATTGGCTAATACGAGCCATGCCGAGTAAGAACCTGGGGTTTCCATCTGGTAACATTTCTGGTGAGCCAGCCAAGAGCCATCTGCTTGGTTCCTGAGGTGCATTGGAAAACAGAACAGCCCCGATGTCTGGTGCCACCAGGAGATTTCTCCTGGAGACCTTGGAGCAGCTCTGAGAGCCGATCCCCCCGGGACCCAAATGATGGCTCTTTGAGAGATATGAAACACAGCTGGGTTGTTTGCTAAGTGTCTAGGTAAGGCCTTAGAAGAGTCCCAAGAATAGACAGAAATTGACCATTGAGGGCATTAGGAATCTGAGGTTATTTGGTAAGTGACAGAGGAATTCCTAGGTAAGGGCTTAGAAGAGTCCCAAGAAATGGGAGGAATTGACTGCTGAGGGGATAAAAGGCTCAGGTACCTGTTAAGTTGGGGCACCAGATTAGGTTGTGTGAGTGCATGCATGTGTGTATCCAGAGAACGGGGAATGTTCAAGGGATCCCGGAATGCAACCCACTAAGACGCATCCTTAAGAACTGGAAACAGAGACTTGGACAGACATGGCTCTGACAGCATGCTTGACCCTTTTCTACTTTTGCCTCTTTAAATATATACCAAATAAAACCTTTCTTTTTGCTTTACTAAACTTTGTTGTGTTTTCACCCTACAAGAGTTACTGGTATAGTTGTTGCAGAGATTCTAAAACCATGAATCCAGTTGACCTCGAGGAGACCTGGACTATGGAGCAGAAGCCAACAAAAAGAGAGGTCCTATCTTCTGGATAAAATAAAATAAAAATAAATTTTTTTTTTTTTTTCCCTATCTTCTGGGCCCAAGCACTTGCATGCCATGTCCCTTTGACACCAGCAGGGTGAGTGTTCTCAGAAAACGAGCCTTGCTTATTCTTTTTGTTCTTTTTCTCGTGCTTTCTTAAGTTCTGTTTGGCGTATTTTTTTTTTTTTTTTTAAACTGGTTGTTTGGTTAAGAAGAATCTTTCTTAGATTTTTTGCTTGATCATTTGTTTAAGAGTGATAACTAGTAACTCTTGGTGAACTGCAGCTTAGGTCCAAATTTGGGCACTTGAAACATTAAACAGGTAATTCTATTTTCAAAGAGCTTAGAGAGTCACTATAAGCTGCAAAAATTCAGGAACGGGTTGACCAGTAAAAGCCATTAGGGTGGTAGCCGTTGCTCATCATGAGCATTAAAGACTCCCGTGATAGGATAAGGTGGTTGCAAGACAGGCTAGAGCACTAGGCTGCCTGCCACACACAAGCAAACTCTTGTGCAATGAAGGTACACTTGGTGTAAGCAAAACACTGTCCAAACCCCACAGTGGTCCTCGTTAGGTTTCTTTTTGTGGCTCAGGGAAAACCTCGAAAATACTATTCCGATTTTCTAAATTTGCAGGGAGAAGTGGCAGCTCCTGACCTGTTTTATAAAATTTGCAGAAAACGTGGTAGCAGCATACCTGCTTTATGATAGAGTTTCTCAAGAAAGAATTGCAATAATATTCCTCTATCTGACACTCTGGCAAGTTAGTAAAATTTTATCTAAAACCTGTTATTTCCATTGAATTGAGTTGATCTTACCAAAAATTGCTATATATGCTTTAAGAAACTAGAAACCCCATATCCTTGTTTTGTGTGGTATTGTTCAGTGAATTTATGTGGTCTTTCTGTCTCCTTTTGTTCTGAGAGCTTGCTTTTGGTCTAGAGCATTTTGTCTAAGTTTCTGTCTTGTATCAGGTTGGAGGCTATGGCTGAGAATTGCTGTTTTTTGTAAGTCTGTCTTAGAACCTCAGTTCTTTCCTCATCCACAAAAAGCTGTGTCTTATGTCTGTCTTATGATTTAGATTTTTAGTAGCTATATTGAAAAACATTATGTTTAAGTCAGTCATAAAGGCAAAGCCTTTGTAAGTAATTTAAGCTAGATATTATATGGGTGTTTTATTTAAAGAAAAAAGACAATTTTGTCTCAGAGTAAAACTAACAGTTTCAGAGTATGAAAAAGGAGGGAAGCCCAGAAAAAAACTGCTAAAGTGCTTTGGTATTTACTGGGTACATAAAAGGTTGTGATAAAGAGAAAGCAAAACTGCTTTCCAAGAGAATAGTAAAAGGGAAAGCAATTAGTTATCTTTTGCCTTTCAAAATGCCTAGATCGATTTAAACATATGTAAATGAATTGGGAGGACTCCTCCAGGCCCTAGTCTCCCTAGCCAAGAATTGATGGATTCATTTACAGAATTGATGAAGAGCTTTGGTATTTACTGGGTAGATAGCCATAGCCTTTCAAAATGCCTAGATCAATTTAAACATATGTAAATGAATCAGAATGGCCTAATCTTGTCTTCTACCATGAGTCAAAGAATAGAGAGGGTAGAACAACATCAAGGTTCCTTACCCCCCAGTCTCCAAGTTCATATAGCTCTAGGGAAGCTTTTTGAAAGACCCTTTCCAACTAGGTGAAGACCCCTTTAAGACAAAAAGAAGATAAGAAAAACCGCTACTTTACTACAATTATCAGAAATTGGGTGGATTCCAATCATAAAAGAACTGTAAACAAGTCTTCTCTATTATAGGGGAACCGAAGCCAAAAAAAAAAGAAAAAGAAAGAAATCACAACGAGACACACCTGAAATGGCCTCCAGCCCTAGAAAGACACTTTAAGGTTACATCCATATCAATGAATTGGTCAGTTGAACAGAGACTTTGTGATTTCCAAAGGCAGTTGATAAAATCTTTTAGGGCTAAAATTAGATTGGGAAAATATAAAAAATAGTGAAAGTTGAATGAAAACTTAGAATGTTTAACAGACTTTCAACAACAGTTATGTTTTATGGTACACAGGCTTAAAATAATTCCTAAGACCTTTTAGGTAACTTATTGAGTTAATATTTATTTGTCATAATTTAAACTTATATACTTTTGCTTTTTATGCCACAAGAGAGAGGATATATATATATATATATATATATATATATATATATATATATATATGGTTAAGAGCTACAGCTGCTAACCAAAAAGTCTGCAGTTCAGATTCACCAGGCGCTCCTTGGAAACTCTATGGGGCAGTTCCACTCTATCCTATAGAGTCTCTATGAGTCGGAATTGACTTGATGGCAATGGGTTTTTATGCATACACACACACACACACACACACACACATATATATTCAAGTCTGTATATGAGTGTGTTCATCTTTGCCATTTTAAAAGAATGTACTGTAAGAGATATGAAACAAAGGCAACATTTAAGAGGTTTATTAAAAAGAAATTTATTTGATATGGTTAAAAGTTTTATCTGACTAAAGTTTAATGGTTTAATTTATGAGATTTTTAAGAGCTTTAACATTAAATAAAATATAAAACAAAGAACTGGGTTTCTTGCTGGTTAAAATAAAATTTTCTTTGATCTCTGAGTTATAAGTATTAATTTATTCTTTGTGTAATCTGCCTAGAAGACAAAGGGTCATTCTCTCATTAGAATAAGATTTCAGAGTTGAAAACCAAGCCACATGGCTTTAGGAAAAAAAAAAAAAAAAAAAAGCTAAGGTTTTTACTTTAAGATCTTTGGTTAAATAACTTAAGTATTGTTTCACAGTGAGCTACAATAAGCTCCTGACAACTCTGAAACTTCACGGAAAGCCACAAAAAATGTTTACAAAGGAAAAGTGCTAAAAAGTTTTATTTAATAAGTTACAGGGAACGTGTTGTCAAAATCAAGAGAAACACCTGATTCTCTTTGAGTTAAAATTGTATGTTAGTACTCTTGTGTTTTTGCCAATATTAGACAGAAAGCACATAATATTGTGTCATAATTTTATTATTTCTTAGTTGTTAACTTGGTCACAACTTTATCAAAGCCAACAGTTTGGGGAATTCACATCATTTACGTATAAAAATTAAAAAAAAAATTACTATTCAGGTATTTAGAGACTTGATAATCTTGGTATATTCTTGGTATACCTTGAGGTATAATGCCTCAAGATTATTATGTATTATATATCTGAAGCTCCTGAAAAACATGGTTAACGGTTTTATTTAGAAATATTTTTACCTAGTTTTTTCTCGATAATCTTGGTATATTCTTTGTATATCCTGACTATATGGTATTATGTCTCAAGATTATTATGCATTGTATCTGAAGCTCTTTAAAAACATGGTTAATGGTTACACTTAGAAATATTTTTATCTAAAGCTTTTCTTTTTTCAACTGATTTAATTTGGTCTTTATGTTAATGTAATGAATTTCTATCAGGTCTTTCACTGTAAGAGTATTATTTTTGTAAGTTAATCATGACCATATTAAGTTTTGTCATCTGCAGATAAGTTTTTACTTTGCTGATTTGCTGAAAAGGTTTGACCAAAATATCTCAACAGAAAGATGGACTATACTGGACTTGCAAAAAGGACTGTTACTAGACTGAATAAAATTTCCAGAACTCCTATGTAGAAGCTAATGGGTTCACAGACTGTGGCTGATCCAGAATCACATGGAACAGAAATTAATTACATAAGACTAAGTAAATGAAAGGAAACTATGGGTTTTATGTGGGAATATTGCTGAGGTTTTAAGGTCCTACTTTCTAGATATAAGAAACCATTTTCTTTTTTCCTAAATTATTTACCTCATGGGTTTAGATAGTTTAACTTTTGAATCAGAAGTTCTTCTCTCATAAAAACATTTTTGCGACACTTCTGCTTCGGAGAAAGTGACCATCTTATTTATCTAGTGCTGCTGTAACAGAAATACCACAAGTGGATGGCTTTAACAAACAGAAACTTATTTTCTCATAGTCTAGTAGGCTAGAAGTCCAAATTCAGGGCATCAGCTCCGGGAGAAGGCTTTCTCTGTCAGCTCTGCAGAAAGGTCCTTGTCATCAATCTTTCCCTGGACTAGGAGCTTCTCTGTGCAAAACCTGCGGTCCAAAGGACACACTTTGCTCCCGCCACTGCTTTCTTGGTGGTATGAGGTTCCCCACTCTCTGCTTGCTTCCCTTTCCTTTTATCTCTTTTAAGATAAAAGGTGGTGCAGGCCATACCCCAGGGAATCATTGTATCAGAGATGTGACCTGAGCAAGGGTAGTACATTCTACCCTAATCCTCTTTAACCACAGGCAAAGATTATGATTTATAACATGTAGGAAAATCACAGAATGGAGGATAACCGTACAATACTGGGAATCAAGACCTAACCAAGTTGACACATATTTTGGGGGGACACAGTTCAATCCATGACATTCTACCCTTTGGCCCCCCAAAATTCATGTCCTTGCCATGTGTAAGACATAGTCAATATTCACCCCATCATATAGCAAAAGTTTTAAATCAACTCCAAGTCCAAAATCCAAAAATTCTTCATCTGTGAAATCTGGAATATAAGTCATCTGCTTCCAAAGTACAATGGCAGAACAGGCAGAAGCTAGACATTTCCATTAAAAATAGGAGAAACTGGAGGGAAAGAAGGCATAACAGGCACCAAGCAAGTCAGCAGAACATATTACATTAGCCCTCAAGGCTTTGAAAATAATCCTCCGTTCTCTGACACATTTTACACAATGGCCCTGCCCTCCAGACTCTAGGTATTGGCCACACTCTCTGGATTCTGAGTGGAGGACCCTCAGCCCTGGGCTTCAGCTCCACCTTCCAGGCCCACTGGGTTGGCAACTCTACTAGCTCGGCTTTAGGTGCACCATTCCCCTAGTCCATCTGAGAGGCGACTCCACCCTTAGAAACACCAGAGGCCATTGCTCCACTCTTTGAGACCCCAGAGGCCGAGGCCATACCTTTTGAGACTGAGGCAGCCTGGCTTCCTGTGTTCCTTGTCTCTTCAGCTTCTGCTTCCTGTGCTCCTTGGCCTCTCTGCCCTCGGACCTCACACCTGCATCTTCCCTGCTGGGGCAAGTGTCCCAAAACTCTGTAGCTCCACCGATAAGTGCCTGGGGGGGACCCCCCTTCACCAGTAAATTTCAGCTGGAAGGCACTCAGCTCTCTTGCTCTGTGGGTCAGCAAGCCCAGCTCCACAAGTAAATGCCCGGAGGCACCCCACTCTGCCAGGAAGCCTCCTGTGCAAAGGCACTTAGCTCTCTCACTCCATGTGTCAGCTCCAAAACCATCCCGTGCTGGTCTGGTTCTGCTGCTGCAGTTCTCTGCTGGTGTTTCTCACTATCTGTGCCCTCTCCAGTGTTAATGTTCTCCTCACTCCTTCTGAGTCCTCTATCCATTCACAGTTTCAAAACCACTTCCACATTTTAGGTATCTTTTAAAGCAGTACCCCACTCTCTCAATACCAAATTCTGTCTTAGTCATCTAGTGCTGCTATAACAGAAATATCTCAAGTGGACGGCTTTAACAAAGTGACCCATGACTGTTAATAGGTAGGTCAAGGAGGGACAGCTTGCCCTCGAGAACAACACTTAGCATGTTTTAAATGGATTAACTGAAGACCTCCAACAGGAGAGGTCCATCCTATATCATCTTGTTAACCATGTATTCTCTAATGAAAATCCGGTTGTCACACGTGAATTTTTCTACACCTTCTGTTTCCTCTAGCCCTTTCCAACTGACAGTGAGTTTACATGAGCAAGCTCTTGTTTAGGTTCCTGGTGAATGCATGGGAAAGCACTTTGAGAATTTTAAGACCACCTTTAGATATTCATGGTAATGATGCTAGTAAATATTGAAAAGGTAGTGTTAAATTGTTACACATTATAAAACAAGAGTCAAAAAGAAACCCCTTGGTCCAAAATTCAGGCTATGGTTGATAGTTTAATTCCTAGTTATAGTATAGGCGAATTAGAAAAATCTTTACAAAATTTGTCAGTCATTATGGGACAAATAACAGATGAAGTTGGTAATGAGATAAAAACACAATAGTAATCTCTGACATCATTAACCAAGGTGACATGAGATAACAAAATAGCCTTAGTTTTTTTTAATTAGCCCAAGAAAGCGTAATCTATGAGTAGCAAATACCTCTTGTTGCATTTGGATAAATATACAGGAAAAGTAGAACAGTATAGACATAGAATTAGACAGCAAGCTACTTGGTTACACACCGTAACACCCTTACAAACACCAGATTTATTTGGTTTGTTACCATCAGGAATAAGTACATGGGCTAGATCAGTACTGCAAAGGATAGCAATGTTTCTAGTCTGCATCCTGACAGTATTAGGCATAATAAAACTTATCTTCTATTGTCTTCCACACCTAAAAGGGCAAAAAAAAAGCCTCAGGCTAAAATGTTGATGTACATTCAGTCTACTTGCCGATTCGGCAATGTGATTGATGGGAACGTTGTTCTTACTTAAGATTTTGGTACAGAACTAGATGGTATCCAGTGGAAATCCAGCACCGTGAGTTTCAAGAGTCTGCCATGGCCACCATCTAAGGGCTTGACTAAGTCCAAGTATTAGTATCTCTGATCAAAAGAAAAGAATGATTTAGGAGATAATATTGGAGTCATTATTCCCAGTCCTTGAGCATAAAGAATGTAACTCGTACGAACTCCCTACTTGTAAACCCCTTTAAAAGTAACTTGCTTGCCTGCCCTTAGTGAGCAGTCTTGGCAGCAACAGCTCCGGCTGACTCCATTTCCTTGTACAAGGAAATAAAGGTGCCTCTCCTGTTCTCCCACCTGGGTCTCTCATTTATTGGCTAATACACATCATGCCAGGTGTCATGGATTGAATTATGTTCCCCCCAAAATCTGTGTATTGGCTTGGTTAGGCCATGATTCCAGTATTGTGTGGTTGTCCTCCATTTTCTGATTGTAATTTTACGTTAAGAAGATTAGGGTGGGATTGTAATACCACCCTTACCAGGTCACCTCCCTGATCCCAGGTAAAGGCAGTTTCCCTGGGGTGTGGCCTGCACCACCTTTTATCTCTCAACAGATAAAAGGATATGGAAGCAACCAGAGAGTTGGGACCTTATATCACCAAGAGAGCAGCACCAGGAGCAGAGTATGTCTTTTGGACCCAGGGTCCCTGCACCTAAGAAGCTCCTTGACCAGGGGAAGATAGAGGACAAAGACCTTCCTCCAGAGCCGACAGAGAGAGAGAGAAAGCCTTCCCCTGGAGCCGACACCCTGAATTTGGACTTGAAACCCACTAGACTGTGAGAGAATAAATTTTTCTTTGTTAAAGCTATGCACTTGTGGTATCTCTATTATAGCAGCACTAGATAACCAAGATATCAAGTAAGAACCTGGGGTTTCCACTCAGTAACAATAGGACAGAGTAGAACTGCCCCATAGGGTCTTCAAGGCTGTAAATCTTTATGGAAACAGACTGCCACATCTTTCTGCCACTGAAAGGCTGGCGGTTTGAACAGCCAAGCTTTCTGTTCACAGCTGAGTGCTTTAACCACTGTACCACCAGGGCTCCTAAAAATTAATCTAGGAGTAGAGTACTTACAGGTGTTCCTCGTCTCTAAAATTCTTCATCAGAGGTAATTTTCCCACCCAAGCATCTGTCAATGTCTCGAGACAGTTTTGATTGTCACAACTGAGGGGGTGGTGCTAATGGCATCTGATGGGTAGAGGCCAGGGGTACTGCTAAACATCCTACAATATACAGGACAGCCCAAAACGTCAATCAGTAGTGGTGAGGTTGAGACGCTGACCTCAGTCAGGGAAGATGTTTGCCCTGACAACATTTGATTATGGGGTGAAGAGAATGCTGCTAAGCTGATCTGAAGGCTTGACTTTATAACGTTAAACCTGGGCTGAGATCTGAAACAGTTTGGGGGAAGGAAGAGATTAGAAGGAAATTTTGACAGTTCATACTACGCGCAAATAATATGTTCTAGGAGTTTCCAGGTTTGCAGGAATAATCCAGACAAGTATTTGTGGAACTTGGCTTTGGAGCATAATTCACTAACGTGTGTAAGACCCTGGGGTTCAGTGGGTACAGCATGCTGGAGGGTTTGCAGTAGGCAGCCCCACTATGCTCTGTGCAGGTCTGTGTCCCACTTCCCGTGTTCAATGGACACAGCTGTGGCCGAGTGCACTCTTCCCCAACACTTTGTCCACTGTATTTTGACTCAAATACACTCAAACCAGGCCGCCAACCTGCCGCTCAGAGAGAAAGGGTGCTGCAAACACAATGCAACTTCCTCTTGATTTGTAAGTCTGAGGTTCCTCCCAGAACTGAACCAGAACAAAAGGTACAGAAAACCTAGGGGTATGACAGGAGGAGGGGCTGGGGAAGACTTTTAAGTGAGCTATCATGCTATTCCTTTATATAATTCGCTGCAAGATAAAAGTAAAAAAATCCCACCCCTTTTCCAGTAATACAAAAGATTTCTCCCTCCCTCTTAACTAAATTCCTCTTTTAGTTATCTTTTTATGTTTCTCATTGTCACTATCTCCTAAGGGGGGGGGAATAATGCTTGGCTCTAATGGCTGTGTTTCTGGCATTTCTTTCACTGAAATGAGAAACCACACTAATCTTGTAAAGAAGAAAGATCTTGCAATGAATTCATTTTAAAGGAGAACACCTTAGACCAGCTTATCTTGCCTGATAAGCCTGCAGTGAGTGTGGAGTGGAGATTTCTGGCTCCCAGGTTTATGTCATTCTTTCCTTGTGAAGGTTTTTTTAAAGCATGAATTTATGCCTTTTTTTTTTTTTTTTTTTTTTAACATATAAGCTTTATTTAAACAAATCTGCAAGGAGAAATACTGGTTGGCCCAAGGGAATTTCTGCAACAGGATATCAAATGGGATTTGTTAAGGATTGAATTGTGTCCCCCCAAAATATGCGTCAGAGTTCTAACCTCTATACCTGTGTATATAAACCCATTTAGGAAGAGGATTTTCTTCGTTGTATTAATGATGCCATTATCAGAGTAGCACGTGTCCTAAGCCGAGTAGCTTCTAAGACTGGTAGACAGTATAAGGAGTAGCACAGACGCAGAGACAAGCAAGCACAAACAGAGAAGACAGATGGCACGTAGACATTGCCAGTCAATCCAGTGATGCCAAGTCTACAGATGCTGAGGCCAGGATCTTCCCCCAGAGCCAACAGAAAGTGAGCCTTTCCCCAGAGCTGGTGCCCTGAATTTGGACTTACAGCCTCCTAAATTGTAAGAAAGTAAATTTCTGTTCTTTAAAGCCATCCACTTGTGGTATTTGTGTGACAGCAGCCCTCAGAAATGAAGACAGGATTCTTCCTGCTATTCTCGACTGAAGAGAGACACAAACTTTAGGGGGTCACCCATACTATCCAGGGCTTAATAACAGGTGTCCAAACTAGCACTGCTACTGCTGATCCTCATCCCATCAACCCCTCCCCACCAGCTCTACCCCTGTCTATAGAAGGAGAGGAGCCCTGGTGGTGCAGTGGTTAAGTGTTCAGCTGTTAAACAAAAGGTCGGCAGTTTGAATCCACCAGCTGCTCCTGGGAAAGCCTCTGGGGCATTTCTACTCTATCCTATAAGTTCGCTATGAGTTGGAATGGACTTGACGGCAATGGGTTTGGTTTGGCATGGGTTTTATAGAAGCAGAAAGGAGCCCTGGTGGCACAATGGCTAAGTGTGCTAATGGAAAGGTCAATGGTTTGAACCCATCAGCAGCTCCTTGGGAGAAGAGACCCGGTGATCGGGTCCTGTAAAGATGACAGCCTAGGAAACCCTATGAGGCAGCTCTGCTCTGTCACATGGAGTCTCTGTGAGTCGGGATCGACTGGATGGCACCCAACAACAGCAATGTAGAAGCAGAAAGCTGGGAAAGAAGAGGTGAGGGACTGATTAGAAAGAAAAGCTGTTCCTGTTTCAGAGGCGCTAGCCTGGCTGAGACTGCTGTGACTCTTCTTCATCCTCCCTGTGTGCTCCCCGCTGCTTCACCCTCCAAGAAGATACCTCGCAGGGGGTGGGATGCCTCCCTGTGTGCTCCCCGCTGCTTCACCCTCCAAGAAGATACCTCGCAGGGGGTGGGATGCCTCCCTGTGTGCTCCCCGCTGCTTCACCCTCCAAGAAGATACCTCGCGGGGGATGGGATGCCTCCCTGTGTGCTCCCCGCTGCTTCACCCTCCAAGAAGATACCTCGCAGGGGGTGGGATGCCTCCCTGTGTGCTCCCCGCTGCTTCGCACTCCAAGAAGATACCTCGCGGGGGGTGGGATGCCTCCCTGTGTGCTCCCCGCTGCTTCACCCTCCAAGAAGATACCTCGCGGGGGGTGGGATGCCTCCCTGTGTGCTCCCCGCTGCTTCGCACTCCAAGAAGATACCTCGCGGGGGGGTGGGATGCCTCCCTGTGTGCTCCCCGCTGCTTCACCCTCCAAGAAGATACCTTGTGGGGGGTGGGATGCCTGTGAGAAGGCAGGCGTCTCATCATCCTCCCTGTGCGCTTCCCGCTGCTTCACCCTCCAGGAAGATACCTCGTAGGGGGTCGGATGCCTTCCTGTGTGCTCCCCGCTGCTTCACCCTCCAAGAAGATACCTTGTAGAGGGTGGGATGCCTGTGAGAAGGCAGGCATCTCCTTTTCCTGCTGGGTGTCTGCTCTGCAGCCCACTGGTAGATCCTCCCTCTATGTCTAGTTGAGCAGATCTAAAATGCAAAGAGAACTGCAGAGAGATGGCAGCCTGATGGGGACACCTGTGGCATTACCTCTACAACCACTATTTGGTGTGGCAACGATGCTTGGGTTTCTCATGGGCCAAGTGCACACAGCAGGAAGTAGCTGGTCTTGAGTTATCTTGCTGGAAGCCCATCCTAGAAAATGGATGCTGGGCCAGGGAGCACCAGTAACAGGAGGCTCTGGAATGGAGTCCCAGAGATGGGAATGGATGTGTGCTTGGAAGATGTCAAGCTGAAGGAGATCTCCCTTACCAGGGAGGGCCCCCCATTACTGGGGCCCCCAAAGTTCATGCATGCCTCTCCAGAGAGCACCAGCATTTAGCTGGTACCACACAGTGGGACCAATGGAGAGATAGTGAAATAAAAGGGAGGAGAATGCAGTTACACGCCCAGTTAGGCTAAAAGGTCCTTGCCTTTCCCCAGCACTATCCAATACTCTTCAGTTCCCTGCACTGACCCCAGGGCACACAGACTAGGTCCAGAGGAGGCGGGGGGCGGGGGTGATGAGCTTTAAATTGGAGATGACATTGATGTTTTAAACCAGGCTTGGCTTTTGATACAAACCTGAAAGTGACTGGAAAGCTAAGAACCATGCATGAGTTTTCATTAAGAAACAGAAGAGGGAGTTTTCGACAGGGCAAGGCTGAAGGTAATGAATGGGGGGAAAAAAAAAACTGTTTTCATGTTTTTCTTCACCGGGTGCAGAATCGTCAATAAACTAGTTATGGATTACATCCAGGTCCTTTGATAAACTTTCCCATTTTGAAAAGTGTCACACTGCTTAATAAAAAGAAACCATCTCTACAGGCAATGAGGAACTACTAAAATGCATTGACGAGAAAAACAAGAGGATTGGATTTGTCCTGGATCGCTCTCGTGGTGAGGGGTGATAGAGAGGGAACTGGGAGAAGAGATGAGAGGGTGTTGGAACCATCCAAGTGAGACGGAAGCCATAAGGGTTAAGAGTTGAGTTTGGAAGTTCAGCCATTTAGAAGTTCTGCCCCCTTCAAAAATTGGCTTCCTCTCTATGAACCTGTTTGCTCATCTGAAAAATGGGAATAACCACAGTATCTACACCTCTATAGGCTGGTTTGAAGATTCAATGAAACCATGCAGATAAAGCAGTGGTAGGTTAAAACTGAACTCATCACCCCACCTCTCTCTCGAGTTGGCCATCATTCAGAATGACCTATTTCTACGAATGGCACTTTGGAGTCCCAGAGTGGTGCAAATCGTTAATGTGCTCAGCAGCTAACCAAAAGGTTGGAGGTTTGAGTTCACCCAGGGGTGCCTTGTAAGAAAGGCCTGGCGACCTACTTCCGAAAAATCAGTCACTGGAAACTTACGTAGCACAGATCTACTCTGACACATGAGGGGTCGCCATGAGTTGCAGTTGACTTGATGGCAACCGGCATAAATGGCACTTCAGTCCTCCCTAACATGGAGGCCTGAAACTTCAGCAACTCCTTGAATTTCCTCTCTCATTGCCAACCACATCCGATCATTTTTCAAATGCTCTCCTGTCCTCTTCTGTACTGCTGCTCCTAATAATGTCTGTATTTTTCTCCTCATTCCCCATTGTGTCCTTAGTTCAGACCTCTGATATGGCCACCTGGACCACTGTAATAGCTGTCTCTTCTCCACCCCTGCAGCCATGAGAGTGATCTAAAGCACACGTATGATTGTGCTGCTCACATCTTCAAGGACTTTCAATGGCTCCCCACTGCCATCAGAGGTGCGTCTCAATTTTTGAAAAAGCAGAATAGTACTTCAAAAATGGGAATTCTGTCTAGATGCCCCAACACAAAACTAAGAAAGCACATTTCTCTGACGGACATAGTGTTGATGTGGTTGTTGATGATGGTGGCTGTCCAGAGGCTTATCCCTACAGGAAAGCCCAGAGGGGGTTGTGAAAAACCACCTCTTTGAACCGATTTTTGAAAACTATGAGGATGCAGCCTGGCTCTTCACCATCTGGGCTCAACCCACGTTTCCAGCCTCCTTTCGCACCGTGATCTAAGTGATCCTGCTGAACTGAGCTTTTGGTGATTCTCCTAGAGGCTTCACACGATTCCCTTCCTTGGTTTTGCTGACAGTGTTTCCTTGGCCCAGAAAGCTTCTCTGCATGACTAGATCTCCCAGGCTTCTGAGCCCACATCAGATGTGCTGGTCCCCTGCCTAGCATTCTCCTAACCCACCTGTCCCCCAGTCAGCCCCTGCTATCCTTCCACTCTAGGGCAGGCTTCCCACCACCCCTGGGCTAGATCAGACTCCTTTCCCAAAGGCTCCCATAAAACCATGGAATCTCCCTCATAGAATCCAGGTTCATCTGTAACTATACACCCATTAGTGTGATTGCATGATTGATGCTTATTTCTCCTTTAGGCTGTAATTTCCTTTTTTTTTTTTTTTTTTTTACCTTTTTGGTAGTTGTTCTCGTTATTGACATGGTACCATTAGAGACTGGCACAGAGCCCCACCTGCGTTAAAATCAAAACCAAACCTGTTGCCATTGTGTCGATTCTGACTCATGACGACCCCACGTGTGTCAGAGTAGAACTGCTCCATAGGGTCTGCAGTGGCTGATTTTTCGGAAGTAGAGCTCCAGGGCTTCCTTCCTAGGCGTCTCTGGGTGGACTCGAACTAGAACATTTTGCTTAGCAGCTGAGCACATTAACTGTTTGCACCACAGTGGGAGTTCTGGTCTGTGTTAGGTGTTCAGCAAATACTTGTGCAAAGAAAGAAGGAAATGGATCTTCTCTGTGTAGCCTTCTTGATGGCCCTCTCACAGCACTTATCGCATTCTATCTCGGTATTATTACTGTCTGCACAGGTATCTAATGCTCCTGCTAGATTAGAAACTACTGAGGGAAAGGACTGTATCTAATTTCTCTCCTGTCTCCAAGAGGGCCCTGAAGAAAGAAACAAATGGTGGACAAGATTTTTGTTGTCTGACAAATCCATAAGAACAGAACTCTACACTGGATTCTCATTCCAAGCTGATCCTCAGAGTCCATGCTACGCGATCTCCTCTTGAAGAACCCAAGGTCTTCAGTCACTGGCACAAGGACTTCCATATGCTTACATGATCCCTAACGCTCCCCTGCTTTGTTCTAAATTCTGTTCCTGAGTGCCTTCTGTAACAGGTAAGGAAGTACGAGGTTTGCTGGGGGGTGTGGATGGCAATGGAGGAAAAGATGACACTTTCTGTCTTTTGTTCTCGAGGTGACCTTGGTTGGGGAAAAATCATATCTAAAGAGACACACTGTGTTTGAGCCTGTAGATGAATTACAAGGTTCTTATTGCCACGCTGGCTTATTAACTAACAAATTCAAAGGCAGTAAGAAAATAATTGGAAGGAATGAGAGTGAGCTATTTTCAGCAGCACCTGGGACAGACAATTCAGAAAGGTGGAGGCTTCCTTCTTTAATAATTGAAATCCTATTTCACAGTCCACAGATTCTGTGGCTGTGCCTTGATACCACCATAAAAGTATTTCTGGAATCAAGGAAAGACTCAGCTTTTTTTTGAACATTAAAGATAAGTGAAGTAGCTATTTTTTTTTTTTCAGTTTATCCTAGGGAACCTATGCCCCCAGGAAGCCAGTGAATCACTAAATGAGCAGAAAATGCCAGAACTGACTGGTTCCATCTACTTTATGTGAGACACTTAAATCCTGGAAGCGCTTAGTTGGGCATGCTTGCAAAGAAGCCCAGTGTACCGAAGAGGCAGCTCTTCGTGACCACCTTAAGCACATGCATTGAAAGCACTCTTTCCACTGTCAACATTAGTGCTTCGCAGTCAACTCTGAAAACTGGTAGTGTCCAGAGAGGCAGAGGATTTCCAAACCAGTCCATTTTAATACTCTCACTTTGCCAGTCAACAGAGTCAGAAGCTGAGATGTCAGCAAACTTTGGCAGAAGCTGACGACAAGCTCAGGGGAGGGTCCTCACTGGCTTAAGTCACTCAGCACATTGCATGTCATGGGAAACTGGGGGTGGAAAAGAGAAGCGTGCTGTCACATTATAGAGAGAGCAACTAGGGTCATATAACAATGTATGTATACATTTTTGTATGAGGAACTAACTTGAGCTGTAAACTTTCACTTAGAGCATAATAAAAATATTTTTAAAAAGAAATGAGATACAATTCCCCTCCCCTTGAATCTGAGCTAGCCTCATGACTGGCTTTGGCCAGTAGGATGGAGCTTAAGTGTGTTCTGGAAACTTCTGAGCCCAAGCCTTAAGTGGACTGGCAGCTTCCGTTTTCTGTCTGTTGGCACACAGCTGCCATGCTATGAAAAGCCCAGGATACATGGAGAGGCTATGTCCAGGAGAAGTGAAGCACTCTGTGTAGAAAGCCCTAGATGAAATGCCAGTGACAGTCACCGGTAATTGTCAACCATGCGAGTAACTATCTTCAGTGCTCCAGCCCAGGTGAACCTACAGATGACTACAGTCCCACTGATATCACACAGAGCAGAAGAACCACCCAGCTAAACCCAGTCAACCCATATATCATAAGAACTAATAAAATGGCTGCTCTTTTAAGCCAAATTTTTGAGGAAGTTTGTTATGCAGCAATACACAACAGAAACAGAAAGATTTCAGGGATTATTTGCTTCCTTCTGCACATTTTTCTGACTTTTTTTTCCAGAATACTGTTCTATAATAAACAAGCATTATTTAATATCCCCCCTTAAGAATATATGAGCAGAAAAGTAACACGTATTTTACTTTTAAGATTACTTCTTTTTCAGGTGGTCACCCAGGTGTGATGTGGTTATGGAGCAGAAGAAAGCTCATCAGCTCTCACAGGTATTAAATTTGGCCTTCTAACCCACACATATACACACACACTGTCACAAGCAATTGTGACTAGCTAATGTAAAAACAAAAAAAAATGAGCAATTAATAGACTTCATATGGGAGCACTTGGCGAACTATAAATGCATCATATAAATCAAAGAAGTGTTAATGATGCTAATGCTTAGAATAAAAAGGCAGTTTAAAAATAGACTAATCCTAACATTTTAGTTTAGATGTCAGTAAACTGACGCCCAGAATGTAAAGTGACTTGCTCGCCCAGCTAGAAAGCAGCAGAGTCAGGAAAAGACTATAAATGAAGAGTGACCAGAAGAAAACAAGGTGACTGCATTCCAGTGAATGTAAAAAATGTTGTACATGTTTTTGGCAAACAGAAGAGCATCTTCCTTTTCTCTGTATAGCATCTCAGAACCATAAAATACCCATGCGTTTCTACAGAGGGAAAACAACAATAAAGGAAACAACAACAACGCCCCCTCTGCCCACGCACAACCCAGCATCTATTCGAAGTTATTTCAGAAAGTCAGGCGGAAGAGGAAGTCAATGGATCAGCTGACATCAGTCTGCAGGAACATGTCTTTGGTCCCAAGTAACAGAAATACATTTATGTGTTAACTCTGAACCTGAGAGATAGTCCCCTTAAATTTCTGAAGCCCTGCTTTTGGCAAATGAGTTAATATACCTGAAAAATCATGATGTAAGAAAAAACGATGGTTAGACTACCGACAAGCAAAGGCAAATGAACTCTGTTCAGGAGCCCTGGTGGTACAGTGGTTAAAGTGATCAACTGCTAACCAAAAGGTCAGCAGTTCGAAACCACCAGTGGCTCTGCGGGAGAAAGATGTGGCCGTCTGCTTCCACAGAGATTTAGCCTTGGGAACCCTATGGGGTCGCTGAGTCAGAATCGATTCGATGGTGCTGGGGTGGCTTAGGGAGTATATTCCACTGTGGTACGTTGCCTATTTTGTACAGGAGGCTCATAATGAGTGAGGCCCAACTTATTTATATTTCAGACTGACCACTTATTTAACATTACACATTTTGATAGCATCTTTCACTAAGACAGCTTCCCAGAATGCACTGGGTAATTAGGCAGTTGGGAGGCATTGGTGGTTCAGGGGTAGAATTCCTGCCTTCCATGTGGGAGACCCAGGTTAGATTCCCAACCAATATACCTCATACGCAGCCACCACCCACCTCTCAGTGGAGGCTTGTGTGCTGCTCTGATGCTGAACAGGTTTCAGTGGAGCTTCCAGACCAAGGTGGATGAGGAAGAAAGGCCTGGCCACCTACTTTTCAAAATCAGCTGGTGAAAACCCTATGGATCACAATAGTCTGTTCCGTAACCAATCGTGGGAATGGCACAAGACTGGGCAGCATTTTGTTCTATTGTGCGTGGGGTTGCCCTGAGTTGGGGGTTAACCCGACTGCAGCTAACAGCAACAATTAGGCAGGAATGGATTTTAATGCCACATGCTCCTCCCCACGCAGTGATGCCCAGAAGATGTTGGCTTCATGCTAGCTCTTAATAGCATAATTGTGATGATGGTGATATCCTAGGGCCATCATCAAGTAGCCTGGCTGTGGCAGCTGTCACACAGCTTGGGAGACAGCCATCAAGAAGGGGTTGCTTGCTTTATGGCCAAAGGCTTGCAGCTTAAAATGCCACGAGGAGCTTTGTTTTCAGCAGGGAAGAGGGATCAACAGTCTTGGTGGGTTGAGGGGGCCCAAAAGCAGGGTGGCAAATCCCTTCCATCTGTCCTTGTTTTTCTAATGTCAGCGAGCAATTTAAAATGGCTAAAATTTACTCATCAAAACAAGGAGAGAAAAACTGCCCTCAACATCCTCAGGGAATATGTGAAAAAGTTGCAAACCAGGTTGGAAATACAGCAAAATGCCATCTGATTCAAGCCAAAACGATTTTCCATCAACAACCAAAGGCATTTTATCGGGTGACTGTTAAAAAGTTCTAAGAAAATGGACGCAACTCTTGCCAGCTAAAGGAGTTTTTCTTGTTTTTAATTAAATGATGAGAAGGTAAATTACCAGAAAGGAGACACGTGAGACTCTTGGGGTGCCAGTAAGTTAGTGCTAAGCTTGAACATTTTCAATTTTCAGGGGTATCATGGTTATTTCACCTTTCTATTAATATCATCTATTTTGAACTCTTGAGCTTACATTTCAGCACTATGTATTAACAGTTTTTCTTGGTTCTTCCTGGTTATCCCTCACATGTTTTTCAGTTCCATCTTAAAAAACTTATGGCAAAATTCTTTATTATACAGTTGTCACAATTTACAAACAACTTTCAAAGACATTAGTCCACCTGAACTGCACTACAGCGTCGTGAAATAGGCAGAATTGAAACAACATACTGATTTTACAGTTGATAAAATTGAGGCCTAGAAAGATAAAGAAAAATCCCCGAAGTCAATCATTCTTTTATTCTCTTTATTCATTCATTCATACTGTTTATTGAGTATCCACTATGCTATAGGTGCTTACCACATCTCATTGGTGAGGCGCCCTGTGGTTAGGAGAGTATGCTAGGGAGCAGAGAGGCTGGGATTTGATAAAAATCTCCAATCAACTAATCATAATTTCTCAATCTCAGCACTAGTGAAAACTTTGGGATGGAAAATTCTTTATGTACGGGCTGTCCAGTGCAATGTAGGATGTTTAAAAGATCCCTGGCCTTTATGCAATAGAGCCCAGTAGCTCTTCCCTTCTGGTTGTGACAATAACAAAAAAATGTCTCTAGACATTACCAAATGTCCCCTGGGGGTCAAAACTGCCCCTGTTGAGAACCACTGCACTAAATGTATTTTGTGAGCTTCAGCTTCTCATCACTAAAATGGGTACAACAGTCTCTACCTACAAGCATCATTGTGGCTGTTGAATTGACCAGAAGTGATCGGTAAGTGGGCATTGTTGTTGCTGTATTATTATTCTTGTTCAGATTATCCGATATTTGCAGAGTCCCTACTGTGTGCCATGCACACAGGAAAATGGAGGTGGGTTCAGGCATCAAAACTAGGTCTTAACTTCCAGATCTAGTGCTCCATCTGGCCCACCAGCTGGCAACACTTTCCAGCCTCCCGTCTAGCCAGAAGCCTCATTTTGTTCTTGCTCTCACCGCTGTAAACATCTTTTCATCCTAGTCTGTCATCTGTGCTTGTCACCTTAGTTGTAAGGAAGCTTTCAGGTTTTGAAACAGCCTTTCTCATGCTGACACTATAGAACTGGCCACACTCAGAAGCTTCTGTGTCACCCTGCTCTCCTTTCTCATCAACATCCCCCACAATGGATCACAAAGCCCTGGAAATGCCTGAGCATCTCAAGGTGATGGAGATACTATAGCCCTGCTGTCCAGAGGGGCCCATGGTGGGAGCAAGAGGCCACGTAGGGGAGAAGACTATAAATTGAATTGATATTGTCAGCAGTTTTCTCCAAATGAGTCCCAGAAAAAATTGTTTCTCCAGAGTGTGAATAATAGTATGACAAATGATATTTCTCTTGACTTCCTTTGTTACGAGGCTGTGATTTGGCAGCTTTCAAGAATTACGGGTGATATTTATTTGCAGAAGAATTTCCCAGTTCTAACAATGAATACATCTTGAATAAGGAAGAGCTGACATTTGATTTCCTCCAAGCAGTAAAGTGTTTTCTCTAGGCAAAATTTTTCCACGCTACACCTGAACTGAAAAAAGAATGCATTCTTCCATTCCGTTTTTTTCTGTTATTACGTTAGTTGGCTTATAACACCTTCCCTGTAATGGAAATGTGACTCTGAAGACATTGTACACAATGAACTTTAAAATCATAATGTAAACATAATTAAGAAATAATGCCAAGAGAGTAGAATGCCATCCAGAGATGATGACCTCCAACTGCTATAAAAGTGTGGAAGGAGAAAAAGCCAAGGCCCAAAAATAAAGGCAGTGTTAGCCAAGACCTTCACTGGAATGTCAGTGCCCCAGGGCTTCCAGAGTGAGAACTGAATCACTGTGTAATACAATGCAGTCAATTCTCCATCAACCTCAGGGGACAAGTTGTACGGCATATCATACAAACCAACATATTCTCAACAAGGAAAAGTCCAGCACTGGATGGCCTCACTTGTGATTTCTAACAAATATTTAAAGAAGAATTAACACCAATCCTTCTCAAGTGCTTTAAAAAAATATAAAAGGAAGGGGGACTTCCTGAGTCATTCTATGTGGTCAGCATCACCCTGATGCCAAAGCCAGATACAGACACCATAAGAAAAGAGAACTACAGAATAATATCCATTATACACGTAAGTGCAAAAATCCTCAACAAAATACTAGTAAACGGAACCTAACAGCATCTTAAAAGGATTACACACCATGACCAGGTGGGACCTATTCCGCCTGAATTGCAAGGGTGGGTCATTAGAAAATCAATCGATGTAAATACACCACATTAATAAAATGAAGGAAAAGAACCACATGATCATCTTAATGACACAGGCACAGACACAGAAAAGACATATGACAAAATTCAGCACCCTTTTATGAGAAAACACTTGACCATCTAGACACAGAAGGGAAGTTCCTCAACCTGATCAAAGTCAGTTATGAAAAAACCAATTCTTTTTACCATCATATTCAATGGTAAAAGAAAGGCGTACCCCTAATATCAGGAAGAAGACAAGGATGCCTGCTTTCCCCACTGTCATTCAATATTATATGTGTAGTTCTAGCTAGAGCAATCAGGCAAGAAAACAAAAGGTATCCAAATCAGAGAGGAAGAAATAAAACTCTACATGCAGAAGACATGACCGTGTATACAGAAAATCACAAGTACGCCACTAGAGCTAATAAATGAAGAACTCAACAACAGCAAGATAAACAACCCAATTAAAAAAAAAAAAAGAAATAGGCAAAGGGCTTGAATAGATATTTCTCCAAAGAAGGTATACAAATGGCTAAAAAAGCTGATGAAGAGATGTTCAACGTTAGTTACTAGTCATTAAAAACAAAAAAACCATAGTGACCCTATAGGATGGAGTAGAAGTGCTCCAAAGGGTTTCCAAGGAGTGGCTGGTGGATTTGAACTGCCCACCTTTTGGTTACCAGCTGAAGGCTTAACCACTGCGCCAGCAGGGCTCCTGTATTAGTCATTGGGGGGAAAAAAAACACAGTAAGGTATCACTTCACCCTCACTTCGATGGCTATTATCAGAAAAATGGAAAATAGCAAGTGTTAGTTGAGGATATGGAAAAATTGGAACCCTTGAGCATTCTGGTGGGAATATAAAATGGGGCAGCCGCCATGGAAGACAGCTGGGCCATCAAAAAGTAACACAGGCACCCACAGAATTACCATGAGTCCCAGCAATTCCATTCCTAGGCAAACACCCAAAAGACTTGAAGCAGGGTCTTAAACAGATTCCTTAAATACCAGTATTCATTACAGCATTATTCACAATAGCCCGAAAGTAAAACCACCCAAGTATCCATCAACAGATGAATGGATAAATAAAATACAGAATAGTTATAAAATGGAATATTATCAGCCATAAAGAGAAATGATGTCTGGATACATGCCACTACATGGATGAACCTTGAAAACATTACACTGAGTGAAACAGGTCAGACAGAAAAGGACACTGTATGATTCTCCTTATATGAAATATCTAGAATAGGCAAATTCATAGAAACAAAGCAGATTCGTGGTTACCAGGGATTGGGGGGAAGGGGGACAGGGCTATTCTGTAGGGCTATTTAGTTTCTGTTCTGGATGATGAAAGACTTTGGGAAACAGTGGTGATGTCACTTAGCATGGTGGAAATAATGTCAGAAAAAAAAATTTTTATTTTGGTTAAAATGGCCATTTTGCTACATATTTTACCACAATAAAATAAAAAAAATTAATTTGTTTTTGATTTTTGTGTTTGTATAAGCTTTCGGACATGGGTTTTTTGACATTAGAGGCTTTCTTTCTGCCAAGTCACCAAACCATATCAGACCCTCATCCTGATATTTTAAAGCCTTGCGCTCTGCTTTTCTTTGACACATCAGCTCACACCAATGTGCTAATAGCTTCTTCAGTCTTCTCTCCCAGGAGATACATTTCCCTTTTAACAACTAGAGAAGACGCTAGAAAGCAGTTCTTGATCTGGGCAGGATGGGTAAGGTTTCAAATGGCAGAAACGGAAAATGGGGTGAGGGGGAATTCTGGGTGCAGGAAACTGCATAGGCAAAAATATGGTGGTAGAAAATCCCAAAGCAAGTTTAGAAGCACGATGAATAGTTGGTTTGGCTAGAGAAGAGGAGTAATAAGCATTTAGCTAAGAGTCCCAAGCAGGTGCCTAGTACGCCATGTTTGGAGTGGAGATGTGTGTTAAGTGTGCTCTACGATATATTCTTTTAATCCACATTTTCAGCTACTCTTGAAATTCTGGAAGATCTGCCAACATGATACTGCTGGAGACGGTGCCTATTATCAATGGCCCCTGTGAAGTGGGGTGTTCACGCTCCATTGGACCACAGTCCCGTCGTTCCCTGCTGTCTTCACAGCATACTGAGGAAGAGAGGAAGTTGTGATTAATTACAGGGTGGCGGTGGTTGTTGCGTGTCATCGAGTCGATTCCAACTCAGAGAGACCCTACAGGACAGAGTAGAACTGCCCCGTTGGGTTTCCTAGGCTGTGATCTTCATGGAAGTGGATTGCCAGGTCTTTTCTCCCATGGAGCTGCTGGGTTCGAACTGCCAACCTCTTGGTTAGTAGGCAACTGTTTAAAGATTGCGCCAACAGGGCTACTTTTTTTTTTTTTTTTAGGGTAGATTATCATAAACACTGATAAGATGCATGTTTGTATCTCTTTGTTTTCTACGGAACATCAGGAAATACTAAAGTTGACTTTTCTTACACCTAGCCCACTTCATTTCTGTTAACTCTGTTAGCATTCGAGATCTTGACTCCTCCTTTAGATACAGGAAGACTTTAAACGGTTTTCGTGGCAGGAGTGACACATGATCAAAATGATATCTCGGTTTGGGCATGAGAAACCAAAGTAGATGGGAAAGAAGGAAGCATGCTAATGACAGAAAGCAGAAGCAGCAGGTGATTGCCAAATTAGAGGCACAAGATCACAAGGGTATGAACCAGGGTACTAGCAACAGCAGTGACTCGGGATGACTCAGATCTAGGGCGAAGAAGATGATATTTTGAGGTTTTCAGTCTGGTTTCTTGAGCATATGATGTCAGAAACTAGAAAAAAGACTGATACATTGAGGCCAAGGAGCCCTAGTGGCACAGTGGTTAAGAGCCTGGCTGCTAATGGAAAGGTTGGTGGTTCAAATCCACTAACCACTCTATGGGGAAAAAAAGGCCTAGAGATCTTCTCCTGTAAAGATCACAACCTCAGAAACTGTACGGGGCAGTTCTACTCTATCCTACAGTGTTGGTATGAGTCCAAATTGATTTGACAGCAATGGGTGTTTTCTATGCTGAAGCCAGTGATGAACTCATTTTGGGTAGACTGAGTTAAGGACATTGGGCATGCTAGTTGAAAATGTGAGATCAGTGCATATGGAAGAGACTGAAAAGAGGGTAGGGAATTGGGAATCACCTGAATGAAAATGGTAGTTGCTGTCATTCATTGGTCACTGAGGCTGTGAGACTGTCCAGAGAGAAGAATAGAAGTCCTTGTCAGAACCATGTGAACAGCTCCATTTCAGAGCCATGAAGAGACCATGAAGGAGTCAGAGAAGGAGCAACCAAAGAAAAGGAGGACAACCCAGAGAGCAAACCATGCTGGGAGCCAGGGAGGTGGTAAGTTTGACGTATCAGGGTGTGGCCAGTAGTGTCAGTTCTGTGGAGGTAGAAGACGTGGCCTGGAGCATGACCACTGAATTTAGAGGAATCCATGGGGTGATAAGAAGCCCTAGTGGCACAGTAATTACCCACTTTGCTGCTAACCGAGCCCAGCAGCCACTCCGCAGGAGAAAGATGTGGCTATCTGCTTCTGTAAAAATTTACGGCCTTGGAAACCCTATGGGGCAATTCTACTCTATCCTATGGGGTTGCTATGAGTTGGAATCAACTGGACGGCAACAGCTTTGGTTTAGCTTATGGGGTGATGCCAGCCAGATGTGAAAGAATAAGGGAGAGAATTGAGGAACAATGTATATAGATGTATTCTATTGATAGATTACATAAAAGCTTAATCACCAGGGTTTCTGAGGATGAGATGAAAGTAAGTGAAAGTGAATATGGAAACCACATGATCAGAAGATTTTTAAAATTAATCCAAGTCATCTACTAGAATATGCTTAGAGAAAATAAACAGTGCTTCTCGCTGTCAGCAGTGACTTCTTCTAAAACGAAGCAGACACCATTAGATATTTTTTAAATGAGGAAATGTGTTATTCAGGACTCTGTATGGATGCCTGTTTTTTTTTTTTTTATGTTGTTGTTGCTTAGTTTTGTTTTATGAGCCCACCCTAACATTTTGACATCACGCACTTGAACGTCTCCAACCACTGCCATACCTCTGCATGTCACAAATCAACATCTCCGTGGAAATTTGCTGGTTTTGCTTGTTGTAGAATGCTATCCTTTGTTCTGGCAATGGAGCCCTGCTTTTCCGGTGGGATAGCAACCTCAAACAAGGTATAACCCTTGTGTCCACTGTCTCGACCCTCCTACCCAGGCCAAAAAGTGGCCATATAACTCAATAAAGCCAATCAGACCCTCTTCTGAGAATCTTAATCATAAGCAGAGGAGTGCAAGGGTAGAATTAAGTTGGAGTTATCCAGATGACTGCACCCTGAAGAGGTGTCTGCTGTTGGAAACTCAGAGCAGTCGTGGTCCTGTCCTTCCCAAGATCTGCTTCCTCAACAGTTCCTTTAAAAACATAAAACAAAACGCTCTTGTTTAAGCCATCTAGAATTAGTTTAAGCTGCTTGCTACCCAAGCACATCTGCTGCTTTGCATCTGTTTAAGGAGGCATGATTGGTGAATTTTATTGATGGCGCGATGCTGGTGACCAAGATGAGTGAACTGAAGATTCTCATGATTAACTATGAACATTATGTGGAAACATCACCACCAGCAACTGCCATCTCAAATACTCCTGTTTTCTCTATAACAGCCAGACCAACGTCTGCTCTTTGTGCTCTTTTCCTAGTGATGAGAACGGAACTCGACACACAGTAGGTGTTTATTAAATGGATGATACAGGAGTAGAACGTCACTGTAGAACCTCACTGCGATCATAGCAGCTGTACAGAACTTTGTATTTTCTTCCACATAATTTTCCTCTGACGTAAACAGCAAATTCCTTTCTTTATGGACTGGGAGTCTGAAAGTGAGCCACTAAATAACTTCCCAAGGCCACAGGGGAAGTCAGTGCCAGACTTGGCGATAAAATGCAGCAGCCCCAGGAGTTGCTCTCATCTTCACTGTATAAATTAAAAGAAGCACTTGGCCAGTCTCTCTGCTCACTGCAGCAGCGTGGTAAGCATGCTTTCCCTGACAATTCTGCTAGGAACCTACCCACCTCACTGGGCTCTTAACCTTAGGGGTCTATGACTTGGAATCTAAATGAGTGGTTAGGCTTGATTACTGCAAAAATCCTTGAGAAGAGAAGAATGGGACCAAACACCCACCTGCCTTATCACAGAATTTCTCGAAGACACATTCACCTGCACACAGAGGAAAACACACTTCAAAAATGATTCTTCCAACAGACTGTAATGGCCTTTCCTCCCAGGAGGAGCTCCCTGGGTTAAGATGATGAATAAATACATAGCATGGTCCTTTCAACAATGTGGTCTTCTCTTGTGAAATGAATTTATAACTCCAGATGCATGTGGGTTTTCTTTTATAAGCACTGTCACTTAGCATCCATCACGTGAAATTCTCAACCCCACCATCGTTCTAACCTGCCATTGCTGTAAAAAAAAAAATAAAAACATTGCTGTACCCTTTACAATAAAAAAAAAAAAAAATTTTTTTTTTTTTTTTACAATAGTTATTATTGTCTGCTGTCAAGCGGATCCTGACTCACAGCTACCCTACAGCACAGAGCAGAGCTGCCCCGTAGGTTTCCGAGGCTGTACTCTTCAGGGGAGCAGATCTCCAGGTCTTTTCTCCCACGGAGCTGCTGGTGGGTTCCAACTGCTGTCCATGTGGTTAGCAGCTGAGTGCTTAACCATTGAGCCATCAGAGCTCCTTTCTTACAATAGGATTGGTAGCATTTTAGACTATGTCCTCAAACCCCGGTCTGCATCAGAATAGCCTGGGAGTTTGTAAAGAAAACAGGTGCTCAGAATTCATCCTGAACCTTTGGATCAGAATTTCTAGGAGATGGAGTACCATTCCCTGCATTTGTAGCCCATGTTCAAGGAAATTCTCATATTCAACAAAGTATAAGAACTGTTGAATAGAGAGGAATCATCCCATCCAGAGAAGGAGAATGCCTGGAGCATTTACTGCCTTTCTCCCCTGCATCACAGCAGGCCTCGCTACTTCATCTCTGCACTCTTTCCCACTGGGCCTCAATATTGGTCGCCACAATGACTACCACTTGATCGGAGCTGGCCCCAGAGATAAAACCTATTTGTTGTTCCAAGACATAAAACCTCTATGTTGTCTCAGTCTTCTGGAAATGGGCTGGAACCCATAAGACTATATCCCATTGGCCTGTCACATAAACATAAACAAACATAAACCAGACCCTGTAACCACGTCTTGAAGGATGCTATTCCTTTCTATTCCCACTGTCACCAACCTATTCCAAGCCACCATCATTGCTTACAAGGCTGGTTGCAGTACCGTTCTACCTGGTCGCCCTGATTTGAATCTTGTCCCTGTAATACAGTCTCTACATATAGCCAAAGTGAGGTTTTGTTTTTAACAATAAAACCTGTTGATGTTTTTATTGTTGTTGTTATTGGGTGCTGTCAAGCTGATTCCAACTCATAGTGACTGCATGAGACAGAGGGGAACTGCACTAAGGCTGTAATCTTTACGGTCTTTTTCCCACAGAGCTGTTGGGTGGGTTCAAATTGCTAACCTTTCAGTTAGCAGCCGAGCACGTAACCGTTGCATCACCAGGGCTGCTGGTATATTTATTAGGATTCCTTTAAATTTATAGATTTATAGATTAACTTGGAGAGAGTTGATATCTTTATAATATAAAAAAGGCCATATCATGCCCATACTTAAAACTCAATGTCTCTTCTTAATCGTGCTTAGAATTATAACGATCTCTTAGGAGACAATTTGATCTCTATAACCTTTCTAGTCTCATCTGGAGTCACTGTCCCCCTCACTGACTTTGTTTTCCCGTTTCTTGGATATCAAGTTTACCCCATCCCAGAATGCCTACACATTCTTTTTCCTCTGCCAGAAACACTCAGTTTCTCCCTATTGCCATGCTGGTTTCTCCCTGTACATCAGGTCTCAGCTTAAATTCACTTCCATAGAGAGGTCCTTCTGGACCACTTTATCGAAAGTAGTGCTCGTTACCCCCACCCTGTTACTCTTGATTATGACAATCTCTTTATTTCCTTCACAGCTCTTCTGCCAAACCATGATTACTTTATGTATTCATCTGTGGATATTTTCATTGTCTATCTCTCACCCAGAGTTGAAAGGGGTGCACAAGGACAGGGATGCCCACCAAACGTGCCACCAGCACCCAGATCGTGCAGGGCACAGAGTAGCTTCTCAAGACACATTTGGTGGCTAAATGAGTGGGGAAATATATACAAAAATTCCATTTCTGCCACCAGGATGAGCTAACCATTGAAAGTCTGAGTTTCTTCATTTGCCACTTTATGATACATATCACTAAGTTTATGTTCATCAGTTCTAACAACGAAGTGCATCCACATTTCATTCCTGTTGTATGGGAAGGCTCATGAAAAGGCAACTGCTGCAGAGGAGGCTATCAATCAGATGCACAAAATGACATGCCCTGGGGATGTCAGGCAGCCTCTTCCCCAGCTACCCAAGCGCTTAGTCAGTGGGCCCATGTACAAAAGGGCCACGGTGGCTGAGATGGAAGTTAGGAATGGGCTCAGCAACATGGCCCTCCCCTGCCTAAGGCTGACCTGGCTGATACCACTCTAAGTGACTAATCCGCCTACAGCAGCGACTAATAGTGAATCCTCAATATGGCACCACTTCCTGGAGACCAGCCAGCCACCTGGTGACAGGCTGATTACATTAGACCCCCCACATCATGGCAGGGTCAGAAATTAGTCCTTGTTAGAACAGACACATATTCTGGATATAGATTTGCCTTCCCTGCCCGTAATGCTTCTCCCAGTAGCGCCATCTGCGGATGCGCAGAATGTCCCATCCGCCATCAAGGCATTCCACACAGCGTTGGGTCTGATTGAGGAACTCATTTCACAGCAAAAGAAGTGCAGCAATGGGCTTCTGCCATGGGATTAACTCGTTTTATCCCATCACCTAGACGCCACTGACCTAACTTCAAGGTGGAATGGTTTACTGAAAACTCAGTTACGTTGCTAGTTAGGTGGCAGCACCTTAAAAAGAACGGGGCTTTGTCTTACAGGTTGCAGCACACGCTTTGAATCAGAGAACATCATATAGTGCTGTTTCTCCCAGTGCCAGAGCACACAGGTCCAGGAATCCCAGCTGAAGGGGGACCAGCCAGCTGAGCAGAGACGTGGTGTGTAGGCTCCTGCTCCCGCATCAAGGATCCCAGGTGACACAAACAGTTTGTGATCGGCTGCTAACCGAAAGCTTAGCTATTCGAACTCACTCAGCAGCTCTGTGGAAGAAAAGGCCTGGCTGACTGCTTGCATAAAGATTACAGCCAAGAAAATCCTATCAGTAATACATGAGGTGGGGACCAATACAACAGTGACTGACAGCAATAGCCCCAGTTTCACACATCATAATACAGAAGGACAGATTTGGAACTAAGAAACAATTACCTGCTCACTAGACCAGTTCACCTCTTTGGCTATTAAGCATCCAAACGCACCCTTCTATGCATATTTGAATGTCTATAGAACAATGAACAACTCTTTTGTTTCCCCTTCTCCCCTTTATACAAGCCAAAACCTTCTCACCATCTCCCCAAATTGAGGGAGTGCAAAAATCCCAGCAGTCACCATCCCCATCTCTGGGCTCTGTTAGTTACTACGAAAATGCAGTCACAGTTCTATCTGAGTTCTGCTATCCGAAGACTAAATTTAAAATTGTTGTTGTTATTAGTTGCCACTGAGTTGGCTCCAGCCCATGGATGCCTGGTCCTTCACCATCTTCATGATCTTTGATATGTGTGAGCCCATCATTGTGCTGTTGTATCCATCTCACTGAAGGTTTTCCTTTTTTCACTGGCCCTCTACTTTACCAGACATGATTATCAATTAGTCCTTTTAATGATGTGTCCAAAGTAAGCAAGACAAAGTTTCACTGTCCTTGCTTCTAGGGAGCATTCTGGCTGTATTTCTTCTAGGACTGATTTGTTCTTCTGGCAGCCCCTAGTATAGTCAGTATTCTGGCAGCCCCTAGTATATGCCGTACTCTTCGCCAACACCACAATTCAAATGCATCAACTCTTCTTCTGTCTTCCTTTTTCATTGTCCAGCTTTAGAATGCATATGTGGCGATTTAAAAGACGTTGGCTTGGGTGAGGCACACCTTAGTCATCTGACATCTGTGCTTTTTAGAACTTTAAAGAGGTCTTTTGCAGCTGAATCACCCAATGCAATACATCATTTGATTTCTTGACTGCTGCTTTGAAAAATTAATGTTCACTAAAACTTGTATTAAAAAAAATGAGGGGATGGGGAAGACAAGATCTCCAAGCCAGCAAGTTCAAAGTTATGGGGCAGGAAAAGAAAACATTCTGTGAATGGCTTGTTAGGTGCAATATTGAGAGGAGCCAGGCCTTTCTTCCTACATACCTCTGGAAGGACTTGACCTTCCAACTTTTTGGCGTGTTAACTGTTTGTATCACCCAGGGTTTCTGAAGTTGTAGGCTAGGTAATGGCAAAGGTAAAATGAGAACTTAAGGTGTAGTACAGACAGCAGTTGCAGCAAGCAGCCACCACTCCTGGGGTTAAGGAAACAAACGGGCTGGGTCGGAAGGTTTAAAACTTAGAAGCTTAAAGAAGGGGGCCACACACAGCTGAAATTCAAACCTCTGAGGAGGGAGAGTGGAGCTGATGCTGGTGTCTCTGAACTCAGAGATGGGACCCTGTGAGTGATACTCCGACTGCTGGGGAGGGGGCCCTGGTTCTGGCGTTGGTTTCTCTGAGGGCAGTGCGTGAGACTGGTTTTGCCAAGGGTTAAAAATTCTGCAAGATGGATCCAGCTGCTGCTAAGGGAAGCACTGCTTCTGCCAGGGTGAAGAAGCTTTGCTGGGATGTCACCAGGAAGCAAGCAGGAAGAAGAAAATACCTTCTCCTCCTTCTACCCTGCAGCCTCCCCTATCCCCCTACTGGCCTGGTGATCTATATCTGAAAAATCACCCAGTGAAAACCCTATGTAGCATAGTTCTGCTTAACACACATGGGGTCACTGTGCCTTGGAACCAACTCATTGGTAACTGGTGGTGGTAGTGGTAGTTAATAAATTTATATTATACATAGCTAACAATCCTTCATACGAAATCCTCTCTGTTCCAGTGGTTTTGGTCTCCTGACCGGCCCTGACTGACATAGGCAGACAGACCAACAGCAGAGGGTGCCGCTGCAGCCCAAGAGAGTGGCCTGCAGCATGGTCAGGGGAGAGGTGGCACAGCAAGAAGAAGGCCTGCTGGCAAACTGACCCAATTCACTTATCGCTATGAGTCGGAATCGACTCGATGGCAGTGGGTTTAGTGTTGTAGTTGTTGGGTGCTGTTGAGTCAATTCCAACTCATAGTGACCCCATGCGACAGGGTAGAACTGCCCCATTGGGTTTTCCTGGCTGTAATCAGGCTTTGTGTTGGTTCAGTCATGGCTGACAAAGCTGATCAGATGCAAATTTTTTAAATTTAGCTAATCTGGAACCTAACCAGAATGGGAAAAATAACCAGTCAAAGCCCTGTAATGGGAGACTCAGAAGAAGCGTAGTGAATGAGACCTTTCTGGGGCCTGATGCATGAGACTGGATTATTGCCAGGACTGCAGAGAGCAACACATATTCAAAATGGAGCAGTCGGCCGCCATCTTTGAGTGGGGCACTGTTGTTTCTGGCTCTGTGCAAAATCCAAGGGGCAAGAAATTTGGTTGCTATGCAATGCATACGCTGCCCTGGGTTTCTCAAAGGGAGATTAAGTTTCTCGCAGGGTTTTGGCCTGTAATTTTTCCTGATCTGGATATGGTTCCAGTTCACCCAGATTATATAAAATTTTTTAAAAAATTTGGGTCTGTTCCGGTGTTGCTTCCTCGGCAATTGAACCAGGAAGGACAAGTTCAAAGCCCTGGCTGTAATCTTCATGGAAGCAGACCTCCAGGTCCTTCTCCTGCAGAGCTGCTGGGTGGATTTGAACCACCAACCTGTGGGTTAGTAGCCAAGTGTTTAACTGTTGTGCCCCCAGGGCTCCTTATGTAGTAAAAAAAAAAAAAAAAATTTTTTTTTTTTAATGTAGTAGGCTACCCAAAATATATGGAGATGGGGTGAAAACCCTATTAAGGACAGTGAAGCTGTTCTGTGTCAGGAGAGGGAAGACAGGAGACAGAACGCCTTGTACTCATTTGTCCTGCACTGTCAAGATAGGGGCCGCACCTTGTATCGGTCCAGGGGGGCCTCTCCATCAATTACGGTGTGCAGGCCCGCCTACCTAGGACAGAGCTCTTCGCACAGGAGGATGCTCTGATGGATAACGTTCCAAGGGCACCGTCGCCGATACCCTCGCCCTCTATAATAATGCTTGACAAATCTGTGATGCTTTAGAGCTTAAAAACACGTTTTCACAGATTATCTTATTCAATCCTTGCAAGAACCCTGAGAGATGCAGCAAGGCAGTCAAGTGTACCGGCTTTGGAGAGACAAAGGTTCGAATCCTAGCTCAACCAAAGGTTCCATTCTAGCCCTATTAATCATCAATCTACACAGAGCACTTAGCACATTCTGTCACACAATAAATGTTCAGAAATGTTTGCTATGATTTCACGGACAAGGAAAGGGAACTGGAGAGGTGAATTTACTTGCCCAAAGTCAATAAATAATGACTCCAAGCCTCAGATGTATCTTTACATTCAAGTCTCTTCAGACTTCTTCATTAGCGATGAAGCAATTCCTCTAGAAGTCCCTCTACCAGAGGCCCGGCATACTGGCCTACCAGGTATGTCCTGTCCAGGCAATATTAGGTTCGTCTTCTAACCCTCTTGTGCCTAAGTTTCTCCAATTGAATAATGATTCCCTGCATCAGTGGGTCTTAACCCTCAATGTACTTTGAAATCACCTGGTAATCTTTTAAAAATAATACTGATGTCTGGGTTCTCACCTCTTGATTTCTTTGAACTGAGGTGTGGTCATTTAGGAAAAATTCTCTTGAGTTCACTATAAAGCCTGTGTTGATAAATATTTTTCTAGGTCAGGGGTGGACCTAGGTCATGAGCCAAAGCTGGCTGATGTCCTGTTTTTGCGAATAGAGTTTGACGGGAACACAGTCATATCCATTTGTTTACATATTATCTATGGCAGATTTTGTGTTAAAAGAGCAGAGCTGAGTCATTGCAACAGGGATTATACAGCCTTCAAAGCCTAAAATACTTACTATCTTGCCCTTTAGAGAAAAAATTTGCCAACCTCTGTTCTATGGGTTTCTATGATCTCTGTGGGTCTTCTATCACCACCGTATATTGGGTCATGATTCCAACCTGGTAAATTAGATAGTATATTCAACTTGGAGGGGCCTGGGTGGTACAAGCAGTTTGTGACTGGATGCTAACCTATAGGCTGGCACTCAGTGGCTCCATGGGAGGAAGGCCTGTTGATCTTCTCCCATACAGGTTACAACCAAGAAGACCCTATTGAACAGTTCTACTCTGTCAGATGGGGTCACCGTGAGCTGGGGATCTACTCAAAGGCGACTAACAACATTCAGTCTAGATGAGTGGCTTCTAAACTTCTTAGACCACAACCTAGAAATCTATCTTACATCTGTGATGGTTTTAAAAATACATTTACAAATTCTTTGATTCTTTTCTCTTCAAGAGGTAGAGCCTACTTCCCCTCCCCTTGAGTGTAGGCTGGATAAGTGACATGCTTCTAAGGACGGGATAGAGCAGAAGGAACAATTTGCGGCTTTGAAGACTAAGTCATAAAAGGCATTGTGGCTTCCATCTTGGTTACTTGCTCCCTTGGATTACTCGGGGGTTAAATTAGATGATATAGGTCAGGCATTGGCCCAGAGTCTGGTATATACACAGTAAAACCATCAACCAATTGCTGTCGAGTTGATTCCGACTCCTGGCGAACCCATACGTGTCAAAATAGAACTGTGCTCTGGTGGGTTTTCAGTGGCTGATTTTTTTGGAAGCAGATTGCCAGATCTACTAACCTTTCAGTTAGCAGACACGCACGTGAACTGTTCTCACCAGCCAGAGACTCCTCTGGTACATAGTAAGTGCTCCTTAAATAAATCTTAGTTCTCTTAATTATAATGATCATAACTCAATTGCTGATAGTGGCTTACCTCTATTAGGAATGATTTTTGCATTTTTAACGAGGGAGTTGGAACCTCAACCTATGACTCAATGGTGAGATTAAAGTGGGAACTCTAGGACTAACACTCTAACATTGATTTAGCTCTTGCCTTATATCAGGCAATGTGCTGGCTCTTGACACGCATTGTCTCCTTTATTCCTCATGGTCACTCTATGAAGGGTATGTGATTATTGTCTCCAGTTTATGGTTGGGGAAACAGAAGAACAGAATTTTTTAAGTAATGTCCCCAAGGCTACACAGCTAGTGAGTGCTAGTGGCAGCACAGGTGCCCTCACCCACATCACTCTTCTAGACAAGGAGAGGGAGGAGCTATTTTGGGGAACGGTCATTATTACCACTGTTGGTCACTACAGGGAGTGGGGGTCCAGGACTAGAAAACCCCAGCACAGGGGCCCAGGGCCACCCATCTTAAAGACACAGGTGTGCACAGAATTCAGATGGAAGTGCAATACCTGGGCTCTGCCAGGGGGCCTGGAGGCCACCAGAAAGAGACTTCAAAGAGCCCAAGGACAAAGCGGTGCATGGAAGAGATGCCCCGTTTGACACCTGATTTCATGGCAGGCATCTGCAGGCACACACCTGTAGTCACTGCCTCCGGGCACAGATGCTGTTACAGAAGAGTGCTGTGCAGAATGACTAAAGGCTAGATATAGCTGTCTATTCCCCAGCAGAGAAAGGTTTGTCCAATTATTCACAGACTCACTCACTCCTTCAAACATCTGAATACCTATTACATACAAGGACTGTGGGAAACACAAAAATAGATGCAAAAATGGACACAGGAGCATGAAGACCGAGGCCCAGGTGGCTAGTCCCAATGGCATAGGGTGAGCCAGACAGAGGAAGGAGGAAGCAGAGGCTGTGGGGAAGCTCCAGAGGACACTGCAGAGAAGAGGGGTCGGGAGACCAGTTGAACTGTATCATCAGGCATGAACGAATGGTGATGATGAGAACAGAGGTAAGGGAACAAACATAAAACAAATGGTCTGAGAGTGCCTGCTGACCCACTAGAAGGAAGTAAAGGAAATACAGGGGTTACTGGGGTGATTTTTAATCTGTTTCTGTCAGTCTTTGTTCAACAGAACTTCCTGCGATGATGGAAATGTTTTACTTGCATTGCTCAATATGGTAGCTACTAACCACACGTGACTACTCAACACTTGAAATCAGCTACATGTGGCCAGAGGCTACTGTATTTAACAGTGTGGCCCTATAACTCGGCACTTTTTATGAATTATGTCACTTAGTTCTCACAGTGACCCAGTGTGGTAGGTACCACCATCACCCCCATTTCATGGATGAGGGAACTGAGGCACAGAGAGGTGCAGTCCCTTGGCCAGGATGACATAGCCAGGAAGTAGGATTTGAACTGAGACATCCTGCCCCCAGAGCCCATGCTCTTAACTGCTCCATTAACATCTCAGTGTTCTGTTCATACAAACCTTTTTGTAGAGATAAGCCCCATTATGTAACAAAACCAACACAGATGAACTTGTCCAGTTGATTTCAACTCATAGCGACCCTCTAGAACAGAATAGAATTGCTCCATAGAGTTTCCAAGGCTGTAATCTTTATGGAAGCAGACTGCCACACCTTTCTCCAGTGCAGTGGCTGGTGGGTTTGAACTGCCAACCTTTCAGTTAGCAGCCAAGTGCTTAACCACTATGCCACCAGGACTCCTTATGTCTTCCTGGCTATGTCATCTTGGGTAAGGGTCCTCACCTCTCTGAGCCTCAGTTTTCTTGTCCATGAAATGGGGGTAATGGTGGTACCTACCACATTGGGTCATTGTGAGAGTTATATAACAAGCATATTATTAAAAGCTTGTAAAATTTTGACAGTTATTTACAAGGTATTAAGGCAACTTGCTCTTTAAATGAATTCATGTATGAACACTCTGATTCGACTCTTCGGTAAATCTAGAGAAGTTTGCGTGAGACTATTCACACTTCCAACTGAGTGGCCCTACTTAATGAGTTCTGAAGATGTATTAAACTGATTAATGGACTTCAAACCTTTTCCTGCCGGAAGTCATAGTCCAGGGAGGGACTGCTCACTGGGAATGGAGGATGGTCCTATAGTTAATCTAAGGGGAACCAGTGGGCTTTTTCTATTTTCTGCTCAGGGAACTGGGATTAGGCCTCACAGCTGGGGACTCTGTCGTGTGGATTCGAGGAAGCTCTTGGGAGCCTCTTTCTACAGTCTTCAAAGATTGCTGACAGTTGGCCTGTCACGTCAGGAAGCTGGAATTGAATTCTGAAGCCAGTTTTTCTTCAGCTGGATTAATGGCAAGTTGAAGAGAGAAATCTTACGAGTGGCATACCCTAGGGAGGGAGTCAGAACGAATCATGGGAACTGGAGGCTCAGAGACTGGCAAAGGCCTCACGATTCTTCCAGATGAAGGGGAGGCGAATCACGGTGAGATGAAATGGTAGTCGGATCTTCCCTTAGTTGCAAAAGGTGGAATTTTAAAAGATGAGTACATAATCCCAAAGAGCCAGCCCGTGGATAAAACGCGACGTTCAATCCCGCTGACCCGATGCCTACAGCAAAGCCTGTTCCTCTATAAGCCCTCCATCTAGAAAAGGGTTTCCATGAGTGAATTCCTGGGAGCACGAGCGATTTTTAATTAAGCAACACTTGGTCACCATGCTGCAGGCCTCTGACTTCCTTCATTCCTTCTACCCGTTTATTGTTACATCACACATAGGGCAAGCTTTTGGTACTTGGGACATGGCAGTAATGAGTCAGACGAGGCTCTGCTTACTGGGAGCATACCTTCTAATGGGGAAGACAATTTCAGATAGTTTTATATTTGTGCTGCCACCACCCACCTGTCAGTCTGTCGTACTGTGGTGGCTTGCGTGTTGCTGTGATGCTGGAAGCTATGCCATCAGTATTTCAAATACCAGCAGGGTCACCCATGGTGGATAGGTTTCAGCAGAGCTTCCAGACTAAGACAGACTAGGAAGAAAGGCCTATCAATCTACTTGCAAAAATTGACTAATGAAAACCTTACAGATCACAGAATATTGTTTGATAAAGTGCTGGAAGATGAGCCTCCTAGGTTGGGAAGCACTACATAATATCTGCAACAGTGGACTCAAACCTGCCAATGCTATGACGATGGCACAGGACCAGGCAACATTTCCATTTGTACACAAGGTTACTATGAGTCAGAGTACATTTCATTAATGGCAACTAACAGCAGCCACAACAAATACCCGTGCTGTGCTGTGGAGAGTGAAACAGAACGTTATGATACAGTGGTTTAGCTGGATAGGGCATTTCTCTTGGCCTGAGTGATAAAAGGTAGCTTCATTCTTTACTCTCAGAGAACATTCCTTTCGGGCTCTCTGAATTCACCCCTCCAATCGTTCCTGGTAAATTGTGGCTGTGAGCTGCTTGTCTGTGTGTACTAGCATGAGTATAAATTGGTCTTTCACTTGGCTCTTCCTATTACTCACACATGATATAATGATATCTAAGAAAATTTGCTGGTATCCTTTGGGGTTCTATTTATTCCAATTACCGTTTTCTTTCTTCACTTTTTTTGCCCACAAACAAAAATATAAAAACAACCCAAACCCATTGCCACTGAGTTGATTCCGAATCATAGAGACCCTACATACAGGACAGTGTAGAACTGCCCCATACGGCTTCCGAGGAGCGCCTGGTGGATTTGAACTGCCGACCTTTTGGTTAGCAGCTGAACTCTTAACCACTGTACCACCAGGGTTTCTTTGCCTGCAACAAGGATCTCTAATTTGGTCTTCTGTTCACCTGCAGGCTTCCTTTTATCTGCCCGCTCTGAATTGGACTTCATGCTAATGATGACGGATTTCTTATGCTGAAATTAAAGTGGTCATCATTGCCAAGTGCTGGGCATTACTTAGAATGATTTGTTCCTTTTATACATCAAGTAACACCAGCCAGACATAGCAGCCCTGAACTTGTAAAACCTTGCCTTTAAGTTTTAGCAAGTATAAGAGGATCTGGTATCAAATAGCTCTGGATAATTTCTGCTCCTTGAGAATTTTCAGGCATTCTCTAGACCAGACAACCTTCCACTCAGTAACAAACCACAGAAAGGGAAGATCCTTTTTCCCCTTCATTGTACGACATAACTTCTGGAAAGCCCAGTCTGGGGAAATCCCCAGGGGAATTAGCAGAGTGAGGGGATCAAGAGCACAGAGAGACCCCATACAAGTTCATCGAGGCCAGCGCACTTGGGCTTTTTTGGGATCCCAGCTTGGCGTTAAACAGAATCTATGACAAGTGTGATATTCCGGCCAAGGAGTGCTGAAGAGCTGCTCTGGGGAGAAGTGGTCAAATCAGTGTCCTTTGCTGTCTTCTCCACCTTCATTTGATCTCAGACTTTGCACTGGGCTCCTTCACCACTTACGTCACATTCGGGAAATCTATGGAATTCAGGCAAGTTACGTGTCTGCAGTGAGGGTATTTGGGGTTCCTCTCTCCCCTCAAGGCAGTATCCTTGTCTTCACACAGGCAGCTGCCACAAGAGACCAACTGAGAGATTCTTTACCTTTGACCAGCTCACTCTTCTTAGTCACCCTGAATTTTCCACCAGAGCCACAAGAGGGGTCTCCCTGGCCCCCCTCCAATCTACCATGTTGTCAGTAGTCAGAGTGATTTTATGAAAATATGTATGTCCTCCCCCTTCTTCCAGCTCCTCCTGCTGCCCCTGGAATAAAACCCACACTGTCCGTGATGATCTCCAGGGCCTGGCTCGCTGGCTGCTGTCTTCTCATGCCAGCTCCATCTTGCCTGCCTCCCCCCCAGCACACCAGCCTTCAGGTAGCTTCTAGAGGATGCCAGACATGTTTCCAGCTCGGGGGCTTCATTGGCAGCTCCTTCTGCCTGGAGTCCCCCAGATCATTGCTTCCCTCAGATAAAGACTTCAGCAGCAGCCTCTCCTCAGTGAAGCCTACCATGGCCTCCTTATCAAAGTACAGCTGACCCCATGTCTGATATTGCTCTCAATCACTGCATCCTATCAACCCGAAATTAATTATTTGAATCTTTACATTGTTTTGTCTATGTTCCCTAGTATCTTGTAACACAAAACACTTGTGTTTTTCACTTTAATTTAATCACAGTTTTTGCAGCAGGAACCTTCACTGTTTGTAAAGGAGGAAGCATCTCTTACCTGTAAAGGGGAAACGGACTATGTCATTCCCGTATCTACAACACTCAGCACAGTGGCTGGCACACAGTAGGCACTTAATAAATACTTCCCGGATGAATGAAAGAATCGAAAGCTGCTAATGGGGCCTGAAGGGAAAATACTGAGTTGATCTACTTTCATAAAGGGGGGAGGATAATAGGCTAAGGATTTGCTGTCCATTACTCTAGTTCCCTGAGCCTGCTGGTTACCTGAAATGTGGCTAGTCCAAAAAACTAAGTCTTTGAGATTTACTCTGTGCTGTCAGTGTAAGCACAGAGTAAATCTCAAAGACTTAGTTTTTTAAAAAAAAGAACATAAAATATTTCTTTAATAATTTTTATATTGATCATGTGTTGAAATGACAATATTTTGGATATATTAGGTTAAATAAAATCTATTATTAAGATAATTTACCTACTTATTTTTGCTTTTTTTAATGTGGCTACCAGAAAATTTAAAATGATGTGGCTTGTATTGTATTTGTCCTGGACTGCACTGGTATAAGGAGATCTCAGAGCACAGCGGAAGTGTCAAAGTGGGGAAGGAAGGCAGAAGTAGCCAGGAAATAATTACATTTGTGTATATGTGTGTGTATATATTTATACATATATATACACAAACAGACACACACCATATTTTTACTCAAATAACGCACGCCTACCATGTTTCTTTGCCAACTGTGCCCTCTCCTGCAAGGTACTTTCATAAGCACCTGTATGCTGATTCTTTTACATGTTGCTGTAAAAAAATTAGCATAGCACACTTACGAAAATACCTGGTGGGGGGAGAGTGTGGTTGCCAAACAAATGTAGAAGGCGCATGTTATCTGTGTAAAAATACAATAGTCCCAGACTTACAATGTATTGGAGTTATGACAAACCACACTCATGATCGTCTTTCTTTTCTCGTACATCTTATCACCAGTAATATGTACTACAATATATGTTGTTAGGTGCCGTCGAGTCGGTTCCGACTTATAGTGACCCTGTGCACAACACAATGAAACACTGCCCAGTCCTGCGCCATCCTTACAATCGTTTCTATGTTTGAGCTCATTGTTGCAGCCACTGTGTCAATCCACCTCTTTGAGGGTCTTCCTCTTTTCCGCTGACCCTGTATCCTGCCAAGCATGATGTCCTTCTCCAGGGACTGATCCCTCCTGACAACACGTCCAAAGTATGTAAGACACAGTCTCGCCATCCTTGCCTCTAAGGAGCATCCTGGCCACACTTCTTCCAAGACAGACTTGTTCGTTCTTTTGGCAGGCTGTGGTATATTCAATATTCTTCCCCAACACCACAATTCAAAGATGTCAACTCTTCTTCAGTCTTCTTTATTCATTGTCCAGCTTTCACATGCATATGATGCGATTGAAAATACCATGGCTTGGGTCAGGTGCACCTTAGCCTTCAGGGTGACATCTTTAATCTTCAACACTTTGAAGAGGTCCTTTGCAGCAGATTTGCTCAATGCAATACGTCTTTTGATTTCTTGACTGCTGCTTCCATGGGTGTTGATTGTGGATCCAAGTAAAATGAAATCCTTGACAACTTCATTCTTCTCTCTGTTTATCACGATGTTGCTCATTGGTCCAGTTGTGAGGATTTTTGTTTTCTTTATGTTGAGGTGTAATCCATACTGAAGGCTGTGGTCTTTGATCTTCATTAGTAAGTGCTTCAAGTCGTCTTCACTTTCAGCAAGCAAGGTTGTGTCATCTGCATAACGCAGGTTGTTAACGAGTCTTCCTTCAATCCTGATGCCCCGTTCTTCTTCATAAAGTCCAGCTTCTCATATTATCTGCTCAGCATACAGATTAAATAGGTATGGTGAAAGGGTACAACCCTGAAGCATACCTTTCCTGACTTTAAACCACTCAGTATCTCCTTGTTCTATCCGAACAACTGCCTCTTGATCTATGTAAAGGTTCCTCGAGAGCACAATTAAGTGTTTTGGAATTCCCATTCTTTGCAGTGTTATCCATAGTTTGTTATGATCCACACAGTCGAATGTATACAATGTTCTACTCTGTTGCAGCACGTAATTTGCAAATGCTATTCTTAGATGTTCAGTCGCAGATGCTCAAAGGTAGGATTTTTAAAGATACTGACAACAAAAGGCAATAATAATGAAAACTTAAAAAAAAAAAGAGGTATTTGACTTAAATTAGAACCAACTTACAAAGGAATTGATGGAACAGGACCCCGTTATAAGAGAGGGATTACATGTATGCACACATATATTGTCAATGTATATATTGTACATGTGTGTCTTTATACATGTATTATTAGCATTCATTCAGAACTATGCTAAGTACTCTCTATGCAAAATCTTATTTAATTTCCACAAGCGGATGTGGTGTGTATTATGGCCGTTATCCGTGTTTCACAGATGAGAAGTGAAGTATCAAGAGGTTGGTAACTTGCCCAATGTTACTGGAAATAAGTGGTGATTTACACACAGGCATCCTGTCCCTAGAGCCCTGGTGGCACAGTGGTTAAGTGCTTGCTGCTAACCGAAAGGTTGGCGGTTTGAACCCACCAGCCACTGTGTGGGAGAAAGATGTGGCAGTCTGCTTCCATAAAGATTATAGCCTTGCAAACCTTATGGGGCAGTCCTACTCTGTCCTATACGGTCACTATGAGTCAAAATCCACTGGACAGCAGTGGGTTTGGTTTGGATCCTGTCCCCAGGGTCTACACCCTTCTGCACAGCTTCCTTTTCATATGACAGAGCTACCAATTAGGAGAGGAGCCAAAAGCTGATCTGGGGAGTAGAGAGCCCTGCAAGAAAATTCTACCTCCTTCCCAGTCTCTGTTAAAACTGATCCTAATGAGACTCAAAGAAGAAACTGTGGTGAGTTCACTGTGAACCTGCTATAATTGCCTGCTCGGCTGGATCAATGATGAAGCAGAAAGCTGAGCAGCTCAGGCCTCTTCAGTGGCTGAACAGGATAAAGACAGGGGCAGAGGTGAGGTAAGTACACATCTTGACTTTCAGGGAAGCCTGAGGGACTGGAGTCAGCAGAAGCAGTGCAGACACAGAGCAATTAGCTCCAGGAGCCTCTCTTTGCTGGGGCTCCACCCAGGAGAAGGCTCCGTGGATGTGAGGGGATGCGCTCAGGTGTACAACACCTTTCCTTTCACAGCAGAGGCTTTTGAAGGTACTTGCCAGAGCTAACTAAAAGCTTCCAGATGCGTCTTCCAGCATCTTCCAGTTAAAAAGGTTCCAACTGAGGATCTCCAGCTTCATTTCAAACAGGGGTGTGCCTCAGCAGTCTTCCCACAGATCTGGTCACTCCTTCCTCTTCTCTGGCCCTAACACTAGCCCCCTCCCAAGGGGGAAAAAAAACAAAACTATGTTTCTTTACGAATGATCAGACTTCGAAAAACGTACGTGAATTTTTAGAACTGCAGAGAATTTGCAGCATTGCCTTTCGACAGAGAACATTGCTTTTGAGAGTTAAACAGACACATGCTTGACTCTCTGCTCACCCGCTTGGTTAGTAGCTATTTGACTTTGGCAAACCTGGTGGCACAGTGGTTAAGAGTTCCGGTGGCTTCCCAAAAGGACGGCAGTTTGAATCCACTAGGTGCTCCTTAGAAACCTTATGGGGCAGTTCTACTCTGTCCTATAAGGTCACTATGAGTTGGAATTGACTAGATGGCGGATATGAGTTGGTATTTAACTTTCGGCAAATTGTTGAATGTCCCCCCTTCTGTGGTCTCCTCCTCTGAACCACTGAGTTGTGTCTGATAGGCACCTTCGGAGGACTGTTGCTCACTATTAAATCAGATACGGCATACATGGTTGTGGCTCAGTGACTCACACACTCAACAACTAGCTGCTGCCTCCTGCCAAGAGCCAGTCACCATGGCAGACCTCACGTTACCAGTGTTCCTCAGGCAGATTCCTTAGGCCCCACTGAGACCTAGTGAATCAGAATCTCTGGGATGGAGCCCGTGGATCATATTCTCAACAACCTTCCCAGCTGATTCTGAGGTTGGGCACTGAAGTTGGAGAACCTCTAGGTTACATGCAAACTTGTCTATAAAGGTAATTGTGGCTTTATTTCACTTAATAAAAGTCTCAAGAACAGGGACCACCATCTCGTTCATATTTTCACTGCTTCTTGCCACTCAAATATTTGAGGAGGTGATGGCCGAATAAATGATCCCACCCTATAAATCTTCTAGGTGGTCTTCCGTCTAGGCTGCACATTAGAATTGGTGAGGGAGCTTTTAAAGAAATACTGATTTCTAAGCCCACCTCAGACTAGTAAAATTAGAATTGTTGCTGGTGGAGCCTGGGCATGGGTATTCTTTATTTTATTGAGGTATAAGTGCACGAATCTTAAATGTACAGCTCGATGAATTTTTCTGTATAGGTGAGCCCATTTACCCACCACCCAGATCAAGACTGTAACATGGGGTTGCTGAGTCAAACTCAACCCGACGGCATCTGAGGACAACAAAGGCTCTCTCAGTCCCTCCCTGTCAGTAACACCAGGACCCCTACCCTCTCCTGTGGTATTTTTTGAGCAGTTCCCCAGATGATGCTGGCCTTCAGCTGGGACCAAGAAGCACTGGTTCAGATTGTAGAACACTGCGCTTTCCACGCCCCCATCTCCCACCACGTTTGTGAACTTGTCTTTGGGCAATTTCTTCACAAGGTGATAGAGAATAGCGAAAAAAAAGAGTATGAATCTTTATCAGGGCAGGAGGAAGTTAAACACTTTCAGTCCAACTCAAGCTTATCATTGCTGCCTACCCACGCTTATCATTTCTAATTCCTGATTTAGGATTTCCTCCATGAATACTCCTTCCTGCAGACTGCCAGGTCTCCCCAGTGAATTGTGACCTTTCCACAGGCTTGTGCCCTCCCCAGAAAGCAGTCACTGACTCCTGCTGCCACAGGAAGGCAAGCACAAAACAGGGCAGAGGTTCTCGAGCTCTTCTGTGCCAAGGACCCCTTGGCATGGTCTGGTGAAGCTTACACCCTTCTCAGAATAATGCCGTTACATGTATTAAATTTGCTATATGGGATGACAAAGATAACCAGTTTTTTTTTTTTAACATAGCTATCAAAATGTTTTTAAATATCACATTTAAAAATATGATTAACTTACTGATTAACTCACTAAATAACAAGATCTAGCAGCAAATCTGGAGCCCTGGTGGCACGGTGCTTGGTTGCTAGCCAAAAAGTTGGCAGTTCAAATCTACCAGCCACTCCTTGGAAACCCAATGGGGCAGTTCTGCTCTGTCCTATAGGGTCACTATGGGTCGGAACCAACTCAATGGCACCTAACAACAACAGGAGCAAATCTAACATTGACTTTTTTTTTTTTTTAAATAAGTGTGAGCAATATTTCAAGGTACCTGTAACAACTACTAATACAATAAGAAATTATCTGTTAATATTATAGTTTGTTGTCTATGTTCATAACTGTAGGAAATAAGTTTTAGGTAAAGATACTAAAATGTAATGTTTTCCCTAATTGAGATCATGGACTTCCTAAGTTCTATTTATGGACTCCCCCTAAAGCCCCATTAATCTCTCTGTGAGATAGTCGAGCTCTCTTTGTCAGACTATGGTTTTCCAAATCTTAAATGTTTAGCTACTGAGGGTGATCAGCTCAGCCATGTCAGTGGTGGTATTAATGAGGAAACAGAAACGGAAGGCTGACGGGATTGTCCAGAATCACCCACATGGCTAGTAGGTGGCATTGTAACTCAGGCCCCCTGAGTCATAGTTTGAAGCTTTCCTATAGAAAAAACTAAACCCATCACTGCTGAGTTGAATTCAACCCATAGCGACCCTATAGAACAGAGTAGACCTGCCCCATTGAGTTTTCAAGGAGCACCTGGTGGATTTGAACTACTCACCTTTTGGTTAGCAGCCATAGTGCTTAGCCATTACACCACCAGGGTCTAAACCTGGACCCCACTACTCAGCTGAAAAGAGCCTGTAGGTACGTTTGGTTCGGTTCAATGTTCAATATAAAATTTTAAATTAGTTGTCGGCATTTCAAAACCAAGAGATTTTATCTGAAATTCTAGATATCTACTTTCTCTTAGACCTCGTTAATGTGTTAAAAAGCAAAGATGTCACTTTGAGGACTAAGGTGTGCATGACCCAAGCCATGATGTTTTCAATTGTCTCATATGCATGTGAAAGCTGGAAAATGAATAAGGAACACTGAAGAAGAATTCACACCTTTGAATTATGGTGCTGGAGAAGAATATTGAATATGCCATGGACTGCCTGAAGAATGAACAAATCTGTCTTGGAAGAAGTACAGCCAGAGTGCTCTTTAGAAGCAAGGATGGCGAGACTTGGTCTCATGTACTTTGGACATATTATCAGAAGGGACCAGTGCCTGGAGAAGGACATCATGTTTGGTAAAGTAGAGGGTCAGCGAAAAAGAGGAAGACTCTCAACAAGATGGATTGACACAGTGGCTGCCACAATGGGCTCAAGCATAACAACAATTGTTAGGGTGGTGCAGGACTGGGCAGTGTTTTGTTCTGTTGTACACAGGGTCACTATGAGTCAGAATCAGCTGGATAGCACCTAACAACAACAACAACAACTTTCTTTTAAGAAAAGGAAGGAACAAAAGAATGCAGGAAGGAATACCTGGCAACAACCGGCCATCACTCCTAAATGAGCAGAGCAGTCGCTGGCCCTTCAGAAGGAGTAGGGGCTCTCCAGTTCCCCCACAGTCCCCACTGCTCCCTAGTGTCTCTCCGACACAAAGCTTGTCAGCTGTTGTTTCTTGCTGTGCTCAGGCTGTGATTTTTCTTATAGTAGAGTTCAGAGGAAAGGAAATATTTTCTACCCTTGTTTCTATCAAAATCAGAAAAGTGAAGCAGAAGGGAGGGACCACAATTCTTGGCAGATGTGAAGAATAGTCTCACCTGTTTAACATGTACACAGAACATGTGAGTAAAAGAATATTGGGATTAAAACACCATTAATAAACCACATAAGAACGGTAATTTTTCTAACTCTCAGGCAACTTATTTTACTACTTTATCCATAAAAAAAAAAAATCCGTTGCCGTCAAGTCGATTCTGACTCAGAGTGACCCTGTAGGACAGGGTAGAACTGCCTTATAGGGTTTCCAAGGAGCAGCTGGTGAATTCCCACTGCTGACCTTTTGGTTAGCAGCCTAGTGCTTAGCTACTGTGTCACCAGGGCTCCTTCATTCTTTTATGCCACTCGCTTAGACTCCAGTGGAAACCCTGATAGTGTAGTGGTTAAGTGCTACGGCTGCTAACCAAAGGGCCAGCAGTTCAAATCCACCAGGCGCTCCTTGGAAACTCTTTGGAGCAGTTCTACTCTGTCCTATAGGGTTGCTATGAGTTGGAATCGACTCGACGGCACTGGGTTTTTGTTTGGTAGGCTCCAGTGACATGGGAGATTGATCCCTACTATATGTCTCCCAGTTTCTGCTGCTCTGCCTTCCTCTCTGGCTTGCTCCACAGTCTGGTCTCCATCTCCAGGTTCTGAGAAGTTCCTGAGTTTGAACCACATCTTTGTTTTTTTTCTGTTTTAATAGCAATTACCACTTGTATCCATGTCGACTACTCCTAGCACCTTGGAACAACATGACTGTTCTCTTGGTTGGTACCCGTTTTGGTCATTAGTTTATTATAGTATTACTTTATAGTCTAATAGCCTCATGTGTATCTATTATGTCTTTCCAATTATGACATAAAGTCTGTGACTGAGAAACTCATTTTCTTTTCTGATCTGAAGGCAAGGAACAGTGCCATCCTCAAAGTGGCTGCTCGGTGGCAACTTAACAAAATCCAAACATTCCTAAGTTATAGACTCTTAATCCTTCTAAAGCATCTATACACATGTGCTTCCAAAATGCTATCCTACTACCAATTTTCTACAACTTAGTATTGCCATTAAAATTGTATTTTGAATCCTTTTCCATTTCAGAAGATAGACATACCTTATTGTTTAGCAGCTACAAAGACTTTCATTAAATATATGTATAAATTTTAAGCAATTCCCCAATTGATGGTATTTTGATTTTTAACTTTTATTATTAAAAGCATTGCATCTTCATGTACACATTTCTTCAATGACACGTATGAATATTTCTGTAAGGCAGGTTACTTGAACTGGAAAGTAAGGTCAAAGGGTATTTTCTTAAATTAATTTTAAAATAATTTTTTAAAAATCGCAGCAAGGTAGTGCCAACTTACATCCCCACCAGCAGGTATGAGGTGCCAGTCCCCTATGCGAGGTGCCAGTCCCGTGTGAGGTGCCAGGCCCTTGCACCCTTACCAACACCAGGCACCAGCAATCTTTGGTTAATTGTTGCCAGTATGATAGGGGAAAAATCTGTCACTGATTTTCCAAACATGGATTTCATTGATGACTAGCAATGCTGAAACTTTTTCACGTGCTTACTGTATATTTGTATTTATTCCATGTTTATGTCTTTTGCTCATTTTTCTATTTGAGTTATAGACATGTTTCTTAAATGACCAATTAAAAATGAAGCCTTCTGGCTTACCTCTGGATTTCATTTTCTAACTTGCATTTTTTTATCCTTAACTTGGCTGGTTAAGAGCTGGGTCATTACTACTTATGTAAAATATGAGCAACCAAAAATCTTTTGTAATGAGGTAGAGTTATAAACAAAATACCCCTTTTAAAATATGTAAAATGTGGTTTTTAAGCAACTTGCCTCAGGTCTTCTCTTTGATTTCACTGGAGAGGTTTGGCCCAGAAAACCCTCTTTATTTCCCCAGGTCCTTGACAACTGCTCTACAGTAGTCCTCAGACATAACTTGGTTTTACTATCATCATTTTGTGCAAGGTGAAACTGGCCAGCAAGGTCAAGGCTCCAGGTCATAAAGTTAGTGGATGCAAATGAGCCAGCATCAAACCTGGTTAGCTCTGAGAATTCTAGAGTAATAAAGTCAGGACCTGAAGGAATTTTTCACATCCTGGGGGTTTGGTAATGATTGTATAGCTTTGCATTGTGGCTGACTAGTACTCATTTGCTCCTTTCTACTGTAATAACACTGTCTACCACTTACTGAGCTTTTACAAATTCCAGACACTGTGAACTTCACGTGTGTTATTGTCTGTTGCTGTTGTTGCCATCAAGTCTGCTCTGACTCATAGAGACCTTATGTATAAGAGGAAGAAACACTGCCTGATCCTCATCAACTGAGATTCCTCCCAGTAACGCAAGAGTGGTGCAGCATTAGAAAATCAATCAGTGTAATACACCACATTAATAGATCATGATCACTGGGGTATTTGCATCTTCCAGCAAATGTTCTTTTGTGATCCATCGAGTTTTCATTGACTGATTTTCAGAAGTACGTTGCCAGGCCTCTCTTCTTTGGTCTGTCTTAGTCTGGAAGTTCCATTGAAACTGGACTTTGACATACTGGTGGCACAGCTTCCAGCATCACAGCAACACACGAGTCATCGCAGTGGGGTGGTGGGCGTTAGTTTTGTTGCCCAGATCATTCCTCTTTCTGCTGGTAATAGGATTTCAGTTTCCTTCAGGGAGATGACCTCTTCCTCACCATATCTAGTCTTGTTGGAACCTGTCAATCAAGGAATCTTGTGAAGGAGTGATCTTGGCACCCAAGTCTGGCCAGTATGACATGCTAGGGACTTGGAATCTTAGAGTCAGAGCTGCTCCTCTCAGCGGTGGTGTGCTGGGGAGATATTCATTAGTTCCTGCTACTTAGATCAGGTAGCTGCCTGGCTTTTGGCCTTTTCCGAACCTGGTTTCCAGTTGTTTCTTTGGCTCTCAATTTTCCATATCCTTCCAGTGCCTTCATCTTTAATTAAATCAGTGAGAGTAATTATATATTATTATCAGCCCCTTTTACAGATGAGGTAACTGAGGCTCCCCCAGCCAGTAAGGGAAGGAGCTGGGAGCTACCAAAAGTCTGTTTGATATCCAAACGCTCTTAAACACTGATATGTAACCCAAGTCACAAAGTTAGTTGGTACAGAAGAAAGGCAATGAAGCAACAAACAAACCGTGGAGGTTACTGCCAATTTCTCTGTTACAAAGAAGTGGTACTAAAGCAATCCTTTCCACAGTGAAGGAATTACACACGCAGCATTAAATAGCTGCACGTCATGACTGTTACTTGCTCATTTTGTTCATTTTTGCTGCCCAGAACTGTACAAGTCCCTAACTTTAGACAGTTTGCTTGCGGATACGGAGTCTCCATTAGGTCAATTTTAGGATTCCTGGGTGGAATGGTTAACAGCCTCAGCTGCTAATCAAAAGGTTGGAGTTTGGAGTTCACTTAGAGGAGTTTCAGAAGAAAGGACCTATGGAGCACAGTTCTACTCTGACACACATAGGGTTGCCATAAGGTGGAGTTGACTCAATGGTGACTGGTTGGTTAACAAAGGAAGGCTTTCCCTTGCCAGTAATGTCCTCAGAGTGGCCGTTTAGCTGTGGTGAGGGTGAAGACTACCTGAAATCACAACAAAGACAATCTCTATAGGGTGCACTGTCCCAAGGGAAAGGATAGAGGGGTCTGCACAAAGCAAAATACTTCCAAGAGAAGAAGCCTGCCTGCAAAATATCAGGTCGTTCAAAGAAAGCGCTTAGACGGGCAGAAAAACTGGATGTAATGGTACTTGACAAAATTCACAGATGTAAACAAGACATGACAGGGCTGGAGTCGTAAAGAGAAGACGTTTAGGAGCACAATATTCTTGCTATTTAAAGCTTTTGCTGATGCAGAATCTCCTGCCATGTACAACCCTGTTTTTTTTCTGGAGTCAGTAAAACTTTTATTTAAAAAAATCACATTTCTACTTATGGATTAAAAGAGACTTGAGAGATATATTACCAATCACAATGACATCATGTGGATAGCAATTTAAACAAACAAAATGTAAAAAAAATGTAGACACACACAACCAGGGAAATGTGATACTTAACTATTACTATTATAATTATTAATAATGCACATAAAATATTTTTGAGATATATATTCATTCAGTGGAGTCCCTGGGTGATGCAAATTAAGTGGTGGACTACTAACCAAAAGGTTGGTGGTTCAAACCCACCCAGACGTGTCTAAGAAGTAAGGCCTGGCAAACTGCTTCCGAAAGCCACAGCCTTGAAAACCCTACGGAGCCCAGTTCTTCTCTGCACTTTTGGGGTTGCCATGAGTTGGACTTGAATTAATAGCAACTAATAACAATTCATCCAACATTTATTGAATGTCTACTATGTTTTTGATACGGTTTGGGAAGCTTGTTTTCCCTCTTTAGTGTAAGCTCCTTGAGTTTTGGGGCTATCTTTCATATTCGTGTATTTTCTAGTGATTAATTCAATGTCTGGCACATAGAAGGACTTCCTGTACTGACTTAAGAAGATATAGAGGCTCTCACAAACCCACTATAAGTGAAGAGATTGAATCAGGAATCAAAAAAGTCCCAAAGAAGAAAAGTCCTGGACCAGATGGCTTCACTGAGGAATTCTACCAACTACTTACAGAGGAAGTGACTCAATCTTTCTAAATAACAGACGAAGAAGAAACACTTCCTAGCTCATTCTGTGAGGCTTGTGTTACTTTGATATCAAAGCCAAACAAAGATACCACAAGAAAGAAAAGTACAGACCAATATCTCTTATGAATACAGATGCAAAAATTCTTAACAAAAAGCTAGCAAATCTAATCCAAAAGCAGATTAAAAGGATTATACAACACAATTAACTGGGATTTATCCCAGGAATGCAAAGCGGTTCAGCATTAGAAAATCAATCAATATAATACACCACATTAACAGAACAAAGGAAAAGAACCACACAATCATCTCAATGGGTGCAGAGAAGGCATTTGACAAAATCCAACACCTTTTATGATGAAAACACTCAGCAACACGATAAAGGGCATTTATTAAAAACACACACACACACACACACACACACACACACACAATTAACATTTACTTAATGGAGAAAGACTGGAAAATTTCCCCTTAATATTAAGAACAAAGCAAGAATGCCCAATCTCACCACTGCTATTCAATATTGTACTGGAAATCGTAGCCAAAGCAATTAGGCAACAAAAAGAAATAAAAGGTATCCAAATTGGGAAGGAAGAAGTAAAATTCTTTTTCACAGGTGATATGATTATGTATAGAAAACTCAAAAGAATCCACACAAAACACAGCAGTCAAGAAATAAAATGGCATATGGCATTGGACAAATCTGCTGCAAAAGATCGCTTTAAAATTTTAAAAAGCAAAAACATCACTTCAATGACTAAGGTGTGCCTGACCCAAGGCGAGGTATTCTCAATTGCCTCATATGCATGTGAGGGTTTATCAATGAATAAGGAAGACCGAAGAAGAATTGATGCCTTTGAATTATGGTGTTTTACATACCAAAACAATAGACTGTAACACACAGTACAGCATTTTAATTTACAGAATCATAAACCAGACGCAATAGAAAATGACAGGAGAACTTCTGCGAAATGTGGAAGGCTTAGGGTTCAAGTCTCTGAGTGACAGTTTATTGGTTTTTCTTTTTCTTTTAAATGTGAAGCCAGACCTTTAGATAAATGCAGAACTTTATCAGTTGCTTGCTACATGGTCTGACAAATAAAAACACTTTGCTATTTTCTCAAGGTGGCATTACATTAGATACTATCATCTAAATGGGAAGACTTCACTGCTATTTTCTACTACTTGTGGGTATCAAAATAAAACCTTAAAAACGAAATAGGGACAAAGAAATAACATGATCTTTATCTATTATATCAGGCTATGGGGTATTGATAAAGATCAATATCTTAGGCATTAGTGAGCTGAAAAGGTTTGGTATTGGCCATTTTGAATCAGACAATCATATGGTCTACAAGTTGGGAATGACAAATTGAAGAAGCATGGTGTCACATTCATTGTCAAAAAGAACATTTCAAGATCTATCTTGAAGTACAATGCTATCATGTACTATGCCTACATGAAAGCCCAGTTGATACGACTATTATTCAAATTTACACACCAACCACTAACCCCAAAGATGAAGAAATTAAAGTTTTTACAACTTCTGTAGTCTGAAATTGATTAAACATGCAATCAAGATGCATTGATAATTACTGGTGATTGAAATGGGAAAGTTGGAAACAAAGAAGACGGATGGGTAGTTGGAAAATATGGCCTTGGTGATAGAAATGACACTGGAGATCGAATAATATAATTTTGCAAGACTAATGACTAATTCAGGAAACCCTGGTGGCATAGTGGTTAAGTGCTACGGTTGCTAACCAAAGGGTCGGCAGTTTGAATCTGCCAGGCACTCCTTGGAAACTCTATGGGACAGTTCTACTCTGTCCTATAGGGTTGCTATGAGTCGGAATTGACTTGATGGCACTGGGTTTGGTTTTTTTTTTTTTTGTAATGCCTAATTCGGAGCCCTGGTAGCACAGTGGTTAAGAGCTTGGCTATTAACCAAAAGTTCAGCAGTTCGAATCTACCAGCTGCTCCTTGGAAACCTTATGTGGCAATTCTGCTCTATTCTGTAGGGTTGCTATGAGTCGGAATTGACTCAACACCAATGGGTTTGGTTTTTTTTGTTTTAAGGACTAATTCATTGGAAATATCTTTTTTCAACAACATAACTGGTGACTATACACTTGAACCTCACTGGATGGAATAGGCAAGAATCAAATCAACTACATCTTTGGCCAGAGATGATAGAGACGCTCAATATCATCAGTCAGAGCAAGGCAAGGGGCCAACTATGGAACAGACCATGAACTGCTCATAAGCAACTTCAAGTTGAAGATGAAGAAAATTAAAACAATTCCATGAGAACCAAAGTATGACCTTGAGTATATCCCACCTGAATTTAGAGACCATCTCAAGAATAGATTTGATGGATTAAACACTAATGACCAAAAGCCAGACAAGTTGTAGAATGACATCAAAGATATCATATATGAAGAAAGCAAAAGGTTATTAAAAAGACAGAAAAAAAAAAGACCAAAACGGAAGTCAGAAGAGACTCTGAAACTTGCTCATTAATGAAGAGTAGCTAAAGCAAATGGAAGAAATGATGAAGTAAAAGAGCTAAACAGAAGATTTTAAAGGGCAGCTTAAGAAGACAATGTAAGGTATTACAGCGAAATGTGCAAAGACCCGGCATTAGAAAACCAAAAGGGAAGAACATGCTCTCATTTTTAAGGTGAAAGAACTCAAAAAAAAAAAAAAAAAAAAAATTCAAGCCTCAAGGTGCAACATTGAAGGATTCTATGGGCAAAATATTAAATGATGCAGGAAGCATCAAAAGAAGATGGAAGGAATTCATAGAATCACTGTACTAAAAAGAACTGATCAACTTTCAGCCATTTCAACAGGTAGCATATGATCAAGAACCGATGGTACTGAAAGAAGGAGTCTAAGCTACACCGAAGGCATTGGCAAAAAGAAGCCTCCAGGAACTGATGGAATATCAATTGAGATGTTTCAACAAATGAATGTGATGCTGGAAACACTTACTCATCTATGCAAAGAAACTTGGAAGACAGCTACCTGGTCAACCAATTGGAAGAGATTCATATTTGTGTCCCATTCCAAAGAAAGGAGATCCAACAGAATGTGGAAATTATCGAACAATATCATTCAGAAGAGGACATGGAATGAGAGATATCACTGCTGATGTCAGATGGATCTTGGCTGAAAGCAGAGAATACCAAAAAGATGTTTTCCTGTGTTTCATTGACTATGCAAAGGTATTCAACTGTGTGGATCATAACAAATTACGCATAACATGCAAAAAATGGGAATATCAGAACACTTAATTAAGCTCATGAGGAATCTATACATAGACCAAGAGGCAATCTTTCAAACAGAAAAAGAGGATACTGCGTGGCTTAAAATCAGGAAAGTGTTGTATAGTTTCACCATACTTACTCAATCTCTATGCTGAGCAAATAACCAGAGAAGCTGGACTATATGAAGACGAATGTGGCATCGGGATTGGAGGAAGACTCATTAACAACGTGCGTTATGCAGATGACACAGCCTTGCTTGCTGAAAGCCAAGAGGACTTGAAGCACTTACTGATGAAGATCAAAGACCACAGCCTTCAATACAGATTACATCTCAACATAAAGAAAACAAAAATCCTCACAACTGGACCAATAAGCAACATCATAATTAATGGAGAAAATATTGAAGTGGTCAAGGATTTCATTTTATTTGGATCCACAATGTCCATGGAAGCAGCAGTCAGGAAATCAAAAGATGTATTTATTACATTCGGTAAGTCTGTTGCAAAAGGCCTCTTTAAAGTTTTAAAAAGCAAAAGTGTTACTTGGTATGCCTGACCCAATCCATGGTATTTTCAATAATCTCATATGCATGTGAAAGCTGGACAGTAAATAAGGAAGACTGAAAAAGAATTAATGCTTTTGAATTATTGTGTTGGAGAAGAATATTGAATATACCATGGCCTTCCAGAAGAAAGAACAAAACTATCTTGGAAGAACTATAGCCAGAACGCTCCTTCGAAGTGAGGATGGTAAGACTTCGACTCACATACTTTGGACATGTTTTCAGGAGGGACCAGTTCCCAGAGAAGGACATCGTGCTTGGTAAAGTAGAGGGTCAGCAAAAAAGCAGAAGACACTCAATGAGATGGATTGACACAGTGGCTGCAAAAATGGGCTCAAACAGCAATGATTGTGAGGATGGCGCAGGACCAGGCAGTGTTCTGTTCTGTTGTACGTGGGGTTGCTGTGAGTTGCAACTGACTTAGTGGCACCTAACAACAGTCTCCATTCCATCCACCTCTCACACAACAGACCCAGTGAGTGGAAGACCAGCAGGTAAATCAACCAATGATGAGCTGCACCCTTCATGTATCACAAGCCAAGATAAGATTAGATGCTCTGGAATTTTCTACAGTCTCACATGTTGGAGTAGTAAACAGGTACTTGTTGGATGAAAGAATAGATAATTGCCAAATGTTCTGGTATTAATGTAAATCCTGTGATATTTGGCATTTATTACACAACTGAATGCCCCAATCACATCTCCAGCCTTGAGCTCCTTACATATACACGTGCTTCTAAAACATGTCCACTCAGGTATCTAGAAGAAGTTTCAAACTTCATTTTGCCCAAAAAATCTTGGTTCCACCCTGTCCCCAAATCTGTTCTTTTCTGGTCTCTGCTTCTTAGAAAATAGCACCTACATCAATCCCATTGCTCATATTTTAAAAAGCTGGGTATTATCCTTATTTCTTCTTTTCCCTCTTACCCCAAGTATCTCCCCCACCAGTAATTTTTATTGTCCCCGTCTCTGTAAGATCCTAGGTGGTGCAAAAGGTTTGCGCTTAGCAACTACCTGAAAGATTGGCATTTCGAACTCACCCAGCAGTGCTGCAAGGAAAGGCCTAGCGATCTGCTTCTGTAAAGATTACAGCCAAGAAAACCCTATGGAGCAGTTCTAGTCTGTAACACATGGGGTTTCCATGAATTGGAATCAATTTGATGGCAATGGGTTTCTTTTTTAACCCCTATCTCCTCTGTATTTTCTGCTGAACCTGATAGCTTCTTAATATCTACAAACCACCATCATCTCTCACTAACAGGTCTCCTCCTTCCGCCCTGTCTCCACAAGTCGCCAGAGCCTTCTTCTCATGGCATAGAGGAGATTTTATTACTATCCTGCTTAAAATTCACCAGCGGTGTTCTACTGCAGTTAGGATAAATTCCAAACTCATTGTCGTGGACTCCTAGCCCCAACAAGACCCGGATCCCACCCACCTCTCTGCCCTCATTCCTTACCACCTTCCTTATTGTCCCCGTTCTCCTCCAACACATCATGCTCGTTTTCAACGCAAGCTTTTTGCACTTGTCATTCCCTTTGCCTGGGAACTTGTCCCCATCTAGCTCACCACTGCCTTCTCTTGTTATTTAGGTCTTGGGCCACATGTCACCTTCTTGGAGTGATTCTTCTTCTGATCACTCCAACTAAAGAAATCTCTTCTTCGGTCCTCAATGCACTGACCTACTGCCTGATTTTATTCTCTCCATAGCACTTACCTCCATGTGCACTTACCTGACTTCTTTCATCATTTACACCTTTATTGTCTGTCTTCTCTCACCAGAATGAAAGTTCCATGAGCACTGAAAGCATACCTGCCTTGTTCACGTCGGCCATATTCCTGGTGCCTGGCACAGGACCTGGCTCATTGTAGGTGCTCAGTCAAGGGTAGTTAGGCTAATGAATGAATTACAAATTTTTTATTTTTAAAATCTATCAATATGAATGTGTGAGGACCCACTATGAATCAGGGACTTTTTTCCTCAGGGCATAAAGATTAAACACTTCCATCTCTATAGGGCTTCCAGACTCTTATATGTCAACCCAAAGGGAAATGACGAGAGACTTGCTGTTCTTCTTCACACGTCTGAAGGGCAGAATCCAGGCTCCTTCTCTAATATAAGCACCAGAGCCAGCTGTCAGGTGGATCCTGACTCATGGCGAACCCATGTGTATCAGAGTAGAACTGTGCTCCATAGAGTTTTCAATGGCTGTGATCTTTCAGAAGCAGATCACTAGGCCTTTCTTCCAAGTTGTTTTTGTGTGGATTCAAACTGCCAACCTTTTGGTTGATAGCTGAGCACTTAACTGTTTGCACCATGCAGGGACTCCCAAGATTAGCACAAAAACAAAAATAAAAACAAAATCTGTTGGCGTTGAGTCGATTCCAACTCATAGCAACCCTATAGGACAGAGTAGAATTCCCCTATAGGGTTTCCAAGGAGCAGCTGGTGGATCCCAACCGCCAAGCTTTTGGTTGATAGCTAAGCATTTAACCATCTGCACCATCCAGGGACCCCCAAGACAAGCATAGCCAGGTGAAATTCCTTGTGAAAATCCTTGATGCCTCCCAGCTGAGAAACTGTTGCTCAGTTCTTCTCATCCATGTAAAGATGCAAAATGAGACTGGGGTGGGCTCAGCAAGTCGAGTCAGTTTTGGCAGCAGATCTGTAAACTCCAATCCCCCAAGGTTAGGGAGGTGACCCAGCCAGCCCTACATGTCTGGAAGGCTGCTGGCAGCCATACTCTCAGGAGGGACGCCATGTTTTTGGCCACATTAGGAATGTGTTGCTCTCTGCACAGCTGCGCTGCTGTTCCAGGACATTTACTGCATTTCCTTCTCAGAGCCAAGGGAGGCCTCCTTGAGTGCGAGAGGTGCAAATAGAAAGGGACGCATTTTTTGTACAGAGCTGGCTCCGGGGTTCAGGTTTGGAGGGAGGCTGAGAGAATCTGCTTTAAATGGCTGCACGTAAAAGTACAGACCTATGATTTTAGAACAATTCTGGTAAGGGAAGGGAATTATTAATGCTTCCAAAAACAAGGGTTCCTTCGTAAGTTGGAGTTCATCAGGATGCCATCTGGACTCATATACCAGTTCCGAGCATAAAACCCTTCCAGGGTTTCAGCTCTTGATAAAGACCAAGGTCCTGGCCGGGTCTCACATGGGACCTGAATGGCCTAGTCTCTGTCTGCCTGTCTAGCCCCGCCTTCTAGCATGCCCTTCTTTGGCCCTCCCTGGACTCACAGGCCTTCTTTCAACCCCTCATACTTTCAGTTCCTCTCCCGCCCCAGGGCCTTTGCGCATGCTACTCCCGCTGCACAAAATGTTCCTCGGTGCTGCTCTACTTCATCTGGTAAATGCCTATTTATCCTTCAACACCAAACTCGACCTCTAATCTCTATCATATTCTTCCACAGAGCTCCATTTCCTTCAGAACCTTTATTTCAATTTATAACTATAAATTCATTTGTGTGATTTTTAAATTAACGTTGATCTCCCCCAGTGGTCTGTAAATTACATGGGTACAGAGATTTTATCTGTTTTTTGCTTACCGTTATCTCCCAGTGCTAGCACAGTAACTGCTCTCAGCAAGTATTTGTTAAATATAAATAAGTGGGTAATCTAAAAAGAAGGCCAATGCATTCCTGGAAAATACACATCCTGAAGAATGTAGCCATCACCAAAAGAAGAGGTCCATCTTCCCAATACACTGAATGGTTGTGGTGACCACTCATCCCATTAACAAAACATTCCCAGCTCTCTACACCCCACCCCAGCCAAAGCACCTCACGCACAACCAGCACCTGTCTGTCAGTGGAGGCTTGCATGCTGCTATGATGCTGAGCAGGTTTCAGTGGAACGTCCATATTAAGACAGGAAAAAAGGCCTGGCAATCTTCTTCTGAAAATCAGCCAATGAAAATCCTATGGATCACAATGAAACACTGTCTGGTCTATAATCAATCATAGCTGGTGCAGGACAGGGCAGCGTTTCATTCCATTGTGCATGGGGTCACCACTGGACAGGGCCGACTTGATGACATGAATTCATAATTACATGAGTTATCTCATTTCAGCCCACAAGAACTATACATAAAGCGATTGCTGTCTAGCAGCCTGATTCACCCACCTGGGTCCCAGTAGAACTGTGTTCCACAGAGTTTTCAATGGCTGATCTTTTGAAAGTAGATTTCCAGGCCTTTCTTTTGAGGCACTGCTGGGTTGACTAGAAACTCCAACATTATTGTTATCAGTCGAGTACAAGAACCATATGAAGGAGGTGATATTTTTCTCCTCAGTTTACAGATGTAGCGATTAGGCAGAGGAGGGCTGAGTAAATCACAAAGTCAGCCGGCTTATGCGAGGTGGAGCCTGTTTTGCCTCACCCAGAGCTCAGTGTTGGTAATCACTGATCCGTCCCTCTCTCTCACATATGTTAGATTGTTGGAAAGAAAAGAGAAAGTAAAAATAGAGAGACTCGGATTTCTCAGGGGTGGGGTGGGTCCAAATGCCGCTGTTCTCCAGAGCCGTCGGGGGTGAGAAGTTCACCAGAACATCCCCGTGCAGGTCTGAAACACTGGCCACCCTGGGTGCCTTAGCCAGAAATCAGAGAAGAATTTGCTTTACCTGAGAAGAGAATTTGTCCTTGTGTACAAATAAGGGCAGGAAAAAAACCCATTGCTGTTGAGTCGATTCCTACTTACAGTGACCCTAAAAGCTAGAGTAGAACTGCCCCATAGGGTTTCCAAGGAGCGGCTGGTGGATTCAAACTGCCAGCCTTCTGGTAAGCAGCCGAGTTCTTAACCACTGTACCACCAGGGTTCCAATAAGGGTAGGGAACTTAGAAAATCCATGTCCAGCAGGCTCCAAGCATTGCGTGTGTGTGAGTGAAGAGATTCTGGGGCCACCACACTGTCCCGTCCTAAGGGACTCAGTGACACTTTTCCTGGTCCGCTGTGAAGCTTCTGGACACAGCTGACTTCCAAACTACTTGGCTGGTTTAGAGCACCTAGTTTGATAGAGACAGCTTTCTAACCTCTTAGACTCAACAGAAAAGGCTAGCAAAAATCACTCATCTTTGGTTAATAATATGTAAATAATAATGATTTTACATGACAACAGTTATTAACAGTGCTTACTATGTGTTGGGGATTATGCTAAGGGCTTTATATACTTTATTTAATTTTCACGACAGCCTTGTGAAGTAGGTACTATTTTAAATTCCCATTTTGCCAATGAAGATTCTGAGGCATAGGGAGTTTAAGTAACTTGCTCAAGGTCACACAGCCAGTGTCAGATCTGAGTTGTGAATCCTGGCAGTCTGGTTTCAAAACACAAGTCTAACAACAACAACACGGTAATAGGAAGCACTCAACAAGCATTAGCTGTGATGTGCCAGGAACTCTACAAGGGTTCACGTACCATCTCATAGCCACCCAATGGGGTCGATGCTGTCATTATTCCCATTTTATAGCTGAGGAATCTGAGGCTTGGGGAGGTAAAGTATCTGGCCATGGTCAGACAGATGGTAAGTGGCAGTGCCTGGATTTAAACCCCAGCTTTCTGGCTCTAGAACCCCACCCTGGCCTGTATTAGACCGAAACTCCACTTGGAGTTGGGAGAAGATTGCTCTACCTCTCAGTGGAAGGAGGTATTGCTGACAAGGTGAGGCACAGCCTGCAGGGCTCCTCGAAGGTTCTGCAGCTTTGGAAGCCCTGAAGACAGGGTTCTGGGAAGGAAGCCAGCACTTCCATAGAGCATAGGGGCAGCAGTGACACGTGAAACACCACCCTCAAGTGGCTTCATAAACATGGATATGAGCCCAGGTGAATATCTCAGAAGTAACTGGGGTATATTCAGGCATTGGGTGAGGTCCTGTGTCATGCAGGCAGGGGCTGGAGCCAGAAGATGGAGTTGTTGCAATGTATTTACAGGTTCATTTGTAGTTCACTTCAGCTTTGGATAATGTGCTATTTTGCCTTTGAGTAAATCAACTACTATCCTCAAGACCAGGTGCCACTGAACTGATTTCAACTTGTGGTGACCCCAAATGTGTCCGAGTAGAACTGTGCTTCACAGGGTTTTCAACAGCTGATTTTTCAGAAGTAGATCACCAGGTCTTTCTTTCAAAGCACCTCTGGGTGGACTCGAACCACTAACCTTTCAGTCAGCAGCCTAGTGCATTAACTGCACCACCCAGGAACTCCCTGAGGAAAATCTAAGATGAACAGCTCCTTTTCTGGTGAGGGCGGTGATATCTATAACTCTGGCCAAAAAAGTCAGTATCCAATAGCTTCCATAACTGAGAGAGTAGTCTGCCTGGCTTAGGCATAACCACCCATGGGTAGATTTATCTAGCACAGGACAACTTCAGCACAATTGACATTGGGAACTGGGTAATTTGTTGTCATGGGGGCTGTCCTATGCAGTGTGCAGTGTGTTTAGCAGCACCATTGGCTTTTATCTTCTACTAGATGCTGGTCGCGCCCTCCCCGCAGTTGAGCCCAAAATGTCTCCAGACATTACCAATGCCCCAGGGAAGGGGAGGGGTGCAAAATCACCCCAGTTGAGAACCACTGGCCTATTAGACGATCTGACTCACTTGTTGAGAATGTATTTTAGTATATACTCGGCTCTGGGGGTAGTGATGGACAAGCCAGAGCAGGCTGGTGCTTTCAGGGACCTTACAGCTTTCAGAAAAGAGACAAATGTTAACCACACAATTCTACGAGTAATTTCTTGGGAAAAGAGTGCAAAGGAAAAGTACCGAGCCCTCAGTTGGGATGAATAATGTTCTCAGACCTGACTGCAAAGCAGCAATCCACAATGACTGGATTTTCACCAAGAAAGATGTCATAGGGCCCCCAGTGAGTTCCAGTAGGTCCCACTGAGCCCAAGCATGACCAGGCTCTTAACCGCCACAAACACCATGACACTAGCCTTAAGGTTGGCAGACAGGTAAAGGAAAACGGCTCCCCTTCTTTGGTGACACGGACGCAGGACAACAGGGCTTGGGGCTCATTGATGCAGTCTGATATACATGAGCAGGACTCCGAGATTCTTTTATCTATCAAGTGCCTATGGGAAAAACACAGCAAGTCTGGGGCTCCTGTCCTCGGGTGTTTATCAGGCCAGATAGGAAAAAGCATCCACTGAGACCAAGGCAAGGGGCAAATATATCCCTCTAAAAATAAACCTGATTTTAATTTCAAACTGGGTCAGTTCAGTTTGTGAACTATCGGGGAGTGTGGCTGAGCCGCTCAGGAGACAAAGTGGAACCCTTGCTAATTTAATTTGCATATGCTGCTTAAAATGCGAGCTGCCTGCTGCTTGGGGCTGGCAGCTCTGGGGCCTGGCAGCTCCCTGAGCCCTGGCGCCTTGCTGGCTTCCTTTCCTGCCTCTGCAGGCACCGTCTGAGAGGTGCTGTGCTAGCCGCATCTCAGCGAGGTGGAAATCCACTGAGATGCTGTGGAGAGCCTTCTCCTCCAGGGCCAGGTGTCTGGAGAAGGAAGAGGAGGGGCACTCAGGTGTCACAGGCTAGGAGGTGGAGGGTCTGGAGGCTCTCACAGGCCAGGGCCTCACTTGGTTCTGCAGTGGCCAGAGAGCTGTGCCTGTGGCTTTCTGGTGCTGTGAGAGATGCCAGCCGACTGTTTCCCTGTATGCAGTAAGCCTGGCTGTCTGACGCGCAGGGGCTGTCACAGAACAGGGGTGGAACAGAAGAACTGAAAACTCAGCAGCAGGTCTTCAGATCAGCACTAACCACCCCAAGGGCCACCCCTTCATTCACAGTGGGGGAGACACCATGGCTTCTGTGGATACCACTCCCCCTCCTTTGCTCCCTTCTCTTTGATAGTTTCCATCTGCATGCCTGCTGGGTTTGGCCAGTTACTCTCCAACTTGCCTCTTCCTTTTCCCTAAGAACTCATCAGCCATCACCTGGGTTCTGTTTCAATGGTGTCTAACTCATTAGTTCCCAGACGTTGAGGTTTCGTGGACTGTTGTTTGCTGTTAGTTGTCATTGAGTTGGCTCTGACTCACGGTGACCATGTTTACAACCGAATGAAATGCTGCCCAGTCATGTGACATCTTCATGATGGTGGTATGTAGCTATGGAAACCTGGTGGTGTAGTGGTTGAGAGCTATGGTTGCTAACCAAAAGGTCGGCTCTTTGAATCCACCAGGCGCCCCTTGGAAACCCTGTGGGGCAGTTCTACGCTGTCCTCTAGGGTCCCTGTGAGCTAGAATCAACTCACCAGCAAGGGGTTTGGTTGGTTTTTTGGTTGTAGCTATTGTGTCAATCCACCTCACTGAGGATTCCCCTCATTTTCCCTGGTCCTCTATTTTACTAAACATGATGTCCTTTTCTAGAGACTGGTCTTTTCTGATGACGTGTCCATAGTAAGCAAGCTGAAGTCTTACCATCTTGCTTCTAAGGAACATTCTACCTGTATTTCTTCTAAGACTGATTTATCCATTCTCCTCACATACACTCTTCACCACCATCACAATTTGAATGTATCAATTCTTCCATCTTCCTTTTTCATTGTCCAGCTTTCACATGCATATGAGGCAATTAAAAATGAATCAAGGCACAGACACCAGATTGTCAACATTTTCTTTTGTCTGGTATAGGCATAAAAAATTTCCTACCATTTATTTTATAAATAAAGTGGATTTTAACATCCAAAACTAGAAAGGTAGTATTCTTCAAATGACAAGACATTCCCAAGAAAGGACACCTGGAATGGTTGGAATTCTAACATACATGGTCACACACACACACACACACACACACACACACACACACACACACACGCAGGCCATTGTCTTTATCTTCCTCATGTCAAAATGGAGCCGTGAACATTCTGCCAAGAGCTGTCACTGGTCCGAGGGCCCACACATGGTAACCAGTAGTTTATCTTATTTTTTGGACTCTAATTTCTCTCTTCACATCAATCCTCTCCATGAAATTTCCAGAAGGCACATCACACCTCTCCACTGCTCAGAACCCTCCAACATCTCCTTGACTTTCCTTAGGATAAGGTAAAACATAGGGAAGTTAAATGACTTGCCTGAGAAACACAGCTAGTTTTTGATGGAGCCTGGGGTTGAACCACAGGTGGACATAAATCCAGAGACCCAGCTGTTAGCCAGCAAGCTACCTGCTCCCTAGATGGGCTGGGCTGGTCTGTCTGCCTACTGGAGGACTTCCATCATCTGTGTTATTCACTTTCCATTTCCGGGGGCTCCCAAATGCTGAATTCCTGATCTTGTCTTCAAGAACAAACTTGGACTTTTCAATCCTGCTTCCTTTATTCAAAAATTCAAATTCTAATAGAGCTGTCCAATAGAACTTTCTGCAATAATAGCAATGTTCTATATCTGCACTGTGAAAGATGGCAGCCAACAGCCACGTGTGGCTGCTGAGCACTTGAAATGTGTCTGGTGTGAGCAAGGAGCTGAATTTTTATTTTTGGTGGATTTTAATTAATTTAAACAGTGATAGGTAACTAGTGGCTATTGTACTGGCTAGCACAGGTCTAAACCTTTATCTGTGAGTTTCATTCTTACAGAACCTGGAACCCAGGTAAATTAATCCATAAATGTTCAATGAGAAAGTATGGTGTAGCAGAGACAGGCTCTCTTGGTTTAAACGCTAACTCTGACACTAATTAGCTCTGTGATCTCGGACATATCACCTAACAATCCTGTGCCTCGGTTTCCTCAGGTGAAGGCAGGGATGATAACAGTACTCTCCTGACAGGATGATGTGATGATTAAATGAAATAACGAGTGCAAAATGCTTAGAACTGCCTGGCATACAGGAAGCACTGGCCGATGCCCATTATTACTGTTGTTTACTTTTTATGAGGCCCTGTGATTAAGTCTGAACTAGCTGCTGAGGAAAAGACATCAGCCCCTGCTCCTGAATTCACTGCTGTGGTGGGGTCACCCTCACAAAGACAGGTCACTTGAGTCACAGCAGCAGCAGCAGCTAATAACATTTATTGAGGACTCTCGGTGTGCCCAGAACTCTACAAGATCTCCCTTGAACCTCACAGCCCTACTAGGACATTCTCATTGCTCCCACTTAAAAAAAAAAAAAGGGTAACTGAGGAGTAGTGACATAGCGGTTGCTCAAGGTCACGTGGCTAGAGCATGTACAGTTTAGATTGGAGCACAAGGGCACAGACCTAGACATAGCCCTCAACGTGATGCCGAACTGCTTGCTCTCTGAGCAAAGAGAAGGGAGCCTGCCTCAGGAAAAATGCTATTCAGACAAAAGGCAGAAGATGGAGGGACGAGACAGACAGGCTGAGGAAAGTGCCGTGGGGATATTTTTAAAGTTCCCTCTTGGATAATTCCAGGCTGGGGTGGTGGAGGGCAGCCTGGCAGTCACTGGCTGTAGTTATTGTTGGTAACGCTTGCCTGACAATATCTCCCCTGAGTAGCAGTGAAAGAAACAGCCATGTAAGGTCCATGGAGGGGCTTCTGAATTTCACTCAGGTGGATGAGTAATCACATCAATTTCCTTTGTAGCTCTTCACAGTATAAGGAATGCATTTGTGAATACTTCTCCAAACTCTTGACTTTCCTATATCTAAAACTGCAGTAAACTCTGGCTCCGGATGAAATGGAACACACAGTTGTACCCCTTGGCTTAAACAAGAACAACCCTGAGGATCTCACTGGGCCAGACCTTAGCTGCAAACATGAATGGGGCGAGTGTGAGCCTGCTTGGGAACCACTGACCTAGCCTTCACTAGAGAAGATATGAAATCACGTTCTGCCGTGACATGCACTCTACGAGGAAGGCTGATTTGCTGTATCCTTAATTACAGAGACCCAAGATTCCTCATTTCCTAGTTATGCAAGGAATATGCAATAGTTCAAGTGACCTGGGTGAAACAACTCTGCAGAGAAAGTGAAACTGGAATTGCTGGAAATCAGAAGTCGATCACAGAGTTTTACATATATTCATTGAGTGTCTTGAGCAATGGCTAATGATCAATACAGGGTTCTGACAAAAGAAAGTAAAAACGATTTAAGTACAAAGTAATTAATCCTTCTGATTCCTTTATATTTTTCTGCAAACCAACAAACATTCAAACAAAAATTATCTTTCTTTCTTATAAGACAGAGTAGAACTGCCCCGTGGGGTTTCTAAGGAGAGTGATGGATTTGAACTGCCAACCTTTTGGTTAGAAGCCAAGATTTTAACCACTGTGCCACCAGGGCTCCAATGGAAGAGTAAGGTTAGAAAAACCATCCATGAGGGAAACAAGTTCTTGCTTGATTCTCGGTTCTGTGTGGCATTGGTGAGCATTTGGGGGAGTTATGTGGACAGATACAGGTCTTTACAGGCAACTCCTTTTTTAAAAACTCATTGCTTTAAGGTAACATAGGTAAGGCCTATTTGGTGGCGAGAAGGTAAAGCAGCCAACGCTCTCTCACATTGCCATGATAGTGTCAATTGGCACAACCACGTTGAAAAACCGTTTGGCAATATCTACTGAAGCTGGACATATGTATAACCCATGATCCAGCAATTCTACTTCTGGATATTTACCCAAAAGAAAAAGAGTGCTAACATCCATCAAATAGAATGTACAAGAATGCTCAGGTCAGCTTTATTCATAGTGGCCCCAAACTAGAAACAATCCACATATCCATCAACAGCAGCCTGCATAGATAAATGCTGGCATGCTCACACAATGGAATACTACAGATCAAGGAATGAGAGCAAACTACCTTTATCAGCAACAATATAAATAAACCTCACAGATGTGAAGCTGAGCAACAGAATGCAGACACAAGAAGTTACACACTTTATAATTTCATTTTTTGTGACTTTCAAAAACAGGTAAAACTAATCTGCAAAAACCATTTCGGATGGTAGGCAATTTGAGGAGCAATGTTGGTTTAATAGGCCCAATACCCAGTTTCCCTCTGATCGCATGGTTGTCTCCATGGCAACAGCCACAGAGTCTAAAATGGGTAGCCTCTTCAACAAAAGAGACATTGTCATTCCCAACATCTGTAAAAATGGCCAATGCACCCTTAAAGAGGCACCTGCAGAGATGCCAGGCTTCCCACACTGAGGTCTGCAGGGCAAACTCCTTTTTTCCCATCAGAGGAAGGTTTTGTAAACAGTAACACTAACACTACTTTGAATGAGGGCACAATAGAAGCCTTTTATAACCATTGTCTTGAGGGACAAGACTAACATTCATTTGGAAGCTAACATTGTTGTTTCAGTTCTGGGAGTCTATGATTCACTCAGAGAGAACTGGATACAGAAAATGGAAATCTTGATAAAGCTCCCCCTCCCCGCCAAATACTTAGTTCTCTTATACCTGCAGCGAAATAAAAATGAAAACATTCTGACTGCTGGTCTCCTTCACCTGGATGTAGGAATGGGGCGGGGGGGTAGACTCTGAGAAGAGGCACAAACTCAATTCGGGTTAAGGTTTGCTTGCATAGCTTCCACCAGGGTAGAGCTGCCATCTATATCTTACATGGTACAATTTTGAACAGCCAGCAGAGAGAGTGCATTGTACTGTGTTGATTTTCCAGATGGGGAAATTGAGCCTTAGCAAGGTGAAATCAGTGCTCAAGGTCACACGCTGGTAAAGAACAGAGTTGTAATACAAACCCTGAAGTGTATGTCTGCAAAGTCTGTGTTCTTTCTACCACACTGGCTATTTGCATCCGGCATGGACTGGCCTCTTCTCAGGCTTGTGTGGGGCGAGAAAAAAAAAAAAAACAAAACTAAACCTGTCGCCGTGGAGTCGATTCCAACTCCACCTCATAGTGACCCTATAGGACAGAGCAGAGCTGCCCCATAGGGTTCCCAAGGAGCAGCTGGTGGATTCGAACCGCCAAACTTTTGGTTAGCAGCCGAGTTCTTAGCCACTATGCCACCAGGGCTCCGTACAGGGGGAGAGGGGATAGTATAAGCTCCTTATTCTCTTTAACAATCTGCCTCCAACTTAATCAAGGAAGCCTCTCTTAAATCTAACACTCACCTCACTTTTTCTTTAAATAAACTCATTTAAATTCTTTGGAAGATACTCAGAGTCAGATCTCACCTTTTGCTTTTCCTACGACACCTTCATTCCTTCAACATTCTCCTTTAAAAATCCTGATTACCAAAGGTCTTCAACCCAAAACTTCAACAGCCCCCTCAAATATGGCATTAGACACTGGAGTCTGAGCTTGGGGGAGACTGTGAACCCAGTGTTGTTTCATAGGGAAATCTAAATGTCCTCTCAGAAATAAGAACTTAAGTGGCCAAGTTAGCTCATTCTGAAGGCTCCCTGGGAAAACCTGACCGTTTGTACGTAGACACGATACGTCTCTGTCCACTTTTCCTGCTATAAGCCTGACAAGGGGGCCTGGGCGTAACTAGAAAGGGACCTGTGTGTTTTTAAACCTTAAAGCAATTTGACGCAAAAGGTCCGCTAATAATGTGGATAAATGAGATTTAGAGTCAAATCTGGAACCCCTCCAAAAATCTGCTGCGTGATCTCGGCTAGTTCTCTCAGCTTTAATTTTCGCATCTCAACAATGATGATATTAACAGTATTTGCCTGTGTGAATACAAGGAGCCCTGGTGGCACAGTGGGTAAGAGCTTGGCTGCTAACCAAAAGTCGGCAGTTCAAATCTACCAGCCACTCCTTGGCAATCCTATGGGACAGTTCTACTTTGTCTTATAGGGTCTCTATGAGTTGGAACCAAGTAGACGGTTTGGTTTTTTTTTTTTTTGACAATGATGATATTAACAGTACTTACCTTCATGAATACAGGGGTGCTGGGGGTGCCATGGTTAAGTGCTTGACTGCTAACCAAAAGATTGATGGTTCAAACTCTGCCAGTGGCCCCACAGGAGAAAAATCTGGCAATCTGCTCCCGTAAAGATTACAGCCAAGAAAATTTATGGGTCAGTTCTAATTTGTCACATTGGCTCACTAGGAGTCAAAATTGACTAGACAGCACCTAACAACAACCTGCGTGAATAATGCATCCTTCGACAGTATCTGGCATAAACGTTAGTCATTTTTATTATTGATTGCTTTTATAATCAACATCCTGGCTTTCAGCATCTGAGATCTAGAAACACTACCTGATTTTAGTGTAGGTCTCTGTTTTCCTAGTACCCAGGCTGATGTGGAGCTCTGTGCTGTCTCTGAGTAACTGGGAACAGATCCTGTTTGTTCTCTGAGCATGACTGCCCCATGAAGGAGTGACTTAAGGTGCTCTTCCAAGTGCTGTAGAAATGGTGGAATTCATCAAGAAAAATTGTTGTGGAATGGAAGGATGGAAGAAGCTTGTAAGCACGTAACAACCATGCCTCTAACTCAAGCCACAAAGGTGCAGGGCAGATCACAGGGGAGACAGCTTACTTATTCACCCCCATAATGAAGGGCAGAGGTTTGCATATTGGCCAAACTGATTTACAAAGTGAGGTTTCAGAGCTTGTTTGTTGTCAGAGAGACAAGAAAGCCAACTCAGCTACTTACTAGCTGTGGTGCTCTAGGCAAATTGCTCAGCTGCACTGTGTCTCAGCTTCATCAGCAGCAAAATGGAAAGGAAAAAAGTACTCGCGTTTTTGAGTTATGTGAGAGTTAAATTATCTGACACAATAAGCACCGTCCAAATTGTAGTCACTATTGTCATCAATGTTATTGTTACTGCTGTCTTCTGGAAGTGCTGGGCACCTTTCTGTATCTTGACCTTAACACTTTCTCATCTACGTCGACAGGGTGGGAAGACTTCTCTGCATCTGTGGCGGCCATTAGTGCTGCTTCAACAAATATTTCTGGTTCTCCTCCCTATCTGCCAGGCGCTCCTTGGAAACTCTATGGGGCAGTTCTACTCTGTCCTGCAGGGTCGCTATGAGTCGGAATCGACTTGACGGAACTGGGGTTGGGTTTTGGGGTCCTCTCTGTCACCACCTGGTAAGGATGCATTTCCTGGTCTCCTTGTGGTTGGGTGAGCCTAGTTCCGGCCAATGAGCTGACAGCAAGTGATGTGAAACTTCTGTAATGAAGCATTTAACAGCTGGTTCGAGTCCCACCAGAACACTCTTCCCTCTGGCATGGCAATTCATGACATTGGAAATGTTGGCTGCTTCATCAGCCCAAGTCTGTGAGTAACTATGAAGAACTGAGACTTTCTACCATGCATCGTGAATACATAGCACGAGCAAGGAATAAACTCTTGCCTTTTTAAGCCATTGAGACACTGAGGCTGTTTGTTACTGTAGCATATCTAGCCTATCCTGACTGATACAAAAGCCCTCTCCCTACTCCAATGGTTCTCAACCAGTTATGATTTTGTCTTCCAGGGGCATTTGCCCATGTCTGGGGACCTTTTGCTTGTCACAACTGGGTTGGGTGCTACTAGGATCTAGTAAGTAGAGGCCAGGGGCCCTGCTAAACAGGGAAGCTCCCCACAACAAAGTGGGACAGCCCTCCAAAAAGTCAATAGTCTTCTAGTCCAACACTGGTCTGTCCTCAGCCCCTCCTACTCTCCACCCTCTTAAGCCCTCCTCAGATCACTCTTCCTACCACCAGGGAATGCACCCATAATGCCTGTGCCCCACAGGGATTGGGCTTATTTCTGTCTTTGGTTACCTGGGTCACCGAGAGCTATGTTGGAGCCAATAAACCTTCTGCCATGACTAGACTATCAATCACCCCTGTAAAGGGTGCCTTGCAGAGTTGGACCAGACCTGAATCAGCCTGCATGGGGCAGTTGTCTTTCACCTCAAGAAGCTTCTTTTTATAAGTCAACGCTTTGGCCACTTAGTTATTCACTTTCCTGATGTCTGCTGGCAGAGTACATAAAACCCATATTCTGGCTCCTTAAACGTTTCAGTTTAAAGGCTGGGAGGGAAGGAGAATTTGACATAGGTATGAGATCTCCTTTTGGGCTCAGGCTTCTCCCTATTCTGATATCTGGGGACCAGGCCTGAGTTGGAATCTAACAGACCTCCTCAAAGAGATTGATACTTGCATTTTACAGAGGTTAAAAATGACTTATCTGGGGTCACATGGTTAGTGGCATAACTGTGACCAGGACTCACACACACTCCCAAATCTTTCCAGTTTTCCTTATATATGCTGGGAGAGGGGAGAGTTGATGGGTGGGTGGGTGGTGAAAACAGCGCATGGTGAGATTCACTTGGCCTTCAAAGTCTGGTAAGCCTGTGTTTGGTTTTTAAGTTCTCTAAAGTTCAGTCTTCTCTTGTATAAAAATTGTGAGAATTGGGAAGAACATAAGTAATAGTTTTCAGTACAATGCCTGCCATATAGGTATTACTCAATAAATAGTAGCTATTACAGCACTGGAGCCCTGGTGGCACAGTGGCTAAGAGCTCAGCTGCTAACCAAATGATCAGCAGTTGGAATCCACCAGCTAGTCCTTGGAAAGCCTATGGGGCAGTTCTACTCTGTCTTACAGGGTTGCTATGACTTGGAATTGACTTGACGGCAAAGGGGACTGTAGCACTGGAAAGTGCATCCCTTCTAGCTGGGGCAGAAGGAGGACTAGGAGGGATGGTACAGAGGCATGTGAGGCCAGTGGTTACTCTGGAGATATGGCAGAGACTGGAGGAGACAGTAGGAAAAGGCATTAACAAAAACCAGACACACATGTCATCACCATAATTATTCACCTCAACTCAGTCATTAAAATCCAGTTATTCCAATAAAAGAATTGCTAAGAAAGTGCCTCAATATTGCCTTCCTTCAAGGTTGCATCAATAACCTGCATCCCAGGTTGGCTTGCTCTGTTGGGATACCCTCTGAAAGTTCAGCACAATAAAGAGTCCCCCACAGAGACGAGCATTCGATTCCCAGCCAATGCAGTGGGGGCTTACGTGTTGCTATGCTGTTTAACAGGTTTCAGTGGAGCTTCCAGACTAAGACGAACTAGGAGGAAAGGCCTGGCAATCTACTTTCAAAAATCAGACAATGAAAACCTATGGATCACAATAGTCTGACCCACTACTATCAGGGGAAGGGCACAGGACAGGGAGCATTTTATTCTGTTGTGCATGGGGTCGCCGTGAGTCTGGGGCTGACTCAACAGCAGCTAACGCCACCACCCTGGGACAGCTCTGCTGTGATTCTGAACCTCAGACTCCAACCGGCACTAATTTTACAAAGCGAATAAAGTGTGATATGATAAGGTAACACAATTTTTCAATATATATTTATTGATGTCCACCATACTTGAGGGCCTGGTAAGAGAGGGATGAATCAGACAGGCTGGGTCCCTGTCCTCAGGGAGCTTATTTTCTAGTGGAGGAGATCAACAGCAGGTAAATAAAATACCATGGATGGTAATTTGTGCTGTAAAGGAGCGGAATAGGGTGTTAGGTTAAAAGAACGGGCTAGGGACTACACTTTAGTATTCAAGGAAGGTCCCTTTGAGGTTGTGGGATTTGAAATGAAACATGAAAGATAAAGACATGGGGGAAGTGCTTTCTAGGGGAAGGGACAATTTAGGAAGAGCCAATGGCAAGCATATTGTATCCTTCCTAGACATCATGTCATCTTCAATGTCCTCACAGTCTGTGAAGCAGGCATTGTGGTAGGGTGCTTCTGGTATGGCCCCGATGATCCCCGCTTTGTGGTGTTCATACCCTTGGGCAATTCCTACCCCTTGAGTGAGGGCCGGGCCTAGTGAATTAAACCAGTTGCCCTCCAGTCAACTCCCACTCAAAGTGACCCCATGTGCATCAGAGTGGAACTGTGTACCACAGTGTCTTCAATGGCTGGTTTTCACCAAGCCTTTCTTTCTTTTGAGGCATCTCTATGTAGACTCAAACCTGTAACCTTTCAGTTATCAGCAGAGCGTGTTAACCACTTGCACCATCCACAGAGTGTCTAAGGAAGAGAATACAATAAAAGCAATGGGATGTCACTTTTGTGATGGGGTTATAAAAGTCTGTGACTTCTTTATTGCTGGCAGACTCTCTCACTTCCTGGCTTTGACCAAGCGAGCTACCATATTGGAGAGGTGCACACGATAAGGAACTGAGGCCTTTAGTCCAATAGCACATAAATCCTTCCAGTAACTACTGAGGGGGCTTAGAAACAGATCAGCCCCAGTTGGGAAGACCATGGCTCCGGCCACACCTCGATTGTAGTCTGTGAGAGACCCTGAACATGAGGACCCAGCTAAGCTGTGCCTAGATTCCTGACTCTCAGAAACTGTCAGACAATAGATGTGTGCTTTTTCAAGCCACTGTTTTGGGTTAATGTGTTACACTGCCATAAACAACTAAAAAAACAAAAACCAAACCTACTGCTGTTGAGTCGATTACGACTCATAGCAACCCTATAGGACGGAGTAGAATTGTCCCATAGAGTTTCCAAGGAGCGCCTGGTGGATTTGAACTGCCGACTTTTTGGTTAGGAGCTGTAGCACTTAACCACTACGCCACCAGGGTTTCCATAAATAACCAATACAGCATTAATTCATTCATTCACCAACTCACATATTCACCAAATCTTTTTCGAGATTCCCTGCTGGCCAGGCAATAGCTTATGTGCTAAGGAAGCCAAGATGCTCTTCACAGTCTCCGACGCTCATGATGTCATGGAGGAAAATGATATGTGTGGGACTAAGTTATAGGACAACTATACTTTGTGCCATTCCAGGGAGTGCAATATAAAGTTGTTGAAAAAAGGCACTTGCAATGAAGAAGTTGTTGGTCTTGCAAAATTCTATCATGGGATCTCCAGCACCATTTCTATCACCAAGCCCATATTTTCCAACTACCGATCCTTCTTCATTTCCAACTTTTGCATTCCAATCACCAATAATTATCATTGTTTGTAATTATCAGTAATTATCATCAGTAATTGACACAGTGGCTGCAACAATGGGCTCAAGCATAACAATAATTGTGAGGATGGCACAGGACCGGGGAGTGTTTTGTTCTGCTGTACACAGGGTAGCTATGAGTCAGAACCGACTTGATGGCACCTAACAACAACAACAGGGGTTGCAATGACTTGTGATGGAAGAGATCGAAGGGAGGAGACAGTAACTCTAGTCGGCAGAGTCAGGGAAGGCAAAAACTGAGGAAAGAGGCTCGAGGAGGGTAAGAAGTTGCCCAAGGTCACACAGCTCTTCTTATTTATTCTGCTCTGATTGAACATGACGGAGACCATGTGTTTATCTTCAGTGTAAGGTTGTCTGTTTTCACCTACAATTCTGTAATAACTGCTTCTGTCTTATGTTTCTTGTTGATCTAAAAGTACGTATATACTGAAAGGTATTTTTTAACAGGATCCTTGGGTGGTGCAAACAATTAACCTGCTTGGCTGCTAACCAAAAGTTGGTGGTTCAAATCCAACCAGAGGCACCTAGAAAGAAAGGCCTCTCGATTTACGTCTAAAATTTCATAGCCATTGCAAACCCTATGGAGGCAGCTCTACTCTGAACACATGGGGGCACCATGAGTTGGAATTGACTGGTGGCAGCTGGCTTTGTTTTTGGGGTGTTTTTATATTCTTGTTGCAAACGTAAGATAAAGGGCTAATCAGGAGTCTGTGACAAAGATTCAAGTTAAGCTTCCAATTAACTTTGATAAGCCAGAAATCGGATCACTCTAACTCATTACACAGTGTGCAGTTGTTTGCAGTTGGGGGCTGTGTGAGCCCTGGTGGTGCAGTGGTTAAAGCACTCTGCTTCTAACCGAAAGGTCAGCTGTTCGAACTCACCAGCCACTCTGCAGGAAGAAGATGTGGCAATCTGCTTCCATAAAGATTACAGCCTTGGAAACCCTATGGGGCAGTTTTACTCTATCCTACAGGGTCGCTGTGAGTGAGGATAGACTAGATGGCAGTGGGTTTGGTTTTTGGTTGGGGGTTGTACATCTCTACATGAATGAAGGTACAGAAGCTGGGCAGAAAATGACTGAAACCACGCTTCCTGATGAAGTCAAATCAGCAATATATATTTACACAAAATGTAACAAAGGCAATGATGTCAGAAGAGCATCCACGGATGATTCAGAACTTGAGAAAACTTGCCTGAGAGACGAGCATTAGGTTTTTATTTTTGGTTTGATAATTTGCCAAATCTACAAACATAGAAGGAGCCTAATTTAACTTAATGAGAAATTATCTCTTCTAAAAGTCCTATTAATTTGTTACTTTTGTACAGAACTCCTGTAATTTTTTTATCCTGAGTTCACACACACACACACACACATGCACACAAACCCGTTGCCTTAGACTTGATTCCAATTCATAGCAACCCTATAGGACAGAGTAGAACTGCCACACAGGGGTTCCAAGGAGCGGCTGGTGGATTCAAACTGCTGACCTTTTGGTTGGCGCTGAATGCTTAACCACTGTCCCACCAGGGCTCCTCACATCACATATCACATTCAAAATTCAAACAAGGTAGTTCCTTATTTACAAGACTTTTCTTCTTTTTGTTTTCTTGCTCCTCCTTCCATTTTTATGAAGCATAACATAATACAGAGAAAACTTTAATGGCACAGCTTGGTGAATTTTTATATGTGTATATAACTATGTAACCACCACTGGACTCAGATACAGAGCAGAGCGATTCAACAGAACCTTCTTTAAGGATGAAAATGCTCTGTGCCGTCCAGTTTGGTAGCCATGGGCCACATGTGATTACTGAGCACTTGACATGTAGCCAGTGTGATTGAGGAACTGAATTTTAATTTCATTTAATGTGGTTACTTGCTGATTCTGACTCATGGTGACCCCATGTGTTACAGAGTAGGATGGTTCCACAGGGTTTTCTTGGCTGTAAACTTTATGAAAGCAGATTGCCAGGCCTTTCTTCTGCAGTACCACTGGGTAGGTTTGAACTGCCAACCTTTAGGTCAGTAGTCAAGCACAAACTGTTTGTGCCACTCAGGGACCTATTTAATGACTACCGTGTCCGACAGCACGGACATACAACACTTCTAGCCCTGAAGCTTCCTCGTGCACCTCAAATCGATACCCCCAGCCCCTCCCCCGCTCCTGCTGAAGTAATTGTTATGCTGATTTCTATTGCTACCGATTGCTCTTCCCTGATCTCGAATCTCGTATAACTGAAATCATACAATATATACTTTTTGGGTCTGGCTTTTTTCCTCTCAGTGTAAAAACAAAACACACACACAAAAAACCCACTGCCACTGAGTTGATTCCAAAATTCATCCATTTTGTTGAACTTAAAAAAAAAATGACTATGAGTATTCCGTCGGATGACTGTATATTATGGCTTGTCTGCTCTAGTGTGGACGGATATTTGAGTCGTTTCCGATTTTTGTCTGTTAGGAATGAAGTTGCTGCAAATATCCCTGGACGCATCTTTTGGTGGACAAACGTCCTCATTCTCTTGGGTACGCAGCAGGGGGTGGAGCTGCTCAGGCACATGGTAGGGACATGTTTAATTTTAGTAAACACCATCACCAAAGAGTCTTCCAAGTGGTTACTCTTCCCCAGCAACATAGGATCAGTTTAGTTCCTGCACTATAATAAAACTTTACTTTTCAACTACGGCTATTTGTAAACAATACAAGTAGTTGCTTACATTCTGCCCATGAGAATGTACAACTAATTAAAAAATTATTTAATATCTAATAACTTTAAGGTACAGTTACCTCATGTCTCAGTAACTGTACTTCTGATGTATCCCCTGGAGAAATTCACGCATGCGTGCACAGTCTCAGTAACTGTACTTCTGACGTATCCCCTGGGAAATTCATGTATGTGTGCACAGTCTCAGTAACTGTACTTCTGATGTACCTCCTGGAGAAATTCACATATGTGTGCACAGTCTCAGTAACTGTACTTCTGATGTATCCCCTGGGAAATTCATGCATGTGTGCACAAGGATGAGCAAGACAAGGATATACGCACAGAAATATTCAGAGCAGCACTTTGTGTATTAGCAAAAAATTACAATTTGTTTACTGAGTAAACAATGGGCTACACTTAATAAAATACTAAGAAGTGAAAATGAGCCAACAGAGCTACATGTATCAACATGAATGAATCTCTCCAATGTTATAACAAGTCCGAAATGAAGTGGGAGAAAGATACAGTTCAATATGCCTTATATGAAGACTTAAAACTGTCTCAACAATACTGTAGACCTGCTAAGGTTACCTACTGGTAACAAAAATATTAAGAAATGTTTGGAAAATGTAAACAGCAAAAGCAGAAAAATGGTTACTTTATGTTTAGGGCAGTTTAGGGGATTGAGACTGCAATCACTCTGATAATATTTATTTACTAACCTGGGTTATGGGTTAATAATAATAGCACAGGTGTTGGTGCTATTATACTTTGTACCATTTTTTTTAATGTCTTAAATATTACCAAAATCAAACTCGCTACTGTCAAGTTGATTCCGACACAGTGACCCTATAGGACAGAGTAGAGCTGCCTCATAGGGTTTCTAGCTGTAATCTTTACAGAAGCAGGCTGCCACATCTTTCTCCCACAGAGTGGCTGGTGGGTTTGAACCACTGACCTTTCACTTAGCAGCCAAGTGCTTTAACCACTGTACCACCACTAGGGTTCCTTGTCTTAAACATTATTTGATAATAATAAAAAGAATCTGTCAAAATGGTAGAAATTACTAAACATCTTTTATATCCATTCTCACTTTTTTCTCTATAGTGCTTGAATCCCCAGCCCCACCGAGTTTTAGCTGGGCATATGGCTGTCCATGGAGCCCTGGTGATGAAGTGGTTAAGAGCTCAGGCTGCTAATCAAAAGGTTGGCAGTTTGAATCTACCAGCCACTCCCTGGAAACCCTGTGGGGCAGTTCTAGTCTGTCCTATAGGGCCGCTATGAGTCAGAATCGCCTCGGTGGCATACTACAACAACACGGCTGTCCAGCTAGAGCCTACACTTCTCACCTTCTCTGAAAAGAGATGTGATCAAGTGGTTAAGCTCTTGCCAGTGGGATCTGAGTGGAGGTGAGTATAACTTCTGGGTCACACTCTTAAAAGGAAGCAGCTTATCTACCACTTCCTCTTTCTCTATTCTTGTGGGCCAAAGATAAACACATTGGGCGTGAAATAGCTTCAAACATGTGCACACAGGCTAATACCCTAAGAGATGATGGTGCAACAGGATTGAAGAACTAGACAATGGCCTCATCCACCCTGAGACCAGAAGAACTAGATGGTGCCCACCTATGACTACTGAACATTCTAGTTAGGACCACAATAGACGGACCTCGATAGAATGGGAGAAAAATATGAAACAGAACCTCAAATTCCTAAAAACAACAACAACAACAACAAGAAAACCCAGACCTATTCAACTGATGGAGACTGGAGGACTCCCCGAGATTATCACCCTGGGGTACTCTTCAAGCCTTGAACGAAAATGAACCCCTGAGGTCCACCTTGCAGCTAAATAATAAATTGAATAACAGACTAATTAATATCACACCTAAGTACTGTGCTAATTAAAAAAAAAAAATCACCCATATGAGGCCAAATGGCCAACAATTAAAACAAAGATGAGATTGTAAGATGAAACTAGATTAATGAAAACGGAACAACCAGAACAGAAATAATGAGAATGTTCATGCATTGTGAAGAATTTCACCAATGTCACTAAACAGCTTGTATACAAATTATTGAATGGGAACCTAAATTGCTATGTAAACCTTCACCAAAAACACAACAAAATATCATTGAAAAAAAAAAAAAAGATGGATTGAAGAACTAGCTTAGATTTGTACATGAGAAAAAAATAAAGGTCTTTGGGTCTCTTTGGTCATAGCAGCTTAGCATATGCCTAAGTAGTACGCTCAGTCAAATCAATGTGTTCTAATACAACTGATCTTCCTGATTACTGGATAGGTAGTCAGCTTCAGAGAGGTGGCATAGGGAACAGTGTAAGACAGCAAGAGTTCAGTGTAGTGAGCGATGTGTTAGGTTCAAGTTCTAACTATGGCACCTGTGTGACCTTGGGCCAGTCTTTCAACCTGTCTAGGTATAATTTCCCTCATCTTTAAAGGAAAATAATAACATGTCCTTCTTGCCTCATGGAGAAACTATAAGGATCAAACAAAAGGATGCAAACTGCATAACTTGGCATAAAAATATGATGCCCAGCTACAGTTATTGAACATTTTGATAAAAGATTCTATAGAACCCTGATCAGGAGGGGGAAAATGCAGAGCAGAATTTAAAATTCTCATAGAATCCACACTTCCTGAAACTATTGTCCTGAGATAATCTTTATATCTTCAATCAAAAATATCTCTTGAAGTCTTCTTAACACCAAACAATAGTTTACCTTAACTAGTAAAGAATGTCTGCCTTGAACATTGTGCTCTTTCAAGACCTATCTAGATGGGATCGAACTGACAGCAACAACTTGAAAGATTAGATAGGAAACTTAGGGGGTAGTGAGATTATGTTAATGGAGGAAGAACAACTCAGAAAAGGAGAGTGAGAATGGTTGTATGACTCCAAGAATGTAATCAATGTCACTGAATTATACATGTAGAAATGGTTGAATTGGTGCATGTTTTGCCGTGTGTATTCTCAACAACAAACTTAAAAAAAAGACAGCATCGCCATTAAGAGAAAGTTGTGCAAACTGTCATCATTTTCATAAAACTTTATTTTCAACAAATAAGAAAAACCAAACCATAGTCCATCCCATTGGCTTATGCAGAACTAACAACATGAACGTATCATTAAAACGATTATTTCACGGTGACGTCCTGTGGGGTAAGGCAGCCACAGAGGTAAATCTTGGGCAACTAACTGACTATCTGGTATGGTTTGCAAGAAATTCTCTTTGGAGACAAATTTATGGAGTAAGTCCTTCTATCATTTCCTGCACCAATAATTCCATGACTTTCCATCTCATCCCATGACAGACACAAATACTAAACTTAAACCAGAGGAAAGTGTTCGAGGGTCATTTGATGGGAAAGGTTAAATAGCCACCTTTTGGAAGGATGGTAGTGAGTTGGAAAGAGTGGGAAAACAATAAGGGAACAAGACCAGGGCTCCTTACTGCTTTCTAGGGGATTACTGGTTATGTACTGTATGCCAGACGACCTCCACAAACAAGGGCAAACATTTCATTTCCAAACTACAGATTTATCAAACTCTTAAAGCCAGGGAGACGAATCAATCATAAAAAGGTTCTGCAGACATCAGTTGTCTCCTCTTTCCTTCTCTCAGGTAATTCAGGTCTTATCGGCCTCTCACTAATAGCTTCCATCACCCTTGGGATAAATCCCAGCTCTTCACTATGGCCTCAGCAACCCTGGGGGATCTGCCCTGGGCCCACCTCTCTGAATGCATTTCCTATCAGTCTCTGCTGGGTCTCTGAGCTCCACCCACACTGACCTTCTCCTCTGTTCCTCATATAAGCCAAGCTCACTCTTCTCTTTCATCTGCTGCTTCCTTTTTCCGGTATGCTCTCTCCCATGTCCTCACAGCCAGCTCCCTCACTTCATTCTCACCTCAAGATTCTCTACTCCAGGGAAGCTTCTCTGTCCACACGATCTTAAAAAGCACCTTTACCTTCTACCTTTTCTTTTTGGTGTATTTTCTTTACAGCCCTTCTCTCTTGGGATGACATCATGAGTTTATTTACTTTTTTGCTCTGTATTACCAGTTAAACACCAGTTTCCTGAGCACAGGAATCTTGCCTGTGGCATTCACTGCTGTATCCCCATTTCCTAGGACCCAAAAACTCATTGCTGTCGAGTCACTTCCGACTCATAGCAACCCCATGAGTTACAGAGTAGAACTGCTCTATAGGGTTTTCTCGACTGTTATCTGTATGGAAACATCATCAGGCCTTCCTTCCACAGTGCACTGGCTGGGTTTGAACCTCCAACCTTTAGGCTGGTAGTTGAGTGTAAACCTTTTGCTCCACCCAGGGACAGTGTCTGGCATATATAGACTCAATTCACGTGCAATAAATGCATGCTTGAGATTTGTTTTATTGCTAATGGTGTATCCAGCCTTACACATCTAATTCCACTTTCACCTTACCTTTCTATGAGGTTTCTCTGATTTTATTATAATTAAGACAGTATCTTAATGTGGAAAAGTGGCTAATGTTTCTTAAAGACAAAAGGATCAGAAGACAAAATATGTTCCTTTCTCTGAAAGGTATTTGAAAATGCAGATAAGAGATAAGACAATAAGACGCTGACTACTCTCCAGACGGCTAATTGAAAACATTATCTGGCTTATCTCTCTGTTTGCTAATAGTTTTCTGAGAACAAAAACAGTTCCACATTTTAAAATTCTGCCTGACTTTATATTTAGAATAGGTCAATGACCTTCAGATCACATTTCCTTGTTATATGTGGAATTTATTTTTTTCTCTAGTAATACAAATATTATTCTATAACAAAACATAAACTAAACATTAAAAGAGACTGGTAAAAGAATGCCATGGATTGAATTATATTTGCCAGAAATGTGTTTTAAATCCTAACCCCTATTCCTGTGGTAGAAGCCCTGGCGGCGCAGTGGTTAAGCACCCAGCTGCTAACCAAAAGGTCAGCAGTTTGAATCCACCAGCCACTCCCTGGAACCCCTATGGAGCAGTTCTAGTCTGTCCTATAGGGTCGCTATAAGTAGGAATTGGCTCAATGGCAACGTGTGGTGGTGATTCCTGTCGTAGGAGCCCTGCTGGTACAGTGGTTAAAGCACTTGGCTGCTAACGGAAAGGTTGGCGGTTCGAACCCATCAGCCACCCCGCAGGAGGAAGATGTGGCAGTCTGGTTCCACAAAGATTACAGCCTTGGAAACCCTATGGGGCAGTTCTACTCTGTCCCATAAGGTCACTATGAGTCAGAGTCAACAACAGCAACGGTAGAGCTGTAGTTACAGTTCCACTTGAGAAAGGGTTTTCTTTGTTATATAAATGCGACAGTGTTAGTATAGGGCGTGTCTTTAAGTCAACCTCTTTTGAGATATAAAAGGGATTAAACAAGCCGTCAAGAAGCAGAGTTGGGGGAAGACAGATGCCATGCAGCATGAAGATCACCAAAGAGCCAAGGAATAGAAGCTGAACAGAAAGGATCTTCCCCCAGAGCCAACGAGAGAGAAAGAGAGCCTTCTCCTAGAGCCAGTGCCCTGAATTCACACTTCTACTCTCCTAAACTGTGAGAAAATAAATTTCTGTTTGTTAAAGCCACCCACTTGCAGTATTTCTGTTATAGCAGCAGTAGAGGACTGAGACAAAGAAGTCGGGAATTACTGGCTCTAAGAGTTGAATATTAGGGTACGTGAACAACACGAGTGGCCTAATGGGCTGCGGTGGATTCAAAGGTGAGCACGACCCTTCACTCCTGAGCGCGGACCCACGGTCTGCGATGTGACCTCCTAGCTCCTCCCGTTGAGAGGGAATCTGTTCCTCCTTTCCTTAAATTTTGGCTCAAGTTTTGACTTCACCTGGCCAGCAGAATACGGCAGAAGTAACAGAGCGAGAGGCCTGAACCTATACTTCGAGGGTCCTCACAGTCCTCCATTCTCTCACTGAGAACCCTGTCCAGCAGCCATCTGAAGACGCCTAGGGGGTGAGATCACGTAGAGCACACAGCTGAGCCATCCCAGCTGAAGTCATCCCAGATCAACCTATAGCCCACCGACCCCCTAACAGAACAGAGCTGTCTACCATGTCCACAGCTGCCAATGAACACATAAGTGAGCCCAGCTCAGCCCAGAAAACCACCCAGTTCAGGTGGAGACTTGTGAGTGTAATAATAAATGCTTGCTGTTCTAAGCCACTGAGTTTGAGAGCAGTTTGTTACAAGCAAATAGCTAACCAATATAGGCACCACGGCAGCAGTAAATGAAATGCACCTCAACAAAGGCCAGGGATTTTCAGATTTCTAAGAATCCTTGTTAAGTTTTCTTGGCCTCCCTAGTCAACGGGATTTCAGACTTCCTGATCTCTTGCCCAGTTCCCAAATCAATTCACATCCCACCTTTATTTTTTGATAATGAGCAAAACTATCTTGCGTGAGTTCACAAATCTTTACCCCAGCCAACCTATCTTCTCCTTCCTTCCACTATCATAGACTGAATCCCTTAAAGTTAATACATCAGCATTGAGGCCAGGAAGCAAATACACCAGGAGAATCCACAGAAGTGGACAATTCAGGTTGAATGAGAGAAACAAGAGATCCTAGATTAGCATAATTACAATAGTAAGGACAAGTTGGTAGTTAATACTACTATCTCACTATAGTTATACCTGTGTCTTACTAGCAGTCTGCTACTTATAGTGTATAACCCAAACCGATTGCCGTCAAGTTGATTCCAACTCATAGTGACCCTATAGGACAGAGAAGAACTGCCCCATAGGGTTTCCAAGGAGCACCTAGTGGATTCGAACTGCTGACCTTAACCACTTTGCCACCAGGGTTTCCCTTATAGTGTATACTTACTTTAAATGTATTGTGTTAGTGAGCTATTGTGACAATAATGTTCAACAACAAACCATGCCCAAACTCTGTGACTTACACCAACAAACATTTGCAGTCACGTTCATGGGTCTGTGAGTTGGCGGGGGTTTTGCTGATCTAGGCTGGACTGGGCTGTAAGCTCTAGGCTGTGACTGTTTTAGAGTACGTGTTGGCTGGGCTTGCTTCCAGGCTGTGGGTTCAGTTTAGTTCTGCCGCATGTGTGTTAAACCAGGGCTGGAGGGACAACAACTACTTGGGACATGTCCTTCTCTTAAAAGAGCACCGAAATGCAACAACAGCAGACCAAATGCACAAGCACATTTAAAGCCCTCTTCTCTTCAAGTCTGCTAACAACCCACCATGCCATTGAGATAGCTAAGCCCCAAGTTAAGTGATGGAGAAGTTCACCCAACCCACCGTGAAGCCGTGACAACGTGTTTAATTCTAATATAGGAGAGTGAAGAACTGGGACAATTATTTAACCAACCACATTATTCTTATGATACAGTTTCTTCTCTATTTTGGCCCTTTCTGGCAAAAGAGGATAGAGGAAATCTCAGATAATCTCCCTTTACTCAGCCTAAAAGATCTTCTCATCATTCAACCAGTAGCTCCCCTGTGGAATGTCCACTGACCAATTAGCCCATTGATATCTGAGATCTCCAAAGTCTTCCAGCTGTTAAGGCCACCACTCCCTCCCTCCACAACCATTGCCACCACCTTGGCCAACTGGAAAAAAAAAAAAGGTCTGTTGCTGCTGAGTCAATTCTGACTCAGAGCAACCCTACAGGACAGAGTAGAACTGCCCCATAGGGTTTCCAAGGAGCGGCTGGTGGATTCAAACTGCCAACTTTCTGATTAGCAGCCAAGCTTTTAAATCACTGTGCTACCAGGGCTTCTTGACCAACTCAGGCTACCATTTATTAAATTGTTATCATGCAACAGGTTCTTTACATACTTTATTTCTACCTCATAGGTATCAATATCCTTGTTTTATTAACTTGAAGTTTACATAGATAATAAGTAGCTGAGCATGGACTCATACTCAGATGTCTCTATAAAACGTAACATCTCTACTACATCACATTGCCCCTATATGTTAGAATTTTCCAGTTGTTTCATTTACTTACTCTCCCTGCCTTGCAACCTTCTCATCTACGCTATATAACAGCTGTTGACCCTTTGGTCTTATACACACATGTATATATATATATATATATATCTTTTTTAATGAAATGCAATACCCAAGGGTGACAATCTTTACTCTTTGGGCTACACTGTTACTCAGTGTAAAGGTGACTTCAGGGGACAGTTTCAATTCAAGGTTTCAAGAGCAACTCAGGGCCATGGTCTCGGGGACTACTCCAGCCTTCATAGGTCCAGTGAGCCTGGATTCTGTAAGAATTTAATATTCTTGTCCTCATTTATTTCCCTTTTTATCAGGACTCATTTATTGTATTACTGATCAGAACATTGGGTAGTGTTAGCCAGGCATCATCTAGTTCTTCTGATCGCAAAGTGAAGAAGGCAGCAGTTCATGTAGAAAGCTGGTCTTACAGTCCATTCCTTCTCTGATTCTTGGGCTTCCTTCTTTCTCTATTCTTCCAGTTGAATAAAGGCCAATAGTTGTATCTTAGACGGCCGCTTGCAAGCTTTTAAGACTTCAGACACTAGTCACCAAACTGGGAGGGAGGATATAATCTTTAATAACTGTATTATGCCAATTGACTGGGTTGTCCCACAACACCACTTCTCTAAGCCCCCAAACCAAAAGACCTAATCCCTTGAGGTGACTGGTTATGTCTAATTAGTATCAGCATCTGTAGCCCCTCCCCCTTTTTTGTTGCTGTTATTGTTGCAGAACCATACACAACGTAGCATTTGCCCATCATTGCTTTTCCCCTATGTACAGCTTACTGACATCAGTTACATCAATCATGCATTGCAAAGTTCCCCCATATTTGGTGCTACCTTTCCCATTACTGTAAACAAAAAGTAACTACTACCTAGGGAGTGTTTCTCCGTCCCCCCCCCCCACCTCTGGTAACTACTAAAGAACACTAGCTTCTGTATTATACCTATTCATGTCATTTTGTAAAAGTGAGAACATACAGTATTCATCTTTCGTGAATGACCTGTTTTGCTCAACCTAATGTTCTCTAGGTTCATCTACATTGTAAGATATCTCGGGAACTCATTTTTCTTTATTGCTGAGTAGTATTCCATTGCATGTATGTACCATATTTTACTTATCTATTCATCCATTGATGGTCACTTATGTTGTTTCCATCTTTTTGCTATTGTGAATAGTGCTACAACGAACATAAAAAAAAAATAGGCGTCTGTATATCTGTTTGTCTCACTTCTATTAGATCCGTTGGGTATATACTTAAGAGTAGAATTCCTGGGTTATAAGGTGGCTCTACTTCTAGTACTTTAAGGAACTGACAGATAGTTCTCTACAACGGCTGTCACATTTTGCATTCACACATGAATGGATGAGGGTTCCAATTTTTCCACATCCCCTTCAATACTTGCTATTTTCATTTTTTTAATCCTAGCCATCCTAGTGGGCATGAAATGGTATCCCATTGTGGTTTTGATTTGCATTTCTCTGATGGCTAATGACCTTGAACATCTTTTCCTGTGTCTGTTGGCTATTTGAATATCCTTTTTGGTAAAGTGTCCGTTTGTGTCCTTTGCCCAGTTTTTGATTGGGTTGTCTTTTTGTTGTTAAGTTGTAGAAGTTTTCTATTTCAGATATTAGACTTGTTGGTTATACTGTTCCCCAAAACTTTTTCCCAGTCCATAGGTTGCCTCTTTACTCTTTTGATAAAGTCTTTTGATAAACATAAGTATTTAACTTTCATGAGGCCCCAGTTAACTATTTTGTTTTCTGTTGTTAGTGCATTCTTTGTTGTGTTCAATAATCTATCATTGGAAAAGAGTAGTTTCCAAAGCTTTGTTCCTACATCTTCTTCTATGAACTTCATGGTTTTAGATTTAACATTTAGGTCCTTGATCCATTTTGAATTAGTTTCTGTGTATGGCATGAGGTGTGTGGATCTTACTTCATTTTTCTGTGTGTGGAAATCCAGCTTTGCCAGCCCCATTTGTTGAAGAGACTGTTCCTTCACCATTGAATGGATGTGGCTTCCTTGGACATTGTATACTTCTTGAAGGCAAGGGCCTTGTGTTATACTTCTTCACATTTTCCCTCAGTATAGTCTGATTAACTGTTTGATTTCAAAGACTGACTTTACAGCACCAGCCCAATCCTAAACATCATTACTCTTCAGAATGGAACTTTACCAAGACACATGAACTTGGTTAATTAATGGAAAAATTTTTTTTTTTTTTAAAATAATAACTAGCAAACCTACCCTATTAGTTGGGTAATAACATTATTCCCATTTTAGATATGGAGAAAGCGAAGCTCAGAGAGGTTAACTTGCTGCCTCATATCACACAAATTACACAGTAACTAGCAGAGCCAGAATACAAACTTGAATCCTGGAAACCTTAGAGAATAATGTTGCACCCATGAGTCTTCAATGTTTAGCTTCTGAACAGTACTAGGGTTAAATTATAACTAAATGATCACTATGGCAAAGGTCTTGGCTATGAAATTCTAAAAAGAATCATGGCCCTTGGTAAAGCCCTATTTGTGTACCAGGTCTTGCTCAAGTACTAATAGTAATAAACAGTAATGACAGTTTATATACTTTGAAAGTGTATATACCAACTATGGTGCTAAGTGATTTATTTATTGACTTATCACGGTCTCAGAATAAACACGATGAGGAACATTATGTTAATATTGCCATTTTGCAGACAAGCTTAGGGAAGTTAAGTGACTTATCCAAGACTTACAGTGGTAAGGAGCAGAACCTGTATTGAGTCCAGTATATTAAGAATCTGACATTGTACACTTGTTACATAATGAGTGTAACCATGGCTCCTCTGTTACATAATGAATCTGTCTGTCTTCCGGTCTAACACTGCAAAAAACTATCACTTTCCACAGTTCACAGAATGGATGGGATGATAAGTTTTATGTTAAAATCTTTTACAATGAAAAGGTAAGATCTTATATGCATAGATGAATTTCTGGAAAGTAAAGAATTCTTTCTGTTAAGATGTGATAATGTTTTAAATTCTACAGCCCATGAGCAAAGCCTGGTGGCTGCCTGTTTTTATAAGTAAGGCTTTACTGGAACAGAGTCCTGCCTGTTTTTTTATTTATTATCTGTGGCTCCTTCTCTGCAATGGCAGAGTTCAATCTCTGCTACAGAGACAAATGTCTTGCAGAGTTGAAAATATTTACTAACTGTACCTTTACAGAGAAGGTTTGCCAACCCCCGATTTCATTCTTCATTTAAAAAACTTAATTGGAAAGTTCATATGTGCTTTTGTGGGTGTTCTTCTTGCAAATGGCAACTATGTTCTAAGTCTGGGGCCACTGGGTGTGTAAGCCTGGGGTCACCGGGTGTGTAAGCCTGGGGTCATTGGGTGTGTAAGCCTGGGGTCACCGGGTGTGTAAGCCTGAGGTCACTGGGTATGTAAGCCTGGGGTCACTGGGTGTGTAAGCCTGGGGTCACCGGGTGTGTAAGTCTGGTTGCTCAAAGTGTGCCATTCCCAGTAATAGTTGGTTCCAGGACAGAAGATAAGCTCTGAGCCCCGGGAATCTTGTGTCTGATAAGATGGTTTTTGTACACTCCAGGCCTTGGGCCACATGGTATCAATTTGATCAACTAGTTTATGCTAATAGTGTGATTTATGGTGAACGCCTGTTTTTGCTGGAGTATGAGTAGCCGAGGTCAATCACACAGGTGCTACATGCCTTCATGACTGGCCCCAATCGGAAACTTGGCTACCAAGGCTCAGGTTTGCTTCCGTGGTTGGCAACACCTTGTACATGTTGTCACACATCACTGCAGGGAGACTTAGCACTTCCAGCTGAGACAGACACCTGGGCAGTTGTACCTGGTTTCTCCTGGGATTTTCCCTGGGTGCCTTTTCCCTTTACTGTTTTCAGTCTTTACCCTTTCACTGTAACCATGAGCATAACAACTTTTATGAGTCCTGTGAGTCCTCTAAATGAATCATTGAGCCTGAGGGTGGTCTGTGGCTTTGTTAAGTATGTTGAAAAAAATTAAATCAGGAAATACTTGTATTAATGTGGTTGAACCCAAATCAGTGAAGAAAACACAAACCTAATTGGTCCTGAATAAAACATGCCAATTAAAATCATGATGATATAGAATTGAGTCCTCCACTGACTTTTCTTTCCCTCCAACAGTTTTAGAAGAAGCAAGTTATATGAAAACAAACTCATAAGAGATTTAGTAACACACACACACACACACACACACACACCCTTTCCTAGAGTATGTTGTTGTGGTTGTGTGCCATCAAGTCAATTCTGACTTATAACGACCCTGCAGGACAGAGTAGAACTGCCCCATAGGGTTTCCAACCTGTAATAATCTTCACGGAAGCACAGCCACATCTTCCTCCTGTGGAGCGGCTGGTGGTTTTAAATCGCTGACCCTTTGGGTTAGCAGCCAAGCACTGTAAGCACTGTGCCACCAGAGCTCCTTGCCTACAGTATGGATGAGCTCAATGAATTTATCACTTCATCACCAGAGTCTTCTCTCTCTATATAAAATCACTACCATTTTCAGCAACTGAGATGAAGAGCTTGCCTTTAGAGTTCACGTCCCAGCTTTGCTGCTGCCTGGCTGTTTGACTTCAGACAAATTATTTAACTTCTCTGTGTTTCAGTTTTCTTATCATTAAAATGCAGGTAAAAATGTCTACCTCACAGGCTTGTTCTGAGTATTAAATATAATAACACACACAAAGTACCAGGTTTTGCAGCTGGCACATTGTAAATTCTTATACTGTGGGGTTGCTATTATTTTTGTTCAAATCTGGGGTCAGAACACAGATCCTGAGGCCTCCACTGATTAGAATCCACCACAAAAGACTGGTGCAGAGTTATTCACTAGTTTGGCAGCAAAGGGAACAAATATATTTTGTGCATATTTTCAACAGAATTGAAACAAGATGAGTTAGCAGAAAAACTTAATCGGTACACTACACTCCACTTCCCAAGCTTCCCCTAACTCTAGAGGTCTAAATCACTGAGGAAGTAAGAAGCTTGCACGTTGGGAGAAGGTAACTATAACTTATTACCATGAAAAGGCTTGGCTGGTGGAACATGTCAGCAGGCTGGTAAAACATCTCTACTTGCAAACCTGTGCTAGACAGTTCACAATAGATTTCATCAATTGTGAAAGGTGGCAAAAGTAGAAAATACTATTTCTGTCTGTCTTTTTCTGAAAGGACATCTCTTTAATACCTCTGATTACAATTTTGTGGTTCACCACGTATGGAAGACTTTGAATAAAAGAGCTTATTTTTTCTTTTGCTTTGGTAACAAAAGGAGCAGACTGCTAAAATGTCCACAGCAGTTTCAAAGTCTTCATAGAAAATACCCAATTCCCTGTTCCCTGGATGCAGGATACCCACTGTCTCTCAATCTCAACCTTCCATTGCACGTAGTCTCTCAGTAACAGCAGGTGAAGGCAGATAGACATATCTGCTCTAGGAAGAACCAAAAGAGAAGTAAGAACAATCATGATGCGATCATCACAGAATTCTTGCTCTGGGGACTTAACGGTGCCATGTGGTCCTGTGACCCTCCCCCAATACATTTAATGCCCTCTTATTTTCCCCCTACCACTTGAGTGGGATGTGTTTACATGTCATATACGTCTTGTTCTCTTTCCACATTCCCAGAATGCTGAAATTAAAGTACACCTAGCAAGCAAAGCCACTGAAAACCAGCAGTCCATCAACTATCTAATGACTATAAGAGGCAATGTGTGACTTTGGAAGGAAAAGGTTTAATTTCTGTCCTCTTCTTTCAACCATGTGATGGGAGAGACAGGTTGAGTGTAAACAGAGGGGAAGTTTATGCCTGGGAGAATACTGTGAACCTCAGGTAATGCCCACACTAAAAACAAGAGCTCAGCAGGTGGATTCAGGTCTTAGACTGACATGTCCGTTCCAGCACTGAAATCTGTCTCACCAGAAAAACAGAAACAACCAAACATGTGCTTTTGTGCAACGTGGGAATTTACACCTCGTGAGGCCACTGATGCCTCGGCCTCTGCATTTACTGATTTAGACAAAATTCAATTGAGCATCTATTTCTTGCCAGGCACTGGGTTATGTGTTGTCCATACAGTGATGACTGCAACAGGCATGGTCTTTGTCCTTGTAGAGATAGTCCAGGGGAGGAGCTAGACAATAACAAAGTAAGTATGTGAGGTAACTCAGATGGAGATAAGTGGTCTGATGGTCAACAGGGTACACCTTCAGAAAAAGAGAAGCCTATTTTAGACAGAATGGTGAGAGGTCAGCCTCTCTAAAAGTTGATGCTGGAGAGAGTCAGCCATATGACAAGCAATAGGTTGGGGAAAGAGCCCTTGTGGCAGACAACACTAGGACAGCCCCCAGGGAGTCAGGCCCTAGTCTAGTCCCTCCCCTTGAATGTAAGCAGATCCTGTGACATATTTGTAACTAACAATATGTGACAAAAGTGAAGTGACTTTGCAGATGTAATTAGAGTCCTAAGCAGCTGACTTTAAGTTACTCTAAAGGGAGATTATCCTGGGTGGGCCTGACTTAATCAGGTGATACCTTTAAATTAGAGACCTGAAGCCATAGTGATTCTCTCTCTTTTGCTGGCTTTGAAGAATTCTACAGCTGCAAGGAAATGAGTTGTGCCAAAAACCAAAGGGAGCTTGGTGGTGGGTCCTTCCCTAGGTGAGCACACCAGATGAGAACACAGTCCAGCTGAAACCTTAATTTCAGCTTTATGAGAGCCCGTGTGGAGAACCCAGCTAAGTCATGGCCGGACTTCTGACCTACACAAATTGAGACAGTTTCAAGCCACTGAATTTGTGGCAATTTTTTGTGCAGCCATACAATGAAAAGGAATACAACACTCTAAGCAGAAGGACAACAACTATAAAGTTATTGGGAGGTGTCTGGTGAGCGATGGGGAAGACAGTTAAGAGCATGGGCTCTTCTAGGGCCCAGAAAGAAAGTTTAGTCTCTGTCCCTGATACCTAACAGGGTGCCCAGTGCACAGGAAATTCTTAGAAACAGCTGCTTAATGAATAAATGAAACAATGTTGAAATAAAATAAATGAAATCATGTTGAAATAAAATAAATGAAACAATGTTGAAATAAATGAAAGAATGCTGTTGAATAGCAATCTTAATACTAGATTGCCATTGCCAGCCTCCTTCCCCACCCAGATTGCAATGCATTTCTTCAACAGGTATTTATTGAAAGACTATTATGTGCAAAGTACTGTCTTGGTGTTAGAGGGGCAGGAAAAGTGACTAAGAAATAGAGCCTGTCCCAAGAAGTAAATCCTGAGCCAAGAGATCCACTGGCAACTTCTGCACCAGGAAAAAGAGATTAAAGGCTCAGTAATGAGGTACAGCTATAACCCAGCAATCTGGGTCACAGCTGAAAACATGATAATTTGAGGTTTCTCTTCAGAGTCTAATAAACTATCTGAAAAGCTGCCAAGTGCTAATCAAGACCAAGGAAGACAGCAGCGTAATAAGACAACCACACCATCAAAGGCCAAATCGATGATGGTTTAGAGGAAAGGAAATGAAACGCTGAGAAAATTAGCCGTTCAGTAACGATGGGAAGTTCAGCCCTGAAAATGCAAAAGCATTTATGGATTGGGAAATTCTGTTCCATGTGACTCTAGTGAAGTCTTCTAGACCCATCTGAAAAGTCTCTAGAAATGCAGAGAGGACAAATGAGGAGAGTACTGTCGTCTCCTGTTAGATGGAGGGCGTACGGCTGTTATCCCTGCTCAGAGGTCAATTTATATTAATAAGAACAATCCTCGGGCACAAAGGATGGCTAGGAGTCTGGAGTTGTGCTGCTGAGTATTCTGGGAGCTTAGAGCAGGTTGGGAGGAGCACAACCGGAAACAGCATTCTCAACGAGCACAACGGGAACAATGGGCTTGAAGAGTACACTCATCCACACGCCCTTGGAAGTTACCTGGGTGGCTTCATTAAGAAGAGCTTATTTGCATTTAGAAACATATTGAAATGTACACTTGTCTGCTTCTAAAATGCACCTGATGCATGTTTTTTAAGGGAAAATATACACACATTTTAGAATGAGGTGATTAAGGATAACTTGAAAACTTTGTCAAGGAAGCAAAGGGGTAAAAGCAGCAGACACCTGGTACAACTGGGCATCAAATCGAAGCCAAGGTCAGAGGCCACTAAATGGAAAGGGGAGACAGGCTGAGTCATACTTTAAAAATGCTGTAAAATACTTACTACCTGCTAAATTATTATGACTATTATTAGCTTTGCATTTTATGAAGATGAAAGCAGGTACTTAGTCTCATTTACCAAATGACTGGAGCACTTCTCAAAGAGATCCACTAGTTCAGTGACTGAGTGAGGTTTAGAATTTAACTGAAATGGTAAATAGCTACATAATCAACTGCTTCTTCCCAAGAGTTGTGTGGTGCTGAGCCGATTCTGACTCATAGTGACCCTGTAGAACATGGTAGAACTGCCCCATAGGGTTTCCTAGGATGTAATCTTTATGGGAGCAGATTGCCAGGTCTTTCTCCTATGGAGCCACTGGGTGGGTTCAAACCACTACCCTTTTGGTTAGCAGCCCAGTGCTACCGGAGTCTAGGAAACATAAAAACAATACCAACTTGATAATAATTGCCAGTTGTTTTATGCTGGATGTTATGTTGAGTGTGATCCAACTCTTCTTTGAGTTAGACCCATCCATTTGCAAATAAACAAACAGATGTTTAAAAAAATTCCACGTGAAAATATGGAGGACATATTCATTGAGGCTCCTCGATTTTTTTCTCATATGTTTGGACAGACACAGTTGATGTTACAACCGACCACTGATATGTAATCAGTACAATTGTTCTTTGATAAATGCCATTTCTCATTTGAGATAAAAACTACAGTTGCTGGCAGAACCTCATAAAGAGAGATCACGGGCAGTTTTAGAAAGCAGCACCAAAAATCAGATGGCAATATTCCTTGTGCTATGGTGCGTGTTAGAGGAAAAGACGATGCAGATTTTTGGTTTGGGAAGCACTCAGGAGTCATTTTGTCTCGTAAGGAGAAAGTCAAGGAAAAACAAAACAAAATGAAAGTGAGGATGAAGGTGATATGATTTCATTTCTGTGTCCCTTTTCCTGTGAGTTGGTGGGTTTTGCAAGGCTTCATGTAGTCTATGAGAAAGGGAGTGAGTGAATCTGTAATTTCTGACACCGGACTGCAGGGCTTGAGAAGCACTGTATTTCTGTCTGTCCACATACAGCCGGGCAGCAAGGGAGGAGGAGTTAGATAAGACAGATCTATGCTTTGTGGCCTGGCTACACAGACTTCAGGTGAAAGCTGTTATGAGCAGTCAGGAACTATTTTGGGGGTGGCATCAGAGAACTCTGTCCTACCAACCTGCCTCCCACATCACTGGTGGTGTAAGATGATAACAGAGCATACCAATACACAGTTTCTACTTTCATAGTACATTTTCATTTTAATGTGTGTTACGGAAGTTCAAGTTCAAATTCTCATGGAATCCAGACTTCCTGGAGCCATGGAGGCTGGATGAACCCCTGAAACTACTGTCCTGAGATAATCTTTAAACCTTAACCAAAAATATCCCTGAAGTCTTTAAACCAAACAACAGTTTAGCTTAACTAGTAACTAATGTCTGCTTTGAGCATTGTGCTCTTTTTAAGAACTATCTATATGGGATCACATGCAGTCCGAAATTGATTGAACATGCAATCAAGATGCATTGATAATTACTGGTGAATTTAATGCGAAAGTTGGGAACAAAGAAGAAGGACCAGTAGTTGGAAAATATGGCCTTGGTGATAGAAACAATGCTGGAGATCGAATGATAGAATTTTGCAAGACCAATGACTTCTTCATTGCAAATACCTTCTTTCACCAACATAAATGCTGACTATACACATGGGCCTTGTAGATGGAACACACAGAAATCACACTGACTACATCTGTGGAAATAGACGATGGAAAAGCTCAATATCATCAGTCAGAACAAGGCCAGGGGCTGGCTGTGGAACGGACCATCAATTGCTCATATGCAAGTTCAAGATGAAACTGAAGAAAATCAAAGCAAGTCCACCAGAGCCAAAATATGACCTTGAGTATATCCCACCCAAATTTAGAGACCATCTGAAGAATAGATTTGAAGCATTGAACACTGGCGACCGAAGACCAGACGAGTTGTGGAAGGACATCAAGGACATCATCCATGAAGAAAGCAAGAGGTCATTGAAAAGACAGGAAAGAAAGAAAAGACCAAGATGGATGTCAGAGGAGATTCTGAAACTTGCTCTTGAATGTCCAGCAGCTAAAGCAAAAGGAAGAATTGATGAAGTAAAAGAACTGAACAGAAGATTTCAAAGGTCGTCTCGAGAAGACAAAGTAAAGTATTATAATGACATGTGCAAAGAGCTGGAAATGGAAAACCAAAAGGGAAGAACACGCTTGGTGTTTCTCAAGCTGAAGGAACTGAAGAAAAAATTCAAGCCTTGAGTTGCAATAGTGAAGGATTCCATGGGGAAAATATTAAATGATGCAGGAAGCATCAAAAGAAGATGGCAGGAATACACAGAGTCACTATACCAAAAACAATTAGTTGATGTTCAGCCATTTCAAGAGGCAGCATATGATCAGGAACCGATGGTACTGAAGGAAGAAGTCCAAGCTGCTCTGAAGGCATTGGTGAAAAACAAGGCTCCAGGAATTAATGGAATATCAATTGAGATGTTTCAACAAACAGATGCAGCGCTGGAGGTGCTCACTCGTCTACGCCAAGAAATATGGAAGACAGCTTCCTGGCCAACTGACTGGAAAAGACCCATATTTATGCCTATTCCCAAGAACGGTGATCCAACCAAATGTGGAAATTATAGGACAATATCATTAATATCACACGCAAGTAAAATTTTGCTGATCATTCAAAAATGCCTGCAGCAGTATATTGACAGGGAACTGCCAGAAATTCAGGCCAGTTTCAGAGAGGATGTGGAATCAGGGATATCATTGCTAATGTCAGATGGATCCTGGCTGAAAGCAGAGAATACCAGAAGGATGTTTACCTGTGTTTTATTGACTATGCAAAGGCATTCGATTGTGTGGATCATAACAAACTATGGATAACCTTGCAAAGAATGGGAATTTCAGAACACTTAATTGTGCTCATGAGGAACCTTTACATAGATCAAGAGGCAGTTGTTCATACAGAACAGGGGATACTGATTGGTTTAAAGTCAGGAAAGGTGTGCACCAGGGTTGTATTCTCTCACCATACCTATTTAATCTGTATGCTGAGCAAATAATCCAAGAAGCTGGACTATATGAAGAAGAACGGGGCAGCAGGATTGGAGGAAGATTCGTTAACAACCTGTGTTATGCAGATGACACAACCTTGCTTGCTGAAAGTGAAGACGACTTGAAGCACTTACTAATGAAGACCAAAGACTACAGCTTTCAGTATGGATTGCACCTCAGCATAAAGACAACAAAAACCCTCACAACTGGACCAATGAGCAACATCATGATAAACGGAGAAAAGATTGACGTTGTCAAGGATTTCATTTTACTTGGATCCACAATCAACACCCATGGAAGCAGCAGTCAAGAAATCAAAAGACACATTGCATTGGGTAAATCTGCTGCAAAGGACCTCTTCAAAGTGTTGAAGAGCAAAGATGTCACCTTGAAGACTAAGGTGCGCCTGACCCAAGCCATGGTATTTTCAGTCGCATCATATGCATGTGAAAGCTGGACAATGAATAAGGAAGACTGAAGAATTGATGCCTTTGAATTGTGGTGTTGGTGAGGAATATTGAATATGCCATGGACTGCCAGAAGAATGAATAAATCTGTCTTCAAAGAAGTACAACCAGAATGCTCCTTAGAGGCAAGGATGGCGAGACTGCGTCTTATATACTTTGGGTATGTTGTCAGGAGGGATCAGTGCCTGGAGAAGGACATCATGCTTGACAGAGTACAGGGTCAGCGGAAAAGAGGAACACCCTCAATGAGGTGGATTGACACAGTGGCCACAACAATGAGCTCAAGCATAACAACAATTGTAAGGATGGCACAGGACAGGGCATTGTTTCATTCTGTTGTGCACAGGGCCACTATGAGTCAGAACGGACTCCAGGGCACCTAACAAGAACAACAACAATATGGGATCAAAATGACAATAGCATTGGAAGGGAACCTTCGGGGGCAGTGAGTTTATGTTAATGGGGGTGGAACAATTTGGAAAAGGAGGGTGAGAATGGCTGCACAGCTTGAAGAAGGTAATCAATGTCACTGAATTGTACGGGCAGAAACTGTTGAATTGGTATATGTTTTGCTATGTATATTTTTAACAACAATTTTTAAAAAGTTTTTACATAAAAAAACTAGTAGATCTAAGTAGTGATTCCACATATATGTTACTTGTTAAGAGAAAGGTGACCTTTAAGAAGTGAGTTGGTTTAATAAGAAATATTAGCTAAGTAATCAAGTAGATGTTACACAAAAATGGCAAAAAAAACGTGAAGGCAGTATGTGAATGACTTATGTCTGGGAAACAGTGCAGAAATAATTTTGTTCATATCCCACCATTCTGTTGGCCTCTTTGTTGATTTTTTAAGACAGGAAGTATGGAGACACAGAAAAGCGCCAACAGAACTCATAAAGATCAACCATAATGCTACCACCTAGGGCAAGACAGGGTTAACAATTTGTTGTTGTTGTTCTTCCCTGACATTCGCATGCTTTCTTTTTGCCCCATAACAATGGGATGGTACTTCCCCAACAAATTTCGTGACCTGACTCATTAGTTTATATCTAATGAGCGTTTTCCACGTAATGAGCTTTCTTCTTCAACAACTCTCGTATTGGCTGAAAGTATTCCCTCATATGGTTAAATCAAAATGTAACTAATTGACCCCCTGCTGTTGACCATTAAGAGTGCTTCCATTTTTTCACTGTCATAATCAATGCTGCAGTGAACTTCTTGGGACCCATCTCATAACAAATTCCTAGAAGTCAAGCTGCTGTGTCAAAAGATTGATTTGCTCCTTTTAAAGGAGCTTTGCTGCAAATTAATAAATTCCTCTACAGAAAAGTTACAATAACAATTTATTGCAACAGTAAGGTATGAGATTACCCATTTCTATAATATTTGCCATATATTATCTTCATCAATACTATCTTCCTTTTAAAATATCTTTACTGTTTGCTGATATATAAGTCTTCTCATATTATTAAAGATACAGAAATTTTAAAAGTCATCTATGTAAAATTCATTTGTATATTTTCTTCTGTGAATTATCTGCATACATTCTTTGCACTTGTTTCTATTGGAATGAAACCCAGAAGCAATAATCAGACTCCGGAAATAAGTAGGATAATAAAGGCCTTAAATACCCCTGCCCCAAAGCAGGCCTTTCTTTTACCATCTTACAATTCCTTCTTTGCAAGGGGGGCTATCATTACTCTAGGGAGAGAGAGCACCATTCTTTTATATTATTACATTGTTTTTCTCTAACTCATGGAAAAGTGTTGAAAATGAAATGAGTCGAAATAATTCATTTTTATAGAAAAAGAGTAAAATATGATCCTGACACGTAACCCTACTCAACAAACTAAAAAAAACCAAAACAGATAAGACAAGGAATGGCATAGCAATGGATTCATTCCATGATGCTGATGTTTGAGGAAGAACAGCCAATACGTGTGATAAGCAATAAGAAGAAAGATGAATTTAGGGTTTAGGAACACTTGGCTTTCTCTGTAGTTTTGAATCTTCACTATAACCCACGAGGGTGACCGTCCTTCCTTTTGAAGCTACAACCACCCATTTTCTGGTGGTGGAGAGGGTGGTGGAGCGCAAGACCACCTATCTACCCCACTCTAAAAGTACCACTTGAGGTACAATAACATTTTCAATAAAATACCAATTAAGTTTACTTTTATATTAAGATGCATTTGAGAATTTCAAAATAATTCTTGACCCAATCAAAGAAGTCCCCTTCCTCTGGGTTGGCAATTAGTGTTTTGAATTGAAGTTGGCTTAGAAGAAAGATGCCAGGAATACCTTTGAATGTAACATACGTATTACATAATGGAACGTTAAACAAGCTCCTATGTACAAAAACATGCAAATATTCTGGCTGAGACATAATAGAGGGTAACAAGACCCCAGCTACCAACTAAAACAATTTTCCATTATCTGTTTATTAATCCAGCAAACATTTATTGAACACCCACTAAGTGCCAAACACTGTTTAATGCACTGTAAATATTAGTAAATAAGGCAAAGACGGATCTTCACCCTCATGGGGCTAACAGTCTGGCGAGGCTGGGTGGGGAGAGTGAGACAGATAATAAACAGATTAACAAGATTAACAAGACAGTGGAAAGCAGTGACAAAGGCTGTAATGAAAACAGAGGAGGGGACCTGATAGAGGGTGGGTTGGTGAAGACCACAGCAAGGGGGACTTTAGATGAGGTGGTCTTGGAAGACCCCTTGGAGGAGGTGATGCCTAAGCTGTGCCGGTCATGCAAAGGAACTGGCAAAGAGCCTTCTGAGCTGAGGGAAAAGCAAACACAAAGACCCAGGAGTGGGAACCAATCTGATGTGCTGGGGAAACAGAGAGCCAGTCAGTGACTATGTAGGCTGGGAGAGTGCCGTGAAGTTCGGCACTTTAACGTGCTCATGGACTGCCTTTAGGCCTTAGCTGGGGAGTCACTCTAAGTGTGACAGGACACCCTGGAGGGTTTTAAGAAGAGGAGTTACATGACCCAATTTGTATTATTATATTTTTAAAAGACTATCTGCTGTACAGTGGGTTCATTCTAGCAGGGAGAGAGAGCAGGTGGGGCTAACAGCTGGGTACAGCCTTCAGCCATCCAGCTAAGGGATACTGGTGACTTAAACCAGGGGTAGTTGCGGAGGTGGGAAGAAATAAGCCTCAACATCCGGTAGTTCTTGTGTTAAATGTTTATGGCACTGTTCTGATGGTGTCACAAACGTTTAACACAATTTAACCTACAAGAGGTGGAGTTGGCTCAGGTAGACCAGGAAACAGCTGAGTTTCTTAGGTGAATAAAGGCAGCAAAATTACCCGGAATGGAGGCCCTTGTTTAAAATGCTGTGAGTTGAAATCAACTCACCCATAACAGCAACAGCAGCCACTCTGGGGGCACCTGGGTTCCGTGGTAGAATTGCCCCCTTCCATGCAGGAGACCCCAGTTAGATTGCTGGTCAACGCACCTCGTACACAACCACCACCCCCTTACAGTGGCTGTTTCCATGGTGCTGTGGTTCTGAACAGGTTTCAGTGGAGCTTCCTAAGACAGACTAGGAAGAAAGGCCTGGTGATCTACTTCTGAAAATCAGCCAAACGTAAACCCTGTGGATCACAGCGGTCTCATCCGAAACTCTTCACGGAGATGGCACAGGACCAGGCAGCGTTTTGTTCTGAGGCGCGTGGGGTTACCATGAGTCAGAGGCTGACATGATGGCAGCTAACAACGAGAACCTTGGAGCTGCAGAATCAAAATCCTTAGAGTTCTGGGCTGGCCACATGCATTTCAGAAATACTCCCAAATGATACTAAAATATGCAAACAACTACAAAGTAGGCAGTCAATCAGCATTTGCTGAATGAATTAATGGGGAGATTAGGCTGGTAATCCAGATCTGGGGCGGTTCCTCCTCCACACCCCCACCCAGAAGACACACAGGCCCATTTTGGGGGTGAGCCCAAGCAGAACCTTGGTTAGGCCCCTTAGATTCACTTGGTAATTCATGGTGTGGCTGGTGCATGGTTATGATTAACTGCAAGCCCTCCAGAATCTTCCTGTTTGAAGTAATTACTCTTGGTGATGAAGTGCTATGTCCAGTTGTCTAAGCAAGTGCAAGCCCCTCAGTGCGGTACACACCATGTTATTTTAGAGGCAGAACCACCTTTTAAAAAGAAAAGAAAAATCGTGATTTCGATGTTGTAGCACTTTGAATACCACAGGAGCTGGGCCTTACAGGCCAACTTACCCGTTAGACCCAATAAGCATGGTACCTAGGGCCATAATACTTGTAGAGGCTCGCAAACATGCTTTAATTTCTTCTAAAACAAGAAGTGTGAATATACTCTAGTCTGGATTCTATCTGGCTTTATACCAGTATAGATATAATATATAGTCTTTAATTAGGAGTCGTATTGCAGCCCTGCTCGCACACAGCCCTAGGCCCAGGTGAGAGGCGCCTTACCTGGCAGGCATTGTACAGCAGCTGGTGTTCGAACTTCTTGATCCCAAGGATGTTCTGGAACATCTCGTAGAGCTGCTCCTTGCTCAGAATCAGCTCGGAGGCTGCGCTGGCTGTCATGCGGGCCTGTTGCTTCCTAGGGTCCTCTTCCCCTCGGTAGATGGCGTCGAACTTCGCCATCCAGGAGCTCAGCACGGTCTCTTTGCTGAGGCCATCGATCTCAGGCAGGCTGCGTACCCTCTTCTCAATGTGTTTCTTGAAGACCTCCCGCGAGTCGTTGGCCGAGCAGCCCCCGCTCTGGACCATGCGGGCCACGCGGTCGCTCTTCAGAAACACCTGAGCAAGGGCAAGGCCAGGAGAGAGAGTTAGACATTGCCCATGAAGGCACAGTTCCCTGGGGCTGTGCACAGGTCCAACCCCCTCACGTGAGCCTCAAGAGGCATGAGAGTGGGTGAAATGCTGCCCCTTGCTCCCCAGCTGTGTGAACTCAGACAAGCCACTTACATATGCTGCTTCTGTGTCCAAATACTCAAGATGAGGGCAATGGCAGCACATACTGGGCTGTGGCAAGGGTTAAATGAGACGATAGTATCAGGAGAGGTAGCAGAGAGGAGTGGGCAAGTACAGCCTGAGCTCACACTGCCTGGTTGCCTTCTCTGCCACTTAATAGCTGTGTGGCTTTTTGGCAAGAGTACCTCTCTGTATCTCAGTTTCCTGATCCATAAAATGGGGGTAATAGTAGACCCTGCATCCTAGGTATTTTAAAATGGGAATTAAATGAGTTAAGATATGAGAAACACTGAAAACAATACCTAAAAATGCCATATGAGTTGTTTTTCTGTTATATGTAAAGTATGTGGTGTAATGTCTGGCACACGGCATTTAAATGTTAACCTTTATTTGTAGCTCATTTTATCCATACAATGATACTCAACACAGTTGAAATCAAACAAGTATCAGGTAAATATTTGCTTAATGTCTGTCTCCCATCCTGAAATATGAGCTCCACGTGGGGGCGAGGAGACCGTATCCTGTTCCTCACACCATCATCAGTACCTTGGACAGTGCCTCGCACTGCAAAAGTGACTTGCCAAAGGACATGGGTGTGAAAATCAGTCCATTTTGTAGTTGGAAACACCAAGGCTCCAGAGAGAAGGGACTTGCTCTAGGTAATTCAATTGATTGACTACAAAAGAACACTCCTTTCACTCCACTCAGGCGCCTTCCTTCCGGTGGTTTTCCTGCCTGGTGGAGAACCCTTGGTTTGTCTCGTTGCTGCTGCCTGGGTCCTGGAACCAAGTCGTCTGTAAAAAACTTATTAAGAACATTCTGCTTTTGCTCCAGCGCCCACCCTTCAGAAGCTTACACAGCTACATGGTTCTGGGGTGTAATACAAGGCGCTGAAGGCGCTGTTTCATGTTCAGAGACAGGATGCATCTGACACTTTCGAGCTGTGTTCTGGTCACACTTCAGAAGGTGCATAAATATCCTTCTAGAAACAGCAAACTTTTGCTCCCTTGTCAGATTTCAGGGAACGCTCTCGTTGGCCACAAGTCAACATTGCTGGGGCGGTGGTGGGGTGGCGGCGGGGGCGGGGGGGCTTGCTGCCTCATGGTCTATTACAAAACCTTTCCCAGGGAGAAGAAATGTTAAAATGGTGGACTCTATTTATTCTAGACATAATGAACTAATTTAGACAGAAGAAGGGCTGAGGGGTTGCTTCACAGGCTAGAGGCCATGGCCTGTTTCCCTGTGCCTGAGAACTGGTGCTTGGTTGAGACCTTATGGTTAAATTTAAAATCAATTGTAGAGAATGTGTTTCAAATGAATCCTCAGGCTTTATGAGTCTTAATGAGCTAAAGAATTCACCTGAAACCCTGTAATGCTTAATGTGATGGGTTCTGCATTTAACGTGTTATGTGTCTCCATCACAGGTCTAGATCTTAAAAAAAAAAAAAAATCAAAGTTTTCAGGCAGACGGAAGTTTCTGGCGTGGTAGTGTAGCACTGTGACGAGCTGTAAACCATAACTCCAGGCCAAGTCTGCCTCTAACTTGCTGTGTGACCTACCCTCTCTGATTCTCCAGTCTTTTATCTGTATACTGAATAGTTGTCCTTCCAGCTTTAACGTTTATACTTTTCTTCACGAACCCACTCACTCTTTCTTTGGGTGCTCATCAGCTAGAAGGTACTGTGCCAGGTGCCAGGTGGCAAGGATAGAGTGGTAAGCAAAACAGACACAGACCTTACGGGCCTCAGACATCATCCTAATAATCCCATACCAATATAATTACAATCTGGGATAAATGCTCTCCAGCGAAAGTCCAGGGGACTGTGAGACTGAGGAATCTGTTCTAGCCCGTGCTCAGGGAAGACTTCCTGGAGGAATATACCTTTGAGACAGTATGGGAAAGATGGATAGGTGAGGAGAGTGTGGAAGAACATTTCACAGAGAAGGAATGATATCTGTAAAGACCCTGAAGGTCTGAGGAATGAGGGTGATCCCATGTGGCAAGGCTCTGAGGGGCAGGAGAGCCAATGAAGCAAGATGGGCAGGAAGCAGCCATATGATCAAGAACACAGGAGCCATGTTAAGGGCATTGGTCTTCCTTTAAGGCCACCTGGAAGCTGTAGAAGACTTTAAGCTGAAAAATGGAGCAATCCAATTTACATTCTCTGACTTCATTGTGGAGGACAGACCTGGAGGACGCCAAGAGAGCAGACAGTTGAGCTGGAAGGCACCTGTTGGGGCTCAGGGGTGATGATGGTGGTGGAGATGGACAGGGGTTAATTCTTTGTTGTCAACTCTAATGAATACCTGGGAGAGGTGACTTGAAAACACTGAATTGATAATAAACCATGCTCTCCTTCCCATGTGCCCACCAGTGTCCCACAGACTTGGGGCAAATCCTACTATCAGTTCTCACCACTGTATTCCTTTTCCCCAAAGTCCTTCCACAGCTGCCATTTGACACTTGTTTTCTGACTGTTTGGTTAATCAATATAACTGGGAACAGATATAAATATCAAGAAGTCAGGGGTTGTATCTGCTTTTTGTGCGACTTCTTCCTATCACCTTGCACTCGGTGTTGTGCTTGGCAGAGTTGATGCTCGGTAAACACTTGCTGAATGAGTACATGAGCAACGAGAACAAAGCCAACTCCTCCAGCAGAGACCCTACTGAGTGAGACTGCACTAGGATGGGGCAAGAAAGAAAGGGGGAACAGCAGGCACGATATATTGGTGTCTGAAAACACCTGACTTTGGCTACATTTTCTGTGGGATCTGATAATAGGGGAGTTGGAAAAGCGTATGTTGGCTCACTGGGCACCTGGCTGGTGTCCCTAACTGGCTGGGTGGCCCCCAGATCCTGGTACAACATCTGCCTTGCATAGTCCCTTCCTTTGTACATAGTAGCCACTCAGTACATGTTTGTTGAACCACTAGATGCATGACCTGAGACAGTCACTTAACTTCTTTCAACCTCACTCTCCTTCGCTGTCACCTGGGGTTAATCCAGCCAGCCTTCTTTGACAACGACCAAACTGAGTGGACTTTAAAACATGGAGAGCAAGTCTGTCCAGAGGTAATATGTGACTGCCAGATCCTAGCCAGAAGGCAGACGGGTGGAACGTCAAGTGGGTGGAGGAAGGATGCTGAAGACTGAGGAGACAGGAAAGATGAAGTGCCAGAAGGAGGCAGACAGTCACGGGAGAGAGGGTAGCAGCAGGAAAGTAATTTTCCAGACATATCGTCTGTCTTGGCTTCTCAGTCTGTCAGAGAGGACATGGAGCCTGGGCCAGCTTGGCTCTGTAATGAATACAGCCACTAACTACTGTTGTGTTTGTGTGTTCCTAAAACAACCCTTGAAACTCATTTGTACGGGGAACTTTTTTTTTTTTTTTTGTGGCTGTTGCAAGAGCCTTCAACCCCAGGCACAGTTCTACACAGGCACAACTATAAATCCTCCCATTCTCCTCTGCCAACTTCCAGAGAGGCCATAATGGGAGATGGAAGATAAACAAGTAAATACAGGCTTGTGAAGGGCAGTCAATGCAGCAACTCGGCCTCATCCATCAGTCCTTCCCCCCATCACCAGAGCCAAGCAACCTCAAGGTTGTTTTAGAAGATCCTTTCCTGCTTACCATTCCAGCATAAATAAGAAAGAGACCTAGATGTCAGAGTAATAAGATTTTTGTAAAAACCTGGCTGGTATTAATGCATGGTACATAAATAACGGGAGGCGGTAGGTATGGCATTTAGGAACGTGGGCTCTGGTGCCAGGTCATCTGGGTTAAAATCCTGGCTCTGCTCCTTGCTAGTTTTTGTTACCTGGGTAAGTTACTTAATCTTTCTTGGCTTCAGTTTCCTCACCCTTAAGGCAGGGATAATAAAAATCCTGCCTTGTAGGATTTGGGTGAGATTCAGTGAGATAATGCATGTCAGTTGGTTAGCATGGAGCCTGTTACAAATTAAGGATGTAATAAAAGCTAGCTATTTTTTTTATTATTTTTTAGTGGACTGTCATGGAGCAATGCAAAATGTACATATTTTTTCATAAGCTTCAAAAGATATTTAGGACGATAGGATTATAGGCTTTTTTTTTTTAACCATTTTAATTGAGATTTTTTTCCTACATCAATTTCTTTTTTTTAATAATCCCCATATTATATCTGCATAATCTTTGAGGAAAGGTTCATGTTAATTTTTAAAATACATTTTTGAATCTTAAAGATATTCCTGACCAAAAAGCAAAGGATTCTGGGGCTAACTTCAGAAGCAGATGTGGGGCCAAGACCTTGTGAGAGGTGGCAGCAGGTTGGGGCCAAAGCAATCCCCCTGCCTCTTTCTCTATGCTGTCCCTGCATCAACCTTGCCCAGCTTACCCCAAACTCAGGCTTCACAACTAGACTGATGCTATAAACTGTCAATTCTGTCATTTCTGTGCGGCAAACGGTCCCCACCGTTCCCGCCTTCTTCTCTTCCTGCATTAATCATGACACTTGCCAGGCTCCACACTTAGTGCCAAGAGAGTAAATATATGCATAGATAGGTATGTATGTTGCCAGGTGCCGTCGGGTCAATTTCTACTCACAGTGACCCTGTGTGACAGAGTAGAACTGTCCCACAGGGTCTTCTAGACCGTGATCTTTTCGGGAGTAGGTCGCCAGGGCTTTTCTCCTGCAGAGTGGCTGGTGGGTTCAAAACACCAATCTTTCGGTTAGCAGCCAAGTGCTTAACCATTGCACCACCAGTCTGAGTGTGTCTAGGTGCACGTATGTATATATGTGTGTGTGTATGTATCTGGGTGTGTAGATGTATGCATTTGTGTGTATATATACGTACGCACGTAGGTATCTGGGTATGTATACGTGTATGTGTGTGTACACATATGCACATAGGTATGTATTTGGTGTGTATATGCATATGTGTGTATATATACATGTATGTACATATGTATGTATCTGGTGTGTATATGTATATGTGCGTGTATATACAGATATGCACATATGTATGTATCTGGGTGTGTATATGTACATATGTGTGTATATACACATACGTACCTGGGTGTGTATATGTATATATGTGTGTGTATATACACAGGTACATATGTATGTATCTGGGTGTGTACATGTATAACAAAAAAAACCCAACCCAGTGCTCTCAAGTCGATATGTATGTATATATACACATACACACATACGTATGTGTCTGGGTGTGTCTGGGTGTGTGTATGCCCCGACATGAATGTATGTGTGTATATACACATATATGTATATACATACACCTACACATACATACATAGACATACCCAGACACACACATATATGTATGTGTGTGTGTATATATATATATATATAATCTCACTTTGTCCTGGCAACCATTACACAAGGCATGGTCCTATCACAGATGATGAAACTGGGGTTCAGGCTTGGCCAAGGCCCCACAGCCAGTGTGGAGCAGAACTAGAATCCGCCCCATGTCTCTAAGATGCTATACCCACGCTCTTGACCGCTCTGCCTCTGCCTGCTCCTTGCCTGGTCTTCTCCACAAGAACAAATGCCTTTAGAACTGATAGTTACTCTTCCAGGGATGTGTCTGCTTCAAGACACTGAGTAGTTACAGTGGTTTTGCTTATTGGAAAATATACCACTTCATTTCAGATAAATGGCTGGGTGTGACTTGATCTATGCTTCTCTTTGGTTAAAAAGAAGTCACCCATAAAGATTCCAGACAGCGTGTCACCCTGTGCGTAGAAAACCCCCAGGCTGTGGCTCCCCGCGTCCTCCTTGTCCGGATAAGAGCACAGCAGCATTTCTTCAGAGAACCCATTTTCCGCTCCATGCAGCTTTAGTGGGATTATCACTTATGGCGCATTTGTCCTTGCTTAGCTAAGTGCTGGGTTGGGACCTGAGCTCAGCTAACGAGGATAACCCCCCACAGGGGAACAGATTCTGAGCGGGGTGGCACAAGGGTGGGATGGCATTGGTGTGGATTCGTCCGAATGGTGAGGCATCTACTAGAACCTCTACCTGGCTTCCAGAGATAAGATATCCTGGTAGAAGCCTTTTCTAAAGCCTACTTCAAATGTAATAATATAAATTATTATCATTATTATTGGCTTAATTTAACCTCAGTCCATTTCTGCCATATTCTACAACTCCAAATAAAAAAATCCAAATCCATTGCTGTCGAGTCAATTCTGACCCATAGCGACCCTACAGGACAGAGTAAAACTGCCCCATAGAGTTTCCAAGGAGTGCCTGGTGGATTTGAACTGCCAACCTTTTGGTTAGCAGCTTTAGCACTTAACCAAAGTGCCACCAGGGTTTCCATTCCATTCTGCACCTCCAGTTGCCACAAGTCCCCCCGTTTCCTTCCAGCAGGATCTGACCGAGGAAAGCTTTTGGAAAACTGTTCCATCCACCTCTGTTCTCTCTTCTCTAAAGCCAGGACCAGCATGTGAAGGGACCGAGATTAATCAGGGGGTGTGGGTGTGAGGAAGAGGGGTGAGAGGGTTCATATTTTAGACATTTGTCCTAAGAGACTTGAGAGTTAGAAAAGGTCTGGGGCCAGGGAGATACGGGTGGGCTCTCTGATAGGAACATGGGTGTGGGAACAACATGGAGTTCCTTAGGGTCCTTAGAGCCATAACAGAAGGGACTAAAGGATTAATCTGTTAGTCTGCATGACAAGCAGACCCCCAGGAAAGGACAGAACAAACCTGCAGGCCCTCAAGGCCACCTTGGCCTCCCTTCACCCCACCCCAGCCAGGGCCCAAGCCTCACCAGCTGGCTGCTATTGGTTGTTGCCTCGGTTACCACACAGATGGTAAATGGCAGCACCTCTTCTACTCTTGGTATTTTTAAAAAAAAATACTGTTCTTTACTACTCTGACAGGTTGACAATCCAATATTACCTTAGTAAAATAAGGCTAATGTCTAAAACAGAATTTTTCTACTACAGTAATCTCAGAACTCTTGGAAGGAAAAGTTGCACTCTTTGTCTCCTTAAAGTCATTACCTTTGGTAACCTGGGACGTAGACACATGGTGTGGTAGGGTAGGGTGGGGGCTGAGAGAGGCTGGAAGGAGGAAGCATGTTCGTTTTGTCCACTGACCACATTCACATTCGTTCTGTAAAATGTTCCCTGATTTCTTACTGGGACAGTTGCAGTTTCAATGCTGATGGTTCCAGTGAGGCTGGCCCTGCACTTAGGCTCCAGAGCTGGCATTTGTCCTAGGCCTGATCCTCCAGGATACTTTACCTCCTAGCCACCGTGACTGCTTTAAGAAGGAACCCACACCCCATGTCAGCCTGGCTAGAGTCACCCCTGGGCCTTCTGTGGGACTCTCAGCGAGGAGGTGTTCTCCTTGTTCCTGGGGTTGCTAAGCTGGTAGGACACGAAATGGATCTGCTAGTGTCCTCACATGGAGGGAACCTACCCATGAATGAAGCCAACGTAGGAGAAAGCAGAGCCAAGACACAGGGGAAAAGGTAATCACCTTTCTGGCATCTTTGGAGTCTCTGGATCCAGTCATACCTGAAGCCAGACCTACCCCTAGAAGTTTAAATTATTGGAGCAAATAAATTTACCTTTTCAGCCAGTTTGAAATATGCATCTGTCCCTTGTAACTCGAAAGTCCTGGCTAAGACAGATGCCGACAGGGAAGCAAGTGGATCCCAGAGGAGGATGAAAGAGGAGATACTAGCTTCCTCACCACCCAAGAGTGAAAGAATAGGTCAGGGGGTGGGAGGGGGGGAGGTAAGACAAAGGGACCTCTCCCAAGTAAGTGTTAAGCCTGACCCCTTGATTGGGGACGTTTGCTTTGCAGGATTAGACTTCCTTGGAAAACCCGATCCCAAGACTTCTGAAGCTTTACTAATGGATATAAACCAAAAAACCCAAAATTGCTGCCACGGAGTTAACTCATAGTGACCAGTGACCCTATAGGACAGAGTAGAACTGCCCCACAGGGTTTCTAAGGAGCAGCTGGTGGATTAGAATTGCCGATCTTTTGGTTAGCAGCCATAGCTCTTAACCACTGACCCCACATTATTCTATATATTACACAAACCTTAACAGTAAATATTTAGCAATTTCTCAATGTCTGTATTCTCACCAGACTAAAAAGAAGCTCTTTCAAATAAACTAGCTGCTATAGAGGAAAATGGGAGGATCATTGTGGGTACCCATTGCCTTTGAGTCAATTCTGACTCACAGCAACCCTATAGGTCAGAGTAGATCTGCCCCATAAGGTTTCCAAGGCTATGATCTTTTTTTTTTTTTAATTGTGCTTTATGTGAACGTTTACAGGGCAAATTAGTTTCTTATTCAAACATTTACACACAAATTGTGTTGTGACATTGCCTACCATCCCCGTACTATGTCAGCCTCTTCCCTTTCCCTTTCCCCCCCACGATCCTGTGTCTATTTGTAAACTTTTCCCCTCGCTACCTGCCATCTCATCTTTGCTTTTGGGCAGGTGTTGCCCACTTGGTCTCATATACTTGACTGAACAAAGAAGCATGCTCCTCATGTGTGTTATTGTTTGTTTTATAGGCCTCTCTAATCTTTGACTGAAAGGTGGACTGCAGGAGTGGCTTCAGTTCTGAGTTAGTAGGGTGTTTGGGGCCCATAGTACTGGGGGTTCCTCTAGTCTCTGTCAGACCAGTAAGTCTGGTTTTGTATTTTGTGAATTTTAATTTTGTTCTACATTCAAGGCTTTTATCTTTACGGAAGCAAGCTGCCTCATCTTTTTCCCACTGAGTGGCTGGTGGGTTCGGACCACCGACCTTTCAGTTAGCAGATATAAATGGTAATTTCCAGAGACAAATTAGTACATTGATGACTATTAATTTTCAGATTTAATTAATAGATAGAAATGGCACTTCATTAGTCAAATGAGCTTTCTAATTAAGATTTACAATCTACAAATTTACAAACCCTTGTGAGCAGCTCTAAACATGGAGAACTGTTGACAAGGGTCTGCCTGGCCTGATAAGCTTCTCCCATTAGTTCTCCACTGACTTGAGAACTTGAAAAAAGGGTTGGGGGTGGGGGGGCTAATTTCATTCCCTGGCAGGTTCTGAACTGAATCTTCAGTTAAATATATTCAAGTTATTCATTGCCGTACATCACCGTTACTCCCCATCTCGTTTTCACTCTCCATTAAATTCAACCCAAATTGAGTCACGTTAGAGTAAGCAGCAAGTTTGATGCTCGCTGGCAATAATTACTGCTACTTGTAAAATGAAATTAAAAAGTTTAAATTTGGACAAATATAAAAATGAACTTGACTTCTAAACCAGATCTGAAGGAACGGTATGTAAAATGAGTCTGTGGTGGGACCCAGCAGGCATCCAAGAGACAAATGCTGCTTCGTATTATACGCCAGTCAGCAAACCAATCAATACGGTTTTCATAAGGTCGCTGACAGATCTGACTGCCACCTAGTTTCAGCCTCTCCAGGAAAGAAGTCACGTAGCAGGAGGGGAAGAGAGTTTTCCTGAATCAGAACTTCTCCACAGAGGTTAACATTTTCAAAGCATTTATTATGGACTGGAGCGCCCAATGCCTAGAGCACTAGCAAAGCACAAGCACCAAGATCTTCGTTTTGAAACAATATTCTATCTGATAACTAAAAAGAAAGAAGGCAGGAAGGAACCCTGTGGGAAGGGAAATCAGATTTTGTTAGATTTTCTTATACTTATCTTACCATTTATTCTTATTATTTTGAATTGGATATGACAGGTTGCCATAAGCTTTTCAGTGCTCAGGGTTGGTTTGTAATGATTTTAATCTGGCCTTGACAACGGATAATACATTAGGACACTGGACTCCAAATACAGAGATTTTGTCTGATTCACATTTAAGTAGCTTAAAATAAGGTAAAATGTCTTTTCATGACCAAATAATCATTCATGAGCATATAAACCCCAAATGATAGGAAATGAAGTTTGAATAAGAAAACATGCATGTCAGGAAAACTTGACCAACAGGAAGGTATGGCCCGTCTGCTTCACTACTGATGTACAAACAATAGTTACAGAGCCAATTGTGGTAAGTGTACACATTAAGAAAGAATGCTTACAAATTTAAAAATACTTGTGGGACTGCAAATCCATTTTACTGATAATCCTCTGAGTTCTAGCAGTGAGAAGCTGTCTGTGATACAACTCAAGACATATTCTATCCCTTGTAGGTTTTCTTCAGGAAACAGCATTACATTTTGGACAGTGTCCTGTTGTTGTTGTTAAGTGCTGTTGAGTCAGTTCTGACTCACAGCGAACCTACACAACAGAGTAGAACTGTCCCAGAGGGTTAGCAGCCTGAGCTCTTAACCACTACGCCACTAGGACTCCAAAAGAACCCACAGGACCATTTTAATAGAAAACAAGCGAGCTGGTTAAGACACCATTCTTGGGAGGTGGTAACAGCCTTTGGAAAGGATATAAGTAGTGGGAAAATGCTCCAGACTCAGTTCAAGTCTTTGTTTGTGGCATTTTAATAGGTGTGTGACCCTAAGTAATTGACTTAATGTCTCTGAGTCTTAGTCTCTTCATCAGTAAAATTGGAGTAATATCAAGATTTCACTCATAAGGCTATTGTGAAGATTAAACAGAAAATTTATGCAAAGCATGTAGCAAATGTAGCACTTGGTAAATATAGTAACTCCTATTTACAGTTTTCCCCCAAACAAAACACTGATTTCCTTAAAATTGCTGTGGTTATTTTCCGAAGCAAGCAATTGCCAACCCCTTTGCCTCAGGAGGAATGGTCCTATGGAAGGCCAAGGCCACTGCTTCCACTGCCCTGCAGCTCAGAATCCTGGGGCCTTGGGCTGGGGCAGTCTCCATTCTTCTGTATGGCCTTACCTCATAGTAACTCTGGACGGCGTTCATGAAGGCTTCGTCAGCCACGATCTGGGTTTCTCCATTGAGGAAAGCCTGGAAGCGGTCCTTGACAGTCTGGAGCTGCTGTTTGCTGATCTGTAAGAAGCAGAGAAAGAGGGGGCAGTGAGGACTTGTGCGTCAGGCTACTTCACAGCGAAGATGCACAGGCGCAGTGGTGTGCTGGGGCCACCTTTCACGGGATTGCGAGGCCCAATTGTTACATTTGCAGGAATTTTGCCAGCTGGTTGTTAAAACATGGCCATTATTAAAAGATTTCAAAATATAAACTTACAATTAAAAACAAAGGTAATACATACATACTCAAAACTCATTGCCTCCTGATGATTGTATCACATTTTACTATTATCTGATCTCTTGAGGTCACTCATGTCAACTGTATTTGTTTGGTGGGAACTATACATGTGGTGTGCTGTTGCATGTCTCTGCCTAATTCCGTGTTCAATGACGTCTCATTGGCAGGTTGGTTATAGCCAAGGTTAGAGTATTTACACCAAGGAAATTGGTAAATGCTACAAATCAGGGCTTTTTTTTTTTTTTTTTTTGAAAGCCAATTGTTAAATATTTAATAAAAAAGCATCCTGGGCAGGCCCCTGAAAACCTGTTGCTGTCAAGTCGATTCTCATAGCAACCCTGTAGGACAGAGTAGAACTGCCCTCACAGGCTTTCCAAGGAGCAGCTGGTGGATTCAAACTGCTGACCTTTTGGTTAGCAGCTGAGCTCTTAACCCCTGTCGCCAATGAAGCTGTCAACTAATAGGTTCTTGTCAAGCAGACTAGCAAATTGAAGTTAGCCAGACACAAGACTGGAAGAACAGAAAGGTTTATTCACAGTTTACAAAGTGGGAGACAGGCAGGGTTGCACGACCTAAGGCTGCCAACTCCCTGAACCAGGGCAGATTTGCTCCCTTTATAGGGAGTGACATACATATGCATGAACAGTGAGGGGAGGATCTTCAGTCTTGTGATGCGTGCCCACGCCACATAATTTTAATGAATGGGTTTTTGCACATGGCTCTAGAAATACTGTGTACAGCCCTGAAAAAATGGTGATGGCTGGCTCCTGCCACCCCACGAAGGTCATATAGTGGGTAGGTTTGGAGTCAGTATGCCTGCGCCTCAGCCTCCTGCCAGGAGAAGACAGGAAACCTGGGGATTCAGCCAATCATGGTGAAGTGCTGTAAAAGTTGTAACAAAAATATAGCAAGAGTAGACTTTTCTTAAAAAATAACCATTATGGGATGGTTAATAACCCTTAATAACCCCTTCATGACTGCCTGCTTCATTAGGGCTCCAAGAGTCCCTCGGGTGGTCTAAAATACCCCACAAAGAGCATCATGAAGATATGCAGAAGTTTTCAAACTGTAATGCTGTTGTTACATTTATGACCATATGATGAACGACACTTAGGTGCAGAACACACTTCCAGGTTGTATCATACATGTAGAATTACATGTATATTCAATTCCCTGTCATCTCAACCCATCCCGGCCTTTCTCTCCCACTCAGGAAAACATTTCTAAAAGAAGTCTCCCCTTTAATGGTCTGACAGAGACTGGAGAAGTCCCCAAAACTATGGCCCCTGGATACTCTGTTAACCCAGAACTGTAACCATTCCTGAAGCCCACTCTTCGAAGATTAGACTGGCCTATAAAACGTAAAATAATGCACGTGAGGAGCAGATACTCGAGACCAAATGGGCGGCTCCTGGCCGGAGGCAGGATGAGAAGGCAGGAAGGGACAGAAGCTGGTTGAACGGGCACAGGGAACCTGGGGTGGAAAGGGGGAGTGTGCTGTCCCATTGTGGGGGTTGCAGCTAATGTCACAAAACAACATGTGTATAAATTTTTGTATGATAAATTAACTTGAGCTCTAAACTTTCACTTAAAGCACAAAAAACAAAAACAAAAAAAAACCTCTCCCTATTCCCTCTCCTCCAGCTCTCATCAGGCGTGTTCTGCTGTCCTTCCAGCTCAGTACAAGCAGCACTACCTCATGAAGCCCTTCCCAACCCCTAGCCTAGGGCAGGGCCTCCATTCATGCGATTCTGCAGCACATGCTTTATTTTAACTACCTGTTAGTTATGATTAAATTTGTTAGATAACTTGTCTTTTCTTGCTATTTTGTTCATTGGTGTTTCCCCAGGGTCCAGTTTAATGCCTTACACAGGGCAGGTGCAAGATAAGTGCTTGTTAAACGGAGGAATAAACTAACTTTACGAGAGATATGTTATTTTAGGATATCCTTAAATCCGTTCTAATTTATACAGAGAATGTCAGCTAAAAACGGTGCCACTTTAATTGTTATTTGTAAAAAGTTATGCTTCATACTTGACAGTGGAATACTGTCTCTGAGAGCTGCTGTCTTAGTAGGAAGAGTAAGAAGATAATCTCAGACCCGGCTCTGTTGCCCACTGTGTCTTTTGGAAAAGCCACTTATACTCTTTGAGTTGGCCAAGAGCAAAGAGCTTTCCTGAAACAGGACCAGGTTTAAATAGATAAATGTTACCTCGTTCTCAGTTTTTTCGGCTGGAAAATGGTGATAATTCTAATTACCTGCTGCCTTGGGAGGGTGTAATGGTTATTTTATGTGTCAGCTTGGTTAGGTTATGGTTCCCAGTGCTTGGCCAAACACTAATCTAGTTGTTGTTCCATAATGTAACCTAATATAAATTGTAATGTAATTGTCTTCCATAATGTAATCTAACAAAACAGTAATTTGAAGTCACACTAGTATAGGGTAGATCCCAAATCTAATTACTTCTGAGTTATAAAAAGACCAGAATAGACACAAAAAAACACACATATGGGGAGGACAGAAGCCATGTGAGGATTGCCAAGGAACCAAGGAAGGTCCAGGGCTACGGACAAGGAAGGACTCTTCATGGCCAGACCCTGATTTAGATTTCCATCCTCCACAACCATGAGAAAATAAATTTCCGTTCTTTAAAGCCACTCACTTGTGGTATTTGTGTTGATGCAGCACTAGATCACTAACACAGTTGGTTATGGGTATTCAGTGAAATATGTTTTTTTTTAATTTATGAATTGTTATATAAATTGAAAGTACTTTTATAATTAGAGTCAATACAAGTCTTGCTATAGGAGTTACAGTTTAAGGGTATAGGAGCCTCCAGATGGCTTGACTTTTGACTCAATCACGAAAAGCCAACATGGAACAGTATTTTGAGAATGGACATAGATGGGGACTTGGGTGCATGACTTAGGGTGAAACCTGGGAAAGACAGAATAATGGACAGACACAAGAGAAGAGGTTTCTACCAGGTTCACATTTGTCATGTTCCAGAGGACCACTGGCCAATGCTAGCCGTGTGTAAATTCTCATTTTCTAGTAGCCACATTAAAAAAACAAAAAAACAAAAAACAGTTGAAATGAATTTTAGTATACCTTATTTAACACAATATATCCAAAATATTATCAACTCAACACGTGATCATTATAAAAAACTATTGATGAGCTCTTTCATATTTCTCTTTTATATGGAATCTGGTTTTATTTTATACTGACAGCAGATCTCAGTTGAGATGAACCACACCGGAAGTATCAGCAGCCACATGTGGCAGTGGCTTTCTGTGGAGCAGCTCAGGCCTGGAGCACAACGGGTTCACTTGTCACCACGTAGGCTTTCCTGTTCTGACCTAAGGGTGTGGGTATCAGTGGGGTTGTATAGAAAATTACAGTTCCTTTACATGCACTTGAAACCACTTACAATAAAATATGAGGCAGCGATTGACTTGCTCATAAAAATGATACCATAATGGGAATTTCTTTTAAACAGGCTACTTTTAACTGGCCTAAGTCATAAATCCTTACAGAACTCAACCAGCCAAGGCTTCTCACAGAATGCCTTGCTCAGAATTCTTCCACAGCTAGGTCAATACCAGGCTTGTGTGATTTTGAAGAGCAGGGTGGTAGGGCAAGAAACCTGGTTTTGCCTTAAATGCCTAAGTAATTGAAATAAAATTAGGTGCCATACAACAATCGATTGAGACAGATTGCCGACTTGGGCTAAATCCATTATCTCTCTAGCCTTTAGAAATAAGCATCACCTTCATCTGTTTTGGAATTTTACAGAGTGCCTTACCATCTGCTCAGCCTTGTTCTAGGGCCTGAGGGTTCAATGGTCAACAAAATACACCCAGTTCCTGGCCTCCCAGAGCCTCGTAGCTGGGGTTACATACTGCGGAATCAAAAGAAACAGAGGATTGTCCTCAGGGAACTCATGGTCTAGGTGAGAGGAAAAGCATATAATTCCTCACACAAACTCTTTTAGGCTTTCAGGGGACAGAGATCACAGAATATCCAAACCCACTGCCATCGAGTTGATTCCGACTCATAGTGACCCTACAGGACAGAGTAGAACTGCCCCATAGGTTTCCAAGGCCGTAATCTTTACATAAGCAGACTGCCACATCTTTCTCCCATGGAGCGGCTGGTGGGTTCACACCACAACGACCTTTCAGTTAGCAGCCAAGTGCTTAACCACTGTACTACCAGGGCTCCTTTTACAGAATATAAAATTCTCAGAGAGAGAGAGAGAGAGAAAGAGGAAGGAAGGAAGGGAGGAAGGGAGGAAGGGAGGAAGGGAGGAAGGGAGGGAGGGAGGGAGGGAGGAAGAGAAAAAACCATTCAGGAACATTAATTTTAGTAAGTTCAGAGAACAAACGTTATGAAGCCACACAAAACATCTCACGCTTCCCTGGCCACATCAAGCTCCTAGCAGATAAATTAGGGGCACAGATTCCCACAGCAAAGCCATGCTGGAGCCTAAGTTTCACCACCCGCCAGTTCAAACTCACCACTTTCTCATCACTAATTAAACAAGCATAGTATTTAATTATTTAAAAGCGACTTACTAGCTGGGTCCCACTGGGAAAATGACAAAACTTTCTACACTTCATTTTTTTTTTTCATCTTTAAAACGGGGCCAGTGCAGACCTCATGATTGTTGTGAAGATTCACTGGTTAAGAAAACTATTCACTGCAGAACCTGGCACAGAATGAATGCTCAGTAAGTCTTCACTGCTGTGATTATTAACTCTCACCTGTGTGTCTTTGTGGCGTAATGGTTAAGAGCTACAGCTGCTAACCAAGAAGGTCGGCGGTTCAATCCACCAGCTGTTCCTTGGAAACCTTATGGAGCAGTTCCATTCTTCGGAAACCCCGGTGGATTAGTGGGTAAGCGCTACAGCTACCAGCCAAAAGGTCAGCAGTTCAAGTCCACCAGGCACTCCGTGGAAACTCTAAGGCGCAGTTCTACCCTGTCCTATAAGGTCACTATGAGTCGGAATCTACTCGAAGGCAATGCGTTTTGTGTGTGTGTCTTTGCAAACACTGTTCCCTCAAGGGTGCTTTCTTATGAGAAAATTTCATACCTATCCTTCAAAATTCAGTGCACATGGCTCTTTCCAGGTTCCCCTAGGTGGAGTTTCCTACTTGCTCATTACTTGTTTCGCAATCCTAAGGGTGCACGTATCATTCTGTAGAGTGGTTATTTCACACTCCTGCTCCTAGTATGTGCAGACACCGCCCATCTGTCAGTGGAGGTTGTGTGCTGCTGTGATGCTGAATAGGTTTCAGCCTAGGAAGAAAGGCCTGGCAATCTACTTCTGAAAATCAGCCAACGAAAACCTTATGGATCACAAGAGTCCAATCCACAACCAATCACAGGGATGGTGCAGGACTGGGCAGTGTTTTGTTCTGTTGTGCATGGGATTGCCACGAGTCAGAGGAAAACCTGATGGAAGCTAACAACAATTAACAATACTGCTCCCAGGCCAGGTCATGAGTCAAGAGTTGAGAACACAATCTGGGGTCAGAGGGATCTGGGTTCAAGTCCTCATGATAATCACTCCCTTCCAAACTATGTGACCTTCATCAAGTTACTTCCCCTAAGCCTCAATTCCTCATATGAAAAATGGAGATTATAAGACCCACCTCCCACTGTCTGGCAAAAAAGAACACTCAAATGCTAAGGTGCAGACCATCAACGTAATGGCCCTAGGGCCTACCCCATGTGGCTTCTGTTCACTCCTGGCTTTGTCCTGTCCTGCTCTGCTCTTCACCTACCCTGCTCCAGCCACGCAGGATGTCTTAGTCATCTGGTGCTACTATGACAGAAATACCACATGTGAATGGCTTTAAGAAAGAGAAATTTCTTCTCTCACAGTCTAGGGGGCTAGAAGTCTGAATTCAGGGTGTCAGCTCCAGGGAAAGGCTTTCTCTCTGTTGGGTCTGGGGAAAGGTCCCTGTGATCAATCTTCCCCTGATCTAGGAGCTTCTCAGCACACAGAGACCCCGGGTCCAAATGACGTACTGTGCTCCTGACTCCCCTTTCTTGGTGGTATGAGGTCCCTCTCCACTCTGCTTGCTTTTTCTCTTTTATATCGCAAAAGAGATCGACTCAAGATACAACCTAATACTGGAGATTGAGTCCTGCCTCATTAAAATCATAGAGACTAGGGTTTACAACACATAGAATAATCATCACATCACAAAATAGAGGACAACCACCCAATACTGGGAATTATGGCCTAGCTAAGTTAACACACTTTTTTGGGGGACACAATTCAATCCATGACACTGAACTTTTTTTTCTGCTTCTCGAATACGTCCAAACCTTTCCTAGGTGAAAGCCTTTGTACATACTCTCCCATGTGGACACTCCTCCCCGTCCTCCTCCCCACGGTTGCCGCCTTCTCGCCCTTAGTGATCGGCCTACCCAGCATTTCCCAGGAAGGTCTCCCCACACTAATCCCTCTCATGTCACCCTGGGCCTTGTGAATTTCCCTCACTGTCTTTACCACAGTCGGCATCTATCTTCTCGATGAAGATCAAAGACCACAGCCTTCAGTACAGATTACACCTCAACACAAAGAAAACAAAAATCCTCACAACTGGACCAATGAGCAACATCATGGTAAACGGAGAAAAGATTAAGGTTGTCAAGGATTTCATTTTACTTGGATCCACAATCAATGCCCATGGAAGCAGCAGTTAAGAAATCAAAAGAAGTATTGCATTTTGCAAATCAGCTGCAAGCGATCTCTTTAAAGTGTTCAGAAGCAAAGATGTCACCTTGAGGACTAAGGTGCGCCTGACCCAAGCCATGGTGTTTTCAATCGCATCATATGCATGTGAAAGCTGGACAATGAATAAGGAAGACCGAAGAAGAAGAATTGATGCCTTTGAATTGTGGTGTTGGCGAAAAATATTGAATATACCATGGATTGACAAAAGAACGAACAAATCTGTTTTAGAGGAAGTACAACCAGAGTGTTCCATGGAAGCAAAGATGGAGAGACTGCATCTCACATGCTTTGGACATGTAATCAGGAGGGACGAGTCCCTGAAGAAGGACATCATGCTTGGTAAAGTAGAGGGCCAGCGAAAAAGGGGAAGACCCTCAATGAAATGGACTGACACAGTGGCTGCAACAATGAGCTCAAGCATAACAACTATCATGAGAATGGCGCAGGATCTGGCAGTGTTTCGTTCTGTTGTACATAGGGTTGCTATGAGCCGGAACTGGCTTGATGACACCTGACAACAACAAAAAAATCTGTTGAGCGAATAGGTGATCTTACTATGTGTACCAGGCATGGTGTTAGGCTCTGGAGGTATAAAATGAGTAAGGTACAATCTTAGCTCTAAAATGTCTTAAAGCTTAGTTTGAAATTGTGTATTTATCTTTAATTCTTTGCACCCCTTTGCTGACCACATTTGTGAATGAAAATCTCACATAGAAGCTCATATAGCAGCCAGTCTAAGGACAATCCGTGTGACAGAGTTTATCTCTGGGTAATAAAAGTTAGCTGTCCTAGATAGGATTTCACCCTGGAGGTGACCTTGCATGAGCAAACTGAAATGACTGACGCAGAGTAGCTGACGGTAAAACTCTAAATAGACAACCACGCTTCTTCGAGCCACTTACAAAAGAAGCCTCCTAAAATAGAAGCCCATCTAAAAGTGGCCAAAATACATAGAAACCACTTGTGCATCAGGTCGGAATTCAGAGTTGAAGTAATGAGTTCCAAGAGCAGAAAATCTGAAAAGATGAAAGGTAATTATTGCAGAAGAAAGTACTGTGGCAGCATTTGCTAGAACTATTGGAGCATTCTTGGTTCAGTCCACCTCATTAAGCAAGGCCTGGAAAGCCCAGGCAGTCTCTCATTTACTGCAGCATTCTGGAGAAGTGTGGAGTGGAGTCTAAGTGGAGGGAAAACCACACGTTCTGAGCACTGGACTCAGGAGAGTCGATGCTGAGGTCAGAGCGAGCTCAGGTCAATTCCTAGCTTCGATATAAGACCTTGGGCACGTAGGTAATGTTGGTTTTCTCCTCTGTAAATTGCGGATAAGTTTATCTAATTTATAGGAATACTTTGAGGACAAGATGAGACAATATATGCACAGCATATGCACACTCTCCAGTGTAGAGGAAGGACTCAGTAATAAAAACAACAACAATACTGATTATTATTATTATTCGGTTTTCCCTCATCCCTGCCTTGCTCTTTTAGTTACATTGCTGTTACCTTTTCTACCCCCTTCTTCCTTGGCCTTCCCCTCACAGAGGATGGAAAGCCAAATACTCCTTTTCTTAGCCTCCATTGCAGCTACAGTGGCCATGAGATAGAGGCAGAAAGCTGTAGAGGGTCTTCTGGGAAAACTTATGAAATCCCAATTAAAAGAAGTACACCAGGTAGTATAACTTTGTCTTCCCCTCAACCCCTTTTTTCTGCTACTACTGAGAAGACGGACATAAGATGGACACCAAGCTGTGGTGTACATCTTGTGACCATACAGACATGTTGGATGTTACCTTTATGAATAACCGAACAAGCATTTGCAACTAGCCCCTCTGGCCCACACATTTGTGAGGAAAAATGAATCTCTGTTCAAGTCGCCGTGACATTTCTCTTATTTGCAGCCAAATGCTTTTCTAATGGACATACATGGCTTTTCCCAGTCATGAAAATAAACATAGCTGTTGTTGTTAGGTGCTGTTGAGTCGATTCCGACTCAGTGACCCCATGCACAACAGAATGAAACACTGCCTGCCTGGTCCTGCACCACCCTCACAGTCGTGGCTGTGTTTGAGCTCATTGTTGTAGCCACTGTGTCAACCCATTTCCGCAAGGGTCTTCCTCTTTTTCATTGACCTAAGGAGCTTATTAGACCCTGAGTGGTACAGTGATTAAGAGCTCGGCTGCTAACCAAAAGGTTGACAGTTCAAATCCACCAGCTGCTCCCTGGAAACCCTGTGGGGCAGTTCTATTCTGTCCTATAGGGTCTCTATGAGTCAGAACTGAACATTTTTTTCTTCTTTTAAGGTGCTTATTGGTTAATATGCTTCCTATCACAGTAACAACTGCCTTATAAAAGAAACGGGAGCAAAGCTTGCCCCCAAAGAATGAAGCTAAAATGGGAGCATTCTAAGTACAAACTATAGAAAAAAGTGTCTTTGTGTGTGGAAAGATATTCTAATTGTACACGGTGGTGAAGTTCTTCTCTGCTTAAAATATAAGATCAGCACTGTCTACTGCAACTTAATAATATGAGCTATGCTCTATTTCTTTTTTCTTTAATTGTGGTAAATATGTATGTAACAAACATTTGTATTTCAACATCTTCATGTGTACCGTTCTGTGACATTAATTATGTTTATCATGTTGTTGTACCCAGATATTTTTTATTACCCTTAACAGAAGCTTAGTGTTCTATTTCTTTTTTGAAAAGAAATCACTATTTTTTTTTTTTTTAAAAGGAGTATCACTCTTCTTCCTTATAGAAAACTAGCAAAAATGTCAAGTAAACAAGTGCTTTAAAAGTCATCAGTTAGCCTAGGGAGATGAAAACCATGTTTATTTAATTTCCTTTCCTTGAAGGTTATCAAAAATTTATACTGGTCCATTAATTTTATTAACAAATAAAATATCCCCTTCCAAAACCAGATTAAAATATTTTCTACCCTTAAGGAAGTCTTGCTTCTGGGAAACTTAGAAGTTGTATTATTTTACTCAAATATTTACTTATTTACATAATATTCTTCTCATTTTTTTTATTATGTAACATATTCTAGAAAAGGTGTTGTGAGTTGTATTTATTTGGTTTCAGGGAAAGAAGTCAATTCGAAAGACTTCACCATAAAAACATGACTGAATAATTCTGATGATAGAAGTTGAAGGGACAAAAGTAATGAAAATGGGAAGTTTTAATGAGGCTGGCGTCCCAAGTATCCACTGGGACATGTTTCCCAAAAGTCAACCATTCAAATAAAACGGGGATGAGTGTCCCTTTCCATCTACCACCTATACCACTGCTATATTTTTCTTTAAATATATTTTAAAATCACTTCACTTTTTTAAACTGAAACTCATTCCAAGCAGTAATATCTGTGAAGTCACAGGTTCCATGTGCTAGCTCTAGTTAGAATTGATGCGCACCATCATCTCAGTGCTCACATATCATGATGCACACCAGAACTGACGTGCACCATCATCTCAGAGCTCATGTACCATAATGCACACCAGAACTGACGTGCACCATCATCTCAGAGCTCATGTACCATGATGCACACCAGAACAGACGTGCACCATCATCTCAGCACTCATGTACCATGATGCACACCAGAACTGACGTGCACCATCATCTCAGCACTCATGTACCATGATGCACACCAGAACTGACGTGCACCATCATCTCAGCGCTCATGTACCATGATGCACAGCTTAAGAAATGCTTCTTTAGAAAGGTTTTAAACATCTGCCACACATAAAAGTTACTGCTCTTTTTTTTTTTTAACTTTAGGGTAGGAGCTCAATATATTTAATCACCACTTTTAAAAGATTAACTCTGAATTTTTAAACAACTGAATAACAGGAAGGCCAATCAGCCATGTGGTCCTACAGAGCTATTCAGGCAGGAGAGAAAGGAGGAGGAGCGTGAGCAGCCACACAATCCTACACTGAAGGACTCCATGACCTCAAGGGAAATGACAGCCACTTAGTCATCGCGTAGGGTTCCTGAGTGGTGCAGGCAAGCAATCGGCTGCTACCCAAAAGGCTGGCAGTTTGAACCCACCCAGAAGCACCTCAGGAGCAAGGCCTAGTGATCTACTTCTGAAAGTTCCCAGCCATGGAAACTCACGGAGCACAGCTGTACTCTGAAACATACAGGGTCACTATGGTCAGAACTGACTCCATGGCAATCGGCTAAGTGATTTCAGAGACAGAATTCAAGCATTGATGGAGCTGGGACTCTCTCATAAAACAATTACTTAATAATAAAAAAAAAAGGAAAACAAATTAGAAAAAGGAATCTAGAGAGCGAGTAGGGGCTGAAGTGTTTTATGCAGGGGCGTGGGATGATTTGAAGGCATGCAGAATCAGGGAACAGAACAGAATCAGGTGAGTGTTTCACACGAACTGTCACATCTGAGGAGGAAAAGGTCTTGAACAGTGTCTGGAATCTCAGCTGGGAGAGGCAGGAATTGGGAGAAAGGAGGAGAGGCCTGGGAGGAGGAAAAATAAGGGCACTCTAGGATAGGGGTGCAAGGTCAGTACAGAAAGAGGGACCAGAAAATGGGGAGGCCTGCTTGGGGGAAAGAGCAAGAACGTCTTTTGTTAATTTACAATTTAGACCCTGAGGATTCCCAAAAACGATGCGAGGCAGCTCTCAGTACCAGCCTGTACAACAGAAAGGTAGAAAAATAAAACTGCACAGAGGTATCGGAGCTGCAACGGCAGATGGTTCCATAGGGCTGGCTCCCAGCTTAAAGAGACCAGCATGTCAGCACATGAAATCACTACATCACCAAACACTACCCTGGGTCTGAGGAGCTCAATAATGAACTTACCAGTAGCAGTTATTTCCAGGGGAAAAGTTGAAAAGCACATGTCAGTGCAGTCTACGTACACATTCTAGAAGATGCTTACATTGAACACCTCACGAACGGTGACCATGAGCCTCGCTGTCGCTGGTTTAGAGCAGAACCTTGCCCCGTCAGCCAACAGTGAGAGAAGGAAGGGCTGATCAGCAGTCGCTGTCAAGCTCCTGGGGTACTTGGGGGATGTGGCGACCTCGGCTGGGTGTTCCAACCATCTCCATTCATGATCCAGGATAGCAGGGGGAAGAAACACGGCGAAGTTTGAACGTGCTCTGAAACGGGCTAATACTAGAAACACACGTGGCAAACTCAGATTTTCTATAAAGGGACCCAAATATAGCATCGCAAACCATGCAGAGCTGAGCATATAATTTAGAAACAGGATATAGCGAAAGCCAGTAGAGTTCTTGAGTTCCATCATCCAGTGCCTTGTGGCAATATGAGCCAGCTCATTTTGCAGACATTTCAGAGACCTTCCACTCACAAATGAGTTCTGGCTTATTAAAACGATGTTTATCTTTGGCTCAACGCCCACCCCCACCACCACCGCCCTGGAGGTTTCATGTTATTGATATTTTAAAGGCATTGGTGATTTAATTATTCTTGTTCAATCTGACAGAGAAATAGATTTGGCTCCTCATGGAAGCAGGGAGTCGGGTGAATGCCCTTCAGGTTGACTGAAGCCGCCTGTCCTATCCGTAGACAAGTGGTGTTTATTTCATGAGTTGGTAAGCACCCAGGGGTGCTGGATAGAATATTACTGAAATCTCTTTGATGAACTTTTTTTTTCTTCCTTGTAATATATGTCTACAATCAGGAAACAATACACTTTTCATGCTGTGTCTAGAATATAGCCCCTATGGCTGATTAACGAGAGGTCAAACTTCATTTTTCGCAAGTTCAGACAATGCCACTAAGGTATCCTCCTTTTTTGGCTACTAAGGCCATTTAAAAGCCTTTCCTTCTGTCTTCTCCCTTCACTTTCTTTACCTGGCTAAGCCTTAAAAAAAAAAAAAGCCTTACGTGGCCTTTAAGACTTTGTTTAAGGTCACTTCTCTCTGATGGCTCTCCCTAACCCCTGATCCTGTGTCTCTGGACATTTATAAGAGTATTAATGTAAAGCATTAACATTCGGATGTGATAAGTATATATATACACGCACATACAAACAAAAATATCCTTTGCTGTCAAGTTGATTTCGACTCATAGCGACCCTACAAGACAGAGTAGAACTGCTCCAGAGAGTTTCCAAGGAGCACTTGGTAGATTGGAACTGTCAACCTTTTGGTTAGCAGCTGTAGCACTTAATTACTATGCCACCAGGGTTTCTATATATATATATGTATATGTACATACGTATATATATATGTATATATGTGTGTGTGTGTATATATATATATACATATATACCTATCCCCAAGAAACCGAACTCATTGCCATAGAGTCAATTTCTACTCATAGCGACCCTATAGGACAGAGCAGAACTGCCCTGTAGGGTTTCCAGGGAGTGGCTGGTGGATTCAAACTGCAGACCTTTCAGTTAGCAACTGAGCTCTTAACCACTGCGCCACCAGGGCTCCACACATATGTATATATAAAACATTCGCCATTTCAACATTTTTCACATGTAAAATTCAGTGACATTAACTACATTCACTGTGTTGTGCAGCCATCACTGCTATCCATTTCTAAATCTTTCCATCACCCTTGACAGAAGCTCAGTGTCTCCTAAGCAGTGATGCCTTCCCTCCCTCCCTCTCCCACCACTGGTAACCACTAATAAACTTTGGTCTTTATTCATTCGCCTGTTCTAGATATTTCATATAAGTGGGATCATACAACCGTTGTCCTTCTTTGACTGACTTATTATACTCAGCATAATGTTTTCAGGGCTCATCCGCGTTGCAGCACGTATCAGGACTTCACATCTCTTTATGGCAGTGTAATATTCCATTGTATGGATATACCACACTTTGTTTACCCATTTATCCAGTTGGTGGACATTCATGTGTGTCCTTCCCGCTAGACTGGGAGCTCCTAAGTAGGGGTCACTGCCTTCATTTATCACTGAACCCCAGGTCCTAGCAGCAGCCAGGAGGCTCAGTAGATCCAGGGCTCACCATTTGCATCAGCATTACCCGTGAAGCTTTATAAAATACACAGACGCCTTTGGCCCCACCACAAACCTACCCACTCAGAACGACGGAGGCGGAGACCCAGCTATATACAAGTTGAGAAGCTTCACGAGCGTTTCTGATGCTCAGCCAAATTTACAGCTGCCACAAGAGATGCTTGCTGCATGAGCTGAACGATGGTAGGTGCTTATAGAGGATTGTTTTTCTCTTCTCCGTAGCATGGACTGAGTATTCTGCAATGTCTTCGCGTGAGCTAGAGGCTATTTTTTCTGTGCAGTCCCAGAAGACTAAAGCAGGACTAGGTAGAAGGCACAGGGAAGGAAGTTCAAGGGCAACATGAGGATGAACTGGCTATTACTTGGAACTCTTTACAAATGCATCAGGTTGACATGTGGTGCAGAGAGTTTCCAATCACTGAAAGTATGTGCCTGTTTGGAGGGGATTCTTCACTGACCTGAGGGGTTGGAGTATGTGGCCACCGCAGCCCCTTGCACACAGATTTTATGACATTTTATTCTACAGGGGTATTTTCCAATTTTAGAGAGGTACAATCCATGGAATCAGAGGCAGTTAATTATCTTTTCTGAACGTGATAATGGACCTCTGATTTTGAATTTCCTCCTGTCTCCTGGGGAAGCTGCCATGGTATGCCAGTAAAGGTTTAACAATTGGCTCTCCAGGAGAGAAAAAGACCAAAAAAATAAAATACAAAAGCCCTGGTTTGCAGTGTTTGCTGACGTACCTGTTGTCAGTATTTCAAGCACCGCTGATTTCGAGCTACCAGCGTGACAGCATCTGGCTCACCGAAGTCCTGAAATTCGAGTGATTTGTGCGTACCATGGAAAGCTCCCTCCTTTTCCGTCCTTCTCCCCTACGCTTCCCCCATGTCTCTCTCTTCCTCCACCCTCTACAGCTTCATCACTATAAATTTATGACTGGGAAGACTTGAAACTGAAAGAAAATTCATCCCACTTCTTTACAATCTAGAATTCTTACCTGAAGAGCGCAGCTGGGAGATACTCATTCCCGTACTAACTCTTTCTCAACACAGAGCTCTCATCCATGCCTGCAATGCGTCTCCTCCCATGTCCCACTCTACTTTCTATACCCAAGTACAATGCCACTTCCTCCAGGAAGCCTTCTGTGAACACCCAGGTTAGGCTACCTACCCCTACAGCTCCTGAATGTGCAGTACCCACCACCCTTGCTCTGTCTGTTGAATGTGCCTCTTTTGTGCTATAAGGTGCCCGTGAGGGTTGAGATGGAGTCTGTTCCAGTCACTATTGCATTTCTTGCACGAGCAGAGTGCCTGGTACATGTTGTCATTGTTGTTGTTGTGTTAGCTGCTGTCAAGTTGACCCCTGACTCACGGCAACCCCAGGCAAAATGGAATCAGACCATTGTAATCCATAGGGTTTTTGTTGGCTCATTTTCGGAAGTAGGTGGCCAGGCCTTTCTTCCTAGTCCACTTAGTTTGGAAGCCCCACTGAAGTCTGTTCAGCAATCACAGCAACACTCAAGCCTCCAGTGACAGATGGGTCATGTCATGGCTGTGCATGAGGTACACTGGCCAGGAATCAAGCCCAGATCCCCCACATGGAGGGGGAGGATTCTATCACTGAGCCACCACTACCCTCTGCCTGATGTACCAACCAAACTCACTGCCATGGAGTCGACTCCAATTCACAGTGACTCTACAAGACAGAGCAGAACTGCCCCGTAGGGTTTCCAAGGTCATAATCTTCACAGGAACAGTCTGCTACATCTTTCCCCCACAGAGCGGTTGGTGGGCTCCTACTGCCGACCTTTCAGTTAGCAGCCAAGCGCTCAACCACTGAGCTACCAGCATTCCTTGCCTGATACAGAAAAAAAAATGCATATATCATAAAATACAGCTGGATATAGTTTTATAAAAACCTAAGTGGGGAATGAAGATGGATTTGTGCTCTTTCCTGCTCTCCTCTGAGTTATGTGACTTTGGGTATGGTATCAAATTCCTCTAAATTTGCTTGTCTTATAAAATGGGGGTACTGATATTTATCTCACAGACCCTTAGATATTAAATTAGTAATTTATTAAGAAAAATTACCCAAGACCTGGAAATAAAGCTAAAAGATGACTGTGTGACCTTTCTCCTCATGCAAAGCATTATCTAAAAAGCCTGCGCAAAGATCCCTTATTCCATCTTCCAGAAGAGCAGGAGTTTGTTCGACTCACTTTTTTCTATTGATTAGGCCTCAGACTCTGTGAAGTCCGAGGTTAACTTGTGGCATATTGCTAAGTTGTAAACGATTTGTTAGAAGAAAAGCTAACCTCTAACGTTACGGGTTTACTGACCTGTGGACATTAACCAGTTTGTATGTAACTTAGCAGGCTTCCTGTGGCACTCCTTTTCCGAGACACAATATAAATTTCTAGTTCTCAAGTGCTCTTTGAACCAGGTTTTTCATCCTCCTGGTATCTTCATTAACAACAACAACAAAAAATATTGCCAGCGAGTTGATTCTGACTCTTAGTGACCTCATAGGATAAAGTAGAACTGCCCTGCATGGTTTCCAAGGCTATAAATCTCTATGGGAGCAGATTGCCACATATCTTTCTTCTGCAGAGCAGCTTGGTGGGTTCAAACTGCTGACCTTTCAGTTAGCAGCCAAGCACTTTAACCACTGTGCCACCAGGGCTCCTTCTGCATTAATAAATAAATCTTTCATAAATTCTCATTATGTATTTGTAGGATACTTGTGTTTTGAACTTGTTGAAAGATGTACTTTGACAACATATAAACAACTTACAGGGTCTGGAAGTCAAGAGCTACTCAATAAATTTTAGTCCTGATCTCTTTCCAGAATTCGGTTCCACATTAACAAAAAGAAGAGTGATGTTTATTAGGAGCCAATCTGCTTCAAGATCTGTGACTCTGGCTGCTGACATGAATGAGATCTATTGGAGACAGGCAACCTCGTGTTGCAGAAGGTGAGCTTTTCTGGGGGTGAAAGGACACAGGCGAATGTACTCACTTTACCCGTAACCAGGGGGCTTGTTCCAGGGCAGGCCGTACAGTCTCTCCCGGGAGCGATACTCTCCGGGGCGGCTCATAGCAAACAAAAACCACCAGCCCTTTTGGAGCTGAGTCAGAGGCTGGCAAACACAAAAGCAATGACTGCGCTGTCAGAGCAACTCAGGGCATGTCAGGAAATACACTCCATTGATACACTTCTGTTTAGAGACATGCTCTACACAAACCTCATCCTTTCAAAGGACAAGCAGCTTTGATGTTGGGTATGGATGGAAGCCCAAAGAAGAACAGACATGCTGGCTCAGCCTCCTGGGCCTCTGATATACCCAGGAAACAAGGGAGAATGGCATATTTGACAGCAGCACGGGCAGCGGAGAATCCTGGAGCAGAAATAGAAAGTGTTGTAAGGTGTGACAAGGCTTCCGGAAAGAGCAAGTTCGTGTGGGTGGGTACCAGGGACCAGAGTTGGAAGAAAACTACTCCTGGGAGTCAGGACACACCAGTACTCGTATGCTGAAGGCTGCGGGAGTCTACGGGAGTCTGAGCGATCTGAGAAACCCATGAAAGACTGCACCCAGTCCCAGCAGACAGCAAGATGGCAGGGGTGATGTGGAGGCCAGCGTTCTGAGCTTGATTGTCTGATTTTAAAAAATAATGATAGAGATCAGAGGAAGCTTTACATCCTCCACGTCACTGAAATTCTTCCTTTTGGCCCCCACAATCCTCACGATTGGATTGAGACTTTTGAGTTCTAAGAAATGTTTTTAAAAGTGAAAATGTTGAATTTTATCTGTATCCTGTGATACTGGCAAACAGTATGGTTACAGAAAGCCTCACAACCTTTCTTTTCAGAGAATTAAAAACCCATTGCTGGAGGCGGAGCCAAGATGGCGGAATAGACAGACGCTTCTGTGGAACCCTCTTTACAACAAAGACCCGAAAAAACAAGTGAAATGAGTATATTGGTGACAAGCTGGGAGCCCTGAGCATCAAAGGCAAGCTTAGATAATGAACTGAGGGGCAGGGGGAGGAAGAGGTTGTTCAGAAGTGGAGAGGAGTTGCCCGACCTGAATCCTGGGGAGCCCTCAGGCACCATTCCCGGAGTGGTGGCGGCGGCGGCAGTGGCGGCTGGACTGGTCCTAGCATTGGGCCGCAGTTTCCTCAGGGAGAAGCAGCCAGCCACGCAGCCCACTCACGCCTCCGGAACCTGAGGAGAAGGGGGCTCTCGACAAAAGCTAAGTACTTGCATATACTTTACCGCGCTCGCCCCCACCCCCCCGCCCCCAAGCTGGCTTCAGCGGCCGAATCCCTGGGCCTAAGATAGACCCTGGTGAGCACCTAGGGCCATCCTCCCGGCCTTGGGGAAGGAAAAAATTTGCAACTGGGGGGAAAAGATAATTTGCTAGCTGCATTAACAGGGGGAGCTCAGGACAGAAGTGGCTCCTGTCCAGGCATAAAATATCCATGGACCTTGAGCACCTTTCCCGTCTGCATGGACCTGTGTGGGCCTATATCGGGAGAATAGGTCCTTGTTGGCAAACTCCAACCATTTCAGCTGTGCGGTGGAGAGGTAGGTGTTTGACGTCTGACATTGCTTTGCCTATTAAACAAGGTCCTCACCTAGCCACATCAGGGACCTAAGGACTGGTAGCTCCACTCAGGTCACCCAGCCACCCACAACAGGGGTCCAGAGATAACTGGTACCTCCTAGTCCTTACAACAAAAACTTTGGGTGCCCATGGTCCCTCTGCAGAACCCACCCACTAGCACGCTCTACAGAAAAGAGACGCGTTTTCCTCAGAAACACTTGGGAATCGTTCTCAGCCCCGTGCCTTATTCAGAGTGTGACCCCCTGCTGCAATTAGATACTGGTATATACACCAATCACCCTGCCCCTCTAAGACTGTAGGACAGAGCCCATACCACACACTTGATATCAGCTACCTGGAAGCCTGAGCTGAATTCATACAAGAAAGCTGAATGGACAACTAGACTAATATACCTGATAACAGCTAAGCCAGCTGGGGAAAGGACACCAGAGCTCCAAAAGTGAAAATAAGCTAGCTCACTCAAACAACCCATAGGGGTATACCAGAACAAAACAAAGCAAGCAGCTACGACATAGTAAGCAAGCAAAAACTAATACAATAACTTATAGATGGCTCAGAGACAACAGTCAATATCAAGTCACATAAAGAAACAGACCATTATCACCTCAACAGGCTCTCAAAACAGAGAATCCAGGGATCTTCTAGATGAACGTGCATTCCTGGAATTACCAGATACAGAATACAAAAGTTTAATATACAGAACCCTTCAAGACACCAGGAAGGGAATGAGGCAATATGCAGAATGAGCCAAGGGACACACAGATAAAGTAACTGAAGAAATTAGAAAGATTATTCAGGAACATAATGAAAAGCTTAATAAGCTGGAAAAATCCATAGACAGACAGGAATCAGAAATTCAGATTAACAATAAAATTACAGAAGTAGACAGCTCAATAGAAAGTCAGAGGAGCAGAATTAAGCAAGTAGAAGCTAGAATTTCTGAACTCAAAGATAAATCACTTGGCACTAATATATCTGAAGAAAAATCAGATAAAAGAATTTTAAAAAATGAAGAAACCTTAAGAATCACGTGGGACTCTATCAAGAGAAATAACCTACGAGTGATTGGAGTACCAGAACAGGGAGGGATAATAGAAAATATGAGGAAAATTGTTGAAGATTTGTTGGCAGAAAACTTTCGTGCTATTGTGAAAGATGAGAAGATATCTATCCGAGATGCTCATCGAACTCCACATAAGGTAGATCTTAAAAGAAAGTCACCAAGACATTATAATCAAGCTTGCCAAAACCAAAGATAAAGAGACAATTACAAGAGCAGCGAGGGATAAAAGAAAAGTCACCTACAAAGGAGAGACAATAAGAATAAGCTCAGACTACTCGTCAGAAACCATGCAGGCAAGAAGGCAATGGGATGACATATTTAAAAAACTGAAGGAAAAAAATTGCCTGCCAAGAATCATATATCTATCAAAACTGTCTCTTAAATGTGAAGGTGAAATTAAGACATTTCCAGATAAGCACAAGTTGAGGGAATTCATAAAAACCAAACCAAAAACTACAAGAAATACTAAAGGGAGTTCTTCAGTTAGAAAATCAATAATACCAGGTATCGACCCAGGACTAGAACACTGGGCAGAGCAACCAGAAGTCAAGCCAGACAGGTAAATCCAAAAAAACGAAGCAAGATTATTAAAAAAACCCCAAAAAACCCAAAACAGGTAACAGCGATGTTATTATACAAAAGGAGACAACATTAAAATATTAAAGAGGGATTAAGAAATGTAATCATACACCTTCCATATGGAGGGGAAGATACAGCGATAAAAAGAAATAAAAGTTAGTTTGAAATTTAGAAAAACAGGGGTAAATAATAAGGTAACCACAAAGGAGACAAACTATCCTACTCATCAAAATAAAATACAAGGGAAAAATAGACTCAGCAGAAACAAAATCAATGACAACAAATATGAGGAAAGGACAATATATAAAGAAAATCTACTCAGCACATAAAATCAAATGGGAAAAGAAACTGTCAACAACACACAAAGAAAGACATCAAAAGGATAGCACTGAATTCATACCTATCCAAAGTTACCATGAATGTCAATGGGCTAAATGCACCAATAAAGAGACAGAGAGCAGCAGAATGGATTAAAAAACAAGATCCATCTATATGCTGCCTACAAAAGACACACCTTAGACTTAGAGACACAAACAAACTAAAACTCAAAGGATGAAAAAAAATATATCAAGCAAACAACAATCAAAAAAGAACAGGAGTGGCAATATTACTTTCTGAAAAAATAGACTTTCAAGTTAAATCCATTAGAAAGGATAAGGAAGGTCACTATATAATGATTAAAGGGAAAATACACCAAGAAGATATAACCATATTAAATATTTATGCACCCAATGACAGGGCTGCAAGATACGTAAAACAAACTCTATCAGCATTGAAAAGTGAGATAGACAGCTCCAGAATAATAGTAGGAGACTTAAACACACTACTTTCCGTGAAGGACAGGACATCCAGAAAGAAGCTCAATAAAGACACAGAAGATCTAAATTTCACAATCAACCAACTTGACCTTGTAGACATATACAGAACTCTCCACCCAACAGAAACCAAGTATACTTTCTTTTCTAGTGCACATGGAACATTCTCTAGAATAGACCACATATTAGGTCATAAAGCAAACCTTAGCAGAATCCAAAACACTGAAATATTACAAAGCATCTTCTCTGACCATAAGGCCATAAAAGTGGAAATCAAGAACAGGAAAAACAGGGAAAAGAAATGACACACTTGGAAACTGAACAATACCCTGCTCAAAAAAGACTGGATTATAGAAGACATTAAGGATGGAAAAAAGAAATTCATAGAATCCAATGAGAATGAAAACACTTCCTATTAGAACCTTTGGAACACAGCAAAAGCGGTGCTCAGAGGCCAATTTATATCAATAAATGCACACATCCAAAAAGAGGAAAGGGCCAAAATCAAAGAATTATCCCTACAACTTGAACAAATGGAAAGAGAGCAACACAAGAAACCCACAGGTACCAGAAGAAAACAAATAATAAAAACTAGAGCTGAACTAAATGAAACAGAAAACAGAAAAACGATTGAAAGAATTAACAAGACCAAAAGGTGGTTTCTTGAAAAAAATCAACAAAATTGATAAACCACTGGCCAAACTGACAAAAGAAAAACAGGAGAGGAAGCAAATAACCCGAATAAGAAATGAGATGGGCGATACTACAACAGACCCAACCGAAATTAAAAGAATCATATCAGATTACTATGAAATACTATACTCAAACAAATTTGAAAACCTAGAAGAAATGGATGAATTCCTAGAAACACACTACCTACTTAAACTAACAGAAAGGTAGAACAAGTAAATAGACCCATAACAAAAGAAGAGATTAAAAAGGTAATCAAAAAACTCCCAACAAAAAAAACCCTGGTTCAGAAGGCTTCACTGCAGAGTTCTACCAAACTTTCAGAGAAGAGTTAACACCACTACTACTAAAGGTATTTTAGAGCATAGAAAAGGACAGAATACTAACAAATTCATTCCATGAAGCCACCATATCCCTGATACCAAAACCAGGTAAAGACACCACAAGAAAAGAAAATTATAGACCTATATCCCTCATGAATGTAGATGCAAAAATCCTCAACAAAATTCTAGCCAATAGAATTCAACAACATATCAAAACAATAATTCACCATGACCAAGTGGGATTCATACCAGGTATGCAGGGATGGTTCAACATTAGGAAAACAATTAATGTAATCCACCACATAAATACAACAAAAGACAAGAATCACATGATTTTATCAATTGATGCAGAAAAGGCATTTGACAAAGTTCAAAACTCATTCATGATAAAAACTCTCAGCAAAATAGGAATAGAAGGAAAATTTCTCAACATAATAAAGGGCATTTATACAAAGCCAACGGCCAACATCACCCTAAATGGAGAGAGCGTGAAAACATTCCCATTGAGATAGGGAACCAGACAAGGATGCCCTCTTATTCAACATTGTACTGGAAGTCCTAGCCAGAGCAATTACGCTAGAAAAAGAAATAAAGGGCATACAGATTGGCAAGGAAGAAGTCAAAGTATCTGTGTTTGCAGACGACATGATCTTATACACAGAAAACCCTAAGGAATCCTCCAGAAAACTACTGAAACTAATAGAAGAGTTCAGCAGAGTATCGGGATACAAGATAAACATACAAAAATCAGTTGGATTCCTCTACACTAACAAAAAGAACATTAAAGAGGAAATCACCAAACCAATGCCATTCACAGTAGCCCCCAAGAAGATACAATACTTAGGAATAAATCTTACCAGAGATGTAAAAGACTTATACAAAGAAAACTACAGTACACTTCCGCAAGAAACCAATAGAGACATAAGTGGAAGAACATACCTTGCTCATGGATAGGAAGAATTAACATTACAAAAATGACTATTTTACCAAAAGCGATCTATACATTTAATGCAATTCCGATCCAAATCCCAACGACATTCTTTAATGAGATGGAAAAACAAATCACCAACTTCATATGGAAGGGAAAGAGGCCCCAGGTAAATAAGGCATTACTGAAAAGGAAGAACAAAGTGGGAGGCCTTACTTTACCTGATTTTAGAACCTATTATACCGCCACAGTAGTCAAAACAGCCTGGTACTAGTACAACAGTAGATACATGGACCAATGGAACAGAATTGAGAATCCAGACATAAATCCATCCACATATCAGCAGTTGATACTTGACAAAGGCCCCAAAACAGTTAAATGCGGAAGAGATAGTCTTTTTAACAAATGGTGCTGGCATAACCGGATATCTATCTGCAAAAAAATGAAACAAGACCCATTCCTCACTCCATGCTCAAAAACAAACTCAAAGTGGATCAAAGACCTAAATATAAAATCTAAAATCTAAAATGATAAAGATCATGGAAGAAAAAATAGGGACAACGTTAGGAGCCCTAATACATGGCATAAACAGTATACAAAACATTATAAAGAATGCAGAAGAAAAACTAGATAACTGGGAGCTCCTAAAAATCAAACACCTATGCTCATCCAAAGACTTCACTAAAAGAGTAAAAAGACTACCTACAGACTGGGAACAAGTTTTTAGCTATGACTTTTCTGATCAGCGCCTGATCTCTAAAATCTACATGATAATGCAAAAACTCAATTGCAAAAAGACAAATAACCCAATTAAAAAATGGGCAAAAGATATGAATAGACACTTCAGTAAAGAAGACATTCAGGTAGCTAACAGATATATGAGTGAATGTTCACGATCATTAGCCATTAGAGAAATGCAGATCAAAACTACAATGAGGTTTCATCTCACTCCAACAAGGCTGGCATTAATCCAAAAAACACAAAATAAATGTTGGAGAGGCTGTGGAGAGATTGGAACACTTCTACACTGCTGGTGGGAACGTCAAATGGTACAACCACTTTGGAAATCCACTTGGTTCTTCCTTAAAAAGCTAGAAATAGAATTACCATACGATTCAGCAATCCCACTCCTCGGAATATATCCTAGAGAAATAAGAGCCTTTACAGGAACAGATATATGCACACCCACGTATATTGCAGCACTGTTTACAATAGCAAAAGGATGGAAGCAACCAACATGCCCATCAACGGATGAATGGGTAAATAAATTATGGTATATTCACACAATAGAATACTACACATCGATAAAGAACAGTGAGGAATCTGTGAAACATTTCATAACATGGAGGAACCTGGAAGGCATTATGCTGAGTGAAATTAGTCAGTTGGAAAAGGATAAATATTGCATAAGACCGCTATTATAAGAACTTGAGAAATAGTTTAAACTGAGAAGAAAACATTCTTTTGTGGTTACGAGATGGGGGAGGGAGGAGGGACAGGAGGGGGCATTCACTAATTAGATAGTAGATAAGAACTACTTTCGATGAAGGGAAAGACAGCACACAATACAGGGGAGGTCAGCTCAATTGGACTAAACCAAAAGCAAAGAAGTTTCCTGAATAAACTGAATGCTTCGAAGGCCAGCGTAGCAGGGGCAGGGGTCTGGGGACCATGGTTTCAGGGGACATTTAAGTCAATTGGCATAATAAAATCTATTAGGAGAACATTCTGCATCTCACTTTAAAGAGTGGCATCTGGGGTCTTAAACGCTAGCAAGCAGCCATCTAAGATGCATCAATTGGTCTCAACCCATCTGGATCAAAGGAGAATGAAGAACACCAAGGCCACAAGGCGATTATGAGCCCAAGAGACAGAAGGGGCCACATGAACCAGTGACTACATCATCCTGAGACCAGAAGAACTAGATGGTGCCTGGCTACAACCGATGACTGCCCTGACAGGGAACACAACCCAGAACCCCTGAGGGAGCAGGAGAGCAGTGGGATGCAGACCCCAAATTCTCATAAAACCAGACTTTATGGTCTGACTGAGACTGTAAGGACCCCGGTGGTCATGGCCCCCAGACCTTCCGTTGCCCCAGGACAGGAACCATTCCCGAAGCCAACTCTTCAGACACGGATTGGACTGAACAGTGGTTTGGAGAGGGATGCTGGTGAGGAGTGAGCTTCTTGGATCAGGTGGACACTTGAGACAATGTTGGCATCTCCTGCCTGGAGGGGAGATGAGAGGGTGGAGGGAGTTAGAAGCTGGCGAAATAGACAGGAAAAGAGAGAGTGGAGGGAGAGAGCGGGCTGTCTCATTAGGGGGAGAGTAATTGGGAGTGTGTAGCAAGGTGTATATGGGTTTTTGTGTGAGAGACTGCCTTGATTTGTAAACTTTCACTTAAAGCACAATAAAATTATTAAAAAAAAAAAAAAACTTCAGGTATGAGCTTTTGAATTATTGATCCATAAATCATTAGACAAGGATGTTCAAAAATACCAAAGTGTATTCAAGCATATTACTTTCATTAAAATATTAATTGCGATTTATCTTTTTCACAAGAGCAAAAACATTTTTGTGCCATTGGTAAACACGATAAAACTGAAACATTATTCATCATTGGCTCATTGTTTTTAATTTCTACTTTTTATGTATGTCTCATTACATATATATAGGGAGCCCTGGTGATGCGGTGGTTAAGAGCTTGGCTGCTAACCAAAAGGTCGGCAGTTGGAATCCACCATCTGCTCTTTGGAAACCCTGTGGGGAAGTTCTGTTGTGTCCTACAGGGTAGCTATAAGTCGGAATCGATTCAATGGCTACAGGTTTCATTTTTTTTCGGGTTTATTATGTATGTAAGTATAGTATTCATTATTATTAAATGAGTAATTATAAAGAGTTGGCGTCCTTGAAGTATTTTACTGATGGGTGTGTGTTCCAAAAAGTTTGGAGACTATAGATATAAAGATTAAGGATATTCATTCTGAAAACAGATTATTTGAGATTGAGCAGGCTTCACTGCCCACTAACTATGTGGCCTTGGGAAAATAGCACAGCTTCTCTAAGCCTCAATTTGTCTATAAACCAAACTCATTGCTGTCAAGTCGATTCTGACTCATAGCAACCCTATAGGACAGAGTAGAACTGCCCCTTAGGGTTTTTAAGAAGCGGCTGGTGGATTCAAACTGCTGACCTTTTGGTTAACCACTGTGCCACCAGGGCTCCCAGTTTGTCTGTAAAATAGGTATATTAGTAGTATCTTCATTATGATTGTTTTAAACAAAAAATGAGATAATATATAAAGTTGTATCTTGATGCTTGCACATGATACATATCCCAAAATGTTAAATATTGTCATCACTATCATTATCATCACTGTTGTTGCCATCATAACCACTGTCATTGTCATCATCATCTTCATAGTCATCATCATCTTCACTGTAACCATCATCATCATCACCACCATCACCATCATCACGACCATCATTATGCAACAAAGTCTGGTCACTGCCACCCATGTTATGTCTAAACAAGAAGATTCAAGTAACCTCCAGTGTGTCATTGAAGGAATCTCCCAGTTGTATAAGAAATTCCACAACTTATGTTGGCAGTTTTATTAAAGGCACAGCTGCTCAACTAGGTCAGGCATCCCTTAAGGCTCATTAGATGACATATATGTACCACAGACACTCAACTCTGAAATGACTGAAGGACACAGAAGACAATAACTTTCCTCACTAGTTACCTCCCTTATTTTGTTTACAAAGTGCACAAAAAAAAGTAAGAGGCTTTTGGAAGAATCAGATGGGGCAGAGTGCCAAGTCCTTCTCACCATACATATCCTTCTCCACCCTCCTCTCGGGCTCTGCTGGTGCTGTCTGCGTAATATGGTTTCTGTATCCCTAGGTCTCCTTAGAAAATAAAAATTATTATTATTATTATTTTGAATAAACAGAGCTAAGAGGAAGCTGAGATGAGCATGCACTTTACAGAGGGGATACCCAGAAAATTGGTGACTCACAGAGAGCCACTCACTTCCCAACGCCCACTTAAATAAGATTCATGACTCCAAATCATGTGTGTTAAAGTCCCAGCAGATGACTGGGGAGACACACATGGATGCATTTTTAAAGTCTGAAAAGCTACTGCATGCATACAGTAGCTCTGTTTTAGCTCCTAATTTGATGACATGACTTGTTGCTGAAGAGACTTTCCCACAGACAGGGTCTCTTCTAAATAGCAGTTATTAGTGTGCTTTCAATCAGATGACTTGTTTGTTTGAGTAATCTGTTGTCCTGCTGCTCTCTGTGTGTTCAACCAGAGAGCTAATGAATCCGGGCAAAATAAATCTCTCCTTACAAAACAAAGTGGCTTTTCACTCGGACATTTCCAAGTGGACTCTGAAAACAAATTCTACTTAACTTCAAATTTGAAAGGCTACTAGCATAGGGCATAGGCTACTAGCATAGGGCATAGGCTACTAGCACACGGTATTTTCCCTTGATCGTAAATGGACTGCAATGGGAAACACGGCTTAGGTTCCAATATTGATGTGGCTACATATTCAATCCTGGCAATTTGGCAGACAGTCAATGATTAGAAGAAATATTATCACTGATTTCTACTCAAAGCAGGGACTATTTTCCAAATGACTGATCTTACTGGGGACTCTTGTGATGATTAAAAGCATAGGTTTTGGCATCAGACAGTTTGTTTCTGGTCATATCTCTGTTGTTCCTAATTGTGTGACCCTGGACAAAGCAATAACCTCTCTTGCCTTCTAGAAATAACAGCATCTACCTTATTGGTTGTTGTGAAGATTAAATGAGATAATGTATATAAATGCATCCTGAACAGGCAAAAATAAGCACTCATTTTAGACGGCTTCCATCACCCTCACGATGATCATCGTCACCAGCAGCACCATTTGTATTATTATCATAATACATTTTCAGAGTCTGACACTTGGAAGTGAGAATGGAGAAGATTTGGGTAAAATTCCAATTCTAACATTTTTCTGGAATGTCTGGCATGCGAGAAGCATCTTCTGGGCAACTTCAGGTCTCATTTTCTCCAAGTGGAAAATGGGCTCAAGAACACATGCTGAAGGATTTCCCCGAGTGATAAATTCAGCAAAACCTAACGCACAAAACTCATAGAACTTGGAAGCAAATCTCAAGCACATAAAATGGAGCCACGGGAACATAAATTTCTACCTATGTTCCCTATCACAGTGTTAATGAAGTTCTATCAACGGTCACCACATACATGAGTGTTCACTAGGAGCTACGCTTTGTGCCAAGAGCTTTACGAGTGCTGTCTCAGTACCTTCTCGTGGCAGCCCTGGGAAGTAGACACAGCTACTTCAAGTGAGGAAACCAAGACATAGAGAGACTGAGTGACTTTCCCCAAATCACAGAGTCAGGATGGCAGAATTCACGTTCCACCTAAAGAGTATGTTTTTAATAACCCTGTTATACTTCCCGAAAAGAAAGTAGGGGTATGAGTCCAACCAGAGGACACACAAAAGCCATGGCTGTTGAGTTGATTTTGATTCTTAGTGACCCTATAAGACAGAATAGAACTGTGCCATAGGGTTTCCAAGGAGCAGCTGATGGATTCGAACTGCCAGCCTTTTGGTTAGCAGCCAAGCTTTTAACTGCTGTGCCATCACAGGGTGCCAGATGAACCCATGGGGCAGATCAAACCCTAAACTGTAGCCCATGATGAAAAGGCATTAAATCTCATGTGGCTTCATTCTTGGAGAATGGCCCTCTTACCCAATTCAGTACTTATGAAGAGAAATAGTCTCAGTACATGGATGTATTTTACGTTAAATAAAATATTGTAAGGTAGCAAGCTGCCGTCTAAGATGCATCAATTGGTGTCAACCCACCTAGAGCAAGGGAGAATGAAGAACACCAAAGACACAAGGTAAATATAAGCCCAAGAGACAGAAAGGGCTATATAAACCAGAGACTCCATCAGTCTGAGACTGGGAGAACTAGATGGTGCCCAGCTACTATCAATGACTGCCCTGACAGGGAACACAACAGAGAGTACCTGACGGAGCAGGAGAACAGTGGGATGCAGACCTCAAATTCTAGTAAAAAGACCAGACTTAATGGTCTGACTGAGACTGGAGGAACCCCAGAGGTCATGGCCCCCGGAACCTCTGTTAGCCCAAGACTAGAACCATTCCTAAAGCCAACTATTCAAACAGGGATTGGACTGGACTATGGGATAGAAAATGATACTGGTGAGGAGTGGGCTTCTTGGCTGCAGCAGACACATGAGACTACGTGGGCAGCTCCTGTCTGGAGGCGAGATGAGAAGGCAGATGGGGACAGGAGGTGGTTGAATGGACACGGGGAATACAGGGTGGAGAGGAGGAGTGTGCTGTCACATTAGTGTGAGAGCAGCTAGAGTTACATTGCAAGGTGGGTATAAGTTTTTGTATGGGAGACTGACTTGATTTATAAACTTTCACTTAAAGCACAATTAAAAAAAAGAATATTAACACACAGGAATAAGGAAAAAATATATATTGTGAGGTAATCAAGTCATGTAAAAAATAAGAGTATTTTTTAAATTTTAAGATCAAATCCTCTGCCATGGGATCTTGGTACATGTTCCTAATGAATGCCTAGGTGATGATTCATTCATTTAACAAGTAGTCATTGAGAACCTACGTCTGGGAGGCAGGATAGCTCGGAGCACACAGATTCTGAATCTAGATTACCCGGATTGGTATCCCAGCTCTGCCACCCACTAGCAAATATCTTAACTTTGCTGCGTCTTAGTCTTCATCTGTAAAATGGGCATAGTAGTAATATCAACCTCACTGGATTATGTAAATATTAAATGAGTTGATACATTGAAAGTACTCAACAGAGTGTCAAGTAATTGGCAGCTCAGTAAAGATAAGCTGGAAAAATACCATAGGTGAATAAAATAAAACCATTTATGTACCTTAAACACACACACAACCAACTCAGTAACCAAGTGGCTTTTTTTAAAAAAACACCTAAAGGTCATCAGCCTAAGAAGGGTTTGGAAGTACAGGTATACCCCGTTTCACTGCATTTTGCTTTATTGTGCTTTGCAGATATTGCGTTTTTTACAATTTGAAGGTTTGCGGCAACCCTGCGTTGAGCAAGTCTGTCAGCACCACTTTTCCAGCAGCATGTGCTCACTTCATTTCTCTGGGTCACATCTTGGTAATCCTTGCAATATTTCAGACTTTTTCATTATTATTATACCTGTCTGTTATGGTGATCTGTGATCAGTGATCTTTGATGTTACTATTATAATTGTTTTGAGGCGCCACAGACTGTACCCATATGAAATGGTGAGCTTAATCGATGAATGTTGTGTGCCTTCTGACAGCTCCAACGACCAGCCATTCCCCCGTCTCTCTTCCTCTCCTCAGGCCTGCTTATTCTCTGAGACACAACAATATTAAAATTCAGCCAATTAATAACCCTAAAGTGGCCTCTAAGTGTTTTAGTGAAAGGAAGAGTCGCACCTCTCTCACTTTAAATCAAAAGCTAGAAATGATTGACGTTAGTAAGGAAGACATGTCAAAAGCGGAGATAGGCTGAAAGCTGGGCCTCTTGCACCAAACAGCCAAGTTGTGAATGCAAAGGAAAAGTTCTTGAAGAAAATTAAACGTGCTACTCCAGCGAACACAGAAATGAGAAAACAAAACAGCCTTATTGCTGATACGGAGAAAGTTTTAGTGGTCTGCATAGGTGATCAAACCAGTCACAATATTCCCTTAAGCCAAAGTCTCATCCGGAACAAGACCCTAACTCTCTTCAAGTATAAGAAGGCTGAGAGAAGTGAGGATGCTGCAGGAGAAAAGTTTGAATCTAGCAGAGGTTGGTTCATGAGGTTTAAGGAAAGAAGCCAGCTCCATATCGTGAAAGTGCCAGGTGAGCAGCAAGCGCTGATGTAGAGAGAAGCTGCAGGTTCTCCAGGAGATCTGGCTGAGATAAGTGATGAAGGGGCCACACTAAATAGAGTTTTTCAATGTAGACAAAACAGCCTTGTATTGGAAGACGATATCGTCTGTGACAGCTGGAGAGGAGAAGTCAATGCTTCAAAGCTTCAAAAATTAGGCTGCCTCTCTTGCTAGGGGCTAATATAGCTGGTTACTCTAAGCTGAAGCCAATGCTTATTTACCATTCTGAAAATCCCAGGGCCCTTAAGAATTATGCTAAATCTACTCTGCCTGTGCTCTATAAATGGAACAACAAAGCCTGGATGACAGCACATCTGTTTACAACATGAGTTACTGAATATTTTAAGCCCACTGCTGAGAACTACTGCTCAGAACAAAAGACTCCTCTCGAAATATTACTGCATATTGACAATGCCCCTGGTCAACCGAGAGCTCTGATGGAGATGTACAAGGAGATTAACACTGTTCTCATGTCTGCTAACACAACATCCATTCTGCAGCCCGCTGATCAAGGAGTAGTTTTGACTTTCAAGTCTTATTGTTTAAGAAATACATTTTATAAGGCTATAGCTGCCATAGATAGTGATTCCTCAGATAGATCTGGGCAAAGTAAATTGAAAACCTTCTGGAAAGGATTCACCAATCTAGATGCCATTAAGAACATTCATGATTCATGGGAGGAGGTCAAAATATCAACAGTAGCAGGCATTTGGAAGAAGTTGATTCCAAACCTCATGGATGACCCTGAGGGGTTCAAGACTTCCGTGGAAGAAGTAACTACAGATGTGGTGGAAACAGAAAGAGAACTAGAATTAGAAGTGGAGCCTGAAGATGTGACTGAATTGCTGCAATCTCATGATAAAACTTTAATGGATGAGTTGCTTCTTATGGATGAACAAAGAAAGTGGTTTCTTGAGATGGAATCTACTCCTAGTAATGATGCTGTGAACATTGTTGAAATAACAACACAGAATTTAGAATACTACATTAACTTAGTTGATAAAGCAGTGGCAGAGTTGGAGAGGATTGACTCCAATTGGGAAAGAAATTCTACTGTGGGTAAAATGCTATCAAACAGCATCACATGCCACAGAGAAATCTTTTGTGAAAGAGTCAACTGATGCAGCGAACTTCATTGTTGTCTTATTTTAAGAAATTGTCACAGCCACCCCAATCTTCAGCAACCACCACCCTGATGAGGTAACAGCCATCAACATTGAGGCAAGACCCTCCAACAAAAAGATTATGACTCATCGAAGGCTCAGACAATGGTCAGCATTTTTTAGCAATAAGGTATTTTTTAATTATGGCATATACATTGTTTTTTTGGACATAATGCTATTGCACACTTAATAGACTACAGTATAGTGTAAACATGACTTTTATACGCAATGGGAAACCAAAAAAATTCCTGTGACTGACTTTATTGCGATATTTGCTTTATTGCGGTGATCTGAAACCAAACCCACAGTATGTCTGAAGTATGCCTGTACTTTTCTTCACAAAGTAATTCTGCCCTGGCTTTGCTTGGCTTTCAGAACAAATGTAGCAGAACTTGTGGACGTCAAAAAGCATGCACAATGCTTGTGAAACATAACACAGAAAAATCAATATGGTATAGGAATATGGCATTACTTTCGGATTCCTCGATGTCCCTGGGTGGCGCAAATTGTGCAGTTCTAGTCCACCCAGTGGCGTTATGAAAGACAAGGCCTAGCAATCTGCTTCCATAAAGATCACAACCAAGAAAACTCTATGGAGCAGTTCTACTCTGCAGCACATGGGTTGCTGTCAGTCAGGACTTGACGGCAAGAGGTTTGTTTTTGGATTATCTGATCTCATAGGTCAAGTGTATAACTTATACTCATCGCTGTAGAGCTGATCTCTGACTCAGCGAACCTATAGGACAGAGTAGAACTGCCCCGTACTGTTCCCAAGGCTGTAAATCTTTATGGAAGCAGACTGCCACATCTTTCTTCTGCAGAGCGGCTGGTGGGTTCAAACCACTAACCTTCTGGTTATCAGCCAGGAGCTTAACCACTGTGCCACCAGGGTTCCTGTATAACTTGATAGCTTTCCTCTGCTCCCTGTAGGGGTCCATGCCACTGCGGGCTATCTGCGTGAAGCAGGGTCCTTTTGGAATTCTCTGTAACTGAGCCTTCATGGAAAGAATCCAACAAAGACCTAAATTATACAGAATTCGTTTAACTGGCGCTGCTGACCAATTTATCCATGAACTGAATTAAATGTTATGGAGGAGGCTGGAGGAACAAATTCCATATTTGAGCTAATGTATGTGGCAGGCCATCCCATTAAGCATCCCTTCTCGGTTTCCCGCATCAGTGTTAACCCAGAACATGGACTTTTTGACACAAACTATTGCTGGAAAATGAATGCACTCAATAACTGGGGTCCTTTCTCCTGATTCATCCTGACCCTAGCTGCACATAACTTGGCTATCTCACATTGGTTAGGGATGGGGTTATTTTCTGAGCATAGTTACTGTGGTTTTAGAGAATTTCAGTAGGCATGCTTATGGATTTCCAATTTTCAGAAGAAAAAAAATGGAACCATCCTGAACATGATGTGTGTGTATGTACTTGTGTGTGTTTGATGATTTTGTTCCTCAGAGTCATTATTATAAATTGTAGTGAACACTGTGGAAAAGCCCTTGAGGAGTGGGAGCTCCAATCACCATACAATTTGTTGTATGGGCTGTGGAACATTCTGGGCTGTCATTATTATAAATTGTAGTGAACACTGTGGAAAAGCCCTTGAGGAGTGGGAGCTCCAATCACCATACAATTTGTTGTATGGGCTGTGGAACATTCTGGGCTGTCATATAGAGCAAAGGTGTGAGCAACCCAAGACCTTTGGATTTCCTGCTCACCTGTGCCCATCTTCTCTTACACCCCTTAAATAAACAAACAAAATATACAATCAAAATCTACCAAAGTAAGACTGAACAAATGAGCCTACTTTCCAATCCATATTATAAACCCATTGCTGTTGAGTCCATTCCAACTCATAAGGACCCTATAGGGCAGAGTAGAACTGCCCCATAGGGCTTCCAAGGAATGGCTGGTGGATTTGATTAGCAGCTGAGCTCTTAACCACTGTGCCACCAGGGCTCCTCATTAGGCATTAAAAAAAAAAAAAAAAACTTGTTACTGTCAATTCTGACTCTGTCTTAGGCTAGGTTCTCTAGAGAAGCAAAACCAGTAAAGTGTATAAATATATATAGATAGAGAGATTTATATTAAGAAAATACCCCATGCCATTATAGAGGCTTTAATGTCCCAAGTCTGTGAGTCAGGAAAGAGGCTTCTGATTCATGTTGCTGCAGGGGCTGGTGAACCCAAGATTGGTAGGCCAGAGAGCAGGGCTGTTGCTTACAGGCTGTGAAGATCAACAAATCCCAAGACTGGCAGGCAAGACTGCAGGTAAGTTGCTAGCTCAAGTCCCAATAAACGGAGGTCAGACAAACAGCAGCCAGCTGCAGGATTCAGAACCAGCAAAAGCCCCAGAGCCCTGGCTGAACATCTGCCCACACTTGATGATGCAGGCCACACGCCCAAGAAAGCTCCCCTTCAACTGACGGGCCACTCACAGCAGATCCCATCATGGGGGTGATCACATATCAGATCTCAACAGGGAAGTGATCACAACATTATACAGCTGCCAAAACACTGAGAATTATGGCCCAGCCAAGTTGACACACAATCTTAACCATCACAGACTCATAGTGACCCTGGAGGACAGAGTAGAACTGCTCCATAGGGTCTCTAAGCAGCAACTGGTGGATTTGAACTGCCAACTTTTTCATTAGCATCTGAGCTCTTAACTACTGTACCACCAGGGTCCAACTCACATTATAATAAAAAGTGTGAACTCGATGACCAAGAGCTTGGCCTCTGAAGTCAGCCTGGGTTCAAATTCCAGCTCTGCCGCTGGCTAGCTATGAAACTCTGAGCCAGTTCCACAAAGCCTCTAAAGTTTTCTGATATCTAGAATGGAGATAACAGTTGCACCCATCTGATAGGTTTGTTGTGATAATTAAATAAGTTAGTAATCGAAGCTGGCATTACATTAGCATGTGTGAGGTGCTACTTTAAGCATTTTTCTAATATTAATTACTCCCACTGTTACCTCCACCTTCCCACCCATTTTACAGATGAGGAAATAAAGGCTGTTGTTGCTGTGTGCCGTGGAGTGGATTCCAACACATAGTGACCCCAAATGTCAGAGTAGAACTGTCCCATAGGGTTTCCTAAACCGTAATCTTTATAGGAGCAAATTACCAGTTCTTTTCTCCCATGGAGCCACTGCGTAGGTTTGAACCACAGAACTTTGGGTTAGCAGCTGAGCACTTAACCACTGTGCCACCAGGCCTCCTTGGAAATGAAGGCACAGATACCTAAATAACTTACCAAAAGCCACAGAGCAAGTTAAGTGGAGGTGGGGAGTAGTATTTGAGCGCAGGGAGCTGGTAGCCATTGTGCTACAAGGTGCTTCGCACCCAAACCAAAAACCAAACCCAGTGCCATTGAGTCAATTCCAACTCATAGTGGCCCTCTAGGACAGAGCAGAACTGCCCCGTAGAGTTTCCAAGGAGCAACTGGAGGATTCGAACTGCTGACCCTTTGGTTAGCAGCCGTAGTGCTTAACCACTATGGCACCAGGGACTGGAATTTAGTGATCGTTGATATTAGCCACTATTTTCATTGCATTTATGCAAGACAGTAATGAAAAACACCAAGCAGAAATGGTTGCTAAAGTCCCTCTTTCCTCTGCCTGCCCCACCCTAGAGAGGGGAGGGTTCTGCTTACAAATTTTGTGAGATACGAAATGTGCAGTTCGTGTTTACAAGACAGAGGCAAAGTGGTAGAGAGTGCCAAAGCTCTTCCTAGTGAATGTTCTGGTCTCAGCAGTTTAAAGAATTTCCCCAAATCTAGTTTTTCCCTTCTCCTGTTGCATGTCAGTTTATAGAATGTGGGTGCCGGTAATTAGCCTGAGGAGGCTCTGCTTCCAGAGCTTGTCTCCCTGCCAGAGCTTCACGGGTTCTCAGGGGTCCCTTCTCTGCTGCTCCTGAGTCCTTCTGATCTCAGGGTCACCCACAAGCCACCCTTATTTTTACTCAGCATCTTCTCTCTGAACCTGGGCCCTCTAACTCTCCAATCTGACTTCTAGATAGTAATAGATCTCAATTCTTATGGAATCCAAATTTTCTGAAATTATTAAGGTTGATGAACCCTCGAAACTATTGCCCTGAGATAATCTTTAAACCTTAAATGAAAAAGATCCCCTGAAGGCTTTTTTGGTGCCCTTGTGGCACAGCAATTAAGAGCTCAGGCTGCTAACCAAAAGGCTGGCAGTTTGAATCCACCAGCTGCTTCTTGGAAACTCTATGGGGCAGTTCTACACTGTTCTGTACGGTCACTATGAGTTGGAATCGACTCGCAGCAATAAGTTTCTTTTTTTGAAATCTTTTTTAAACAAAATGATAGGCTAACTTACTTAGTAAAGAATATTTGCCTTAAATTCATCATACAAGGCGAGGAAGGATATTATATAAAGATTAAAGGGACAATCTACCAAGAACACAGAACCCGAAGTCCACGTTTTAGTCAAAGATTAGACAGGCCTATAAAACAAACAATAACACACATAAGGAACGTGCTTCTTAATTCAGTCAAGTATACAAAACCAAAAGGGCAACACCTGCCCAAAAGCAAAGCCCCAGAAAGCAAGAAGGGACAGGAAAACTGGACGAATGGACACAGGGAATCTGGGGTGGAAAGGCGGAGAGTGCTGACGCATTGTAGGGATTGTAACCTATGTCAGGGAACAATCTGTGTATGAAATATTGATGAGAAACTAATTTGTGCTGTAAACTTTCACTTAAAGCACAATAAAATTAAAAAAAAAAGTTTGCCTTGAACATCACGCTCTTTTGAAGAACTACCTGTATGGGATCAGATTGGCAACAACAATTTAAAAGGTTAGATGAGAAGCTTAGGGGGCAATGAATTTACGTTAATGGGGAAGAGTAATTTGGAAAAGCAGGGTGAGAATTGTTGCACAACTTGAAAGATGTAGTCAATGGCAATGAATTGTACATGTAGAAATTATTGAATTGGTATATGTTTTGCTGTGTATAGTTTCAACAAAAATTTAAAAAGAAGAAAAAAGAATCATGCAAAAAAATAAAAAATCTTCTCTTCCTCAAAATCTCCAACTTTTTTCCCCCCTCAGGGCCTTTGCACATGATTGAATGCTCTCCCACCAGCTCTTTGCAAAGCTAGCCCACTCTTATCCCTCAGGTGTCATTTCCAAAATCACCTTGTCAAATGGGCCTCCTTGACCATCCAGTCTAAAGCTCTCTCCCCACCACCATTTTCATCACCTTTACCTTGCTAATTCCCCCACAGAAGTTACCTTTTTTGTTATAATCTTGTTAACGTATGCCCTAGAAGTGAGCTCCATGAGGTAGGGCCCTTGTTTATCTTACTTATCACTGCACTCCCAATCCTTGTACACAGTTGCTCAATAAATGTTGGCTCAGAAATATACACATTTGCTTCTGCTTTCATTAGCTGTACTCCTTGGACTTGTCTTCTTTCCTCACTAGACTTGTATTTTTAAGGTCTCTCCTGCTTCGCTGACTTCCCATTTCAGCTTCTTCCTCATGGGCACTCAGTCATTCAGTTATTCATTCAACAAATATTTCCTGAGTGCTGACAAGTGGCAGACATTGGAGTATAAAGATGCAAAGAACACATATGATCTTTTGTGGAGCTTTTAGTTTATCGGGTGAAGCAAATATGGATGGATGGTTTCAACAGAATGTTCTGTTGACCACTGGTATTTTGGATTATAAAGGGGCTCTTATTCCAATCTGGGTAGTGGGGGAAGCTTCATATAGGACATAAAAGAGGAGCTGATTTTTGAAGGATGAGTGGGAAATGGTCAAGTAAAGAAAGCTGGGACAGGCATTCCAGGTGAAGAAGCAGTGTGAACAAGGGTATGGAAATCACAATGGGTGGGTAATCCCTAAGTGGCTAAATATTACGAGATGGTTAAGTGTGAGGACGGCATGAATTACAGCTGAACATGAAGAAAAAGAAAATCCTCACAACTGGACCAATAAGCAACACAGTGATAAATGGAGAAGAAATTGAAGTTGTCAAGGATTTCATTCTATTTGGATGTCAATGGAAGCAGCAGTCGAGAAATCAAACTACATATTGCATTTGGGAAAATGTGCTGCAAAAGGTCTCCTTAAAGTTTTAAAAAGGAAAGATGTCACTTTGATGACCAAGATGTGCCTGACCTAATCCATGGTATTTTCAATTGCCTACTATGCAGGTGAAAGCTGGACAATAAAAAAGGAAGAAAGAAGAATTGATGCATGTGAACTGTGATGTTAGTGAAGAATATTGGATCTACCATGGACTGCCAGAAGAATGAACAAATCAGTCTTAGAAGAAACGCAATCAGAATGTTCCTTAGAAGCAAGGATGGCGAGACTTCAGCTGGCTTACTTTGGACTTGTCATCGGTAAAACCCAATCACTAGAAATGGACATTATGTTTGGTAAAGTTAAGGACCAACGAAAACAAAGGAAACCTTCAACGAGATTGACACAACTGCCATAACAGTAGATCAAACATACAAATGATCATGAAGATCAAGTGAATGGCTGGACAATACTTCGTTGTGTTCTACATAAGGTGGTCAGGAGTTGGAGCAGGCTCGATGGCAACTAACAACAAGTGTGAGGAAGGGATGGCATGGACCAGATCATGGATGGTCTTGAATCAAGAGACAGAAATAATGGATTTGATCCTATAAGCAATGGGGAGCTATTGAAGGTTTTAAACAGGAGCATGACACCTTCAGGAAAGGTATTAAGTTCTTCGCGTTTTTAGGATGGGACCTCAATGTTTCCTTTCCTTGAGTTCCTACAAGGCAATGATTTGTACTTGGTCAAGTTAAGAGAAAGGGTGATGAAGTCCACGAAGACTTACATAAGCAGACAAACGTTAGTGTTAAAAAGACGTTAAAAGTTTTGCTGGAGAAAGCAGAGAGGGCAGGCTTGGGCAATATTGCAACTCTTTTTTAGAGTGGCGTCATTTGCTTAAACTAAGAGATGATTTCACTCTGATTGGAAAATCATTTCTGATTCAACTTAAATGACCTGCATAAATATTTTATAGCCATTTGGCATCAGCATATTTGGGGATAAGCTGGACTACTTAATAAACCTGTGTGCCTTAGTGATGAAAAGAAAAAAATACAATCTAAATTATGTAGAGAATGTTGGAACCAAGGAGGACATGTGATAGAAATTCTTTGGATAAACAAACCATTGCTATGGCAACACCAGCTCCCGTTAATTGACTACAGTAATCACCTACTCATTAGCTAATAGAGTATTTCTGAGTTAACTCTTCATTTTTTCTTAAAATGGTAAGCAGGCTGATATTTACAATTTCACCACTTGCAACTTTTTTCCTTGTTCTAAGAGAAGTGAGATGAGGATGGGAAATTAATCAATGTGCAGAGTTAATCTGTATCATCCAACCCAAAAGTCTCCTCCTGTTCAAAGTCTGAGGTACTAGATGGGTGTTTCTGCAAGGATTGTACAGGAAATAGGGATTTAACTTCTTTTTTTTTTTTTAGCGAGTTATGCCTCTTGTCTGTCTTTTCTTAAACAGTGTGTGTAAGTGTCCCATGGCTATGTATGATCTCTTCACGGGCAGGGAAGTTATTGGCTTCTATGTGACCACTCAACACCTAGAGCTTTGCATGTAATAGATGCTCAGAAAATAGGTAACGAATGAATGAGTCAACCAACTCTCACTCCATTTTGCCTCCTGCCTGGCATAAAAGAGTGTAGATATTGCCATGAAGGCAAATTTAAAAGGTTTCCTGAAAATTACTTACAACAAAGTCATTGTTTGGTATTGCAAAATGCCCACGCGTGTTTTTAAAGACCATCATGAGAAATAAAAGCGAAACTTAATGCCCAACATTCATTCATTAATAAATACTCAGCGTCCACTATTCTTGGGACGGTGATTAGAAAAGAGAGGAAGGAGGACACGGTTCTTCCCCTTTTGGAGCTTATGGTCTAAGAAGGGGAGGTAGACAACATACGTGAATATGAAATAAACATTCCAGATCAGAATAAGTGCAATGAAGGATATAAAGAAGGGGGTCACATTTCTACTCATCTTTCAAAGCTCAGTCCAGGTGTCACTGCTGTGACGCTTCCCCAATGTCCCTGGGATGTGTTAGGGCCTCTTCCTTATCTTCTCCCATTAGCTTTCCATTTGGCTCCCTCATAGGATATATCGCTAGTGTCCTGATAACAGAATTGCTTGACAGTATTTCCATCAGACTAGGGACAACGATCCCATTGATAGTAGACATTAAGAATTTGCTGAGTGAGTGAATGAATGACCTATGCTGGCTCTTAAAGCATCAGATGTTCCCAGGTGCTGATGGGTAATCCACTGCCATGAATCTCTCTAGGTCTCTGAAGGTATCCTGACATTGACATCACCAGCCACTCCTGCTGTTACCTTATAGAACTGCTCACCAAGCATTAGATGACCACTGTTTTCAGCTCCTTGGTGTGGTGGTCCTCCCATGGTTGGCCCATCTGGGTCATGTGTTCCTAAGCTGCCTAGGTTCTCCAGGAGAAGAGCAACACTTCACATGGTTTACACCACTGCTGACACTCAACCCAGGTGTGTGGAGGAACCATGCATGTCTTAAAGAGAATGTCAAAGAGCCAAAAAAGGGTGCTTGCTGCCCAGAGTTTACTGTGGACTCTGGCTTTTGGAACTGAGGGCTCCTCTGTCCAATGAAGGCGATACAGCTTGGGGTGCGGTGCTCCAGCTCTGGAAATGGACCCCCTAGATTCAAGTCCGATCCCTGTCACCTACTCTCCCAGCGGTTTTCTGATAAAACTGTCTCCCTTCATGTCTTGGAAAGGAAAATGGTTACACCTTCACAGACTCTATCTAAATTCTTTCTATTTTCATATAACGACTTGCTTCCTCTGTGGAAAACATATTTTGTAAAGCTGCAAAATAATGTTAGGATTAAGGGCACAGATTCTGGAGTCAAACAGACCTGCCTCCGCGTATTGGCTCTGCCATTTTCTGCGTATGTGACCCTGGGAAAGTTACTTTAATGAGTCTCAGTTACATTTTTGTATAAATGTAGATAATGCTGTCTACTTCTAGGGTTGTAATGAGGGTTGAATGAAGTTATGTATGTAAAGGGATTAGCTCAAAGTCTGGGGTGGGACAGCTCAATTAACGTTAGTCCCCCGCCCTCCACCATCATCCTCATCACTGTTGGGAAGTGATTCTCAAGAGTGTTTTCACATTCCTTGTGACAGCTTTTGGTCTGTAGTCTTTTCAAGGTTGTTTGTATGTCAAGCATTCTTGGAAGACTTAGATAGGACCTCCCTTCAGGGCAGAGGGCAGATCTTTTTGCTGACAAGGATGATAAAGTCTCCCTCTGGGACAAAATGAGGTAGGTTTGCCAGCAGCCCCTTATAGGATCGGGCTTTCCTAAGCTTGGGGCTCCTTCACTGTGACACAGACCAACAGCAGGCATAGCCTGTACCTCGGCTCCATCATGTCGCCCCCACAGAAGTTGGGAGGAACCAGTGCAAACAGGAAGCGTACTGCCTGCTGACCTTTGTTCCTGATAGTATGAGTCTCAAGGCATCTGTCAGGTTCCATGAATCTCTGGCAGGCTCGCTAGGTACCTTGCTACTAGGGTAAAATCACAGACCCTTCAGAGCTCTTGGTAATCATCACCAGCAGCAGCAGCGTGAATCTGAGTGAAGAAAATGCTGAAGGCAATGATTAAGGTCTTTATCCTAAGTGAAGCTCCTTGCATGGTTCAGGGGGCCCACTCTCTTTGAAACCCTGGTGGCGTAGTGGTTAAGTGCTACGACTGCTAACCAAGAGGTCGACAGTTTGAATCTGCCAAGTCCTCCTTGGAAACTCTATGGGGCAGTTCTACTGTGTCCTGTAGGGTCACTACGAGTCAGAATCGACTCGATGGCAGCGGGTTTGGTTTTGGTTTGGAGTCCCTTTGAAGACGCTAATCATCTGAGTTTATTACACTCTCACCTAGAATCATGTAGAAAAATGAGATCAACTAGGAGGACATGTTAAATGCCAGTTAACTTTGCTGTATTTACTGGACATAAGCTAACCTGACTGATAAAATACAGAATTACATGTAAGTTACAAATTGTAGCTTTGCATTATCCTTGCTAATATTAACAGGCTCATTTGTTTCTGCTTGTTTTGAAGGCACAGAGTTCAAAACCAAAGCCACCTGTGTAATTTGGTGTTTATATTGCAGGGCTGTGGTCTTGATGAATGTGTTTCTTAATATCCTTTTTATTTGTGTCACTTTAGTTAAACGGATTGGGATAAGCCAAAATAACAACAACAAAAAGATTAAAACATCTCTCCCAAAAAATTCATTTATGAAACAGCCTTCCTTGATGTCTTAGTAATAAAATAATTTTACACCTAGAGCCTCCAATTTAATTTTTCTTCTTTCCACTTTTATACAAAGCCCCTTCTTTTTCCTTCAGAGGAATACATAAGCCTCGCTACATTTGTTAAAGTGGCAGGCTGGGGTAAAGGGTAAGGAAAGAACTGAGTGATTGAAAAATGAACCTTGGTCCAAGTCCTGACTCTATCACTTAACGACTCGGTGACTAACCTTGGAATTAAGCCCTAGTTTCCTCATCTGTAAAGTGGACACACAACTTCAAAGAGTTACTTAGAGAGTAAACTGAAAGACAGTGTTCCATGAGCACCAGGAAAATGTGTGCCTGCAAAATAAAAAAGAGACTAGACGATTCACATGGCAAATGCCACCGATGCAAGGCCATTTTTGGCAAGTGTGAGGCTGAATACGAGATACTCTTTGCCCCAAAACTGCTCTTTGGCTCTACGACTTTGGGTTACTCTGAGAGATTAAAGAAGAAATAATTGTACAGAACTTATTTGTTACAGGGATAATATTAAAGATACTGTCTCCTGTATTGCTCAGTGAGGTCTCACTGAACCCCTGGACAAAACATTTCATTCCAACATTCCCAGGTAATCTTGTCTTACCCTGAGAATTTCTGTGCTTTTACTTCCTGAGCCATATCAATCACGTTAAGTTTCCTGTTTTGCTGTGGCCTCCAGGAAGCTCTAAATGAAATCTGTGGTTCAATGTTTAAAACTCAGCAGTTTCAACTTTATAAGGTAAAACCTTTATTTGGCTCCAACAATGGACCAGGCAGTGTTTTTCCTCATCCCTAGTCCTCACACTGATGCTGTGAGGTAATTGTCATTATTCCACTTTAAAGATGAGGAAACAGGCTTAGAGAAGAGAAGGAGTTTGTTCAGGCTCCCACCTAAATGCTGGTAGTTCTGAGCTCAGAATTTATGCTCTTTCCACAACATCATACACTTGCAGTTTTGATCATCTAGCCTGACTAGATTTTCCTGGACACTGATTTTTCTCTCTTTATAATTTTTTTGTCATTGTTGGACACAGTCCTTAGGTAGCGCTCTTCCACATTGCATGTGCTAACACACTTCCTTGTATTTTCTACTCAGTAATGAAGTCAAAGGAAGACTTGCAAATTTGCCTTCTAAAGCTGATCTGAACAGCAAAAATCTAAGTAAATAATACTATCAGCAGAAATTAAATGCGATTAAACCGTAATCAGATGAAATAGACAACCTGAATAGCCCTGTAACTATTAAAGGAATTGAATTAGTAATTAAAGAGTTCCCAATAACGAACTCTCTAGTCCCAGACGGCTTCACTGGAGAACACTACCAAGCATTTAAAGAACCACTTTTTTTTTTAACACCCGTTTTATACAATCTCTTCCGGAAAAGAGAACAGGAAGAAACACTTTCCAACTCGTTTTATGAGGCCAGCGTTACCCTGATACCAAAACCATATAAAGAAGGAAAACTATCTCTTTCATACAAAAATCCTTGGTGACACAGTGATTAAGTGCTTGGCTGTAACCAATAGGTCGGTGGTTGGAACCCACCAGCCACTCTGCGGGAAGACGTGGCAGTCTGCTTCTGTGAAGATCACAGCCCTGGAGATCCTACGGGGCAGCTCCGCTCTGTCATACAGAGTTGCTAGGGGTGGGAATTGACTCGATGCGAGGGGTTTGGCTTTTGGTTTTCTTAACCGCAGGACATAAAAAGTCGAGCCAAATTTTGACTATAACCTAGTATTATGCAGTTTGGGCAGGAACCAGTGATACCACATTAACACACATACGCATACACACACGTGCACACACGCAAACACATTCTTGAGATATTACCTGAGGATTCTTTTACAAGGCAACTTGTCCACTGGGCTTTGCACACGCTCTGTCTCTGCCTGAGTGCTTTCCTCGTCCCCATCTTCCTCACCTAATTCACTTCCACTCATTATTCTGATCCCTGAACAGCCTTTGCATCACCTGAGCAACCTGCTGTGAACTGCCCTCCCACCCAGGTCAAATCTTCAAGGGAGTACCGACCACCCTCCCCTTCAAAGCGGTGGACAGAGTTGCAAACATTTGACATTTAGCCATGTGATACTTTGACTGGTTTCTACTTCCTAAACGACCATGTGAGCTCCATGAGGGCAGAAAAGGTGTGTGCTTTGTCCACTTTGTCTGCTTTGTCCAGCACGGCCCATGATTTTAGACGCCTAATATATTTTCCTTGAATGAGTCACTGAATCTTTGGCAAATGCACCATGATGGGGATGGAGTTTGAGACTTTCCAGGAGGGGGATGGTTTTGAAATGGAAAAGGCACAGGCACTGCCTTAACATGCCAGATGCTGAACGAACTAAATAAGCAAACAAACATTTATGGGCACTTATCAAGTGACAGGAAACTTAATGCATAGTGGTTAAGAGCTAACCAAAAGGTCAGCAGTTTGAATCCAACAGGAGCTCCTTGGAAACTATGGGGCAGTTCTACTCTGCCCTACAGGGTCGCTATGAGTCAGAATCGACTCGACAGCAATGGTTTTTTTTTTTTATTAAGTGACATGCATAATGTTAGGTGCCGTCACACTTTTTAAATCATTTTCTCCAGGGTCTCAGATCAAGTCACTGCCATCCCCCTCTTTCCTCCCATTCTCCGGTGCAGAGTGTTGATCCTGAGAAAGAATGTCTTCTTCTGTGTCCCCAAAACAGGTCATCACCAGCGATCCTCCTACGCTGCCTAAGGCACACTAGTCCTGGGGTTCAGAGGTGGAAGAGCCGCAGGGTCACCTGGTAGTCCTATGGGCTCCTGAGATGAGCAAGAAGAATGCTCACGAATGGAGAGAGCCACGAGGCAGAGAACGCCAGCCTCCTCCGCGCCCTGCTTCCTCACAGCGTGCCACCATGCTTCCACCTCCAAGATCTGCTTTAATGCTCAGGATTGCTGAGCCACGAGTCTCCACATCACTACTCCTACTGGATGATTTATTCAGCAGAAGGCCCAAGGGGTAGAGTACCCACTAATTAGGGGAGGAGGGAACCTTGCTCTGAGGTGGCTGTTCTTTGCAAAAACAACATTTGGAAGCAAACACAGAGAAAGTTTAGAAAGAGGCCTGGAAGACACCAACGTAGTACCATTTCCATGTGATGGGATTCAATGTACTTTTGTTTCTCCCTGTATACGCAGCAATAGTTTTCAATCAGGGGAGATTTTGGTCCCCTACCCCCCAGCCCCTGACAACATATGGCAATGTTTGGAGAGAAAGATTGGTTTATTTTGAGAAATTGGCTCATGTGAATGGGGTGGAGGGATGGTCTGGCAAGTCCAAAATCTGCAGGTCAGGTGACAGGTTGGAAATTGTGGCAGCCTGATGTTCTAAAACTCATAGGCCAGGTGGTGGGAGAGAGATGGGGAATTCTGGCAGGATGACTATAGTCTGGAGGCAGAATCCTCCCTCAGGAAACCTCCAGTTTTGCTCCTGAGGCCTTCGACTGATGGGATGACGCCCACCCATGTGATGGAGAGTAATCTGCTTCAGTTAAGGTCAGCTGATTGAAGTGCTGATCACACGTGCCTACTTCACAGAGACCAACGTTTGATGCAACAAGTGGGCACCATAGCCTAGCCAGGCTGACACATAAATTTAACCTCCACAGCTATTTATCAGGGTTCCTCAGCCTCACCACTGTTAACATTTGGGGCCAGATAATTCTCCCTCTCCCCTGGTAGATTACATTATGCCTTTACTGCCTGAGCCAGTGACTACAATACTTAGTGAATGAATGAATGAGAAAGCTGGGAGGACCACTCTTCCTTTGAGGTTGGTGGAAATTAAACAAGTGGCAAGGCACAGAGCTACTTTGAGGTCAAGGGCAGCTGCTTTAATAACCTTGACCTTCCCCCAGAGCAAGAGGAAAGCCCCTTGTTGCCAGGGCAATGACTCCGGCAGAGTGGGAGGGAGCTAGGGGAGAGCAAAGAGTGAATGAGAGAGAAAAAAGAAACACACATTCAAACTATGTCTCAGAACAGACCTTATTTAAATGAATGCTTAATTCCACTGACTCATTTCAGATTCATTAGTTTTCAAGTTTGTTTGTGGCTTCTGTTTCCTGTAGGAAAGAGACTCGGCAGAGATTACAGCTGCAGAAATAACAATGTGTTCCAACATATCGCTCCCTGATGATTTGAAATGCCCCTAGAAATAGCTCTCTATTGTTGTTGGCTTGCAAATCTATAACATGTATTGACATAAGTGCTTTAATATTGGGTAGCTGTAGCTCAGGGTACAACATAGCACAGTGATTTCTATTTTTTTTCCTTACGTATTAGTTTTTTTTTTTTTTTTGGTAATAGTGGAGGGAAAAATCCTACCCTGCTGAAGTGCTACATACATAATGTCTCCTCATTTTTTTTAAAGGAGGGGAGGACAAAATCTCAAATTTGCATACGTGAACAAGGGGTCTTAGGAACCGGTACAAAGTAATTCAGCTGCCCAAGGATGGAGATGCAGAGATGAACCAATACAGAGCAGGATTCTCAGTCTTGGCACTATTGACATTTGGGGCCAGATAATTCTTGTGGTGAGAACTATCTTGGGCATAGTAAGATGTCTGAAAGCATCCCTGGCCTCTACCTGGGAGATGCCATTAGCACCACCCTCCTCAGTTGTTATAACCAAACACGTCTCCAGACATGGCAGAATCTTCTCTGGTGGGGGGGGTACCCCCAGCTGAGAACCACTGGTACTGAGAATTCACTCATGGCAGTGGGGGTTACCCCCAGCAGAGAACCACTGGTACTGAGAATTCACTCGTGGCGGGGGTTACCCCCAGCAGAGAACCACTGGTACTGGGAATTCACTTGGTGGGGGGGGGTTACCCCCAGCAGAGAACCCCTGTACTGGGAATTCACTTGGTGGGGGGGTTACCCCCAGCAGAGAACCCCTGGTACTAAGAATTCACTCTTGGGAGGGGGTTACCCCCAGCAGAGAACCCCTGGTACTGAGAATGCACTCGCCGACACATTTCTTAAAGCTCCTGTTTCTGTGGCAGGCACATGGTACACATCACCCCATCTGCTCCTCAAAGTCGCCTGTGAAGCAGCTATCAGCCTATATCGCTTCCCTGAGGAAGATACTGACACTGAGCTGGTTAAGTTCCTGCCCTCGATCACACGGTTAAAAAGAAGGGATAAAGGTTTGATTCTAACTGGGGTCGGTGGAATCCCAAACCTCACCTCTAAACTACTATGCTAGGAGGCAGAAACTTTCTCAGTCTATATTTAAAGATGAATCTTCTACAGTTTCTGAACCTCCTCCAGTCAGTCTTCCCTTCCTCTCCTTCCACAAACATTTATCAGTACCTGTTAACGTAAAGGAGTCCCTGGGTAATGCAGACAGTTATCACGAGGGGCTGCTAACCAGAAAGACTGGTGGCTTGAGTTCACCCAGAGGGGCCTTGGAAGAAAGGCCTGGCAATCAACTTCCTAAAAATTAGCCACCGAAAACCTTATGGAACACTTCTACTCAGACACATATAGGGTAGCCACGAGTCAGAATCGAGGTGACAGCAAGTGGAAAAGCCATGTGTGAAGCAGCTACGTTAACTGCCTGGGCAGGAGAGGCTCTGCTGCTTCCTCTCAGCTTGCTTCCCCGGATCCACGCTCTACACTGCTTCCTGCTCCATGTTTGTTCTTGTCGTCGGTTGACATGGAGTCAGCTCAGACTCAGGGTGATGGTAATGTATAATAGAATGAAATGCTGTCCATCCCAGCACCGTTTCTGCAGGCTGTCTTAACCAGCTGCCTTGCTTTCTGGCTTTCTGTGGGGCTCAGCCAATGGAAGGCAGCAGAAGGAGATTAGAGGGAGAGACCAAAGAGGGGCTGAGTTTTTATTCTCCTGGTTCTTTCCTGCCAGGGAGCAGTTTGGCACTTACCTATCTAAAGCCCCAGCTCTTACTGGGTGGCTCCTCTTCCAGGGGTACAAACTCTCACTAGTGGGTCTCTCTCCTGCCTCTTCAAGCCGAGGGCACTGTGTGTTTCTAGACCCAGGATGCTTCTCCATCCCTTGTCAGTTTCCTTACCCTGCTCATTGCTCTGTAAATGATCCTTTAATAAGCACCCCTCAGTAACACCATCTGAGTGAACCCACCGTTTTCTGCAAGGATCTTAACTAACGAAGGAAGCAGAGCCTAATCCTTGCCTTGGGAAGTTGTCAACCTAACTGGGGGACTAAACACTGAAACAAAACAGCTAGCATAATTACACAGGGTGCAGAGAAAATGTGCAACGTACTAATGACAATGGCAACAGTAAAGGCTACGATTTATTGAGCATCTACTGTAAGTCGGGGATTTAAAATCTTCCTCTCAATTCTAACAACAACTCTATACTCTGTGTGTGTGTCATTTATAGTTGAGGAAATAGGATCAGAAAGATAAAATCACATGGCTAAGGCCATACAGCTAGTAATTGGCAGAGGCTGTTACTGAATTTAGTTATCAAAGTTGAATTCAACTAATATTAACCTCAACTGCAATGAAATACAACTAAAAAAAAAAGCATAGGAACAGAAGCGCAAACAAGTATTTTAGGGAGGACTGTTTCCAGTTGAAAAGGCAGGAATTCAGATGACACTAATTCAGAAGCTGCCTTTGCTCAGGCGAGGAACCTGCAGCTCTCTCTGTATGAGATGCTGGAGTATTTCCTCTCAACATTCAGTCTTGATTAAGACTGGAAAACCCGCAGCTCAAAAGCAGTCACTTTTCCAAATCAAGGACTTTGAAATTAAGGATTACTTCAATGGGCCTTTAACTTCTGGAACAGAAATCAATTCTCAAAATTTAGGGAAAATTTGTGTTTATTTTGCTGCTGTTGTGTGCTGCTGACTGCCCCATAGGGTTTTCTAGCCTGTAATCTTCACGGAACCAAAAACAAAACAAAACAAAACCTGGTTCTGACTCATGGAGGAGACTGCCTAAAATGAATCTATCAGGGAAGAAGGCACTTTGACCCCAGGGTTTGACCTCGCCATTTTGATACCACAAATTTCTTTATGGCAAACAGTAATCAGACTTAAATGAACACAACGAGCATCTGCATCAAGGCAGTAGTTTCTAGAGAAATGCCATTAAGCCAATTTAATTCCTTAATCAAATTTCCATCAAGCACAACTGAATCATTTCCAAATCTTTCATTTTCTTTTTATCAAAATATTTTTATAGGAATGAGCTCATTTCTTCCTTTCTTTTCTGAGCATTTTATTGCTTTAGGTGAAAGTGTACACAGCAGATGAGTTTTCCCATCAATATTTCAGACACAGACTGTTCCGTGACATTGGTTGCAATCCCCACAATGTGTCAGCACTCTCCCCATTGCCTCCCCAGTTTCCCCGTTTCCATTCATCCCATTTCCCTGCCTTCTCCTTTTTCTTTTGGGTAAACATTGCCCTTTTGGCCCCATACGGTAGTTTATTCTAAGAAGCACGTCCCTCACGGGTGTTATTGTTTATTTTACAGGTTAGTCTATTACTTGATTGAGAGGCGACCTACAGGAGTGGCTTCAGTTTCCAGCAAGAAGACTGTTTTAGGGCCATAGTCTTGGGGGTTGCTCCAGTCTTCAGCAGACCAGTGAGTCTCGTCTTTTTTTAAGAATTTGAATTTTGTTCTACATTTTTCACCCATTCTAACCAGGACCTTCTATGGTGATCCAGGTCAGAGTGGTCGGTAGTGGTAGCTGGGCACCATCTAGTTCTTCTGGTCTCATATCAGAGGAGGTTCTAGTTCATGTGGGCCATTAGTCCCCTGGACTAATTGCTTCCTTGAGTCTTCAGTTTTCTTCGTTCTCCTTTTAGCTCATTTCTTTTTGAAAAATTAATATTTGCTTCACCATTTAGATTTCATTCATAGTCATTTTACAGATTTTTTTGCCACAGAGAATTTTCTCACTGGCCATTATTTCTACCAAACTTCATTTTCCTGGGTCAAATTTTGCACATCTAAATTTTGTTAAGATGGTGATATTTCCCAACAATTTTTAGGCAATATCAAATTGTATCATGAGCAGTTTTAGGTATCCTTGGTTTCACCCTATGCTGAATATTTCTAAATAGAATGTTGTTGTTGCTGTTAGGTGCTGTCAAGTTGGTTCCGACTCATAGCGACAACACATGCCACAGAACGACACACTGCCCAGTCCTGCATCATCCTTACAATCGTTGTTACGCTTGAGCCCCTTGTTGCAGCCACTGTTAATCCATCTCATTGAAAGTCTTCCTGTTTTCTGCTGACCCTGTACTTTACCAAGCATGATGTCCTTCTCTAGTGACTGATCCCTCCTGACAACATGTCCAAAGTATGTAAGATGCAGTCTCACCATCCTTGCTTCTAAGGAACATTCTGGTTGTACTTCTTTCAAGACAGTTTTGTTTGTTCTTTTGTAGGTCCACGGTATATTCAATATTCTTCGCCAACACCACAATCCAAAGGCTTCAATTCTTCTTCAGTCTTCCTTGTTCATTGTCCATCTTTCACACACATGTGATGCGCCTGGCTTGAGTCAGGCGCACCTTGGTCCTCAAGGTAACATCTTTGCTTTTCAATACTTTAAAGAGGTCTTTCACAGCTGATTTGCCCAGTGCAGTGCTTCTTTTGATTCCTTCACTGCTGTTTCTATGAGTGTTGATTGTGGACCCAAGTAAAATGAAATCCTTGACAACTTCGATCTTTTCTCGAATGAGATAAAAGACTGATAGCTGTATGAGAAAATTAAGGTGCCAGTCTTTGAAAGTCAGACTTTGGGCACAAAGTGAGAGAGAAGATGAGAGGCAGAAGAAGGGGGACAAAAGGTAAAAACGAGAGAAAGGGAGGGAGACTGAAGAGCTCCAGGTAGACAGATTACCAACTCTCAGAGTCTCTAGAGTGAAAATCCCATTGCCATCGAGTTGATTCTGATTCATATCAACCCTATAGGACAGAGCGGAACTGTCCCATAGAGTTTCCAAAGCTGTAATCTTGGAAAACAGACTGCCACATCTTTGTCCGGTGGAGCAGCTGGTGGGTTCAAACAGCTGACTTTTCAATTAGTAGCTGAGCACTTAGCTGGGGAACCTTGAGCAACTTTCCTGTCTATAAAGTAAAGCTAATAACACTCTCTACAGTCAAAGAGTTGAGTGATATTATTCATACAAGTATCTAGCCAGTTGATAATGAGTACTCAAACTATGAATTTGTGGCCATATTATTGTTATTGTTAGGCTTATTATTGATACCATTAATAATAAAAGTCACTAACTATGACACTCAAATACTAAGAAGCTCCTCAAATGCATTTCCACTGTGTATTAAAACCTTTGGGGGGAATTCTGACCGAAGAATATGATTAAGTTCCTTATTTCTCTAATTGGTTACTGATGGTTTGTTCTTTCCCAGAGCCTCGATTTCTAACAGCCATGGAGAGAACAAAACAACGGCTCCCATTGTTCAGTTAAAATACAGCGATGTAGCAGAATCTGGGGTTTTGCATGCTAAGGAGCAGAAAGGGCTGAAAATCCATATCCTGAAACCACCACTTAATTCTTGAGGGTCCTTGTTCCCAGAAGCTTCCTGGTCTGAATATTCTGCTGTCAATATTGATTTTCCACTTCCAGTTCTTAAGTGGAGGTGCTGCCCGCCAGGGGCTGCTGTGAGGAGTCAGGGCTAAACGCTCACCTGGTACCTCACCCAGGGACACATGCAGGAGAGGCTCAGTCAATCCGAGTTCCCTGCTCCCTTTCCACTTCCAGTGAACCTGATTTAAAAGTCAAAAGAACTAGAGGGAGAAGGAAGCCCAGAATTGTGGAGTCTTACTTTATGTAACCAGACTTTGTTTATAAATTGGGGCTTCTTCATCTGGGACCCAGGAAATTGCAAGTAAAATGGTAGACGTTGAGAAATGAATGCAAGAAATCTTTATTTTATATATATACATACATTTTCTCTTTTTTGGTGGAGAGGAAGTCCTTAGTTTTCATCAGATTTCAAGAAAGGTGATGACCCAACAAAAGCTAAGAGTTAGTGATGTAAATGGCATAAAAAGCTGAATGTAAAGACTACATTAATCAAGTCAATCTCTCCACAATATTGCCAACATTTACCTGACAGAGTGGCCTCACAGTGTAACCTACCTGCTCTCTGCTCTTTTCTGTGTATCCCACCCACTCCTCCTACCAGCTAGGAGAGTCTATAAACCAGCTCTCCTAAGCGGTTTCGGTGGTGTACGTCACATAATCGCTACTGGACGTAACTGGTTGGTATTTTTCTCTCTCTCTCAGAAGCACACACGTCCACACTGTAAGCCTTGTGGTAAAAATGCATCCATTTGGCAGTACGGATTTGCATCTGATGTTTAAAAACAATCACAGAAACCAGTATTTGTAGATTAAGGGATATGCCACACGACTGTTGGGAGCCCTGTATTGCAGAGGCTTATTTAAATCCTACCTCACCCTGCAAAGCCCAGCTCAGAGCCCACCCAACAAGTCATGGAATCTTCTCTGCCACGAATCTCACTTCCTTCCCAGACAGGTGTGCCGCCTAATGTCTTCCCAGACAGGTGTGCCGCCTAACGCCTTCTCCCAGGCAACTGAGCGCGTAGCCATACGGTGATTTTTAACTCATGATTCCTTCATCTAGGATCAGCGACTAGTGCTTATTATATGCTCAGCTGATTTTTGCCAGAATGTTCATTTTTCTCTTCAAAATGAGAACATTTACATTTCTGAGTGTCACAGTTTAAGCAAATTAGTTTATAACCTTAAAAAATCAAAAAGAACACTATGTTGGAGTCTGAATTAAGTTTTAAAACTGCTTTTTATCTACCTAAACGCCCTCCAATGACAAAAGGATTGAATAATTCTGATATGTTCATCCTATGAGATACAATAAATAAAATGAAAATTGTTACTAAAGAATTTTTCATTTACAATAATTTCAAGTGAAAAGACAGGATACATAATTATATAAATATCCAAAAAAAAAAAAAAAAAAGCGAGTTGCTGTCAAGTTGTCTCTGACTCAGAGCAACCTCATGCGTTTCAGGCTAGAGCTGTATACCACAGGGTTTTAAACATAGGATGACCTCAACTATGAAAAAATCATCTCCAAAAACAATTGGAAGGAAATATACAAAAATGTTAACATATTTAACAAGTGATCTTTAACTTATTTTTATATACTTTTCTGCATGCATACATTTTGTACAGTGAGTGTAATTCTACTGGTATAATCAGAGAAATGTCACTTTTTAAAAGTTTTCACCTTCTCGTGTAGGTTGGCCTTCAACTGTGAGGTGATGACACTCAATCTAGCTAATATGCTTGAGGTGGCTCAGAGCTGAAATTTGAATCCAGAAATGTACTGTCCAGAAACTATTCCTCCCTGCTAGAAAACAAGTTAACAAAAAGCTGCCTTTGGTATTCTAAGTCATTGTAAAGGTACAACCACGACAACACACCCAGAGTCGTTTAGCCTCAGATATAGACACAGACTGCTTTTAAAGGCAGCAGGGAAACACTGGCGTGGGCTGTTTCGGGCCAGCCAGTGTAAGTAAGGTGATGTCTAGAAGGTTCTAGAGGCATCATGCAAGCCACTCACAGGTGTGATTAAGTGGTTCAGCATTATGCAATTAAGTGTACCCTCTCCATCATCTGAAAGGCCATACGCATGCTCTTTTAGGAAACTGCTGTCAGACCCTTTCCTGAATTATAAGAGGATGAGTGGGTTCTTCATCATTTCATCTGAGACAGCAGCAAGCCAAGGCACGAGCCCAGAGGCTCGGCTCTTCAGGCAGCAGATTAATGTCTGTACGTCAGACTCCCTTCCCAGGGCACTCTCAGTTGGTGACCTTCCAGGATCCTCTGACTTCCTGGCTTCTGAGGGGAAGAGTGGGAAGAGAAGGGCACTGACCAGAAGCATCTAAAGCAGGTCAGACTCCCTAACATGCCCACAGGGTCTCTACTTTCCATACATTTGCTGCATTTTCTCCCCTCTGTCTCAGTTCATTTGGCTCCAGGCTACTTTCTAGCAGAGGCTGTGTTTTGTTTATCACTGAATCCCCCCATGCTTAGTCTAGGCACCAGCATGCAGTAGAAGATCAATAAATTGTTATTGCATGAATAAACTAAAGAATGAATTAAACTTGTTGGGCTTTTCTTTTCAATCAGAGGCAATGGGCATATAACACGTCCATGGAAGCAGCCATCAAGAAATCAAAGTATTGCCTTGGGCAAATCTGCTGAAAAAGACTTCTTTAAAGCCTTTAAAAGAATCTGACCCAAGTCTTCTTAATCACCTCATATGCATTAAAAGTCAGATAGTGAAAAAGGAAGACAGAGGAAGAATTGAAGCTTTCGAAGTGCGGTGCTGACGAAGAATATTGAATATACTGTGGACTGCCAAAAGAATGAATAAATCAGTCTTAGAAGAAATACAACCAGAACGCTCCTTAGAAGAGAGAATGGTGAGACTTCAATTTGCTTGCTTTGGACACGTCATTGGGAAAGACCGGTCACTATAAAAGGATATCCTGTGTTATAAAGCAGAGGGTCAGTGAAAACAAGGGAAACCCTGAGTGAGATGGATTGACATAACAGCCACAGCAATGGACTCAAGCGTACCAATGATCACGAAGATGGTGGAGGACCAGGCAACGCTTCATTGTGTTACACATGAGGTCGGCACGAGTCGGAGCTGACGGGACAGCAACAACAACAACAGATGGTAGCCCTGTACACTGCTGGCATACGCTAAATGTCTATTCACACTACGATGAGAGCCATGATAACAGCAAGGTAAAAGGTAGCTACAACCCATCCTAAGCCCGCGTATGCCACGGAATCTGTGGGTAGATACAGAAAGCAAGCATCTGTAATGCATCACCCAGAAAAACATATTTCCCTATCCTCTCAGATTCATTATTTACTGAGCCAAATCACCAGTATTTGGGAGATGAGGTTGAAGGTCTGTAAGAAACATAACGCAAGGCACACACGTAATTTAAATTTTCCAGTAGCTGTGTTAATGAAGTAAAAAGAAATAGGTGAAAATAGTTTTAATGATACATTTAACCCAAAATATCCACAGTATTATAATTTCAAAATGCAATCAATAATATAAAAAAAATATGCAGTTTTGTATTCTTTTTCTTTTTTTAATTCGTTTCTTCTTTTCTTTTTAACTAAGTCTTCAAAATCTGTGTGTACTTTACACTTCATATACATCTCACCACGGGTCTATGACTTTCCAAACTGCACAATCAAATTCCAGGAAAGCGTTTACACTGTGTGAGACCCTGAATGATACTGGTCTTCAAACCTGCGATTCCTCCTGAAGTGTCAAGCCACATTCCGGAAACACCAGTGGGAAGCTGTGACTGTGAGAACACTCTCAATCTGGAAACACCAGCGTGAAGCTGTGACTGTGACAACACTCTCAGTTGCAGCTGGAGTAGACTTTGTGTGCCCTGCAATCGTTCGGCATTATCTCCAAAACAAAAAAAAACCAAACCCAGTGCCATCCAGTCGGTTCCGACTCATCTCCACGAACCTTAACTGCTGAGCACAGGGAGTCCCGACTCTCTTCCTCTTTCCACTGTTTTCTTGACTTTAAAGATCAAGGCAATTAGTCGATGATATGAATCACTAAACACATTTTAACATTTTAAAACCAAAAACATCCAAACCCAGTGCCGTTGAGTTGATTCTGACTCATAGCGACACTATAGGACAGAGTAGAACTGCCCCATAGGGTTTCCAAGGAGCGTCTGGTGGATTCGAACTGCTGACCCTTTGGTTAGCAGCTGTAGCACTTAACCACTATGCCACCAGGGTTTCCGATATTTTAAAAGCAAACTCAATTTTCAGGTCTATGGAGAAACACGAACTTCACAAAACAGGTTTTCCTTTATTTCTGCTTTCTTTTTGGTCCCTCTTGACAGAGCTGTAGTCCTTGGGTGGTGCAACTGGTTAACGTGCTCAGCTGCTAATTGGAAGGTTGGGGGTTCAAGTCCACCTACAGGTGCCTCGGAAGGAAGGCCCAGCGATCTATGTCTTAAAAATCAGCCATTGAAAACCCACTGGAGAACAGTCCTACTCTGACATACATGGGTCACCACGAGTTGGTCACCATGAGATGGTCACCACGAGTTGGTCACTATGAGTTGGAATCAACTTGACAGAAACTAGCTTTTCTTAGCAGAGCTAGTCAGCTCTTTGGAAATTGTTCTCTCCTTTTTAAGCTAAAGTTTTTTTATTATTATTTAAATTAAATTTCTGTTTTCTTAGATTTTTGGTGTGAGTCCTTAAAATAACTGCAGACAAAAATACGTATCTGTATAGGCACAAAAATACAAATATGAGATTGATCACAGCAACACAAATGGAAATAGCCCCAAACCTGAAACAACCCAAATGTCCAACACCAGTAACCAAAAATAAAACCAAACCCGTTGCCGTCGAGTCGGTTCCGACTCATAGCGACCCTATAGGACAGAGGAGAACTGCCCTATACAGTTTCCAAGGAGCGCCTGGCGGATTCAAACTGCCGACCTTCTGGTTAGCAGCCGTAGCTCTTAACCACTGTGCCACCAGGGCTTCCCAACACCAGTAGAAAGGGTGAAAACACTACACAGAATGAAAACGAGTAAACTATTGCTAAGGGCAGCAAAGTGGATGACCCTCACAGACAAATTACTGAATGAAAGAAGCTAGACACAGGAGTCATCATACATTATGATTCTATTTACATAAAGTTCAAAAACAGGCAAAAGTAATCTACGGTGTTAGGAGGCAGGACGGTGGTTACCCCTGTAGGGGGAAATGACCCGAGGGGCCAGAAGAGGACTCCCGGGTGTCAGCAGTATCTTCTTTCTTATTCTGGCTGCAGATTACACAGGTGTATACACAGGATGTGTGTAATTTTCTGCATTTATATCACTTCAATGTCATTTATATAAAAAATGATCAGACATGAATAAGCTAGAGTTTTGGCATCATAGACTACTGCCTCATGGTTTCTGTCAGTTTGGTCCATTTATGCTGTCTCTTGTTCCTACCCTACTGAAATTCTAGGCTGAGATAAAACAACTGGTGTGGCTTTTAAGTAAAAGGAGTTTTTTTTGTGTGTGTGTGTGTGTGCGCGCGCGCGCACGAACGTGAGTAGTATCTATCCTCTTCTTCAGGTGAGCAAAATAATTGAAAATAAGAGATTAGCGATAACTAACTTCTGACTGAACTAGAACAGCTATGCGTCCCTTTGAAGCCTTCAAGTGAATCTTTTCATGATCATGTGGGGAGCTTGAATAGTTAAAATAAAATAAAAAAAAAGTTAAAATAGTTATTATCAAATTCTCATTTCTTTCTCTGAGTTGAGCTGGAAGAGAGATCGATTTTTCTCCGTCCATCTAGCTGCCAAAGAGAATGGCCACAAGGAGGAAGGGGGGATATATTTGTATAAGGTTTCAAAGGCTAACAAAGAGACCCTCTCTCGTTATGAATTCTTATGTTATAAGAAATACAGGTATGGCCAAAGGGATGAAAATTATGTTCTATATACCAAAACCTTTTATGTTGTGGGGGAACATTCCTTTCCATTTCAACATTCCTGGACAGTGTCTCCTTGGGAAAAGGGTAGCTCTCAGCAGAGACGGTGACGGGTCAGAGGCAGAATTCTCCCCCTCCACTTGGGGGACCCAGGTTCCATTCCAGTCAGTGCACCTCAAATGTGGCCACTACCCGTCTGTCAATGGAGGCTTGAGTGTTGCTGTGATGCTGAACAGCAGAGCTTCCAGTCTAAGACAGACTAGGAAGAAAGGCCTGAAGACCCATTTAGGAAAGTGAGCCAGTGAAAACCCACTGGTTTCACCAATTACACAGATCACACGGTTCGGCCCTGTTGTGCATGGGGTTGCCATGAGCTGGGGACTGACTTGAAGGCAGCTAACAACAACAACAACCTAGCAGCTGCCTTTGGGTACAAACCCCAAGAAACTGACTACATTCTGGGCTTAGAGATTGTCCCCCACTTTTCACCCTACCCACCTGGAATAAATGTGTTTACAAAGGTGGGTATTTTGTGAGTTTCTGCTTTCCACTAATGTAACTTGTGCTAAAACAACCTCATTTCAAAGCATCATATGGAAATTACAGCCCACCCAAAAACCAGCAGAGAACATAAAAAAAAAAAAAAATCCATTCACAGCCTAGGACGGGCATTTACAGAGCCAATGCATGATTCCAAGCTGAGAAAAAGGAAGTAATTTCTCCTCACTGGTAAGTTTAAAAAATAAATGAATGAATGGCAGGTCTGGCTAAATGCAGCCTTCCTGGCACCGATGGATGAAAAGACCACGCTATCACTGCAGAAACCTACCCCAGAGCAGAGCTGTGTGGAGCTGCGCCTGAAGAAAGCCTCGCGTTTTTCCCAGAAGAATTTTTCGAACACAGTTCCTTCTGGAGTAAACCAATCAGCTGACATGTAGTCATCGCTCCTTCCACATTTCAGTGTCCTGTGCTAATCCTTTCGCTCTCAAGTCACTGTAGTCTGCAGTGACAAGGATAACAGGCGGCTACGAGCGACCCAGAAGCTGCATCGAAGCCCAGGTTCCCTCCACCTTCTCCTTATCAAAATATTCAAGCCAGACTTGCAGGCATAGTGAAGAATCTGGCTTGAACTTTCTTTAGCTTTTTTAAACCCCAGCCTACTGGGAATAACATGAAATGGTCCAAGACCAGGAAGTAAAAACAAAGGCAGGTGAGGCCACCGGAGCAAAGGGTCTCTGAGGATTTGAGTATCATCCTTCCCTAGGATTTAAAATATCTCCGCTTACTTACAAGGAGAACTGAAAGTCTACTGATGAGCCTTTCTAAACATCAGGAGAACCGAATATTTGAGGGACACTGTACAATTTGTTTGATCTTGCTCTCTGGCTAACTTCAGAACCTCATATCTTGAAAGGTCAAATACACAGTATTGAAACAGGCACATTCGTGCCCAGGGATGATGACGGCATCACAGAGGAACTGCAGCACACTTTTCCACAGAAGAGGGAAGGTCTTGCGTGACCCTCCAGGTAGCTGTACCAACCAGTATTTTCCTGTGAGATGCACTGTATGTGCCATCTTTGTACTGACTTATTAAAGCAGTAGGGCTCCCTGGCACATTTCCAGGTAGTTCAGTGATAGAATCCTTGCCTTCCAGCGGGAGACCTGCGTTCGATTCCCACCCAGTGCACCCCGTGTGCAGCAAGCACCCGTCTATCAGCGGAGGCTCTGTGTTGCTGTGATGCTAAGCGGGCTTCTGCGGAGCTTCCAGACTAAGATGGACTAGGAAGAAAGGTCTTACGATCCATTTTCAAAAATCAGCCAATGAAAACCCTGTGGGTCACAACTGCCCAGTCTGCAACCAGTCACAGCATGGCACAGGACTAGGTGGCATTGCATTCCACCGTGCCTGGGGTCGCCCTGAGTAGGGGACTGACTCATGGCACTCACAAGTTTGTAGAAATCTTTTCTTCCTTGAATACTCTGTTTCCTTAGCCCTTTAATCCCCTAGAAACACAGACCAAGGTCAAAGCAACTTCTAAATCTGGAATTTCCTTTAAAGAGAAAATGTCGAGGGTGTATTAAATAATTGGATGGACTTTTTCTTTAATCTTTAATTGCAAGGGTAAAGAGAGACACTTAATAGGACAGCTTGTTCAGTATACTCTGTAAATCACTTTAAGGGCCCAAATAATTATCAAGTAGAAACCTAACATTTTGGGTCAGGAAGGTTGTCTGCTAGACAAATTGGTATGATGTGAACATTAACACAAGGTTCAAGGAGTTTCTAAACCAATTTTACTTAGAAAAGAACACAAATTACATACGGGCTTCCAAGTTCAAATGCCTGCATTACCACATTTCTTTTAAAGGATGTGGTTTAGGATGCTGCTAGAAATTGACTCCAAACCAAACCAAAACCCAACCACTGCCATCAAGTCAATTCCAACTCATAGCGACCCTATAGGACAGAGTGGAAGTGCCCCATAGGTTTTCCGAGGCTGTATTTTTTATGGAAGGAGACTCCCGGGGAGTGGCTGGTGGGTTCAAAGTGCTGACCTTTCCATTAGCAACCGAGCACTTAACCACTGTGCCATCAGGGCTCCTATAGAAATTGACTCAAGGGCCCTTTAACTCTAGCAGTACCTTGTGTGCAACCCAAGTTTGGTTTAAGTGACCAAGGAATTTTCTGGCTGAAGTTTGACATTAAGATTCTATGCCAAGTCCACAGTGAGGAGGAAACTGGAAATCATTTTTCAATGTATTTCTGCTGACAATTTAAAAGAATTGCCAGGCAAGCTTCTAGATGGGGAAATCTAAAGTATGGTTAAGTCTTAGCAAACTAACGTCTTATCCATGAATACTAACCCCAAACCAAACCCGCTGCCATCGAGGCGATTCTATAGGACAGAGTAGAACTGTCCCACAGGGTTTCCACAGAGCAGCTGGTGGATTCAAACCGCCGACTTTTTGGTTAGAAGCCGCAGCTCTTAACCATTGCACCACCAGGGCCCCATCCGTGAATACAGTGATCCTTAAACTTGTCTGCACATCAGAGTCACATGGGGACCACACTAGACCTACTGTATCAAACTCTCAGAGGAGGCGGGGACAGAACTCCTGCAACACAATCATAAAAAGTCGAACAACTCAGTTTTAAAAATGGGTAAGGGACTTGAACACTTCACAAAGGAAGATACACGAATGGCTAACAAGCACCATGAAAAAGCACTTCACATCATCTGTCACCAGGAAAATGTAAGTGGAACTACAATGAGATACCACCCTACGTGTACCTGAATGAATAAAACTAAGAAGACTGACAACCAGCGTTGGAGAGAAGAGAATGTAGATAACAAGAATCCTCACACATTGCTGGTATGTGTGTAAAATGGTACAATCACTCTGCATAATGGCTTGGCAGATAAGGTGAGCATATACCTACCTTATGAGCCAGCAATTCCACTCCTAGCTACCACTCCTGGCTATATACCCAAAAGAAATGAAAACATGTCCACAAAATAAACTTGTATGGAAATGTACATAAAAACTTGACTCATAATACAGGCAGTCCCTGAGTACAACCCATAGTTACGAATCAACCCCTATAAAGCCTATTATATTAAGGTACATACATGGTTCATAGTAAAAATGCTACTTTTTCAGCACACATCAAAACAGTATTATTATTATGTTAAAGATGTTTTGTGTACCTGGAAGTGTTTCTTTAATGTTTTTTTATGCATAGAAAGGTACACTACATACTGTATACTAAGACAAACATTTGACTAACAGAAATTAGATATGAACCATACCTAACTGTTCTGACTTACATACAAATTCAACTTATAGACAGACTTAGGAACAGAACTTATTCGTAATACTGGGACTGCCTGTAGTTAAAAACTGGAAATAATACACATGTCCATCAAAAGGAAAACAGATACATAAACTGTGTTACATCCGTACTATGGAAAACTTCCCAGCAATTCAAAGGAGCAAGTTACTAACATGCACAACAACATCGGTGAATCTCAAGAGCATTATTCTAAGTGAAAGAAACCAGGCATAAAAGACCACACATCACATGTGTCCGTTTACATGAAGTTTCAGAACAGGCAAAGCTAATTTTTGGTCAAAGAGATAAGGACACTGGCTGTCTGTAGGAGATGGTAGTGGAGGTGGGTGAGTAGAGATTAGCTGTGAAGAGGCAAGAGGAAACTTTCAAGAGTGATGGAAATGTTCTCTATTTTGATAGAAGTATGGGTTATACAAGGAGCCTTGTGGCACAGTGGTTAAGCACTTGTCAGCTAACTGAAAGGTTGGCGGCTTGAATTCACCCAGCTGATGGATGGATGCATGGATGCGTGGATGGATGGATGCATGGATGCATGGATGATGGATGCATGGATGATGGATGGATGATGGGTGGATGGACAGATGGATGGACGGATAGATGGATGGATGGATGTCCCCTAGTTCAATAGAGTAGCTGACGGTTAGCTTGTCCCACCTTACTCATTAAGTACAAAAACATTCAGAAACATAGTCTTGGCTAATGGGACTCTCACTTTCAGGCAGGGAAATGGTGTTTAGAAATTGAGTTTGCCAATCACGAGTCCTGATGTTGAGGTTGAGATAATGAACTCAGAGCCTTGACTGAGGACAGTCAGAAAACTGCAAATGCTTAAATTCTGTCACCACATAAAAAATGGCCCGCCATTTATTCTGCCACTTTCTCTTAGTTTCTCCAGAGATATCTATTACCTTTCCAAAAAATTAATAGGTGCAGACAACTGCATGACAGCTAATGAGAAAACGGAACATGCATTTTGCGGCCACACTAACCCAGCTGCTGCAATTTAAACCAACAGGCATAATTGCACCACCTTAGATTAAAAGCCCACACTCCGCCCTCAGCTGAACTGAGAAATGGATCAACAGCCTCCCTGTAAGTACAAAATCCGGGGGCGGGGGCCGGGGGAGATTTAGATATACAGAGCTGCATTCCTGAGAAAATAATCAGACTCTTCCATTCCAAAGTTAATCGCATCTCCAAAGTTGGTCTTCACTGAGGGTGATAAAAATGGTTGTTTTTAATTATGTTTCCCCTTTGGGTGATCCAATGCAGTACTATTTTTAAGTGAGTTTTCAAAATATCCTTTTTTTTTTTAATATGAGAAAAATGGTGGGGGCGGGGCAGAAAGCCTGCAGTTGGTAGAACAGCAGACTTCAAAGAGAGGGCAAGATCAACGCGTAGCGCCAGGATTAAAATACACAGCTGTCACTTGCAAATCTGAATGCATTCACAGGCCACTACCTCTCTCCACTCCTGCAAAGGTCTAATCCTTTGACTGACAGTTGAAGTCCTATCAGAAAAGAAGACTGTTTATTCTGGTGCATTGATGGAGGTAAGCCTTAATCTGTTTAATCGTCTCATCCATGATTTCTTTGGATAAAGAAAAGCAATTACTATTTCAATTGCTGTTGGTTGCCTATCCCTAGGAATGAACCAGCCAGGGCTCAGGTGTCCCATCAGTTGTCTCCTTGTTGGGTCTTAGGGAGCTGCAGGTTTACAAGGCGCATGAGAGCCCCTGGAAACCTGCCACGTCTTCTCCATCTGACTTCTCTTTGCAGACATTACATAATGCACAAGGGAAGAAATAGCCTGAAGTAATCTCAGATTAGAAGGATTGTGACAAAGAACCAAATCCTAATGGATATCAAAGGCTGAGATTGCCACTGTCGTTCAAATCTCCCCATTCTGAAACACTTTTCGGCTTGTGTTATTGGTACCTGTCTCAATAACTGGAAAAAAACCTGATACATTCCAAAGCCCAGCTCGATATTTGACAGGAAGGTAAAGCTACTGATGTTTGGATAATGCGTGAATATTCAACAGAGTTATCATCTGTTAAAAATGGAGTCCATGACGCCATTTGTCGCAGCACCGGGTTCAATGGTGCCTTGAATCTAGAGGTCAAGTTTGAGGCTACAGCAATAAATCTGAGTATTATCATAGGCTGCAAAAGTGTTTGCTCCGGTGTTGAAGTCAGAGCATGGAAGGAATCTGGAGGGTGAGCTAATAATAAAAAGAAATCAAGGGTTGCATGCAATACCAGGAAAGGGAGGGTACAGGAGATTTTTAAAATAATCCCTCAGGCTTATACCTGGGTCTCCCTCTTACAAAAAACATCCAGGGAAGCAAAGAAAATAACATTTGGGGTAATTTTCTTTATATCACTCATAGCACAAGTGAAATACATCAATACTATTAAAAAAAAAAAAAAAAGATAATTCCGTAGCCTTCAGTTTATTTTTTTATCAGGAGCTGAGGTAATTTACTGTATTTAAAGAGAATGGCTCAGGGACCAAAATATTTTAATCCCTCTTCTAATGAAAGGTTCTTTGCAGTTCTTCTAAGAACACTTGCTTTCCAGAGCTTCCTTCTCCCACATCCTCTCCCACGTACACAGGCTGAAAGCATTTATGTAGGGCAGGCCTGCCTGGTTAAGATATAACGTGTGCGGGTGAAGCTGGTACTCACAGCCAAGAAGTGTGTGCACATACAAGCGTGCACACGCATACAAGTGCATACACAAACAGCAGGAACCCCCCCAGCCCTAAATTCGATTTTAGGGGGAAATCACTTCAACTGGGCCATATCAAAACTGGCTATGTGCCCTTGTCAAGGAGTTTCTGGTGCAAACAGTTAACATGCTTGGCTGCTAACCAAAAGACGGGAGGTTCAAGTCCACCCAAAGGCTCCTTAGAAGAAAGGCGTGGCAACCTATGTCCAAAAAAATCAGCCATTGAAACCCCTTTGGAGCACAGTTCTGCTCTGACACACTTGGGGGCACCATGAGTCGGAGTCGACTGGAGGGCACCTGGTACTGCGACCCTTGTCAAACAGGCTCGGTGATGTCACAGTCTTGTATTTTAATATTGCTTCTTTAAGACTTGGTCTCTGTCCACCAGGGGATCAGGGTCTAGCAGGTAAGAGAACTCAGTTATGTTTCTTTGGTGGGCGAGGGACCTCACTCCTTATTAGCTTAGAGGAGAGCCAGCTTCCCCGGCTGCTCACTCGGTGCCGGCTGCTCACTCGGTGCGGGGTGCTCACTCGGTGCCGGGTGCTCACTCAGTGCCGGGCAGGCTGCTAGACTCTTAGGTCAGGAGTTCACCAAGCATGGTCCCCAAACCAGCAGCAGGAGCAGCACCGGAGAAACTGTCAGAAATACAAATTATCAGCCTTCACCCCAGACCCACTGAACCCCAAAATTTGGGGAGGAGGCCCAGCAGTCTGTTGGAACAAGCCCTCCAAGTGATGCCAACACATGCTCAAGTTTGAGAGACACTGCCTTCTGTCCTTTAAACCTAATAACTGCCCTAGGAAGTGTGACCTGTCATCTACATCTCTAATCTCTTAAAGATGAGGAAAGTGAGGTGGGGGCGGGGGGTGTGGTGGCGTAACGTGTCACACGATCAATAATGGGCTGGAGTTTAGGCACCAGGTGTTCAGCCTTCAACCTTCAATGCCTTCTACACAGGCTTCAACATGGTCCCAGTAGCCCACGGAGAGTAACTTTAAGCTTTGAAAACAGCTTCTGCCTGGCATTGCCAGAAACAAGGAGGCAGCTTCCAACGTATGAAGCGGCAATGGTCCTTCAACATCTACACCAGCAGTCAAAGCTCCTTCTCTACCCTCAGCCCTGAGTCTACCAGAGACACGGAATCGTACGCTTGAGCTGGGAGGTTTCAGCAGCAGCTACAGCACCAGGAGAACCTCCCAGTGTCAACCAGATCTTCAAATTCCTTGACCTCAAATAATTCAGAGTTTAGCCTCCTAACTGCACATAAGCCACCGGCTTATAAGTAACTAAAATACAGGTGGGTGTCTGATTCTAAGAAGCCTCAGTGGCGCAGTGGCTAAAGCACACGGCTGCTAACCAAAAAAGTCGATGGTTGGAACCCACCAGACACTCCACAGAAGACGTGGGAATCTACTTCCTTAAAGACTACAGCCTTGGAGACCGTATGGAGCAGTTTTCCTCTGCCCTATAAGGCTGCTAAGAGTCAGACTCAACTCGACAGCTGTGGATTTGGTCTTGGTTTGAGTGCCTGATCCTAAGAACAATGTGATCTTGGGACACAACTCTTTATCCCAAGAATTTTGAGTCAAGTGATAGACAAGACAGTGGAGGTAGAAGAGAGAATGAGAGACAGAAACAGATTCTTGAGGGGCTACTGAGAGATTTTGGAGATAAAAGGACTTTTGCTCTTACCATGTTTTTAACTGGTCAGCGTTATCAAGGGAGTTAAAGAATTACCTACCCACAGTTAGGAGAGGGGTTTGTTTCACTAGGAAAGCAGGCTGTATCTTCCTTAAAGTTGGTGTCCTGGGACATGTAAAACTTGTGAGATCTGAACAAGGTAGATGGACTGTAGATTGTGTCAATGTCAACTTCCTGGCTGTGATACTGTACTGTAGATACACAAGATGTCCCAGTGAGGTAAACTGAGTGAAGGCCGTAGAGGACCTCTCTCTATTATTTCTTACAACAGCATATGAATCTACAATGATCTCAAGATCAGAAGCTTAAAAAGAAAGGTGTCACAGCAAGAAGGGCAGAAAGTGGTCTGGGAAAAGCAACCTGGGGCATCCTGCCTCAGATCCATAAATCTCACCCCTTTCTGAGCCTTCAAATCCTCACAGCCCCAGAGCAGCTGAGAGGAAGCTCCGTGCAGAAGGAGCCCCTCACATCACTCTTACACCTTCACAGAAGTCACTCAGACCTAGACGCTCCTGCTTGCTGTCTTAGCCACGCTCAAATAGGGTCTCCTTGCTCTGTTAATTCATGGGCGTGTCTAGCACCCATCCTCAGGTGTGGTTGTTAGGTAACGTGGCCACTCTATTCTGGTTCAGCATCTCTCAGCCTATTCCTTCCTCGGAAGGTGTAGGCAGGTTGGGGATAAAGAATCTTTATTGGAAAATAAATCTGCTGGCTGCTGCCTATCCAGTTCCCCCCCGCCCCAAGCTGCCAGACAGAATATTTAAAAATACACCTAAGCTGTTGTTGGGAGCCAAGAATTTCACATCAACTGACTGCCTGTTAATGGTTCTGATGGGAGACTTGACATGACACACAGGCACCCCGTAGATGATCTGATTGCAGGCAAGATCAGACAACACGCTGCAAAGCGGGTGGAGGCTGTTTCCTGATTTGCCCCCACAGTTCTATAAAGGAATCTCTCCACTCTGGGACTGGAAATGTGACAGAATCCCTAATGACATCTTTCCAGGAAGTCAGAAACAGGGTGAGTGCCTCCATCGATGGTGAGGTATGAATACAAAGGCAGGGTGACCTCTTTGCAAGCAAATATTGGAGCTGGACAAGATGAAAGTATATTTTTACTGGGAACACTCGCTCTGCCAAAGATATTTCACTTAACCCTCACAACACCCGTGAAGCTAGTACTGTAGTACCCATCTGATGCATACCAGGGATTAGAATGGTCAATGAACATGCCCAGGATCCCACAGCCAGTGAAGACATGGTGGAGTCTGGCCTCAAACTGGACTTCTTCAGATTCCGAATTCATAGTCTTAGCAGTTATGCTGTGTATGCTATCTAGACTTTTCCAAGCCCAGGTATTTCTAAGACTTTATGAATAATCTGGAAACTATTCTTGCGAGTATCTTTGATATCAAATGGTGGTTTTTACCTGCCGCAGAGCTGGCCCAAGTCACGGCACTCATGATGACCCCATGCACGATGACACAAAATGCCCCTGGGGCCTGCCCAACCCCCATGATCTGTTAGAGGGCAGACTATTGTGATCCACAGGGTTTTCACTGGCTGATTTTCAGAAGTAGATTGCCAGGCCTTTCTTCCTAGTCTGTCTCAATCTGTTCAGCATCACAGCAACATCCAAGCCTCCACTGACAGACGGGCGGTGACAGCACCTCAGGTGCCTTCACCAGGAATCGAACCCAGGTCTTCCGCACAGAAGACAAGAATTCTACCACCGAACCACCAGTATCCTCACAGATATTAGATAATGGGAAATCATCACTGCAGTTGACACTACAAAGAAAAACAAAGACAAACACACCTTGTGGCTGAGGCATTGTTTCTAAGAGCAGAGAAAACCGGACGATCTCAATGGATCAACACGAGCATCTTGACGAGAGTCAGGAATAGGAGGAAGAAATGGAATATGTGACTATCTGCCTCCATGAACAGCTGCCTCCTTTGCCATGAGACCAGAACTGGATGGTGCCCAGCTACCACTACTGAATATTTTTATCAAAGATTCTATAGAAGAATCCTGATCAAAAGGGGGGAAACTGAGAACAGAATTTCAAATTCTCATGGACTCTAGACTTCCTGGAGCCATGGAGGCTGGATAAGGCCCTGAAACTATTGCCCTGAGATAATCTTTAAACCTTAAACCAAAAATATCCCCTGAAGTCATGTTAAAACTGAACAATTATTTAGCTTAAGCAGTTAAAAAAAGATCTGACTTGAGCATTGTGCTCTCTTAAGAACTACCTATATGGGATTCAAATTGATGAAAGCTACTAGAAAGATTAGATGGGAACCTTTGGGGTAGTGAATTTATGTTAATAAGGGAGGAAGGAAGTCAGAAAAAGAGGATGAGAATGGTTGCACCACTCAAAGAAAGTACCGTATTTTCACACAAAAAATACACACCTTCTATATTTGTCTGCCAGCCATGCCCTCCCCCAACAAGGTATTTTTGTAAGCACATTATGCTGATTTTTTTTTTTTTTTACACAGCAACATGTACAAAACTATTGGCATAGTAGTGCTTATGAAAATACCTCTCCTGGGGAAGCCGCGGTTGGCAAACAAACGTAGAAAGTATGGGTTATTTGCATAAAAATATAGAAATCAATGTCATAAATCGTACATGTTGAAACTGGTGAGTTGGTGCATGTTTTGCTGTGTATATTCTCAAAAAAAAAAAAAAAAACCCACACACAAATAAAATTTAGAAGAAAAAAAAACTTAGTCCAGATGGTCCAGGTTAAATCGTGTAAAAAGAGAGGGAGACTACAGATCTGTGCAGGTCACAATTTGTTTTAAAGAGCTTTGCCTCCGAAAGAGAGTCTTCATTATAATACCTCACACGCATGCAGTGCTTTAGGGCTTATGAAGCACTTTCACACATTACCTCATTTCATCTTCATAATCAGGGGCCCTGGTCGCCCAGTGGTTAACGCACTCAACTGCTAACAGAGAGGTTGGTGGTTCGAATCCACCAGCTGCTCTGCAGGAGAAAGATGTGGCAGTCTGCTTTTGTAAGGATTTACAGCCTTTAAGCCCTATGGGGCAGTTCTACTCTGTCCTACAGGGTTGCTGTGAGTAGGAAATCGACTTGAAGGCAATGGGCTTTGATCCTACAAACTGAGTAAGACATTTCACAAATGAGGGCAATGGGGTTGATGAGGGTAAATGAATTACCTACAGCGCTGTTTCTCCAAGAGGGAAACTGTGCGTCTTGGACGGGATGCTGCTTCGTTGCATGACAGGACGGGCAGCAGTCACGGGCACCAACTCGTTCAATGCCAATCGTCCTGCTCGGTCACGGTCACAACCAAGCCCCCATCCAACCACAATTTCAGTGCTCTCTAGGCTAACTGTCCCCTCCCTCCCCACAGACAGCCACTGATACAGAATTGGGCCACAGGGAAATGCCACACTTTTAGTAAGTCACGTAGCCAAGACTCCAAACTGGGCCTCCAGATGGCAATTCCAGCACTCTTTCTACCATATTGTCATTGTCCGCCATCAAACGTGTAGCCTAGCCAGGCATACATAGTCTCCATAAAATACTTCCCATTGTTTCAGTTACCAGGGGAACGACCTTAATGTAACTGGGCAGAAACACAGGGTTATTGTCAGGAAACTGGGAAAAGACCAAACGATCCTTGGGATAATCCTGCCTTTGCCAGAACAGCTTTTCCTTTTCCTTTTTTTTTTTTTAAATAACATAAGTGACTGGAATCTGCACCAAAGGACAAATAGATATAGCAGAGCCTTATACAACACAGAAGCCCACAACACAGAAGCCCCAACGGTGAAGTAGTTAACAGCAGGCTGCTAACCAAAAGGTCAGCAGTTCAAATCCACCAGTGGCTCCTTGGAAACCCTATGGGACAGTTCTACTCTACCCTATAGAGTCACTATGAGTTGAAATTGACTTACTAGCAATTTTTTTTTTTACTGTAACACAAGGGTTAGGTCTAGGCTTATCTTGCACATCAGTAACCTCTTAATATTCAATTTAATAGGTGTGTCCAGTTAGGGGCCAAATTAGATGTTTAATTAAGTATACCTGTAATAACATGTAAATAGTTCTAACAGATTTTTAAAAAAAAAAAAATTTCTTCTACTTATTATTATTCTGCTTGGGATGTAATTTTATATTTCAGTTTTTCTGTGAAGCAGTAAACTTGCTGCTTCTGGATTTAATCTTGCCGATAAACAGGAGTCTGTGGCTTGGACTGCCTAGGTTTTTTCATAGATTTTGTTTTTCTCCAGTTGATGTACACACGCTCCATTTCACTGTATTCCCCACTACTCCCACCTGTGTTACCCCAAACGCCAGACTGCTTTAATCTCTTACCCTCACATGCATAATCTCTGCAGGAAACTGAGTTTGCTACCCATGCAGAGTGCAATAATCATCAAAGAAAAATGTATTGGGAATAATGAAAATGGAATACACAGGATTTTATGGGTTAAGAGAATACAAGCTTCTCACCTTCTGAGACCTTGGTTTCCCTGCATATGAGATGATTATTAGTTCCCAGGTCACAGGTGGCTCGTGGAGACTGAATGAACAGATAAATGTGAAAACACTTTGATAAAGCTCCAAGTGCAACTATCTACACCCACCCATGGACTATCCATTAAGGGTCTACCATTTGCTAGAAACACTTCTGCATTCTGGGTCAAGAAGAGTGAGCAAATCAAATCTTCATCAAGATGTTTGTATTAGCTCTCTAGGCTTTATACCCAATGCTAACGAGTACCGCACTTATTTCTGATGGTCATTTCTTTGATACAGAACCAAAAATAGTGGTCCTATACTGAGAAAGATAAGCAAGGTATGTGGTGGATGGAGAAGTTGGCGGAGGTGCTGAGTTTCAGCTATCCACTTGATTGCAGATTCAGGTGCTATCCTTGCCAAACAGCCAGCCTGTTGTCAATCAGCAGTGGGGTGTCCTCTGCCGATATGTACTCCTTCCTCTCTTCTGTCCACCACCACCAAGCGGGGAGGTTCCCTCTTTGCTCCTAAAGTATCCGGTGCTTTGCTCTATTCAGGCACCTACCCACTACACTGAACTCCGTCATTACAGGAGACCAGAGCTTCTTCCCATAGTCCCATGTCTCCTCTGGCGGCCTGGCACCTAGGGGGCCTCACCTTTTCCACCTGGTGAGAGGTACAGCCGGTGCCACTCTTTGAAAATCACCCTCTCTCTCCTCCAGCCCACAGCAATTGACCTAAGTTGCTTCTCTAGGCTCTGACGTTTTTACAAATCGGGATCAGCTCCAACATAAAAGAGAACATTTACCCCCATCTGAGTTCAAATCTCTTTTCTAGTCCACTTTAATCACAATCATCTGCTAGCAATCTTCCCCCCTTGGATGTGCTTATCAGCTAATACCTGCAGCCAGTGAGGAAATGGTGGAAACACTTATGCTGATGTCTTTGTTCCCCCCTCACCACCCCCCCCCCACATTTTTCCCTGGAAGAGTAAACACAGGAAAAACAAGGTGATAGGATAATGGCTATGCGGAGTGCTAGAAACTAAATTAATTAGAAACCCCACAACCCCGCTCAGTCACAAAGTCTCCCCACGGGAAATCGGTCCCATAGCTGCACAAACATGGTTTAAGAAGCCTTTCAATACAGGGCCTTTCCCCTTTCCAGTGATCTCAAAGCTATCGCATTGGCTGATGGACGTCCTGGGCCTGGAGATTTCTCTCCTGAGATAAGATTGCACATGTTCTGGGGAGCCGTGATTATGTTATTCTTATAACAGAAACACATGCACACATAGAGTTCATTTCATCCAATCCCAAGCTACAGGCTCCATATGATACTTCCTTCTATTATCCAGCTGTCATTCTATAAACTGGCGTACAGTGTTCTCACGTGTCCTCATGCGAACGGTGGACTTTACCAGCTCTTGGCCAGAAACTATTCCAATTTGCTGGGAAGATATATGCCTTCATCTGCACAAACGGCAGAGTCATTGCTTCTCCTGGACATACCATTGTGGAGAAGCGTGTACATTCCAAAGATTGTAACTTAGGGTATTTGCTTTTAACCACCCCATTCATTTTAAAAGCAGCAGCTCATGGAAGCTTTCTGAGGTCCGGGGCAGTTTTTAAACAGAGACCACTCACTTTCTAAACATAGGTACAGGTGTCCTCCGCTTTTCGAAAGTTCACTTTACACCACTTTGCTTTTACAAAAGACCTACCTGTTTTTGCTAACTGAGAAATTGGAAGATTTTCACTTTTACCCAGGTGCAAAGCACAAACAGCAGTCAGCATTTGTTGTGCAGGCAGCCATGGAAGAGGCAGCACGCACCCCAAGCAGCAAAGGTGGCGTCGCCAAGCTCCTTCCCCAGGAACTACACTCGGCATCTCAGCATCAAGCTACCATAGCTTTGAACTATATCTGTGAAACAACATTGTACATAAATTATTGCTACTTTATACAGGCTTTATGTTTATCATATCAATGTCCATGGAAGCAGTGCTCAAGAAATCAAACGATGTATTACATTGGGCAAATCTGCTGCAAAAGACCTCTTCAAAGTGTTAAAAAGCAAAGATGTCACTTTGAGGACTAAGGTGCGCCTGACCCAAGCCATGGTGTTTTCAATTGCCTCGTATGCATGAGAAAACTGGACAATGAATAAGGAAGACAGAAGAAGAATTGATGCCTTTGAATTATGGTGCTGGCAAAGAATATTGAACATACTATAGACTGTGAGAAGAACGAACAAATCTGTCTTAGAAAAAGTACAGTCAGGCGCTCCTTGGAAGCGAGGATGGTGAGACTTTGCCTCATGTACTTTGGACATGCTAACAGGAGGGACCAGTCCATGGAGATGGACATCATTCTTGGTAAAGTAGAGGGACAGCAAAAAAGAAGACTACCCTCAGTGAAATAGACTGACACAGTCAGTGGCTACAACAGTAGGCTCAAGCACAACAAGGATTGTGAGTGTGGGGAAGGAGCAGCCAGCATTTCGTTCTGTTGTGCACAGGGTCACTGTGAGTTGGAACCGCCTTATTTTACAACAACAGCCTTATTTTATGTTTGGTTTGATATGATTTGCTGGGTTACTTTTTGGGCCTGGGAATGCTCAAAAATTTTTCCCTTATCAATTAATGGTAATCGCTTTACATCATTTTGACTTACGAAAGGTTTCATAGGAACACTCTACTTTTGGGTAGTGGGGAAAACCTGTATAGTAATAAGGTCCCTATGTGATGCACATGGTTTGTGCTCAATTACCAAACTAAAGGTTGGCAAGTTCAAACCCACCCAGCGGTATCACAGAAGAAAAGGCCTGGCAATCTGCTTCTGTTAAGATTACAGCCTAGAAAACCTCACGGAGCAGCTCTACTCTGTAACACATGGTGGCACCATGAATTGGAATTGACTTGACAGCAACGAACAGCAGTATAATAATAAGCATCGTAATAGCTAACATCTATCTTGTGCTATGTGCCAGGTGCTGTGCAGAACTTCACATACACTTATTCTCACAAAAACTCTTTGAAGTCAATATTATTATGTTCATTTTCCAGATGAGAAAACTGAAGCCTAAAGTCATGCTGCAAATAAATGGCAGAGCCACTAGTCACAGCTAGCTAGTCCAACTTCAGGGTGCACACTTTTATCCCCTACATGAGGCTGCTTCTGTGACAATATTCCTACTGTCACGGCCAGTGATTCGAGAATCAAGATGGTGGCTTTCATGATGGCATGAGCATTGGGTCCTGAATCCTGGATTACAGTAATGGCTCCATCTCCAAATCACGATCTCTCTTAACCTTCAGGATTTCATTTGATTTGGGCATAAGAAAACTCGTTCAGTATTCCTCATAGATATTTCTAAAATTTAAATCAGGTCGCAGATATGATCTTCTAGAATCTAAGCTCAATGAACATATTATCCAAAGGATCCCAAATACCTAGAACCACATTTGGAAGTGCTCTAAATGTTTGCTGAATGATGAAGGAGTGATCCCACAATGGAAAAATCACTACACACGAGGCATTAAATTCAGCAAGCATCTGTTATGTAGCTGGTCTCAGCGGACTCTCAAATCAGTGCTATAAGGCTTCATAAACAATTAAACTGAAGCCTCAGGACCACCCTGCAGCGTAAGCATCTGAATTCTCATCTGTACAAAACAGGTAAAGAAAGCAGAGGCTTGGAAAAGCTAAGTGTCTTGCCCGAGAGAACACAGCTAGTAAGTCTTAGAGCTACTGTTTGAACCCAGTTTCCCCCTGGTCAGGAAATGGTGAGAACACAAAGATGATTACACGACTGTCTCTTTCCTTAAGAAGCTAACACTTCATTGTTCATACAAGTAGCCATGTACATAAATAACAACTGAGACCTTTCAGGTTAGAGTTATAAAAGAAACAGATCAAACACAGAGGATGAGAATACTGCATAGACTTATCTGGGCTTGTGAGTGCCCAGGGTGTGCGAACAGTTAATGCACTCAGCTGCTCACCAGAAGGTTGGAGATTCAAATCCAGCCAGAGGTGCCTTGGAAGGAAGGCCTGGCGATCTATTTCTGATAACTTCAGCCAAAAACCCTATGGAGCAGATTTCTACTCTGACACACGCGGGGTCGCCATGAGTTGGAATCAACTGGTTTTCGTTTCTCAATCCAGGCTGCGCTTAAGAATCACTGGAGCTTGCTCCTGGTATTTTTTCAAGTTACCCCACGTGATCTGAGTGTGCAACTAGGTTTGAGAACCACCAATTCATGTAAATCTCTTAAAGAAGTGTTTTATAAAAAGCCTTAAGGGATAAATAAAGTGGCTTTATGATCTCAGAGGAACAGGCAGCTTAAATGACTTGCTCAAGGCTACAGGGTATAATAATGTCAAAGTTAAAACAGAATCTGGAAGCCGCATGCCTAGATCTTAGAGAACATTTGTGAGATAAAGGTGCAGCCCTATCTACCGTAAAAAAAAAAAAAAAAAACGAAGGCATTAAATATGACCAGGCAGGTGGTTTCACGCTAACAGAAGACACCGAGAATAAATTTCACTTTGGAGCAGAATTTTCACTGAGCGACATAAATTCTAGCTTGAGAGGAACTTGCTACCAGTAGAACTAAGAAAGGGAGAGCAGGGAAGAATCTATTTAATTCTGTCTCTCCGTACACCAGTCGTCATCAGCTTCTGATGTGAAAACACCGCGCTTTGCTTAGTCCATATCTATAGATCCCAGAGGTAAAAAGACAAGCGGCTGCGGCTGAGGCATCGCCTCGTGTGATGGACGAAGCCAACTGCTGCAGCTGCTGAACAACCTCCCAGTCTCACAGTCATGATACCAAAGGGCAGAGAAGAAGGGGACCTTCTGCTTCTTGCTGGCTACGGACTCATCTGTGCTTGCGTGGATGGACCAAAGAGCCCCTCCACTCCTTTAAAAACCACCACCATCAACTCCTTATTGTTCATTTTTCAGGATCCGCTTCCACTAGGTAGGGAGTATTTGTTATTGACCTATTTGTATATTTAAAATTAGAAAAGAATAAGAAAGCCACCGACCACTTTCTTTGGGTCCTGGTTCTCTTTTAATGGTCTGTTCTTGGGGAGAGTCCAGGCTACTTTACTGGCCTGAAAAAAATAGTACAAATTTTTCTACTATTTGTGGGTTTTTGAAATGATAGTTTCAACTATTATGGCTTCTAGAGCCTTTTAATATGATTTTTATCCTGGGGGAGATATTCATTGTCAAAATTCTGGGCTTTGGACTAATATAAAATGGAATCTTATAAGTGCTTGGCAACTAACTGAAAGATTGGCAGTTCGAATCCACTTAGAGGTGACTTGGAAGAAAGGCCTGACAATCTACTTCCAAAAAGTCACTGCCACTGAAAACCTCACAGAGTACAATTCTACCCTGAGACACATAGGGTCACCACAAGTCAGAAGCGACGTGACAGCACCTGGTTACTAGTTTTAACTGGTATCGAAGAATAAAGTTTTTCAAACTGGGCTCTGCAGAGCCCTGTAGCCCTTCGGGGTCCCCCATAGAAGGCATAAGGGAGACAGAGAGAGAAGCTGGAGCTGAGCCTGGTCTCTCTCCTTGCCCTCCATATCTCTTCCCCTCAAAGAGAGAATGCCCATTTTTATCTGTTTACATATTATGGTTCTGCATAGGATTGCTTTTAAGAAAACTCAGTTACTAAAAAAAATATTAATGGGGGAAAAATCAGGTCATAAGCCACACATATACTATAATCTCATTTGTTCAAAAAATGTATATATGACTATGTAATACACAGAAAAAAGGATACTAGAAATATGTGCACTGAATTGTTCTTTCTGATGTGATCAGTGATTATGATCATATTTTTCTGTTTTTCTTATTTGAATTTTACAGGTTTTCTGTCATGGGATTTTGTAAGAAGCAAAAATAATCATGAGTGTAGATAAAAGAAGAAGTCATGTTTTCAACAAATTTGAGGACTCTCGGGCAATGTGAAGATGTGGTCTCTTGGCCCCACAAAACACCAAGAGGGCTCTTCTGGCCACATAGGTTTAGGATAACACCCTGCTTTGGGGCATCTCATGGCTTGTTGTTACTGTTAGTTTTTTATTTATCGAGTCAGCTCTGACTCACGGCAACTCCATGTACAACAGAACAAAGTGTAGTCCAGTCCTGTACCGTCCTCACAATGACTGTTACATTCAAGTCCTTTGTTGCGGCCACTGTGTATTTTTAGTGCCCTCCAACTTAGGGGTCTTACCTTACAGCAGTATAGCAGACAATGTTCTGTTGTAACCTATAGGACTGTCAATGGCTTATTTGTGGATGTAGATCACCAGGCCTTTCTTCCTAGTCTCTCTTAGTCTGGAAGCGCCACTGAAATCTGTCTACCATGGGCGACCATGTTGGTATTTGAAATACCAGAGGCATAGCTTCCAGCATCATAGCAATACACAAGCCAACACAGTACAAAAACTCGCAGCTCGGTGGTGCTTACACATCCGTAAGTGCGGCAAGCTGATGCCTTTTCACCTGGCTCCGCCCATCTTCTTTAGAATGGTCAGCATTTCTAACTGGATAGAGATGGGCTATCTGGCGGCAAGCAATTCAGACTCAAAGGATGGCCTAACACACTGGAGAAAGATGTCTTCATTTTATAGCAAGGAAGCAGAGAGGCAAGTGACTTCCTGAGGCTCACCACACACTGGTTATGGAAATCAGGTCTTCTGAGTTCCTCTAAATCAACTGGGTGTTAGTGCTTCTTCAGTGACACTGAGGCAGGAGCAAAGTGGTTAAGGGCACCAACCTTGGGGTCAGATCTATTAGAGCCTCAGTTCCACCCCATATCAGCTGTGACTATGGGCAAGTCACCCACCCTCTCCATGCTTCAGCCTCCTCATCTGAAACACCAGGGTTGTGATATTACCACACAGGGTTTCCGTGAGGCTTAGTTCCAATCATCGCATACATATCAGTTAATACTAACCAAGACCCAGCCTGGGATCACCAAGCACTCACTAGTATGCTAAGTAGTATTATCAAAGTTCATTTGATCCTCCTGTCTGTCTGCTCTTCCTGGAAGCATCAAAACTGTATTTGATTCTGAGTCCAGCTAAGTCATGGAGGACAACCTAATCGTGTAGGTAAGGGGCTTCCTTGGCCTTTGGGAAAATTAAGGCAAGAGAGTACCATGTTCTCGCAATTACAATTACAGAAATACACCCCAGTAACAGTGAGTGGAAACCCTGGTGGTGCAGTGGTTAAGAGCTACATCTGCTAACCAAAAGTCGGCAGTTCAAATCCACCAGGCACTCCTTGGAAACACAGGGCAGTTCTACTCTGTCCTATAGGGTAGCTGTGAGTTGGAATTGACTCGAAAGCAATGGATTTAGTTTTGGTTTCATTTAACAGTGAGTGGTCCCATAATCAAGTCTGTCATCAGACTTCAAATACGGAGTTTTACTCCCATTGCCCATTTGCTTGGAGGAGGGAATAATTTTTAGAGAAGTGAGTTTCGTTATTTGGAATATAAACTATAAAATATCTTGAAACAGACAATTTTATATAATTTAATTGGAAAGCTTTCTAAATCTTTGCAAAACGTAAATCCACTTTCTGAAGAAATAATGCCTAGTGATGGCTTTTGAAATGGAAAAATGGAAATTAGAGCACTTTTTTTTTATGCGAATAAATGAAGATACCTAATATAGCAAAGTTACCTCTCCCTGTTAAATACTACCTTGGAATAGAATAGAAAGGACTGATAATGCAGGTTTCCTCACAGTAAATTTACATCATCAGGAAACAGTAGGCAGACTGTGGTGTTAAACTCAGAAAATCCCATGTAAAATGCCACATTTCTGTTGGATTTTCCAAAAACCTATTTTCTTCCTGATATTCATATAAACTCCAAACCCAGTTCTCTTGAGTCATGTCTGTAAAATGACATCCAGATGTGTTTTCCTTGTTACTTCTCATTATTGAGTCTGTGATTTGGTGTCCTTGGCTCTTCATGAGAAAATATGGGGCCGTGTAAATTAAACATCAGTTTCCTTTATCATCACACGTATACACCTTGTAATCACGAATTATGCAGGCCAGTACTGGCTGTCTTATTATGAGAGAGAGCAGCTGCGTGAACCTCACAAAGGGGACATGGCAAGTGTCTCAAAGGGCAGAATTGAGCTGCGCAGTCTTGACAGGAGGAACTGTCAGACAGTCTCCTGTTTACTGTGACGTTTAAAGAACAGTTCATGGAAAACCAGCTTCCCCATCCTGAGCCTAGACTTGACAATGCCCAAAAGAATTAAAAATGACAAGGAAAAAAGTGAACTGTTTACATTAAATTATCTTGGAATAACTGTTTGCATTGCTGGGGGAATCAAGCTCGTTGGATGGCTCCACCAAAAGCTAATGGAGTCCTTCTCTCTCTCTCCTCCTTGCCCTTCATTCTTCACCTTCCCCCCCCACCCCTTTTTTTTTTTTATCTACAACTGCACCTGCTGTCCAGGTGAGATTTACTGACTGAATGGTTCTGTCACTGCACACATTTGGTGAATGCTTTCTGGTTAATCCAGAGGCTCAGAACTCTAGATGTACGTTGACATCACCTGGGGAGATGTTTTAAAGGTACTGAGACCTGGGTTTCCAGGTTCTTCAGAGCTTCTGGGGAGTACCCAAGTGCGGCTATGGTTGAGACTCACTGGTCTAAACACATGGGATTCAAAGATAAGGCATTTCTCCTGCTCTCCAAGAGCTGACTGAGTAATCAAGCTAATTCAGACCCAAATAAACAAACAAAAATAACCTAAGAAATTCCTGGCACCAGCTTTCCTCCCTCATTCCTATTATGACCTATTACATGTCAGATACTGAGGCAACAGAGGTGGTGCCCTGTCCACCAAGAGCACGTGGGCTGGCGGAGGACACAGACAATGAACACGACAGAGAGAAAGGAAGGCGCTGGATTCAGGGAGATCGTAAAGGGAAGGTCCCTTGGCCAGCTACGACGGAGGCTTAGGCAAAAGCCTCTCTGAGGAGTTAATACGTGACCAGAATTGTAAATGCTGATTTGGAGGTAGCCTGTATAATGTGTGTATACATGCATGTATATATGTACATAGAAGTGGGCATGTATGTATGTGTGTATGTACATATGTATATATGCACATTCGTGATATACAAATATGTGTATGTATATATGTGTGTATATGTATGTGTGTATGTATGTACATGTGTGCATGCCTGTATATGTTTATATACGTTTATATGCCCCATGTATGTGTGTATATGTACATATAATATGCACATTTATGTGTGATATATCAACGTGTGTATATGTATACATTATGTATGTGTATGTAGATGTGTGCATTATGTACACGTGTGCATGCATGTATATGTTTATATACGCTTTTATGCCCTGTGTATGTATGTACGCATGTGCATACACATATGTATATATACACACACACACATATAATAAAGGAAACCCTTGTGGCGTAGTGGTTAAGTGCTACAGCTGCTAACCAAGAGGTCAGCAGTTTGAATCCGCCAGGCACTCATTGGAAACTCTATGGGGCAGTTCTACTCTGTCCTATAGGGTCACTATGAGTCAGAATCAACTCAATGGCAGTGGGTTTGGTTTTTGGTTTATAAACATAAAGGGAATGTAGTCAGAGGAAACAGCACATGCAAAGGCCACGAGTTACTCAATGGGGCCAAAGTGAAGGGTGCACTTAGGGTCAAGGCTGGAGAGCCTAGATTTGGACTATAAAAAGTATTGTGTGCCATACCTAGGAGTTGGAGCTCCATCCTGAAGGCTGTGGAGAAGCTTCTGAAAGATATTAAGCTAGAAAGGTTTCAGTTTGGGCATAAATTCTGGAGCCTTCTTTTGAGAAAAGGAGTCAGGAACACATTTATTCCTCCCAGGATGTCTATAATCAGTTTCTCTGGATACTAGCTGCCTCACCCATCTTTATGCCAGTGCAGACACCTTGCTGCTCAGCCTAAATTTATGAGATGTTTTGTAGCTGGCTCTTCACAACGGTAGGGAGGGCCTCACACCATTTCTTGGTGTCTGGAGGACATCGAGGCTCCTCTTCCCACTGATCCAGCAGTAATGTACTAACACTGATATCCCATCACATTCTGTGTGCCTGGGAACTTGCAGACATTTAATCTTTTTAATAACCTTTTTATGGTGATGTTATTACTGCCATTTTACCCATGGGGAAACGGGAGTAATTTTCTCAAGATCATGCAGCTCGTGTGGGACTGAGCTGGAATAAAAACTCGCATCTGACTGCAGAGTTGGGGCTCTTAGATCTTCCACTGCTCAGTTCCCCAGCCCACGTGGACAGCAGAAGGAAAGCTGCAAGAAGTGCAGCGCAGAGGAGCTGCACACTTAGAAACACCCCTACGAAAATCAGTCCAAAAGGAAAGGTGAGCAAAGCACAGCCAGCTTCTTCCAGTTGTACCATTAATTTGGGTCCGCCACGTGGGCCAACCAGAACTAATTTTCAAGGTAGCTTTCTGGGTTGGGTTCATCTTCCAGAAGCAACTTGGAATGCCCCCTGATTCACGTCTGGGGCTACCCAATGTTCTGCCCTCTGTTTTCTTTTGATCTCATGAGCTGTCCTCTACCATGTTTCACAATGAATGATGTCATCCCTCCATGCCAGGACATGAGCCATAGCCAAGTAGGAGACATTTCTTAACATTAGGAGACCACAGAGCAAGCGACCATAGCGGAAAGAATATGGAACTGAAGTCTGATGCAGGTTTCAACCTTGGTTTCATCACTTACTAGCTGAGTTGACCTGTGGCAAATGACCTACCCTCTCTGGGTCTCATTTTCCTTAACTGTAAAGTACAGCAAAATTGTCACCACCAGACACGATGCATAAATGTCTAAGACTTGCCACATAGTGAGCCCTCAACAAATGTTAGCCTTTCATTTCCTTCTGATGCGATTAAGGAGCTCTAGTGGTGCAGTGGTTAAGAACTACAGCTGCTAACCAAAAAGGCAGCAGTTTGAATCCATCAGCCACTCCCTGAAAACCCTATGGGGCAGTACTACTCTGTCCTATAAGGTCACTATCAGTTGGAAACAGCCTGCAAAATGCATGTGCTGAAGCTGACAGACAGGGGTGGCTTTATATGAATGGACTAGCTTTTAAGAAAATGGATGCAACTCTGATCCCTTTGAGAAATCCATGTGTTCCTTAAGTACGTCACTGAGGAGTGAGTTATGAGTGACCATCACCTGTACAGACTGGAAAAGACGTGCCTACTTCTGGAGCATCCCAGAGATCAGCCCAGGGGCTCATTCGCTCTGTGTATTACTGACCTCACTAACAAATGGCTAATGAAATCATGAGGCTTGGAGATGAGTCAGAAATGTGTGGGTCTCTAGTTTGACAGAGGTGGGAAACACAATTTGAAGTGACATGGAGAGACAAAGCTTGGTTTACAGATGGCAAATAAAAAAGCCAAAATTAGGAGGCAGGATAAGTACAGACCATGCAATACTTGGAAAGTCAAAGAGCTTTCAGATACTGTAAAGGTAAGAAAACCCAGTGCTAAGGTCATTCACCTGGGATTCTTCAACAACAAGGAATTCTTCTACAGTCCTTACGGAATCTGTGAAACCCCTAAAACTGTATGCAAAACGTGGTGGGTGCACAGAGTTTTAGGCCAGAAAGTCTGCATTCTTCAGATTTCTAAGGGTTAAAGGCACAGACTCTGGGTTCAAATCCTGCCTCTACTACTTTGTGGGTGATTGCTAGGAAATTGCTTAACCTCTTTGGTATGAATAATAAAACATATCTCATACAGTTGTTAACTAGGGGAGTTAATATTTATAAAATACTTAGAGAAGCACCTGGGTCACAGTCAGTATTTATTAATAATCTTGGCTATAGAAGAAACTGCTAGGACCCTAGACTTGTGGAATTAATGGGCAGATTGCTTCAGAGATCTGAGCATCAGATTTCCCATATATAAAATGAGACTTCTCCAACCCACATACTTTTGAGCACCTGCTTTGCTCCAGGCACTGGGCAGGCCCTTCAAATATCAAGGTGAATAAGATAACTCCCCTTTCCTGGAGGAGCTCCTGGTCTAGGGTGAGTGGACAACTGTAAAATAAACATAAGTAGATTAAGTACAATTAACTGCAAAGTCCAATGACAGAGGATTATGGGGGCACAGATGAGAGATGTGAATTCCACATTTGTCCAGGAAAGCTCTGCTTAAAGAGGTCGTATTTCAAAAGGAGTAGGGAGGGGGATGGTCAGGGCCCTTGACGCAGAGAGGTTACACAATGGCTCAAAGGGAGCCCTCCGTGGTGCAAATGGTTAAGGGCTCAGCTATTAACCAAAAGGCTAGTGGTTCAAATTTGAGAGGCCTAGGAAGAAAGGCCTGGCAATCTAATTCTGAAAGATCACAGCCACTGAAAACCTATGGAGCACAGCTCTACTCTGAAACATGTGGGTTCGCCATGAGCCATACTCAATGGCAGTGGCTTTTTTTTTTTTTAAGGTGAAAAACAACATTGTGAATGTGAAGGGCCATGTGCTGCTGGAGCCCAGAATATGAGACAGAGTGGTGAAAACGGAGAAGCAGGGCGGGCTAGACCGTAAAGGGCCCAATTCCTCTGCAAAGAGCTAAGACTTCCTGTGGTATCAAGGACCAACTAAGGGCTTACACAGAGGGATGTATCTGGTAGTGAGACTAAAGACTGAGTTGGAGAGGTATAGGACTGGAGGAAGGAGACTAATTAAAAGAGGTCTTCGAAGTAGACAGAAATGATGATTGCAAGAGCTGGGATCAAAACATGCACCAGGTTCCTGGCTAAGGGGATACAATGGAGCCAGATGCAGTAAACACTTATGAGATGAACATGGACTGACTTGGTGGCTGATTACACAAGGGATGAGAGGGGGTGGGCGCATGCAAGCGTAGCTACTGGGATTTCTAACTTGGGTGCATGGTGATTGCACCACCTGACACAGGAGATTCAGGGCGGGGGCGAGGGGAGCTGAGTCATGTGTGGAGGGACGGGCAGGGAAGGATGAACTCCCTATGCAGCACACTGAGTTGGAGTAAATTGAGTCGGCCATGTTAAGTGAACCCAGGATAGGTCTGTAATAAAGATTAAATTAGATAATGTGCGCGGACTGCTTTGTAAACTACAAAAAAACCTAATTATCCTCATTATTATTGCCGCTGGCTTACTGTATGACCCCCACAAGTTTTTATTTAACCTTTCTCAGCCTTAAACTTCCCATCCTTTTAAACAAGCATAGTGACCACCCCTTATCTCTAACTCATAAGGACATTTGGGTATAAAATGAAGTTGTCTATGAAACATTGGGTTCTTTGTGGTAACGACATATAAATCCAATGTAATATTATTAAATGGTATTAAATTCAAAGAGACGAGATGGTGTACCACAGTGATGTCCACAGTATTTAATAATAATATCCCAGAATGCATGGTTTAACACGACAGCCAGATCACCATGATATTCTTAATCGCATAAATGAAAACTTAGTTTTTCTGTCATAATGTCTACTTTAAAAACTCTTTCCTAGAAAACAAAATAGTGTGTATGTTTTTGTAGGTGTATAATTTTTATATGTGTACACTTGTTTGCATGTGTGTTTGTGCCTTAAAGTGTGTGTACCCGTCATATGTATAGATGGGAAATAAATAATCAATATAGTTAACAGCCTGGTTAACAGCCTAGAGTTGACTGGTAAGCCAAAGTGGAAGCAGTAAGAGTTTTTATAATGTTTTCACATTCTAATACAAGCCCTTGACATTCTGACCAGAAGAACTGGCTCATAGGAAATAATCCAAATCCAAAATCAAGGACTGGAAGTTATCCAAGATATTCAGAAATCGGAGTCTCCAATGGGGCAGGATCTTGTCTGCACATCTGGTTTTTGGATTATTGCCAACCCGTTGTGTTACATCGACCAAGTCAGGAGATCATAACAGAATAAATTAGTTTAAGTCCTGTTCTGGGGTACTAATAATCTTGGCGCCTCCAAGAACCAGACAGTCTTCTTACTCATTCATCTAAAAGCCATTTGCTGTAGAGCAACAGGGACCTCATTTAATCCATTCCCCGTCTCCAGGCAGCAAACGAGATTCCTAAATTTCCCCCTGTAACACATTGTATTCTTTCACAGTCCTTATTGCTGGCAAATATCTCCTCTGAGCCTCATCTAAATCCATTGTCAGGTACCAACCAGCAGGTGAAATGTTGAGAGGAAAACAGATCTATCAGTAAGTGACTAAGAGAAGAAAGGAAAATCCTTTCACCCAAAACAAAGCAAAAGGCCACTGGCCTAGACTTGCATCTGGAGTCCCCAGAGTGATACGTGCACATGGCACGTGGCACAGTCACATAGGACGGGCTTATCTCCAAACCACCTTCCTGGGGAGGGACAAATCCTTAAGCTCCCGGGTACCCATTTTGGCATTTGGGTTTGCAAGATGTAAAATAATTCATATCAAAAGGAAATAGTAAAATGGAATATCCTATGGCCTCCTGGATCTCTTTTTATTATGGGGGCTTCCCTAAGAAGGCACTTTGAAACTATGTCTTCCAGCTACAATTTTCTCTCCCAAATATGTTAACATATTATTTCTCTCTGTCCTATGGCTCTCTCCCTCTACAAATGAGCATTGGGAAAACAGACTTATGCCTTTAAATCAAAGTATTTTTCACTTACCAAAAATATTTATATGACAGTTCTCTTATTCATGGGCATTAGCCATGAGTGTAAATTTAGACAACATATAGCCTCAGATTAAAACCAAACATGAAGAAACTATTCAAATCACATCCCAGAAGCAGATAATCCTTTTTGAAATAAACTAAGACTATTTGGAATCATTTGTATAGAGAACCTCGTTCATCATAGATAAAAAAGGGGACGGTATTCACGTATCAGCTCAGCAATAACAAGAGCTAAAACTAATACACCACTCCCCACTGCTAGGCACTATTCCAAGAGCTTTACGTATATTATCTCACCTGATTTTCACAAGAACAAGAACCCATTGAGGCAGGTACTATTATTATCCCCATTTTTCTGATGAGGATACTGAGGTGCAGAGAAGTTAACTTGCCCCAAGGCAGAGAGCTGCTAAGTGGTACGGAGGGACCGGAACCCAGAGAGTCACAGAGTCTGCACCCTTGGCCACTACAGAGTGAGATTTTCTTCAGTAAATCCACCCAATACAGACCACCAATTAAGATAACTCTTTTTAATTTCACCGCAAGACTGTGTTTAATTTTCTGCGTAATCACCACTCCATTCATTTAATCATCGCCATCACATTGACAATAACAATAATCTTAAGTGCTTTTTCTTGAGTGTCAGTGATGTCCCTAGCACTATAATGGCACACTGCCTAGACTATACCATTTAATTAAATCCTTCTAAAAATTACACTATGGCAGAGATTAGCCTTGTTTTATAGGTGAGGAAATTGAGGCTCAGGGAAGTTAAATGTCTTTCCTAAGGTGAAAAAACAAGGAGGTGAAGAGCCAGAATCCGGCCTCCATGGCTTGTGCCATTCCCATCTCACTCTATAGACCTTGACTTCGCTTAAAATTCTCAGAATTTAGAAGTTCTGCACTCACTTTCATGACGAGCAGGATTAACCATATATATGCAAACACAAGACCCCTGGTGTGGCAGTGGTTAAGAGCTTGGCTGCTAACCAAAAGGTTGGCAGTTCAAATCCACCAGCCACTCCTTGGAAACCCTATGGGGCAGTTTTACTCTGTTCAGTAGGGTTTCTATGAGTCAGAACCAACTCGATGGCACCTAACAACAACAACATGCAAACACTCTGCACTGTTAGACCAAAGTCCACTCCGAAGGCTCTTCAGACTAGACCCAGTGAGTCCGGTGGAGAGCCCAGGCTCTCCCTACCCCCGGACAGCATGCTACTTTGTAACCCATTAACAAACCAAACCCGTTGCCGTCGAGTTGACTGCAACTCATAGCAACCCTACAGGACAGAGCAGAGAGTGGTGGGTGGATTCAAACTGCCGACCTTTTGGTTAGCAGCTGAACACTTAACTAACCACTGTGCCAGCAAGGATCCGCTAATTTGTAAAGCACATGACAAATGTGTTTAAAATAAAAATGACGATTCATCATCAAGTTTAGTGACACTATCGGGCTCTGGTATAACCAAATGTTTTTTCATCTATGCTCCAATGGAAAATTTCAGGGTTTTTTGTTTTTTTTCCTGAAGCGCAAAAACATTAACAGGTAATTCTACCAAGAGTGGTCTTCCCCGTGAGACAAAGGATGCAGCTTAAAGTTAAAGTGTTAATCTTCCAAATACTATATGCAAATACCCAATCATTTAAGAGATTATTAATAATTGTTATTAAACAGAAAACAATTATTTTGCCCTGTTTTCTTACTCTTTGCTTATGATTAAAGCCACATGTATTTTTCCGTTATTAGTGAAGCCCCATGGTCATGAAACAGATATATCTTAGATTTCTATATTAAAGACAGACAACGTCTCATGTTTGTATTTCAAACAGAAGTACATGTGAGTTGTAAGATATCAAAATATAACAAAGACAGTAATCGGTGTGTGTGTGTGCAAGCTGAGGTTGGAAGGAAGCTGTAGAGAGGTGAATTCAACATCATCTGGGCCTGAAGTTACTTTCATTTTGTTGTTTCATCATTTTCAAAACAAAACTCCTGCTTTGTGGCCCAAGGTGGCTGCTAAAGATCCAGCCATCAGATCTGCTTTCTAGCCAGCAGAAAGGAGGAGAAGAAAGTTAAAGGACACTTCTTGGAAGTCACTCAGGCACTTGTGCTTTCATTCCATTGACCAGAATTTAGTCTGAAATTCCACACCTAGCTACAAGGGCGGGGGGGGGCGGTGAGGGGTGGGGGGTTGAAAAGTGTTTTCATTTTGTTTCCAAATCAGGTCCTATTACTAAGAAGAGAATAGATACTAGAAGACAACTAAAAGTCTCCACCGGAGTTTAAGAATGTAAAAAGATCAATACTTATTTTTCCTTTAAAATAAGATGCTATCCTAGGGCTTTGCAGGTATTCTCTCCCAAAATCTAGGCCTTTGGTAACTACATACAATCTAAAACTTTAATTCTGATTACATAATGTAGGGCTAAATGCAGACACTTCGTATATAGGAGCAAACGTCATTGCTATGTCCTTTCAAAATGGTCTTTCACTGAACCTCTACCACTATCATCTAGGAAAGGAGGGGGAAAAAAGGCACAGATCCAAAACACAGACATGAGGGTTAGACTCTCTCTGATAAGGTTAACCAGGGTTAAGTGTCATCCATTAGCACAAACTTTGCTTCATCAGGTTTGAAACACTAGGTTGCAAACAACAGAAGTCCTAGACTTGAAGAAACAGTCATAAAAGGTAAAATGTAAAACCACCTTGCTGAGAATGAGAATTCAGGGTGGATAATCTGATTCAGGTTGATAATACCCCCTATTTGACATACTTGCCTATTCTTATGGTTACTTTGAAATTTTCCCCCAAGTTGAATTCATGTGCAGTTTCCCCCGTGCCTTCTTTCTTTCTTCCTCTGTATGAGGAGCAAAGCACTCTCGGTGAACACCTGTTGGAGCTGAAGACACACAACACCCCAGGGTGGTAGGGAACAAGGAATCACCTGAGACTGGATACAAATGTAAGGAAGTTGTAAGGATCCATAGTTACCATCACCTCTGAATTGTATGAGGAATACAACTAGAGCCTTCAAAACCTCAAGGGTTGACTACACAGAATAGTAATGCAAATGAGAAAGTGGCTTTTTAGTGTAATACGTAAACTTAAGAGACAGTACTCTCTAGCTGGTGGTCTTAATTATGTGGTAAACTGAGAGGCTCAGATGCAGACAGATTTGGGGTCAAACTCTGGCCAAACTAATCAGGGTTGTGGGTTGCTAGCAAGAGAGAAGAATTCTGGTTAATTTAAGAAGAAAAGGTGTTTACCGGAAAAGCACTGTGTAAACAGCAGGGTCTCCAGGACGGCAGAACATGCTCAGAAAACGAGCAGGAACCAAGGCCAGGCTGCTGAGAAAAATCCAGATCATTCCTGGAAAAAGCCATGGAAACTGACCACCACCAGTGGGGCTTTTAACTCTGCCATCTTTATTCCCATGGGACACAGGGTGCTACCACTGTGGATGGAGTAAATTCTAAATGGTTCTGTCCCCTCTGCTTCAACTCTTCTACACTTTACATCTCAGAAGCAAGTGGCCATCAGACCAGCCAATCTCAGGTCAGATTTCCAGGCCTTGTCAGAGATATGAAGGAACAAGTATCTGGTCTTTTGGGCTTCGGTGTTGACAGACAGAGTCCCACATCCCAAGATTCTATTCACTGCAAGTTCCCCCAAAATAGAAGTATCCAGATGTTAAACCAAAAACCAAACCCAAGTGCCATTGAGTCGGTTCTGACTCATAGTGACCCCATAGGACAGAGTAGAACTGCACCATAGTGTTTCCAAGGAGCACCTGGCAGATTTGAACTGCCGACCCTTTGGTTAGCAGCCGTAGCACCTAACTGCTAGGCCACCAGGGTTTCCAGATGTTGGGTGGCCAAAAATGTAGCCCTTCATGTAGAACCTGCAACTTACAGTTAGGTGATCCTTTAACTCTGAGTCTCAGCCCATTAACTCTAAATGGAGGATAATTAATGCACATCTCATAGCTTTGTCTGAGGATGAAAAGAGACTATACATGCAAATGCAAGTGATAAGATTGATACTAAGCATTCAGTATACTGGCCTCCAGGGCAGTGTGAGGAAAGACAGGATAAATGCTTGAGGCCATCAACAAGGATATGAGGATCATTGCCATTACCATTATTATCGTCATAATTATAAAGAGATACTGAAAACTTGGATTCAATTCCCAATTCCTGTCATCCTGAAGCAATTGCCATGTAATTGTTTGATGTTGTTGTTGTTGTTAGATGCCATCGAGTGGGTTCCGACTCATAGTGACCCTATGCACAACAGAACGAAACACTGCCCAGTGTTGCGCCATCCTTACAACTGTTGTTATGCTTGAGCTCATTGTTGCAGCCACTGTGTCAATCCACCTCGATGAGGGTCTTCCTCTTTTCTGCTGACCTTGTACTTTGCCAAGCATGATGTCCTTCTCCAGGGATGGTGCCTCCTTACAACATGTCCAAAGTATGTAAGATGCAGTCTCACCATCCTTGCTACTAAGGAGCATTCTGGTTGTACTTCTTCTAAGACATTTGTTCGTTCTTTTGGCAGTCCATGGGATATTCAATATTCTTCACCGACACCACAATTCAGAGACGTCAACTCTTCTTCAGTCTTCCTTATTCATTGTCCAGCTTTCACACGCATAGGATGCAATTGAAAATACCATGGCTTGGGTCAGGCGCACCTTAGTCTTCAAGGTGACACCTATGCTCTTCGACACTTTAAAGAGGTCCTTTGCAGCAGATTTGCCCAATGCAATGCATCTTTTGATTTCTTGACTGCTGCTTCCATGGCTGTTGATTGTGGATCCAAGTAAAATGAAATCCTTGACAACTTCAATCTTCTCTCTATTTATCATGATGTTGCTCATTGGTCCAGTTGTGAGGATTTTTGTTTTCTTTATGTTGAGGTGCAATCCATACTGAAGGCTGTATCTGATCTTCATCAGTAAGTGCTTCAAGTCCTCTTCACTTTCAGCAAGCTAGGTTGTGTCATCTGCATAACGCAGGTTGTTAATGAGTCTTCCTCCAATCCTGATACCTGTTCTTCTTCATATAGTCCAGCTTCTCGGATTATTTGCTCAGCATACAGATTGAATAGGTATGCTGAAAGAATACAACCCTGGCACACACCTTTCCTGACTTTAAACCATGCAGTATCCCCTTGTTCTCTCCAAACAACTGCCTCTTGATCAATGTAAAGTTTCCTCATGAGCACAATTAAGTGTTCTGGAATTTCCATTCTTCCCAATGTTATCCATAGTTTGTTATTACCCACACAATTGAATGCCTTTGCATAGTCAATAAAACACACATAAACATCCTTCTGGTATTCTCTGCTTTCAGCCAGGATCCATCTAACATCAGCAATAATATCCCTGGTTCCATGTCCTCTTCTGAAGCCGGACTGAATTTCTGGCAGTTCCCTGTCAATATACTGCTGCAGGCGTTTTTGAATGATCTTCAGCAATATTCAGTATTAATGATATTGTTCTATAATTTCCACATTCAGTTGGATCACCCTTCTTGGGAATAGGCATAGTCAGTTGGCCAGGAAGCTGTCTTCCATATTTCTTAGCATAGATAAGTGAGCACCTCCAGCGCTGCATCTGTTTGTTGAAACATCTCAATTGATATTCCATCAATTTCTGGAGCCTTGTTTTTTGCCAATGCCTTCAGAGCAGCCTGGACTTCTTCCTTCAGTACCATCAGTTCCTGATCATACGCTACCTCTTGAAATGGTTGAACATCAGCTGATTTTTTTTGGTATAATGACTCTGTGTATTCCTTCCATCTTCTTTTGATGCTTCTTGTGTCATTTAATATTTTCCCCCATGGAATCCTTCACTATTGCAACTCGAGGCTTGAATTTTTTCTTCAGCTCTTTCAGCTTGAGAAATGCCGAGCATGTTCTTCCCTTTTGGTTTTCCATCTCCAGCTCTTTGCACATGTCATTACAATATTTTGTCTTCTCGAGATGCCCTTTGAAATCTTCTGTTCAGTTCTTTTACTTCATCAATTCTTCCTTTTGCTTTACCTGTTTGACATTCGAGAGCAAGTTTCAGAGCCTCCTCTGACATCCATGTTGGTCTTTTCTTTCCTTCCTGTCTTTTCAACGACCTCTTGCTTTCTCCATGGATGATGTCCTTGATGTCATTCCACAACCCATCTGGTCTTCGGTCGCTAGTGTTCAATGCGTCAAATCTATTCTTCAGATGGTCTCTAAATTCAGGTCGGATATACTCAAGGTCATATTTTGGCTCTGGTGGGCTTGCTCTGATTTTCTTCAGTTTCACCTTGAACTTGCATATGAGCAATTGATGGTCTGTTCCACAGTCAGCCCCTGGCCTTCCTCTGACTGATGATATTGAGCTTTTCCATCGTCTCTTTCCACAGATGTAGTCAATTTGATTTCCGTGTGTTCCACCTGGCAAGATCCATGTGTACAGTCACCATTTATGTTGGTGAAAGAAGGTATTTGCAATGAAGGAGTCGTTGGTCTTGCAAAATTCTATCATTTGATCTCCGGCATTGTTTCTATCACCAAGGCCATATTTTCCAACTACTGATCCTTCTTCTTTGTTTCCAACTTTTGCATTCCAATCACCAGTAATTACCAATGCATCTTGATTGTATGTTAGATCAATTTCAGACTGCAGCAGCTGATAAAAATCTTCTATTTCTTCATCTTTGGCCCTAGTGGTTGGTGCATAAATTTGAATAATAGTCGTATTAACTGGTCTTCCTCGTAGGCGTATGGATATTAGCCTATCACTGATAGCGTTGTACTTCAGGATAGATCTTGAAATAGTTCTTTTTGACGATAATGCAACAGGATAGATCTTGAAATAGTTCTTTTTGACGATAATGCAACAGGATAGATCTTGAAATAGTTCTTTTTGACGATAATGCAACAGGATAGATCTTGAAATAGTTCTTTTTGACCATAATGCAACACCATTCCTCTTCAAGTTTTCATTCCCGGCATAGTAGACTATATGATCGTCCAATTCAAAATGGCCAGCACCAGTCCATTTCAGCTCACTAATGCCTAGGATATTGTTTATGTGTTCCATTTCATTTTTGGCGATTTCCAATTTTCCTAGATTCATACTTCATACATTCCAGGTTCCAATTATTAATGGATGTTTGCAGCTGTTTCTTCTCATTTTGAGTCATGCCATATCAGCAAATGAAGGTCCCGAAAGCTTTACTCCATCCACATTATTAAGGCTGACTCTACTTTGAGGAGGCAGCTCTTCCCCAGTCATCTTTTGAGTGCCTTCCAACCTGGGGGGCTCATCTTCCAGCACTGTATCAGACAATATTCCGCTGTTACTCGTAAGGTTTTCACTGGCTAATGCTTTTCAGAAGTAGACTGCCGGGTCCTTCTTCCTAGTCTGTCTTAGTCTGGAAGCTCAGCTGAAACCTGTCTTCCATGGGTGACCCTGCTGGTATCTGAATACCAGTGTATTGTTCGATATGTCTCTTTAATCTCTTTTAATCTATCAGTTCCTTTTCCTCTTCTCTCTTCCTCCCTCTCTCTCATCTGTCTCTTCTTGTGACTTTACTGTTGTTGTTGAAGAGACCAGATTTTTTATTCTGAAGAGTTTCCGATAGCCCTATGTTCTCTGATTTTATACCCATATGACATGTGGCATGCTCCTCTGCCCCCTCTAATAGCTCTAGATGACTGATCAGATTCAGGTTTAATCTTCTGGCAAGACTACTGCATTGGCAGTATTTTGACTTCCATTAGTGTATGTATACTCCTCATTTATCAACTGCCTTGTTATTGGACATTTTGCATTTGTGACAATAGTAAAAAATCTACTGTCCAACTATTTTGCACATTAACAATTTACATCTGGCAGTAACAAATGCTAAGGTGCAAGGACAGAGAAACGCTGGCTGTGGTGGTTAACGTTATGTGTCAACTTTGGTGGGCTGTGATTCTCAGTGGCTTGGCAGTTATGTAATAATGCAATTTGGCATTTATGTACTGATGGAATTTGGCAGTTATGTACTGATGTAATTACGTAGTTACATGATGATATAATTTGGCAGTTATGTAATTATGTAGTCATCCTCCATTTTGTGATCTGATGTTCTCATTGTTCATTTTTCCATAACGCTGATTTTCACGTAATGACTTGGTCTTTATCAAGAAGGAGTGCATACACACACACACACACACAGACACATATACATAATGTCTAGTTATTACCTTTTTATAGCACCAGCAGTCACTTATGATCACTGCCTAGACCCATTAATTTCATTAAGGGTTACAAAATGATGATGGTCTAATTCTATCATCTGTTCTTCACATGTTTACTTGGATTGCTCTACAAGGAGGAGCTTCCCTTTATCTGGTTGGCCTGAAGCAGTCATGAAGAAAAACAGGATAAATGCTGGATTCTTTCCTTTTATTTATTAATTTTTAAAACATGTTGGTTTTCTAGCTTCCACCAAAAGCCATTGGTAAGTGTTTTTTCTTCATGTTATTATAAACTTTATGGGTTTGAATAAATTTAATGTGTTTCAAGACATTTCTGTTATTACTCATACTCATGCTGAAAGTACCTGCTGCTTGTCCAATCAGAGCCTATTCTAGCAGGCTGTCAAGTCCTTTTGACATGAACCTAGTAGGCTTTGATAACTTTGTTGACAACATCTTTGCATTCTGCTGTGACAAAATATTCCTGCCCCGCCACTTACGATTATGAAATCCCATCAGGATTTCCTTAGGAATGACTTTGCATCTATCTCTTCTTTTTTCTTCATTTGTCAGAGGTCCAGCCAGATTCATAATGGCCCTGATATTATCTCCTTAACTTGACCCATCACCAATCTTTTCTCCTGCAATCTGTACAACAGGGACTTTACAAATAAACACACACTTACTTCAGAGAAGTTTTCTCCTAATTAAAAATCTTTACTACCTCATCCCTCCTTACGTACAAAATAAGTCCAAATTCACTGACCTGACATCTGAGGTTTGCCATGATCTGATTCTAGCTGGCACCCTTTTTCTATAAATTTCCTGAAGTGTATCCTCTGCTCCAGGCAACGTACATCACCCCAAGCCTTTAAAAGTAGTGCCGTGCACTTCTCTACCTCTGAGAGTTTGCTTCAGCTGATCCATAATTTTTGCTTTTTGAAACCTCATTAATATTTCAGAATTCAGCTCAGAAGCCACTTCCTTTCGGGGGCTCTCAGAAGCCATGAGCCACCTTTATTTATCTCTTCCTTCTGGTATTTTTCACTCATGACTTCACATTGTAGTTATTTATCTACATGTCCAAAAAAAAAAAAATTTTTTTTTTTTTGCACTGAATAAATGAATAAATAGCTATGAACTTAAAATACCTCGGGTCAGAGCAACGTCACTAATACTTCCAATGTTTAATTATTCTTTTATTTAAAAAAATGTTCAAAAGATTTGTACTGGTACCATCTTCTGGCATTCATTTCCCAGTTCTCCAGGGAAATGCAAATGGACCACAAGTCCTAGAAAAGCTGCCTCAGCAGTGGCTCAATGCTTTATCTTGCACTCGACACTTTAGTTTCGCACAAAGGGAATGAACTGAATTCCTAAATGAATAGAACAAAAAGGCGGAAAACATCACTGTGATCACTGCAACTTCCACCACCTCTTTTGGAAGGCAGAATAAAAAAACCAGAAACAACCTGCAGAAAATAAAACATAAGTCTCCCAGCTCAAGTCAGAAGAGATTCCATCATCCTCAACCACAGTATTTTCAGTATTTATGGCCGATAGTCAAGAATATAGTGATATGTTGCCAGAGGGTATGGAAATATATGGGAGGAAGTCAGTAAAAAGAAAGATTGAATTTTCCCCTTTCAGTGTCATTTTTTGCTCACCTGACTGCTGCTCTGTTGACATGCATCTGAGCCTTTTCAAGGCCATTTGTAAAAAGAGCTTATTAAGAATGAACAAAAAATGCAGAAATCTCAGCTCAGCAAATTTTAAAAGTAATTTGCTTGCTACAATTGCAACCCACAAGGTCATCACCTCCTGAACTATGTACACTGAGAGACAGAATCTGGATGGTTAGAATCAACAGAATAAAATCACTAATCTCCCTCTTAAAACATTAAGTTCCTCTCTCTATGATCCTTTCATAGCTTTGCCCTGTGAAGGTCAAAGCAAGCAATCAGTGTATGTGGTGGCAGGAATACTCATCTTTTGGTGCAGTGAATTTTATTCTACTGTTTTTAAAATAAAGCACTACAATTTTCAGCTTCAAATCACACCTTTCTGAGGGAGAACACTCTTATTAATGGCAAAGGGAATGCTGGGAAATGCTTAGAGGATTGGGTGATCTCTTGCTGTCAGGAACATGGAGAGCAGTAAGAAGGGCATGGATGGTTATTTTAGGGGTCTCATCACATGATGCCTTCTACAAGGATGTGGGTTAGAGTATCACCAGGCTGGAAAAGTATAGGTTGCAAAGACTGCATAAATTTTTTGGTTGTTGGGATTGTTCAGGCATAAGTAAAATGTAGTTGTTTCCCCTAAACCAAAAACCAAACCCATTGCTGTCGAGTCAATTCTGACTCCTAGTGACCCTATAGGACAGAGTAGAATTACTGCATAGGGTTTTCAAGGAGTAGCTAGTGGGTTTGAACTGCCAACCTTTTGGTTAGCAGCCAAGCTCTTAACCACTGCACTACCAGGGCTCCATAGTTTCCCCTAAAAAAAAAAAAAAAAAACCATAATTTCCCCTATCTGCTCCCAAATGCCTTCAGTGGCTAACTAAAAGGCTGGTGGTTGAGTCAACCCAGAGGCACCTTGGAAGAAAGCCCTGGAGATCTACTTCCAAAAAAATCAGCAATATTATGGAGCATCCTAGATTTTCACTAGGTGTAAATTCTGAATATTTTCAAAGAAAACTCTAATTATAATGAAATTAAATATTCTAAATTTAAATTTTTCACAAAGCTATGCACCTGACAACGTATGCACCATGCCATCTTGCCATGACTTGAAATACTAAAGATCTCAATATTAGCCAATAAAATTGGAAAAAGGTATAAACATATTGAAAAGGAAGCAAACTTATTTCCATTTGTCATAATTGATTATCTGGAAACACTAAAAATAGTTGAAAATTATTTGAAAAAGTATTTTTTAAATTCATAGTTTTATGTCCACAAACACATAAAGTACCGTAAAAGTCTTTTCATCTGATGCAATCAGGATACTCATTGCCATCGAGTTGATTCTGACTCATAGTGATCCTACAGGACAGAGCAGAACTACCCCATAAGGTTTCCAAGGCTGTAATATTTATGGAAGCAGAATGCCACATTTTTCTCCCAAGTAGCAGCTGGTGGATTCAAACTGCCAACCTTTCTGTTAGCAGCCCACGCTTAACCACTGTGCCACTAGCTCCTTGTAATCAGGATAGCAGGACACATAAATTTGGTTGAAATAGAATACTATAAAAAATACGGTAACTTAAATATCTAATTTTACTTAAAACACATAATTATACATTCATTTCCCTTTTTTTTTTTTTTGGATGATTGGTTATGACTTTGTCTAGGTGCTTGAATTCAGTGATTCAAGGTGTACATCCCCCTTAACACCCATAATATAATGCCTCTGATTTGTAATTTTCTTTCTTTAAAGAGGAGTCAAAACTTAAAGAACTTGTGGAGTAATCTATCCAAAGAATCCTTCTAGATTTTTATGATTTTTCCCACAAAATTTTACTGTAATTTTGCCCAACTACAATTTAATGACATTTTTAGATATGATTTAATCTTCCCAAAACAATCAACTTGGATAATATAAACAAAGACTATCCATTGTTTTCACAGTCATGTCTATCAAGTTGTTGTTAGGTGCTGTCTAGTCTGTTCCAACTCATAGTGGCCCTATGCACAACAGAACAAAACACTGCTGGGACCTGAGTCACTCTCACAATTGTTGCTATGCTTGAGCCCACTGTTGTAGCCACTGTGTCGATCCACCTCGTTGAGGGTCTTCCTTTGTTTTGGTGACTCTCTACTTTACCAAGCATGATGTCCTTCTTCAGGGACTGATCCCTTCTGATAACATGTCCAAAGCATGTGAGATGCAGTCTCACCATCCTTGCTTCCAAGGAGCAGTCTGGTTGTACTTCTTTTAAGACAGATTTGTTATCATGAAGTTACACAATATTTCATTGAATTATGGGATTACAATAACAACTGAAAGTAGCTTAAACAAGTTTGGGAAGCACAATGACTCTTGATGAGCAAACACCTCAGCTGATGGGAGCAGAAACGCCCAGGTGTATTAGCGAGTAGGTGTTAGCCCCAAACATCTAGACATTTTACAGAGGGAATGGAGACATTTAGTTAATGCCAGGAGTCACTTAAGTGGGGACTATTTAATAAATACTATAATTTAATTAGGAATAAATTCAACAGTAAATACTTAGGAACCATAATTGACTCGACAGCAACGGGTTTTTTTTTTTTAATATTGAAAAATGCAAAAATAAACTGAGGTACATATTTTTTTTAATTAATGCAAATATATACCAAGGTCTTGGAGAGAAGGACTCAATGTCATAGAGATGTCAGCACTCCCTACGTTAATCTACAGATGCAATGGAATTCCAATCAAAATCTGAATGATCTTTTATTTTAAAACTGAAAGAATCATTAAAAATTGTTTTCTCAAAGGATACAAAATGCAGGAGGAATCCAGGATATTTTGATGAAGTATAACAAAAAGAACTTCTCTACAAATATATTCTAACACATATCACAAAGCTAGGAGCCCTGGTGGCACAATACTCGGTTGTTAACCAAAAGATCAGCAGTTCGAATCCACCCAGCAGCTCTTCGGGAGAAAGACCTGTCAATATGTTCCCGTAAAGATTACAATCTAGAAAATTCTATGAGGCAGTTAACTCTGTCACATGAAAATGACTTGATGGCACCTAACAACAACAAACAACTACAAAGCTATGGTAATGATATCCTAGCTACAATGGTGCAGAAAGGGAAAGTTGCCATGGCTCTCTACCTAGAGCTCAAAAATAAACTCAAATATTGATAAGAATTCAGCGTTATTTCATAAAGGAGGCATTTAAAATAAGTGCAGAAAAAAGAAGATTATTTAATCTATGCTATTAGGATCCCTAGCTAGTCGTTTGGAAAGAAAAATAAGTTGGTTCCATACCGCATTCATTACACCAACATAAATTTCAGACGAGCGAAAAATGTAAAGGTAATAAATAAAATCATAAAAACAAAAGAAAATGTGTATGAGCAAGATTATACTCTTTGGGTGGAGAAGGTTTTTCAGTGTATGGAACACAGAAACCATAAAGGGAAAACTGGATAGATTTCACTACATTAAAAAAGTTCTCTTCAGCTAAAACATAAAGAAGGTCTAATGACAAAAAGTATATTGCAGATACAATGAAGTGTTAATGCCACTAAAAAACAAGTTCTTAAAAATAAATAAGAAACAGAAAAAGGGATAAAATCAGGGACGATTACCTAATAAGCAAGGTACGCACCGGCTTACTTGTGTTTACTTACTAATCTGTAATGTACAATTTCGCATCAGTTTCAGTGTGGTAAAACTTGTTTTGCTAAATTATACTTAGTGTTAAGAGATAATAATTCTTATTCTGCTTGTTACATGGTAAATAGGAATATCTTTCTACCTATGTTTGAATTTAAATATGTAAAATAAAAATAGAGTTAAGGCCTGATAATTCATGTCCAAGAATTGTTCTGGAGAGAAATACAGTATCAAACTAACAGTGATTGTTTATTTCATCATGAACTGGCAATAAATGACAGGCTTATTGTCTGAAAGTAAGGAAAACCCCAGCTCAAATTAACTTACACAACAAGGAGATTTACTACATTATTAGAAATCTAGATGAATGGTCATCTTCAGGCCTCGCGCAAGGTTGTGTCCCAATACTGTCATCAGAAACACAAGGTATTTTCATATCTCAATTACTTTGCTATCTTCAGCCCTGGATTCAGCCTAAACTGGGTCTTCTCATGGTTCTAAAAGGGCTACCAGTAGCAATCACAGCATCAGGATTAACAGACCGTGATATGCAAATGACACAACCTTGCTTGCTGAAAGTAAAGAGGACTTGAAGCACTTGAAGAGCAAAGACCACAGCCTTCAGTATGGATTACACCTAAACATAAAGAAAACAAAAATCCTCACAACTGGACCAATAAGCAACATGATAAATGGAGAAAATATTGAAGTTGTCAAGGATTTCATTTTACCTGGATCCACAATCAACACCCATGGAAGCAGCAGTCAAGAAATCAAAGGATATATTGCATTGGGTAAATCTGTTGCAAAAGACCTCTTTAAAGTGTTAAAACCAAAGATGTCATCTTGAAGACTAAGATGCACCTGGCCCAAGCCATGATATTTCTAATCGCCTCATATGCATGCGAAAGCTGGACAATGAATAAGGAAGACAGAAGAAGAACTGACACCTTTCAATTACTGTGTTGGCAAAGAATATTGAATATACCATGGACTGCCAGAAGAACAAACAAATATGTCTTGGAAGAAGTACAGCCAGAATGCTCCTTAGGGGCAAGGATGGTGAGACTTCATCTCACATACTTTGGACATATTATCAGGAGGGACCAGTCCCTGCAGAAGGACATCATGCTTGGTAAAGTAGAGGGTCAGCAAAAGTGAGTAAGATCTTCAATGAGATGGATTGACACAGTGGCTACAACAATGGGCTCAAGTATAACAATTGTGGGGGTGGCATAGGACCAGGCAGTGTTTCGTTTTGTTGTGCATGGGGTCAATATGAGTTGGAATGGAGTCGACAACACCTAACAACAACAACAACAAGTTGGAACAGACTTGATGGCACCTAACACAAATAACAGCAGTCACAGCACATGCTTTCTTGGTTATGTCCATCAGAAAAGGAAGAGTGAAAACTCTCTCCCAATTACGGGGTTCAAGTCTTTCCCTTCAGTGTGACTGGAGCCCTGGTGGTGCAGTGATTAAAAGCTCGGCTGCTAACCAAAAGGTTGGCAGTTTGAATCCACCAGCCACTCCTTAGAAACACTATGGGACCGTTCTACTGTCCTACAGGGTTGCCATGAGTCAGAATCGACTCAATGGCAATGGGTTTGGGTTCAATATGATTAGATCAATTTAAGTCACATGGCCACCGATGAACCAAGTGTATTTCCAGTACAGCACCAGGTGCTGCTTGGCTTGGACTAATCTGCTCTTACTTCTGAAGGTAGAGATAGGGCCAACCCAAACCCGCTACCATCGAGTTGATTCTAACTCATAGCAACCCCGTAAGGACAGAGTAGAACTACCCTGTAGGGTTTCCCAGGCTGTAATCTTTATGGAAGCAGACTGCCACAGCTTTCTCCCACAAGATTGACTTGTGGGTTTGAACCGCCAATGCTTCGGTTAGCAGCTGAGCGCTTTAACCACTGTGTCACCAGGGCTCCTGAAGGTGGGGCAGTTATCTGAAAAAATGAAATTCTGTTTGGAAGTGGGGAGTAAATCATAGGTGGGTGACCAGTAGCGTCCACTAAAAGTAGGATGTACAGGTTTTATTCTATTTAAAAGGTACACTAGAAAGATTCATTGGAATCCTCTGAATTGGTTGATCATATTGATAAAATTCACTGGATAATTTTGTGGATTATCCAAATCACTTTAGGTGATATGTGTTGCTTGTATGAGTTCAGGGTCATGAAACAAGTGTAAATTTTCATCCAACTTAACATAAATGTCTTATATTGCTGTTGTCCTCAAATATCTGGATTTTCAAGAAGCAGGTTAATTTGGAGTATATAAAATGACCATATTCACTAGACATCTGTGTTGCTATCATATTTGTAGACAAGAATCCTTTTTAGAATTAAAAAAAAAAATCCCAGGAGTGGATTTTTTTTGTTCTGAAACCATAGCTCAATGAAAAAGCTAGTGTTGAACAATGGATTATGCTGGAAACAAAAGAATAGGCCCAAGGATAATGATTAGAGAAAACCTTGTATAAAAGCATTTATGTGAGTGCACAAAACAGAAATGCAGAGTTCTTACCGTGGGTGGAGAAGACAGAAATGTTCTGGATCATAAATTCCCCTAAATTTTGGCGTTTACGGTGTGTATAACGTTGACCTTCGTTTTCCATTTCAAGGATTTGCTACTAACCTCTAACACTGTCATTTATTGCTGGGTCAAGAGAAAATAAACAGACACTATGAATTTGGCATAATATTTAACTTAAGCTGCAGCAGATACGTATTTATTCAGTGAGAATTGATGGACTGTTGGCTGCGCACAGTCAAATGGAAGCAGAGCAAGTGACTACCTGTGTGTTATGTCCCTGTAAGAGCTCAGCAAACCTCCCGATTCAAATCCTAATTGAATATTGCCTAAAAGACAACTCTGTGCTCTCAGCACATGGAAATGGGGGAAAAAATATAAAAAGTTCTTTGGTCTAAAAGGCAGATTCACAATCTTTTAGATTGTCGCTTCAGGGGGGAAAGGTGCTTTTGATTAATTAAAACAAGTACAGTTCTTAACCAGCGCCTATTCGCTCAGAAGGTCTATAGTCCTCAGTCATAATACACAATAGTGCGTAGGCTGCCTGTGGAACGCAGACAGTTAGGACAGAAAGGATAGAAATCCTTTCCTTTCCTCCATGGCCAGTCTAAACAGGAAGGCTAGCAGGTGATGTGGGGCATTTGTCAAAGCTCATGAGAATTTGTTTCTAACCTGGCCATGGAAAAATGCTGGAGCAATTCACGACACTCCTTTGCTTGTGATGATGATATTCTTTGGAAATCTTGAAGCCTCCAAGCATCTTATGGGAAAACACACCACTTCAGTACAAGGTCAAGGCCAGTCACCCTCCATTAGGCGACCCCCCAGATGTCTACATCATCCTTGATAGGCCCTGTGCCACAGCTCTTAAGAAGAAATTGAAATGGCCAGTGAATTCATTCTACTTGCATCAACAATCAACATCCATGGAAGTAGCAGTCAAGAAATCAAATAGGCAAATCTGCTGAAAAAGACCTCTTCTAATTTCTGAAAAGCAGAGATGCCACTTTGATAACTAAGGTGTGCTTGACCCAATCACCTCATTTGCATGTAAACACTGGACAATGGAAGAGGAAGACAGAAGAAAAAATGCTGCATCCAAACTGTGGTGTTGGCGAATGATACTGAATATACCGTGGACTACCAGAGGAACAAACAAATCAGTCTGAGAAGGAATATAGCCAGAACGCTCCTTAGAAGCGAGGATGGTGAGACTTTGACGCTCTTACTCTGGAAGTGTCATCAGGCAAGACCAATCACTAGAAAAGGACATCATGGTTGGTAAATTAGAAGGCCAGTGAAAATGAGGGAAACCTTCAATGAGATGGATTGGCACAATAGGCACCACAATTGACTCAAACAAAGCAATGATCATGAAGACGACACCGGATCAGGTAATGTTTCGTTCTGTTACACGCTAAGGTTGCCATGAACGGCAGCCAACCAGACAAAAACTAACAACAACATGCCACAGTTCAGTGGTATCTTCGTGAGAGCTACTCAGGGGTACAGATTATTTTCAAAGGCTCTCTAAGAAACAAAACCAAACCCAGTGCCATCGAGTCGATTCTGACTCATAAAGGCTCTCTACTGTCCATCAAATACAGTACAACCGACAAAGTCTAATATTCAAAGTGTACCACTATCTGGTCCCAACCTGCTTTTCCAATCTTATACTTCTTATGTGCTCTTTTTTCTAGCTTTGTTTTTTCTTCAGTGCATTTGCTCACGCTATCTCCAGAATGCCTATTCTCTTGACTTCCCATGTCCAAATCCTACCTATTCCTCAGCTGCAATGCAGCCAACTCTGGGAAGCCAGCTGAGGCCCTCGGGTAAGTATTGTGATGGTGTGATGATCTGGTGGCCCCAGAATACCTGAAACTTCCTTCGACCAAAGTCATTGTCTTCTCAGGGAGCTATACACAGAGATAGCAATGACAAATGGAAAAACAAAGTCCTTGTTATTATTAGCTTTGGAAGACTAGGATGGAACCTGTAGCCTTTCTCTCCCCCATGCCCAGCTCCAAATCTTACCACCTCTATTAACAGACCATATAGAGACTGAAGAGACAATGCTGCCTAAGAATGTATTAGAAGAGAAAGATGATTGGGGAACTTATGCCTCCCTTTTAGTAAGTAAGTGGCTCTGGTCGCTGATAAGTGTGATCCAATAGCTTTTAGGGAATCTTACCACTTTGATCGGAATCTTTCCACTTGGAAAGGAGTGAGGAAGAGCAGGGAGCTCGAATGTGCCTGCTCCCTCAGACGCCTAAATAGAACTAGACCTGTTTGGGGGATGGAATCATTTGGTGGTAGGGACAGATCCAAGTTTCTCTTTTAGTATGATTGGACACTCTTAGAAATATCCTCTCCAGACGCTATGCTTATACCAGAAGTCAGGGCCCCTCCCCTGCCTCTTGTGGGCTTGTTATAAACCTGGGCTAGTTGTGGGGCTTATGACCTTGCGGCCAGATTAAGCTCCATCTGGATCCTCCAGGGCAGCGGGAACCTAAAATAGAATCCCACATTTTCTGAAATCATGTCGATCCAGCTCTATAATCTTTGTTCAAATGATATTATGTTTTCCACAATGTTATTATACAGGAGTGTTTTGCAGCCTGCTCAGGAAGGTATCTGAATAGTGATCACTGAAATGAAACATAATTTAAAGGGCAGCCACCTTGCTTCACATTTTTAAGATTTTGTTAGAAGAGAAATGAGCATTTGTACCCCACACATTACAAAAAATACGTAAAAGCTACTCTAATAAAATGAAGACAAGCATCAACAGCTGCTTAAAGAAATGCCTTGAACTATTGATTCAAGACACTTCTCCATATAGGCATTAATTCTCTGAGATGTTCTACAAATTTACCCACACAACTCTACAGATCACCTCTACTGGATAAGACGTTCAGGCCTAACTCATGACCTTTTCTCGCGACGTGAAGACACTGACACTAGTTCTTTCTCTTCCATCTCCTAACCTTCCATATACCTTGTTTAGATTAATCTTCTTAAGAATCTACACTGGTCATGTCACTATGCTGTTCACAATTCCTCAGTAGTTCTCCACTGTCCACAGGGGAAAGCCCTCTGACTCTTTCACCCTGGTATCGATGGCCATTCACAATCATAAGCCAATCACTGTTCTTTATTTATTTATTTTTTCTATCTCCCACTACTGGAATTTTACACAATTGCATTTTTCCATTCAGAGGCCCTCTTATTTACTTTGCATTATCTCATCTCTGAACACTTAAAAGTATCCTTCCTTCCCCCAAAATATCTCACACCCTTATCCTTTGATCTTCTCAGCCAACTTGAAGCTTAATTTAAATACCGCTTCTTCCAGCAAGCCTGATCCAAAGCTCTTTTATCCCTTAAGCAACAGAGGCATGGTGACTAGAGCCTTGAAAGTTTTAAGATCCTAAAAATAGTAATAGTCTTAAGATGTTAAATAAAGCATTGTGAAAATAAAAATGAAAATTAATAAATATTCAGTTTAAATGACTTCCAAACCTTTGTCAATCCTACTAATTGTTAAACTTAGTACTCATAAAATATCACTACATTTGGAAACAATTGGTGAGGTTGTTTTTTTCAATTTGCAAGGATTCCTGTAAATGCGCCATGATTCATGAGAAATCATAGTCAATTAGTAACCAAATAAATTACAAAGACAAGTCATTTAAAAAACAAGGCTGACTCATTGGGGGAGAGTAAATGGGAGTATGCAGTAAGGTGTATATAGGCTTATGTGTGACAGACTGACTTGATTTGTAAACTTTCACTTAAAGCACAATAAAAATTATTAAAAAAAAAAAATCTAACTCAAAAAGAAAGACCAGAGTTGCTAGCCTGACAGATACTGGAGAAACCCTGAGAGTATGACCCCAGACACACTTTCAGCTCAGTAATGAAGTTACTTCTGAGGTTCACCCTTCAGCCAAATATTGGACAGGCCCATAAAACAAAACGAGACTAAAGGGGCGCACCGGCCCAGGGGCAAGGACCTGAAGGCAGGAGGGAACAGGAAAGCTGGTAATAGGGAACGCAAGGTTGAGAAGGGAGAGTATTCACGTCATAGGATTGTTAACCAATGTAATAAAACAATATGTGTACTAACTGTTTAATGTGAAACTAGTTTGGTTCTGTAAATCTTCATCTAAAGTACAATAAAAATGGAAAAAAAAAAACAAGGCTGAAAAAAAAATTTCCTGTTTTTTTACAATAAAAAAAGTTAAATGAATGTGGGATGTGAAGTGCATTTTAATATCTGCTATTTTATGAAGTAGGGCGGGGTGGGGGCAGTCTCTAAGAATGTGAGTCACCGCAGCCTTCAAAAGTCTGCAGTGGCCTCAGCCATTCTTCATGCAGATCTGAGACAGTGGAAGCAATTAGGAGGCCTGGGCTGGTGCTCTGTAGTTCTTTTCTCCCGGTAGGAGCTCTCTGGACCTCACTTTTGCCCACAATAAACCTGGGATTTACAATACAAGCCCCGCCTACTCAAAAAGGTTGTTTTCAAGAAGAAATGAGATAATCTCAGTGACTATGCGGTAGATACATAGACAGACAGACAGACAGGGATAGATAAGAGAGATAGATAGCTGCTGTTGAGTCAGCTCCGACTCATGCGGACCTTGTGTCCAACAGACCAAAATGTTGCCCGGTCCTGCGTCAACCTTGCAATCACCAGCATGTTCAAGTCCCATTGCAGCTATTGTGTCAGTCCACTTCATCAAGAGCCTCCATGGTCCTCAGTGGCCCCCTTCCTCACCCAACATGATGTCCTCCTCCAGCAATTGATCCTTCCCGATGACATGTCCAAAGCAAGTAAGCTGGACAATGTTCTGTTGTGATCCGTAGTGTTTTCACTGGCTAATTTTCAAAAGAAAACCACCAGGCCTTTCTTCCTAGTCTGCCTTAGTCTGGAAACTCAGCTGAAATATGCCCACCATGGGTGCCCCTCATAGTATTTGAAATGTTAGTGGCACAGCTTCCAACATCACAACAACACACAAGCCACCACAGTATGACAATCTGGCAGACAAGTGGTGGGAACATGTTATAAATAGTAATATTCATCACCGTTCTGTCCTCCAAATAATCATGAATTATTTCAACAACTATTTATTGAGCACCTATCATGTTTACTGTCAACCTACCTGTGGATACTAACTGAAATGATCCCTACAGAGTTAGGAGAAAGAAACAAACACTGAAATAATATGTGCTAAATGTCCCAGTGTAGTTAATAAGCACATGGTTAAGAATGTAGGCTAGAGTCAGACTCCCTGGGTCCTAAGCCCAGCTCTACCATTTCCTATACGTGTTTGACCTAAGACAAGTTTCTTAGATGCTTTGGCTCTTGGTTTCCTTATCTGTAGGTTTGGTATGATTAGGATCTATTATAAGGAGCACTGATGGCTCAATGGTTAAGTGCTTGGCTGCTAACCGAAAGGCTGGTGGTTTGAACCCACCCAGCAGCTCTGCGGGAGAAAAGACCTGACGGTCTGCTCCCGCACAGTTTACAGCCTAGGAAACCCTATAGGGCAGTTCTACTCCATCAATATAAGATTGCTATTAGTTGGAATCAACTTGAAGGCACACAACAACAACAGTATCTATTGTATAGGGTTATTGTAAAGATTAAATACGGCTTGTAAATTTGTAATGCAGTGGCTACACAGAGTAAATATCCATTAAATGTTCACTATTTATCCCTGTTCAGTATAATGACTGAGTGACACAGTCTACCTGGGAGAGCAGTGGAAGGGAAGGTGGGGAGGAACAAGCAGGAGGAAGAGTGCGTGCAGAGATAGTAAGGCACAGAAGAGCATGGACCTGAATGGGGTTGGTTAGTAAGTTCCTGGGCTGAAGCCCAGTGTGTGTGCAGGAGACCTGTAGGAGATGATGCTGGGTGGGAGGGAGGACCCAGTTATACCATGCAGATGAGTTAAGATTTCATCCTGTGTTGGCAACAGAAAGCTGCAGAGAAATTCTGAGTGGGGAAGGGTCATGACTGAAATTTGTGCTTCTGAATGATCCCTGTAGTGGATGGATAGAGTATGGGCAAGAAAGGGAGCAGAAAGAACAGGTAGGAGATTGTTGCAAAAGTCCATGCACACAGTCATGAGGACCCAATGCAGGGCATCAGTGAGGAAGAAGAAAACGGAAATTTTCTTAGGAGGAACAGTCATAGGATGTATGCATCCCTTGGTGGTGACGATGAGCAACAGTAAAGATCTGAAGTTGAGTTGCACATGTCTACCTTGGACAGCTGAGTATATAGTGAGTAGCACCAGCATGCCAGTCACTAAGTTAGAAAACAGAGGGGGAAAGAACCTGCATGAGGAGTTAAACTGTATTCTTGAGTGGTCGGAGGGCTTCCTAGAGGAGATGTGATGGAACCCAGTGCTCTTTAAAGTGTGGTGTGTGGACCTCTGCTATCTGCAAACATTTTGTTACCATTCCTTACCAAGATTAAGAGCTTATGCCAGAAATTACACCAACTTCATCACAAAACATACTGTTCAATTCAGATGATGATGTTTTTATGGCAAGGCTTTCCTGAAGGTAGAAGCAGTGAGTTGATCTGGTGCAAATTCCTTATCTCATAGTGGACTCATGATAAAGGCTTCACTGGCTCACACCAGCCCGTGGACCACACACATAAATGATGAGATGTATGGATTTGGAGGTCTGGCAAGGGGCACAGACTTGAAATAAAGATTTAAGATGCAAGTGTGGAGATGGCAGTAAAGCCACCATTTGTGATGAGGTTGCCCAAAGAGATGGAATAGCGTGAGATGAGATGACAGCCAAGGGTGACGACCCAGAAAGCACCAATATTTAAGACTCAGACATTCACCACAACCTGTCTTACACCGTAAGTTATATTCTACTTGGGTGCATCTCAATGTAATAACCAGATTGCTAGGTTTCTAGAGGTCAGGAAGGCTGTCTAAGTTCCCTGCATGTTCTCCCTAGAGGATCTAGTGAACGTAAAAGTGGCTCAAAACAATGTTATCCAATGATGTGTAACAAAAATTGAATATGGAAGATCCCCAAGAAATGTGTTGAACACAGTACGTTATAACACGCTGCCTTATAGACAGCACTTGCTGTACTTGTCACAAAAATTACCAAAGTAGACGTTCAAGATATATTTCAACTCATTTGCTTAAAGAACTCTATGCCCACATCCACACCAAAAGGCTGTTTTTCTGTAAGGGCAACAGAAGCCATAATTATTTGTGAGAATTTTCAGTGTTTTCATTTTGATTTCTTAAGTGGCATAGTATATTCTCTGTATCACCCTGAGTGGTTGCCAAAATTACTTTGTCTTTTTTTTTTTTCTTGTGAGACATTATTTTACTGAGTAACTGACTTGAATGTTTTGAGAATTTTGGGTTAGAGATGTTTCTTATGCACTAAATAGTATAAATCGTGATTGTTAAAGCAGGATTAGATGCATTGATTGAATTATGTTATAGGCTTTGTTCATCACACTATAGGTTCTGAAATGGTAACGTGTGTCCTTTGCTGCTTATAAGCCACCAGTCCTGGGCTATGAATGAGATTCGTCCCTAAGTCTATTTTTAAGTTGAATTTGTAGGTATATTGGAATAGATACATAAAGTTCCTATTTAATGTCAGTTAGTCAAATGTTTGTCTTAGTATATAGTATACATTTTACCTTTCTATGCAAATAGAACACTAAAGAAACACTTCTAAACTGTGCAATGTTTTCACGAGCATCACAAAGTAGTGTGTGAGTTCATTATTATGAACCATTGTATTTAACTCAATTTTTTATTGTACTAATAGGCTTTATGGCAGTCCGTTGTTAAGTATGAGTTGTCCATAAATCAGACATTTCTAAACCAGGGACTGCCTGTATAAAGAAAGAAGACAAGCGTTAATAGCAATTCGCTTATTAAAACTGACTCTGCTTTATTCTTCCTTCTTTCCTCTCTCCCTTCATTCACTCATGAAAATACACACAATAAAACATACACCATCTCAACAAACTACATGTACAATTCAGTGACATTGTTTACATTCTTCACATTGTGTGACCAGTCCTGCTATCCTTTTCCAACTTATTCTACCACCATTAACATAAACTCTCTGCCCCTAAACTTTAGAAACACTACAGGTCCCAGAAGGATTTGTAACTTAGCATGTGCTTCTGGAACACTTAGAGATGATAAAAGAGTTACCTTCAAAATGGCTCAGACCTCTCCACCTGCACATAGGGGCCCTGAAAAAATGCCACTTTACATGATAAGTTGGTATTTTTCTCCTATAGGCTGCTGAAGAGACATCAATACATTATCAGTTTACTCCACATCCCTCAATTTAGAAAAGTAGTTGGAAGACTGGAACACTTGAAGGCCTGATAATTCAATTCACTTTTCAAACCTCCAAATGCTTCCCTCAATTTTTAAAACGAAAGGGATGACATAGGCGAGGCGGAGCCAAGATGGCGGAATAGACAGACTCTTCGGGTGAGCCCTCTATACAACAAAAAAAAAAAAAAATTTTTTTTTTTTTTATACAACAAAGGCCTGAAAAAACAAGTGAAATGAGTATATTTGTGACAAGCTGGGAGCCCTGAGCTTCAAAGGCAAGCTTAGAAAATGAACTGAGGGGCAGGGGGAGGAAGAGACCGTTCAGAAGTGGAGAGGAGTTACTAGAGCTAAATCGTGGGGAGCCCTCAGAACCATTCCTGAAGCCGCGGCAGCGGCGGCAGGCTGGTACTAGCATTGGGCCGCAGTTTCCTCAGGGAGAAGCAGCCAGCCACACAGCCCACTCACACCTCTGGAACCTAAGGGGAACGGTGCTCTCGGCAAAAGCTAAGTACTTGCATATATTTTACTGCACCCCTCCACCCCCAAGCCAGCTTCAGTGGCTGAATCCCTGGGCCTAAGATAGGCCTGGGTGAGCACCTAGAGCCATCCTTCAAAGCCTTGGGGAAGGAAAAAATTTGCAATTGGAGGAAAAGATAATTTGCTAGTTCCATTAACCAAGGGAGCTCAGGACAAAAGCGGCTCCTCTCCAGGCATAAACCATCCATGGATTTGAGCACCTTTCCCTTCTGCATGGATCTGTGTGGGCCTATATCAGGAGAATAGGCCCTTGTTGGCAAAGTCCAACCATTTCAGATGTGCGGTGGAGAGGTGGGTGTTTGATGCTTGATATTGCTTGGCCTATTAAACAAGGTCCTTGCCTACCCACAACAGGGACCTAAGGACTGGTAGCTCCACTCAAATCGCCCAGCCACCCGCAATAGGGGTCCAAAGATAACTGGTACCTCCTAGTCCTTACAACCAAAAACTTTGGGTGACCATGGTCCCTCTGCAGAACCCACCCACCTGCATGCTCTAGGGAACAGGGAAGCACTTTCCTCAGAGACACTTGGGGGTCAGTTCTCAGCCCCCTGCCTTGTTCAGAGCATGACCCCCTGCTATAATCAGATACCAGTATACGTGCCAACAACCCCTGCCCCTCTAAGACTGTAGGACAGAGCCTGTACCACACACTTGATGATCAGCTACCTAGAAACCTGAGCTGAATTCATACAAGGAAACTGAATGGTCTCCTAGACTGATATACCTGATAACAGCTCTAGCCAGCTGGGGACAGGACACCAGAGCTCCAAAGGTGAAAATAATCAAGCTAGCTCACTCAAGCAACCCATAGGGGTATACCAAAACAAAACAAAGCAAGCACCTATGACAGAGTAAGCAAGCATAAACTAATAAAATAACTTATAGATGGCTCGGAGACAACAGTCAATATCAAGTCACATAAAGAAACAGACCATGATCACATCAATAGGCTCTCAGAACAAAGAATCCAGGGATCTTCTAGATGAAAGTGCATTCCTGGAATTACCAGATGCAGAATACAAAAGTTTAACATACAGAACGCTTCAAGACATCAGGAAGGAAATGAAGCAATACCCAGAACAAGCCAAGGAACACACAGATAAAGCAATTGAAGACATTAGAAAGATTATTCAGGAACATACTGAAAAGTTTAATAAGCTGGAAAAATCCATAGACAGGCAGCAATCAGAAATTCAGAAGATTAACAATAAAATTACAGAAGTAGACAACTCCATAGAAAGTCAGACAAGCAGAATTGAGAAAGTAGAAGCTAGAATTTCTGAACTCGAAGATAAATCACTTGGCACTAATATATTTGAAGAAAAATCAGACAAAACAATTAAAAAAATGAAGAAACCTTAAGAATCATTTGGGACTCTAACAAGAGAAATAACCTACGAGAGATTGGAGTGCCAGAACAGGGAGGGATAACAGAAAATACGGGGAAAATTGTTGAAGATTTGTTGGCAGAAAACTTCCCTGATATTGTGAAAGATGAGAAGATATCTATCCAAGATGCTCATCGAACTCCACATAAAAAAAAAAGAAGTAGGTCTTAAAAGAAAGTCGCTAAGGCATATTATAATCAAGCTTGCCAAAGCCAAGATAAAGAGACAGTCACAAGAGCAGTGAGGGATAAAAGAAAAGTTACCTACAAAGGAGAACCAATAAGAATAAACTCCGACTACTCGTCAGAAACCATGCAAGCAAGAAGGCAATGGGATGACATATTTAAAAAATTGAAGGAAAAGAACTGCCTGCCAAGAATCATATATCCATCAAAACTGTCTCTTAAATACGAAGGTGAAATTAAGACATTTCCAGATAAACACAAGTTGAGGGAATTCGTAAAAACCAAACCAAAACTACAAGAAATACTAAAAGGAGTTCTTCAGTTAGAAAATCAATAATATCAGGCATCAACCCAAGACTAGAACACTGGGCAGAGCAACCGGAAGTCAACCCAGAGAGGGAAATCCAAAACAACAAAGCAAGGTTATATATATAAATATATTAAAAAAAAAAAAAAGCTCAAAACAGGGTAACAGTGATGTTATTATAAAAAGAAGACAACATTAAAATAATAAAGAGGGACCAAGAAATGTAATCATACACAATCCATATGGAGAGGAAGATACGGTGATACATAGAAATAAAAGTTAGGTTTAAATTTAGAAAAATAGGGGTAAGTAATAAGTTAACCACAAAGGAGACAAACTATCCTGCTCATCAAAATAAAATACAAGAAAAATATAGACTCAGCAGAAACAAAATCAACAAGTATGAGGAAAGCACAATATATAATCTACTCAGCACATAAAATTACGTGGGAACAAAAAACTGTTAACAACACACAAAAAAAGACATCAAAATGATAGCACTAAATTCATACCTATCCATAGTTACCCTGAATGTAACTGGACTAAATGCACCAATAAAGAGACAGAGTGGCAGAAGAGATTGAAACACAAGATCCATCTATACGCTGCCTATAAGAGGCACACCTTAGACTTAGAGACACAAACAAACTAAAACTCAAAGGATGGAAAAAAATATATCAAGCAAACAACAATCAAAAAAGAACAGGAGTGGCAATATTAATTCCTGACAAAATAGACTTTTAAGTTAAATCCATTAGAAAGGATAAGGAAGGTCACTATACAATGATTAAAGGGAAAATACACCAAGAAGATATAACCATATTAAATATTTATGCACCCAGTGACAGGGCTGGAAGATACATAAAACAAACTCTATCAGCATTGAAAAGTGAGATAGACAGCTCCACAATAATAGTAGGAGACTTCAACACACCACTTTCCGTGAAGGACAGGACATCCAGAAAGAAGCTCAATAAAGACAAGGAAGATCTAAATTTCACAATCAACCAACTTGACCTCGTAGACATATACAGAACACTCCACCCAACAGCAACCAAGTATACTTTCTTTTCTAGTGCACATGGAACATTCTCTAGAATAGACTACATATTAGGTCATAAAGCAAACCTTAGCAGAATCCAAAACATTGAAATATTACAAAGCATCTTCTCTGACCATAAGGCCATAAAAGTGGAAATCAATAACAGGAAAAACAAGGAAAAGAAATCACACACTTGGAAACTGAACAATACCCTGCTCAAAAAAAGACTAGATTATAGAAGACATTAAGGATGGAATAAAGAAATTCATAGAATTCAATGAGAATGAAAACACTTCCTATTAGAACCTTTGGAACACAGCAAAACTGGTGCTCAGAGGCCAATTTATATCAATAAATGCACACATCCAAAAAGAGGAAAGGGCCAAAATCAAAGAATTATCCCTACAACTTGAACAAATAGAGCAACAAAAGAAACCCACAGGCACCAGAAGAAAACGAATAATAAAAATTAGAGCTGAACTAAATGAAATAGAAAACAGAAAAACAATTGAAAGAATTAACAAGACCAAAAGCTGGTTTCTTGAAAAAACCAACAAAATTGATAAACCACTGGCCAAACTGACAAAAGAAAAACAGGAGAGGAAGCATATAACCCAAATAAGAAATGAGATGGGCAATATTACAACAGACCCAACTGAAATTAAAAGAATCATATCAGATTACCATGAAAAACTATACTCAAATTTGAAAACCTAGAAGAAATGGATGAATTCCTAGAAACACACTACCTACCTAAACTAACACAAACAGAAGTAGAACAACTAAATAGACCCATAACAAAAGAAGAGATTGAAAAGGTAATCAAAAAACTCCTAAGAAAAAAAAGCCCTGTTCCAGACGGCTTCACTGCAGAGTTCTACCAAACTTTCAGAGAAGAGTTGACACCACTACTACTAAAGGTATATCAGAGCATAGAAAAAGACGGAATACTAACAAACTCATTCTATGAAGCCACCATATCCCTGATACCAAAACCAGGTAAAGACACCACAAGAAAAGAAAATTATAGACCTATATCCCTCATGAATGTAGAGGCAAAAATCCACAACAAAATTCTAGCCAATAGAATTCAACAACATATTGAAACAATAATTCACCATGACCAAGTGGGATTCATACCAGGTATGCAGGGATGGTTCAACATTAGGAAAACAATTAATGTAATCCACCACATAAATAAAACAGGAGACAAGAATCACATGATTTTATCAATTCATGCAGAAAACACATTTGACAAAGTTCAACAAGCATTCATGATAAAAACTCCCAGCAAAATAGGAATTGAAGGAAAATTCCTCAACATAATAAAGGGCATTTATATAAAGCCAACAGCCAACATCAGCCTAAATGGAGAGAGCCTGAAGGCATTCCCACTGAGATCGGGAACCAGACAAGGATGCCCTTTATCACCGCTCTTATTTAACATTGTGTTGGAGGTCCTAGCCAGAGCAGTTAGGCTAGAAAAAGAAATAAAGCGCATACAGATTGGCAAGGAAGAAGTTAAAGTATCTCTATTTGCAGATGATATGATCTTATACACAGAAAACCCTAAGGAATTCTCCAGAAAACTACTGAAGCTAATAGAAGAGTTCATAAGCATACAAAAATCAGTTGGATTCCTCTACACCAACAAAGAGAAAATCACCAAATCAATGCCATTTACAGTAGCCCCCAAGAAGATAAAATACTTAGGAATAAATTTTACCAGAGATGTAAAAGACATATACAAAGAAAACTACAGTACACTTCTGCAAGAAACCAAAAGAGACTTATGTAAGTGGAAAAACATACCTCGCCCATGGATAGGAAGACTTAACATTATAAAAATGTCTGTTCTACCAAAAGTGATTTATACATTTAATCCAATTCTGATCCAAATCCCAACGACATTCTTTAATGAGATGGAGAAACAAATCACCAACTTCATATGGAAGGGAAAGAGGCCCCGGATAAATAAGGCATTACTGAAAAAGAAGAACAAAGTGGGAGGCCTCACTCTACCTGATTTTCGAACCCATTATACCGCGACAGTAGTCAAAACAGCCTGGTACTGGCACAACAACAGATACATGGACCAATGGAACAGAATTGAGAATCCAGACATAAATCCATTCACATATGTGCAGTTGATACTTGACAAAGGCCCCAAAACAGTTAAATGCGGAAAAGATAGTCTTTTTAACAAATGGTACTGGCATAACTGGATATCTATCTGCAAAAAAATGAAAGAAGACCCATACCTCACTCCATGCAGAAAAACGAGCTCAAGATGGACCAAAGACCTAAATATAAAATATAAACGATAAAGATCATGGAAGAAAAAATAGGGACAACGTTAGGAGCCCTAATACATGGCATAAACAGTATACAAAACATGATTAAGAATGCAGAAGAAAAACTAGATAACTGGGAGCTCCTAAAATTCAAACACCTATACTCATCCAAAGACTTCACCAAAAGAGTAAAAAGACTACCTACAGACTGGGAAAATGTTTTTAGCTATGACATTTCTGATTAGCGCCTGATCTCTAAAATCTACATGATACTGCAAAAACTCAACTGCAAAAAAAGACAAATAACCCAATTAAAAAGTGTGCAAAAGATATGAATAGACAGTTCACTAAAGAAGCCACTCAGGTAGCTAACAGATATATGAGTAAAAGTTCACGATTATTAGCCATTAGAGAAATGCAGATCAAAACTACCATGAGATTCCATCTCACTCCAACAAGGCTGGCATTAATCCAAAAAACACAAAATAATAAATGTTGGAGAGGCTGTGGAGAGATTGGAACACTTATACACTGCTGGTGGGAATGTCAAATGGTACAACCGCTTTGGAAATCGATTTGGCGCTTCCTGAAAAAGCTAGAAATAGAACTACCATACGATCCAGCAATCCCACTCCTTGGAATATATCCTAGAGAAATAAGAGCCTTTACATGAACAGATATATGCACACCCATGTTTATTGCAGCAATGTTTACAATAGCAAAAAGATGGAAGCAACCGAGGTGCCCATCAACAGATGAATGGATAAGTAAATTATGGTATATTCACATATAGTCACAGTGAGGAATCTGTGAGACATTTCATAACATGGAGGAACCTGGAAGCCATTATGCTGAGTGAAATTAGTCAGTTGCGAAGGGACAAATATTGTATAAGACCACTATTATAAGAACTTGAGAAATAGTTTAAACTGAGAAGAAAACATTCTTTTGTGGTTACGGGGTGGGGGAGGTGGGGGTGGGGGGGGAGGGAGGATGGGAGGGGGCATTCACTAATTAGACAGTAGATAAGAACTACTTTAGGTGAAGGGAAAGACAGCACACAATACAGGGGAGGTCAGCACAACTGGACTAAACCAAAAGCAAAGAAGTTTCTTGAATAAACTGAAAGCTTCGAGGCCAGTGCAGCAGGGGTACGGGTTTGGGGACCATGGTTTCAGGGAACATCTAAGTCAATTGGCATAATAAAATCTATTAAGAAAACATTCTGCATCCCACTTTGAAGAGTGGTGTCTGGGGTCTTAAACGCTAGCAAGCAGCCATCTAAGATGCATCAATTGCTCTCAACCCACCTGGATCAAAGGAGAATGAGGAACACAAAGGACACAACGTAATTATGAGCCCAAGACACAGAAAGGGCCACATGAACCAGAGACTACATCATCCTGAGACCAGAAGAACTAGATGGTTCCCGGCTACAAGGGATGACTGCCCTGACAGTGAACACAACAGAGAACCCCTGAGGGAGCAGTAGAGTAGGGGGATGCAGACCCCAAATTCTCATAAAAAGACCTGACTTAATCGTCTGACTGAGACTAGAAGGACCCCAGTGGTCATGGCCCCCAGACCTTCTGTTGCCCCAGGACAGGAACCATTCCCGAAGCTAACTCTTCAGACATGGATTGGACTGGACAATGGGTTGGAGAGGGATGGTAGTGAGGAGTGAGCTTCTTGGATCAGGTTGACACTTGAGACTATGTTGGCATCTCCTGCCTGGAGGGGAGATGAGAGGGTAGAGGGGGTTAGAAGCTGGAGAAATGGACACGAAAAGAGAGAGTGGAGGGAGAGAGCAGGCAGTCTCATTAAAAAAAGTAATTGGGAAGAGGCGGGGAGAAGATGGCAGACTAGGTGGACGCTACCACGGATCCCTCTTGCAACAAAGACTCGGAAAAACAAGTGAATCGATCACATACATAACAATCAACGAACTCTGAACAACAAACACAGATTTAGAGATGGAGAACGAACAAATACGGGGAGGCAGCGACTGTTTTCAGAGCCTGGAGCCAGCGTACCAGTCAGCGGATTTTCTGGAAAAACTAGTTTCCCACTGATGGCTCGGAGACAGCAGTCCATATCAAACCACATAAAGAAGCAGACCATGACAGCTTCTACAACCCCCCAAACAAAAGAATCAAAATCTTTCCCAAATGAAGATACAATCCTGGAATTATCGGATACAGAATATAAAAAACTAATTTACAGAATGCTTCAAGAAATCACAAACGAAATAAGGCAAACTGCAGAAAAAGCCAAGGAACACACTGATAAAACTGTTGAAGAACTCAAAAAGATTATTCAAGAACATAGTGGAAAAATTAATAAGTTGCAAGAATCCATAGAGAGACAGCATGTAGAAATCCAAAAGATTAACAATAAAATTACAGAATTAGACAACGCAATAGGAAGTCAGAGGAGCAGACTCGAGCAATTAGAATGCAGACTGGGACATCTGGAGGACCAGGGAATCAACACCAACATAGCTGAAAAAAAGTCAGATAAAAGAATTAAAAAAAATGAAGAAACCCTAAGAATCATGTGGGACTCTATCAAGAAGGATAACTTGCGGGTGATTGGAGTCCCAGAACAGGGAGGGGGAACAGAAAACACAGAGAAAATAGTTGAAGAACTCCTGACAAAAAACTTCCCTGCCATCATGAAAGACCAAAGGATATCTATCCAATATGCTCATCGAACCCCATTTAAGATTGATCCAAAAAGAAAAACACCAAGACATATTATCATCAAACTCACCAAAACCAAAGATAAACAGAAAATTTTAAAAGCAGCCAGGGAGAAAAGAAAGGTTTCCTTCAAGGGAGAATCAATAAGAATAAGTTCAGACTACTCAGCAGAAACCATGCAGGCAAGAAGGGAATGGGACGACACATACAGAGCACTGAAGGAGAAAAACTGCCAACCAAGGATCATATATCCAGCAAAACTCTCTCTCAAATATGAAGGCGAAATTAAGATATTTACAGATAAACACAAGTTTAGAGAATTTGCAAAAACCAAACCAAAGCTACAAGAAATACTAAAGGATATTGTTTGGTCAGAAAACCAATAATATCAGATACCAGCACAATACAAGGTCACAAAACAGAACGTCCTGATATCAACTCAAATAGGGAAATCACAAAAACAAACAAATTAAGATGAAAAAATAATAATAATACACATAACAGGGAATCATGGAAGTCAATAGGTAAAAGATCACAATAATCAAAAAGAGGGACTAAATACAGGAGGCATTGAACTGCCAGATGGAGAGTGATACAAGGCAATATAGAACAATACAAGTTAGGTTTTTACTTAGAAAAATAGGGGTAAATAATAAGGTAACCACAAAAAGGTATAACAACTCCATAACTCAAGATAAAAGCCAAGAAAAATGTAACGACTCAACTAACATAAAGTCAAACACTATGAAAATGAGGATCTCACAATTTACTAAGAAAAACATCTCAGCACAAAAAAGTATGTGGAAAAATGAAATTGCCAACAACACACATGAAAAGGCATCAAAATGACAACACTAAAAACTTATTTATCTATAATTACGCTGAATGTAAATGGACTAAACGCACCAATAAAGAGACAGAGAGTCACGGACTGGATGAAGAAACACGATCCATCTATATGCTGCCTACAAGAGACACACCTTAGACTCAGAGACACAAACAAACTAAAACTCAAAGGATGGAAAAAAATATATCAAGCAAATAATAAGCAAAAAAGAAGAGGAGTAGCAATATTAATTTCTGACAAAATAGACTTTAGACTTAAATCCACCACAAAGGATAAAGAAGGACACTATATAATGATAAAAGGGACAATTGATCAGGAAGACATAACCATATTAAATATTTATGCACCCAATGACAGGGCTGCAAGATACATAAATCAAATTTTAACAGAATTGAAAAGTGAGATAGACACCTCCACGATTATAGTAGGAGACTTCAACACACCACTTTCGGAGAAGGACAGGACATCCAGTAAGAAGCTCAATAGAGACACGGAAGACCTACTTACAACAATCAACCAACTTGACCTCATTGACTTATACAGAACTCTCCACCCAACTGCTGCAAAGTATACTTTTTTTTCTAGCGCACATGGAACATTCTCTAGAATAGACCACATACTAGGTCATAAAACAAATCTTTGCAGAGTCCAAAACATCGAAATATTACAAAGCATCTTCTCAGACCACAAGGCAATAAAACTAGAAATCAATAACAGAAAAACTAGGGAAAAGAAATCAAATACTTGGAAACTGAACAATACCCTCCTGAAAAAAGACTGGGTTATAGAAGACATCAAGGAGGGAATAAGGAAATTCATAGAATGCAACGAGAATGAAAATACTTCCTATCAAAACCTCTGGGACACAGCAAAAGCAGTGCTCAGAGGCCAATTTATATCGATAAATGCACACATACAAAAAGAAGAAAGAGCCAAAATCAGAGAACTGTCCCGACAACTTGAACAAATAGAAAGTGAGCAACAAAAGAACCCATCAGGCACCAGAAGAAAACAAATAATAAAAATTAGAGCTGAACTAAATGAATTAGAGAACAGAAAAACAATTGAAAGAATTAACAAAGCCAAAAGCTGATTCTTTGAAAAAATTAACAAAATTGATAAACCATTGGCTAGACTGACTAAAGAAACACAGGAAAGGAAACAAATAACCCGAATAAGAAACGATAAGGACCACATCACAACAGAACCAAATGAAATTAAAAGAATCATTTCAGATTACTACGAAAAACTGTACTCTAACAAATTTGAAAACCTAGAAGAAATGGATAAATTCTTGGAAAAACACTACCTACCTAAACTAACACATTCAGAAGTAGAACAACTAAATAGACCCATAATAAAAAAAGAGATTGAAACGGTAATCAAAAAACTTCCAACAAAAAAAAGCCCTGGCCCGGACGGCTTCACTGCAGAGTTCTACCAAACTTTCAGAGAAGAGTTAACACCACTACTACTGAAGGAATTTCAAAGCATAGAAAATGACGGAATACTACCCAACTCATTCTATGAAGCCACCATCTCCCTGATACCAAAACCAGGTAAAGACATTACAAAAAAAGAAAATTACAGACCTCTATCCCTCATGAACATAGATGCAAAAATCCTCAACAAAATTCTAGCCAATAGAATCCAACAACACATCAAAAAAATAATTCACCCTGATCAAGTGGGATTTATACCAGGTATGCAAGGCTGGTTTAATATCAGAAAAACCATTAATGTAATCCATCACATAAATAAAACAAAAGACAAAAACCACATGATCTTATCAATTCATGCAGAAAAGGCATTTGACAAAGTCCAACACCCATTTATGATAAAAACTCTTACCAAAATAGGAATTGAAGGAAAATTCCTCAACATAATAAAGGGCATCTATGCAAAGCCAACAGCCAATATCACTCTAAATGGAGAGAACCTGAAAGCATTTCCCTTGAGAACGGGAACCAGACAAGGATGCCCTTTATCACCGCTCTTATTCAACATCGTACTTGAAGTCCTAGCCAGGGCAATTAGCCTAGACAGAGAAATAAAGGGTATCTGGATTGGCAAGGAGGAAGTAAAGTTATCACTATTTGCAGATGACATGATCTTATACACAGAAAACCCTAAGGAATCCTCCAGAAAACTACTGAAACTAATAGAAGAGTTTGGCAGAGTCTCAGGTTATAAAATAAACATACAAAAATCACTTGGATTCCTCTACATCAACAAAAAGAACACCGAAGAGGAAATAACCAAATCAATACCATTCACAGTAGCCCCCAAGAAGATAAAATACTTAGGAATAAATCTTACCAAGGATGTAAAAGACCTATACAAAGAAAACTACAAAGCTCTACTACAAGAAATTCAAAACGACATACTTAAGTGGAAAAACATACCTTGCTCATGGATAGGAAGACTTAACATAGTAAAAATGTCTATTCTACCAAAAGCCATCTATACATATAACGCACTTCCGATCCAAATTCCAATGTCATATTTTAAGGGGATAGAGAAACAAATCACCAATTTCATATGGAAGGGAAAGAAACCCCGGATAAGCAAAGCATTACTGAAAAAGAAGAAGAAAGTGGGAGGCCTCACTCTACCTGATTTCAGAAGCTATTATACAGCCACAGTAGTCAAAACAGCCTGGTACTGGTACAACAACAGGCACACAGACCAATGGAACAGAATTGAGAACCCAGATATAAATCCATCCACGTATGAGCAGCTGATATTTGACAAAGGACCAGTGTCAGTTAATTGGGGAAAAGATAGTCTTTTTAACAAATGGTGCCGGCAAAACTGGATATCCATTTGCAAAAGAATGAAACAGGACCCATACCTCACACCATGCACAAAAACTAACTCCAAGTGGATCAAAGACCTAAACATAAAAACTAAAACGATAAAGATCATGGAAGAAAAAATAGGGACAACCCTAGGAGCCCTAATACAAGGCATAAACAGAATACAAAACATTACCAAAAATGATGAGGAGAAACCCGATAACTGGGAGCTCCTAAAAATCAAACACCTATGCTCATCTAAAGACTTCACCAAGAGTAAAAAGACCACCTACAGACTGGGAAAGAATATTCAGCTATGACATCTCAGACCAGCACCTGATCTCTAAAATCTACATGATTCTGTCAAAACTCAACCACAAAAAGACAAACAACCCAATCAAGAAGTGGGCAAAGGAGATGAACACACATTTCACTAAAGAAGATATTCAGGCAGCCAACAGATACATGAGAAAATGCTCTCGATCATTAGCCATTAGAGAAATGCAAATTAAAACTACGATGAGATTCCATCTCACACCAACAAGGCTGGCATTAATCCAAAAAACACAAAATAATAAATGTTGGAGAGGCTGCGGAGAGATTGGAACTCTCATACACTGCTGGTACGAATGTAAAATGGTACAACCACTTTGGAAATCTATCTGGCGTTATCTTAAACAGTTAGAAATAGAACTACCATACAACCCAGAAATCCCACTCCTCGGAATATATGCTAGAGATACAAGAGCCTTCACACAAACAGATATATGCACACCCATGTTTATTGCAGCTCTGCTTACAATAGGAAAAAGCTGGAAGCAACCAAGGTGTCCATCAACGGATGAATGGGTAAATAAATTGTGGTATATTCACACAATGGAATACTACGCATCGATAAAGAACAGTGACGAATCTGTGAAACATTTCATAACATGGAGGAACCTGGAAGGCATTATGCTGAGCGAAATTAGTCAGAGGCAAAAGGACAAATATTGTATAAGACCACTATTATAAGATCTTGAGAAATAGTAAAAACTGAGAAGAACACATACTTCTGTGGTTACGAAGGGGGGAGGGAGGGAGGGAGAGGGTTTTTTATTGATCAATCAGTAGATAAGAACTGCTTTGGGTGAAGGGAAAGACAACACTCAATACATGGAAGGTCAGCTCAATTGGACTGGACCAAAAGCAAAGAAGTTTCCGGGATAAAATGAATGCTTCAAAGGTCAGCGGAGCAGGGGCGGGGGTCTGGGGAACATGGTTTGAGGGGACTTCTAAGTCAATGGGCAAAATAATTCTATTATGAAAACATTCTGCATCCCACTTTGAAATGTGGCGTCTGGGGTCTTAAATGCTAACAAGCGGCCATCTAAGATGCATCAATTGGTCTCAACCCACCTGGAGCAAAGGAAAATGAAGACCACCAAGGTCACACGACAACTAGGAGCCCAAGAGACAGAAAGGGCCACATGAACCAGAGACCTACATCATCCTGAGACCAGAAGAACTAGTTGGTTCCTGGCCACAATCGATGACTGCCCTGACAGGGAGCACAACAGAGAACTCCTGAGGGAACAGGAGATCAGTTGGATGCAGACCCCAAATTCTCATAAAAAGACCATACTTAATGGTCTGACTGAGACTGGAGGAATCCCGGCGGCCATGCTCCCCAGCCCTTCTGTTGGCACAGGACGGGAACCATCCCCGAAGACAACTCATCAGACATGAAAGGGACTGGACAGTGGGTAGGAGAGAGATGCTAATGAAGAGTGAGCTAATTATATCAGGTGGACACTGGAGAGTGTGTTGGCAGCTCTTGTCTGGAGGGGGGATGGGAGGATAGAGAGAGGGGGAAGCTGGCAAAATTGTCACGAAAGGAAAGACTGAAAGGGCTCACTCAATAGGGGAAGAGCAGGGGGGAGTACGGAGTAAGATGTATGTAAACTTATATGTGACAGACTAATTGGGTTTGTAAACGTTCATTTGAAGCTTAATAAAAGTTAATAAAAAAAAAAGCAAGTTGAAGAAAAAAAGTAATTGGGAGTATGTAGCAAGGTGTATGTAAGTTTTTGTGTGAGAGACTGACTTGATTTATAAACTTTCACTGAAACCACAATAAAAAACATGAAAAATAAAAATTAAAAAAAAATGAAAGAGATGACATAGAAAGGTTAATTTTCCCTATGACTGAAATATCAGAAAATTCTATAACATAAGCAGTTTTTCATATACATATATATGGATTATACCTCAAGATAAAGAAAACAAAAATCCTCGCAACTGGATCAATAAGCAACATGATAAACAAAGAAAAGACTGAATTTGTCAAAGATTTCATTTTACTTGGATCCACAATCAACACCCATGGAAGCAGCAGTCAAGAAATCAAAAGACAGATTGCATTGGGCAAATCTGCTGGAAAAGACCTCATTAAAGCTTTGAAAGCAAGGATGTCACCTTGACGACTAAGGTGCGCCTGACCCAAGTCATGGTATTTTCAATCGTATCATATGTATGTGAAAGCTGGACAATGAATAAGGAAGACTGGAAAAGAATTGATGCCTTTGAATTGTGGTGTTGCCGAAGAATATTGAATATACCATAGACTGTCGAAAGAATGAACAAATCCATCTTGGAAGAAGTACAACCAGAATGCTCCTTAGAAGCAAGGATGGCGAAACTGCATGTTACATACTTTGGACATGTCAGGAGGGATCAGTCCCTGGAGAAGGACATCATGCTTGGTAAAGTACAGGGTCAGAGGAAAAGAGGAAGACCCTCAAGGAGGTGGATTGACAAAGGGCTGCAACAGTGGGCTTAAGCATAACAACAATTGTGAGCGTGGCACATGACTGGGCAGTGTTTCGTTCTGTTGTACATATGGTCACTGTGAGTTGGAACTGACTTGATGGTACCTGACAACCGTAACAACAACAACAACATGTATGTATACATGTCATTCCTATTATATTCTTACTACCATATCCAATATGCAATAGTTCTATAGTTATTATTTATATCCCAACTATATACAGAAAGGATTGTAGACCACTTACAATAAAGAACAGAAAAAACAACATTAAAATCCAATAGAAGAATAAAGTGTAGAAAAGAAGCATATTTATTTATATCTAGATACACAGAGCTTATAGATGTCATGATGCACCTTTGGCAACATCGAGACTGATAATATTTTAAGCAGCCAAATTTTTACTATAGTGCTGTTGACTGCCCACTCTTTTTTTTTGTTTTTGTTTTAACTCAGAAAGAGCTAAATCAAATAAAACTTACCAAAGAACACATACCGAGTGTGGAGACTTACTATCACCTTGGGCGTGTTCTGATTTTAATATTTGGCCACTTAAAGAAGCATTATAGCGGTTCAAGTTCAACAGGAATTCAGCCATTCCAAGGAATTCCTATTTGCTTGTGGGCTTTAAAAGAAGACCCTTCTCTATTATGGATCTAGAAATGTGTCAGTCGTTGGTACAAACAGGCCAAAACGGAAGATGATCAACAGTATGCTTCTGCAGCGTAAATTACTTGGAAATTATCTGGTAATGGGTTCACCCTTCATGTTTTCCATGGAGAAGATTTTATAAAAGTAAGTAAGTTGTCTCTGTAACAGAGACAGACTTCACTTCCTCTCCTTAGAAACTCCTTAGAAAATAAAGTATCAGTGTGAAGTCTTAACAGTTGTGGGCTGTAGGGAATTAAAGTTTTTTTTTTTTTTTTTAAGCTGTGGTCCCTGTCTTGGGTTCCTAGTGGGAGAGAGGCACACACACGAAAGGCAATTTAAATACAGTGCATAGGAGGTAAAGCAGAGACACAGCACGGAGCTGTGGGAGCATTTAGCCCAGTATAAAGGAATGGGTACGGATTCTTCAAGGAGATAACGCCCATGTTAATCAAAAGATGAACAAGAATAAATCAGGTGGAAAAAGATGAGAAGGGCGCTCTAGAATAAGGAACAGCATGGGCAAAAACGCTGCAACATGATATCGTCTGGGGGTGTTTGGGGGCAAAAACACAAGAATTCTATGACGACTGTCCCTGCTAACACTTGCTCAACCTCTAACCCATAGTGAGTACTGCTTGAGCTGAATGTACTTGTTAAGCTTAACATACTTGTTAAGCCCTTAACATATATTACTCTTGTACTCCTCGATATTACTGTTTTTCCCATTTTACAGATGAGAAAAGTAAGACCTAAAGAGATCTGATAATCTGCCCAAGGTCACAAACCACCAGGTCACAGAGCCAAGCAGGAATCTGAACCAGGGAATATGCTCTACAACATACTACATACTCACGCGAGTCTGCCTTTGCCTAAATATATGGAGAAGTCAGGTGTATGCTTAATATTTGTCACATATGCTTAGAATGTATTCTTTACACAAACATAAAAACATATATTCTCTGTGTTCATTTGCAATGGCAATAATCATTGTCACTAATGTAAACCACCACCACCCACCTGTCGGTTTGTCATACTGTGGTGGCTTGCATGTGTCTGTGATGCTGGAAGCTATGCCACTGATATTGCAAATACTAGCAGGGTCACCCATGGTGGACAGGTTTCAGTGACTCTTCCAGACTAAGACAGACAAGGAAGAAAGGCGTGGCAATATAGTTCCAAAAATTATCCAATGAAAATCCTATGTATAAAAACAAAATATTGCCTGATAGAGTGCTGGAGACGGGCCTTCTATGGTGGAAGGCACTCAAAATACACAGTGGCCACAACAATGGGCTTGAGCATGCCAATGATCATAAGGATGGCACAGAGCCAGGCAATGTTCTGTTCTGTTGTACATAGGGTCACCACAAGTCAGAGTCGAAACAATGGCAACTAACAACAACAACAATGTAAACCAGAATTTTTAAAGACCTATTTGGATCAAGATCAAAATACCAAGACTTGAGAAAGGCAGGTAATCTATTCTTTGATATTAAGCATGATTTGGGGAAAAGAAAGGCTAATTGGGAATAAGAATCTCTGAGGGAATTCTCATAAAAAGACCAGACTTAATGGTCTGACTGATACTGGAAGGACCCCAGTGGTCATGGCCCCCAGACCTTCTGTTGCCCCAGGACAGAAACCATTCCCAAAGCCAACCCTTCAGACATGGATTAGACTAGACAATGGGTTGGAGGGGGATGCTGGTGAGGAGTGAGCTTCTTAGATCAGGTGGGCACTTGAGAGTATGTGGGCATCTCTTGCCTGGAGGGGGTTAGAAGCTGGTGAAATGGACACCAAAAGAGAGTGGAGGGAAAGGGTGGGCTGTCTCATTAAAAAGGGGGAGAGTAATTGGGAGTCTGTAGCAGGGTGTATGTAAGTTTTTGTGTGAGAGACTGACTTGATTTGTAAACTTTCACTTAAAGCACAATAAAAATTATTAAAAAAAAATCTCTGAGGGCCCCATCATTTACTAGTTGAGTGACCCTAAACACTTTATCAGAGTCTTCTGATAAAAAAAATAAGCTATGTAAAATCCCAGTGTGCTGCCGTCAAGTAGATTCTGACTCATGGTGCCCCGATGTGTGCAGAGTAGAAGTGCTGCATAGTTTTCATGGCTATGATCTTTCAGAAGCAGATCGCCAGGTCTGTCCTCCAAGGCACCTCTGTGTGGGTCCAAATCACCAACTTTTCACCTAGTAGTTGAACGCTTAACCATTTGCATCATTCAGGGACTTTGTGCTTGGCATTACAAGACAAAAGACCCACTAGCCATTTTAAAAAAATCTCCTGGGAATCTTGACCATACTGTTTGTTTGTTTTTTAATCAAAGTCGGCATTTGAAACTAGGGAAAGGGACCCCTGCTCTTCATCTAAAGAAATATTAGTCAGCAAAAGCAGTGTTCAGGGGAGAATTTATAGCTATAAATGCACACATCAAAAAGAACAAAGGACCAAAACAAATAGTTTAACCCTACAACTCGAACAAATAGAAAAAGAGCAGAAAAATAAGCTCATGGTCAGCAGAAGAAAGGAAATAATAAAGATGAGAGCAGAACTAAATTAAAGGAAAAAGAAAAAGAATCAACAAGACTAGAAGTTGGTTCTTTGAGAGGATTAATAAAACTGACAAACCGCTGGCCAACCTGACAAAAGAAAAGAAGATGCAAATAACCAAAACACAAAATGAGATGGGTGACATCACAACAGAACGAACTGAGATAAAAAGGATCATAACACAATATTATGAAAAATTCCACTCCAACAAATTTGAAAACCTAGAAGACATGGCCAAATTTCTAGAAACACCCTACCTCCTAAACTAACACAAACTGAGGTAAAAATTTTGAACAGACCCATAACAGAAGAAGACATTGAAGAGGTCAAAAAAAAAAAAAAAAAAAAAAAAAAACCCTGGCCCAGACGGCTTCACTAGAGAATTCTACTGAATGTTCAGAGAAGTGTTGACACCAATTCTACTCAAATTATTCCAGACATAGAAAAGGAAGGAATATTCCCTAATTCATGAAGCCAGAATAGCCCTGATGCCAAAGCCAGGGAAATACACCACTACAAAAGAAAATTACAGACCAATATCCCTCATGAACATAGATGCAAAAATTTTCAACAAAATTCTAGCCAATACAATTCAACAGCATATTAAAAAAAAAATCTTGATCAAGTGGGATTCATACCTGGTGTGCAAGGATGGTTCAACATTAGGAAATCAATCAATGTAATTCACCACATAAATGGAAAAAAAAAAAGGAAAAGAATCACATGATCATTTCAATTGGTGCAGAAAAGATATTTGATAAAATCCAACACCCTCTTCTGATAAAAAATGCTCAGAAAAATAGGAATAGAAGGGAAAATTCCTCAATATAATTAAAGGCATATATACAAAACCAACAGCCAACATTATTCTCAATAAAGAGAGACTGAAAACGTTCTCCCTGAGATTGGCAACCCAACAAGGATGCCCTTTATCACCTCTCTTATTCAATATTGCACTGGAAGTCCTAGTTAGGGAAGTTCAGCAAAGTGGCAGGGTACAAGATCAACATACAAAAATCAGTTGGATTTGTCTATGCTAACAAAGAGAACTCCAAAAAGGTAATTGATACCATTTACAATAGCCCCCAAAAGGATTAAATATTTAAGAACAAATCTAACCAGAAACAGAAAAGACTTATACAAAGAAAACTACAAAACATTACTGCAAGGTACCAAAAGAGACTTACATAAATGGAAAAACATACCATGCTCATGGATAGGAAGCCTTAACATTGTGAAAATGTCAATACTACCCAAAGTGATCTATAGATATAATGCAATCACAATCTAAATTCCAATAACATTCTTTAAAGAAATGGAAAAACTAATCTCCAACTTTATATGGAAAGGAAAGAGGCCCTGGACAGCTAAAGCATTATTGAAGAAGAATAAAGCAGGAGGTCTCACACTTCCTGATCTCAGAACCTACTACGCAGACACAGTAGTCAAAACAGCCTGGTACGATGACAGACATATAGATGAATACAACAGAATTGAGAATCCAGAAATAACTCCATCCAGCTTTGGACAGTTGATTGTCAACAAAGGGTCAAAGTCTATTAAATGGAGAAAAGTTAGTCTCTTTAAAAAAATAGTGCTGGCAAAACTGGATATCGATTTGCAGAAAATGAAACTGGATCCATACCTCACACCAAACACAAAAACTAACTCAAAAGGGGTCAAAGACCAAAATGTTAAGCCTAAAAGTTCATGGAAGAAAAGAGAGGGACAAAGCAAGGGGCGCTAATTTATGGCATAAATGGAATATCAAACATAAGTAAAAATGCACAAACAGCAGAAGATAAACTAGATAACTGGGGCCTCCAAAAAATTAAACACTTAAATGCTCATCAAAAGGCTTCACCAGAAGAGTATAAAGAGAACCTAAAGACTGGGAAAAAATATTTAGCAATGACATATCTGACAGGGGTCTAATCTCTGCAATATATAGATAACTTCGATCATTCAACAAAAAGACAATCCAATCAAAAATGGGCAAAGGAGATGGACAGACACTTCACCAAAGGAGACATTGAGGCAGCTAACAAACACATGAAGAAATGCTCACAATCTTAGCCATTAGAGAGAAGTAAATCAAAATTAATATGAGATACCATCTCATCCTGGCAATAATGGCACTGATGAATAAAAAAAAAAAAAATAGAAAACAAATGCTGGTGCAGTTGTGGGGAGACTGGAACTCATACACTGCTGGTGGTACTGTAAAATATACAACCACTATGGAAAATGGTACGGCAGTTCCTTAAAAAGCTAGAAAGACACAAGGCAATTACAAGCCCAAGAGACAGAAAGGGCCACATAAACCACAGACTACATCAGCCTGAGACCAGAAGAACTATGTGGTGCCCGGCCAAAACGGATGACCGCCCTGACAGGGAACACAACAGAGAACCCCTAAGGGAGCAGGATAGCAGTGGGATGCAGACCCCAAATTCTTGTGAAAAAACCAGACTTAATGGTCTGACTGAGACTACAAGGACCCCAGTGGCCATGGTCCCCAGACCCTCTGTTGGCCCAGGACAGGAACCATTCCCAAAGCCAACTCTTCAGACAGGGATTGGACTGGACAATGGGTTGGAGAGGGATGCGGGTGAGGAGTGAGCTTCTTGGATCAGGTGGACACTTGAGACTATGTTGGCATCTCCTCCCTGGAGGGGAGATGAGAGGGTAGAGGGGGTTAGAAGCTGGCAGAATGGACATGAAAAGAGAGAGTGGAGGGAGGGATTGGTTGTCTCGTTAGGGGGAGAGCAATTGGGAGCATGTAGCAAGGTGTACATAAGTTTTTGTGTGAGAGACTGACTTGATTTGTAAACTTTCACTTAAAACACAATAAAAATTTTTAAAAAGCTAGAAAGAGATATACTGTACAATCCAGCAATTCTGCTCCTAGGTATATATCTAGAGAAATACGAGCTGTGACTCGAACAGAGCTATGCACACCCATGTTCACTGCAGCATTATTCACAATAGCAAAAAGATGGAAGCAGCATAAATGCCCACTGGTGGATGAAGGGATAAACAAATTGTGGTGCACACATACAATGGAATACTAAGCAACGATAAAAAATAATGATGTATTTGCAAAACATCTCACAACATGGATTAATCTGGAGGACATTATGCTCAGTGAAATATCACAAAAGGATAAATATTGTATGAGACCAGTATTATAAAAAGTCAAGAATAGGTTTACACACAGAAAGCAGCATTCTTTGATGGTTACCAGGGATGGGAGGGGGAGAGAGGGAGAATCACTAAATAGATAGTAAAAAAAATACAATAGATAATAGACAGACGTTAATTCTGGCAAGGGAAAAGGCAATACACAAAAGGGGAAGTCAGCACAACATTACCAAGGAAAAGGAAACACTGAGAGGTACACAAGAATAAAGGGCAACTACAGTGGGTACTATAACATCTACAATCCTGCAACAACAGTAAGAACGAACAACCATCTATGGGTGGATACATAGGTAGACACGTATGCTAAATAGGCATGGGAGGCTGTACGGGAGTACACCTGTGTGCATACGTGGTTGTGGATATTTCTACGTGCATATTTGTATGTGTGGTGTGTATATTCATACATATGATAGAGGACATAGGAGGCACAAGTATGGAAACTTCTTGGATATATCCAAACACCTCACAGGACTGAGCTCCTGGGCTTGAAGGCTAAGGACCATAGTTTTGGGGGCACCTAGGTCAACTGGCATAACATAGCTCATAAAGGCAATGTCCTACATCCTAGGCTGGTGAGTAGCGTCTGAGGTTTTAAAAGGTTGCAAACAGCCATCTAAGATACAACTACTGGCCTCTTCCCATCTGGAGCAAAGGAGGGTGAAGAAAACCAGAGACTCAAGGAAGCAATTAGTCCAAGGGACTAGCGGCCCACATGAACCACAACCTCCTCTAGCCTGAGACCAGAACTAAATGGTACCCAGCTACCAGTACTGACTGCTCTGACGAGGAACACAATAGAAGGTCCTGGTTAGAACGAGTGAAAAATGTAGTACAAAAGTCAAATTCATAAAGAAGACCAGACTTACTGGTCTGATAGAGACTGGAGGAACTCCTGAGACTATTACCCTAAGACACCCTTGAAACGTGGAAATGAAGCCACTCACAGAGGCCACCTTTCAACCAAATAACATACTAGCCTATAAAATAAACAGTAACACCCATGAGGAATGTGCTCCAAAGAACATTCAACTATACAAGACCAAAAGGGCAACATGTGCCCAAAAGCAAAGACGAGAAGGCAGGAAGGGACAGGGAGACAGGACGAGTGGAAAGAGGGAACCCAGGGTGGAAATGGCGAGAGTGCTGACATATTGCAAGAATTGCAACCAATGTCCAGGAACACCCTGCGTATGAATTATTGAATGGAAAACTAATTTGCTATGTAAACTTTCACCTAATGCACCATAAAATGTTTAAAAAAAAAAAAGAAAAAGGAAATATTAGTGAAGTATCTCAACAAGAGACAAAAATAGGCATTATTATAATGCTGACCCCTTCTATTTCATAGGCGGCGCTATAATCATAACCACCTGCCTTCTCGGTCTGCATGTGATGGCAGTACGATGATGATGATGATGGCAGCAACAGTAAATGTAGGGCTTGCTATGACCAGTTCTTTAAGGAGCGCTGGTGGTGCAGTGGTTAAATGCTCGGCTGATAACAGAACGATGGTCGGTTAGAACCCATCAGCCACTCTGCGGGAGAAAGATTTGGCAGTCTGCTTCCGTAAAGACTGTGGCCTTGGAAACCCTGTGGGGCCGTTCTACCCGGTCCTATATGGTTGCTATGAGTCGGAACCGACTCAATGGCGATGGGTGTATGGCTAATGCTTTATATACATTAACTAGCTCAATCCTTTCAGAGGTAAAAACAGCACAACATTGCACATATCAACTTAATAATAACAACAGCTAACACTTATACATCATTTACCACATGCCAGGCATTACTCTAAGATCTTCACTGAATTATCTTACTTGAGGTTCATGAGAACCCGGTGATGGACTTTACTGAAAGGTTAAGTAAGAGAGGTTAAGTAAGTCGCCCAAGGTCACACAGGCATTTAGGGGCACAACCAGCACGTAAATCAGGTATTCCAACTTCAGAGTCCATGTCCTTAGCCACTGTCCTTCACTGCCTCCCCATCAAGATGTCAAGGGCAACAACCAGCACTCAAGTGTCCTGGTTGCCTGAAATCAAGCCGTTAGTTGACTTCATTCCCCTTTCCTTACCTGCAATTCCATCATGTGCTTGGAATGACCAATTAAAAAGTAACGAGGTAATTCTGAACATCAGCCCTCCAGTTCTGCAGAAATCATAAGCCTGATGCTAGTAAGGATACATTACAGTTGCCAAAGACAGGGAATGTAGGGTTCCAAATGACAGATTCTTTTCTTGTCTGCGGTACCACTGATACCTGAGCAGCAATGGCGAGAGGCTGACATTGGCAGGCACCAGATAGCCCATGCACTACTAACCCAGTGCCATCGAGTCGAATCATAGATATATACGGCGTCTCCCTTGCAACAAGAATAATTGTAGTTAAAAGAGATTAACATTTCATAATTTAAGTGATGGTTGGGTAGTCTTATTTCTTTTGCTTTTTGCAAACCCATAAAAACTCAGGCCCAGTATTGCCACATTTTCCAATTGTAAGAGAAGCCAGAAATGCATATTTTTACATGAAACATCTTGGTACTTTTTAAATGTTCAGAGCTAATTTAAAAAATGCCTCGTAGACACAACAAAATACATTCGTGAGTCACTTTCTGCTCAAAGACCACTGTTTATAATCTCTCACGGACCCTGTAGTCTTTCAACCTTTTGAGATCCCAGTTGCTCATCTGAAAATTTAGGTAGTTGGACCAGTTGAACTCATCTTTAACCATCTCACACTTTTTTTTAAGCCACTCTGTATTTAGTAATGTCAAAACATACCAAGTACAAGTTTCAACGAATGAATAGGTCTTGGTGACAAGTAATCTCATTGCTCAGAGAGAACCGTCAACTATCATACTGGAGTGGGCACTAGAGATTACCTGTAGCTTCTCCATCTCCTCCACTCTCACCCTATATGACAGGCGAAGAAATTGCCCCAGAGGCATTAGACGATCTGCCCACAATTAGTGGTTACTTTTTTTTTAGTGGTAGAGTTTGTGCTCAAACAAAGGTTTAATATATATCTTTCCCCTCAGGAACCAGCATTCTTCATTCTTTCGAGGAAGTCATTTGAACTCCCGCATCCAACCATACCTGAAGTTACCACTGCACTGCACTTTTCAATCACATGCATCAATAATTCCCCCGCTTTTATTTTCTTTTTGCTTTTTAGCCACTCCAAGTTGTGCTTCTGTCACTTGCAACCAAAGGAGTCTGACTGAGTCTCCCACAAACGACAACTTCTTTCCACGTACCCCGTGATCTTCTCCAGACTGAACACTACGGTCTTCCCTACACTTACACAAATTATACTCATTCTTCAAGACCGGACCTAGTCTACCTCCTCCACGAAGGTGTTTCCCATTATTATGTCCAGTCCTGTGTGCATGCAAGCTCTCTCTCTCTGCCTCCCCCTTATCATCAGCATCTTACAGTTAAACACTTTTCCTTATTCTCAATTTATTTGGTGTGTATACATCTTATCTTTCAGACTAGAACATAAGCTCCCCCAGTTCAAGAACCATATCTCACAGATCTCTTTTGGATTTGCCACCAAGCCTGGAGGAGTGCTTGGTATGGTGAAAAAATGGTGGCTGATGGATGACTTATTTATTTAGTGAGAGCTAGATCCTTGGACTGTCCTGATCATTCCAGATTAAGTTTTATAGACCCTTGGCCCCAATCACCAATGCTGGTTATATTTCAGTATGATAGCCTGTGACTGTGTATTAAATTTGCTTTTGTAAGGAAAAGCTCTCTGAATCACCCGACTTTCACCACTTGGCACAGTACAATTCTTCAGGAATGAAGGATTTCATTTCCTTTGTTCTTCAGTCCAGTTTTAGGGAAGCAAAATGCTATTTCAGGCATGTAATGAGGCAAGAACTTCTCTTATAACTTTTTTGGTATTCTGCATCTTCAGGATGTCTGTACAAGGACCAGGGCATAAAGCTTCCTGCCCACTGCACCAAGGAGCTTGGGGCCAGGGGCGGGGCCGGCAAAAAGTTGATTTAAATAATTCAATACTTCCCCTGGTGAAGAGATTAACACACAATTCTGTGTGAAGGAAACCTGGCTTAACAGCCCTCGGTTTCCAAAAGGTTAGCATATTTTATTTTTTAAATGCAAATCATGTTGTATCAGGGAAGCAAACCTTAGGAATTTTGAACGGACCCAACCCAAGTGCCTCAAAGCATATCTGAATGGATGAATCAGTATTATTAACTTAAAATACGCACACTCGCATACACTCAAACACATACGTAGTTAGCTAGTACTAGGTCTTGAATTTTATTAAAGGTAAGGGGTTTTGAGTCAAGACCAAACACAAAGCCTGAGAAGTAAACTGAATAAAGATGGAATTTCTGTGGCTACCACTGCCTCCATGGCAGCCATCATTTCACAGTAAGGCCTAAACTGAATCACATGGGAGCGAGCAGCTTGGATTTACAACACATTTGGTCTGGTCATAAACTCCACTGGAACGGAAGAGGAGTTCATATAGGGTAGACACGTTTTTAGCATCCCCCTTCGCCTCATCACATGTGTACACGCATGAACACATACCCACATACACACACAGAACATTCATGCTTTAGATGGTTGGTAATCCAGGCATTATGATTAATTCCTAGCCAATTAAAAAAATTGGGCATATGTCAATCTAAACATTACACAGAATTGTTCACATTGCCTGATTTCACCTTCCCTCAGTTAACATCTTTAAGTAGCTAGTTCACACGAGGTAGCCACCCCTCACCGTTACTACATGATTCAGAAACATATGGTACAGCTTTGCCATGCCAACTTCTAGGTATTTACCCTGCCATTCTGACAAAAGAACAAAAAAAAAAAAAAAGCAAGGAACTGTTTTTCTTATTGTCATTTATAAGCTGCTAAAACATATACTGTGGCGGTCTGGTGGATGGATTTTTATTTTAGTCCTAAGTTGTCACTACCATCAACATTATATTTAGATTCATGGTGACACAGTGAAATATACCTCTAAATGATGAAATCTGTTTTAAAAATTGTCTGTGCTTAAAGTCCCTCTTTTAATTGGGAAGGCTGTTGGGATTCCCAGGCACACCTTAGCCCAGTAAAAGTGGAACCAAGGTAATTAACTATCAAAATTATCCAAACACCAGCACCTTCTCTCTCTGTTCCTTTCCAATAGTGGCTGAACTAAATCCTTCTTTCTTTTTTTTTTTTCCTTTCAGCTTGTACCACATAGAAAGGCTGACAGCAGTCAGCGGTTGAGATGTGCCAGCTAACAGCCTGTCTCTCTCCTTTACAGTCTTCATGAGGTTAGTACCTAAGTGCCCATTTTGCCGACGCTGGCTATTTGACAGGTCCCCAAATGAGGGGGGCAGACATCTCTACTCAAATACAAATAGCCCTGGGTCAAGAAACACGTGACACATGTCAGGATGCTAAGGCTCTGCGTTTCCCTGCAAATATTTCTGGTTAGTGTCTCCAGTGGAGTCAGAATGGCCCAGGCTCCAGTTCCCACTCTTTCAACTACAACCTACAGAGTGCTTTAGGCAAATTACAGAGAATTCTCCGGCCTCCGTTTTCTCTTCGAAAGATGGGGATAGTGATTCCTACATTGTACGGATAGGAGAATGAAATGTGACCCCGGTTCAGTGCTTAGGGGACACTGAGCTTCTATAAAGGGTGATGGGAAAATCTGGAAACAAGATAAACCTAACTAATGTCTGCCTCGTACACATGGAGAATGCTGAAAAGGCAAGCGATTTGGTATATATATATTTACTGCCATAAAAAAATGATCTAAGAACAGAAAAAGGAAATGAGGTAAAACTAAGGAAATCTGAATGAACTATGGACTAACAGTAATGTATGAATATTGCTTCATTAATTTTCAAATGTACCACGCTACTCTAAGACACCAGTAACAGAGGAAACTGGGGATGGGGTACATGAGAACTCTACATAATCTCAATTTTTCAGTGAAACTAAAGCTGTTCTAAAAAATAAAGTCTATTAAAAGATTTAAGTGAAGTGCCCTGCACATAGTAGGTACTTGGAAAACGTTAGCCGATAATATACCAGACTATTTGGTTTCATAAAGTACATTGTTCTACTCTGCACAATATAACCCCCTACACTCAGCAATTCCCTTTCACAGGCTTTTCTTTTCCTCCGCCCTCCCTGCCACTCAGTTCCCTTTCTCTCTTCATTTTCCCTCTGACATTTCCAATTCATCTCTTTCTATTCTACTACAAACTCATTTGTAGGTTGGAACTAGTTTACATTTCTCCAAGACTAATTTTAGCTCATCAATCTATTTTGTTGGTGTTAAATTTTACTGCAATGATTATGCAAACCTTTTAGTTACTTTCAGTGGTCACTTTTTTTTTTTCTATCAAAGTTCCAAGCTTTATACTTGGAAAAACATACACTTACCAAAATACCCTTTTTCAGGGAGGCACTAAAAACTTAAAAAAAATACACAGCAACGGAAAAGCCTATTTACCTTTAGTTTAAGAAGGAATGGACATACATATGGAACGGACATATATATCTTATTACAATGGTAAATACATATATGTGTGTATAAATACATATGTGTGCATGTGTACATATTTTCAGCTCCCCAGTGTAGCTGTGGCTTTGCCGAGATGAATCCAGGACTACTTTGCGGCAATAACTAAAAATAGTTCCACCAAAAGCAAGTGTCAGTTCTGGACTCTCTCTGATGTTAAGGTCATGTGTAAAAACAACCAGCTAGCCCTGGAATACCACTGCTTTGAATGGATTCAGGTGAAACACGCAATCAGCTTAGAAAACTGTGGCCTCGTGATAATCTTTCTCAGGTGTTTGAAGGCTCTGTTTAGCTCGGCTTTCTGTGGGAACAGTCTCCTTCCCTCATCCTGGTGCCTGGGTTAAGCATGCATTTAAAGACCAGAATTCTGGAGACTTTCGAGCGATAAATGGCAAGGGGTATCTTTCGTTCTTGTTTTTGCTTTTTGGAACTGACAACAGTTTTCTCTGCCAAAGGAATAGGACATCTTTGGTTGGTGCAGCTATTAATGGGATAGATTTTGGAGATGGAATTTCCCAATTACCCTAATTCCAAGTGAAACTTGAAATGCCGGGTCCTGTGCAAAGGACCCAACATCCAAGCTCAAGAAAGCATATCCAGAAAACTTTCACTGCTCTGAGGATACTTTTGCTTTCTGCGGTCCAAAACATAGGTTGAAAAAGCAAAGCGGCTGTAGTGGGGAGCAAGGCCGTGATTGCGGGGGGGTGTGGGGTGTGTAGCCCGTCTGGTGTTTCTCAACCAGGAAATGAGTTTTATTTTTTTAAATAAAACTATTAACCAAGCTCGTGATAGCTGAAATAAATCATCAGCGCTGGGCGGTGTATGTACATAGATATGCAAAACAAACAGAGAAATCTGTGCTAACTCGCGATAAGAGGATAAATATAGGAAAACCCAACACTCCCCTACAGTAACATACAATTTCGTCTTAGAAGCAACCTAGAAATTCGCTATTTTAAGAAACGGGTCTCACAACCTTGGCGGGGTTAGAGCTGCCTTCTCACACCGCCCCTCTGGGGGCTTGAGTGGCTTTTCCGCTTGCTCAGGTGCAGCAGATTCATTTAAAAGAGACTGAGCAGAATGCTGACTTTCCTCATTAACTCTCTCCAACCAAGTACCTGACCCCTTCTCCTGGGACCCCTGCCGCAGCACCTCTCCCAGCAGTAACCACCCTCGCCTTTCTCGGGCTACAGTGCCGCTGAGAGAAATCGGCGCTTTTTTCCTATCAAAGGCAGTCCAAGCCGCCGCAGCCTTGCCCCAGCCTCAGACAAAAAAGCTTTTGATGCTTGTAATTGCGAGGCTTTTTGCAACTGCACTTTATCAAGCCAACAGGGCCGGGTCTGGAGGGCCTGGGCAAGCCAGAAGGTAGCGGCGAAGTCACCTTGGGACGAGGAGTGGCGGGCCGAAGGGAGGCAGGTGGAGGGGCTGACCCGGGCGGAAGGATCAGAGGGCGCGGCGCGCCATGGCACCCGGGCGGAGGAGGAACAGGGGAAAACCTCTGCCTGGGGCTCGCGCTCCGGCACCCCTGGGCGACGCCAGTCGGGGGCCAGCCGGCCGGGCGGGACAGGAGGGTGCTCACAGCCTCCCGGACTCGCTCCCTCCGCCCGTCCGCGGATGCTCTCCGCCCGCCGAGCCGAGCGCGGCTCCGGGCGCTCTCGTCCCGCACAGCCGGCGCCCCGCCCGCTGAGCGCACGCCCAGAAGGGCGGGCCCCAAGCCGAGGGCGGACACCGCCTGGCGCCGGAGCGCGCTGGGAGCGCAGCGAGCGAGCCAGGCCTCACGCCCCAGACCTCCGGGCCGCCAGGCAGGACCTGCCGGTGGCGTTCCCGACGCTCGGGGAGGGAGGCCCGGGTGCGTCTGCTGGGCTCCAGGCCCCTGTCCGGCTCTCGGCCGCTGCCGGCGCGCTCTGGGCTGGGCCGGGCCCGGCCGCGCGAGAGTCTCGGAGCCCCTTTCCCGGGTGCCCGCGGCGCCGCCAGCTCCCATTGTTCGCCCCGCCACCTGGCGACGTCCCGGCGCCGCTCCCGGGGCCTCCCCGGCACACCTACCTTCTGCTGCCGGCGAGCCATGTCGGTGGGCTGCTTGGCGTTGAAGGGGTAGGCTATGCAGCGCATGACGAACACATAGAGCTGCAGCCTCTTCTTCCTCTCCTCTTCCTCCTTCTGCAGCCGCTCCAACTCCTCTTTCTCCTTCTCGCTCACCACCGACGGGCTGGGGCTGGAGGGCCGGCCGCCGCCGGCGCGGCTGCTGGGCTGCAGTCCCCCGGCCCCGCCGCTGCCCGGGCCGCTGCCCCCGCCGCCGCCCGCGCCCACTCCGGCGCCGCTGCCCCCCAGCCCGGCGCCGCCGGCCGAGCCCTCGCTGGTGCGGCTGGGAGACAGGCGCGCGCCGGACGCGGCCGAGCCGAGCACCTCCTTGCCGCTCTCCTCTTCCACGATCTCATCTGACTCTTCTTCGCTGGACGAAGGGTCCAGCATGGTGGCGCCTGAGGTGGGGGGACCCCTGCAGCCCCCGGCTTGGGGTGCAAAAGGTGGGGGGCGCTGGAGACAGCTAGGGGTCGGCTCTCCCGGGTGGTCGCCTCTCACCAAATCAGGGAGTGAGCGCGCTGCTGCTCAGCCTCGCCGCGGCGACTGCTGCTTCCGCCCGGCGACCGGGAGCTGGGCTCAGACCCAGGAGCGCGAAGGGAGGAGGGGCAGGGAGAGGTGCGTCCGTGGACCCGAGATGGGCAAGGGGGAGAATTAATTGCGAGCCCGGAGCCCGCAGCCGGATGCCATCTGCAGCCTCTGAAGGAGGCGCCTCCAGAAAAGATGCCGAGTGTTGCAAGCTGTCGATGCAGCCAAGAGCCGAAGAGGCATCTTGCCGATTGGGGAGGGAGCGGCGCTTACGTGTTTATTGGCTTAACTCTCCCGTGTCCGCAGCGTAAAGGGCGGCTGCAGAGAGCTGGAGGGAGAAGAGCGCAGCGCGTGCCTCAGGGCCTCGGTACTGACCCAACGCCGTCCCCTCCTTGTTTTTGTGGATAATTTCTTTTACGATCCCCATCTCTCATTGTCTCGACCCCTCTCCTCCTCCGGCAGACAAAAAGTTCTTGGGCAGGGAGAAATAGAGAAACCAGTGGTGAGTTCTTGTCTGTGAAGAGGGGACTGTTTGGAGACGCTAAATTCAGAGGTCTCACTAAGAGGAAGTCTTCGAGATTCCACACGGGAAAGAAAGGATTCATCCTCTATCCCCAGGCTTCTTAACGCCTGGGGCGTGGGGGCACTGGGCTGGGCAGTGTGTGTGCCCCACCAAACTCTGATTACAGCAATTTAGAGATGCCCACTGCCATTAAAATAAACGTACCAAATTTTGAGTGGATTAGGGCATCAACCATGCAGCTCAACTATTGAAGTAGTACCCCCCTCCGCACTCTCCCAACCCCCAAAACTGTGAGGAACGTTCAGCTCCGAGAAGTAGATTGCTTTCTGCTGAGCGAGACTGCCAGAGAAATGGAAGCGTTGCAGATTGCTCAGTCTTTCCTCCATTCTGGCTCGCTGGAGGATGTAGGCGGTGAGTGGGGACCCCGAGATCAAAATCCCCCCCGAGAACTCAGAGGCTTCAGCGTCTAATGCACTGGCTCTGTCGCGCTGTCCTCATCCCTGTTTCTCCGGTTATCTATTAATAAAAAGCGGCAGATGGTGCCTTCCTTCACCCGGCGCCTTCCACTAAGGTCAATAAACCCGGCGGAAGGGGGAGCTGGCCAGCGTGCTGAATCTAATCAGCGAGCCCGCAGATGTATCCAAAAACAAAATAACCCACCACCCTGGAATCTTAGGCTATCCTGAGACCCCTTTCCACCTCCCCCCATCCTATCTCCTATGTTTATGGATTTTCTAATTATCCGCACGTACTCGTGGGAGCGATTGTAAAAGTGTAGCTTGAGTTTAAAGTTTACATCACATCTGTCTCTATGTGTTTTGCAAATTTACCATGAGCTTTTCTGTAGGCTTTGATATTCCAGTGAAGCACTGGCTAACCTGTCTGAGATCTAACAATGAACTCAAAACATCTCATTTCACATTAACTTCAACAATTTTGTTTCATTTTTTGAATTAATATATGGATAGTTTAGACTTCACCATCAAACTCTCTTCGAGGACACAATTTCTGTGACCCTGGCACAGTCTGTATCAATTTAAAATAAACAATTGAACAATGGAGATTGCTACAATTTGTCCTCACTTTTCCATTCTTCTAAAGGAGAAAAAAAATGTTCAAATCATGTTGTACTGGTCTTTCTGGGACAGAAACGAGAGCAGGCCAATCAGACAACAGAATTCATTCAGTACCTTTCTACGGAATGAACGCTGTTCTAGTGTGGTGGCTGGAATTTTAAGACATTCTTTTAAAGAGTCTGTCTTAGTTATCTAGTGCTGCTATAACAGAAATACCACAAGTGGATGACTTTAACAAACAGAAGTTTACTCTCTCACAGTCTAGGAGGCTAGAAGTCTGAATTCAGGATGCCAGCTCCAGGGGAAGGCTTTCTTTCTGTGTCAGCTCTGGAGGAAGGTCCTTGTCATCAATCTTTCCCTGGTCTAGGAGCTTCTCAGTGCAGGGACCCTGGTTCCAAAGGACTTGCTCCCGTCCTGGTTTTTCATTCTTGGTGGTAGGCAGTCCCTCATCTCTCTCCTTGCTTCTCTCTTTTATATCTCAAAAGAGATTGACTCAAGATACAACCTAATCTTGTAGATTGAGTCCTGCCTTATTAGCATAAGTGCCTCTAATCCTGCTTCATTAACATCATAGAGGTAGGATTTACAACACAAAGGAAAATCACATCAGATGACAAAATGGTGGACAATCACACAATACTGGGAATCATGGCCTAGCCAAGTTGAGATATGTTTTAAGCGGATACAATTCAGCCCATAACAGTCTATAACCTCCTTTTAGAAATACAGTATAAACACCTAAAAGGATTAATGACACTTATTTCAAAGCAACATATCAACAAATTCAAGTCAATAAACTGCAACAAGCTTACATAAATAAAGCAACTTGGAGCGGGAGAGAATGGTATATTTCTCAAAGGAGAGGCCAGCTTTGAGTTACATTTTAAAGGAAGAACATGAGAAGCATGGTGGAAAGGGAAGATATTATAAATGGAAAAAGTGGTCAATAAAGCTGTAGCTATAATTTTTTTTTTTTATAAGGCAAGGGACCAAGTAAGGCACAGAGTTCTAAGGAGATGGGGAGTGGGTAAATAAGGTGAGGCAAGGAGGGAAAGAAGAGCTGAAATTATAATCCATTTGGCCAGGAGAAGGGACCATGTTTAGGACACAAATAAAAGGTTAGCTGGGAGCACGTGGTGATTGGGCAAGGAGGGAGGTGCTCTTGAAATTCGGACAAAGGCCTTTTACTAATTAAATATTTCTTCGTTAAGCGATTATTGGTGGCAGAGTGGCTATGAATTTCATCTGCAGAGCCATTTGTAATTTCTCTGTTATAATAGAATTTTGCTTGGTTTTGTATTTTTACAAATTTCTTTGAGGTTATGTTTTGTTTTGTTTTTTCCCCAATCATAGTCATCAATACAGAGATTCAGTATCCACCTTATGTTAATCATATAAACCAATGATTTTTGTATTAAATATAATATTGCTTAAATAAATTTAACAATCTTCTTAATCTCCCAGGACTGTACAATCAAAGAGATTAAATTGATTTTACCAAAAATACTTCTATAATTCTTTCAAAGGTGTATATTGCTGTATTTTTAAATGTACACCCTTTCAAAGACATCGCTTAGCTACAAGTCAATTCAATGTCCTTGGAAATATAACTCTTTACTAGTGCTAAAGGTAAGATATGCCAACCAGAACTCCATGGACATCTGAACCAGGATTTGTGGCTTCCCTAAATGCAAATTTTGATGAACAAGATAGAAAGTAACACCAGAGAGCATCCAAAGACTTTTTAATGTTTTTCTGCCTCTTGTTAAAAAGGCACAACAATGGACTAAAACATACCAATGATCATGAAGATGGCACAGGACCAGGCAACATTTTGTTCTGTTATATATAAGGTCACCATGAGTCGGACCAGCTCAGCGGCGACTAACAACAACAAAATCAACCTCTTGTTAGTAACACCCATGTTTTAATTTTTTAAAAACCAGAATTCTACCGTATGTACTTACACACATAAGTATTTATGTCCCCAAACAAGCTATTTTAAGTACTCGCCTGTTTGTGCCATTCCCACCTTCAGTTGTGTTTTGTAGGAAACTTGGATAACCTAAAGGTGATGGAATAAATTTTATTTCAGCCATCTGGAGGGCATATTATGAAAGTAGAAGTTCTGTATCAACTACGTTTTTTCAAATCCCACCCACAAAAAAACTGAGGAAATGGGAATGACTAAGATACTAGATCAGGGTTTTCTAATCTAGACCTAGACAATCTTCGTTCCTCTCTAAAGTGTTTGCTGTGGTGATTATTACATAACAGGCCACAAATACACGGGAATGTCTGACTCGTTTTCAATTGATCAACACTTTGGTGAAAAACAATCACTTTTTTTTTTTTTTTTTTTAGTTTTTTCATTGTTTTTCCAGTAACTGATATTTATTATGCTATTTTTTAAAGTTTTTTTTTTTATTGCGCTTTAGATGAAGGGTCACAGAACAAACTAGTTTCTCATTAAATAATATACATATTGTTTTATGACATTGGTTAACAACACCACGATATGTCAACACTCTCCCTTTTTGACCTTGGGTTCCCTATTACCAATTTTCCTATCCCCTCCTGCCTTCTAGTCTTTGCCTCTGGGCTTTTGTGCCCCTTTAGTCTCGTTTTGTCTTATGGGCCTAACCTTTGACTTCAGGGTGAACCTTAGGAGTGACTTCATTACTGAGCTAAAAGGGTGTCCAGGGGCTATACTCCCTGGGTTTCTCCAGTCTCTGTCAGGTCAGTAAGTCTGGTTGTTCTTTTTGAGTTAGAATTTTGTTCTACATTTTTCTCCAGCTCTGCCCAGGACCCTCTCTTGTGGTCCCTGTCAGAGTAGTCAATGGTGGTAGCCGGGCACCATCTAGTTATACTGGACTCAGTCTGGTGGAGGCGTAGTAGATGTGGTTCATTAGTCCTTTGGACTAATCTTTCTCTTATATCTTTAGTTTTCTTCATTCTCCCTTGCTCCCAAGGGGTGAGACCAGTGGAGTACCCTAGATGGCCCATCACAGTCTTTTAAGGCCCCAGACACTACTCACCAAAGTAGAATGTAGAACTTTTTCCTTATAAACTCTGTTATGCCAATTGATCTAGATGTTCCCCGAGATTATGGTCACCACAATGCTTAGCCCAGCAATTCAGTCCTTCAGGGAGTTTGGATGCATCTATGGAGCTTCCATAACCTTGCCTTGTACAAGTAAAAACAATCACTTCTTTATGTAACTCTAAATCATGTTTCCCTCAAATAAAATCCAGTTTAATGTTCATTTTCATGTTTTTGTATGTTTGTTACTAGAGGATAGAGTTTGGCCAAGTTAAATCTCTCTCTCTCTCTTTTTTTTTTTTTTACATTTCACAGTAAATTTTATATTATCTAGATATAGTCATCTCATCCAATATTTTTTAATTTAAAAAATTTTAAGAACTGCTCACAAGCACCAAAATGGACTAGTTTGTACCTTATGGCATACCTTAAACCAAAACCAAACCTGTTGCCATCAAGTTGATTTCGACTCATAGTGACCCTATAGAATACAGTAGAACTGCCCCATACGGTTTCCAAGGAGCAGCTGGTAAAGTCCAACTGCCAAGCTTTTGGTTAGCAGGTGAGCTCTTAACCATTGTGTCATAGGGCTCGATCGTACACCTTAAAAGTTAAATGCCTGGACTCTGGATTTAGGAAGTCCCGCCTCTGCCACTTAATAGCAGAGTTATTCTGAGCAAATTATTTAATGACCCAGCCTCAATTTCCTTATCCACCAAATGAAAAATGGTAGTACTCACTTTCCTCAGGGTGACATGGAGATTAAATCAGATGATACATAAAAAGTAATTTTCAACAGATTTTAGCTTTAAACATTTTTTTTTTCAACTGGTGGGAGTGGGATTTTTGATAAATGACATGGTCAAAAGTTGGACACAAATAACTGGAAGGAAAAACAACATACAGATATCAAATAATTCAGAAAGAGGTCATTGAATAGTAGATAATTTGCTTATTTGTTTAACTGATCCTTGTCGTGTTTTTAGATGGTATTTTCAGGGACTTAAAAAATGGTCTCTGCTGTTTGAGAAACTCATGCTTTATCATTACTCCTTGCCACATGATGATTCTTGCTAAAGTAAAATGAAGTGGATTAGGATGGAATTGAAGGATAATCATAAGGCCAAAAATAATAAAATCAACCACACAAAAACATCTTCTTCCACTCCAGGAACAAAGCATATTTTAGAATGATAAATAATACTATTGGCAAGAATTGGTCTTGGAAAGCCACTCTCATTACTTAAGATGATGAAAAAGAAAAATGGAACAACACATTTTATAATAAATAGTTAACCTGAAAACCAACTACTCACAAGGGTAATCACATTTCTTGTTTCTTCCATACACAACATCTTTTAATAGAAGTGGGATGGATTGAAATGCAGTTTATGCCAGTGTCTACTTGTGTCTAGTTGAGTCATTCTGCGTTGACTCTGGGGTAGAGAGACGCATCAGCAAATAAAAGGGAAAAGTACTTAAACAGCATTTGCCACATGGTAAGTCTGTCAACTTGTCATACTATGGTGGCTTTTGTGTTGCTGTGATGCTAGAATCTATGCCACCAGTGTGGTCAACCATGATGAACAGGTTTCAGCAGAGCTTCCAGGCTAAGACAAACTAGGAGAAAGACCTGGTAATCTACTTCCAAAAATCAATGAAAATCCTATGGATCACAACATAATATGTCTTGATAGAGTGCTGGAAGATGATACCACTAAGTTGGAAGCCACTCAAAATACACAGTGACTGCAACAATGGACTTGAGTATACCGATGACTGTTAAGATGGTGCAGGGCTGAGCAATGTTTTGTTCTATTTTACATGGGGTTGGTTGCCATGAGTCAGAGCACAAGGGATGGAAACTAACAACAACAAAAATATTAAGTAGGTAATTTGCCTAAATAGCCCAATTCTCCAATTTGTCTTGCCTTGGTAGAAGTTGCTAACATTATATTTTCACTTTCTCAAAAGAATTTTCTGGGTTGATTGTCTGGGTGACATTTACCATATTTTCACACAGATAACTCACGCCTTCTGTGTTTGTTTGCCGGCCATGTCTTCTCCCACCCTCCCTCCCTGCACTGCCCCCCCGCCCACCCCCCACAAGCACCACCATGCCAATCCTCTTTCACATGTTGGTGTAAAAAAAAAAAAATTAGCATAGCATGCATATGAAGATACCTGGGGGGAGAGGAGGGTGAAGCTGGCAAACAAACACAGAAGGCCAGCGTTATTTGTGTAAAAACATGGTAATTGTTTCCATATACTACTGTGACTTTATACTGGCAGGCTTTCAGCAGATTGTGAATAGCAATAACTGAAATCAGGGTATTTTCATATTGTTGTGTAGGATTTTATCTTAAAAACCTGGTAGATACTCAGGTTTATCATGCATAAGCTCATTATTTTATTACAAGGTAGTCATGGCAAGAAATGCAAGACCTCACAATGTTAATTTAGAATCGAAGAATCAGAATTAACAATTACAAAGTTAGTTAAATGGCTAGAGTCCAAATTGTGAGACTTTTACCTTTAATGAGAGAAAGGCTTAACCACAGCTGGAACTGGGCGGAGGTCCCTAGGAGCTAGGACCTGAGGTCAACGGTGGTGGGCAGAGTCTCAACACACTTTTGGTCTTCAGAGAGAGTACAAGACCAGAGAAAGATCCAATTGCCTCTGCCTCCTCTCAGTGACTGAGCAGAAATTCAGGGTTTATATGTGAATTTCTCATCTTGGCCTCACACAATAGGGACCAGTGTAATGTTAAAGACGAATGTGAAAACTCTTTTCTTCAGGGTTAGAGATTAGCCAAATGTCACATTTTTCTTTAAGGTTAGAGATTAGGGAAGTTGTTTAGACTTATGTCTCAAAGATTGTTTACAAAGATTAACTATGTTACGTGTTCTTTTATCACAGCATATCAGGTCAAAGTCAATTTAATTCAAGGGTTGTTTACCACATTCTTCGCATACTTCTGTGTTCCTATGTCTAAGTTCAGAAATTTTTTAAAAAACTTTCTAATGGCTTACAGTTTCTAATTACTTATGGTTAATGTTAGAAATATGTAGACATATTTCTATTTTTAAGTTCATATTATGTATTTTGAAAGCATAATAGTGTTTTATACCTTATGAGATTTGAAATAATTATAGAAACATACATAACACATATTAACAAGCTTGTTTTCAGTTTTCTATAAATGAAAGGGTTCTTCAATTTAGACTGATCTGGTTGCTTATTAAGTAATATGACACATGGGTTTTACCCGATCTTTTGAAGGAAGAAAGTGACTCTGAAAAAGAGGTTGAAAGAGGATTGATCAATGAAGGGAAAGTAAGCAACTGGTCTGAATCAAGGAATAGATACTATCACCTAGGTCAGGAGTCAATAGGGGTAGGCATGTCAGGGAAATATTTTAAACCAGGTCTAGTCACCCACATGCCAAACCAAACCAACGAAGTCAGTTAAGGCCTGGGCTCTGCTCCTGTGAGTGTGGTTCTCCCTCTTCTTCCTCCTTTCAGGAGACACTGACTCTTCTTACAGAGTGGAGTCCATGAATCGATCCCATTGTCTCTAAGAACTCCATTTCCTCCTCTCTTGTTTCTTTCATCAGTAAGAACTTCCTGTCCCAGTCTGGATCCAAAAGAATATTTAAGGAGATGCTGACATACTGTTATTTTTCACTCACAAACTGTACACAAACACTTGTGAGTAACTAGGGACCCTATAAGAACTTGGGGTTGGGTTATGATGAAATTTGGTCTATTGCAACCAACTCAGGAATGTCGAATCTTGTTCTTCCATTGTCCTTCACTCCATGTGGCTCTTGAGAGATACACATAGAACAATTGTGTATGAAAATCACAATGCTTATTAGTGATAAGTGGGCCAGGGCTCAGTACTCCTCCAACACAGACCCCTGATAATGTGGGCGTGAAACCTGTACTTGAGGCTCTAAATCTAAGCAGAATCTCTATCCCCACCAGCCAGAATTCATATTTTGATATTTTATTGCTCTTTGGTCACTTGCAAGGAACAGGAAAGTGAAATAAACCTTAGCACAATTGGGAATGCCTGAAAAGAGAAAGAGATAGATGGGCCAGTCCCATGAATGCAGATATTGAACCAACTCACCCTAGTCACATGGAAGAAGAAAATGGATGACATGGCTCTTCGATGCAATGACCTGGCTGCTAGTAAACATGGTTCAACTGACACACCTCACCTGATTAATCTGATTGGTATTATCTTCTTTTGAGAAGGAGAGAAATGAGGGTGGCAAACAGGATAGAAGAGAGCCAGAAGCTTGCCTTTCTCCCTGCAAGACCATAATCCAAGTTACTACTTTTTACCAGCTGGCTCCATCTCTCAGACCCCTGACTGTCCTGCAACCGAGAAACTGGATGAACCTCTGTACTTGTTCCTCGATGATACATGTCTTGGCATCAGATGTATTTGGAACTCTGGCACTATTCTTGTGTGCTTAGAACGAAGTGGAGCCCATATCAAGCCTCTGCTAAGTGCCAGTGGACATAGTGATGATGTTGATAACTATTATGAAATTTTGGAAGCAGAGGAGGGAGTGATAGCTTACCAAGGCCAGTGAGAAACTACTTGCTTCTTAAGAGAAAGGCAACCTAGGACTTGTAACCTGCAGTAGACTATGAGAATGCACATCAAGGTTATAGCATACGTCTTGGTGGGTGTTGTACTCCTTTACCGTAGATGTAATACCTTCCCCTTCTTCACCCACTCTGATATCTTGGTTTCCTTCTATATTTTCAGAAGGTCTACCAGTATAAGTAGGGGGGATAAGTCAAGGACAGGGGCCAAGTAGCTAAGCTGGAAGGATTGGAAAGGACTCTAAGGGGAACCCACGGTGTGTACTTGAAAAGGCACAGAGATATGCCTCTGCCATTTCCTCGAGGGCATTGCTTCATTCCACAAAAAGGCTAGTGTACAGCCTTTCCTTGGTCAAGAAAAATCAATCTCCAATTCAATCTACTCATCATAGGAAAAGCAATGACTGCTTAAACAACGCTCTGCACTCAGACTCAACTCACTGTGGAGAGGCTGCAAAAAGTGAGACCTAATCCATAACCTTATCTTTCATTGTGTTAGTATTTATACTGCACAACAAAATGAGACTCCTATGAATCACTGAGTCATGGTACAGCCAGCCATTAAAACAGTACATTTACCATGCAGTAGCCATAGCCATTTGATTACTTCAGGAAATGGGTGGGAAAGGGAAAACCTTGGGGCTATGATGATGCCTTCAGACAGTAGGTTGAGTAATCACATTAAACCTAGTAATCCTTATTTTCCATCCATACATATGCATAGCTTCTGGTGATTTCTCAGGCAGAGGGAATAGCCATCATGGGATAACTTCATCATGTGGCCTAATTATGTATGCAGGGCTATTCAGGGCAAATGAGTCCTCAGTTTCTTGCCAAAGTTTTATTAGTTGGGTGATAAAAAGTGGTATATGTTCAAATTGCACCCAAATTCAGGATACAAGATATGTGACCTTAAAACTAATCTGTTGTAGGCATAATTAGTTCAAAATGAAAGATACATTGTAGCATATTAAGCCCCCTCAAGTTTGCCCAAAGGAGCCCTGGTGGCACATTGGTTAAAATGCTCAGCTGCTAACCTATAGGTCAATTGTTCAAATCTCCCAGCTGTTTCCGAGAGGGAAAGACACGGCAGTCTGCTTCTGTAAAGATTATAGTCTTGGAAATCCTACGGGGCAGTTCTACTCTGTCTTTATAGGGTAGCTATGAGTCAGAATTGACTCAACAGCAATGAGTTTAATGGAAAACTTGCCCAGGTTGCCTGGCATCTAGGTGATAAAGGCAAATATCTGAAATCCCCATATCAATTTATATTTCACAATTTATTAACATAATCCCAAGGTCGAACTTTTCATCTCTTTGTCACCATGATTACCTTTGTTATTGCCATGTTTTGTGTATTGATTTTTGGCCCTTGTAGACATGGTATGGGACCCCGGTAGCACAGTGATTAAGAGCTCAGCTGCTAACCAAGAGGTTGGCAGTTCGAATCCACCAGCTGCTCCTTGAAAACACTATGAGGCAACTCTACTGTGTCCCATAGGATGGAGATGAGTTGTAATCTACTCGATGGCAATGGGCTTTTTTTTTTTTTTTTATAAGAGATATTGGCTGGATAAATGTGTTCAGGTGCTTCCTGTTTATTCATTTTCCAGAAAGAAAAAAGACATCTAAACCAAGACTTTAAAACACCCAATATTGCATACAGGCTAGAAGTTATGCCTTTAGAATCAGATAGACTTGAGTTCAAATCCTGCTTTACCATCTGTGTGATTTTGGACAAATTAGGCAATTCGACTTTGAAATCGGCAATAAAAGTACCAATAATGCATAGGATTTTTGTGAAGATTAATCAAGTTAATGCATCCAAAATGCTTAGTACAATGTCTGGCACATGATAAGTGTTCATGAAATGGAAGCCATTTTCAATATTATGCATCAGTTTATGTCCCACCAAATAGAAGGACTAAGAGATACGTTCAGTGTTTGTCTCTTACAGAGAGAACAGTTCCTGTTAAATAATCTTCTGCAAAAATTCTACTTTCTCATCAAGAACTTAACTTTCCATCCCTGAGTAAAAGATTTCATTTGACATAGCTTATAAAATACATGAAGTTTCACAATTTTGCAACAACAGTACAGGCAGCCCTGAGTTAACAAGCAAGATCTGTTCCTAAGTCTATTCTAAAGTCAAATTTGTAGGTAAGTCAGAACAGGTACATATGGTCCTGATTTAGCATCGGTTAGTCAAATGTTTGAATTAGTATACAGTGTATGCTTTACATCTCTAAGCATATCCCACCTGAATTTAGAGACCATCTCAAGAATGGACTTGACACGTTGAACACTAATGACTGAAGAAGACCAGATGAGTTGTGGAATGACATTAAGGACATCGTACATGAAGAAAGCAAGAGGTCATTAAAAAGATAGGAGAAAAAGAAAGGACCTAAATGAATGTCAGAAGAGACCCTGAAACTTGCTCTTGAACATCAAGTACCTAAAGCAAAAGGATGACATGATGAAGTAAAATAGCTGAACAGAAGATTTCAAAGGGCAGCTTGAGAAGACAAAGTATAATGATGATATGGACAAAGACCTGAAGATAGAAAACCAAAAGGGAAGAAAACACTCAGCATTTTTCAAGCTGAAAGAACTGAAGAAAATAGTAAAAACTTGATTTGCAATATCGAAGGATCCTATGGGGAAAATATTAAATGATGCAGGAAGCATCAAAAGAAGAAAGGAATACACAGAGTCACTATACCAAAAAGAATTGGTTGACATTCAGCCATCTCAGGAGGTTACATATGGTCAGGAACTGATGGTGTCCAAGCTGCACTGAAGGCACGAGTGAAAAACAAGTCTCCAGCAATTGACGGAATACCAATCGAAATGTTTCAAGGAGTACATGCAGCTCTGAAAGTGCTCATTTGTCCATGCCAAGAAATTTGGAAGAGAATTACCTGGCCAACCGACTAGAAGTGATACGTATTTGTGCCCATTCCCAAGAAAGGTGACCCAACTGAATGCTGAAATTTCTGAACAATATCATTAATATCATGTGCAAGCAAAATTTTGCTAAAGATCATTCAAAAGCGATTGCAGCAGTATATCAACAGGAAACCGCAAGAAATTCAACCTGAATTTAGAAGACGATGTGGACCAGGGATATCATTGCTAATGTCAGATAGATCCTGGCTGAAAGCAGAGAATATCAGAAAGATGTTTACCTGTGTTTTATTGACTATGCTAAGGCATTTGACTGTGTGGATCATGGATCATAACAAATTATGGATAACATTGTGGATAAATGTGCTCATGAGGAATCTGTACATGGATCAAGAGACAGTCATTTGAACAGAACAAGGGGATACTGCATGACTTAAAGTCAGGAAAGGTGTGTGCCAGGGTTGTATCCTTTCATCATACCTATTCAGTCTGTGTGCTGAGCAAATAATACAAGAAGCTGGACTATATGAAGAAGAACGGGGCATCAGGATTGGAGGAAGACTCATTAACAACCTGCGTTATGTGGATGACACAACCTTGCTTGCTGAAAGTAAAGAGGCCTTGAAGCACTTACTGATAAAGGTCAAAGACCAGAGCCTTCAGTATGGATTACACCTAAACATAAAGAAGACAAAAATCCTCACAACTGGACCAATAAGCAACATCATGATAACTAGAGAAAAGATTGAAGTTGTCAAGGATTTCATTTTACTTGGATCCACAATCAACAACCATGGAAGCAGCAGTCAAGAAATCAAAAGACGGATTGCATTGGGCAAATTGGCTGTAACAGATCTCTTTAAAGTGATAAAAAGCAAAGATATCACCCTTAGGACTAAGGTGTGCCTGATCCAAGCTGTGGTGTTTTCAATCACCTCATATGCATGGGAAAGCTGGATAGTGAATAAGGAAGACTGAAGAAGAATTGATGCCTTTGAATTGTGGTGTTGGCAAAGAATATTGAATATACCATGGACTGCCAAAGGAATGAAAATATCTGTCTTGGAAGACGTACAACCAGAATGCTCCTTGGAAGCAAGGATGGTGAGACTGTGTCTCACATAATTTGGGCATGTTGTTAGGAGGGATCAGTCCCTGGAGAAGGACATCATGCTTGGTAAAGTAGAGGGCCAGCGAAAAAGAGAAAGACCCTCAAAGAGATGGATTGACACAGTGGCTGCAACAACGAGCTCAAATATAACAATTGTGAGGATGGAGCATGACTGGGCACTGTTTCCTTCTGCTGTGCATAGGGTCACTTTGAGCTGTAACTGACTCGACAGCACCTAACAACAAAACAACAACATGCATATAATATAGGAACCCTGGTGGCATAGTGATTAAGCATTCAGCTGTTAACCAAAAGGTCGATAGTTGAAATCCAACAGACACTACTCAGGAGAAAGGTATGGCAGTCTGCTTCTATAATGATTTACAGTCTTGGAAATGCCTGGGGTAGCTTTACTCTGTTCTAATTTTTTTTTTTTTTTTTTTTTTTATGGGTTGCTATGAGTTGGAATTGACTTGACGGCAGTAAGTTTGGTTTGGATGCATATGAAACACTTAAGAAACACTTTCTAACCGTGCAATGTTTTCATGGTCACAAAATAGTGCATGCGTTATTATGACCATTGTATTTAACTCAAAATTTTGATGTAATAGGCTTTACGGCAGTCCATTCGTAAGTATGAGTTGTCTGTAAGTCTGATGTTTATAACCTGGGGACTGCCTGAAATAACAATCAAAGAAAACTTGAGTGGAGTTACATAGATATGTATCTATGCATATATGTGTATAGGAAGGCACATGGGAGTACATGCACATGCATGCATAGGTGTACCTGTAGGAGTGTGTATACACATACATTCATATACGTAATAAAGCACATGAGGGCAGAGTTATGGAGGCTTCCTAGACAGATCCAAACACCTTGAGAGATTGGGTTATAGGGTTGAAAGGCTTAGGACCTTAGTCTTGTGGGGGAACTTAGTCAATTGGCATACCATAGTTCATGAAGATAATGTTCTACATCCTAGTTTGGTGAGTAGCGTCTGAGGTCTTAAAAGCTTGTGAGCAGCTATCTAACATACAACTGTTGGTCTCTACTGGTCAGAAACAAAAGAGAAAGAAGGAGACGAAAGACTCAAAGAAGAACCTAGTACACAGGACTAGTAGCCCTCACGAACCATGGCCTCACCTAGCCCGAGATCAGAAGAACTAGATAGTGCCCAGCTACCTCTACCAACCGTTCTGACCAGGGACACAATAGAAGGTCCCGGGTGGAATGGGAGAAAAATGTAGAATAAAACTCAAACTCCTAAAAAGGTCAGACTTACTGGACCAATAGAGACTAGAGGAACCCACAAGACTATCACCCTATGATTCCCTTTGAACTTGAAACTGAAGCTACTCCCGGAGGTCACCGTTCATCTAAATGATAGATTGCCTATAAGTACTCTGCTCCCTTACATAACCAACTATGTGAGACCAAAGGGTCAACATTTACCCTAAAGCAAAAATGAGAAGGTAAGGAGGGGCAGGGAAGCTGGATTAACGGAAACAGAACAAAAAGAATGGAAATGATGAGAATGCTGACACATTATGAAAAATGTAACCAATTCCACAGAACAATTTGTATAAAAATTGCTAAATGGGAACCTAATTTGCAGTGTAAACTTTCACCTAAAACACAATAAAATATTATTAAAAAAAAATACTTGAAGTTATCATTACATATTTTATCAAAATTCATCTCAGGAAGAACTTGTCAAATGACCGGGAAATAAGGGCCTCAGTGGGTTGGGTATAAAGAGACTTGCAATGAGGTTGATATTCCTGGGGGAAAAAAAAGAAAGAAAAGGCCATTCAGACATTTCTTTTTGAGGGCTCAGCTAAAGAGCTTTCAGAAAGAGCTTCCAATGCTTTGTATTTGCATAACAAAAAGATCCCCCACTTTCCTATAGCCTTATTTGCTGATCTCAAACAGAATGTTTATTAATGTCTGGATGCAATTAAACCTTTTGTGAAATTTGTGTTTGATCATGAATAGGGGTGAGTCAGAAAGTCCGTGAACGAGACTAAAACATAAAGGGAAGTATACAAGAAGGCATTCTCATATTTAGCGATGACATTCAAATGACAAGAGAAGGTTTTGGAGTAAGATGAAGTTTTCCATTGAGTGTGCTCATTGCTAATCTTGGCTTCTTTGTTGATTGCTCTCATTAATTCAACTAACTAACATATGCTGGGTGTTGGGAGATTGGCTTACAAAATGGTGATAGGAAAGGTAGGGTTGCCCTAACCTAGTCTGTCTGGATTCTGAAAGTGCTTTCGTTTGAAAGGAAAACATAGTGAGTCCTGGAATAGTAGTATGCGTTCATTAACATAACAAAAACTGTGCTTCAGATTACTACAAAGACACCATAATATCTAAGCTTTTTTATTTCACTCCAGAAATTTGAAAAGAAATCTGCTCTCACCTCTATTATTGTTCTGAACTAGGAATTCTTTTCAAACTATCTCTATTTTACTACAAAATTTCAAAGAGGTTGGTCCCAAAGATTTCCGTCTTCCACCCAATCTGGAGAGGTAGTTGGGGGGAGGAAGGGGGTCAAACAGGGTGATTTTTTTTTTTTTTAACATACCGAAATCTTAAACTAATCAAATATTTTCGCCATAATTCCAAGGGCTCCAGAGCAGAGTTATGTATTTGATGGTTTGATGGGGTAAGAGACAGCAGGTTTCCTCGCACTATGATTTTGTAGATTTAAGTTCTCCAATGTAATTTTTCTGCCACCTGACCTTATTTTTTTTTTAGCAAAGGCAAAACAAATCAACTTGAGAGGAAGACGGGAGGCAAACAATAATCTATGTTTCCATGTTTCTGGATTATTTGATTCCCTGGTAGGCTTGTTTTACTTACTTATAATCATACCAAAATATTCATCATTAAAAAATTGGCAGGCAATGAAGCTGCCATCCTTCTGTCCCTGTTGGAACATATCAGGGAATCAGGATTTTCCCCTACCCCAGAGGTTCCTTTCAGTAAGTGCCAGTTTTCAAGCTTAGGGATGCTAAGTGACAAGAATCATGTGAGAAACCACACCGTGAGCCAAGAGTCCAGGTGTATGCACCCCGAAAGTGCATTCCAGGACCTCAGAGGCATCTTGATCGTTTCTGCCTACTGGAATGTGGACGTGTTTTTAAGCATCGAGACCAGAGTCAACTGTCACTTAAGCCAGAGTCTGTGAGCAAGGGTTCTGATCATTCTTGTCATTTATGGCAGGTATATGCGAATTTCTAATAATGCTTGTAAAGTAACTCTTGACTTCCTAGTTGATTTATTCATTGATGTAATAAATGCACATTGAGCCCCTGTCATGTACCAGCTTCTGAGCTATGTCCTCAGAATACAAAGTTGCAGAAGCCAAGCTTTCTGCTTCCAAGGAGCTCATTGCCTAGTTGGTGAGAAACAGTTTTAATGATTTTGGAGTCCAGATTTCTGGGTTCCATGGAGTTGGGGTGGCCCCCCAATACCATTAGATGTCCTTTTGAACCTCTAGCCTTGAAGAAACTGGTTTCTAAGAGTCACCTTTGAGTTGACAGTGGGCTAGAGAAACTAATAAGACCATTTTGCTTTGGGCATTGTGCTGTTTTGAAGAATTTGGTCAGTTTCAGGAAGCAAGACTCTAAAGGTCAGACTAGAGCTATGTTTTAGGGTAAATCAGTGATTATTTTAATTGTTCTTCAAGACAATGCTGTAAGAAACCCTCCCTGACCACAAATTGTTTATCAGTACTGTTCTGGCCTTTTTTCCATGGCAATGCCTATAAGGTTGGGTATAAAAGTCTTTAAAAGTTTTCTCATCTCTGAACATTTTTGAGTCACTATGAGGGGTCCTGGTGGCGCAGTGGTTAAGAGCTCGGCTGCTAACCAAAAGGTTGGCAGTTTGAATTCACCAGCAGCTCCTTGGGAACCTTAGGAGCAGTTCTACTCTGTCCAGTAGGATTTTTTTTTTTTTTTTTGGTTATGAGTCAGAAGCAACTCAATGGCACATAACGACAATCAAAATGTGGAGCCCTGGTGGTGTAGTGGTTAAGTGCTATGACTGCTAACCAGAAGGTTGACAGTTCAAATCCACCAGCTGCTCCTTGGAAACCCTACAGGGGTGGTTCTACTCTGTCCTATAGAGTAGTTATGAGTCAGAACTAACTTGAAGGCAATGGTTTTTTTTTTTTGGCTTTAGTTGAAATGTTACCCCAGTTTGCAAATCGTGTATTAAATAAACTTCAATCATTTTTTATTCCTGGCTTAAAATGATCTTTTGTTTTAACATTGGGAATGCAGGCAATACAAGAAAAAATAAAAAAGGGTAGCATATTCTGGAATGTCCAAGGATAGATCTATGCCTGGTGATACGTGACCATTTAGGAGGAATACCTAGAGCTGGGATGTGAAACAGTATGAAGAAGTAGAAAACCAGAGCTGACAGTGGGTCTAATACGTATGAAAGATGGAAACCTACCAAAGAGAGTGATCTTGGGAGAACACTGTCCATGCTGGACTATGTCCCCACGACAGTGCCAGAAAGGCGTTAAGATGAAATCTTTCCTACGGGAGAAGGAAGACAGAGTGAGATTCTAGGCAGAGAGAACCATGTGAGCAGAAGCTCAAGGGCAAAAACAGCATGGTACATGGAAGGATCTGCTCAGACACTGGAATAATAGACCTGGGTTCAAATCCTGACTCTGTCACTCTCTAGCTAACATGAACACCTGTCAACATTTCCTGAAGCAGAAAAATCTACTTACAAAATCTGCTTTGCTACCATCCTTTTTTTTTAACTTAGAATTTTATTATTCTCTTTAGAGGACTCTAAGATTAATTAAGGAGCCCTGGTGGTTCAGTGGCTGCTAAATGAAAGGTTGGTGGTTTGAACCCACCCGCTGCTCCATGAGAGAAAGCTGTGGCAGTCTGCTTCTGTAAAAATTATGGTCTTGGAAACCCTATGGAGCAGTTCCATTCTGTCCTATAAGGTTGCTATGAATCGTAATCGACTCAATGGCACACAACAACAACAATAACAAGATTAATTAATCTTTAAAATTTGTACTATTTGGAGAATAATGGTGATGTTAGTAATAAATGTTGATGATGACTATAATGGTGATGATATATACCATGTTCATTGTTGGGCTACTTGCTTAAGTGATGTAGGCACTAAGTGCTTTACACGTTCTCTCTCATGTTTTCCTAACAAATACCCCATGATATTCATTCAAACCTGTGCTCTTTGATACCTCAGCATACTACAGGGTAAATGGGATTCTAAGATTGCTTATTGCAGGATCCCAACTGGAGCCTCACAAGCTGAGTCGGGGAAGGGGAAAAAGGATGATGACAGATTTACCTTTAAAATCCCAGAAGCTCCAAGCACCTTCCTCAATTCAACTCAAAGCTACTTTCATGAAGTCTCTGGTTAATGTTCCTTGATGGGATTTGTAGTTTCACCTGTCCAACATGCCCCCAGAGATGGCCGTGTGCTGTGAAAATTATTTTCTTATAGGCCATAATACGCATTTTGAACTATGAGGCTAAACAATGCATATGGTAGAGACAAAGGAAGAATACAAAACTTGTTCAAGTTTCCTTATTGGGATGAGGAAAGGATGGGAAACAGTGATGAGGAGTGGTTGATGGGATATTGAGTCCAATATGAATAACAGGAACAAACTGAACCAAAGGGGCTTTGTGGGGAATAGACAAGAAAAGGTGAGAGTTGTCCCTGATGTTGAATGGTGTCTCCATGGGAGACACGGGTGGGAAAATGGTACTGAACTCACAAGATCAAATAACTTTACTTAGGAGCCCTGTTAATGTGAGAAGATGGAAAACCAAAAACCCAAGGAGGAAATCTGTGTTATGCCCTTATTGGTAGTAAATGTATCCACAAGGAGTATGGAGAAAACTAGGGATGATTATGATGATGAAATTTAATATTTACATTACCTGAGCCTTGCTACTTAACCCTCAGAGTAATCCTAAGTATTCTAGCTAAGGAAACTTGGGTTTGGAAATGTTAAATAACTTACCCAAGGATTTAACACTTAAACACTTTCAAAACAAGGAATGGATTAGGACAGACCTTCCAGAATGCAGGCAGGTTTCATTAGCTGGTCTTTTGATAATAAGCCCCCTGTCTCTTGGTCTTATGAGTAATAATGGTGGTATTGTTTTGGGAAAAGCCTGAAAAGTTATCCTGGTGTACAGTATAAATATAGCCCGTTGCTGTCAAGTTGATTCCGACTCACAGTGACCCTATAGGACAGAGTGGAACTGCTTCCAAAGAGTGACTGGTGAATTTGAACTGCTGACCTTTTGGTTAGCAGCCGAGCCCTTAACCACTGTACCACCAGGAATCCAGTAATACATATAAGTGATATTTAAAATACACACTGTTGAAATAGGCTTTGGTGCCATATGGTTGTTGTTCTGTGAGACACTTTGGCAGTAGGAAGATGGTAAGATTTAAGTTGTGACCAGCTAGACTGGTCCTTGGCTTCCTTCAAAGTACTGTGGGACCCCAAGGACCAGGATCTCTGCATCCTGCCACCAGTGGCAGAGTTTGCCTTCAATGTGTAAGGCCAAAATGTAAGAAAAAGGAAAGGACTCCATGATCTAGAGGGAAACAGGACCTATTGCTTGGACAATGAAGGATTGCAGCTCCTTCTGTTCCCTTTCTTTCATTTTCCCCCTCACTCAGTTTTGAATACCATCCTGAAACTGGGGTCCTCCCCTGGAGATCAGAGGGCATATGGAGACAGGAAGCTCTATTTGGCTGTCTGCCCATGGCAACTCAAAGCTTTGTTGTTAACATTGGGCATCATGGCTTTCAAATTTTTGTGTGCATAAAGAATGCCTGAGAACAATCTTAAAGATGGAAATTCCTGGGATCCATTCCCTGGGATTTCAATATAGTAGGTCTACGATGCTTTTCTGGAAAATGCACTTTTGTCAGGTGCCCAAGGAGGGATTGGTGCAGATGGTCTGTGTCCCCACCTTGAGTGATGCTCCTTCGGGCTTTTTATGTCACATGGCTGGAGGAGACTGGACATTGTTGTTGTTGCTGTGTGCTCTGTGCTGTTGAGTTGTTCCCAACTCACAGTAACCCTACAGAACAGGGTAGAACTATCCCATAGCATTTTTTGGACTGTAATCTTTACAAGAGCAGATCACCAGGTCTTCTCCCGCTGAGCCTCTGGGTGGGTTCAACCAACCTTTTGGTTAGCACCGAAGTGCTTAACTGTTGTGCCACCAGGGCTCCCTAGATGGGACCTAGACCAGGAATTATTACTGGTACAGGAAGTTCTGGGCAGAATCTGAAAGAAGGAGGATGATATTTTCATCTCCATGAGCTGGAAAGAGAATCCTTGGGAAAAAGAAAGAAATAATAATGATAATAAAGGGATGGAGTCTTAACACCGTCATTCTGAGAGTGTCAGAACGAGAAAAACCCAAACCCAAGAAAAGGACAGTGTCCACACAAGCCAAATTACAGACATTTCTCCAGAGTTTGCCATTTTTCTGAAGATAGATTTCCTCCCTCATCTTCTCCACTCAGCTCCAGGAGAATCTGAGGGGCCACCCCAGGGGACTTCATCACCCTGTTCCGAGCTGCCATTATCAGCACTCCTGACCCCGCTTCTTACTCTCAGTTCCACGTTTCAGTTTGATGGAAACAGGATATGAACACCAGATGCACCCTCTGGGAGCCTCTATGGCCTGGCCGTTTCTCCCTCTTGAGGGAGGAGAAGCCACTCGCCGCGGAGAGCTGGGAACCTGGACTGTGGTTTCCACCCAGGAGTGGCAATCACTGTGCGCTGTATCCAGGCAAACAACCACCCAGTACACCAAAGCTTCTGTCTTACTCTGCTTCAAGCCATAGGAAAATGAACCAGGGTGGAAATAAAAAGTTTTCTTCTTGTTGCTCCTCAATGGGAAATATATTTTAAGAAGGGAAAGCTATTTTTAAGAATTACTTTTATTAGTCTATTGATTCCACACCCAAAAATGGGTCAGCTCTCCTGTGCTGCTGAAGGTATTTTTGAGAAGTCGTTAAATAAATGCAAAGTCACTGATGCTGCTTAGAGTCCAGACCCACTCTTACCCTCTGTGGATGATAAGAGCCGATTTTGCTCTTAGCCTATTTGCTGTCAGCCTATTTGTCATTCATGGAGAATCTCTGACCTCTCCAGCCCAGGTTAGGTAGTCAGGAACCCCAATGGGATTCTCAGATTCAACCTGTAGCTATTTTAAGAATTTAAATTACATAAGCAAGACCCTTTTTAGAATCCCTTCTTGGGGTCAGTCCCACACAGGACATCCTTAAAATTGCTGCCATGAACATGTGAGCATCTTGCCATTTGGTCTCTTTTGATTAGGGCTCCAGAGGCTGCTGCCATTGGAACCAGAGAGCAGGTCATCTGGCCTCTCGGCCCTGGTACACAGAGTCACTGGGAGCAGCCTTAATAGCACTGAGGAAATGGCACAGGGAACAACTGCTTTGGTTACAAGAAACAGAAACTCAGCTCAAATTGGCTTAAGCAAAGAGGGAATGCATTGATTCACTTAACTCAAGTCCAGTCATAGAGCTTCAGGCAAGGTCAGTTCAGAGTGCAAGAGAAGTCATCAAGACTCTCTTCCTCATTGTGATCACAGATTCTGTAGAAGAATCCTCATCAAAAGGGGGAACATGCAGAACAGAATTTCAAATTCTCATCGATCCAGGCTTTCTGGAGCCCTGGAGGCTGGATGAACTCCTGATACTATTGCCCTGAGATAACCTTTAAACTTTAAATGAAAAATATCCCCTGGAGTCTTCTAAAAACCAAACAATAGTTTAGCTTAACCAGTAAAGAATGTCTGCCTTGAGCATTGTCCCGTTTTAAGATCTGTTTATATGGGATCAGACTGACGACAGAAACTTGAAAGATTAGATAGGAACTTTAGGTGGCAGTAAGTTTATGTTAATGAGGGAGCTATAACTCAGAAAAGGAAGTTGAGAATGGTTGCATAACTAGAAGAATATAATCAATGTCACCGAATTATACACATAGAAACTCGAATTGGTTATGTTTTGCTGTGTATATTCTCAAGAAAAGCAAAAAACAAAACAAAAAAAATTATATATATATAAAATGACTGTTCCTTTCCCCTTTATGCTGTGCCTTGCTTTGTGTTGACGTCACACCAGGTCCATGCCATGCCCCTTGGCAACTCCAGATAATGTCCTTTCAGTTTACGTCCTTCAAAAAGAAATATTCTTTCTTCCCAAGAGTCGCCCAGAATTTGAGTTGAACCTCATTGGACTCGGGGCAAATACCACTTCTGCCTGATCACTCTGGCTAAGGGCCTGCAGCATTCTGGGTAGCTGGTCCAAAATCACAAGCCCACCCTTAGAGTCAGGGTCTTACCCCTGAAGAATATGAGCTGGGATGAGGGATGTGTGATTCCTCAAGGAAAATATGGGTTTGGTCCTCAGGAGAAGGGCCAATGGATGTTGGCAAAGAAAAAAAAAAAAAAAAAGAATCTACTCCATATTACTTCATTCAATAAACCCATACCAAACCCATTGCCATCAAGTAGATTCTGACTCATAGTGACCCTACAGGACAGAGTAGAACCGCCCCACAGGGCTTCCAAGACTGTCAATCTTTATGGAAGTAAACTACCACATCTTCCTCCCAAGGAGTGGCTGGTGGGTTCAAACTGCTGACCTGCTGGTTAGTGTCCAAGTACTTTAATCACTGCGCCACCAGGGCTCCTCTTCATTAAATACCTGCTTCATATTACTTGATTCAATAAAGCAAACGATGATTTGGTCCCCTCGATGGACTTCTGCATTTGGGGGAACACTGGGCTACTATGAGGGCTCTCATGCCCCCAAATCTTATGTAGCCTCTGAAATATGGCCAAGGAAGAGAAGCGGAAAAGCAAACCCTGCAGTAGAATCACGTGCTTGTCTTGCCAGAGAGTCTGCCATGCAGGAGGCCGAGAGTATGGCAAACTTTGGTTCATTCTAGCTCTGGTATCATGATTTCATTCAGTAAAAGAAACATTGTCATTATTTAGTGGGTGCCTACCATGTGCTGGGTGTTGTGCTGGGTACTGCTGACACACAAGCACACAACAGATATTGCTGGTCTAAGGACACTATTCAAGGCTTGTTGGGCCTGGGCACAGTGGAATAAGAAGAAATCCTAATGGAGTAGTGGCATAGCGGCTAAATTGGCCTCCCTTCCTGCCCTGCGACAGTAGATTGATATAAACAGTCTCTACTTCCTGGTCTTAAGGGCAATGGGTAGAAAGCGAGTTGGCCTGGCAGCTGGTAAAAGGCCAGGGCGAGGGAATATGAAACACTGTATATTTTGCCGATTCCGTAGCTCCCCAAACCCAAACACTTCATCTCAAAGTGGATGGAAGGATATTTCTCTACCTGCCTCTGGCCCTATTTGGCACTCTGTGATCTCCTGGGTTGTCCTCTTAGGATGCAGAACAATCAGGAGTTTTAATGTGGTGCTCATGCTGTGGCCTGCAAAGGGGCCTGGGCTCCTTTGCCCTTGGCTTCCAGTCAAACTGCAAGCTGATCTCATGTTCTCAACCCTTTTCTGCATCCGTGATTCTAGCACTAAGGCCCTGATTCACTTCTTAGAGACAGGGTGAATGGATCTTAGCAAGAACAGAGGGCTTAGGGGAGGAAGAAAAGCAACTCCTAAATGGAAGGAAAAGCGTAAGTGGTCTCAGAGAAAAGCTGGAGCTTCCTTGAGGATTGATCACATTGGAGGGGCAGGTTACAAATGATAATACTTACTGACTGCGGTCTCGTTATGTGCTGGGCACTGTGCCAGCACTCTCGAATGCACAATCCCATCTAATTCTTAGATCAGTCATCTGTTGTCAGTTACCATGGAGTTGACTCCGACTCTCTGTGACCCCATTACAACAGGATGAAACGTTGCCCATCTTCACCTTCGTTGGCATGCTCGAGTCCATTGTTGTGGCCACTGTGAATTTTGAGTATCTTCCGACCTATGAGACACATCTTCTGGTACTATATTGGATAATATTCTATTGTGATCCATAGGGCTTTCTTTGGCTAATTTTCAGAAGTAGATTGTCAGACCTTTCTTCCTAGTCCATCTTAGTCTGGAAGCTCTGCTGAAACCTGTTCAGCATCAGAGAAACACACAAGCCTCCGCTGACAGTGGGTGGCTCTGTATGAGGTGCATTGGCCAGGAATCAAACCTGGGCCTCCCACATGGAAGACGAGAATTCTATCACTGAACCACTTTTGCCCTCAATAATAGGCGGTGGGTAAATCTTAGCATTCCAAAGAGATAAGCACGTTGGTTAAGATAATCTCGGAAACTTCTTTTCCCACCCCCTTCACTAGTAATTTACTGTTTTGATGAGAGTGGGCCATGAGAGTGGAGCCTAGTGAAGTTACCATCACACTTTGGTTTATGAAATCTTTGTGAAAATGTCTCTCTTTCCATCAAGCTCACTTGAGGACGTTGCTTGGTCCCATGGCATGGAAGGTACTTTGTGCCAATAACTACACTTTGGATTCTGCTAATTTTATGTTAATATATGACCCTCAAGGGGCTCCAAATATTTAAAAAAGGAAAGAATGAATGCTTGTAGTTATAATTGCTACTACATCTGGATCAGAAAGTGGGTCACTTCTTTGAGTCAATAATCTCACTTTGAGGAATCTTTCCAACAGAAATAAAGCATCTACTTATATCTATTTACATAAACATGTAAAAAATGACATGGGGGCCACTGACCTACTCTACTTCCTGAGGGGGAGAAGAGAGAATCCAGATTAATGGCCCAAGGCTGATTCCCGTGAGGTGGAGGTCAAACATACCTCCATCCTCCAAACTTTTTACCAATTCTGGCACCAGATATCCCTCCCACAGCACTCTCTACTTCTTTGCTGGGTTCGATAATTTGTTGCAATAGCCACACAGAACTCATAGACAATACTCATGATTATGGGGTTTATTAGGGAAGTCATGGTTTACAATTCAGGATCAGGAATGGCTCAGGATACAAGCAGCCTCTTCTCAGTTGTGCCCAAAGGCAGGGCTCTCTCTGGCCCTCAGCTTCTTGGCCCCTCACCCGGTCTCCACCTTGCTCAGGGAAATATTACAAAGCTCTTTAGCTCTGCCAACAAATGCACCCCACTCCATCGGCAAGCCTCCACCCAAAGGCCTCAGCTCTCTTGCTCGTTGTGTTGGCACACCCACATACACTGCCTTGCTCTGTGGGCACTGTGCTGTCTCATGCTGGTCTCCTGGTTCTGCCACCACCATTTCTCTGCCACTGCTTTTCAAAGACTCATGCCGTCTCTAGTGTTACAGCTCTCTTTCTCTGTCTCCTGGGTCAAGGAAGTTCTCAGTGCAGGAACCCTGGGTCCAAAGGACATACTCTGCTCTCGTCTTTCTTTCTCAGTGGTAGTGAAGTTCCCTCTTTCCACCGCTGGGATGGCTCATTTTAAGCTTAGTGGAATGGCAAAAAACTGACCAACCACCTCGTTAGGGTTCCATACACCTTATTTGCATGACCCCAGCCCCACAAAGGTACCACGCACCTTATTTACGTTATTAGCAAGCTGTCTAATCCCCTCGGTGGGCCAAAAGCACCTTATTTGCATAGGCCCACACAATCATTTGGTGGAAGTTACAAGACCATGACGAGAAAGGCCATATAAAAGCAATCCATTGCAGCACAGACGTAAACATAGATCTCTATAAAGGAGCACTGGCGGTGCAATAGTTAAGCGCTCAGCTGTTAACCAAACGACTGGCAATTTGAACACATCCAGTTGCTCTTTGGGAGAAAAGACTTGGCAATCTCCTCCTGTAAAGATTACAGTCTAAGAAACCCTATGGTGCAGTTCTACTCTCTCATATAGGGTCACTCTAAGTTGGAATCGAGTCAATGGCACACAACAACAAAAACATCCATATATAAATAGATGTAGGTGGATATAAATATTTATTATAACATTGTATACTGGAAAACAAAACTAGAAACAAAGCCTATGAATAGAGGGATGGCTGATTAAGTTCTGGCACAGTTATTCTATGAAGTGTTAAACAGCTATAAACAAAAAGAGAATAAGTTAGATCTGTATGTATTGGCCTGGATGGAGTTCACAATATAATTGCCGAACGAAAAAAAAAAAACAAGTTTCAGGGTAGTGAAGGATACGATCCCATTTTTGTAAAACATTGTGTCAAAACCATTTTCTGAGCATTTATGTTTTTTATTGTTTGCATGAGCATAGATAACTGTGTGGAAGGATATCCACTAATCTATCAGCATTGGATTGGTTTCCCAGAGGGTGTGGGGAGGGATGCTTGAAGGGAAAGGAATGTTATTAACTTTTTGTTTGACTTGTAATGATAAGCACTTTTTAAAAATCCAATAAAATAAATTCAATGATAAAAAGGAGGTGGGGGTGGGGGTGGGGGGACCTTAAGTCCAAGATTGTGTCTGTATGCTGCTCCTGGCCTGAGTTATCTGGAAGGCCAGCACAGGCTCTGCAGAGATTCTTCTAGTCTTTACAACCCACATGTTGTTGTTAGGTGCCATGGACTCAATTCTGACCCATAGTGACTGCATAGACAGAGTAGAATTGCCCCACAGGGTTTTCTAGGCTGTGGTATTTATGGGAACAGATTGCCAAGTCTTTCTACTGTGGAGCCACTGGGTGAATTTGAACGACCAAACTTTCACTTAGCAGCCAAGTGCTTAACTGTTGTGCCACCAGGACTCCTTAACCAACATGTTTTGAATTAAAAATAACAACAACCTTTAAGAAAAGGAAAGGATTGGCTGTTGTCAGCTAAGAGACTCCTTCAAGACGGAATTTTCAAAAAGGGACCAGTAGAAGGGTTACTGTCTAACAAGGACCAAATAGACAAAACTATTATTTTTCTTCTGTGTTAGAAACCCCCCAAAACAAAACAAAACAAAACCCATTGACTCATCACAACCCTATAGGACGGAGTAGAACTGCTCCATAGGGTTTCCAAGGAGTGGCTGGTGGATTTGAACTGCTGACCTTTTGGTTAGCAGCCAAGTTCTTAACCATTGTGCCACCAGGACTCCGCTCCGTTGGAGAGCATCAATATTCATAGATAAGGTACATTGTTTAAAGCATTTTGAGTGGGAGAAGTTGTGAGGTGTTCAATTAAGCCCCTGGCAGGATCTGTTTTTAACTTCCTTTTTTCCCACCCTCACTCTCTCACTTCCTCCCTCCTCAATTTTTCTCTCCCTAGTTGGAATGACTCCAGGACAATGGGCTTTGTTTTGGATTTGGTACCTACTCCCAAACTCTCCTCTCTCTCTCTCAACTATTTACTTAATATTTCAGACTGAGACAATATTAAATTAATTGACTCAGCTTTCTAGCTTTGAAAATTATCGTCTTCATAGATTTATAGTACATAATACATGTAAAACATGACAAAGAGTACCTGACATGTAGTAGATTCTCAATAACTGGAAAAAAAAAAAAACTCACATATTTAAGATGTGAACCCTCCATCCCAGGCATATTATAAAGGAAGCCACAGAATATTCTCTATCATATTTTTGACTTTTAAAAACAAAATTTGCATATCTATCATGCAAGTTAGAACTTAAATACTTTCCTCTCTCCATGCTGAAGTCGGCTGCCATCATAGTTGTTGCTTGTTTTTCACCTCATATTTTCACTAATCACATGCTTTTCAGGAAACATGGTACCTCTGTGAACAGTTTATTATCGACATTTTTTCTAAAAAGTGCTAATCATTCTTTAAGTGAGAGGACTTACATACAAACACAAGTCAGACTAGCAGATAGTGGCGATTTAATAAGTAATAAAACCAAACCCACGGCTGACGAGTTGATTCTGACTCATAGCGACCCTATCATAGGACAGAGTAGAACTGCCTCATAGGATTTCCAAGGTTGTAAATCTTTATGGAAGCAGACCACCACATCTTTCCCCTGAGAAGCAGGTGGTGGGTTTGAACAGCTGATCTTTTGGTTACCAGCCAAACTCTTTACCACTGTGCCACCAGGGCTCAATAAGTAAGTTACCGGTTGATGTTAAATAATAGGATTCTCAGGAGAATTCGATGTCCTGAATGCTTTTTGGGTTTTTCCAGTTGTCAGAGATTTTTGTTTCTTTCCTCCTCTCTCTTGAAGAGAGTTAGAATTTGGCCAGTAGTTTTTTTTTTTCTCTCTGATTTCTAAGCTAGACAACGTAATAGGTTTCTGTCTTCTGAGAGAAGAACATCTATGCTTAGGGCATTATCACATTCTCTTTTTCTTAGAAAGTCGGCCTTCTCTTTCTCCCTACCGGATGTGTACATTTATGTAAGATGAATATTTCTGTGATTGTTGAGTCTTGAAACTAAGCACAGCACTTATGGACTAAGCAACAGCCTTAAATGGCAAGACAACCAGGAGCACCATCTGGGATAATTTCAGGGCTCATGGACGGGTGTTATATATTCCAAGATGCAAAGTGCTGACAATAAAAGGCACACTTGCTGGAGGAGCCCCCTGTGGACACCATCCCTTGATTGGGAAACAAGGTCACATTTGCGGCTTCCTTATTCCTCCTCTTCTGTAACCTCCCCACACTTGTCACAGGATGTAGGTTGCTATGGTGATAGGGGAAGAGAACACCGAATTGGGAGACCATTACAAAAATATCGTGGTGGAGTAGAAAGAGTTTTGTAAATTAACTTTCTATTTTTGGAATAATATTAGGTTTACCAAAAAGTGGCAAAGATAGTATAGAGAGTTCCTGTGTACCGCTCACCCAGTTTACCGCCACGGTACCTTTGTCAAAATGAAGACACTGACATTAGCACATTACCATTAACTACACTCCAGGCTTTATTTGGATTTGACCAGTTTTTTCCATTACTGTCCTCTTTCTGTTCCAGGATCCAATCCAGGGAACCACATTGCATTTTGTTATCATGCCTCCCAAGTCTACTGTGCTTTGTGACAATTTCTCACTCTTTCTTTGTTTTAGAAAAGTTTAATCTACACAGGATTTCATCAAAGTTTACTCCTTTGAGGAGATCCTGGGTGGTACAAATGGTTAACATGCTCAGTTGCTAACTGAAATGTTGACGTCTACTCAGAGGCACCTCAGAAGAAAGGCTTGGTGATCTACTTCTGAAAAATCAGTCATTGAAAACACTAAACCCGCTGCCGTTGATTCGATTCTGAACTGGGCGGGGGGAACACTAGGGAGCATAGCTCTGCTCTGACACATACAGGTTGTGATGGGTTAGAGATGGCGGGACAGTAATTTGTACAATGGGTATGCCTTTGAACTGGGCTTGAGTTATTGCATTTCTTGACTTCTATTGTGTTTTCAGTGGACCTTATGAGGACAAAATGTCTCTTCACATCAGTTAGGGTGGGGTTGCACAGTTGATTAATGTAATTTCTGTCAATAAGTTGTACACAAGTAAAAAGTTGAACTGGTGAAAGTTGTGTGATAAATATATTTACAATGATGACAAAAAAAAAAAAGAATAGCTTCTGAGGCTTCTTATGTACAACAAAATACCTCATGGGATTTGGTTCCTTGGTTTGAAAGTTTAGGGTCATGGTTTTATGGGACATCCCAAGCAATTGGCCTAATAATCTGTTCAGTGCTTCTGTTCTACCTCCTGGTTCATTGGATAGTGGCTGGGGTCTTAAAAGTTTGCATGTGTCCATTCAAAGTACAACAATTGGTCTCTATTTGCCTGGAATAACAAAGGAAGAAGGGGAGTCAACAACAGAAGGAGGATATGAGATGTGTGGTTAGTTGCCTCCAGGAACAACTGCTTCCTTTGCTGTGAGACCAGAAGAACGGGATGGTACCCAGTTGCCATTACTGAACATTTTGATCAAAGATTCCATAGAAGAATTCTGATCAAAACGGGGAAATGAAGAATAGGATTTCAAATTCTCATGGAATACAGACTTTCTGGATCCATGGAAGCTGGATTGAATCCCTGAAACTGTTGCCCTGAGATAATCCTTAAACTTTAAGCCAAAAATATCCCTGAATTCTCTTTAAAACCAAATAGTTTAGCTTAACTAGTAAAGGATATCTGCCTTGATCATTGTGCTCTTTTAACATCTATCTATATAGGATCAAATGATAACAGCAACTCAAAAGATTAGATAGGAAATTTAGGGGACTGTGAGTTTACTCTACCGGGAGAGGAACAACTCAGAAAAGGAGGTTGAGAATGGTTGCACAACTCAAACAATGTTATCAATGTCATGGAATTCTACATGAAGAAATTGTTGAATTGGTGTATGTTCTGCTGTGTATGTTCTCAACAGCAATCAAAAATAAACTAAAAATTAAAAAAAGTGTCAGTTAGTATTCTTATGACTTGATAAAGAATTGTTTCTGTTTTGTGTCTTATTTCTACTAATGCTTTGACTTCAGTGAGTCATGACCACCAAGGGAATGTTTCTGATAGGTAGCACTCCCCTTCTGCTAGGTACATAATCTTCATTCTGGATTAACTAATTTTTACAAGCAGTTTAAACTTCTAATTTCAAAATATTCTAACAGTTTTACACCATGATGTCATATTTGTGAAGCAGAGTTTTTTTTTTTCTTTCTTTCTCCCTTCTCCACCTTCAGTAATCTACAAATAGACAGTAGTTTCCTTTAACAAGGTTTTTTAAACAATCTGTTTGGTGCCCCTTCACAAGTTCCATGCCCCAATCTGTTGTTTTAGTTCCCTGCTGTTTAAGCGCTAAAGTTCTTGCCAAAGCAGAATGTCCATTATCAACCTTGTGGCTTGATTTTTGTCACCACCTCACTATAAGATCTGTTTTGAATTCTAAATGGAACATTTATTTCACAAAGCTTTCTGTCTTCTCCTCTTTGGAGGCAGAGACATCTGAGTTTAAATCCCAGCTCTGCCACACACTCTATACCTCAGGTAAGTTACTACCTTCTCTGAGACTTCATTTTCTCATCTGTAAAATGGGGCAGATGGGTACTTTCCTGGATTTGATTTTCAAAATCTTTAATATATTCTGATTTTTCCATTTGTAGCTATCTGCTGTTACCCCAAGTCTAGCCAGGGATGAAACAATCTGAAAATAGAGATAGCTGCCTCTGGTTCTCTTTTTCCTCTCACCACCCTCAAAGACTTGGAGAATAAGAAGGAAAGGGGTACAAAGAAGAGGGTGCATGACTGTGAGCCAAGCGTTGCAAAAGGTGGTTTGTACAGACATATGGGCAGGGCTGGGGTGTCGCTCTGGTAGGCAGATGGAAGGGGCACTCTGCGTATAATTTGGGGAAGGAATGGGCAGCAGATCTGCACTATCTTGTGAAAGTCTCATTGAACTTTGTATCCATTCCCATTGGACTAGACATGGGGTAGGAAGTCATTGTGAGAAGTCTAGTGCCAAATTTTGCATTCTCTCTCTTCTGGAGTAGGGGTACCTTTAATCTCTTTCTGTCCATGGGACACCTCCAGCTATTCTCTCTGTGCTCTGGAACCCCAACCTCTTCAAATAACTCACCAAATTTGACTGATTCCACTCATACTTAATATTTTAACTGACACCCTTCTGGCCATGATTTTTCGTCCTTTATAGAAGTCAACTGAAGCTACATCTACAATCTAAAAAACATATTCAAAATTTACATTATTGCTTTTCCACCTAACAATACATGTTCACAAAGAGTATTTCCATAGCTGTCCTTATTAGGAAGTTGAGTCTAAAATTTTGTGGAACGGAAAAAGGAGTGGGCTCTTTGGATACCACCCCTCCAAATCTATCAACTGATGCTCTCAGCTTTACAGCAGCAGTTTGGCTGTTTGTTTTAACATGTATTTATTGGGTCCTTACTCTGTGGTGGAAACCCTGGTGGTGTAGTGGTTAAGTGCTACGGCTGCTAACCAAAGGGTCGGTAGTTTGAATCCACCAGGCGCTCCTTGGGGCAGTTCCACTCTGTCCTATAGGGTCGCTTTGAGTCGGAATCAACTCGACGGCACTGGGTTTGGTTTTTTTTTTTTTTTTGGTTACTCTGTGGCAGTGTTACGGACAGTATGAGTATGCTGATTAAAATAATTATGGAAAGCACCTGGTACAGTACCTGATACATGTTGAATACTAAACAAAAAATAATAATAATCGTTGCGTTAATGTCCCTTCTCTTTTACCAACACTCATTGATCTATTGACTCAGAGTGGCTTGCAATATTTATAGAATGAATCAAAGGATTAGCATTGAAATACTTACGCTAAGCGAATGGAAAGCGTATTTCTCTTTTCACCTACCCGCCATTTAAAGAATGCATATGGAGTCAGTATAATCAGGGATGAAGAGAGCAGACAATAGTGTCAGACAGCTTGTTTTTCAATCCCCATTCTACTCTCTGCCACCTGGGTAACCTTAGGCAGGTCACTTAACGTTCCTGAGCTTCCATTTCCTCATCTGTAGAAGGGGGAATACAACCGTAACTACTTATGTAAAAAACCAAACCAAACCAGTTGCTGTGGAGCCGATTCTGGGTCATGGCGACCACATCTGTGCAGAGTAGAATTGCTCCATAGGATTTTCCAGGCTGCGACCTTTCGGAAGCAGATCGCCAGGCCATTCTTCCGAGACACTTCTGTGTAGACTCGAACCACCAGCCTTTTCGTTAGTAGAGCTGAGAACTTGCCTGTTTGTACCACCCAGGGACTCCAACTTAATAGAGAGGTGAGGGTTAAATGAGCTGATGGGTGTAGAAGAGCCTTTAGCATAGTGTCTGGCATATAACTAAGTACTCAATGGATGGTAGATGTTATCATTATTATAAACTCGTGTTCCAGAAAATGGTTCGTAAGGTCATAATAGTAGAAAAAGCCACTCTAAGGTGGCTATATAAAAGTTCAGCTTTCCACAAGAGTAAGTTACCTTAGCCTTGATGCTCAGTTTTCAAAACGGGTGTGATGCCCACTCCTGCCATGTCCCTGACCACCCCCCCCCGCCCCCCGCCCATCCATAGGAGAATCTCAACATGTTGAATGATGCTATTCGGACCTGGGGTGCCCGTTCTCATCCTGGTTATATAGGTTGTAATAAAAAGATAAAATATATGGTTTGTGAGGATATTTGTCTTCCTAATCAGACAGTACATTTTAAAGACATTTCTATTTTGGGCATAGACATCACAGCACTTACCTACTCCCATTGAATTTGAAATATTACCATCAAATAGGATGTTATTGTTGTCTAATTGAAACAGTTGATGAGTGATTGAGGTAGGCGAGAGAGAGAGATGAAAGGTGGTGCTAGGAATAATTAATAAAAGATTGAATTTCAGGAAGATTTAATTTGGAGGCTTTTTGCATTACAGATTAGAGGGGGGAAATCCCTACAGGAAGATTGTTAAACTAATTCTTGGTAATCTAATCTGATTTCCTGTTGTTGAGAGGGCCACCAGACTGATAAAATGGGGATTTTAGTAAATTAATTAACACCTTGTCCTGATCCTTAAAGGATCCAGAGTAGCCTAAGGTCTGCAATGCTCTCTTGTTAGAAGCTCTGAACTTTATTGTCATCTGGCTTGTTCACTCATTTATACGTTCATTCATCCATTGTTTAAATAGCTTGTAATAAAAAAAGAGTGAAAAGGTAAGAATATAGTTTGTCTTCTTAGTTAAACAGTACATTTTTAAGACATTTCTATTTTTGGCATAGAAATCACATAAGTATTGGTGGCCTACTGTGTCCAGACACCGTGTTGTTGCTCATTATACGCTTGTTAGTGATGTCTTCCTGGCCCTTGTCTCTGTGGAGCATACAATCCAGTCCTTTCAAGTCCACCTGATGAGAAATCCTGTGCACTGCTTTGTACATGTGAGATGTGATATATACAGGGGTCGAACCGAGGTTTTTGAGCCCAAAGCTGGTGTTCTGTCCAGGAAGCTCTGTGAAGGCCATTTTTTCTGCAAAGTCAGGGCACTAGTACAGAGACAGCATGTCTATATTGTATCAAATGAATTTGACCAAAATTGATCGCCTAAATCCCAAAACAAGAAAAAAAATAAATAAATAAAAAGCTGGATGAGACAACAGTACAGCCAGGTGGAGCTGAGGAAGCACATGTTTTCAGATGTGCTGGTTAATTTCACCTGCGCCAACCTAGCCGTCAATCCGTACATCTGTATCTCCCATAGAATGGTGTCAACACTTCTGTCAGTGGCTCATTACTGGACAAATTTATGGGTGACACAAGACTGGGAGAATTCTAAACACCCTAATAGATGCTGAACACCTGAGGAGGTGAACTCAAGTACAGCTCAAAGGAAGGAGATGGGAAGTTGTCCATGTGGTTAAAGTATTCAATAGAATAAATGTAGAACGGGGTGATTTAGGCTGCAGCAATTCATGTGGTAATGATCCCTGCCATGTTTCGGTAGCGGCAGCAAGCTGTGGATTTCCTGCAGACAGGGGTCTCATGTTTAGCCCCGGCAGAATGCTTGGTCCATTTTAATTTTTCCATAAACAGGTGGGAAGGCAGAGAGGGAGGCAGAAAGAAGTCTAGAAGCCATGATGGGATGAAGGAGAGAGATCTTATGTATAAAGAAGCAAAGAGAAAGAAAGCAATCAAGCTCCAAAATGAATGTTAAAGGCAATTAATTAATTCTGTCTGCTCAAGCCAGGTCCCCTAGGATCCCCCTTACCTGTGCCCCCTCTTCTGGCTTCAGTGTGCTGTTGCACCTGTGCTGTCTGGGCTGGAGCTATGAGAGCTGCTTCAGCACGAGGTAGAAGTGTCTGGGGCATTATGTTACCTGGGCAGCCCTTAGCCCAGGGATGAGTGCTGTGGGAGTGTGAGAGCCCAGGCCCCCGCCTCCAGTCAGGACAAACATTGAGAGATGATTTAGACACCAGACCTCCCTGATTGGGTCAGGCTGAGGCTGGACTTTTGCCTGAAAGAGCACCTCTGCTTGGCTTTTACCCCATTCCCGGTCCTGATTCTCCCACTCCTTTACTTGCTTCTCCTAGGAGCGCTGAAAACATCATTTGCGAATAACTCTGGTCTCAGGGTCTGCATCTGGTGAGTCTGAATTAAGACAGTGAGGATTTTGTAGAGGTCAGAGGTCATGAATTTTTCATTGTTCCATGCCATGAAGCTGGTAGAGTGCCAGACATAGGGTGGATGGCTTGTAAAGTGTTATAAAGAAGAAAGGAAGGAGGGAGGGAGAGAGGGAGGGGGGAATCTGAAGGATTATGAAGGAAATGGTATATATAAATTTAAATAGAATGTGTCCAAGTTAAAAAAAAAAATACTCAGGGATATTAGGAAGATTTTTATGCCATATAATTTAGGAATGAGACAAGTTCTCAGGATAAGATTAAAGAAAGGCTGGAAAATGGTAAAATGTGCATTTTCTAGTTGCTATCAAGTTGATTCTGACTCATGATGACCCCATGTGTGTCATAGCTGAACTGTTTTCTGTAGGATTTTCAGTGGCTGATTCTTCAGAAGTAGATCACCAGGCTTTTCTTCTGAGGTGCTGTGAATGGCCTTGAACCGCCAACATTGTGGTTAGCGGACAAGTGTCTTAACTGTTTGTTCACCCAGGGTCTCCTAAATGTGCCCCTTGGGAAGGGCTATTCATTCTCCATTTGACAAAGGAGCATCTACTACGCACCAGATCCTTTCATAGGTGCTTGGGATACATCAAGGATGTGTCTAAATAAGTATCCCTGCTCTCATTGGTTACGTTGCTTGCATTTTAGTGGGAGAGAAAGACAACCAATAAACCTGAATGTAAGTAAATTATACAATATGTAAGGAGGCTGTAGTGTTAAGGAAAAGAGAAGAAGGTGAGTCAGTTAAGGGGAGCAGGGTGGGAGGGTGTAGAACAGTTCGCAGTACTGAACAGATCAGAAAAGCTCATTGAGAAGGTGAGGCTTGAGCAAAGGTGAGCAGAGACTCCAGGTTAAGGCAGTGAGATAAGCAGATATCTGGGGGAAAAGTGCTCCAAGCTGAGGGAACAGCTAGGGAAGTGCCCTAAGGCAGGTCCTTTCATCCTTATCTTCAAGAAACAGTAATGAGCCCAGTGTGGCTGGAATGGTGTGATGGAGAGGAAAGGTCAGAGAGGAAACAGAACCTGGGTCACCCTGGACCCTGCAGTCCACCATAAGCGTTCTGGATTATGAAGCAGTTTCTCCCAGATACTGACAGCATGGGCTTGGAGTCAGGAATATCTCAGTCTGAATCTCAGCTCTGGTTTTCCTATTTTTTGCTTTGGGCAAGTTACTTAACCTCTGTCTTAGGCTGGGTTCTCTAGAGAAGAAAAACCAGTAAAGCGTATAAGTACACATGGAGAGAGATTTATATTAAGGAGGTGGATCATGTGGTTGTGAGGCTGGAACGTGGGTCTGGCTGGAGGCTTCTCCTGAGTCATGTAGCCACAGGGACTGGCAAACCCTTGATCGGCAAGTCAGACAGCATGGCTCTGGTTCACAGGCTGCAAAGGCCGACTAATCCAAAGATCAGCAGACAAGATGGTAGGTAAGTTGCTAGCTCAGGTCCCAAGAAGCAGAGGACAGATGAACAAAAGACAGCTGCAGGATCCAGAGAAAGAAAAAGTCCACCAGCCTTGCTTGCCAGAGAGTCCACCTATATTGGATGTACACCACAGCCCCAAGGAAACTCCTTTTCAACTGATTGGCTACATACACTAGATCTCATTAAGGAGGTGGTCACATTATATCAAATCTCATCATGGAAGTGATCACGTCATCATTGCTGTTGTTAGGTGCTGTTGAGTCAGTTCCAACTCATAGAGATCTTATGCACAACAGAACGAAGCACTGCCCGGTCCTGTGCCATCCTCACAATCGTTGTTATGCCTTAGCTCATTGTTGCAGCAACTGTTTCGATCCACCTGATTGAGGATCTTCCTCTTTTCCGCTGACCCTGTACATTGCCAAGCATGATGTCCCTCTCCAGGGACTGATCCCTTCTGACAACATGTCCAAAATTTGTAAGATGCAGTCTTGCCATCCTTGCTTCTAAGGAGCATTCTGGTTGTACTTCTTCCAAGACAGATTTGTTCGTTCGTTTGGCAGTCCACGGTATATTCAACATTCTTCTCCAACACCACAATTCAAAGCCGTCAATTCTTCTTCGGTCTTCCTTATTCATTGTCCAGCTTTCACATGCATATGATGTGATTGAAAATACCATGGCTTGGGTCAGGCGCACCTTAGTCTTTAAGGTGACATCTTTATTTTCAACGCTTTGAAGAGGTCCTTTGCAGCAGATTTACCCAATGCAATCTGTCTTTTGATTTCTTGACTGCTGCTTCCATGGCTGTTGATTGTGGATCCAACTAAAATGAAATCCTTGACAACTTCAATCTTTTCTCTGTTTATCATGACGTTGCTCATCAGTCCAGTTGTGGGGATTTTTGTTTTCTTTTTTTTTTTTTTAGGTTGAGGTGCAATCCATACTGAAGGCTGTGGTCTTTGATCTTCATTAGTAAGTGCTTCAAGTCCTTTTCACTTTCAGCAAGCAAGGTTGTGTCATCTGCATAACGCAGGTTGTTAATGAATCTTCCTCCAATTCCCATTCTTCTTCATACAGTCCAGCTTCTCATATTATTTGTTCAGCATACAGATTGAATAGTTATGGTGAAAGAATACAACCCTGACGCACACCTTTCCTGACTTTAAACCAATCAGTATCCCCTTGTTCTGTGCGAACAACTGCCTCTTTATTTATGTAAAGTTTCCTTATAAGCACAATTAAGTGTTCTGGAATTCCCATTCTTCGCAACGTTATCCATAATTTGTTATAATTCACGCAGTCGAATGCCTTTACATAGTCAATAAAACACAGGTAAACATCCTTTTGGTATTCTCTGCTTTCAGCCAGGATCCATCTGACATTAACATGATATATATCCCTGGTTCCACGTCCTCTCTGAAACTGGCCTGAATTTCTGGCAGTTCCCTGTCGATATACTGCTGCAGCCATTTTTGAATGATCTTCAGCAAAATTTTGCCTGCCTGTGATATTAATGATATTGTTCTATAATTTCCACATTCGGTTCGATCACCTTTCTTGGGAATAGGCATAAATACGGATCTCTTCTAGTCAGTTGGCTAGGAAGCTGTCTTCCATATTTCTTGGTATAGGCACGTGAACTCCTCTGGCGCTGCATCTGTTTGTTGAAACATATCAACTGATATTCCGTCAATTCCTAGAGCCTTGTTTTTTGCCAGTGCCTTCAAAGCAGCTTGGACCTCTTCCTTCAGTACCATCAGTTCCTGATCATATGCCACGTCTTGAAATGGTTGAACGTTGACTAATTCTTTTTGGTATAATGACCCTGTGTATTCCTTCCATCTTCTTTTGATGCTTCCTGCGTTGTTTAATATTTTTCCCATAGAATTCTTCACTATTGCAACTCAAGGCTTGAATTTTTTCTTCAGTTCTTTCAGCTTGAGAAACACCAAGGGTGTTCTTCCCTTTTGATTTTCTATCTCCAGCTCTTTGCACATGTCATTATAATACTTTGTTTTCTCAAGCCGCCCTTTGAAATCTTCTGTTCAGTTCTTTTACTTCATCGTTTCTTTCTTTTGCTTTCGCTGCTCAACATTCGAGAGCAAGTTTCAGAGTGTCCTCTGACACCCATCTTGGTCTTTTCTTTCTTTCCTGTCTTTTCAATGACCTTGGATGATGTCCTTGATGTCATTCCACAACTTGTCTGGTCTTAGGTCACTAGTGTTCAGTGCATCAAATCTGTTCTTCAGATGGTCTCTAAATTCAGGTGGGATGTGCTCAAGGTCATATTTTGGCTCTCATGGGCTTGCTCTGCTTTTCTTCAGTTTCAGCCTGAACTTGCATATGAGCAATTGAAGGTCTGTTCCACAGTCGGCCCCTGGCCTCTTTCTGACTGATGACATTGAGCTTTTCTATCTTTTCTTTCCACAGATGTAATCAGTTTGATTCCTGTGTGTTCCAGCTGGCAAGATCCATGTGTATAGCCGCTGTTTATGTTGGTGAAAGAAGGTATTTGCAATGAAGAAGTCATTGGTCTTGCAAACTTCTATCATTCGATCTCCGGCATTGTTTCTATCACCAAGGCCATATTTTCCAACTACTGATCCTTCTTCTTTGTTTCCAACTTTGTCATTCCAATCACCAGTAATTATCAATGCATCCTGATTGCATGTTTGGTCAATTTCAGACAGCAGAAGCTGGTAAAAATCTTCAATTTCTTCATCTTCGGCCTTAGTGGTTGGTGTGTAAATTTGAATAACAGTCGTATTAACTGGTCTTCCTTGTAGGTGTATGGTTATTATCTTATCATTGACAGTGTTGTACTTCAGATTAGATCTTGAAATGCTCTTTTTGATGATGAATGCAATACCATTCCTCTTCAAATTGTCATTCCCCACATAGTAGACTATATGATTGTCTGATTCAAAATGGCCAATACCAGTCCATTTCAGCTCACTAATGCCTAGGATATCGATGTTTATGTGTTCCATTTCCTAGATTTATATTTTGTACATTCCAGGTTCTGATTATTAACGGATGCTTTCAGCTGTTTATTCTCATTTTGAGTTGTGCTACATCAGCAAATGAAGGTCTTGAAAGCTTGGCTCCATCCATGTAATTAAGGTCAACTCTACTTTGAGGAGGCAGCTGTTCCCCAGTCATTTTTTGAGTGCCTTCCAACCTGGGGGCTCATCTTCCCGCACTATATCAGACAAAGCTCTGCTGCTATTCATAAGGTTTTCACTGGCTAATTCTTTTCAGAAGTAGACTGCTGGGTGCTTCTTCCTAGTCTGTCTTAGTCTAGAAGCTCAGCTGAAACCTGTCTTCCATGGGTGACCCAGCCAGTATCTGACTACTGGTGGCATAGCTTCCAGCATCACACCAACATGCAAGCCCCCACAGTACGACAAGCTGACAGAAACATGTGGGCACATCATCATACAACTGCCAAACTATATCATAACTGGCAAACCACTGAGAATCATGGCCCAGCAAGTTGACGCACAACAGTAACGATCACAACCCCTTGAGTCATTGCTTCCTTGTCTATGAAATGGGTACAGTAATAGTACCTACTTAATAATTGTAATGGGCATTCAATGCAGCACTTAGCACTCTTCTTGACAGGTGGTGAACTCAGTAAATCATTGTGTAAAGTAACATGGATCTGACAACTCAGTTTTCTGCTCAGAGGACATCAAGCCTTGACATCCTCCTCTCCAACTTCAGAAGAGATGTGTGTGGGAAGAGGCAAGAGGTTACACTTGGACTCTTAGCAGGTACCCTATAGAAAGGAAGTTTTAGCAAAGAAGTTAGGACAAGCAGTCTTCTGTTTGTCTACACAGAAATTATGGGGCAAATGTGGAGGAGCTCATCAACCGAGCCATTACAAGGGATGGGGGGCAGGAGTTCTAAGTCTTCCCCTTTAATAAAGAGAGGCAGGATTATCCATACTTCCATACTCCTGTATTTTCCCAGTATTACATTTTCATTCATCCAGGTCTACGTGTCCTCTGTGCTGCTTCCTGTCATACTCCTTCACATAGCCTTATTTCAGGGAAATTACCAAGCTCAGTGAGCTTCAGACCTTGGTTCTTAGGCATTCAACTTTTATTCCTTCCCATGTTCTACTGTCTGTAGGAAAATGGTCCTTTGAACTAGATTTTGGGTAACTCTTTTAGCTAATGATAACTGCAAATGCAGCTCCCAGGAGAGGAATAAAGAGACTTCTAAATGGAGGATGTCAAGGCACAGAGATTGAGTTTAGGATTTTGGAGTTCATGTCTCAGCTCCACTGCCTGCTTGCTATGTGGCTATTGATGCCAATGATTCTTTGTTGAGGGATGATCAAATGTTTAGATGGATAAATCTCTTGCATAGTGATAATTGCAGTTAGCATTTATGTTATATTTTTCTGCAACATATTGTTATGTCCAAAGCAGTCTTCTAAATGCTTTATATTTATTAATTTTCTTGATATTCAAACAAAGCCATGGGGTCTATGCTGTGATTATCTCTATTTTACAGATACAGAAACTGTGGGACAGAGAGCGTAAGTAATGCCCCAAAGTTTAAACAGGTGGTAGGTGATGGAAGGGTTATTTTAGTCCAGAGATTCTGGTGCCAAAGTTGATGTTTTTAACCACTCTGCCCTATTGTCACTCATAAGTTTTTTCTTGTCTCTCTTTCATCTTATCAGTTGGGAAATGTTGGGTTCTTTCTGGGAAATGTTTTATTTCTACTCTTACCTTTGATATTCTTTTTGACCTCTAGATAATTCTTAACAGTGTCATCTAATAATAACCTGCTAATAAACTGGATGACATGAACTTTGTGCAGTCATCTGAGAACAGAGCATGAAAGCGTTGCAACCAGCCTAGCAGTTACTTTCTAAATGTGTACAGCACAAGAGGCACATAAAATTTCATTAGGAGTCCCAAACAGTATTTAGTTTTGGCTCAAATTGCTCAGAATCCTATTCAGAGGTCAATCAATGGTCCTTCAAGATATCACAGCACTTGGTTCACTGCCACCTCACAACTTAGGACAATTTGAATCCCATAGGATTGAGCCATAGGAGATCAATTTGGAATAATTGTTCCCTAGGCTTCTAGCTGTTTCTATGAACATGGTGCACTTCCACAAGTTTCTTAACAACCAGCAGTTTATAGTGCGGTTATTTTGTTGGGAGAAGTGTTGTTACTTCCAAGAGCTCTCCAGGAGTTCCAAAATTGGTCATTCTCTCCAGACATTGAGTCACAATGTGATTTTTACTCTCGTATTTTCCCAGCTACTTCATCCTAGAGAGCAGAATCTGGATGTGGGAAGAACATGAGACTGGATGCAGAAGCCCAGGTAGAGTCCCGGCTCTGCCTTCAGGCATGGGTCTCAGTTTCATCTTCCATGAAACGAGACATTTGACCAGTCACAAGTCTTGCAAACTGGCACTCTTTCATTTATCCAACACAAATTTATTGTCTACCTACTCGAGGTCAAACCTGCTCTACATAGGAGAAGCAGGCAGGGAACAAACCAGACATAAATTCTTGCCTTCGTGACACTTACATTCTGTGACAGATTATCTTTTCCAAAAAGGACCACAGCAAGATTTCCGCTCCCAGGTGTTGCTCCAGAACCTTGTCACTGTCCCTTAAATGGAGTCTATTTCCTTTCCCCTTGTACTTGGGCAAACTGTGACAGCTCCAACCAATGGAATGTGGCAGAAGTGAGCCCATGCGACTTCCAGGTCAGGTCACATAGCCTGGCTCTCTCTCTCTAGACGCTTCCTGCTGGAACCCAGACACCATGCAGCAAAGAAGCTCAAAATAACATATGTGGACTCCTTGGAATATACCCTAAAGAAATAAGAGCCTTCACACAAACAGATATATGCACACCCATGTTCATTGCAGCACTGTTTACAATAGCAAAAAGATGGAAGCAACCAAGGTGCCCATCAACAGATGAATGGATAAATAAATTACGGTATAGTCACACAATGGAATACTATACAATGGCTAAGAACAATGATGAATCTCTGAAATGTTTCATAACATGGAGGAATCTGGAAGGCATTATACTGAGTGAAATTAGTCAGTTGCGAAAGGACAAATATTGTATGAGACCACTAGTATAAGGCCTGCAGATAAAGTTTAAACACAGAAGAAAACATTCTTTGATAGTTACAAGGGTGGGTGGGAGGGAGAGGGATATTCACTAACAAAAAAAAAAAAAAAATTTTTTTTTTTTTTAGATAGTAGATGAAATTTTTTAAGGTGAAGAGAAGGGCAACACATAACACAGAGATGGTCAGCATAACTGGACTAAGCCAAAAGCAAAGAAGTTTTCTGAATACAACCAAATGCTTTGAAGGACAGAGTAACAGGGAAGGGGGTTTGGGGACCATGGTTTCAGGGGTTACCTAGGTCGATTGGCATAACAGAATGTATTAAGAAAACGTTCTGCATCCCACTTTGGTGAGAGGCATCTGGGGTCTTAAATGGTAGCAAGCAGCCATTTAAGATGCATAAATTGGTCTCAACTCTCCTGGAGCAAGGAAGAAGGAAGAACACCAAATACACAAGGTAAATATGGGCCCAAAAGACAGAAAGGGCCACATAAACCAGAGACCCCATCAGCCTGAGACAAGAAGAGCTAGGTGGTATCTGGCTACCACCGATCACTGCCCTGACAGGGAACACAACAGAGAATCCCTGATGGAGCAGGAGAACAGTGGGATGCAGATCTTAAATTCTTGTAAAAGGACCAGGCTTAACAATCTGACTGAGACCAGAGGGACTTTGATGATCATGGTCCCCTGGCCCTTTGATAGCCCAAGACTGGAGCCATTCCTGAAGCCAACTCTACAGAGAGGAATTGGCCTAGACTATAAGACAGGTAATGATACTGGTGAGGAGTGAGGAGTTAGCTTCTTGGCTCAAGTAGACACATGAAACCATGCGGGTGACTCCTGTCTGTCCTGAGATGAGAAGGAAGAGGGGGACAGGAGCTGGTTGAAAGGACAAGGGGAATACAGTGTGGAGAGGAGGAATGTGCTGTTTCATTAAGGGGAGAGCAGCTGGGAGTACACGGCAGGGTGTGTATGGCTTTTCGTATAAGAGACTGACTTGATTTGTAAACTTTTGCCTAAAGCACAATAAATAAATTAAAAAAAAAACCTATGTGGAGAGGCTTATATGAAATGGGACTGAGACACCCAAGCTGACAGTCAGCATCAGTTGCCAGATGTGTTAGTGAAAAAGCCTTCAGAAGAATTAGCTCTTGGCTGCTGGGTCTTCTAGCTGGGGCCCCCTCATGGTAGAGCAGAGAGGCGCTGTCCTCATCATGTCCTGTCCTCATTCCTGACCCACAGAATCATGAGTATACTAAACAGCTGTTTCATACCACGTTCCTGACCCAAAGAATTCATGAGCATACTAAATGGCTGTTTTACACCACTAACTTTTGGGTGCGCTTGTTAGGTAGCCATAGTAACTGGTACACGTTCTAATGGGGGGAGGCAGACAATAATTTAAAAAAATTATTCAACTTAAAAATACACACACACACATAGGCATAGTAATTAAGATAAACTAAGCATTAAGGTGGAAACCCTAGTGGCGTAGTGGTTAAGAGCTACCGTTGCTAACCAAGAGGTCAGCAGTTCAAATCTACCAGGTGCTCCTTAGGAACCCTATAGAACAGTTCTATTCTGGCCTATAGGGTCATTATGAGTTAGAATTGACTCAACGGCAACAGGTTTGGTTTAGATTTTTGGAAGTATTAAGGAGAAAAATAAAGCTGAAAGTGTAGGCAGGAAGATAGGGCTGGAAATATTAAATAGAGTGACTAGGGAAAGCCTCAGTAGGAAGAGGCTGGTTCAGGGCTCACAATGTTTGACTCTGTAACTTGTGGGTCTTTGAATGTTTGAATGGCAACTGGGATGGGCTCCTGGTATCAGCTAGCCTTGAAAACTTGAGCCAAAGTGAGAACAATTATAGTGATAATTCAGATATATGGTTTTTTCAATCCATCCTTTCACCCACCCAACCATCCATCCATCCACCCACCCACTCACCCGTCCATCCGTCCATCCGTCTATCCATCCATCCAATATTTATTTAACATATTAGTGGTTGAAGAATTTAAGGCAGAGAGAATAGCCAGGGCAAAGGCTCTAAGCCACAGACCAATTCTGTTTAACCTATACAGTTATTATCATGGGAAAGTGACTTAATCTTTTGAAGACTCTGCCTCGCAATCAGGATATTAATAGTAGCTACTTCATATGGTAGTTATAAAAGCTAAATGAGATAATACATAAAGAATACTTAACACAGGGCTGGCACATAGAAGTACTTAGTAATTATTTGCTGCTACTACTTTAGGATAAAGTAGACAGAAAGGTAGTGTTTTTTAAGCAAGAGACATGACATATGCGTTAAAAATTAAATAATAATCTAAGGTAGTGTACTTTAAGTGCCCAAATTGGTGGCTTAAACTGTAAGTATTCTGGGAATTCAGAGGAAATAGTGATCACCGGGCTGGAGTGGTCAGACCGGCTTTGCTGAGGTGGGACTTGGGATGGGCCTGCTGGAGGTGGAGGATTTCAGTACCCAGGGGGGTTTTCCAAGCAATGGTGCAGTATAAGCAAAGGTGTAGCAGAGGATGAAGGAGAACAAAGCTGCCATTTTTGGATTCAGACACAATATAGTCCCTCTTGTTTTATACCAATCTTGCATCTCTAGTAGAGTTGAGGAACCAGGATCAGAGAGGTTAATTAATTTGTCCAAGGCCACACAGCTGGCAAAGACAGACTTTTGGTGCAAACCCAATCTCCACGGTTCTAAAGGTACTTCCTATGGCACTGTGGGCTTAAGAGACCATAAGTAGAGCAGTACTTTATCTTACAGGTGGCTAATTCTTACCTTTTTCTTTGTAAATCTAAATGTCCTTTTAATACCTAAGAATCTGCGGAATGTGATGTTTCAAATAGCCAACTGGAAATGCAGCCATGGACTAAATATGTGGTGTTAGTAAATAGGAAAGCTGAGCAGGATGTTACTCAGTAACTGACAAAGAATAAATATTTAATATTCCTCAGCTCAAATATGGCATGGAAATGATATAAATGCATAGCGTTCCGTGTACTTAAATGCAAACAAGAATTTCGGAGACACTGCCAACCTTTCATCAGAATCTGTCTCTAATTAAAGACATTTTCCGTAGGTGTATTCCCATGCAGCTTGCAAACGGGCACCCAATATGTCGAGACTGAGTAATTGGCATTTTACTTTCTTTCTCTCTCTGCTTGCTAGAACTTCGTTTATCATCATTTCTCACTATTGGCAATACAATGGTATGAGGCTGAGAATGGGGGGAGCGAGGGGCAGGAGAAAGAACCTTGGGAAGAAGGGAGGAGGCCTGGTTTCTAGACCTTGGTCTGTGTTTGACTCACTGTATGAGGTCAAGCCAATTATTCCAGCTCCCTGAGCCTCAACTTCCCCATTTGCAGGGTAGACAAGCTTAGAGAGGGAAAGAATGTATTTTATGTGCCAACTCTAATTAATAGTGACTACCTTGTGTTTTTTTTTTTTACCTTGAGGAGCCCTGATGGAGCAGTGGTTAAGAGCTTGGCTGCTAACCAAAAGGTCGGCTCTTTAAATCTGCCAGCCGCTCTCTGGAAACCCTATGGGGCAGTTCTACTCTATCCTATAGGATCACTGTGAATAGGAATTGACTCAACAGCAATGGGCTTGGTTTTAGGACTCTGATGGTCGTGTTGCAAAGGATTCTGAGGTAATTCCAGGTTAGACAGGAAAGAGTATCATGACTGATTAGCTATGTCTGCCATGGGTTAGTAGGGATAGTGTGGAAATCTTAAAGTAGCAGAAGGATTAGACAAATTGAGAGAAGTTGAGTGGGGACTCCAGACAAGAGAAATGAAATGAGCAATGGCAGAGAGCTGGTGCTTGGAGGATAATGAGAAAGCCAGTTTGATGAGTTATGATCCCCTTTTCTAAACTTCTATCATAATACTCTTCGGCTGCATTTAATTTATATTTATGTGTCTACTTCTCCCTGTTTGTGGACAGGGAACTTGCAGGCTTCATTCTGGGGATGCAGTGGGGAACAATAGCTCTGTATTTAGATTCTAGGGTTAGAAAGATCTGGGTTTGAATCTTGGCTCTGCCATTTATTTGCTTTGCTTTCTTTAGGAAGTTAAACACCCTCTTTATGCTTTGGTTTCCTCAGTTGTAAAATGGTAATAGTAAACACCTCTGAGATTTGTAAAGAACATAAAGTAGGTGAGTGCCAATAATTTGCTTAGCCTAGTACCTGGTCTGTGTTATGCCCTTGAAAGTATAAGCCATTTGTTATTAACCCTTGAATGCCTGTAACAGGGCTGGTGCATGATAGGGACTCAATAAATGTCCCATGTACAAATCCATGCATCAACACGTGCATGCAGGAATGCATGCGTGGGCTGTGGAATGGAAGTGGGGAAAGGTAGGTCAGATTCAGGTCCTGGAGGGATCGATCCGAAAGTCCTTCATACTAAGAATGTGGATTATATTCTGAAGAATATGGTATACAGCAGCTCTGGGTCCTCCTCAGTTGCTATGAAAGGGGACTGGAGGGATGGGTACAACACTAACTGAGCCAGGGAGTTTGTGAGGGCTGGAGGGATGGGTACAGCACTAACTGAACCAGGGAGTAGGTGAGGGCTGGAGGGATGGGTACAACACTAACTGAGCCATGGAGTAGGTGAGGGCTGGAGGGATGGGTGCAACACTAATCGAGCCAGGGAGTAGGTGAGGGCTGGAGGAATGGGTACAGCTCTAACTGAACCAGGGAGTAGGTGAGGGCTGGAGGAATGGGTACAGCTCTAACTGAACCAGGGAGTAGGTGAGGGCTGGAGGGTTGGGCTGTTACACACCCAGCGGCTGCATCACCAGGGCCTTGTTAATCTTGCATGGAGTCAGTGCAGAACGGAAAACCAGCAGTTGGAGAAGACAAATTCTTTTCTAAAGACAAAAAAAAAAAAAAAAAATCCTGAATTGTGTGGCTTTACTGTTGATCAAATTAACTGTATAGTAGTCATTTCTACTTCATTTGGGGTTGTGTGGAAATGGACTCAGCAATATTGATTGACTACTGTCAGAATGTAAGTTGAAGAAAGAAATTAAAAGGGAAAGAGCAGCACAGCTCCACTTTGGGCTTTTTTCGTGGTCACAGAGGCTGGGATCCGGTTTCCTTGGTCTTTGTCCTTTACTGGCCAATGAAGTGGCATGGTGGAAAAGACCCCAAGAGTGGAGGATGATGAATCTGGACAAGTCCCTGCTGTCCCTCACCAGTAAGGTGACCCAGGGGTATTTCCTTAATCTCTTGAAGATGGAGTGTCTGCATTTGTAAAAAGTAGAGAACTTGTCGGATGGTGGTAAGTATTTCCATTTATGGTGGCTTTTTTTTTTCAGCCACTGGATTGTCAACTCTACTGTTTCTCAGAACATACCCTGAAACCCTATGCCGTCAAGTCAATTCCAACTCATAGCGACCCTATAGGACAGAGTAGAACCGCCCCACAGAGTTTCCAAGGAGCATCTGGCGGAGTTGAACCACTGACCCTCTCACAACATAGAGGCACCAAATAAACAGTAGTTATTACTATTGTATGCGGTCATTGGTACTTGGTCAGTGATAGATATTGGTCGTTGGTCAGTGATAGAATTCTCACCTTCCATGCAAGAGACCTAGGTTCGATTCCCAGCCAATATACCTCATGAGCAGTCACCACCTGTCCATGAGCAGAGGCATGTGTGTTGTTATGATGCTGAACAAGCTTCAGTGGAGCTTCCAGACTAAGATGGACTAGGAAGAAAATCCTGGTGATCTACTTTTGAAAATCAGCCAGTGAAAACACTATGGGTCACAAGGATCCAATCCACAACTGACCATAGGGATGGTGCAGGACTGGGCAACGTTTTCTTTCATTGTGTGTGGGGTTGCTAGGAGTCGGGTGCCCACTCTATGGCAGCTAACAACAACGATAGCTTTTGTTCTTATTCATCAGCCATCAGGTTCTCTCAGTCATTTTGAACATGTCTTTCTCTGTATTTCCACAATAAATATTAATTTACTGACACTACCACTGCTCAAATAAACTGTCTTAGGGACAGACCAACTGGTAGCAAGGAACCCAACCTGCTCTAACTTATTTAAGAAAAGGGAAATTTATTTCAAATAAATAAAGACATACCAACACAACAATCTCGCAGACACTCAAGGGTCAGAAATAACAACATGACCACATAAGAGCTGGAAGTGGAAATTTGGGACACAAAATTACTCTTCGTTCATCAGTGACTTCATTGGGCCTGAGCTCTCTCCCTCTCTTGGGACTGAGTGGTCCCTCTCATACTTGCTTCCCTTCCTCTCGACTAGCTGCTTCTATTTGCCAACAACCCAACATGACCCCCCTCCCCCGGCCCCCACCAGGCTGCATCCACATTTCCGTGGAGCTTAAGGCACAGTATCTTAAGGCCTATCCTCAGGGCAGGATGATTGGCTCAGATCCAGTCTTTGTATTGCTTCCTCTCAGGCCAGATGTTCACCCTGATCCAGGCAGCAGTGTCTGAGGAAGGGATCACGTGGTACACTGAACTGCCATGGCCAAGGTTGGTGGGAGAGAACTGACTCTTTGAGAAGGTAGCATGGACAAGGTTGAAGAATCGACTGACCCATTCACTGCATAGACCCATGGCCTTTGAATGTTTTGGTCTATGCCTCCGTAAGAAAGACATTTTACATCAAGACTTAGGGCTGCCAAATTTGTGTTGTTGTTGTTAGGTGCCATTGATTCGGTTCTGACTCATAGCGACCCTTTGCACAACAGAACGAAACACTGCCCAGTCCTGTGCCATCCTTACAATCATTGTTATGCTTGAGCACATTGTTGCAGCCGCTGTGTCAATCCACCTCATCGAGGGTCTTCCTCTTTTCACTGACCCTGTACTTTGCCAAGCATGATGTCATTCTCCAGGGACTGGCCCCTCCTGGTAACATGTCCAAAATATGTAAGACACAATCTCGCCATTCTTGCTTCTAAGGAGCATTCTGGTTGTACTTCTTCCAAGACAGATTTGTTCGTTCTTTTGGCAGTCCATAGTATATTCAACATTCTTCCCCAACACCACAATTCAAAGGCGTCAGTTCTTCTTCGGTCATCCTTATTCATTGTCCAGCTTTCACATGCGTAGGATACGATTGAAAATACCATGGCTTGGGTCAGACGCACCTTAGTCTTCAAGGTGACATCTTTACTTTTCAACACTTTAAAGAGGTCCTTTGCAGCAGATTTACCCAATGCAATGTGTCTTTTGATTTCTTGACTGCTGCTTCCATGGGTGTTGATTGTGGATCCAAGTAAAATAAAATCCTTGACAACTTCAACCTTTTCTCTGTTTATTATGATGTTGCTCATTAGTCCAGTTGTGAGGATTTTTGTTTCCTTTATGTTGAGGTGCAATCCATACTGAAGGCTGTGGTCTTTGATCTTCATTAGTAAGTGCTTCAAGTCCTTTTCACTTTCGGCAAGCAAGGTTGTGTCATCTGCATAATGCAGGTTGTTAATGAGTCTTCCTCCAATCCTGTCGTCTGTTCTTCATATAGTTCAGGTTCTCAGATTATTTGCTCAGCATACAGACTGAATAGGTATGGTGGAAGGATACAACCCTGACACACACCTTTCCTGACTTCAAACCATGCAGTATCCTCTTGTTCTGTCCGAACAACTGCCTCTTGATCTATGTACAGGTTCCTCATGAGCACAATTAAGTGTTTTGGTATTCCTATTCTTCGGGATGTTATCTGTAATTTGTTATGATCCACACAGTCGAATGCCTTTACATAGTCAATAAAACACAGGTAAACATCCTTCTGGTATTTGCTGCTTTCAGCCAAGATCCATTTGACATCAGCCATGATATCCCTGGTTCCACGTTCTCTTCTGAAACTGGCCTGAATTTCTGGCAGTTCCCTGTCAATACACAGCTGCAGCTGTTTTTTGTTTTTTTCTTTAACAATTTTTATTGAGCTTTAAGTGAACGTTTACAAATCAAGTCAGTCTGTCACATATAAGCTTATATACACCTTACTCCATACTCCCACTTACTCTCCCCCTAATGAGTCAGCCCTTCCAGTCTCTCCTTTCGTGACAATTTTGCCAGTTTCTAACCCTCTCTACCCTCCTATGTCCCCTCCAGACAGGAGATGCCAACACAGTCTCAAGTGTCCACCTGATACAAGTAGCTCACTCTTCATCAGCATCTCTCTCCAACCCATTGTCCAGTCCCTTCCATGTCTAATGAGTTGTCTTCGGGAATGGTTCCTGTCCTGGGCCAACAGAAGGTTTGGGGACCATGACCGCTGGGATTCCTCTAGTCTCAGTCAGACCATTAAGTCTGGTCTTTTCACAAGAATTTGGGGTCTGCATCCCACTGATCTCCTGCTCCCTCAGGGGTTCTCTGTTGTGCTCTCTGTCAGGGCAGTCATCGGTTGTGGCTGGGCACCATCTAGTTCTTCTGGTCTCAGGATGATGTAAGACTCTGGTTCATGTGGCCCTTTCTGTCTCTTGGGCTCATAGTTGTCGTGTGATCTTGGTGTTCTTGTTCTTCTTTCTGCTTTGATCCAGGTGGGTTGAGACCCACTGATGCATCTAGATGGCCGCTTGTTAGCATTTAAGACCCCAGATGCCACACTTCAAAGTGGGATGCAGAATGTTTTCATAATAGAATTATTATGCCAATTGACTTAGAAGTCCCCTTAAGCCATAGTCCCCAAACCCCCGCCCTTGCTCCACTGACCTTTGAAGCATTCAGTTTATCCAGGAAACTTCTTTGCTTTTGGTCCAGTCCATTTGAGCTGACCTTCCGTGTATTGAGTATTGTCCTTCCATTCACCTAAAATAGTTCTTATCTACTAACTAATCAGTAAATAACCTTCTCCCACCCTCCCTCCCTCTCCCCCTCATAACCACAAAAGTATGTGTTCTTCTCAGTTTATACTATTTCTCAAGATCTTATAATAGTGGTCTTATACAATATTTGTCCTTTTGCTTCTGACTAATTTCGCTCAGCATAATGCCTTCCAGGTTCCTCCATGTTATGAAATGTTTTACAGATTCGTCACAGTCCTTTATCGATGCGTGGTATTCCATTGTGTGAATATACCACAATTTATTTAGCCATTCATCCGTTGATGGACACCTTCGTTACTTCCAGCTTTTTGCTATTGTAAACAGAGCTGCAATAAACATGGGTGTGCATATTTCTGTTCGTGTGAAGGCTCTTATTTCTCTAGGGTATATTCCAAGGAGTGGGCTTTCTGGGTTGTATGGTAGTTCTATTTCTAACTTTTTAAGAAAATGCCAGATAGATTTCCAAAGTGGTTGTACCATTTTACATTCCCACCAGCAGTGTGTAAGAATTCCAATCTCTCCACAGCCTCTCCAACATCTATTATTTTGTGTTTTTTGGATTAATGCCAGCCTTGTTGGAGTGAGATGGAATCTCATCGTAGTTTTAATTTGCATTTCTCTAATGCCTAATGATCGAGAGCATTTTCTCATCTATCTGTTAGCTGCCTGAATATCTTCTTTAGTGAAGTGTGTGTTCATATCCTTTGCCCACTTCTTGATTGCGTTGTTTGTCTTTTTGTGGTTGAGTTTTAACAGAATCGTATAGATTTTAGAGATCAGGTGCTGGTCAGAGATGTCATAACTGAAAATTCTTTCCCAATCTGTAGGTGGTCTTTTTACTCTTTTGGTGAAGTCTTTAGATGAGCATAGGTGTTTGATTTTTAGGAGCTCCCAGTTATCTGGTTTCTCTTTGTCATTTTTGGTAATATTATGTATTCTGTTTATGCCTTGAATTAGGGCTCCTAACGTTGTCCCTATTTTTTCTTCCATGATCTTTATTGTTTCAGTCTTTATGTTTAGGTCTTTGATCCACTTGGAGTTAGTTTTTGTGCATGGTGTGAGGTATGGGTCCTGTTTCATTTTTTTGCAAATGGATATCCAGTTATGCCAGCACCATTTGTTAAAAAGACTATCTTTTCCCCAATTAACTGACACTGGGCCTTTGTCAAATATCAGCTGCTCATATGTGGATGGATTTATATCTGGGTTCTCAATTCTGTTCCATTGGTCTATGTGCCTGTTGTTGTACCAGTACCAGGCTGTTTTGACTACTGTGGCTGTATAATAGGTTCTAAAATCAGGTAAAGTGAGGCCTCCCACTTTCTTCTTCTTTTTCAGTAATGCTTTACTTATCCGAGGCTTCTTTCCCTTCCATATGAAGTTGGTGATTTGTTTCTCCATCACTTTGAAAAATGTCATTGGAATTTGGATCGGAAGTGCGTTGTATGTATAGATGGCTTTTGGTAAAATAGATATTTTTACTATGTTAAGTCTTCCTATCCATGAGCAAGGTATGTTTTTCCACTTAGGTAGGTCTTTTTTAGTTTCTTGCAGTAGTACTTTGTAGTTTTCTTTGTATAGGTCTTTTACATCCTTGGTAAGATTTATTCCTAAGTATTTTATCTTCTTGGGGGCTACTGTGAATGGTATGGATTTGGTGATTTCCTCTTCGATGTTCTTTTTGTTGATGTAGAGGAATCCAAGTGATTTTTGTATGTTTATCTTGTAACCTGTGACTCTGCCAAACTCTTCTATTAGTTTCAGTAGTTTTCTGGAGGATTCCTTAAGGTTTTCTGTGTATAAGATCATGTCATCTGCAAATAGAGGTAATTTTACTTCCTCCTTGCCAATCCGGATGCCCTTTATTTCTTTGTCTAGCCTAATTGCTCTGGCTAGGACGTCTAGCACAATGTTGAATATGAGCGGTGATGAAGGGCATCCTTGTCTGGTTCCGGTTCTCAAGGGAAATGCTTTCAGGCTCTCTCCATTTAGAGTGATGTTGGCTGTTGGCTTTGTATAGATGCCCTTTATTATGTTGAGGAATTTTCCTTCAATTCCAATTTTCTGAGAGTGTTTATCATGGATGGGTGTTGGACTTTGTCAAATGCCTTTTTGGCATCAATTGATAAGATCATGTTGTCTTTTGCTTTATTTATATGGTGGATTACATTAATGGTTTTTCTAATATTAAACGAGCCTTGCATACCTGGTATAAATCCCACTTGGTCGTGGTGGATTTTTTTTTGATATGTTGTTGAATTCTATTGGCTAGAATTTTGTTGAGGATTTTTGCATCTATGTTCATGAGGGATATAGGTGTATAATTTTCTTTTTTTGTGATGTCTTTACCTGTTTTTGGGATCAGGGATATGGTGGCGTCATAGAATGAGTTAGGTAGTATTCAGTCATTTTCTATGCTTTGAAATACCTTCAGTAGTAGTGGTGTTAACTCTTCTCTGAAAGTTTGGTAGAACTCTGCAGTGAAGAAGTCCGGACCAGAGCTTTTTTTTGTTGAGAGTTTTTTGATTACCATTTCAATCTCTTTTTTTGTTATGGGTCTATTTATTTGTTCTACTTCTGATTGTGTTAGTTTAGGTAGGTAGTGTTTTTCTAGGAATTCATCCATTTCTTCAAGGTTTGCAAATTTGTTAGAGTAATTTTTTGTTAGAGTAAAGTTTTTGTTAGAGTAATTTTTCGTAATAATCTGATATGATTCTTTTAATTTCAGTTGGGTTTGTTGTGATGTGGCCCATCTCGTTTCTTATTTGGGTTATTTGTTTCCTTTCCTGTATTTCTTTAGTCAGTCTAGCCAATGGTTTATCAATTTTGTTAATTTTTTCAAAGAACCAGCTTTTGGCTTTGTTAATTCTTTCAATTGTTTTTCTGTTCTCTAATTCATTTAGTTCAGCTCTAATTTTTATTATTTATTTTCTTCTGTTGTCTGCTGGATTCTTTTGTTGCTCACTTTCTATTTGTTCAAGTTGTAGGGACAGTTCTCTGATTTTGGCTCTTTCTTCTTTTTGTATGTGTGCATTTATCAATATAAATTGACCTCTGAGCACTGCTTTTGCTGTGTCCCAGAGGTTTTGATAGCAAGTGTTTTCATTCTCATTGCATTCTATGAATTTCTTTATTCCCTCCTTAATGTCTTCTATAACCCAATCTTTTTTCAGCAGGGTATTGTTCAGTTTCCAAGTATTTGATTTCTTTTCCCGAATTTTTCTGTTATTGATTTCCACTTTTATGGCCTTATGGTCTGAGAAGATGCTTTGTAATATTTTGATGTTTTGGATTCTGCAAAGGTTTGTTTTATGACCTAATATGTGGTCTATTCTAGAGAATATTCCATGTGTGCTAGAAAAAAAGGATACTTTGTAGCAGTTGAGTGGAGTGTTCTGTATAAGTCAATGAGGTCAAGTTGGTTGATTGTAGCAATTAGGTCTTCCGTGTCTGTATTGAGCTTCTTACTGGATGTCCTGTCCTTCTCCGAAAGTGGTGTGTTGAAGTCTCCTACTATAATTGTGGAGGTGTCTATCTCACTTTTCAATTCTGTTAAAATTTGATTTATGTATCTTGCAGCCCTGTCATTGGGTGCATAAATATTTAATATGGTTATGTCTTCCTGATCAATTGTCCCTTTTATCATTATATAGTGTCCTTCTTTATCCTTTGTGGTGGATTTAAGTCTAAAGTCTATTTTGTCAGAAATTAATATTGCTACTCCTCTTCTTTTTTGCTTATTGTTTGCTTGATATATTTTTTTCCATCCTTTGAGTTTTAGTTTGTTTGTGTGTCTAAGTCTAAGGTGTGTCTCTTGTAGGCAGCATATAGACGGATCGTGTTTCTTTATCCAGTCCGAGACTCTCTGTCTCTTTATTGGTGCGTTTAGTCCATTTACATTCAGCGTAATTATAGAAAAGTATGTGTTTATTGCTGTCATTTTGATGCCTTTTTATGTGTGTTGTTGACAATTTCATTTTTCCACTTACTTTTTTGTGCTGAGACATTTTTCGTTGTAAATTGTGTGTTCCTCATTTTCATAGTATTTGACTTTATGTTTGCTGAGTCATTACATTTTTCTTGGATTTTATTTTGAGTTATGGGGTTGTTATACCTCTTTGTGGTTACCTTAATATTTACCCCTATTTTTCTAAGTAAAAACCTAACTTGTATTGTCCTATATCGCCTTATATCTCTCTCCATATGGCAGTTCTATGTCACCTGTATTTAGTCCCTCTTTTTGATTATTGTGATCTTTTATATATTGACTTCAATGATTCCCTGTTTTGAGCGTTTTTTTTCTTTTTAAAATTAATCTTAATTTGTTTTTGTGATTTCCCTATTTGAGTTGATATCAGGATGTTCTGTTCTGTGACCTTGTGTTGTGTTGGTATCTGATGTTATTGGTTTTCTGACCAAACAATTTCCTTTAGTATTTCTTGTAGCTTTGGTTTGGTTTTTGCAAATTCTCTAAGCTTGTGTTTATCTGTAAATGTTTTAATTTCGCCTTCATATTTGAGAGAGAGTTTTGCTGGATATACGATTCTTGGCTGGCAATTTTTCTCCTTTAGTGCTCTGTATATGTCATCCCTTTGCCTTCTTGCCTGCATGGTTTCTGCTGAGTAGTCTGAACTTATTCTTATTGATTCTCCCTTGCAGGAGACCTTTCTTTTATCCCTGGCTGCTTTTAAAATTTTCTCTTTATCTTTGGTTTTGGCAAGTTTGATGATAATATGTCTTGGTGTTTTTCTTTTTGGATCAATCTTAAATGGGGTTCGATGAGCATCTTGGATAGATATCCTTTCATCTTTCATGATGTCAGGGAAGTTTTCTGCCAACAGATCTTCAACTATTCTGTCTGTGTTTTCTGTTATCCCTCCCTGTTCTGGGACTCCAATCACACGCAAGTTATTCTTCTTGATAGAGTCCCACGGGATTCTTAGGGTTTCTTCATTTTTTTAAATTCTTTTATCTGATTTTTTTCAGCTATATTGGTGTCAATTCCCTGGTCCTCCAGATTTCCCACTCTGGATTCCAATTGCTCGAGTATGCTCCTCTGACTTCCTATTGCGATGTCTAAGTCTATAATTTTATTGTTAATCTTTTGGATTTCTGAATGCTGTCTCTCTATGGATTCTTGCAATTTATAAATTTTTCCACTATGTTCTTGAATAATCTTTTTGAGTTCTTCAACTGCTTTATCAGTGTGTTCCTTGGCTTTTTCTGTAGATTGCCTTATTTCATTTCTAAGGTCATACCTGATATCTTGAAGCATTCTGTAAATTAGTTTTTTATATTCTGCATCTGGCAATTCCAGGATTGTATCTTCATTTGGGAAAGATTTTGATTCTTTAGTTTGGGGAGTTGTAGAAACAATCATGGTCTGCTTCTTTAAGCGGTTTGATATCGACTGCTGTCTCCGAGCCATCACTAAGATATTGTAGTGATTTATTCTATATTTGCTCACCGAGTCTTATCTTGTTTTGTTTTCTTTCAATATACTTAGATGGGTTACTAGATTGTGCTGTCTTGATTGTTGTAGCCCTTGAGTCACTTATGTCCTATTACCAGCTGGTTTGGGCTGTTACCAGATATATAAGCCTAAGCGTCCATTCACTATTCTTGAGTAGAATCTGATTTTGGGTCACCAAGTGTGTGGTGCAGACTGTCACCTATCCACTTAGAGAAGTAGCGATGATAGTTGTGTGCACCAGATTCTAGTAGCAGCAGGGGTTCACACTCTGGGGGGGCGGGCAGGATGCTGACAGGTTTCCCCCAAGTTCCAGTGAGGTAGGTGTGTCTCTATTCCTAACGCACTTTGGTGCGTGGGCTCTGCAGCTGTACCTTAGGCCCCCAGTGCAAGTACCTGTACAGATTGGTAGGTGTCACCCTCCTTAGACCCCTAAGGCAGGAGGCTAGGTGGTCTGGGGGGAGCTTTAGCCCTCAGTTCCCTGTTGTGGGTCAGTGAGGGCTCTGTTGAATACCCAGAGGTATTAGACCTGGGAAACTTGTCTTTCCAGTAATCCGCTAAATCAGTTACAGTCAGATCCGTATCAGAAATGCCTTTGCATTATAATAGCCACCTTGTTCCCTGTAGGGATGAAAGCCCAAGACTGTGGATCATGTATGCTTGGCTGGAGCTGGTTCTGTTTTTAGTCCAATTAGGGAAGAATTTTTGGTCCCTGGGTTTTTTGTAGCTGCTTCTCTCAGGCCGGGAGAATGGGTTAGGAAAAGACAAAAACAAAACAAAACAAAAGAAAGAAGATCCACAGAGCAGTTTACTTTCTGGCTCAGGAAATTCCAATGTTAATGAAGCCGCCTGGGGTGGGGAGGGGAGGGTTCAGATAAATAGGAGAGAGTAGCACCCCGAATATAAACAAAGTTACTTATCTTGCTTGGGATGACTTTTATCTGAGATTCCCGAGGGACGTGTGGACTGTGTGCGCTGGTTGGAGGTTGTCCCCGATGATCAGGCCTGCGTCCCCTGCTTGCGCTGTCTCAGAAGCCGCGGTCAGTTCCTCCGCTGCCAATCCAAAGCCCTGCGCCAAGGTTCCCCAGCTGGGACGCTGCACTCCCGGCTCCAAAACCAGTCGCTGCCTTCCGGTGACTTCTTCTCCTGTCAGCCGCGTCTCTGCGCTGCCTTCGTGCACTGGCTGGGCTTCCCCCGAGGTCACTTCTGGGGGCTAGGGCTGTGCCCCGTGTTTGCGCCATCACAGGATGCCATGCTCAGCTCCCTCGAACCCAGTCCAAAGCCCGGCGCCAAGGTTTCCTGACAGGGACGCTGGCTCCAGGCTCCGAAAACAGTTGCTGCTTCACCGTGGTTGTTCGTTCTCAGTCTCTGTCACTCAGGTCAACTCTTTAGATCTGTGTTTGATGGTCAGGGTTCATAGATTGTCATGTATGTGATCAATTCACTTGTTTTTTCCGAGGCTTTGTTGCAAGAGGGATCCGAGGTAGCATCTACCTAGTCAGCCATCTTTGCCCCGCCTCCCCTGCAGCAGTTTTTAAATGATCTTCAGCAAAATTTTGCTTGCATGTGATATTAATGATATTGTTCTATAATTGCCACATTTATAAAGGGAAAAAACAGGATATCAAACCAAAAGCCAAACCCGTTGCCAGTGAGTTAATTCTGACTCACAGTGATCCTGTAGGACAGAGTGGAACTGCCCCATAGGATTTCCAAGGCTGTAAGTCTTTTAAGGAAGCAGATTGCCATATCTTTCTCATATGGGGCAGCAGAGGGGTTAGAACGGCTGACCTTTCAGTTAACAGCTGAGCGTTTAACTACTGCACCACCAGGGCTCTTTAAACCTGTTATCATGGAGTTGATTCAGATAAATAATGAATAATTTTTAGTATAAGTACATCCCAAGTATTGCATAGGACATATTTATCTGACACTAATTGAGCATCCTATGTTTTATCTGGCAACCCTCGGTCCGTGCTGGTAGGGGTTGTCCAATGGTGGGGAATGTTTGCTCATATCAAGCATTAGTTTTATCTAAAGTCTGTATTTTACCTTAAACACACACACACGTGTACATGAAATTTTTCTCATAGTGTATAATAACACTGTTTTAAATACAAATATATATGTATATGTCTTAAATTGCTCACCAAGGAGTAAGACTTGATGCTCCAATTAAAGAAAAAAGTGCCTTTTTTTCTCTGCAGTTTTGCATAGCTCCCACACACCACTGCTGATCTCTGGAGACAGCCCGGCTGAAGAAGCACCAAGTAGGTTGGTTTGTGTCACAGTTCCGTGATGGAGCAGCCTGGGGGTGGCTCAGGAAGAAGAAGGGGTGCAGGGACAGTCCCAGGCCCAGGGCTGTGTCTGTGAGTGGGAGGCAGGAAGTAGAGCCAGCACAGTGAATCCCGAACTTGCCTCCTAGGGAGGGAAGTTCACCTTTTTATTTAAAACTGGCCTCAGCAATTCTTGCCATTCAGCAAGTGAGAGATCCTGGCCTGGTAGTTAATGAACACAGGCTTTGCAATCAGTTACAGCTGGACTCCACAGCCTTCTAGCTAGCTATGTGCTTGTGGCCAGTCGTTTCAAGATTCTGGACCACAATTTCAGTAAAATCGTTGTTGATGTCTCACAGAGAGGCCACAACTGAGAGGAGTCTGGCCTCCATGGTTCTGCTTCCTCTAGGGCAGTGGTTCCCCAAACAGCGACATCAGCATTGCCTTGGAACATGTCACAGATGCACAGTCTCAAGCCCTACTCAGACCTCTTAAATAAGCAGCAGAAGTTTGGAGGCGGAGCCCAGTACCTGGTGTTTCAACAAGCCAGTAGGTGACTGTGGTGTACTAAAATTTGAGGACCACTGCTCTCAGGTCTTCTAATTTAGCTGATTTTAAGTTATAGAAGTCTTTGGGCAGTGCAGACAGCTAATGTGCTTGGCTGTTAACTGAAAAGTTGGAGGTTCAAATCCATCCCGAGACACCTCACAAGAAAGTCCTGGAGATCTACTTGTGAGAAACCAGCCATTGAAAACCCTGTGGAGCACAGTTCTACTCTAACACACACGGGGTGAGTCCGAACCAGCCTGACAGCAACTGGTATGATATGTGGTAGTCCAAGTTATGGTGCGCAAGTCCTTGCTGTTTTCCACATCATTGAGGGACCAATTAAATGCGTGAACCCAACTCAAGGTTTTAAAATAAAAGGGCATCATTTTGATATTTACCAGCATCTTTTATTTGACAGAAACAAGGAATTAGGATATTTGAAAGAGTCAATCTGTTAGGAAATAGTCCTTCGAATCATCTATTCATGCACTCATTTATTCAAATACCTTGTACCTCATGACGATCTAAGAACTGCGCTGGATGCTGGGCAACAATGGAGGAAAATGGGAATCAAAAAAAAGCAAACCAAACCTGGTCCTAGTCCCTGCCCTCATGGAGCTTACAGTCTAGTTAATGGGGGTGGAGGGGGTGGGGGCGGACAGACATTTAGTAAAAATCCACAAGCAAATGTAAACTTTCATGCAAGACAAGAACTAAGAATCATAAGGTATCAAGACTCGTTATACAAAGGGTGAAGCCCATTAAGGGAGGACCTCACTGTCATTTCCCCGAGAAAGTGTCACTTGAATGAACTCTGAGGATAAACAGGAGTTAAGTTTGCAAAGAAGGTGGAGGAAGCCATCTGCAGAGAAGACCCAGCTTGGCTAACTGCAGAGGCAGAAGGCAGTACTGCTGGAGCAAAGAGCGGTGGACGCATGGCTTGAGATCTGACTTGACAGGTAAGCTGTGGCCCCACGTTAGCCATCAAGGCCAAGTTTGGATGCTGTGCCTTTCCCCCAAAGCAGTGGGGGTTTCTTATCTAAAAGAGAAACGTACTTGAGCTCAGAAAGAGAATTTCATCTCAGTAAAACACATGCACGCACACCCACACACGCACGTGGTTCAATATTTATGTCTCATAATCTCTGATTCTATAACCGATAGAATTATCGTAGAAAACTCTCTTATTTGTTCACACTTACCCCACATATTGAGTGCCTACTGTGTGAAAGCCCTATGCCTTTTCTCTAGCTCAGGGTTCTCAACTGGGCAATTTTGCCGCCTGCTCAGGGGCGTGTTTGGCAATGCAGGAAACATTTTTTTTTTTGGTTGTCATAACTCCCGGGGAGGGGCGCGGTGTACAGAAGTTTTACTGCTATCAAAAAAAAAAAAAAAAAATTTTTTTTTTTTTTTTTTTTTAGTGGGTAGAGGCCAGGGATGCTACTAAACATCCTGTAATACACAGGACAAGCCCTCATCAAAGAATTGCTGTTGTTGTGTGGTGCTGTTGAGTTGATTCCCACTCATAGTGACCCCACGTGACAGAGTAGAACTGCCCCAGAGGGTTTTCTAGTAGGTAATCTTTACGGGAGCAGATTGTCAGGTCTTTCTCCCAAGGAGTGGCTGGGTGGGCTGGAACCAACAACCTTTCCTTTAGCAGCTGAGTGCGTAACCATTGTGCCACAAGGAATTATCCAGTCCAAACAGCAATAGTGCCGGGGTTGAGAAACACTGAGCTAGGTGAGGAAAAAGGGTGTATGTGTCTATATTTTAAAGCCCCCCAAAAATTTTTTCCCCAAAGACAATACCACTGTAGTGTAAAGAAACTGACTGGGTCCCAGGGTTTATTATCTAAAAGAGAGACATGCTTTAGCTCAGAAGAGAATTTCATCTTAATAAAAGACACACACACACACACACACGATTCAACGTTTAAGCCTGTACAATTTCTGATTCTATAACCAACAGATATGTATTCAACACGGGCAGGATAAGATGGGCGACCCTCCTTCTGCAGGGAATTGTTCTTTGAAACAGTATGCCCACAGGGACATGGAACAGTGCTCCGAGGTCTGAGTAAAAAAAGGCCGCTTATGTATTATCCTTATAGGAGAACTGCAGCTGATGGAAACAGGGAAGTAGTAACGGCTAGGTGCAGGGGAAGGCAGGAGGATGGGGAGACTTGGAACATAATTGCACATTTCTTATCAAGGCATTTTTAGCGAGGCCTGAAAAGACAGTGCTCCAGAGAGCTGGAGACGGGCCCATTCCGCAGGAGGCCTTTGCTAAGGTGTGAAAGGGAGGCAATCTCCTTTAACTCTTTAGCGTGTGGTAGGTGGTGAGATCCAAATGCGCAGTGACCGCAGCCATCTCTTCATGCCGGGCCTTTTTGTTTCAGCTCATTTGTCAGCTCGTTTCCCGGCTGCATTTGGCCTCCTTCCCTCTGAATCCCTCAGTGGACTCATCCAGACTTATGGTCTTTGACCATTAGGCTACAGAGGCAAGCTGGCCTCCTTGGAACCTGGGACCAGGCCCTCCGAAGAGAAAAGAGAGGGACTGGAGGATCAGAAGGAAGAGGACAGCAGCAACCACTGCAGCAAAGACTAAATAAAGCCTAAACACACGTCTGCTTCTGGATCTTGGCATTGGCCCGACTCGCTAATGCAAATATTTCTTCAGTTGCTGTTGTCCCTGCTGCTGCCACAGCTGGAGCTGCAACAGAGGGGCTCAGACAGTGGACCTGCAATGGTTTCTTTTCTGCACTGAGGGTGGCATTCTGGCCTTGGCTACAAAATAAGTGCAGTAGGAGTTCTAGGTAGGAGAGATGGCCAGAATTATCAAGGGAATCTTCTGGGAGGAGGAGGAGAACTCGCTCACACCTTTAGGTCAGACGGAATTGAAATTGGCCTTTCCTGGGTGGTATGAACAGTTAACGTGCTCAGCTACCAACTGAAAGTTTAAAGGTTCAAGTCCACCCAGAGGCACCTTCGAAGAAAGGCCTGGCAACCTACTTCCCAAAGATCAGCAATTAAAGACCCTGTGGAATACAGTTCTGCTTTGACACACAGAGGGTAGCTGGGAGTTGGACTTCACTCAACGGCAGCTGGTACCGATGCTGGTTTCTCCTTTATGATCAAGGACCAAGATCAGAAAAGGGAGGACCTTCTCCTCCCTTGAGTCAGTCTGCTTCTTCATTGCCTTCTGAGAGACTCCATTTTCTCAATCTTAGGAGAAGGACGCTCCTCTGGAATATCCCTGGAGTCAAGTATTGTATTTGAATCTTGAATATGACGCTGAGGGCTCAACATTTCTGAGGGCACTGCCACTTCCGTTACATTCGGAAACTCTCTCCATTTTTGGCTTTTTATTTTCCCTGGGTAGGAGCTTGGAAAACACTCAAGTCCTACCAGAGATCAGAAATCCCAAAGACAAGCCATACGTTGCCCAGTTTCATGTTCTGTATGGAAAATTTTATTCTTCCTTCAACAAACTCCCCGACTCCAACCCCTAATAACTCCCATGTAGTGGTTAAGAGTGTGGGTTCTCTGTCCCTCAGTTTCTTCATCTCTAAAATGGGGATAATAAAAACGCTACCTCATAAAGTTATTATTAGGAATACCCAGGATCACGCGCATGAACCGTTCAGAACAGTGCCAAGACTTAGTAGGCGTTGATACCTGTATATTAGCTGTTGTTGTTAATCCATAGAGCCCTCAGGCAAAACTTGGAATAAATTTGTTCATTTCGTGGCTGCTGCGGCTTCTCATGAGTAAAACTTCCCCATCCACCATCACCCATGAGGAGGCAGGCTTAGGAGATGATGATCTCTATGCTGTGTGTCCTGGATCTACCACTCTCCCATACATGTGTACACACAGAATATACACACCATGGTGGAGCACCTACCCAGGGGCAGCCAAAACCCATTGCCGTTGAGTCGATTCCAACACACAGCAACTCTACATGACAAAGTAGAACTGTTCCATAGGGTTTCCAAGGCTGTAGCTTTCCATGGGGACACTTTCTCTAACCCTTTTCGGTGGTGCTTGCCCAGCCTGGGGAGCTCTGGTGGCCAGTGGTTGTAAGCATTTGGCTGTTAACAAAAAGGTCAGCAGTTCGAATCTACCAGTCACTCCTTGGAAACCCTGTGGAACAGTTCCACTCTGCCCTACATGGGCACTATGAGTCGGAATTGACTTGACAGCAACAGGTATATATATATATATATATATATATATACACACACACACACGTACATGCTTCACTGGCTTTGCTTCTCCGGAGAAACCAGCCTAAGACAGCTGCTAGCTGAAAGGTTGGTGGTTTAAACACACCTAGCGGCTCTTCAGGAGAAAGACCTAGTGATCTGCTCTCGTAAAGATTATAGCCTACAAAACCCTGTGGGGCAGTTCTACTCTGCCCCATGCGGTCACTGTGAATGGAAATAGACTTGACTGCACTTAACTACAACAACAACGTGATACAGAAAAAGGCACTTATTTTAAAAGGGAGCCCCAAGAAAAAACAGTGAATTAAATACCAGTGCTTTATTCTGAACAACAACCTACAAATAAGATGTCTTTGGGACTTCTCACAGGAGTTAAGTGGTTAAAAAAAAAAAAAAAGTCATTTGAAAGCATAATAGCAAAGTGAATAAAAGGTACATACATATTTCTGTAGTGTTGTCTTGCATAAAACAGATTTCTTGAGTCCTGAGATAATTGTATTTATAAAAATCTAGCAGAGTATGTCTCCAACACAGCTATTACTCTTGAGGTTGCCATCAAATGCTTGTTTCACTAAATGCTGATTAAACACACACAAAAACGATTTAAAAAACACCGAAGCTTCTCTTGGCATGTCCTCTTAATTCTTCTGCCCTCCGCAGTCCAGGTTTCCTTTACTCAGTCCCATATCAAGTGGAGAAGATGAACATTTTCTGAAGCTACCACAGGCTAAACAGGAATCTCTTAGTCTCAATTCCAGATTTCCAGGAGCACTACCCTAGCTAGCCATTCTCAGATGAGATATCCAACCCTAATAATAATAGCCAAGGTAGTGAGGTGCCATATACCAAACACAGCTGCTAATAAGCCAATTGTGTGGATGGGAAGGACAGTTAAATCGGACCTGCAAAACTGTATAGTGGTTGAGCATGGGTTCTAGAATCTAACTACTGGATTTGGTTTCCAGTTCCATCATTTATATGTGTGTAAAGTTGGGGAAGCTACTTGATATTACAAGCCTCAGTTTCCCCATATACCAGTTGCTGTCGACTCTGACTCATGGTGACCCCGTGTGTGTCAGGGCAGAACTGTGTTCTGTAAGGTTTGCAATGGCTGAGTTTTCAGGACTAGGTCTCCAGGCCTGTCTTCTTTGAGGTGAACTCAAACTTCCACCCTTTTGGTTAGCTGCAGATCACGTTAACCCAGGGACTCCTTACCCATATATGAAGCAGAAAAAATAAAGCCTCCACCGTAGGCTGTTGTGAGGACTAAATGAGCTTATCTATGTAGATATTTTAGCATGGTGCCTAGCACCCAACCATTAAACGGTGGGAGGCAGTCACAAAAAGGTATCTATTTCAACTGTATTACCACACATTTTGGTGACTGAATTTTAATTCCTCAAAAACATGGCACTAAAATGCCAAGACTATTAGCGCCCTTAAAATACAGAATCTTTTGTGGGGGCTGTCATAGTTGGAGATTCCAAGAGCTAATTTAGAATTTCATTGAAGAATAATGTAATTTGTTTTAATTTTGACTATGTCATTTCTAATATAGAAATTGCAAATTAAATGAGGTTGTTAGTTCCAGAAGAAAGCCTTAAACTCTGCTCAAAGCATTAAATCCATTTCAGGTAGAATAGGAGCTTGGCATCAATGGCAGCCCTAATCCGATTTTGTAAAAGAGAGTTTTAAATAGAATTCACACACACTCTTTGCCTTTAATGTAAATTTTGGATCTGAATTTGAAAGTGACGTTCTTGCTTTAGGTGCATTCTGGCTTTAAGATTCAAACAGCTCATTTTGTGCTGTCATTGAAACTAATATCTTGTATTTTGAAACCTAAAATTGCACTAGCCCCAGGCAGGAGTCACTCTTTTGTACTATGTTAGGTGTTTAGGCAGGGGCCTAATTCTTTCAAGTCAATTCTTTTCAGGTTGCAATGTTTTTCATCTACTACTCAGGGGGACACAGGCTTTGGGGAGAATTAGGTCCGTAAAAGCTGCCTCTGACTCACTTTTTATGGACACTTGGACATAAAGAACATGACTGAAATCTGCCAATGTGTGTTTGTTGGCAGATATGTATGTATTTATGGATACATCTGTGTGGATGGGTGTATGGGTAGATGGATGGATGGACGGACGGACGGACAGATGGATGGATGGATGGATGGGTGGGTGGATGGATGGGTAGGACGTGTGGGTGGGCAAGTGGGTGGGTGGATGAGTGGATGGATGGATGGATGGATGGATGGACGGACAGACAGACGGACGGAAGGATGGATGGATGGACGGACAGATGGATGGACGGACGGACGGACGGATGGATGGATGGACAGACGGATGGATGGATGGGTGGATGGATGGATGGGTGGATGGATGGATGGATGGACGGACGGACGGATGGTTGGATGGATGGGTGGATGAGTAGATGGATGGATGGGTGGATGGATAGGTGGATGGGTGAGTGGATGGATGGATGGATGGATGGATGGATGGATGGATGGATGGATGGATGGATGGATGGATGGATGGATGGATGGATGGATGGATGGATGGATGGATGGATGGATGGATGGATGGATGGATGGATGGATGGATGGATGGATGGATGAGTGGATGGATGGACGGACGGATGGACAGACGGACTGACTGTCAGACGGATGGATGGATGGACTGATAGGTGGTTGGGTGGGTGGATGGATGGGTGGATGAATGGATGGGGAGAAGGATCACATAATGGATATTTATCATTTTTTTTCAGTTGTCAGGCATCCAACCATGGCAAGAAACAGTGACTTTTAAAATTCTGCCTCCGTTTAGGAACGTACCATTGTATGCATTCTTGGGAACTGAGAAGCAAGCAGAGCCAAAGCCCCTTTCTTTCTACTCTGGGAAGCCCAAGGGCAGGCATTTGACTTCAGCCTGGCCAATTGGACAGTCTCTTGCAGCACTTGGAATTTGAGTAAGTGTTGCAGGGTGTGGTGGCATTTGAAGGATGTCCTCACCTCAGCAGCAGAGGAGGACTGTGGATCTACGGGCCTGCTCCTCTGAAGACTACCCTGGTTTCTGATGCCTGGCCCTCTGAAAGTCCCTTGCTTTTTGCTAGTTTTCTAAATCTTCCTTTGATTCTGTGAGCTACTCCCAACCTCTATTCCCCTCACAAATTCTCTTTTGCTTAAGTCAGCAAAGACTTTCTGTCACAACCTAGAAGTCCGATTGATACATAGATTGAGAAGTCTCTAAGTTCCAGGCATATTCTAAGTTCTTTACGGGTATCCATTTATTTAATATGCACGGTAATGCTATGAATAAGTACTTTCATTATTCCCGTTTTACAAAAGAGTAAACACAGGAAGCTGACATAATTGCCCAAGATGAAAAGCTTCTAAGAGCAGAATTTGCGTTTTATCCAGTAATCTGGCTCGATAGCCTGCATTCTTACTACTTAGCAATATTGCTTCTGCAGAGGCAGGAAGAGAGAGAGACAGGGAGGTAATGTGGCAGAAACTATGACATGGTCCGCAGATCCTTTCTTTTTCCTCCTGGCACCCAGTTAGATTATGCTTCCCTTTTCCTTTGTACCAGAATGTAGACATGTGACTGAGTTCTGGCCAGTAAGGTGTGAGGATAAGTGATGTCATTTTGATGCCAAAGTAGTTCAGAAGCAGGTGTGCCTTGCCTATGCCCTCTTTTCCCATCCGCCAGCTGAAGGGAGAGGGCCGAGGGCCTAGAGGAGCCACAAGAGAGAATGACCAAGAGGAAGTCCTCCTGACCAGGGACACCATTACCGGACTATGAGGGACTGAGAAATAACCTTGATTTTGTTGTACTACTGTAATTTTAGGGTCATCTGTGATAGACTCTAACCTAACCTAATTAAAAAACGAAAACAAAAAAACCCAAGCCCACTGCCATCGTGTGATTCTGACTCATAGTGACCTTACTGGACAGAGTAGAACTGCCCCACGGGGTTTCCAAGGTTGTAAATCTTCATGGAATCAGGCTGCCTCATCTTTCAGCCATGAAGTGACTGGTGGGTTCCAACTGCTGACCTTCTGGTGAGCAGCTGAGTACTTAACCACTGTGCCACCAAGGCTCCTCGCCTACAATAATCCCATACCCCGTTGCTGTCGAGTTAATTCCAACTCGTAGCGACCCTACAGGACAGAGTAGAATTGCCCTATAGAGTTTCCAAGGAGCGCTTGGTGGATTTGAGCTGCTGACCTTTTGGTTAGCAGCCATAGCACTTAACCACTATGCCTCCAGGGTTTCCACCTACACTAATAGGGATATGCAAATAGATGCTGGGTAGAGATGATAGACTCATATACTGGAGCCCTGGTGGTGCAGTGGTTAAGCACCTGGCTGCTAACTGAAAGGTAGGCGGTTTGAACACACCAGCTGCTCTGCAGGAGAAAGGTGTTGCAGCCTGCTTCCATAAAGATTTACAGCCTCAGAAGTCCCATGGGACAGTTCTACTCAGTCATAGAGAGTTGCCGTGAGTTGGAATCAACACAACAGCAACAGATTTTGTTTTGTTTGGTAGAAATGATAGAGCAAAGCAGACTTGGATTACAGCGTAGGGAGATCTCTGCCACTTACTCGGGTCTGTGTTATCCAGCCTGAGGATGAAATCCTTATGCCCTCAAGAATTCCTCCTGAAATACACTTGGCTCTATAATCATTTCCATCAGAGCTTTAAAAAATCCTGGTTTTCATAGTTTTCTCTCACGCCGAATGACTTCGTTTCTTTTTTCACTGCATCCCAAAGCAAGTGGGATTCAGAGATTGAGTCATATTTCAAAATCTGCCTTTTGGAACTTCTCCAAAACCTTCGATTAGCCTAAGCTCGTGCTCTCACCTCTCAAGTATTCCTTTGTTATAAGTCATATCTTGCATTTAGAAGTGAACTTTTTTCCTCCATGCCTACAAATTTTGGAGCTAGAGAAGAATAAAATATGGTAATTTTCTGACATAGAGTCTGCAAAATTATGTGCTGATGAGGCTTCATATTTCTCCTTCTAATTAGAGGGTAAGATTTGAGTAATAGCAAGTAAATTGCTGCAACATGTCTAAAGGTATTATTTTATTTTGAATGACACCCTGGTAATAAAAAGGACTAGTTTCACAACAAGCCTCTTATCTTAAAAGGTCAAAATATTATATATTTTCAGAAGGTTTCCTACCTGTAAAACATCTTCCAGGAAACATAATACCCTACCTTATGGGGAAAATAATTAGCAGGGGCTATTGATGCTGTCCATCAAAGAATTATTAAACTATGAGAGATTGCATAAAGGACTTTCTTTTGCATTTGGTAAATTGTACAAATAGAATTTTATCAAATACCTGTGAAACTTTATCAAATACAGGGATAAATGGCAGCATTATTCGTCAAAATGGGGCAGGGATCTTAGGATCGTAGCTCAGGTTGTAAATGACATCTTTGATTAAGTTAACCCAGTCATTTGCCCTTGAGTTCCGTCAAAACAAAGATACCACGTGTAAAACAATTGCTGTATGTTTTCCATTTACAGCCAGACTCAGGAGGACTAGATATCTCCCAAGGACCCTTCAATTATGACTTTTGTAAGATTCATCTTTTGTTATCTACAAAGAAGGCAGAGGTGGCCAGCACCATTCATTTTGTCAGCTCCAGTCAGGTTCTTTTAAGAACTCTATCCATGGAGTCACTAATGCGTGGTTAATCACAACATCAAAAAATGTAAGTTGAGAGAGATCTTAGGCAGTCAGCTAATCTAATGCTTTTATTTTATAGATAAAAATTTTGAAGTCCAGAGAAATAAAGTGACTCATTCAAGGAAATCTATCAAGTTATTGCTTGATGTAACTGAGAAGTCTGGAAGTAGAATCCAGCTGGCTTCAGTCACAGCTCCATGCAGGTGCTCAAACGTGTCATCTGGAGTCTGTCTCTATCCATCACTTGACTCTGCTTTCTTCTCAGGAAGACTCTTCTCACGTAGTGGTAAGATAATTCCAATTTTACATTCTTCCATCCTGGTGGCTCCCCCCAAAAGTTCTTGTTGTAGTTAGATGCTGTCAAGTCAGCTCCGACTCATGGCGACTTTATATACAACAGAACGAAACTTGCCTGGTCCTGTGTCATCTCAATAATGGCTGGCGTGTTTGAAGCCATTATTGTGGCTACGGTGCCAATCCATTGCACCAGGGGGCCTCCCTTGCCCTTGTTGACCCTTTACTTCACCAAACATGATGTCCTTGTTCAGCAGTTGATTTTTCCTGGTGATGTGTCCAAAGCAAGCCGTTGGAGCATATTCTGTGGTGATCCATAAGGTTTTCATTGGCTAATTTTTGGAAGTAGATTGCCAGGCTTTTCTTCGTAATCTGTCCTAGTCTGGAAGCTTTTCTGAAACATCTCCATCATGAATGACCTGGCTATATTTAAAATACTGGTGGCAGAGCTTCTAGCACATAGCAACACACAAGTTACCACAGTACTGCAAACTGACAGACAGCTGGTGACCAGCCAAAAGAGAGCTTCTTTATTCTACTGGTTCTAGTAAAAGTCCATGGCCTAATTCGGGATGGTCTACTCTTGAACCAACCACTGTGGCCAAGGGCTTTCCGCATTCTAATTTTCCAGATCTGGGCCAAGGTGCCCTCAACAACAAGCCAGGGAATCAGGTCAGCTTCACCTAAACCATATGGACTATGACTAAAAAAACTAGGAGGGCGTATTTCCCAAAAGAGACTCCAGGTATCATTGCCAGAAATCATACCAAATGGACAAAAGCAAAGTCAACTACATATAGCAATGTTTCATGAATTCCCTTGGCAGGTTAATAAATTACTTCATTATTTCTTCCATGGAATATCATAAAGATATTAAGTGATTAAAAAATGATTTAGATCTATATTGTAGAATAAAATAAAATTTAAAATAATCATCAATAATAATCACTTTATATGTAAAAAGAAATTGCAACTTTTCTCCTTTAAAAAAGGACAGACACTAGTTAATTTACTTTGAATCAATTCTGTGATAAAATAATTTTTTAAAGGATATTATATCTTAGTTTGAGGACCTTATGGTTATTAAAATAAAGTTTGGGATTTAACAGGTGTTACAGCATCAAAAATAGACTTTTAAAAATGGCTTCATGACTCGTTTGGAATGCTGGGATTTTTCACTTTTTATGTTAACTGGTTTATTTTTAATGTTTTTGTGTTTTGTGTCCAAATGACAAGTTAATAAAAATTTTCAGGGCTTCTATTTGCAACACGTCTCTGAAAATAACCCATCATATGGATAGTTATTTTTTATCTACAATAAATCAAAAGCCAAATTAACTGTAATCATCACCGAAGTTCCTTTGGAGCCCTGGTGGTGCAGTGGTTAAACGCTCAGCTGCTAACCGGCCTGTGGTTTGAACCCACCAGCCACTCCACGGGAGAAAAATGTGGCATGGCAGCTGCTGCCATAAAGGTCACAGCCTGGGAATCCCCATGGGCAGTTCTACTCTGTCCTGTAGGGTCACCATGAGTCGGAATCAACTCAATGGCAGTGGGATTTTTTTTTTTTTTTGGTTTAAAGTACCTTTATTGAACAATGGAAGTTGAGGTAGTAGGAACATCCTGATGTGTGGATTAAAAGTTCTGATCAGAGGGATCAATGTATGAATCTAGAGGATATCAATTGAGGGGAAATGGTAGATTTGTTATCATTTTCATGGTCATTAATTTCTTGCTTTTCTCATGCTTCCTATCTTTCTCCAATGGTCTGTTAAGAGTATAAATTAAATAATGTGTGAATAATCAATAATATGTAAAAACAAACAAAACTGCGGCTGTGGAGCCTCTGGTTTGGCCAGCAGCATTCAGCAGAGTGAAAACAGATTCCAAAAACCAAAAGCAAACCCATTGCCGTCAAGTTGATTCTGACTCATAGTCGACCCTATAGGACAGAGTAGAACTGTTCCATATGGTTTCCAAGGAGTGCCTGGTGGATTCGAACCGCCAACCTTTTGGTTAACAGCCAGCCATAGTTCTTAACCACTCTCCACCAGGTACACATGGTAAGAGCTGCTAGACCTTAAACTGTTCTGTTTTTTAAAACAAGAGGGGGAAAAAAAAAACACTTCATTTTATTTTATGGTCTTAAAATATCAAAAGAAAATCAGACAATCTCAACATCTCTAACAGTGTAAACCCTCAGAATACTGCTAAGCGCCCCCTGGGGTTTTGCAAAGTGTAGGACTGGAAAATATTGGCCTGCTCCTTGCTATTTTTTTTTTTTTTTTTGTCATTGTGAATATTGTCATTAATTTCTAAGGACATCTGTTCACCCAACTCAGGTCATAACGAGTTGAGTACTCTAACTAGTACTATTGGTGAAGTCCCTTTTCCATTTGGATATTATGGGAAAACATCCTAAGTGTTTGCCTCTCGTGGTGGCTGTGCAGTGGACACCCATTTGGTGTTACAAGTGGAATGTGGCCTTGGGAGCCAGGCGGAACTGGGAAACCTCAGCTCTTTCTTTTGGTGTAAGTCCAGTTTTTTACCTAATCTAAGATGTAGTCTCCACCTATGAGGGAGCAGTAAGTGTCACTTATAGCAATGATCTCCTTGACTCATGACTGGGACTGTCTAGATTTAGACCCCATCCCCACCACATGCCAACTGTCAGCCAGGACTCAACCTCTCTAAGCTTCATGTTCCTCATGTGAAAATGTGGGTAATAGTGGTAAGCCCCCCTTAGGGCTGTTGCAAAGATTATATAACCAACCAGTGAGGTGGGCAGGACAGAACCTGCTTCCCCTTGGACCTACTTTTCACTGGTTTCCAGCCTGGACTGTGCCCAGAAGGCTCATTAATCAAGACTGTGTTAATGAGCTCCTTTCCCTTCTGAATTCTGCTTTTCCAGTGGGAGCCCTGAAGCCCCCAGGGCAAGAAGATGATGGGGTCAGGTATTTATTTCCCCAGCTCCCTTCCCTTCAGACTACCTCTACAGAAAGCCAGAGCTCCATTCAGTTGGCTCTCTCCCTCCGTACAGTCCTCTCCATGTTCTGATGAAAATCGTTCCCCTTTGTAACTCATAATCTTTATTAAACTCTCCTCAAATTTTCATGTCCCTCTCTTTTCCGTATACACACCATGTGTTTCCAAGGATACATACCATAAAAAGTGCTTATTCTTGTACACAACAAACACTTGGATGGCTTCTGGGAGAATTTGTGATCAACTGTCCTCTCCAGGGGCCTTTGCCTGACCTGCCGATTCTGGGATTCACTGCCCTCCACAGCCTCGTGGGCTGGCGGCCTAGTGTATGACCTGATTTGTAGCCTTATAAGCCAGCAGTCTGTGGTCTGAACTGCTGGTTTGGGTTTGTCAGCCCCTGCAGCCATGTGGGTTGGGAGAAGCCTATGCCTGACCCACAAATCTGGGACTTGCCAGCCTCCACAACTGTGTGAGCCATTTCCTTTATATGGTTCTGTTCAGGAGCTTTGTGAGGCATTGCAGGGAATTAGGGAACCCAAAGACAGGAGGGAGAGTGCTGAGGGGAGAGGGCGTAGTTGATGTTGGAGATGATGGAGTAGTATAGCACCTTAGAAAAGTTGGACATTTGGGACATCTTTAATCTCCATCTTATAGGAACCAGCTTTGTGCTGATTCTTACAAAAGAAATTATTCATTTAGGACATTAGGAGGAGAAACCAGAGAGATAGGTGAGGAACAGGCAGCAGCAGGCCTTGAAGACATGTTAAAGAGCCCTGCTGCCACAAAGGTTAGGCACTCGACTGCTAACCAAAAGGTTGGCAATTTGAAGCCACTCAGTGGCTCCGTGATAGGAAGACCTGATGATGTGCTCCCGTAAAGATTACAGCTTAGAAAACCCAATGGAGCAGTTCTACCCTGTTACATGGAGCAGGTATGAGACAAAATCAACTTGATGGTGCCCAACAAAAACAAGGACGTGTTGAAAAGTTTAAATGTTATTCTAACTACAATTGGGGATCACTGGAGGATTTTAAGCAAGCTTGTGTTGTTGTTGTTAGGTGCCCATCCAGCAGGCTCCAACTCCTAGCAGCCCTATGTACCACAGAATGAAGCACTGCCGGACGTGCCCATCCTCGCAATCATTGTCATGCTTGAGCTCATGGCCGCAGCTGCTGTGTCAATCCATCTCGTTAAGGATCTCCCTCTTTTTTGCTGACCTTTTACTTTACCAAGCATGATGTCTGTTTCCAGGGACTGACCACTCCTGATAACATGTCCAAAGTACGTGAAACATAGTCTCACCATCGTTGCTTCTAAGGAGCATTCTGATTGTACTTCTTCCAAGACAGATTTGTTCATTGTTTTGACAGTCCATGGTATATTCAATATTCTTTGCCAACACCATAATTCAAAGGTATCAATTCTTCTTTGGTCTTCTTTATGTGTAGTCCAGCTTTTGCATGCATATGAGGCAATTTGAAACACCATGGCTTGGGCCAGGCGTACAGGGGCTATATTTATTATTTAAAAAAAAAATCACTTATCTGTTCAGGTTGATCAGGGTGCAGGGAAAGTGATGCTGAGAGGAAAAAAGGAAATAAGCTAGAAAGGTACTTCAGTGGCTCAGAGGTGTACAACGGCAGCTTTAACTCAACAGTAGGATCAAAAATGGTGCATTTGTATATGTTTGGTGATGGAGTCAAGAGGACTTGCTGGTGGATTGAATGTGGTTGTAAAACAGAGAAAGGAGCTAAGGAGGTCTCCTAGGTTTGGGGCCTATGTAATTGAGTGGATGGCATTATTGTTGGGTGCTGTCGAGTCAGTTCTGATTCATAGTGACCCCATATGACAGAGTAGAACTGCCCTACAGGGTCTTCCAGGCTGTAATCTTTACCAAAGCAGATCACCAGGTTTTCTCCCTCAGAGCTGCTGGTTGGGTTCGAACTGCCAACCTTTCTGTTAGCAGCTGAGTACTTAATCATTGTGCCACCAAAACCAAAATCAAACCCATTGCCGTCAAGTTGACTCCAACTCATCGTAACCTCTAGGACAGAGTAGAACTGCCCCGTGGTTTCCAAGGCTGTAAGCTTTACAGAAGCAGACTGCCACGTCTTTCTCCTGTGGAGTGGCTGATGGGTTCATAGCACTGACCTTTTGGTTGCAGCTGAGCACTTAACACCTGTGTCACCAGAGTGTTACCGCAATTTTGCGAGTTAGAGCTGCCTGCCGCAAACAGCCAATTCTTGAGACAGGGGTGAGGTGGGTAGCAAGAGCTTTATTAGATATACTGGTATACGGAGACAGAGGCGAATGATCTCCTCCTAAAGCTGTCTGTCTCGAGGAACTGCAGTCCACCTGGGGTTTTGTAGGCAAAGGGTGACATGGGTTTTAGGAACTTGTGGAATGTCCATTCTCTTTCTGTCTGGCTTCAGTGGTCCTATTTCAAACATGTTGATTTTTTCTTGCCATTATCCCATCAGCGCAGGGGGTGGCTGGCACCATCCTTTGTCCTGTTCGACAGGCTTAGATTGATATCACCTGTTTTTCGTGGTCCTAGGGGAAACATTAGTTAACATTTAACTTTTAGGGGAGTTAACAGCAAAATAATACTTGGAGACAGAGACAGGCTAGGGAAAGGAAAAATGCCACAGGTTCTGTTCAAGACATGGCTGAGCAGCCTGTTTCAAGGGCTCCTCAACTGAGTGGATAGTGGGTCATCAGCTTGGCAACAATAAAATAGGTGCATAAATCTGGTAATGGATTAGTATTCATAATATATAAACAGCTTCTGTAACTGAAAATGACATACTTTCACATCTTCTACATTTGTTTTAAAGATTTTTTTGTTTTTAGGTCTTTAGTTTGTCAGTGTTTTTCTTTATAGTTGGTGACTTTTAGATTTTGTTCTTACATATTCCTAAGTGTATTATTCTGGGTTTGCTATTCTGTTATGTCTTCTGTCCATTGCTGCCTATTTTTGTCCATTTTCTGTTTACCAAAAATAATATGACTCTGTATTAATTACTATAGATTTATACCGGGTCTTGGTATCTGGGAAGCATGTCTTTCTCACAACCTAGTTTTGCTTTAAAATGTTCATGGTGTATGCCTGTTGCTTTTCATATAAACTTTAGAAGCAATTTTTAAAAAGCTGTAGGGATTTTGATGGGAATAGTACTTAACATAATTTATTTTGAAGAGAATCACTAACTTATGATCCAGAATCTTACCCATTAACATGGTAGCAATTCTTTAGCTTCACTCCCCTGTATACTATAAATTTTATAAGCATAGACTTTCAAAATCAATTTTGTAAATACTTTATGCTGGGATATAGATTTATTTTTGCACATTGATCTTATAGCCAACAATCTCTCTTAAATTCTCTCATTAACTCTAATAATTTCTCTGATGATTCCTTTGAGTTTTTTAGGTTTTTACCATTTATGAATGACAATTTTTTTTCTGTCTAACTTCTGTGCTTCTGTCTTCGTGGAACCACTGAAAAACTTCCAGGAAAACAGAAGAAGCTAGACTGAACATGCTGGTGTTTTCCTTGATTTTAAAAGGAATGTAGAACATTAAGAATGGCGCTTGCTCTAGTTTTTCAGAAGGTAACCTTCACCAGGTTCACGAAGTTCCTTCTATTCCAGGTTTCCACCCATCTTTTATTATTGCCCTTTGATGGAACTTCTTCCTTGATTACCAGCGCTGTTGTAGATATTTTAAGATGTATTTTCTTCATTTAAAAAAATTTAGTTTGGAAAATAGAAGTAGATTTCTGCCCTCAGTGAAACACATAGGTGCACTCCAGTGTTTTGTTTTGTATAAAAATACACAAAACACATGCCATCTCATCAAAGTGTTTAGCTTTTGGAAGAAGTAAAAGTGAATCCACTTTTATACGTCAGGCACACACGCCCCTCCCCCACAAAAAGCAGCTTGATTTGATGAAAAAAATTCTAGACTTACAGTGAGAAGGCCAATGTTCTAATTCCAAGCACTGATACAGACTTTTATCAAAAGCCTGTTTGCACCATCGTTGGGGCTTTGTTGGGATGCTTCAGAAAGGTGAGTTTGATGGCAAATAGGCTTCCAATTCTTCGCTTGCTCTGAAATATTATTGCACAGAAAATCCAAGACCCACAGTTCTCAGGAGCTCTTTTCTCTCTTCTCTCAGCACGTGAATGTGAACTAGAGCCCTGACTGGAATAGAAAGGAAGAGGCAATTCAGAAAGAAAAGTGTTGAACTTCAGTCTGAGAAGAAAAGCGTTTCCAATATGTCAGACGTTGCATCTGAGGGAGACAGCCTCACAAGGCACCGTTAAGTTGCTCTGGGATCCATCCATGCGAGCAGGAAAGAGATGTCTCCTTAGATGGTCTTAGAAGAGGAGGCCGTAGCTGGAGGGAAAACAATGCCACTTAATATTAGCTGAGGTATGGTCTGACAAAGCCAGATCAGCCTTTTCCAAGGGGAACAGGCCCTGGACTTGCAGAAATCATGTCTGAAAGAGGGGACTTAACGCTTGTGTTTCCAGAGCAAGGCTACTGTATTTAGGAGTGAAGAAGAGGCATTTCTTTCCCTGGTTTTTCAGTCGCTGCTAACACTACTAATAGCAAGTCATGCTGCATCTCTTAACATAATGCTAGGCCTGTAACTTCACAGGAAAACAAAGGAGATGGTTAAATTCCCCAGCAGTTCAGAGTGGAAGATTCCATTTTCTCCTCAGAGACGTTTTATGGGTGAATACAACTCATTTTTATTTATTTGTATTGTAATCACAAAGGCATGTTTTTTTTCTCCCACCTGAAAAACATCCACCTTTTTATCCATCCATTACTGAGTCAGCATTTATTGAGTATTATCATTATTATTACTAAAAGCTGATATTTGGTGAGCTCTGTTAAGACAAAAAAATCATATTAAGCCAATAATAGAAATTGATTGAAGTTTACTGAATATATAATTTGCAAATTGGGGTAACATTTTGGCTAGAGTGTCAGAAATGTTCCCAAAACTTCCAAAACTCTTTTTACCAAATCTTATCAGCATTGCCGTGGAAAAAGAGTGGGAACAGAACTGATGAGCAAAATTTGTGACTGGGAAGGGTTTTCATACAGCATTGTCTTGAAGAAAAATTAAAATAATCACCGATTTACCCTAAATATGGCTCCCAGTCTGACCCTTGGAGTCTATTTCCCAAAAATGACTCAATTCTTCAAAATAACAGAATGCCCAAGGCAAAAGCCTGACTAGTTTATCTAGGTCATTGACTTGAAGGCGACCCCCAGGAACCAGATTATCAAAGGTTCAAGTTTCATAAGGGCACCCAAGGGCAAATGGCCTGAGTGAGCCACGCCAACTCCATGGACCCAGAAATCTGGATTCCAGGAGAACTGAGATAGTTTCTCAACTTTTACAAGATGCCACCAATTCTACATGTACTTTCTCATTTATTCCTCATGTAACCTGTGAGATACATACTATTATTCCATTATATAGATAAGGAAAGTGAGGCACAAGGGGATGAAGTAGATTTGCTCAGCATCTCAGAGTTAGTATTTGACTGAAATCATGACTGAAATCCAGATTTTTTTTTACCCTCCAACCCTTTCCAGTGGCAACTGAAGTTTTTGTCTTTAAGGGAGCCATGTTTACAGTCTAAGTTTTATTATCTCCAAGTCACAATGTTGATCACAGACGTGCACCCTTTAAAAAAGTAACAAAAACAATCCCCCCAAAAACAAACAGTAAACAGCACACAAGGAGAAATCCTCACAACTAAGCACAGGGGACTGACAGAGACACTGTCACAGTGACTTAAGATCTGGGAATTCGGGCATGCTGCCCACAGGCTTGAGGAGACATGTTCAGGTTTAAGGTAAAGGGAACAGCCTACAAAAGGCATGACTACCAGTTACCCGCAGAAGAATCTCTTAGTTTTTTTTTTCTCTTTGGGGGTTACAGCTCGAGTGCCTCTCTCCCTCCATACCCCACACCTGCGACTCAGAGTGGTTGCGCCAGCTGCCCAAGAGAAGGAATAGAAACAGACAGGATATTACTGGGGGAGAGACACAGATGTCACCTTCTCCCTAGGGTTCTGTAGCAGGACGGGCCAGCAGCCAAGTTAGCCCTGGCGGACACAGTGCTGCAGTAATGGGAATCTTCCACAGAGACAGCAGGGGAGTGGTTTAGTGCTCTGGAGAGGGAAAGAAGGGGGTGAGCCCTTGCCCAGAGGGTGACTGGCTTCCTTAGGCCTTAAACCCAGGTGTGGTACCTGTCTCTGTTTGCAAGGACAGGAGTAGAATTTGAGGAGAAATAAAGCATTATCATCTAAAACACTTGTAGCCGGAAAGACATGGAGAAGAGTAATTGCAAAGCAGAAGGTAGATTGCTTGCCGGGTAACATTTGCCTCTCAATTATTAGACCTTCAGGCATTTTGAGCACGAGTTGTTCAATATGGCCATTACTAAAAATCAAATTATCTCAACTTCCAGTGAAATAAATTACACTTTTAAAAAAGGTAATAAAAAACAAAACTCATAGCTTTGTAATTATTTTAGGATGTACTTTAGCCATGCTGATGACGTTATTTCTGTGGCAGCATTATACAACGGTGGGCGATGACACGTCTCTTTCCAAATTTGTATCCACTGATATCAAACTTGAAATTGGCCTTTGTGCACACTTTACACCACGGAAGTCAGTAAATGCTACAAATCAGGACTAGTCTCCCCCCCCCGGAGAGTCAGTTGTTTATGAGCACGCCAGTGGCCCTGTCTCTTTATGTCTATGGTGTATGTATCTCCTATGTAATGCTATAGTATTATGTACCAGGCATTCAGCTGGATACTGAAGACACAAAGTTGAATCAGTCACAGCAGAGTCAAGGAAACAAAAATCTCCGGCACTGGAAATCATGATGCCTGCTTAATTCAGATTGAAACATCACTCCAGATAAATTATCCAGGTACAATTTTATGTATGGTAACCTAAAAGGTAGCCAGGAAAAATAAAATCTAGATCGTTTCAGCTTAATAATTTCTCTAGCCTCTCTTTACTTTCACTGTAGAGAACACAGTAGGATTTGATTGGGCTGTGAGCAGGGTACATTTCAGGTGCAGTGTATCCTGAACTTGAATGTGTCCCACTGGTTGATTTTGATCTTTTGAATATATGGCCTCTCGACTAAGGGAAAATATTCTTCATCTGGAACATTTTTGTTGAAGAACTAGCTAACTAAGCATTGAACTAGACAGGTTGCTTTGTACAGCCAGGGAAATAAATTCTCTGAGGAACAGCTAAAGCCCATTGATATGGTAATTTGCCAACCAGACAGGTTTCTAATAGAATTTCACACCAGCTTTGACCCCCTGGTCAGCCAGATTTATCAGTGACCCTATGGAAATGGACCTACAGAAAAGTGGGAAGCAAGAGAGGAGGTAAGTAAGTTTGGCACTTAGGACACATGGCTTTAGCCCCAAATTGGCCATTTACTGGCAAATCACTTCCCCCTTCTGTGCTTCAACAGCCTTCTTTATAAAATGAGGGGGTTGGGCCATCCACATTTTTCAAATTTGGACTGCATAAGCGTCATCAATTAAGGTTATTAATACATAGGCTCTCAGATCCCGCCTGCAGAAGTGATGGTTTATTAGCCCAGGATCATGCCCAGTGATTTGCATTTAAGCCAACACCTGAGTTGATTTTTCCTAAGGGTCTGTTCCATCGTACATCCACTTCACTAGACTAGGTGATCTCTATCCCAGCCTGAGCCTACTGCAATCATGAAGTTAAAAGCAGTATATTTTCAATGCCAATGAATAGTTTTCAGATTGTAAACAACATTCTAAATACCATTTAAAATATGTGTCTTAAAGAGATATTTTGCCCTGTATTACCTGTTGGTTTACTTCTCCTATATGAGTGTTACCTGTCATTTCTCTACTTTGAGAGGAGTCATCTGAATATTATTTAATAATCTTATTGACAATAGGTTGTGTTGTGTACATTCACATTGTCTGGCTGACGCAAACATTGAATTGTTAGTTTTCCTGACTAAGCACCTTCCAGCAGTGGAAGGTGCTCAGTCACCTGAAGGGGCGAAAAGTATAATGCTATGTTATCAGCATGTGTTTGCCAGGAATGATTCTGAAAAGCCATCGGAAAATGACCAAAATCTGAATTATTGTGCTCTTTAATTTGAGTCTGTATTGTAGAAAAACAGGACCATTGGAATGCCTTTTAGACAGACAACTTATACCCATTGTCCACTGAAGTTTAGTTTATTCTACAATAAAAAATAAGGTTTGAAAATAAACAATTACGTGGCACTGTAAAAGGAGGATACAGTTTCCCTAGTTTTAGGTATAGCTAGTTTCTCTTCCAAAGCAGGAGATACCTACTCCCATCTCACTCCTAACTGGATGTGGGCAGTGGGTTTTGTGATTTCTGTCTCCCAACCATCTATGCAGAAATTCACTGCACACCATCTATTCAGAGCCCTGCAACTGCTAAAGAAAAGGTCAGCCGTTCGAATTCACCAGGTGCTCCTTGGAAACTCTGTAGGGACAGTTCTGCTCTGTTCCATAGGGTTGCTATGAGTTAGAATTGACTCAATGGCAACAAGTTTATGGGGCGGTGTAGTGGTTAAGCACTCGGCTGCTAACCAAAAGGTTGGCAGCTAGAATCCACCAGCTACTCCTTGGAAACCCTATGGGGCATTTCTATTCTGTCCTATAGGGTTGCTGTGAGTCAGAATCGACTCAACAGTAATGGGTTTGGTTTTTTTGGTTTTACCATCAATTCAGTCCCTGGGTGGTGCAAATGTTTAAGTACTCCACTACTGAGCAAAAAGGTTGGTAGTTCAAACCCACCCAAACACATCTTAGAAGAAAGGCCTGGCAATCTGCTTCCAAAAGGTCACAGCCTTGAAAACCCTATAAAGCAGCTCTACTCTACACACATGGGGTCACTGTAAGTTGGTTTGTTTTGGTTTTTCTGGCATCAGCAGGTCATGCTTCTTCAGATAATTTCCCCAATAATAACTCCAATTTTACTTTGCGTGATACAACCTCCCTCACTCTTCAGCCACATGCTTCTTTGGGAGGAGGTACAGGTTAGGACATCTCTCTGGGCACAGCCATTGGCTCAGGGATGGGCATAAGACAATTTGGACCAAAAGAATTAAGCTTAGAACTTTCATTGAATAGCTGGAGAAGAGAAGGTCTCTTTTTCATTCTGCTGGATTTGAAGCAGGAGGAATGTGGAGCTCCTGAGTGCTGTTTTGTAGCTCAGGGGAGTATAAAGATGGAGGCAGCAAGAAGACAATACAGCCAAGAAGTGGAAGAAAGAACCACAGCCAAGACCTCCAGGTATGTTTGAGCTGGATATTTTCCCATGAGCTAAAAAGTTTCCTTTTTTTGCTTAAATCAGCTTTGGTTTGATTACCTGAAATCAAACTAATCCTGACTGATTTGCTGAACAAACTGTCCCGAACCATGAAAATTCTCTAAGATGCAAAGTTTTAGTTTCTTTAAAAAAAAATTTTTTTTAATGTACAGTAAAACCTAAGAAAGCCAGACCCTATGTAAACCAGAAACCTGTCAGAGAAGGAAAACACAAATGTGTTCCACTAAAAAGAGCAATAAATAAGTGGTAAGACGCTATGAGTTGGAATCGACCCAATGGCACTGGGTTTTGGGTTAAGACTACACCCTGTCAGAAGCGGAAAACTTGGAAGACCAAAACACAAGGCAGTCCCGTAGAATTCCAGCTGCCACAGGTTTCTTAAGAAATCTTTAAATCTCTCAAGCTTTAAAATAATTGTCAGAACACATAGCATAAAGAAGAAAGGAAAGGATGTATAAGAAATTGGTAATAGTGTTGAGGAATGAGGATTAGAGGCGAGAGACACTCATTTTTCATTGTCTACCTTTTTGCACTATTGAGCTTTTTAATTTTTGTTGTTATTATGTATAAATTAAAAAATATATGTATGTATTAAAATCCCAATTACATGATTCTACAAAGATAAATTTTTTGATAAACAATAGTATGTTTATTATTCATACACCAAGCTAATCTTTTAAATGTAATATTTGGGAGCACTGTGACATAGTTAATAAATGCTAAAGTACACTTTTTCATTTGCTAAGATTCTTTGCCTACAATGTGCTAAATGGCAGTGACATGGACACTGAAATTAATCTTCAAAAACATCAAAATATCACATACACTTTATTCTACTTAAAATACTTTCTGAATTTTATCTGCAATATGTTTCCTCCCTCATTTTCAGAGTATTAATTCAATTTATCGAGATGCCATCTGTTCAGTTCTTCTAATCCTCAGTTCACCCATTTTGAAGATGAGAAACCTCAAAGTAAACTCATAATTCAAGTTGAGGATTTCGGGGCAGCTTATGTCTTTCTAGTTCATTGCCTTGTCGAGCCTTGCGGGTGGGTTATGCCATTTCATTTTATGTTCCACTATCCTTGTGTCATCTTCGTCATCTTATTATTTGGTTTTTGGCAAACAGAGCTTGTTGAAATGACTTGAATGAACCCTCTGTTCAGAGGAACAGAAAGACAGCACCTAGAAATGAGATCTATAAAGATGAATATTAATTGGGTACATTTCGATCCTCCTGTATTTCCTCTTGGGGAATTGTGTATCAGGGTCAGAATGAGGCTTTTTCCTCTGCCCAGCTATTAATTCTCTGTCCTCTTCTTCTTTAGGTCCTGAATGCAATATTATTAATAATTTTGATCCAAGCTATTGATGTGAAAGAACCCTGGTGAGACTCAAATATCTAGGAGTACTTTGGTAGTCCAGACCCAGTGTTATACAGTTACAAGGCAGTATAAAGCCTACTAAATAATAAAAAGGATAAGGTTATTAATAATAAATAATAGCTAATTTTATTAATATTTTAATCAAATTTTATTGAGCTGTCTGTGTCAGGTATTCTATCAAATGTTTAATGCTCATTTAATTCTCTCAATATCACTTTTAAGCAAGAGCAATTATTATTCACATTACACAGATGATAAAATGGAGACATGCAGAGCCTAAGTTGAATAACTTGTCCAAGGTCCCATATGTAGGAAAAAATTGGGATTTGAACCCCAGCCACTTGACTCAAGAACCTGTGTTCCTCACTCTGTCAATGGGCTCAGAGTCTAGAGAGGTAGATGGCAGCTAAAACAAATAGTGGGATGAAAGTAGAGTTAGGTACAAAGCACAGAGGTAGCTCTATCTGGAGAGAGTCTCCCTGGAGGAGGTGATCTAATAGGTGAGTTTTGAAAGATGGATAGGCATATATTTATCAGGCAACCGTAAAGGTGTATCCAAATCCTGCCAAAACTAAACTCATTGCCATCGATTCAATTCCAACTCATGGCAACCCTATAAGACAGAGTAGAACTTCCCCATAGGGTTTCTAAGGCCGCGAGCCTTTATGGAAGCAGACTGCCACATCTTTCTCCCATGGAGAGTCTGGTAGGTTTAAACCACCAACCTTTTAGATAAAAACCAAGCACTTAACCACTGCGCCACCAAACCTCCTATAAAGGTGTATCAGGCAACCACAAACTGCACATGCAAAAATCAAAGAGGCAATTTTATTCACTGATCTCTGAAATTTAAGTTCAAACTATCACAGCATATATATACGATTCAGATGCTAGAAGTAAAAATAAATTTCAGCATTGAAGCCACCACTCATAGCTGTCCAACTGAAAGAATTAACTGTCTTCATACAGTGTTTAGGAATGCATTTAGATGCATGATGACATATGAAAATGCTTTATAAATTATATAGCATCACAACTTGATACAGCATACTGATTACATCGATGGCCTCAATTCTCTACCTCCTACTTGTATCTCCAATTTTTGCCACATGACTTTGCAATTTCTTGCACTAAAGAGACAGGGTCTACTTCTTCATCCTTTGATTCTGAACTGGCTTATTTACTTGCCTTGGCCAATATAAACAGAGGTTTAAAAAAGCACTTGGGTATTCTTGGAAGATGGCACTATAGACAAAAAAATCATTCTATCTCCCGCAAATACAACAAGAAATACAACAAAGAAACAGTGCCCAGATTTGAGGGACTCTGGATAGGGGAGCTGAGCAAAGCAGTGGGAAACTGCAGAGAGGCAAGAATCAAAAAAACAGCAATGAGCCGCATATGGTAGGAAAATTGCTTCTCCCAACATCACTACCCCTCCCTCAGCCACATAAGCATCAAACTGCTGTGAACAGTAATGTGGATTGCTGACTGAGGCTGCTGTTGTGCTAAAAAGCAGGCCTATTTAGTGGACACTACACCCACAACCAACACGCTCTGGGCGGGGGGCTCTGATAGCAACAAGGTAGACTTCCCTGGGGTCCATTTGGAGTGTGTCAGCACCTACCCTACCTGAACACTGTTAGCTGCAAGCCTACTGCAAATTGCTACAGAAGGCCGGTGTAGTGGAGTGTGCTCCTATAAAAATCACTCTACTGGCCTCTCTGTGCACCCCATAGCTCAGGCCTCTGAAGCCAACAGGCCAGACCTCCCGGGTAGTCAGTTCGGGTCTGTCTGCTTCCCCTTTAGGTTGGTGTTGAGGACTGCTGACTGAGGCTGCTGTGTGCTAAGAAGCAGGCATCTTTCATGGCAGCTACACCTACAGCTAACCTACTATAGGGAGGGCTCTGATGGCAAAAAGACAGACCTCCCTGGGAGTCCATTTGGAGTGTGACTACCCCTTCTTTAACTGGTAACTGTTGGCTGCTGGGCTGTTGTGAACTCCTACAGAATGTTCCCTATAATGGAGTCAGGAGGTGGGTTATCTAAGTGGAGACTGCTCCCTAACCACTACAGGGCCTCTTGGGATCTGAAACCAACCAGGTAGATCTTTCAGAGATCCTTTTGGGGATACCAGTCCCTCCCCTTCCTGAAATGGAAGAAAGTCTGCTGTACTTCCCCTGAATGCCAGCTCAGATATAAGCAGCCCTCACAGAGGAGGGAAGGAAACCTTGGGCAAAACCGAGGCCATACCCGGTCCCAAAGGAGGCTCAGTGGGTTTTCTAACTAAAAACATGATTTCAGAAACAGAGAAGTGAAAAGAGTACACCTACCCCTCACTTATTGACTATCTCATTAACCCACATTTAACATTTACAACGACAGTAAAAATCTACTATCTGACTATTGTGTGCATTTATGAGGTGGTGGGTATGATAACAATGTCTGTGGTGTGTCCCCTTCTTGAGGAGGGTCTCCAGGCGGCCTCTGGGAAGCTGTGCTGTGCTGTCCCACACCCTCCACTCCCTCTTGCTGTTGGGAGCACTGTGTCCAGCTGCTGCATGGGGACAACCTCCTCCATGGCTATGGCCTCTGGGCAGATGCGCAGGCAGAACTGAGCCGGTGGGTACCTGTTCTGGGTTCCTAGCTCCTATACTGCCTGAGGCCCTGCGGTTCAAAACTGCTGTAGGGTGGGAAGGAAGGAAAGAAACAGGTATCAGAGAGAGTGTTTGGAAGAAATGTGTGTGAGTATTGAGCCAAACTGAGCCTGAGGCCTCTCGGTAGGGCCGTGTGCACAGCCAGGCTGCCAGAGCCCTTAAAGGAAGCCCTGAGCCTCAGTGACTCATCAGGCAAGGAGGGCAGAGCAGGCTCTGGGATCATGAATGCAGGGCTTGCAGTGGTGGGAGTGGAGCCTGGAGGCAGCTTTGCAAGGGAAGCTCTGACCCAGCACAAGAGGAAAATTGGTGACAAGGAAGTATGGGGAAGAGGTAGGTGAACTGACTTCTCTGAATGTGGTTCATGGGAATGTTCACCAAAGGATGAATTCAGCAGAGGAGGAGTTTAACAATCAAGTGGATAGAATTACGCGTTTTGTGGAAACCAATCATCCTCTTTCCCCAGCCACTCCCATCGTTGCCCAACTGGCTTGTGAACAAAGTGACCATGGTGGCAGGGATGGAGGTTATGCATGGGCTCAACAAGGCTACAGCCACTGCTGAGTGCTCAATCTGCCAGCAGCAGAGACCAACACTGAGTCCCCAATATGGCACCATCCCCTGAGGCAATCAGCCAGCAACCTGGTGGCAGGTTGATTACATTGAACAATTTCCATCATGGAAAGGGCAGGGTTTCGTTCTTACTGAGATAGGCACTTACTCTGGATACAGATTTACCTTCCCTGCACATGACACTTCTGCTGAAACTACCATCTGTGGACTCATGGAATGCCTTATCCACCATCATGGTATACTATACAGCCTTGTGTAGTCTTAGATCAAGGGACTCATTTTGCAGCAAGGGGCCCATGCTTGTGGAATTCACTGGTCTTACCATGTTCCCCATCATCCTGAAGAAGCTGGCTTGATAGAATGACAAAATGCCCTTCTAAAGACACAATCATGGTGCCAGGTAGGTTGCAATACTTTTCAGAGTTGGGACAATGTTCTCCAGGAGGCTGTGTATGCTCTAAACCAGCATCCAATATATGGTGCTGTTTCTCCATAGCCAGAATTCACAGTTCCAGGAATCAAGGGGTGGAAATGGGAGTGGCAACATTCACTATTACCCCTAGTGACTCACTTGTGAAATATTTGGTCCCTGTCCCCTTGACCCTATGCTTTTCAGGTCTAGAGGTCTTAGTTCCAAAGGGAGGAATGCTTCCACCAGGAGACACAACGCTGATTCTATTGAACTGGAATTAGAGTGCTGCTGTGCTGCCTTGGCTCCTCATGCTTCTGAATCAACAGGAAAAGAAGGAAGTCACCATATTGGCTGGTGCAATTGACTCTAGTTACCAATGGGAAATCAGACTGATATTACATAATGGAGGTGAAGAAGAGTATGTCTGGAATACAGGGGATCCCTTAGAACGTTTCTTAGTAATACCATGCCCTGTGATTGAAGTCAATGGAAAACTACAGCAACCCTATTCTGATATGACTACTAATGGCCCATACTCTCCAGGAATGAAGATTTGGGTCACCCCACCAAGAAAGAATCATGACCAGCTGAGGTGCTTGTTGATGCCAAAGGGAATAGGGAATGAGTGGTGGAAGGAGGTTATTCTAAATACCAGTTATGATCACATGAGTTGTAGAAATGAGGGTTGTAATTGTTATTGTTATGTCTTCCTTGTCTGTGTGCATCAAATATTTTTGTTTTCTTCTGTTATAAACTATAAGATGTAAACAGGGCTAGTGTGGTTTTGGCTGTATGCATGTTAGTTCTATCATGTTAGGCAGAAGTATGATTTAGTAATTGTCTTTATTTAGAGATTGTGTATGGTTTAAGGAAATGTGCACAGGTGCCAAGCTGACAATGGGTGAACTGTGATGGTTAGAGTTGTGTGTCAACTTGGCTGATTCTCAGTGGTTTGGCAATTATGTAATGATGTAGTTTGGCAGTTATGTAATACTGTAGTAAACCTCTATGATGTGATCAACCAATTAATTATAAGGAAAGTTTTCCTGGGGCTGTGGCCTTCATCTAATATATATATGGACATTCAGCAAAACTCACTTGCTTGCTCTGGATCTTGCATCTGACTTATTATCTGGCCTGCAGTTCTTGGGACTTGAGCCAGAGGTCTGTCATATTGCCTGCTGATCTTGGATTTGTCAGCCTCCACAGTCCATGAGCCAGTGGCCTGCTCTCTGATCTGCTGATTTTGGGTCATTCGGCCCCTCAGTTACATAGTGAGGAGAAGCCTCTAGCTTGACGCCTGACCCATGGATTGGGACTTGCCAGCCTCTACAGCCATGTGAGCCATTTTCTTGAGATAAATCTCTCTCTCTCTCTCTCTAAATATATATACTTGTCACTGGTTTTGCTTCTCTAGAGAATCTAGCCTAAGACACTGAGCCTACAGTTATCCCCAGAAAAACATGAAATATTTTACTACTCTCAAGGAAGCTAGGTGTTGTTGTTAGGTGCTGTTGAGTCAGGTCTGACTCATAGCGACCCTGTGTCCAACAGAATGAAACACTGCCCGGTCCTGTGCCATCCCCACAATCGTTGCTATGGTTAAGCCCATTGTTGTAACCACTGTGTCAATCCATCTCATTGAGGGTCTTCCTCTTTTTCACTGACCCTCTAATTTACCAAGCACGATGTCCTTCTCCAGGGACTGGCCCCTCCTGGTAACATGTCCGAAGTATGAGAGAAGAAATTTTGCCATCCTTGCTTCTAAGGAGCATTCTGAGTGTACTTCTCCCAAGAGAAACTTGTTTGTCCTTCTGGTTGTTCATGGTATATTCAATATTCTTTGCCAACACCACGATCAAAGGCATCAATTCTTCTTCGGTCCTCCTTATCCATTGTCCCGCTTTTATATGCATAGTAAGTGACTGAAAATACCATGGCTTGGGTCAGGCGCACCTTAGTCTTTAAAATGACACCTTTGCTTTTCAACACTTTAAAGAGGTCTTTTGCAACAGATTTGCAAGGTGTCATTTGATTTCCTAACTGCTGCTGTGAAATGAAATCCTTGATAACTTCAATATTTTCTCTATTTATCATGATGTTGCTTGTTGGTCCAGGTGTGAGGATTTGTGTTTTCTTTATGTTGAGGTGCAATCCATACTGAAGGCTGTAGTCTTTGATCTTCTTCAGTAACTTCTTCAAGTCCTCTTCACTTTCTGCAAGCAAGATTGTGTCATCTGCACATCACAAGCTGTTAATGGGTCTTCCTCCAATCCTGATGAGGCTAGGTAGCTGTGTGAACTTTGACTAGTTATTTTGCATCATTGTGGCAACTGAAAACTTATACAGTGTATCTGAACATTTCAGCGCAGCATAAGCATTGAAAACTAGCGCAAGTCAGTGTCTTCTATTTATTTTGTGTTCCTAATAAAAGCAGAGGTACTGGGCACATGATACATACTTTTAAGGATAAAACAACAGCAATTTAACTTCTTTGACAATAGCAGAATATTTCATGTTTATCCCTGGGGAACTGCAGGGTGAGTTACTATAACTTTTCAAATGAAATCACAAACTAATTTTACACAGGAATAGCCAGTGGCTAATTTAAACATTTTATTGGAACCAACATGTGGAAGAGATGACCACATACCTTCTCCTCGCTTATTGACTATCTCATTATCCAGCCTTTCACATTTACAACAATAGTGAAGAATCTACTCTTTGGCTATTTTGTGCATTAACAAGTTCTTGGGAATGGAGGCAACCGCTGTGGAGTGTCCTCACCCTCGAGGATGGTCTCTGGGCAGTCTCCAGGAAGTTGGGCCACGATGCCCCATGCCCTCGGTGTCTGCCTGCTGGCCAGGCCACAGCATTCAGCTGCCGCATGGGGGTGGCCTCCTCTGCAGCCACAGTCCCCGGGTGGATGTTCAGGTAGCACCGAGCCAGCGGGCACCTGTTCTGGGTTTCCAGCTCCTATGCAGCCTGAGGCCTTGCAGCTCAAAATGACAAAGGCTGGGAATGGAGGAAAGAAAGAGGTAACAGAGAAGGTGTTTGGAAAAAAAATCATGCTATAGCGACATCCCAAAATGAGCCAAATGGGGCCTGAAGCCTCTGCCTCGGTGGGGCCAGACAAACCACCAGCCTCCCAGTGCCCTTGCAGGGATCCCTGAGCCTTGGTGAATCACCAGGCCCAGAGGGCAGAGCAGGCTTTGGGATGGTGAGTGCAGGGCTTGCAGGGATGGGAGCGGAGCCTGGAGGCAGCTCTGTGAGGGAAGCTCTGACCCAGAACAGGAGGAAGGTGAGGTGGTTAAGCCCTGGGTCCTCCAGTCACACAGCCTGGCTTCATCCAGCTTTGTCTCCTACAAGCCTCCATCTCCACAGAGGAATAATCCATAAGTGGACTCATCACAGTGACGAACACATCCGTAAATCTTGGCTGTTATTATTTCTATGACTATATTTTCTAAATAAAAAAATGGACAAATGGCTGGTCTGAAAACAGAAAAAAAAATCCTTCATTTTTGCCTAACACAGATTTTCACATAACGACCTGATCTTTGGAAGTTAACCAAGTGAGGAGTGGGTGTATCAACACACTTTTAGGGACAGTGCTGGCAATTTTACAAACATTGCCTCCTTTAACCATCACAGCCCGGTGAGTTGGTATTATCTCCACTTTTTAGATGAGGAGGCTGAGAACACAAGAACAGAGATTTTCTCACTCTGAAAGAAGCTAGGTTGCTATGTCAGTTTTGCCTAAGTTCTGCTGATAGCAAAGCACAAGATTAATAGAAGGGACTGAGTACCAGGAGCTAACAATGTAGACGTTGTCACGAAATGTCCATATATGCCTACAATACAAGAATGAACATGATACTACAGTTTGCAAAGCACAGCCACAGGCATCATCATATGTGATAGAACTCTGCCGGAGAAACACAGGCACTGTTGTCCAGGGCACTGTTCTGGCTTTCACAGGGATACTTTGAGGCATCAGACTGTTGTCTTTTCCCTTCAGTCCACCTTACATGAGGGCCTGGCTCTTTGTCATGAGATAGACTGGCTTGCTTGGTTCTGCCACCACCATTTGCCCTGAAATGTACCATTCTTGTTAGGTGCTGTTGAGTCAACTGTGACTCATAGGGACCCATGTGACAGAGTAGAATTGTTCCATATGGCTTCCTAGGATGCAATGTTTACTGGAGCAGATTGCCAGGTCTCCCACAGAGCCACTGGGTGGGTTCAAAACATCAATCTTTTGGTAGCCGCTGAGCCCTTAACCATTTGCCTCTCCAGGGCTCCTTGTGAAATGTATGTCATTGTTGTTAAGTACTGTTGAGTCGGTTCCGACTCACAGCTACCCCATGTACAACACAGCAAAACACTGCACCAACCTTACAATAGTTGTTATGCTTAAGCGCATTGCTACAGCCACTGTGTCAGTCCATCTTGCTGAGGGTCTTCCTCTTTTCTCCTGACCCTGTACTTTACCAAGGATGATGTCCTTCTCAAGGGACTGATCCTTCCTGACAACACGTTCAAAGTATGTAAGATCCAGTCTCACCATCCTTGCTTCTAAGGAACATTCTGGCTGTAATTTTTCCAAGAGAGACTTGTTTGTCCTTCTTGCAGTCCATGGTATATTCAACATTCTTTGCCAACACCACAATTCAAAGGCATCAATTCTTCTTTGGTCTCCCTCATTCATTGTCCAGGTTTCACATGCATACGATGCAGTTGAAAATACCATGGCTTGCGTCAGGCGCACCTTAGTCTTCAAGGTGACATCTTTGCTTTTCAACACTTTAAAGAGGTCCTTTGCAGCAGATTTACCCAATGCAATGTGTCTTTTGATTTCTTGACTGCTGCTTCCATGGGTGTTGATTGTGGATCCAAGTAAAATGAAATCCTTGACAACTTCAATCTTTCCTCCATTTATCATGATGTGGCTTATTGTCCAGTTGTGAGGATTTTTGTTTTCTTTATGTTGAGGTTGTAATCCATACTGAAGTCTGTGGTCTTTGATTTTCATCAGTAAGTGCTTCAAGTCCTCTTCACTTTCAGCAAGCAAGGTTGTGTCATCTGCATAACACAAGTTGTTAATGAGTCTTCCTCCAATCCTGATGCCCATTTCTTCTTCATATAGTCCAGCTTCTCAGATTATTTGTTCAACATACAGATTGAATAGTTATAGTGAAAGAATACAACCCTGACCCATACCTTTCCTGACTTTAAACCACTCAGTGTCCTCTTGTTCTGTCCGAACAACTGCCTCTTGATCTATGTACAGGTTCCTCATGAGCACAATTAAGTGTTCTGGAATTCCCATTCTTCGCAATGTTATCCATAGTTTGTTATGATCCACACAGTCGAATGCCTTTGCAACGTCAATAAAACACAGGTAAACATCTTTCTGGTATTCTCTGCTTTCAGCCAGCATTCATCTGACATCAGCAATGATATCCCTGGTTCCATGTCCTCTTCTGAATCTGGCCTGAATTTCTGGCAGTTCCCTGTCAATATACAGATGCAGCTGTTTTTGAATGATCTTCAGCAAAATTTTGATTTTGTGTGATATTAATGATATTGTTCGATAATGTCCGCATTCAGCTGGATCATCTTTTCTTGGGTATAGGCATAAATATGAATCCCTTCCGGTCAGTTGGCCAGGTAGCTGTCTTCCATATTTCTTGGCAGAGACAAGTGATCCCTTCCAGCACTGCATCCATTTGTTGAAACATCTTAATTGCTATTTCATCAATTCTTGGATCCTTGTTTTTCACCACTGCCTACAGGGCAGCTTGGGCTTCTTCCTTCAGAACCATCGGTTCTTGATCATACGCTACCTCTTGAAATGATTGAACATCGAGTAATTCTTTTTGGTACAATGACTCTATGTATTCCTTCTATCTTCTTTTGATGCTTCCTGCATTGTTTAATATTTTCCACACAGAATCCTTCAGTATTGCAACTTGAGGCTTGAATTTTTTCTTTAATTCTTTCAGCTTGAGAAACACCGAGTGTGTTCTTCCCTTTTGGTTTTCTATCTCCAGCTCTTCCAATACTTCCCTTTGTCTTCTCGAGCCACCCTTTGAAATTTTCTGTTCAGTTCTTTTACTTCATCAATTCTTCCTTTTGCTTTAGCTGCTCGTTGTTCAAGAGCAAGTTTTAGAGTCTCCTCTGACATCCACCTTGGTCTTTCTTTCGTTCCTGTCTTTTCAACGATCTCTTGCTTTCTTCATGTATGATGTACTTGACGTCAACGTTTTGGTTAGCTGCTGAGCCCTTAACCATTTGCTCCTCCAGGGCTCCTCCTGAAATGCATAACTCGTTAATATTCATGAGGGCCTTCTTCTATCCAGTGGAGTCTGTCGGGGCATATGGAAACTACAGCCTCTGTTCTCAGCAAGTTTGCACCAAGGCGTCTGAGTCTATTTACTCACAACTTGCCTATGTTTTGACATTTCCTTGGTGATTAGCCTCATGAAGGAATGTCTCATGACATATTCGTGATTCAAGTGATATCCCAAGGAGCCAAAGATTGGCTTCTCCTGCTACCAGGGGCCACCCCAGGCTCGTCTTCCCACAGAATAAATGCAGCACTAGAGGCAAAAAAATTAAAAAGGTGGCAGCCCTAAATGTTTCATACACGTAGTCTTCGCAGATAAGGAAAAAAGTCGATCTGCTGCCCAGCTCAGCAGCCCCTTACAGTTTGCATAGCACTTGCATACATATGCATGATAATATTTTTCACTTCACTCTTGTGACAGAAGTATAGACACTATTATTATACTATCTTTTTAAATTTAAAAGTAAAACATGTTCACCATAAAAATTAAAAAACACGAAAAGTGTAAAAACTGAAAAGCAAAACACCTCTCCCTGTTCTGCTGCCTCCAACCCCATTTATTTAATCCTTCTTCTTAGAAATGATTACTGTTGGTCTCATATGCATATTTCTAGATATCTTTCTACGATTTCATATATATGTATATATATGTTTGTAAGTATAAATATACAGTGTAAAAGAAACATATATAAACGCATCTGGACACATATGTATAGGAGCCTGGTGGTGCAAGTAGCTTGCAATCAGGAGACTGGCTGCTAACCTAAAGGTTGGTGGTTCAAACTCACCCTTAAAAGAAAAAAAAGAAAGCCCTGGTGAACTGTTTCCATAAAGATTACAGCCAGGAAAACCCTACAAAACAGTTCTACTCTGTAATATATGGCATTGCCATGAGTCCGGGGCCAACTTAACAGCAACAAACAACAACAACAGTCATATGTATATGGTTCTTTTTCCATAGTGTGTTAAATATAAGATGCATCAATTGTATAATGTTCATTATCTTATGTACAGGATGATGACTGTTGCCTGGGTGATAGCAAATTATAAGACATCACAATTATAAGACGTATCTTAAAATAACATGAAAAATGCACATTTGGAATCAAGGAAATATGGCGTTGCTTTGCATCTTTTTTCACTTGAAGATACAGCACATAGTTTCACTTCAGTGCAAATGGATCCACCTCTTTTCAACAGCCCCATATTACAACATAGTCAGCTGTCCCATGACTTATTTAGCCATTTTCCTATTCGTGAACATTACGTTGCTCCCAGATTTACTATTAAAATAGCACTGCATGAATATCTTTCAGTATAAGCCTTTACACGCATATGCAAAAATTTGTGTAGAACATATTCCTTGGAGTGTGTTTGTTGGATCAAAGGTTGTGTGTCTATAACATTTTTATGTAGATACTGATAAATTATGGCTGCCAACCAAAAGACTGGAAGTTTTAATCCACCAGCCACTTCTTGGAAGCCCTATAGGGCAGTTCTACTTTGTTCTATAGGGTCTTTATGAGTTCAGATCAACTCTATGGTGTTTTTAATCCCCATTTTACGGAGGCTAATACTGAGGTTCTGAGCACTCAAGCTACTTGTGGTTAATACCAGGAAGCCAATTGTTTTCTGACTCAGGGTGGTACTCTTTTCACCCCCCTTCAGTCCCAGGCTCTTCCTCCTTTGTCATTTCCACTACGGATTCATCTTTGATAAAACACAAAGCAATTAGCAAGTTTAACGAGATGGTATTTCAGCCCTTGGAGAGAGGCATTCATTTTTTCCAAGGCTCCAAACCTGACATTTATGGGAACAACTGTGCCCTTTGTGGGCATTTAATGACTGTGATGCCAAGGACACCTAAATTATTTGTACACACATTGAAGCAATCGAATTCAGTGCTGATTGGTTCAGTTTAGTAGAAGCTGTTTCTTCTTCATGGGAGGAAAGGAAGACACTAGGATTCTTGGTTCTATGTTGTGGTGTGAGTACTTGTGAGCCGTACGGAATTGAACTGACCAGATTTGGTGGTCTGATCCAATTTTGTAGGCCTTAAACTGATGCTCCTCGGGTTTCCTGTTCCTCTCTCTACCAGTAAGGAAGGGTGACCAGTGTAAACCTGGATAATCATGTAAAACCGAGCAAATTTCTGCTATCATCACAGTCAGACAATATTGAATGGAAATAAAAATTTATTTAAAAATCCATATAATGATCTTGATTGACGACCAACACTATTCAAGTCTTCCAGAGCTGTGCTTCTCAAACTTTAACGTGCATATAAATCTTTGGGGCCCTTTTTAAAACTCAGGCTCTAATTTAGTGGTTCTGGGATGGGGCTAAAGAACCCTGGTGGTACAGTGGTTAAGCCCTCAACTGCTAACCAAAAGTAGGTGTCTCCAACCCAGCCATTCTTCGGGAGGATGGGAAGATCTGCTTCCATAAAGATTACAGCCTTGGGAACTCTGAGGGGCGGTTCTACTCTGTCCTGTAGGGTCCTCTGAATCAGAATTCAGTCCACGGCAAAGGGTTTTTGGTTTGGGATGGGGCTGAGATTCTGCATTTTTACCCCAGGTGATGATGATGATGGTGCTGGACCACAGACTCCAGTTTGAGTAGCAAGGCCCCAGATCAACAATCTACAAACTATGGCCCATGGACCAAATAGAGCCTTTTGCCAGTTTTGTAAATAAAGTTTTACTGAAACACAGCTGCTATGACACATGTCATGTGACTACATCATATCCTCTATGACAGCTTTTGTGTTACAATAACAGAGTAAGCTTGAGAAGCTTTTGACAGAGACCTTAAGGTCTGCAAAGCCCAAAATATGTGCTATCTGGTCCTTTACAGAAGATGTTTGCTGACCTCTGTGCTAAATGATTCCTTTGAGATTGAATACTTTATCCTCAAGATAGATTTTCAGCTTCATCAAACATCCAATAAACACTTAATCAAACAATTTTTATGCATGGGATATTATACTAAGAGGTTACAGTTGTGAACAAGATATAATCCTGACTCTCTAGAAGCTTATATTTGTTTCTTCCTCAATATTTGAGCAAGTCAGTTTTCTCATCTGTAAAATAAGGATGAAAATACCTACCTTTTAAAGTTGTTGTGAGAAGGGTACTGGACACATAATAAATACTAAAAAATGTGAGCTGTTATTATATTATTTTTCTTATTTTCTTTCACTCTCAATTTTTAGATAACTGACACTTTCATTATGCTTGCTGGCTCTCTCTCTTTCTCTCTCTGTTTCTTATTTGGCTATTCAGACAGAACTGGAGCTGAAAGTGACTTTCCTTACTTTAAAAGTTTAATAATTCAATCATAGCTTCTGACATTGAAACTTTGATTCTGAGACCAAAGCAGAATAGCGTCCTCTATTTCTCCAGTTGCTTAATCTGCCATCAGCAAGATGCTAATGAGACATGGCCCCTGGTGCAGAAGGGTGGTGAGGAGGAGAGTGGGCCTTCCCCTCTCAGCAAGGGAACAGCCTTTGATGGGATTAACTAACAATTCCCTATGGTAACCACAGACAGCCATTATGCTAAACAGTAGAGGTGAATTTTTAATTCACTATTTACTAGATTTCAAAGAAGAACTTGAAAAACTAGCACACCCTGTTGGGTCACTGGAAATCCTCATGCATTTTTTATGTCATTTTGTGCTTAAATTGAATCTTTAATAGACTAGAAATTCTTCATGCTTTAGGAATGATGTATGCCTTAATTTTGTTTCCTAAGAAAAGATTCGTAAGTAGTTTCTTTGGGAGGCGTGGAAATCAGTAGCTGTTGTTGGGTGGCATCGAGTAGATTTCTACTCTTAGTTTCCAGTACAGAAGTGGGGAAACAAGACAGGGAAGGGCAAGCAGTGAAAACCAACTGTTACCAAGCCAGCCAACACTAGAGAGTTCCTGGCATTTAATCCTGTGGTGAACTCTGGGAAATAGTGTAGAAAACAGGCCTCAGAATTATCCCACTGAAGGCCTAGGGTGCTAGAGTTTTTATATGCCAACTTTTATCAGTCATTCATTGGTTAAGAGATCATGGCAGTATACGTGCAGGTGTGTGCTAGTTTTATGGCATTTCTGACTAGAGAGAAGAACCGGCTGTCTGTTAGAACCAGGCAGAGGGTGGAACAGGCTGCTTAGTCATATCTTGAACAGAAACTGCACCATTTTTCCTTACCTAACCTGTCTATCTTCTAGTATGATTTTGCTGTTTTGTAGTTCAGTTCCTCCAGAAGTTAAAAATTAAACAATGTTCCCCTTAGGACTGTGGAAAAATAAGAGCTATCAATCTAAGTCTGTCAGACAGGACAGTACACCCATCTTGTGACCAGGAACCAGGATGGCACCAGTCATCCCCTGGGCTGATGAGACAATGACAGAAAAAGGTCAACATGTCTGAGGCGTGACCACACAGAAGGAGAACAGACATTCCACAAGTTCCTAAAACCCATGTCCCCTTTCCTATAAAACCTCCAACTGGCCTCGAGTTTGGGGAGATCGGTTTAGGAGGAGTTCATCCCTTTCTGTCTCCTATATGTGGACATATAATAAAGCTCTTGCTACCCACCTCACCCCCATCTCAAGAATTGGCTGTTTGCAGCAGGTGGCTCTTACTCACAAAATTGTGGTAACAAGGGCGCTAAAATGGCAAGGCCTGAGGATATAGGCAGCATTGGGAGTATTTGGATAGTTTAGCTATGCCTACTCCCCATGCCGGAAGTTCATACAAACTAGGTGTTTATTGTCCTATTCTGGATGAATCTAAACATACAGACCAACTTGTGGGCAGGGGGGACAGGATTGAAACTACTCAAGTGAATTTGATCACTTGTGGGAAAATAAATGACAGAGGATGTTACAGGTTTTGAAGAGAAAGAATAAAATCACATTGATGCTCTGTGAAGAAGAGGAAGAAGCTGGCAAGCTAACAAAACAAATAAACTGAGGTTCTAATTCCTCACACCTTCTCAAGTCAAGTATCTATTTTTTCCTATACAAAATGCCAAACCTGAGGTTGTATTAGCCTCTAGAGACGATGATCAACAGACGATGTAAGAAATGATGCTGGAGTGATCAGATCTCGTGTCCAGGGACAAGAATTCTGAATGTCTGAGTGTCAAATGTGATGTCTTTTTCTGGCTTTAGCATCAAGAACTCGGCTGCTAACCGAAAGGTCAGCAGTGTAAATCTACCACCCTGTCCTTGGAAACTCTATGGGACAGTTCTACTCTGTCCTACAGGGTGGCTATGAGTCAGAATTGACTCCATGGCAATGAGCTTGGTTTTTTTTAATTTTGGTTAAATGGAAAGAGAAGTCAAAGAGATTGGGGGTTTATCCAAAGCCCCTGAAGGCCTTTTTTACCAAAAGGTCTCGGTTTGAACCCACCAGTTGCTCTTCAGAAGAAAGATGTGGCAGTCTGCTTCTGTAAAGATTGACGATATGCTACATAAAGATTGCACCCTAGGAAACCCTAGGGGCAGCCTACTCTGTCATACAGGGTCTCTATGAGTCAGAATTGACTCTATGGCGCACAATAACAACAATTATTGAAATCTGTTGTGTTACTGAAATTATGAATGAAATATTGTCTCATTTAGTCCTCTAAACATCCCTATGAGCAGAGTTGCTCAAAGTCTCAAAGTCGTTAAAAGGCAAGATTCTAGTCCCGATCTGATTTCAAATGCACCCATTCCTCACAGATTTGGGTCTCTTTGGCATAATGGTTGTTGTTGTTATAAGTGAACCATATATGTTTTAATTGGCAATATTAGGGAATAAACAAGGAATCAATTCCATTTCCTCCTTACTCATCCCTTCAGCTATTCATCCACTCAAATGAAAAATATATGCCGAGTTCTATATGCCTCTAAATTGACCACATCAGTAGGAAATTTATAGCACTCAGTAGAGTAAGGGAAAGAATATTTAGCTTTCAAAAATGCTCAGTTGTATGTATCATGGCCATCTTATTGAGGCTCCCTGGGCTGACAGAAAAGTTTTAAGGATCGGAAGATTGGGTTTTGAATATTAAGTTCATCATATCCTACCTAACTAACTAGTTTTGCTTTGGGCAAATCAGTTATCTTCGAGATTCAGTTTTCTCATTGCACAGTGAGAGTACTATCTGCATATGAGAGATTTGTAAGAATGTATGGTATAGTAATTTGGAAACAAAAATTAAACATAATTTTGACTATAATCATTTTTATTGTCCATAAGAGGAGGCTTCAATATGTATATTCACATATAATAGATTGATTCTGGGGAGAAATAGAGTTTTGCGGAATAAGTCCTTTCGGAATTTGGTGGTTGATAAAGCTTAGAAATATTTTTGCTATATCTGAAAAAAAAATATCTGAGGAGATGCAAAAAATGGCTGGAGCAAGAGTGCAGCATCTAGTTGTGGACTTTGGGGCTGCACAAATTGCCTGGTTCAGGGGGCAGGGGAGGTGGGCTAAAATACAATTTTACTTGTCATGGGAAGAATCTGTTTTGTAAATTTGCTCAAAGCCTCACCTGAAAGCAGATCTTGAGACAAGGACTTGGGTGCAGGTAGTTTATTTTGGAGGAGAGCTCACTCAGTAAGCACAAGTGAAAAGCGAGAGAGTGAGAGAGGAGGGGTGAATAAAGCCAATCAAGTTTGTGTTATTAAGCTGGTTCCCACCACGGACAACCAGAGCTCAACCCCACTGGGGACCCTCTGAGGAAAACTCAAGAACACAGTCAGGAATGGGAGATGGCAGCATTTCTCATTGACTCCTAGCCTCTGTTGTTTGAGGGTTGCCCCCAGGAACACTTAACTACCCCACATTTTAAAGCCAAGTCACCTTCTGAGACAGAGAAGTGGATAGACTTCCCCAGGTATGCTCTCGGCGTGAAACGTTGGAAGTTACATTGATCCTTCTATTATAGCTGTCCTGAAATCAGGTGAGCTTAGGGAAAGTGGTGCAGCCCTGGGTGGGCAGTGGGGTGGGAGTGAGGCTTTACCAAGAGGGCTCCAGCAGAAATGGGTTTGGGGAAAGGGCTGCTGAGAAGGTGCCCTGAACAGCTGGACAGAGCTGATCTTGTTCAACACTCATTTTTATTCCATTCCCCTCCACTTGGCTTCCTCGTGCCTGTGAATCACACAGCACCTGGAGTCAACTTCTTCCTCTCTTCCCTTAAATAGCTGTTTGGGTAGCCACGCGTGTGACTGGTTACAGAGGGCATTTAAAATGATAACTTGGCTACTCACAGATGAATGCAGACCTGCTGGCTCATCAAATTGCTCAGGTGCCAGCAAAACAAATCTACCAGCGAAGATCTAAAATCAGTCTTGCTTTCTCTCTCTTCTCTCCATTCCTGTTTTATTTCCTAGCACACATTAATGTGAGATTAACATCTGAATAATGGTAATCATTTCTAATTAATTACAGTATTTATTTGTTCAACAAATATCAAGTGTTTACTAAGGGTATGCCCCATGCCACGCTCTGTGCCAGGCATGGGAATACAGGAAGAAACATAGTTCAAGGTTTCTGCCTTCAGGTGGTTTACATTCTGTTGTTAGGTGTCAGTCGAGTCAATTTCTATTCATAGTGGCTCCATGGGACACAGTTGAACTGCCCCACAGGGTTTCCTATAATCTTTACTGGAGCACATCGCCAGGTCTTTCTCCTGAGGAGCTGCTGGGTGGATTCAAACTGTCGACCTTTTGGTGAGCAGCAGAACACTTAACCTTAGCATCACCAGGGCTCTGTAGTTTACATTCTAGTGGGGCATACATACAGAATGTGAAGAGTGTAAAAAGAGGAAACAGCAGGAGGATAGAATAAGGAGTTCCTGGGAAGCTCCTAGGAACCCTGGTGGCACAGTGGTTAAAGCACTCAGCTGCTAAGCAATGTCAGCTGTTCGAACCCACCAGCTGCTCTGCAGGACAAAGATGTGGCAGTCTGCTTCCGTAAAGATTACAGCCTTGGAAACCCTATGGGGGCAGTTCTACTCTGTCCTACAGGGTCACTATGAAAGAACATTTTTGTTGTTATTGTGTGCCATAGAGTCAATTCTGACCCATAGAGACCCTATATGACAGAGTAGAGCTTCCCACAGGGCTTCCTAGGGTGCAATCTTTATGGAGCAGATTGTCAAGTCTTTTCCCTGGGGAGCTGCTGGTGGATTCAAACTGCCAACCTTTTGGTTAGCAGCTGAGCAGTTAACCACTGCACCATCAGGGCTCCTTAAGGAATTTTTTAGGCTGGGGGAAATTTAAAAAAAGAGCCTGCCACAGTAGAGGTCCTGAAAGGAGGCAATGGAGTCCCTGGTTGGTGCAATCAACAGAAAGGTTGGGGGTTTGAGTCTGCTCAGAGGCATCTTGGAAGAAAGCCCTGGTCATCTACTTCCAAAAAGTCAGCCACTGAAAACTCTGGTACACAGTCTTACCCTGACACTTACAGGGCTGCCATGAGTTGGAACTGACTAGACAGCAAGTGGTCAGTTGATTGGATAGGAGGCAATGTGGTCTCAGGGCTTGGAGTAAAGTGGTTAGTTGTACGGGCTCTGGAGCGAGCTTCTACGATTTAATAGATATCTCGTTTTGAGCAAATCACTAAACTTTTCTGTAAAATCTCCCAGTTTTTTCATCTGCAAAATGAGAATAATATAATTATTGACTCATATGGATGTTGTAGAGATAAATCGACACAGCAGCTACAACAATGGGCGCGCGGATAACGACGATTGTGAGGACAGTGCAGGACCAGGCAGTGTTTTGTTCTGTTGTACACAGGGTTGCTGTGAGTCGGAACAGACTCCACGGCATCTAACAACAACAACAACAGAAGACTAAATAAAATATTGTGTGTTGAGTGCTTACTACCACACTTACCCATGGCAAGAACTCTACAAATATCATTGTGTTGACCGTGACTCTTTTTCCTCCAAATCCCGACTCAGACAATAAAGAGACTGGTGTCTTGCAAAAAATTCAAAGTTAAATCGAACTTTAGGTGGGGTTTGACCCAGGGGTGGACTGTGGCTCTAGTTCCCTTACTTTTCTCAGATTTACCCTCCAGGTGAATCTGCATTTTCATCTTGCTGGCTTTCTGCAGGACGACAAGGGCGGCATCTGCCACAGGCCTTATTCTGCACACCCCTGCACGTGACCCAGGCTTCCACCCGTACTCCACTCTGTCCAGAGAAAAACCCATCTGTGTCTCAACGTTCCCTGTAGAAATTTTGAGTCACTCTGACTGGGTTGATTTGGGTCTCATGCCCACCCTGAACCAATCATGGCAAGCAGGGAGGGGAAGGCACTGATTGGCTGGCCTATTTTAGGTCACGCGCTCCTGAAGCTCGAAACGGATTCATTTTTTTTTTTTTAATTAACTTTTATTAAGCTTCAAGTGAACATTTACCATTCCAATCAGTCTGTCACATGTAGGTTTACATACATCTTACTCCCTTCTCCCACTTGCTCTCCCCCTATTGAGTCAGCCCTTTCAGTCTCTCGTTTAGTGCCAATTTTGCCAGCTTCCCTCTCTCTCTATCTTCCCATCCCCCCTCCAGTCAAGAGTTGCCAACACACTCTCCAGTGTCCACCTAATTTAATTAGCTCACTCTTCATCAGCATCTCTCTCCCCCCACTGACCAGTCCTTTTCATGCCTGATGAGTTGTCTTCGGGGATGGTTCCTTTCCTGTGCCATCAGAAGTTCTAGGGAGCATTGTCTCTGGGATTCCTCTAGTCGCAGTCATACCATTAAGTATGGTCTTTTTATGAGAATTTGGGGTCTGTATCCCATTGGTCTCCTGCTCCCTCAGGAGTTGTCTGTTGTGCTCCCTGACAGGGCAGACATCGATTGTGGCCGGGCACCAACTAGTTCTTCTTGTCTCAGGATGATGTAGGTCTCTGGTTCATGTGGCCCTTTCTGTCTCTTGGGTTCTTAGTTGTCGTGTGACCTTGGTGTTCTTCCTTTGCCTTTGCTCCAGGTGGGTTGAGACCAATTGATGCATCTTAGATGGCCGTTTGTTGGCATTTAGGACCCCAGGCGCCACAATTCAAAGTGGGATGCAGAATGTTTTCATAATAGAATTATTTTGCCCATTGACTTAGAAGTCCCCTCAAACCATGTTCCCCAGACCCCAGCCCCTGCTCCGCTGACCTTTGAAGCATTCATTTTATCCCGGAAACCTCTTTGCTTTTAGTCCAGTCCAATTAGGCTGACCTTCCTTGTATTGAGTGTTGTCTTTCCCTTCACCCAAAGCAGTTCTTATCTACTGATTGATCAATAAAAAACCCTCTCCCTCCCTCCCTCCCTCCCCCCTTTGTAACCACAAAAGTATGTGTTCTTCTCTGTTTTTTCTATTTCTCAAGATCTTATAATAGTGGTCTTATACAATATTTGTTCTTTTGCCTCTGACTCATTTCGCTCAGCATAATGCCTTCCAGATTCCTCCATGTTATGAAATGTTTCAGAGATTCGTCACTGTTCTTTATCGATGCGTAGTATTCCATTGTGTGAATATACCAAAATTTATTTACCCATTCATCCGTTGACGGACATCTTGGTTGCTTCCAGCTTTTTGCTATTGTAAACACAGCTGCAATAAACATGGGTGTGCATATATCTGTTTGTGTGAAGGCTCTTGTATCTCTAGGGTATATTCCGAGGAGCGGGATTTCTGGGTTGTATGGTAGTTCTATTTCTAACTGTTTAAGATAACGCCAGATAGATTTCCAAAGTGGTTGTACCATTTTACAATCCCACCAGCAGTGTATGAGAGTTGCAATCTCTCCGCAGCCTCTCCAACATTTATAATTTTGTGTTTTTTGGATTAATGCCAGTCTAGTTGGTGTGAGATGGAATCTCATTGTAGTTCTAATTTGCATTTCTCTAATGGCTAATGATCGGGAGCATTTTCTCATGTATCTCTTGGCTGCCTGAATACCTTCTTTAGTGAAATGTGTGTTCATTTCCTTTGCCCACTTCTTGATTGGGTTGTTTGTCTTTTTGTGGTTGAGTTTTGACAGAATCATGTAGCTTTTAGAGATCAGGCACTGGTCTGAGATGTCATAGCTGAATATTCTTTCCCAGTCTGTAGGTGGTCTTTTTACTCTTTTGGTGAAGTCTTTAGATGAGCATAGGTGTTTGATTTTTAGGAGCTCCCAGTTATCTGGTTTCTCTTCATCATTTTTGGTAATGTTTTGTATTCTGTTTATGCCCTGTATTAGGGCTCCTAGGGTTGTCCCTATTTTTTCTTCCATGATCTTTATCGTTTTAGTCTTTATGTTTAGGTCTTTGATCCACTTGGAGTTAGTTTTTGTGCATGGTGTGAGGTATGGGTCCTGTTTCATTCTTTTGCAAATGGATATCCAGTTATGCCAGCACCATTTGTTAAAAAGACTATCATTTCCCCAATTGACTGACACTGGTCCTTTGTCAAATATCAGCTGCTCATACATGGATGGATTTATATCTGGGTTCTCAATTCTATTCCATTGGTCTATGTGCCTGTTGTTGTACCAGTACCAGGCTGTTTTGACTACTGTAGCTATATAATAGGTTCTGATCTCAGGTAGAGTGAGGCCTCCCACTTTCTTCTTCTTTTTCAGTAATGCTTTGCTTATCCGGGGCTTCTTTCCCTTCCATATGAAATTAGTGATTTGTTTCTCTATCCCCTTAAAATATGACATTGGTATTTGGATTGGAAGTGCGTTATATGTATAGATGGCTTTTGGTAGAATAGACATTTTTACTATGTTAAGTCTTCCTATCCATGAGCAGGGTATGTTTTTCCACTTAAGTATGTCCTTTTGAATTTCTTGTAGCAGAGTTTTATAGTTTTCTTTGTATAGGTCTTTTACATCCTTGGTAAGATTTATTCCTAAGTATTTTATCTTCTTGGGGGCTACTGTGAATGGTATTGATTTGGTTATTTCCTCTTCGGTGTTCTTTTTGTTGATGTAGAGGAATCCAAGTGATTTTTGTATGTTTATTTTATAACCTGAGACTCTGCCAAACTCTTAGTTTCAGTAGTTTTCTGGAGGATTCCTTGGGGTTTTCCATGTATACGATCATGTCATCTGCAAATAGTCATAGCTTTACTTCCTCCTTGCCAATCTGGATACCCTTTATTTCTTTGTCTAGCCTAATTGCCCTGGCTAGGACTTCAAGTACGATGTTGAATAAGAGTGGTGATAAAGGGCATCCTTGTCTGGTTCCCGTTCTCAAGGGAAATGCTTTCAGGTTCTCTCCATTTAGAGTGATATTGGCTGTTGGCTTTGCATAGATGCCCTTTATTATGTTGAGGAATTTTCCTTCAATTCCTATTTTGGTAAGAGTTTTTATCATAAATGGGTGTTGAACTTTGTCAAATGCCTTTTCTGCATCTATTGATAAGATCATGTGGTTTTTATCTTTTGTTTTATTTATGTGATGGATTACATTAATGGTTTTTCTGATATTAAACCAGCCTTGCATACCTGGTATAAGTCCCACTTGATCAGGGTGAATTATTTTTTTGATGTGTTGTTGGATTCTATTGGCTAGAATTTTGTTGAGGATTTTTGCATCTATGTTCATGAGGGATATAGGTCTGTAATTTTCTTTTTTTGTAATGTCTTTACCTGGTTTTGGTATCAGGGAGATGGTAGCTTCATAGAATGAGTTGGGTAGTATTCCGTCATTTTCTATGCTTTGAAATACCTTCAGTAGTAGTGGTGTTAAGTCTTCTCTGAAGGTTTGGTAGAACTCTGCAGTGAAGCCGTCTGGGACAGGTCTTTTTTTTGTTGGAAGTTTTTTGATTACCGTTTCAATCTCTTTTTTTGTTATGGGTCTATTTAGTTGTTCTACTTCTGAATGTGTTAGTTTAGGTAGGTAGTATTTTTCCAAGAATTTATCCATTTCTTCTAGGTTTTCAAATTTGTTAGAGTACAATTTTATGTAGTAATCTGAAATGATTCTTTTAATTTCATTTTGTTCTGTTGTGATGTGGTCCTTCTCATTTCTTATTCGGGTTATTTGTTTCCTTTCCTGTTTTTCTTTAGTCAGTCTAGCCAATGGTTTATCAATTTTGTTAATTTTTTCAAAGAACCAGCTTTTGGCTTTGTTAATTCTTTCAATTGTTTTTCTGTTCTCTAATTCATTTAGTTCAGCTCTAATTTTTATTATTTGTTTTCTTCTGGTGGCTGATGGGTTCTTTTGTTGCTCACTTTCTACTTGTTCAAGTTGTAGGGACAGTTCTCTGATTTTGGCTCTTTCTTCTTTTTGTATGTGTGCATTTATCGATATAAATTGGCCTCTGAGCACTGCTTTTGCTGTGTCCCAGAGGTTTTGATAGGAAGTATTTTCATTCTCGTTGCTTTCTAAGAATTTCCTTATTCCCTCCTTGCTGTCTTCTATAACCCAGTCTTTTTTCAGGAGGGTATTGTTCATTTTCCAAGTATTTGATATCTTTTCCCTAGTTTTTCTGTTATTGATTTCTAGCTTCATTGCCTTATGGTCTGAGAAGATGCTTTGTAATATTTCGATGTTTTGGATTCTGCAAAGATTTGTTTTGTGACCTAATATGTGGTCTACAGAATGTTCCATGTGCACTAGAAAAAAAAGTATATTTTGCAGCAGTTGGGTGGAGAGTTCTGTATAAGTCTATGAGGTCAAGTTGGTTGATTGTTGTAAGTAGGTCTTCTGTGTCTCTATTGAGCTTCTTACTGGATGTCCTGTCCTTCTCCGAAAGTGGTGTGTTGAAGTCTCCTACTATAAATGTGGAGGTGTCTATCTCGCTTTTCAATTCTGTTAAAATTTGATTTATGTATCTTGCAGCCCTGTCATTGGGTGCATAAATATTTAATATGGTTATGTCTTCCTGATCAATTGTCCCTTTTATCATTATATAGTGTCCTTCTTTATCCTTTGTTGCGGATTTAAGTCTAAAGTCTATTTTGTCAGAAATTAATATTGCTACTCCTCTTCTTTTTTGCTTATTATTTGCTTGATATATTTTTTTCCATCCTTTGAGTTTTAGTTTGTTTGTGTGTCTAAGTCTAAGGTGTGTCTCTTGTAGGCAGCATATAGATGGATCGTGTTTCTTTATCCAGTCCGTGACTCTCTGTCTCTCTATTGGTGCATTTAGTCCATTTACATTCAGCGTAATTATAGATAAATAAGTTTTTAGTGCTGTCATTTTGATGCCTTTTCATGTGTGTTGTTGGCCATTTCATTTTTCCACATACTTTTTTGTGTTGAGACGTTTTTCTTAGTAGATTGTGAGATCCTCATTTTCATAATGTTTAACTTTATGTTTGTTGAGTCGTTACGTTTTTCTTGGCTTTTTTCTTGAGTTATGGAATTGATATTCCTTTTTGTGGTTACCTTATTATTTACCCCTATTTTTCTAAGTAAAAACCTAACTTGTATCTTTCTATATCGCCTTGTATCACTCTCCATCTGGCAGTTCAATGCCTCCTATATTTAGTCCCTCTTTTTGATTATTGTGATCGTTTATCTATTGATTTCCATGATTCCCTGTTATGTGTATTATTTTGTTTATTTATTTATTTTTTAGAATTAATCTTAATTTGTTTGTTTTTGTGCTTTCCCTGTTTGAGTTGCGTTGATATCAGGACGTTCTGTTTTGTGATCTTGTGTTGTGCTGGTACCTGATATTATTGGTCATCAGGCCAAACAATCTCCTTTAGCATTTCTTGCAGTCTTGGTTTAGTTTTTGCAAATTCTCTAAACTTGTGTTTATCTGTAAATATCTTAATTTCTCCTTCATATTTCAGAGAGAGTTTTGCTGGATATATGATCCTTGGTTGGCAGTTTTTCTCCTTCAGCGCTCTTTATACGTCGTCCCATTCCCTTCTTGCCTGCATGGTTTCTGCTGAGTAGTCTGAACTTATTCTTATTGATTCTCCCTTGAAGGAAACCTTTCTTTTCTCCCTGGCTGCTTTTAAAATTTTCTGTTTGTCTTTGCCTTTGGCAAGTTTGATGATAATATGTCTTGGTGTTTTTCTTTTTGGATCAATCTTAAATGGGGTTCGATGAGCATCTTGGATAGATATCCCTTCGTCTTTCATGATGTCAGGGAAGTTTTTTGTCAGGAGTTCTTCAACTATCTTCTCTGTGTTTTCTGTTCCCCCTCCCTGTTCTGGGACTCCAATCACCCGCAAGTTATCCTTCTTGATAGAGTCCCACATGATTCTTAGGGTTTCTTCATTTTTTTTAATTCTTTTATCTGATTTTTTTTCAGCTATGTTGGTGTTGATTCCCTGGTCCTCCAGAAGTCCCAGTCTACATTCTAATTGCTCGAGTCTGCTCCTCTGACTTCCTATTGCGTTGTCTAATTCTGTAATTTTATTGTTAACCTTTTGGATTTCTACATGCTGTCTCTCTATGGATTCTTGCAACTTATTAATTTTTCCACTATGTTCTTGAATAATCTTTTTGAGTTCTTCAACAGTTTTATCAGTGTGTTCCTTGGTTTTTTTCTGCAGTTATCCTAATTTCATTTGTGATATCTTTAAGCATTCTGTAAATTAGTTTTTTATATTCTGTATCTGATAATTCCAGGATTGTATCTTCATTTAGGAAAGATTTTGATTCTTTTGTTTGGGGGGTTGGAGAAGCTGTCATGGTCTGTTTCTTTATGTGGTTTGATATGGACTGCTGTCTCCGAGCCATCACTGGGAAACGAGATTTTCCAGGTAATCAGCTGGTACGCTGGCTCCTAGTTCTGAAAACGATTGCTGTCTGCCCGTATTTGTTCGTTCTCCGTCTCTAAGTCTGTGTTTGTTGTTCAGAGTTCGTAGATTGTTACGTATGTGATCGATTCACTTGTTTTTCTGAGTCTTTGTTGCAAGAGGGATCCGCGGTAGCGTCCACCTAGTCCGCCATCTTGGCCCCGCCTCCAGTACTGGATTTTTTTTTAAAAAAATGCACTAACCAACCTCCATCATGGAAGGTGGGATAGTACAGCAGTCTTGAATTGCAGTTAGGGGAGAGGTCAGGTGAGCTGTATAGGAAGCCTCTACAACTTGCTTGTTCCGATTGACCACATCCAAGTAGCGGTTGAACTTCTCTCGGATTTTTTTGGCTAGCTGCTGTACTTCACTTTCTCCGTTGGAGATTTTCTCAGTGTACACAAAGGAATTGAATATCCGCTCATATACTGCTACCACCATCCGTCAGTGGAGGCTTGCGTGCTGCTATGATGCCGAACAGGTTTCAGCAGAGCTTCCAGACTCGGATTCAGTTTTTTTAAGGTGCTATGGATTCCCCAATGAAAACTGGGAGCTGATGGGGAGATAGAAGAGGAAATAGGTGCTGGGGATGAAAGTAGTACTTCCAGGGATACTATCTTTTATTACTATCATTTTAATTAGGTAATGAGGCATTGGTGTTTCAGCAGTAGAATTCTTACATTCTATGCAGGAAACCAGCGTTTAATTCCTGGCACTTCAAGCACAGCCACCACCCATCTGCCAGTGGAAGCTTTTGTGTTGCTATGATGCTGAGTACGTTTCAGTGGTGCTTCCAGGCTAAGACAGACTGGGAAGAAAGGCCTGGCAATCTACTTCTGAAAATCAGCCAGTGAAAACCCTGTGGACCGCCAAGGTATGATCAGCAAAGAACCTGGAAGCGCTTCATATCCGTGTGAATGGGTCGCCATGAGTCAGGGGTTGACTCCAGGACAGCTAACAACAACAACGATTAGGTAACTGAAGATTGGGTCAGGCTAAGTCAGGGAACTCACGTCAAATTTTGATCCTCTCACAGCTCTTAGGCCTTGCCTACTCAGTCAACCCTTTAGAAAACCACCTTCCTTATCCTAAATTTATTTTTTTCAGCATATTCGTTCAATGAATTTCTTGAGCTCTCACTATGGGCAAGCCATGGATAGAGTGAAAATAAGCAGAATCATCCTCTCTGTCTTCAAGGAGTTAATGCCCTGGTGGTATTTAAATATGGATTTTATGGCCTCATCAAGCAGATGTTCTCAACGTCAAAGTGCCATAAAATGTGGTACAATCTGTTTACTTGTCTTGATTCCTCCATTTCACTTTGCATGAGGACAGAAACTAAAGAATAGTATTAAAACTGTGAAAAAAAAAGTGTGTTTTTAAGCCTCATGTTTTTCCTTCTTAACCTCTCAATCCAATAGAATGTGGATCCTCGTAGAAATTCTTTCATGATTTAATTTTAATCTGTTTTTATTAGCTGCCAGTTTCTATAAGTGTTTGTTATGAAAAATGTTAGGGGTAAAAGTAGCAACACCACCACAAGGAAACATAATTTATTATTGAGACAAATAAAAAGGTACAGTAAAAATTTTCAGCATCCCTTGGGAAGTGTTTGATTTAATAAGGCGTCATTGTAATTAAATAGCAAAAATCAATCATAGAAAATAAAACATGTAATTCACAGCCTGAAACTCCAACTTTCTCTACTCTTTTTGTCTTAAAGCCAGCTTCCCCAGTGGGAGGTGTTTACTGATTCTGTTTTACAGAAATGATCCTTTTTTCCTGTAGAAATTTATTACTCCACGTAAGAATTGAGAATGGTAGTTCATTTTGTTGTACATTCCCAACACAGAGATTCTTACTGCCTCTGTAGGAAACGGCAACCAACTATGGTGATGGAAAATGGTGGAATGTCACCATCATTTGGGCATGGCTACAGTTTTGGGGGAAGATTGATGAATTCCTTCTCCTGACTAGTCTAAATAATGAGCCACGTCCAGCCTAATTCTCCCTCTGCTTTCTACCACTTGCATCTTCCCTCTGCGCTTTACCGGACCATTGACTCACCAATCACAGTATCATGCAGGACACTTTCTACTTCTGGAAATTCTCCATTTACATCACATTCAAACTGTAAGTTTTGACCAGGGCATCAGGCCTATGGAGGCAAAATCACACCCCTTGCCTGGTGTTGTCAGATGGCATACAGTGGCCAGACTTTTCAGAGTTCCTTAACAGCAAAAATGACTTGTGATGCCAGCACCCTGAATTTCCTTGGCAATCTCAAGTGCATGCTTCTGGGTGAAGATGACTTCACCCCCAGCTTCAGGAGTAGATTTTGTGGCTCAGGCCTAAGCCAATCAAAAGATTGTATTTGCCTTGCCTATTTTATGTGACTAGTTCCATTAATAATCAGAATGTGGAATGTACAAAGTATGAATCTAGGAAAATCGGAAATCATCAAAAATGAAATGGAACGCATAAACACCGATATCCTAGGCATTAGTCAGCTGCAATGGACTGGTATCAGCCATTTCAAATTGGACAATCATGTGGTCTACTATGCTGGAATGACAACTTGAAGAGGAATGACATTGGATTCATTGTCAAAAGGACATTTCAAGATCGATCCTGAAGTACAATGCTGTCAGTGATAGGATAATATCTATATACCTACAAAAAGACTATATGACTATTATTCAAATTTACTCACTAACCACTAAGATGAAGAAATTGAAGATTTTTACCAACTTCTGCACTCTGAAATTGATCGAACATGCAATGAGGATGCATTGATAATTACTGGTGATTGAAGTGTGAAGGTTGGAAACAAAGAAGAAGGATTTGTAGTTGGAAAATATGTCCTCGGAGGTAGAAATGATGCTGGAGATCACAAGACAGAATTTTGCAGGACCAATGACGTCTTCTTTGCAAATACCTTTTTCAAACAACCTAAACAGTGACTATACACGTGGGCCTCGCCAGATGCCAGATGGAACACACAGGAGTCAAATCATCTACATCTGTGGAGAGAGATGATGAAAAAGCTCAGTATCTTCAGTCAGAACAAGGCCAGGGGCTGACTTCAGAACAGACCATCTATTGCTCATATGCAATTTCAAGTTCAAGCCAGAGAAAATTAGAACAAGTCCATGAGAGCCAAAGTACGACCTTGAGTATATCCCACCTGAATTTGGAGACCATCTCAAGAGTATATTTGATGCATTGAACACTAATGATTGAAGACCAGACGAGTTGTGGAATGACCTCAAGGACATTATACATGGAGAAAGCAAGAGGTCATTGAAAAGATGGGAAAGAAAGAAAAGACAAAATGGATGTCAGATGAGACCCTGAAACTTGCTCTTGAATGTTGAATAGCTAAAGCGAAAGGAAGAAATGATGAAGTAAAAGAGCTTAACAGAAGATTTCAAAGGGCAGCTGGAGAAGACAAAGTAAACTATTATAATGACATGTGCAAGGACCTGGTGGTAGAAAACCTAACGGGAAGAACACACTTGGCATTTCTCAAGCTGAAAGAACTGAAGGAAAAAAACAAGCCTCGAGTTGCAATATTGAAGAATTCTACAGGGAAAATATTAAATGGTGCGGAAAGCATCAAAAGAGGATGGAAGGAATACAGAGTCACTATATATATATGTTCAACCATTTCGGGAGGTAACATATGATCAGGAACCAGTGGTACTGAAGGAAGAGGTCCGAGCTGCACTGAAGGCATTTTCGACAAACAAGTCTCCCGGAATTGATGGAATACGAGTTGAGATGTTTCAACAAATGGATACAGTGCTGGAAGTGCTCATTGGTCTATGCAAAGAAATTTGGAAGACAGCTACCAGGCCAACTCACTGGAAGAAATACATATTTATGCCTATTTCCAAGAAAGGTGATCCAACCAAATGTGGAAATTGTCAAACAGTATCATTAATGTCACACACAAGTAAAATTTTCCTGAAGGCATTCAAAAGTGGTTGCAGCAGTACATTGACAGGGAACTGCCAGAAATCCAAACCGTATTCAGAAGAGGACGTGGAACCAGGGATATCACTGCTGATGTCAGAGGGATCCTGGCTGAAAGCAGAGAATACCAGAAGGATGTTTACCTGTGTTTTATTGACTATGCAAAGGCATTCGACTGTGTGGATCATAACAAACTATGCATGACATCATAAAGAGTGAGAATTCCAGGACACTTAATTGTGCTCATGAGGAACCTGTACATGAATCAAAAGGCAGTCGTCTGAACAGAACAAAGGGATACTGAGTGAATTAAAGTCAGGAAAGGCCTGTGTCAGCATTGTATCCTTTCATCATACTTATCCAGTCTTTATGCAGAGCAAATAATCTGAGAAGCTGGACCATATGAAGAAGAATGGGTAATCAGGATTGGAGGAAGACTCATCAACAACCTGCCATATGCAGATGACACAACCTTGCTTGCTCAAAGTGAAGAGGACTTGAAGTACTTACTAATGAAGATCAAAGACAACAGCCTTCAGTATGGATTACACCTTAACACAAAGAAAATCAAAATCCTCACAACTAGACCAGTAAACAACATCAAGATAAGCACAGAAAAACTAAAGTCAAGGATTTCATTTTACTTGGATCCGCAATCAACGCCCATGGAAGCAGCAGTCAAGAAATCAAAAGATGCATTGCATTGGGTAAATCTGCTACAAAAGACCTCTTTAAAGTGTTAAAAAGCAAAGACATCACCTTGAAGGCTAAGGTGTGCCTGACACAAGCCATGGTGCTTTCAATCTCATCCTATGCATGTGAAAGCTGGACAATGAATAAGGAAGACTAAAGAAGAACTGATACCTTTGAATTGTGGCTCTGGTGAAGAATATTGAATATACCATAGACTGCTAAAAGGATGAAAAAATCTGTCTTGGAAGAAATACAACCAGAATGCCCTTTAGAAGCAAGGATGGTGAGACTATGTCTCACATACTTTGGACATGTTATCACGAGATATCAGTCCCTGGAGAAGGACATCATGCTTGATAAAGCAGAGGGTCCGTGAGAAAGGAAGACTCTCAATGAGGTGGATTGACACAGTGGCTGCAACACTGGGCACAAGCATAAATGATTGTGAGGATGGCCCAGGACTGGGCGGTGTTTTGTTCCATTGCATATAGGGTGGCAATGAGTTCGAAGTGGCTCAACCACACCTAACAACAACAACAACGTTTCTAGATTGGATTAGATTTTTCTGTGGGTTCCAACAGCAAGATTCTTACCTGATATGCTATAAAACAGCAACAATATCATGTCAGTCTCCTGTGTAAAACCTGCCTAGTGGCTTCTCATTTTTTTTCAGAATAAATTCAAACTTCTGAGCTTACCACCAGATCTGACCCTCATATTTCTGCCACATGCTCATACACACCTTACCCCTGGGGACACCCGATTTCCTTGGACTCCTCTAATGTGCTGTGCTTTTTCTTACCCACGTGACTTTGTATGTCAGCATACCATAGCTCCAGGTCTGGAGTAAGACAATCACAGTTTCATCATCTGTAAGCTGAGAATAATAACAGCACTCTCCCCATAAGGTTGTTGTAATGATTCTTCTGAGATAACACGTGTCAAGTATTTAGTACATGGTTGTTGTTGTTTGTCGCCATTGAGTTGGCTGACTTTTGGAAGCAGATCACCAAGCCTTTCTTCCTAGTCTGTCTTAACCTGGAAGCTCCACTGAAACCTGCCTACCATGGATGATCCTGCCGGTATTTGAAATACCAGTGACATGGCTTTCAGCATCACAGACACACGTCAGTCATCATAGTATGACAAACTGACAGATGACTGGTAGTTTCTCAGTAAATGTTTATTGAACGAAAAAAAAAAAAAGAGTGCCTGAATAAACCAATTAATTAAAGAAGGAATTCTCTGAGGTCCTGGTTGGTTGGTGTGATGAGGTAAGTGCGTTATGAGTACATTTCCAGACCACGTCTCCCAACCGCCATGCTGGCGATTTTACACTGGGATGATCAGAACATTTTATTTCCCACTAAGTAAGCATAAAAAAAAAAATTTTTTTTTTTTTTTAAGCATGTTCTCGCCTCGAAAGGAAGAGATGACCCACTGACTCTCTTCACCCCAGAGGGAATTATAGCTCCTCTCTCTCTCTCTCTCTTCTTTTGAATATTTTATTGAGTTTTGGGTTAAGGTTTACATGGGAAATTAGACTCCCACTCAACAATTCATGCACAAATTGTTCCGTGACGTGAGTTACTATCCCTGTAATGTGTCAGCACTCTCACATTCTACCCTGCCTGCCCTGTTCCCATCATCCAGTTTCCCTGCCCCCTGCCTTCTCATCTTTGCTTTCGTGTCAGTATTGACCGTCTGGGCTCCTGTAGTTGATTGTTTAAAGGTGCACCATCTTCATGGGTATTCTTCTTTATTTTATAGGCCAGCCTAATATCTGGCTGAAAGGTGACCTCCAGCGGTGGGGTAGCTTCTGCTCTTGGCTTCAGAAGCCCTAAGCATGAATGTCTTTGTGAAATGATTTATTTCCATGGTGTATCTGCTCTGCTCCACTCAGACTCTATTCCTGACTAACCTCCCTGGACTCTTGGTTTAGGCTGTTTCCAAAGCAGTCCTGCTGAAGCCCATTAGCTCAGGTGAGGGGGGCCCCGGGTGAATGAAGTGGCCATGGGTAAACAATACTGTAGAATTCAGCTCTCATTTTGTTGGATTCTATAGACATGTCCTCATGACACTAAGCTTACGCTAGTAAGAACTTCGGCTGCTAACCAAAAGGTCAGCAGTTTGAATCCACCATCCACTCCTTGAAACCCCATAGGGCAGTTCTACTCTGTCCTGTAGGGTCACTATGAGTCGGCAACTGGTTAAGTGTACTGTGAAAGCAGTTAGGCCAGGAGCTCAAAGCTGGTAGCCACAAGAGTCATGTGGCCTCTGAGCACTTGAAATGTGGCAAAGTAGGACCCAGGAACTGGATTTTTAAATTTTATTTAAGACTGGTTTGAATTTAATTTTGAAAACGAATACTCAGCTCAGTAATTGGAAAGCTTTTAAGTATATTTGGAACAACTTGGGTATATGAATATTCTTTTTGAACTGTAAGTTTTGAAAAATCTAAATACAGATTAAATAATTCTGATGAGCAGCTAGTGTTCAAATTGAAACATTCTGTAAGTGTAAAAATGCACGCTGGGTTTCAAAGCTTACATGAATAAAGAATGTTAGCTAACTCATTAGTAATCTTTGTATTGATCACATGTTGGAATAATAATACTTTGGATGTATTGGCTTAAATGGAAAATGAATTTCACCTGTTTCTTTTTATTTTTTAATGTGTCTACTAGGAGGAAACCCTGGTGACGTAGTGGTTATTATTATTAGTATTATTATTATTATTACTGGACTGGGTTTACGAGGAGGAAACCCTGGTGGCGTAGTGGTTAAGTGCTACGGCTGCTAACCAAAGGGCTGGCAGTTCAAATCCGCCAGGCGCCCCTTGGAAACTCTATGGGGCAGTTCTACTCTGTCCTATAGGGTCACTATGAGTCGGAATCGATTCAATGGCACTGGGTTTGGTTTTGGTTTTTTTTGGCTACTAGGAAACTTAAAATTACATATGTGGCCTGCATTATATTTATATTGGGCGATGCTATTCTAGAGTAAGATCATCGAATTGAAGTCTTAGCTCATACAAGCCGTGTGACCTCAGGCAAGCCACTTAACCTCTCCAGGCTAGTAAGGCTTATAATAGTAATATGCATTTTTTTTTCTCCTTTTTCTTAAAGGACAACATGACATAATAAATGTTGTGTGCTTTACACAATGCCTGGCACAACATAAATATGCAATAAACACTAGCTCCTAATGCATTTAATTTGTATAAATTATCACTGCATTGCATATTTATTATCTATGCCACTCTTTTCATTTGGGAAAATAACAAGAAGTTATTACTGTACTTTCCACTCCAGATTCCCGACAGGATGGGCAGATTCCTCTGGTTTGCTTTAGAAGTGAAGACCAGCCAGTGCAACAATAGCCAAAGCAATTGTGGACTTGTGTGACGTGGTAGAAAGCACACTGTTTTTGGAGTCAAGGGGCATTCTTCTTCATCCCGGATCTGCTGTAGTCTTGCAGGTTGACCTTGACCCACTCACTTTTTGTCTCTGAGCCTCTATTTCTTCGTATAGAAGCCACTGATGTTGGACTAGATAATTTCTATGTTCCTTTTCAGTTAAAAAATGCTGGAGTTCTTTTGAAATTGAGGAGCATGAAGCCACATATGAGTCTGGAAAGGAGCCCAGTTGGTGAAGTGGGAAGAGGGAACGAAGGGTCAAGTGTTTAAAGAGTAAACATTCTTTTAACTGGACCCTCAGTTTGGGTCCTTTCCAAGTGAGTCCTACTGACCTCCATGAGTCTACCACAAGGCTTAGTTAACTCAGCTGAGGAGGGACCAAGATGCACGAAGTGGCCCTGGGTGAACCATATCGTGGAGTTCAGTTCTCACATTACTGGATTATAAAACATGGCCTCATGGTGCTAAGATTATGTTAGTGTCGTATTCAAGGAGGCAGAATAGAACAGGAGTAGTTATTGAATCCCTAGTAACCCGTTGCCATCTAGTCGATTCTGACTCATAGTTAATACACAGATCCCTTACTATGAGTCAGGCACTGTTCCTTTTAGTTTCTAAATATTAACTCATTTGATACAACTCTGTGAGATTTTATCACAGGAGTTATTTTTTTGGCAAGGCATGTAATACCACAAGTGTGTGGCTTTAATCGACAGAAATATATTTTGTAATAGTTTAGGAGGCTAGAAGTCTGAATTCAGGCCACCACCCTGAACTCGTTCTCTCTCTGATGGCCTTTGGGAAAGGTCCTTGTCTCTTTTCGCCTTGATTTCCCTGGCAGTCTTCACATGGCATGTCATCTACCTTCCCCCAACTGTGCTTGCTGGCTTCTGTGCCTAATCCGCCGCCTTTTTATAGCTCAAAAGTAATTGGTTTGAGACACATCTTACACTGACATGGTCTCATTAACATACCAAAGAAAAAGTATCTCAAATGGGATTACATCTAACGGTATGTTGTTGTTGTGTGCTATCAAGTAGATTTCCATTCATAGTGCCCTACATGACAGAGTAGAACTGTCCCATAGGGTTTCCTAGGCTGTAATCTTTACGTCTTTAAAGTGTTAAAAAGCAAAAAAGTCACTTTGAGGACTAAGGGGTGCTTGACCAAGCTATGGTATTTTCAATTGCTTCATATGTATGTGAAAACTGAACAATGAATAAGATGGAAGAAGAACTGAGGCCCTTGAATTATGGTGTTGGCAAAGAATATTGAATATACCATAGACTGCTAGAAGAATGAATAGATCTGTCTTGGAAGAAGTACAGCCAGAATGCTCCTTAGAAGCAAGGCTGGAGAAACTTGGTCTCACATACTTTGGACATGTTATCAGGAGGGACCAGTCCCTGGAGACGGGTGTCATGCTTGGTAAAGTGAAGGGTCAGAGAAAAAGAGGAAGACCCTCAAAGAGATGGATTGACACAGTGGCTCTAACAATGGGTTTAAGCGTAACACAGATTATGAGCACGGTGCAGGACCGGGCAGTGTTTCGTTCTGTGGTACACAGGGTCACTATGAGTTGGAATCTACTGGACGGCACCTAACAACTATCTTTGCAGCAGCAGATCACCAGGTCTTTTGTCCTTTCGGTTAGCAGCCGAACACTTAACCATTGCACCACCAGGGCTCCTTTCTACAGGTGTAGAGGTTAGCATTCCAACACATATTTGAGGGGTGTGGGTAGGGACACATTTCAACTCATAATGGCAAGGTAGCATCAACAACTGCTAGCCGTAGATTCAACCTGTTCTCACTCTGGCGCTTTTATACTTCACACTGCGCTGCCCTGGCCTATTGCTGCCAATCACCATGCCCAGTGCTGGGGTTACTGGGGACAACATGTCTTATGGTCCCTGCCTTCACAGAGCTGGGGGTGTTTTTGCAGAGGTAGATATAGAACAAGTGAAATGTTTGTACAAATTAAGAGTCAGTGTTTATTGTGTACTTACGATGTGCATGCTAGTCTTAAAAACGGGGGGGGTCTATCAGAAATGCTATGAAGAAGATGTGAGGAAAAATATGAAAGTGTAGAATTAGGGGTCTCGACTTCCTTTGGGCGCATGGATAGCACTCAGGGGCTGCATCCCTAGGAAGAGAAATTCCGCACGACACCTGAGCTTTACAGCTAAAGGTGTGTGTCTGAGTGTGTGTGAGTGAGTGAGGGTGTGAGTGTGTGTGTGAGTGAGTGAGTGTATGAGTCAGTGAGTATGTGAGTGTGTGTGAGTGTGTGTGTCTGAGTGTGTATGAGTGACTGTGTGAGTGAGTGTGCGTGAGTGTATGTGAGTGTATGTGAGTGTGTGAGGGAGTGTGAGTGAGTGTGAATGTGTGTGAGTGTGTGTATGAATGACTATGTGTGTGTGTCTGTGAGTGTGTATGAGTGTAAGTGTGTGAGTGTGTGTGAGTGTGAGTGAATGAGTGAGTGAGTGTCCATCTGAGTGTGTGTGAGTGAGTGCGTGCGTGGAGGACTGTGGGGACAGTGGAGATCACTCTAGGCAGACAGACCCCTGAGGTGTTGTACTCAATTTCTGTACATGCAGTTTGTAAATTTTTCATGTTGTTTTTTAATTCCAGGGCCATTCTTTACAATAAGGAGCCCTGGTGGTGCAGTGGTTAAAGCACTTGGCTGCTAACTGAAAGGCCAGTGGTTCCAAACCTCCAGTGGCTCCATAGGAGAGAGACGTGGCAGTCTGCTTCCACAGAGATTTACAGCCTTGGAAACCCGTGGGGTCACCATGGTCACTATGGTCACTGTGGTCACCGTGGTCACCGTGGTCACCATGGCCACCGTGGTTACCGTGGTCACCTTGGTCACCGTGGTCACTGTGGCCACCGTGGTCACCGTGGTCACCGTGGCCACCGTGGTCACCAAGGTCACTATGGTCACCGTGGTCACCGTGGTCACTATGGTCACCATGACTTGGAATCATCTCCACGGCGTGGATTTGCTTTTGGTTTGGTTAAGCAACGGTTAAGTGGTTGGCTGCTAACCGAAAGGTGGGCGGTTTGAACCCACCCAGCAGCTCCCCAGGAGGAAAAGACCTGGTGATCTTCTCCCCTGAAGATTACAGCCTAGAAAGCCCTACGGGGCGGTTCTACTCTGTCACGCTGGGCTGCTAAGACTTGGAATAGGTTCCACGGCATAGAACAACCATTCAGCTGCTCTCCTGCTTTTAAGAACCAGCTTCATCATCACTTAAGGAGCCCTGGTGGTGCAACTTTTAAGACTTAGCTGCTAACTGAAAGGCTGGAGGTTCGACCCCACCCAGAGGCTCTGTGGGAGAAAGACTCGGCAATCTGCTCGCATAAAGATTACAGCCTTGAAAACCCGATGGGGCAGTTCTGCTCTGTCACTTTGGGTTGCTATGAGTTGGGGATAGCACCCAACAACAACATCATCACCTCCTTGGAGAAACATTCCCTGACCCTTCCCATCATGTCGACTCCCCTTGATACGCTCATACAGGCCTGTGCCCAGCTTCTCTCAGCCATTAGCATGGTTTATGTTTGAATTTACTTACACGAGTCTTTCATTAATGTCACCAAGTCTGCCTTTGCTCAGCATTGTATTCCCAGAGCTCTGAACCTGTTGAATAAACAAATCAAAGTGTATTTCAGATTAATATTGTTATTAGCTTAAAATCGTCACCATGAGATCACATTTATCTTTTAAACCATGCACCCCCAGATGAAATAAAAATAAATTTGAGATTACCGACTGTCGGAACCTTCCAGCAGGACACAGAGTTGGCCTCACCTGGCTTTCCAGCAATGTCTTTCCAGATAATCTATGTTCATGTTGTTTTCTAAGTGATATACGTTGTGCAAAGCACACTGACAGGCCTATGAATGCGTTGGTAACATAGGCAATCTAAAAGCTTCTCTATTCTTTGAAGAAAAATGGGTAACTCTCTTTTAAAAAATAAATTACAGGACCCTTGAAGTCGTTTCTTTGAGTTTTGTTTATGTAGTGAATCAAATACAGTATTTATAAGTAGTGCCTTTTGGTTTCTTTCTGCATGGTTTTTCTTTTTTACACTTTTCCTTTAAAATAGGAAAGATATTAAAAAGTAATGCTTTTTTTATTATGTTGAGTGAAAAAAGTCAGACAAAAGAGCACATACTGTATAATTTCATTTTCATCAAGTTCAAAAATAGGTGACGTGAATCTACTGTGGTAGATGTTAAGTGGCTAGTTACTTTGGGGAGGGTAGAGACAGGAAGGGGAGCTGAGAGAGGGCGTCTGGGGCGAGTGATGCTCTGTATCTTGATCCAGTTGCTGGTTACATGAGTATATTCAGTTTATGAAAATCATCAAGTGGTACGATCACGATCTGTACACTTCTGCATATATGTTATACTTCAATAAATTTTTTAAAATTCAGGCAAAATTAATGAGCATTATGAAGCAAGGAATTGGCCCCCCCCCTTTTTTTTTTGAGATTTTCAGTGACTTAGATGAAAGCTATTTAAAAATGACTGAGGGTTTAATATTTCAGAAAAATGCCCAAAAGAGGTTAGTTGAAGGGGTAGCATCAGATTTTGTGTCCTGCTTCTGCCTCTGGTGGCTGAGTGTTGGGTCAGAGGAGCATTAGAAAATCTGGAGAGATTTGGAGACGGGGTTCAGATCCCAGCAGATGGCTCTTGAACCTGCCTCCTAACTACTACAGTCTGTCATGGGCAATAACACTGGCCCTCAAATCTGGCTGCCCCTTGGAAGCATCCAGGAGCTTAAAAAAAAAAAAAAAAAAGTGATGCTGGGTCCCAACTCCAGAGATTTTCAGACGAAATTGATACGGTATAACCCGGGTGTGGTCAGTGGTGGGTCAGTGGTAGAAGTCTCACCTTTCCCGTGGGAGACCTGGGTTCGACGCCCAACCAACACACTTCGTGCAAAGCCACCACCCATCTGTTGGTGGAGGCTTGTGTGTTGCTGTGTTAATCAACAGGTTTCAGCAGAGCTTCCAGACCACCACAGACTAGAAAGAAAGGCCTGGCACTCTACTTCTGAAAATCAGGCAATGAAAACTCTACAAGTCTGAATGATGTGATATGCATAGGGCCACCATGAATTGGTGGCTGAATCAACGGTAGCGAACAACAGCAGCATAACCTGGAAATGGGCATTTTGTAATCTCCCTAGATAGTTATGATATGCAGTGAAGTCTGCAGCCCTGTTCTTTACTGGGAAAACCTGGCGGTGTAGTGGTTAAGAGCTACTACGGCCAACTAAAAGGTCAGCAGTTGGAATCCACCAGGCGCTCCTTGAGAACCCTGTGGGGCAGATCTACCCTGTCCTATAGGGTTGCTATGAGTAGGAATCAATTTGATGGCAAGGGGTTTGGTTTGGTTTATTATTATTATTATTATTTTGGTTCTTTACTATATGATTACACTCAATTAACTTATATATTACTATACTTTAAATACTGTACTCTACATCTACCCTTATTTTATGTATTAGTTGGGAATATGTATACACATAATATAAAGAAATGTATGGAAATGATAAGCACTAAATTCAGGATAGTGGTTACTTCCGGGAAAGAGGGAGGGGGATGGACCAGGAAGGTACATGGGTGACTTTAACTGTCCTGATGCACATTCACAGGTATATAATTTTTTGTTGTATCTATATCACATATATTAGGCGCCCTGGTGACGTAACAGTTAAGCTCTCGGCTGTTAACTGAAAGGTTGCCTGTTCAAACTCACTCAGAGGCTCCAAGGGAGAAAGGCTTCACGATTTTGCTTCCTAAAGATTACAGCCTAGAAAAAAACCCTGTGGGGCAGTTCTGTGTCACATGGGGTCACTATGAGTCAGAATCAACTCAATGGCACCTAACTACAACAACATACATATATTTATAATTTTCTTAATCTGGTTGGTTGATACTCTGAAGTTAAAACCAGTCATTCATTGAACAGTTATTATAGATCCTCTGGAGCTGGCAATGGTTTTTTTTTTTTTTTTTTTTTTTTTTTGTGCTCTGGTGGCACAGTGGTTAAACTGTGAGGCTGCTAACCAAAAGGTTGGCAGTTCGAACCCACCAGCCACTTGGGAGAAAGATGTGGCAGTTTGCTTCCGTAAAGATTTACAGCCTTGCCCCAAAAGCAAAGACCAGAAGGCAGGAAGGGACAGGAAACCTGGATGAATGGATGCAGTGAACCCGGGGTGTAAGGGAAATGGGGAGAGTGCTGACACAATGCAGAGATTGCCACCAATGTCGCCAAACAATTTGTGTATAAATTTTTGAATGAGAAACTAACTTGTGGTATAAACTTTCACCAAAAACACAGTAAGGTTTAAAAAATAATAATAAGGAAAAAAATATTTACAGCCTTGGGAACCCTATGGGGCAGTTCTACTCTGTCCTTTAGGGTGGCTGTGAGTTGGCATCAACTCGACAGCAACGGGTTTGCCATGCATCAGGCTCTTTCCTAGGTTTTGGGAAAAAAACAGTAAAAAAAAAAAACCATTGCTGTCGAGTAGGTTCCAAATCATAGAGACCCTATAGGATAGAGTAGAACTTCCCCACAGGGTTTCCAAGGAGTGCCTGATGGATTTGCACTGCCAACTTTTTGGGTAGCAGCTGAGCTCTTAACCACTGTACCACCAGGGCTCCTCTGTTGATATAGCTACAGCAGGTATAAAACAAAAATCCCTGATCTCGTGGAACTTATGTTTTAATTATGGACAGTTAGTTAAAAAAAAAAAAAAGAAATGTACCACCAAATGTATTCTATTTAAGGTGGTGATTAGCACTATGGAGAAGAACATAGCGGGGTGAGGTGACCTAGAATGCTGAGACTGGAGGGTGGGCATGGAGAGATAGCTGTTTCCTTTAGGGCTATAGGAACGCCTGCCTGATAAGGAGACACGGCAGAGAGACCTGCAGGAACTGAGGAAACGTGTCAAACATATGGAGGGTGAGTATGGACGCAGAGGAATGATCTGGCACATTCTGGAAATGTGAGGCAGCTAGTGGCTGGGCGGAGTGAGAGATGGGCAGGGTGGTTGAGAGGGGGAAGCGGTCCGCATGGGCTGGAAGGCCAGGACAGGTGGCTCCGCTGGGCTTTATTCTCCATGAGATAAGAAGCCTTTATAGGATGTTGCATAGAAACGTCTTATTTGTGCCTTTTGTGCAACATTTTATAACAAGTTAAGAAAAAAACATCAGAACAGTGTTACCAGATGCTGCTACTGCACGCGAATTTTGTTATTAGATCCATCATCTCTATAAGAAGAGTGGCCCGGAGCAACGTGAGAGACCCAGGGAAGTAAACTCGCTAAACATGTGAACAAAGGGCCCAAGAAGCGAGCGTGTGTGTGTGTGTGTGCGTGCAGCCACGCAAACGGGGGCGCGAATTCCTGACCCCCCGTTTTCCAAGCTTCCGTTGTAGCTGCCTTCTATTTCTTCTGTTCAGTCCAGTGACAGCCGTAGAAGAAGAGCAGAGATGTTGCAGCATAATTTAAAATGACTCAGCCATTCTTAGAAGAGACTCCAGCACGTTCACTTTTTATGGCCTGACACCCTCTTCAGTCCATTTGCTTTGGGGCCAGCATGCTGCTTGGAAAATTTTCCATGGTTTGTATTTTCCGTTTGAAGCTCGTAAGGAATCCATCGGCTTTGCTGTGCTCCCAGCTTCCACTCAAGGGAGACAGAGAATTCTCAAAGCCAGATGCTGAACCTTTTATTTCTCTTAGAGGTTAGCAGACAACACAGGCAATGTTGATGCAGAGGGGACAATCCAGGAGAGGGCATTGCTGTCCCTGCCCACCACGCGGTCTCTAGTCTTGGTTAAAATAAGCTTGAAGAAGCTAGAAATGATCGCCTCTTAAATCTCCTGTCTTTGTCCCTTTATGTTTCATCTTTTGCTGTCAGTTATGGGTGTGGAAAGCAGTACCCAAGCTGTCAGAGGGTAAAGAATCCATTTAAAACCAATATATACCGTTCACGGCTATGCAGAGAGAAAGAGGCCAATTAATTTCGTTTTAACATAAGCCTGCCAACTTTGATAATGCTGTGAATTGGTAGTCTCAAAAGAAATCAGACCTGCATTTTAGGTGATGAATGTCTGCTGTTGGACCCTGGCTTTGCAAATGATCATCAACACTAAGAAAGCTGTTTACAGGGGTGCCATACATTAAAGGACAGTAGATCTGTGAAAGAAGTCTAAGATGAAAGACATATAAAATGTGGTCATGAAACACACCTGACTCACCCTTAGGAGAGGATGAAATGTGTGTGTACACAGACAGACAGAGATAGAGGTGCATGTATATACACAGAGGCAGACAGACAGACATACACATGCTAAACCAATACCAAACACACCGCTGTCGAGCTCATTCCAACTCGTGCAGGCCCTATGGGATAGAGTAGAACTGCCCCATAGCTTTCCAAGGCGGTACATCTTTATGGAAGCAGACTGCCACATCTTTCTCCCACAGGGCAGCTGGTGGGTTTGAACAGCGGCCTTTCAGTTAGCAGCCAAGAGTTGAACACTGCTGCCCCAGGGCTCCTTACGCACACACACACGTGTATCCATTTGTATTTTTCATGGAATAATAGCAGCTCATACTTACTGAGCATCGAACATGCGTGCGAGTCACCTGGAGGTCTTGCTAAAATGGAGTTTCTGATTCAGCCGGTCTGGGGTGAAGCTTGCGATTCCGGGTTTCTAACAAGCTCTCAGGTGATGCTGCTGGGCTGGCAAGCCTTCGTGTAATGCCTTACGTGACTGAGTCCTACAGTGGCCCAGCGTGCTCCTTAATATCATGGCCTCTTTATAAGTCAGGAAACGAAGGCTCAGAGAGGTTGGATGGATTGCCCAGGTCTCAGGCAGGAAATGGCAGACCTAATTGAACCTGACCTCAGAGCCTGGAGGCTCAACGATCTTCTAACTGCCTCCCATCAAAATGGAATCGCTCTTGATGGTTTTATCCCGTGATTAATGAATAGATTTGAATAGGTGATAATATGTCTAAGCCTTTTAGTTCAGTAACGTCAGGCTTCCTTCATTTTAATAGGCTTCTGAAGCGTGTACACAGCTCAGTTTGTTAACAGGAGCTTGTTTTCTTCATTTAGACCAGCTCGTAATCGCGAACAGCACTGACATTTCCCAGACAGCTCTGCTGCTGGCATACTAACTACTTTAAATGTTAGTCTGGTTCCATGGGAGATGTTAGTGAGCACATCCATCTCAGCTCAGAAATGTGCCCTGAATTAAAATGCAGGCTGGGTAAGGGTTACTTTTAACATTTCGCAAACTAATTATTGCAGATAAACACATTGTAAACATTTGTATTTGGTGTTAAAGCAATTTGTCTACTCAAAAAATCCAAACCCACTGCCAGAGTCAGTTCCATCTCATAGAGACCCTACAGGACAGAGCACGACTGCCCCACAGGGTTTCCACGGCAGTAAATCTTTGTGGAAGGGGACTGCCACATCTTTCTCCCATGGAGCGGCTGGTGGGTTCGAACCGCTGACCTTTTGGTTAGCAGTCAAGTACTTTAACCACGATGCCACTAGGGCTCCAATTTGTCTACATTCAGTTCAATTCCAGAAACATTTATTGAGTTCTAGATGCTATGACTTGGGATATCATGGAAGTGGAGACGAATAAGGCTAAGTCAGGCGTTACTAGGAACTTACAGTCTATATTCTATGCATCTGAATTTTGTGTAATGTTATGGTTTGACCAGTGTCCCCCCAAGATATGTGTTGTAAATCCTAACCCCTATACCTGAGGTTATGATTGAGAATGGGTTTGTTACGTTAATGAGACGATATTAGTGTAGGGCGTGTCTCAAGTCAATCTCTTTTGAGATATAAAAGCGATTAACAAGCGAGTAGCAGAGATGAGGGAAGAGAGATGCCAGGCCACATGAAGGTTGTCCAGGTACAGAAGCTCAGAGAGACCAGGACCTTCCTCCAGAGCTGACATAGAAGGAAGCCGTCCCTCGAGCTGGTGCCCTAAATTAGGACTTCTGGCCTCCTAAACTGTGAGAAAATATATTTCTGTGTGTTAAAACCATCCACTTGTGGTATTTCTGTTATAGTGGCACTAGATGACTAAGACATGCAGTTAATCAACATCACTGCTGAAGATTAAGACCAACCATGAACATGTTAATGGACAGGACAATGTCTACCAGCATTAGACACATTTAGTTTTAAAGAACCCTGAGAATAAACAGATTCTACGCTGTTGATATAATTCTTTGTCCTCACCCCAAATGAGTTATTTGCCTTCTCTGGAAATAATCCTGCCTCCTATTGGCTCAAATGAATGTCTACTTCAAAAAAAAAAAAAAGTCACATGAATATTGTGTGCAGGAGATAAAACAATAGACATTACCTATGAACATCAAAATTTATCAAATTAGCTAATGTCTTTTGAGTACCTACTAAATGCAATATGGTGGGCAGTATGCCTACCCTTAAGGAGCGGACAGTCTATTTCAGCAATTCTTAAGTTTTTGTGTGCATAAAAATCACCAAGGATATGTTCATACAGTGAACTTCTACTTAGCAATAATAAAGAATGAGATAGTGATAATTCAACAATATGAATGCATTTCAAAAGGTTTATGCTGAGAAAAAGAAAGACACCAAAGTGAATATACCGAGTATTCCCATTGTTATGAAATTAATTATGGTGACTAAATGGGACAACTTTCAAATAGTCTCATGATTTTGAAGCTGTTTAATGGAAACTATCCTTGATCACCCAACCCAAAGGAGACCCTCTCTGTTGTTTCTGTCATGACATTTATCGGTATTGGTAGTTATATATTTACTTACTGGTTTCCAAGTTGATCACTTGTCTTCCTGCTAAACTGTAAGTTCCAAGACGCAGGAGTTGTATGTTGTTTGCCACCGTATACCTGTGATGGTTAAGATTGTGTGTCATCTTGACTGATTCTCAGTGGGTTGTCAGTTATGTAAAGATTCTCAGTGGGTTGTCAGTTGTGTAATGATGTAGTTTGGCAGTTATGTAATGATGTAGTCATCCTCCATGATGTGATCTGATGTGATCAGCTAATCAGTTGTAAGGGAAGTTTCCTCGGGGGTGTGGCCTGCATCCTATATATGTATATATATGGACGTTCTAGCAAAGCTTACTGGTCTGCTCTGGATCCTGCATCTGGCTCTTCATCATCTGACCTCCAGTTCTTGGGACTCGAGTCAGTTGCCTCCTGTATTGCCTGCTGATTTTGGGATTTGTCATCCTCTGCAGCCTGTGAGCCAGTGGCCTGCTGTCTTACCTGCTGCTCTTGGGATTCATCAACCTCTGCAGCCTGTGAACCAGAGTCATGCCGTCTGACCTGCTGATCTTGGGATCATCAGCCCCTGCAGCTACATGAGACGGGAGAAGCCTACAGCCTGATGCTTGCCTATGGACTTGGGACTTGCCAGCCTCTACAAGTACATGAGCCACTGCATTGAGATATACTTCTCCCTCTCTCTCTCTGCATATATATAGGCTTCACTGGTTTTGCTTCTCTAAAGATCCCAGCCTAAGACAATACTCAATGGCTTGTGCAATGCCGTGTCAAGAAAATGCTCAAAAGATGTTTGTTGCAATAATGCCCACAAGCTCCTTGAGAAAAGCAACCGTTTGTTTTTTCTGTATGTCTCTTGTAGCTAGCAATAGTGACATAAAGGGGGCTCTTAAAAATACCTTTGAAGGAAAAAAACACTTTTGAAGGAAAATATTTTATGGCTCATAATCTAGAAACAAATTAAGTGATGTGAGATTCTTCATTCAAATTGGAATTGATGGCTCTCTAAGAAGGGAAAATTAGTTCATTGAGTAAATGATGCAAATAGTCTCCCTTTAAGCTTCTTTAAGCTAATTAATGGAATAGATAATGCGAAGAGCACTCCTTTTAGTTACTCGTTAATTTACACACGTCAGAGAGATAGCAGAGTCTAGACCAGTGCTCCTTAGCTCTCGCTGTACATGAGAACCACCTGGAAAGCTTATGAATTACAGGTGTCTGAGTTTTCCCTCCACCCCCTGAAGTTCTGATTTAATTGTTTTGAGTGGGTCCTGGGTATTGCTATTGGGTGCCCGATAGGATTTGCTAGGCTGTATTTTTTTTTAACCTTTACAAGGGAGCCCTGGTGGCAAAGTGGTTAAGAGCTATGGCTGCTAACCAAAAGGTCAGCAGTTGGAATCCACCAGCGGCTCCTTGGGAGCCCTGTGGGGCAGTTCTGCTCCGTTCTCCCGGGTCACTATGAGTTAGAATTGACTCGATGGCAAACAACAACAACAACAACAACGACAATCTTTACAGGAGCAGATTGCCAGGTTTTTCTCCTGTGGAGCTGTTGGGTAGGTTTGAACCACCAACCTTTCATTCAGCAGTGGAGTGCTTAACCGTTGTACCACCAGGGCTCCTTTCCTGGGTATTAACAGTTTTAAAACTCCCCAGGAGATTCTAACGCACTGACACGGCTGAGAACTACATAGGGAAGGAGGGGTGGGCTTTGGTGAGAAAGAGCAGGATTCACAACCCATCTGAGTCGTTTTCTAGCTTTGTGCCTGGAGCAGATGATGTAGCCTCTTGGAGTCTCAGCAATCACATTTATAAAAAGGATGGTAACGGCTATCCTTTAAGGCAGTGAGGATCAGAAATTACATGTAGTTTAACGCCTAGCAAGTCATCATAACTAAGCGTCTTCATCAATTCTGTGTTGAGGTCAGAGAATTTCTGTTTGTTCGTTTCCTTCAGTTTTGTCCCAAGCAATTTGGGTACACTTCTACCGAGAGTATAGTGATAGCATGTAATCTCAGCTGTGGAAATGGAACTTGCATCTCTAAGAGATCAAATTGGTAAGGCTACAGGTGTATTACAAAAGCTACCTTTTCAATGGTAGACACCTTTCAACTCACACTCTTCCAAATGAGATCTGAAAAAATAAGGTAAGTTGATAACAACAGAGAGTTAACAATGTATCTAACCTTTGGTATATATTTATCATGGGCTTGATGGTTTTATAAATTCTACGTGTATCATTTCAATTCGTCCTCAGATTGCCCTTATGCAATTGAGTACTTGGCATTTTTATAATCATCCCCCTTTTAAAAGTGAGGGAAATGAGACACAAGGATATTAATAACTTGCCAAAGAACCACAGTTGGTAAGTGGCAGAGGTGAACATTTGAACTCAGGCAGTCTGATTTCAGTAGCCGTGTTCTTAATCCCAGCCTGCACCCTATTTTTCTCCTAAAAACTAGCCCTACATGGGTATATCTACAAATCTGGGTTATTCATATGGCACCTAATTAGTCTGATATAATGTGTGTTTGGGAACTGAGTGGCTATGGTTTTGAAAAGTTCCAAAATAGGCTGATTATATGAAGTGCGTGGGAACTCCTAATGTATCAGGGAATTATTTTTGTAAGCTATATGTGAATAAATCTTAAGTATTTTCCACCCGTAACTTTCCTCAGGAAAGAAGAAACTTCTTAAATACATTCTTCAGTTATTTTAGTAAGTATTTCAGCTGCTGCTCTCCTTTACCCCTCGACTGAATTATGTCCGAGACAAAGGCCTGAATCTGTCATAGAGAACAAGCTTAGGCATCTTGTCCAGGACAGCTCTATATTCACTCTGAGCAATTTTGTCCACTCGTTGCGTAATGGACGTGTGGGATGGGTGGGAAGTTGACATTAATTGGGAATGACTCCTCTTTGGAAGTGGATTCATGGATATTTTTGGAAGCCAGATTGTATCCTAGGCTTTTGATGTCTTTGGAAATCAATAGCAAACTTGAAAACTGTCAAAGGCCGTGAGACTTTTGGTTAAATTCATTTATTCACTTTTTCATTCAATGAACATTAATTGATCAATAACTAAAGGCCTGGCTTTAGTAGGTGTTGGGTACACAATTGGAAGAAACAGAGTTGTCTTCTACAAGAAGCTCATAGTCCGAGGTGGGCTGAAAGAAAAGGGCTTGTGTGCTCTGCCCATGACTTAGTTAGTCAACACTGCCTATGAGGAGAGCTAAATGGAGTCGGAAGGGCTGGGTCCTTATTCCGGCTCCACCATCCATTGTGGTCCAGCCCTGTAGCTGGAGGAGAGGGTCTGTAGTCCAATGGCACTTGCCTTGAATCTCTGCTTCTCCACATGTCAGGGTGGCATCTTGGACAACTTACTTAGCCTCTACAGGTTTCCCATATGTAAGATACCACTAGCAGCACCAGCCGCTGTTGAGTCAATTCTAACTCATGGCAGCCCCATGTGTGTCAGAGTAGAAATGTGCTCCATAGGGTTTTCAATGGTTGATTTTTCAGTAGTAGATCACCAGGTCTTTCTTCCAAGGCAACTCTGGGTAGACTCAACCCTTAACCTTTCAGTTGGTAGCTGAGTGCGTTAGTTGTTTGTACCACTCGGGGGAAAAAAAAAACAAACCTGTTGCTGTCTAGTCAATTCTGACTCATGGCAATCTGATGTTTGGGGCACTAAAAGGTCTTCCTTCATAGGGTTGTTGTGAGAATTTGAGTGTTGCCATACTAAACTTTTATCATAGTGTCTGGCATCACGAATGCTTGGTAACTACTCATGATGATGATATCTTCAGAATATTCTGTTTTGTGTTTATCTCCACTGCAAAGAAGATCTCTAGGGCCTCTTCTACTTATAGTAGCTTTGGTTTCTAAACCATCCAAAAAGCATCTACAAACTGCCAAGGCACCGAAGGCCTTGTAGCCCCCACAATGGTCAAGTGCACAAAGGCCCTAAACGTTGACCATGGTCTAGATGGACGTTGCCCTAGCAGCTATAAGTAAGCATGACTCTTTCAAAATTTTAAGAAAATATGCAAGCATCTTTGTTAATGGACATACAGTGAAGACACAACTCCCTGCTGATGAGAGCTTTATTTATCTATTTGAGATATTTTTCAGGTTTTCCTCCCACACAGGAGAATGTGCTGAACAGGTTGGTGCTGCTTTATTTTACCCAGTGGAAAGCAGACTTCCCTGAGGTTTTGGCCAACGGTCAGACTTGGAGTTTTTATTTATGGCATTCTCTGCTGCGTGCCTTGCTGACGTCTAACAGACACACACAGGGGCCCTGATTAATTTTGTGCTTGCCTTGCAGAGTGATTTAGAGTAATTGAGGCTCTTCGGGTTCTCAAGAGTCATTTCCTTTGGAAATGAGAACAGTTTGGGTCTGGGTAGAGTGGAGCAATTTGAAATTAATGGAGTGCCTTAAGTTTTTTAAGAGTGCTGCGTTTTGCAAACCTTTGGAGTCTGGGAGCTGGTGAGCACTGACGAGTGTCAAAGAACTGGGCCACCACAGAAGCATGATGGCTGTGGTGAATAGCTAGCATCTTGAGAGTAGTCCCCGCTGTACTGGCACCCTTATTTTCTAGCGTTTGGGGGTGGGCACCTACGAGTTTTATGAGGAACAAAGTGCAGTAAAGGTAGTGTATAAATCTGCTGCTAAAAATTCAATTCTCCAGCTCATTTGTCTCTCCCTGGTATTATTGCAAGTGGCTTTTAAAGGGCCCAACACAAGCAAACTACTTTGATCTTCTCCCTGGTGCCTGCACCCCAGGCTCCTGAGAAAGGGTCTGGGCTCTGAAGAGGAGGGAGGATCTTCCTCAAGCCTGCAAACTTGCAAGCCCTGGGACTATTCATCTCCTGAGACAGTCAGGCTGCAGCTCTGCATTTGTGGTTTACCACTGGAATTTGCTGACTAGGTAAAATGGCCGAGAGGAAAATACAAACCAAGGCAAAATCCAAAACTGAGGAAACACTATCGGGTTTCTAAAAACAAGCGCTGCGTACCCTTTCACCCACTTTTTATTCATGCATAGAAATAATATCCTCCTATCTTTTTTTTTTTTATCTAAGATACCGGAGCCCTGGTGGCGTAGTGGTTAAGTCTGACGGCTGCTAACCAGAAGGTCAGCAGTTCGAATCCACCAGGTGCTCCTTGGAAACTCTACGGGGCAGTTCTACCCTGTCCTATAGGGTCACTATGAGTTGGAATCGACTCAACAGCAGTGAGTTTGGTTTGGATCTAAGATACCGGAGCCCTGGTAGTACAGTGTGGTTAAGAGCTGAGGCTACTAACCAAAAGGTCAGCAGCTCAGATCCACCAGCCACTCCTTGGAAACACTATGGGGCAGTTCTACTCTGTTCTATAGTGTAGTGATAAGTCAGAATTGACTCGACGGCAAGCGGTTTATCTAAGATACCGGGAGCCTTGGTAGCGTAATGGTTAGGTTCTCAGCTGCTAATCAAAAGGTTAGCAGTTCGAATCCACCTGGTGGCTCCACGGGAGAAAGGCCTGGTGTTCTGCTCCAGTAAAGATTGTTATTGTTAGATGCTGTCGAGTTGGTTCCGACTCATAGAGACCCCATGCACAACAGAAGGAAACATTGCCTGGTCCTGTGTCATCCTCACAATCATTGCTGTTTGAGCCCATTGTTGCAGCCACTGTGTCAGTCCATCTCGTTGCGGATCTTCCTTTTTTTCACTTAACCTCTGCTTTACCAAACATGATGTCCTTCTTCAGGGACTGGTCCCTCCTTATAACATGTCCAAAGTAAGTGAGACAAAGTCTCATCATGCTCGCTTCTAAGGAGCATTCTGGCTGTACTTCTTCTGAGAAAGATCTGTTTGTTCTTCTGGAAGTCCATGGTATGTATATTCAATACTCTTTGCCAACACCATAATTTAAGGGCATCAATTCTTCTTTAGTCTTCCTTATTCATTATTTAGCTTTCACATGCATATGAGATGACTGAAAATATCATGGCTTAGGTCAGGAGCACCTTAACATTTTAAAGATGTCTTTTGCAGAGAAGTCCTGGTGGCATGGTAGTTAAGAGCTTGGCTGGTAACCAAAAGGTCAGCAGTTCAAATCCACCAGCTGCTCCTTAGAAAAACTATGCGGCAGTTCTACTCTGTCTTATGGGGTGGCTCTGAGTCCGAATCAATTAGACGGCAACAGGTTTTTTTTTTTTGGTTTTGCAGAAGATTTGTCCAGTGCAATATGTTGTTTGATTTCCTGACCGCTGCTTCCATGGGCATTAATAGCGAATTCAAGTAGAATGAAATTCTTGACAACTTCCAACTTTTCTCTGTTTATCATGATATTGCTTATTGGTCTAGTTGTGAGGATTTTTGTTTTCTTTATGATGAGGTATAAGCCATACTGATAGTTGTGGTCTTTGATCTTCATCAGTAAGTGCTTCATGTCTTTTTCACTTTCAGCAAGCAAGCCTGTGTCTCTGCATAATGCAGGTTGTTAATGAGTCTTCCTTAAAACTTGATGCCAAGTTCTTCTTCTTATATCCCAATTTATTGTATTATTTTCTCAGCATACAGATTGAATAAGTACGGTAAAAGGATACAACCCTGAAGCACACCTTTCCTGATTTTAAACCATGCAGTGTCCCCTTGTTCTGCTCGAACGACTGCCTCTTGGTCTCTGTACAGGTTCCTTGTGAGCACAATTAAGTATTCTGGAATGCCCATTCTTTGCAATGTTATCTATAATTTGTTAGGATCCACACTGTGGAATACTTTTGCATACTCAATAAAACGAAGGTAAACATCTTTCTGGAATTCTCTGATTTCAGCCAAGATCCATCTGACATCATCAATGATGCTCCTTGTTCCATGTCCTCTTCTGAATCCTACTTGAATTTCTGGCAGTTTTCTGTCAGTGTGCTGCTGCCATTGTTTTTGAATGATCTTCAGCAAGACTTCTCTTGCATGTGATACTAATGATATTGTTTGATAATTTCCACATTTTGTTGAATCACCTTTCTTTGGAATGGGCATGAATATGGATCTCTTCCAGCTGGTTGGCCAGGTAGCTGTCTTCCAAATTTCTTGGCACAGTTGAGTGAGTACCTCCAGTGCTGCATCCCTTTCTTGAATCATCTAAGTTGGTATTTCATCAATTCCTGGAGCCTTGTTTTTTGCCAATGCCTTCAGTGCGGCTTGGACTTCTTCCTTCAGTACCATTGGTTCTTGATCATATGCTACCTCCTGAAATGGTTACATCAACCAATTCTTCTTGGTACAGTGACTGTGTATTCCTTCCATCTTCTTTTGTTGTTCAGTATTTTGCCCATAGAATCCTTCAATATTGCAACTCAAGGCTTGAATTTTTTCTTCAGTTTTTCCAGCTTAAGAAATGCCGAGCATGTTCTTCCCTTTTAGTTTTCTACCTCCAAGTCTTTACACATGTCATTATAATACTTTACTTTGTCATCTCAAGCTGTCCTTTGAAATCTTCTGTTCAGTGCTCTTTTTCTTCATCATTTCTTCCTTTTGCTTTAGCTACTCTTTGTTCAAGAGTAAGTTTCGAAGTCTCTTCTGACATCCATTTTGGTATTTTCTTTCTTTTATGTCTTTTTCATGACCTTTTGCTTTCTTCATGCATGATGTCCTTGATGTCATCCCACGACTCATCTAGTCTTTAGTCATTAGTGCTCATGTATCAAATTTGTTCTTGAGAGAGTCTCCAAATTCAGGTGAGATATACTCAGGTTTGTACATTGGCTCCCATGGACTTGTTTTAATTTTCTTCAGCTGCAACTTGAACTTGCATATGAGCAACTGATGCTGTGTTCTGCAGCTGGCTCCTGGCCCTTCCTATAAAGATTACCACCTAGGAAAATTTTGGGGGCAGTTCTAGTTTGTCACATGCGGTTGTTATGAGTCAGAATCAACCTGACAGCACACAACAGCAACATCTAAGATCCCCAAACTGACCTTCAAGTAAACTTCTGTTCATCCCTCAAGATGCAGTGTGAATGTCACTTGGCCTGGAAGCCCTCCCTGAGAGCCACATGGAAATCTTTAATATGCTTATGGCATTTATCTCATGGTACTGTCTCTCTTTCTCACCAGCAGGCAAGCCCTTTGAGGGCAGGGACCGGTCTTAGTCAGCGTTCTATCTCCACCCCTTTCACTGAAGGTAGAATGTGAACTGACCCTCAGCACATCACTGCTTTATCCCTGGCGGGGAGGTGCAGGCTCTGTCTCCCTCTTGCAGCATAAGAGTTTGGGTAGCTCAGGACTGGACCGTAAGGATCAACATCTTGTCTCTTGCTTTGGCTATTTTCCTTGTCACTGATGTGTAGCCTTTGGACTCACTTTTCTTCATATCATGGTGGTCAGATCTGACTTGTGTATGGGCCTGAGAAGGGGACCTGGGGATGAACAAACTGACATTTCTCACCTCCTGCTTTGATACCAGGTTTTCAGGCTTAACTGGCTCAGGGAATGGCACCTTTGCTTGGTCATATCCAACTGATGAGAGTTCTGCAATGAGGTTTGGAACTAACATAATGTTACTTTGGATTAAAAAGAAAAAAATGAAAGCAAAGAAGGAAGGAATTAAGGGAACAAGAAAGAAAGGAACATTTTAAAAGGGAAAAAAGAATTGAACACACAGTAGATACTCAGAAAATAACTGATGAAAAATAAATGAGCTAATATCACCCATTTTATCTATCTATCTATCTATCTATCTATCTATCTATCTATCTATCTATCTATCTATCATCTATCTATCTATCTATCTATCTATCTATCTATCATCTATCTATCTATCTATCTATCTATCTATCTATCTATCTATCTATCTATCTATCTATCTATCATTTATCTGTCTGTCTGTCTATCTATCTAATCTATCTATCTATCTATCTATCTATCTATCTATCTATCTATCTATCTATCTATCTATCTATCTATCTATCTATCTATCTATCTATCTATCATCTATCTATCTATCTATCATCTATCTATCTATCTAATCTATCTATCTATCTAATCTATCTATCTATCCAGCTATCCATCCATCCATCCATTCACCCATCCTTTTGTCTATCTCTTTATCTACCTAATAGTTGTTTTTGTTAGCTGTTGCTCATTTGACTCCAAATCATGGCAACCTTATATACATCAGAAAGAAACGTTGTCCAGTCCTGCATAATTCTCACAGTCACTAGCATGCTCACGTTCATTGCTGTGGCTATTGTGTCAATCCAACCCACTGAGGGTCTCCCTGGTCATCAATGGCCCTCTACTCCACTGAACACAATATCTTCTTCCAGCGATTGATCCCTCCTGATGACAAGTCCAAAGCAAGCCAGTCAGACAATAGTCTGTTGTGATTCTTAGTGTTTTAATTGGTTAATTTTTGGAAATAGGTCAAGAGGCCTGTCTTCCTAGTCTGTCTTAGTCTGGAAGCTCCACTGAAACCTTTCCACCATGTGTGACTCTGCTGGTATTTGAAATACCGGTAGCATAGCTCCAGCATCATAGTAACATGCAAGCCGGCCCAGTACGACGAACTGATAGACAAGTGGTAGATTTAATCATATTATATCTTTAATGAAGGAGCCTTGGTGGCTCCTTGGTTAAGCTCTTATCTGCTAACTAATAGGTCAGCAGTTTGAACCCACAAGCTGCTCCTTGGGAGAAAGATGTGGCAATCTGCCTCCATAAAGATTTACATTTTTTTTTTTAAATCAGTATTCAAATCTTACTTTTGCTTTATTTGAAAGTACAGTGATTTTCAGAATGAATATAAGATATAAAAAAATAGGGAAGGATATTAGCATTCAGTGAACACCTCACCTTGTTTAATCCTCACAACCACCCTATAAAAAGGTGCTATTACTTTTTCTATTCAGAAGATGAGGCACCTGAGCCTTGGCAAGTTTGAATGGCATGCTCAGGTCACGGAAGAGGCAGAGCTGGGATTCATATCCAGATTTCTTTTATCCTATTAGCCTTGCTCTTGCCACTGCAAGCCCCCTTCTACTTCTTTCCCAAACAGTAGCAACTCACATTTCTTAAACACCTCTGCCCTTTCCCACCCTTGAGAGTTTGCTTATATTTTCTCTGTCTCAACTCTCCTTTCCCTCTATTTCTGTCCCTTGAAGTCCTATCTTTTAAGGTCCTGCTCAAATGCCACCTCCTCTCTTTGGCCTTCTCAGATTTCCCAGTTTTAGCCCCTTCCTCTGCTTTGCTTAAAATACTCCTGTCATCATTAAGGTTGTGTGTCAGCTTGGCTGGGCCATGATCCTCAGTGGTTTGGCAGTTATGATGTAGCTTGGCAGCTTTTTAATGATGTAATCACCTCCATAATGAGATCTTATATAATACGATCACCTCCATGATGGGATCTGCAGTGAGTAGCCAATCAGTTGAAAGGCAGTCTCTTTGGGGGTGTGGCCTGCATCCAATATAGATGGCCCTTCTGGCAAGGCTCGAGGGCTTTTGTTCATTATGGATCTCACAGCTGGCTCCTGTTCACCTGACTTCCAGCTTTTGGGACTTGAGCTAGCAGCTCAAGTCTTGCCTGCTGATCTTGGGATCCCTTGGCCTTCACAGCCTGTGAACCAGAGATCTCCTGTCTGACCTTCCAATCTTGGATTTGCCAGCACCTGAGGCTACGTGCATCAGGAGAAGCCTCCAGCCTGACCCACAGACTTGTGACTTTCCAACCCCCACACCTCGTGAACTATTTCCTTTATATAAATCTCTCTCTATATTCAGATGCTGCACTGGTTTTTCTTCTCTAGTGAATCCAGCCTAAGACAGTACCTGTCCTTTGTGTTTTAGCTGTTTTGTACTATCTCCACCCCCACCCTCAACCATAGGCTGGGGTCTCTGTGAGTTCAGAAACTACATGAGCATCATCTTTGTGTCTACACAGTATGTGGCACAGCAGAGTCATAACAAGGCGATCCTAACTTCCAGGATTTCAATTAAGCTGGCTTGCAATGGCTCCATGACATCTCTTATTTTAAGCAGTCAGTGGGTGCAAGTAAGCCTGTCACAGTCAATCCTATTGGCAAAACCCTTGGGAAGAATGTGTGGATGATTCTAAGGGCTTTACAACCACCAACCAAGAGGTAAAATACATTAATCAAGTAGACAGGTGAATAGGCTGTGATACTATACCAATACCCTCAAGGGAAGAAATTCAAATATCAATTGAGAGTAATGGAGTAATACTGATTAATGAAGAGATAAACTAATACAGGGCTGTAACCACAAAGTCACACGTACTATTCAATACACATTGGGCAAGTTTGGAACATGTCAAAGGAAGTTTTACTCTACGCAATTTTTTGCTTGAATCTAGCACAGGATAGGCATTCGGTAAATATCTACTATGCTGTAGAGTTTATTTGAATAGAAATAAACCATGAATAGATAACTTTGAAATTGATGGGGCATAAAATATCAAGGAAATAAAATTTCTTTCTGGCCCTTAAATAGTTTCCTATGATTTGGTGTATATATAGAAATATATTTTGAATACTAAAGATAGCATAAGTAATTGAAGGTGGACTGAAGGGTAACAAGTGATTTCATTGGAAAGGAAAATCCATCTTGTCACTTATTACCTGCAATCCAAATTTATGCAAGACCAGCCAGGAGGCAATTTTCATTTTATCCAGGATAAACCAGAGCTTAAGCTTCCAAAGCTTCTTGTCATATTGAATGTCTCAAACAGTCACTCAAATGGTTGGTGCACTCTTGTTTAGAATGCTTGCTGTTACAATTGTCAGGATACCTTGATTTTTTTCTAAAAAATTACACAACACAATCTCATTATGACAAAATTTGCTGTGGAATGATACTTCACGGGAAATACTTTAGTTACTGAATTACCAAGGGTGCTGTAAGGCAGCCTTGGTGGTCCTATACCACGAACTGCCTTTGTGCATGGGTCAGTTTTACGGTGAGGCATTAGTTGTGTATTTGATTGGTTTCCTTCATCCTTTAGGTGAATATTTGCCTTCAGTGGTTAGGAGGTTGGCTGCTAATCAAAAGGTCAGCCGTTTGAATCCACCAGCCATTCCTTGGAAACCCTATGGGGCAGTTCTACCCTGTCCTATAGGGTCACTATGAGTGAGAATGGTCTTAACGGCAGGTCTTAACGGCAACTGCAACTTCAACATTTCAACACTGGCAGACCACATCTGTTGTTGCTAGTTGCCATCAAGTCAGTTCCAACTCATGGCGATCTCATGTGTGCAGGGTAGAACTGCACCATAGGGTTTTCAAGGATGTGACCTTTTGGAAGTGGATCACCAGTCCTGTCTTCTGAAGTGCCTATGGGTAGATTTGAACCACCAACGTTTCGGCTAGTAGTTGAGCTCTTAACTATTTGCACCACTCAGATTCCTGGATCACATCCAGTTCATTTTATCCTGTGATGATTATTTGCCATTGGCTCTCCATAGACATCTCTACCCTTCTCCGCTTTGTTCTATGTGCTGGGAGGCTGATCTCTGTGGACTGCAACATCCAGGATGCTTTGCCCTGGCCTCTGGTTGAGTTTCACTAATAACTGGACAATGGGGGAGGCTGGAAAACAGGAGGAAATTGAGATTGGGGTCTTTGTTTTGCTGGCTCACACCTTGCCAGGTAATGAGTGATCCTGTGCTCTCCTTTTAAGGTCACTGCTCCTGTTAGGTATCCCTCTTAAAACCAAAGCAACCCTCTCCAAATCCCAGAAACTCATCACCCTTCTTGTCCCTTCATGCCTAGCTTTGGTCAGGGGAGCATTGTTGCCTGTTTTTGGTTTTCCTTAACACTACCCACAACATTGGAGTCCCTTCTTAAAACTCTTCCCCAAACCCATTTAAATGTATCATCTGCTTCCTGATAAACCTGTTTGATATATGCTCTAAAATCTGACTATAAAATAACAGTAAAACACCTATTTGTACAGCATTTGCCCTCATTTTCTTCTTGAAACAATCCATGATCTTCTCCAAATACTTTATCTAAAGTAGGTTCCTACCGTTAACGTCTATGAAGCCACCCTGTTTATTTTCTTCATAGTACTTATCATGATCCAAAAGAATATTGTTGATTTATGTTTGTGTTTATTGCCTACCAAAATGTAAACTCAGTGAAGGAAGTATCTTGTTTATTATTATTTTTTAAATAGTTGGTAGTTACTGATACGTGGTAGAAATAAATCCACCACCCATCTTTCAGTTCGTCATACCGTAGTGGCTTTCATGTTGTTATAATGCTAGAAGCTATGTCACAGGTATTTCAAATACCAACAGGATCATCCATGGTGAACAGGTTTTGGTGGAGCTTCCAAACTAAAGCAGACTAGGAAGAAAGGCCTAGTGATCTACTTTCAAAAACTAGCCAACGGAAACCCTATAGATCACAACAGAATATTGTCCATTATACTGCTGGAAGATAAGCCCTCTAGTTTGGAAGTCGCTCAAAATACACAGTGGCTACAACAATGGACTTGAACATACCAGTGATCACGAAGATGGTGTAGTAGTGGGCAACTTTTTTGTGCTGTACCTGGGTTCACCATGAGTCAGAGCTGACACCATGGCAGCTAGCAACAGAAATAAAAAGAATGGGTTTCTATTTGAGAAAATGATGAGTTTAAGAGAACTAGTCACCAATTCAGGTCCTGTGAGAAAACCTGGGGTCAAGCAAATTGTCATGAGATGGGTTTCAGACCATGTAAATCTTGTCTCGGGTACAGTTGTGGTCAGAATAAGACAGCAAAATTGTCCTTTTGAATTCTAGGTTCAGTTTTAAGTTTGCACCAGCCTATCCATCATTAGATGCTACAGGTAAGAACAAGGTAGGAGATTCTTCCAGGCTAGAGTGGCTGCAGCTGCCTTTGGCATTCAGCGATAAGGGTCAGGCTAGTGGTTAACACTTTATTTGTCTTAGAGAACAGGCTTAAGGGATGTCCTACCTTTGGTAACTAGGAATGTCAAGGTCACACAAGGTCTCAAAGAGAGAATCAGTTACAGCCTCTGTGACCCACATCCCAATGAGTAGTTTAAAAATGATTTAAAGTATAATTCTGAGATGTGACCAGGGGATGCTTAATGGTCTAACACAGGAGTTACTTGGGATCCATGGAGCCCTGGTGGTGCAGCACTTAAGTGTTCTTCTGGCAAAATGTTGGTAGCTTGAATCTACCAAGTGACTCTTCGGGAAAAAGACCTGGCAATCTGCTCCCATAAAGATTACAGCCAAGAAAACCCTATGGGAATGTTCTATTCTGTCATATGGGGTCAATTTGATGGCACTTAACAACATCAACAACAACAACAGATGGGATCCACATTCCTATCTGACATGGGGTCCCTTTTCTGCTGGAATCATCCTTCCTACCAAAAAATAACAAACGAAAACTATATGGAAGTGATAGAACAAATGCAGAACATACAAGTAGGGTGAGAGAGGGTTCAGGGAGATTCAGAAAACTTCTAGGCCACGTAAACTGAAAGCGAAGCCATTACCAGCTAATGGGCAGAAAGGCAATTTGCAGAGTGTAGAAGAGGCAAGCAACCTCTATTTTTAATTTAGTTGATCAAAACTTTATTGTACTTTAAGTGAACTTTCAGCACAGAGATTCAACATACCAACAGAAAAGCATATCACAAAGGCCAGAGTAAAGCAAATGAGGACTGCAGTCCAAAGAGTTTCTCAGAAACAAGATAATTCAAGTTCCTCCTTTAGTGTTGCCTGGAGAATCAGCGTCATCAGCCTGAAGGCTGTAGAAATGCTGCCTGTTGTGTGTGGACACCTTTCTGCAGGACTTTTACGGCTGAGTCGTGACTCTCCTACAAAGATGATGAGCACTTAGCAGCATCTAACAGGAGCTCCTTGCCTCTGAAAGGCTTAGTAAATGTTCCCATTTATGGTTTTGATGCTGGTCCCACAAAACTCTGTGAGAAGGATTTCATACTGTACCTTGCCATAATTTAACCAGTGTTGCCCATTACAGCTAGATAAGGAGCCAGAAAGCCAAGGCATTTCAAACTGAAAACTTGCAAAAACGCATTGTGATTTGGAAATTAGAATGCCTAGAACCTGTGATCAAAAACAAAGAAAAAAGACAAATAAAAGCACATTAGGGAAGTTAATCCCATTCATAGCATCATCTCAGTTTTTATTTTCACCCATGATTTCTAGCTTCACCCTTGTATCCCATCCCCTTCCCTAGGGACCCATTAGGCTTCCAGTGTGGCTAACGCAGCTAGGTTCAGAGCAGAGGCAGATTATCCAATAGGCAAGGTAAGCACAGTGGTTAGCTTGCTTACCAGATCATCTGAAGTGAACAATTTCATATTTTTTCACCACATCAAAGACTGTCCTAGATATGACTGACATCTATCTCTCTCCCAGCTCCACAGCACCTTCCTACAGAATCAAAGCCTCTTTTCAAATTTACAGTCCCTGACAGGGGCAGATGACCCAGTAAATAAGGTAAGCACGGGCTTACTTGTGCTTTCTTACTAATCTATAAGACATTTCAGTGCAGATGATCTGGTAAGCAAAGTAAGCACTGTACTTACCTTGCCTATTGGGTAATCCACCCCTGATTCAGAGTTTACCTGACATGAATCCTGTATTGCTGTTAGGCGTAACAGATTCTCTGTGTCATTGGTTGGATCTGTATCAAAAACAACTCGCCTACCACCCGCTTTCTTTCTTTCATTGGGGAAAGATTAGAGTACTTCAGGAATTGCCCATAAATGAAGGATGAATTGGCATTCTACTCATCACATAACATTGCCTTATGCTTTCCAAAGAATAGAAGTCATTTAAATTCTTATCATTCCCTTTGGTTTGTTGATCTTAAAAGCTCGTCAGTTTCCCTGCTCAGCATGGAATTTAATCACTTCTAACTTCAGAAAAGGTTCATCCAAAAATAGCATGCAAAGACCAAGAATTCAACAAGTTGCGCCTCTCTCAAGCTCCCTCAAATTAAATGGTTTAGCTTTCAAATTATCAAGTGACGTGGCTGTGAGCTCATAAACAGCAAGGACACCATCCCGTTCATCTTTATGTTGATACTTGGCTGGATTCAATAAGTGGGTTGAATTAGTGAAATATAAATCTCTATACAACTAGCCTGAACTGAAATGCCATCTTTTGACCCCACTGGGTTCATTTCACCCAATTCTTACATCCTTTTTCTTTCTATTGAGACTGATTATAAACAATATGAAGTGAGATAAAATTTAACAATTATCTGGTTAATTTAGTTAGACAAGATGGCCAAAATAGATGAATATAGCAAGGATATTGATATTTATTTGGATTGTCATCTACATGGTCAAATCAAGATCAGTTATACTGATACAAAGATTGTACAGAATGTTCAAAGTAGCTTTAGTCATAATAACTCCAAACCAGGGACAACACGAATGTCCATCAACAGAAGAATGAATAAACAAGCTGTGTATATCCATATAATATGATCCTTCTTCTCCAGCTGCAGTCAAGTGGATTCCAATTCATGGCAATCCCATGAGTGTCAGAGTAGAAGTGTGCTCCACAGGATTTTCAATGGCTGATTTTTCAGAAGTAGATGGCCAGTCTTTCTTCCAAGATGCCTCTGGGTAGACTTGAACCTCTAACCTTTTGATTAGCAGCCGAGTGTACATTAACAAATTTGCGCCATTTGGGGACCAGCCAAAACCAAGGCAAACCAGTTACAGTAGAGCCAAATCGGAGTCATAGCAACCCTATAAGACAGAGTAGAACTGTTCCATAGGGCTCCCAAGGAGCAGCTGGTGGATTCAAACTGCTGACTTTTTGGTTGGCAGCCATAGCTCTTAACCACTGTGAACCAGGTCTCCAAAAAGGAGCTAACTACTGATAAATGCAACCACTTGGATAAATCTCAAAAACATTTTGTTACACAAAAGAGGTCAGACACAAAAGAACACACACAGTGTTGTTCCATTCACACGAACTTCAAAATCAGACAAAACTAGTCTATGGTGTTAGAAATCAGAACCAAGCCCCCAGATGGTTTAATAGCACCACCCAGCAAGGGAATTTGAGGACAGCCTGCTTCTGCAAGTTGCTGATTGAGGAATGAAGGTTGCTTTCCTGCTCGACTGTGCTGAACCCTGGCGGGGGCAAAAATTGAGGTGGTACATTGTTCTGTTGATGTTTGGCTTCTGCAGGGTGGGCATGGCTGAAAAGATTTTCTGTTGTTCTTCCACTCTTTACCTTGTTTTTGGTTAGGGAAACAGACTTTTCTTGAGCTTTTTTTTGTTTTGTTTTGCCAGTACTTACTTATGGTTCAGGGTTGGAGTCTTCTGCAACACCCAGTCTGGGGTATAAGAAAAGCAGTAAGGAAAGCCTAGGCTGTCTGCCTTTTCCCACTTTTCAGAGTCTTCCTAGGCTGGTTTATTGTGTTATATCTGGAGTATTTTAGTTGTAAGAGGGAGGGCCTGGGAGGAATGGCACTAGACCATCTTGGGCAGAAGTGGAAGCCTTCCACTCCATTGTATCTTAATATCAAGATTTAATATCACACCCAACAGAGGACTGGGGCACAGTAGGTACACAATAGACGCTGGTTGATTTCTAATCCACGTCTTGCTTGATTAGCCCCATTTGGACATTGTTGGAGAGTTGTGAAGGACTGGATTGGCAGCTGCTTTCTGTACTTCCAATTTGCTGATTCCTTTCAGAGCTACTACTACTAACTAACAAAAGGGTCAGCCCTTTGAATCCACCAGCTGCTCCTTGGAAACCCTATGGAGCAGTTCTACTCTGTCCTATAGGGTCCCTATGAGTCATAATTGACTCAACAGCAACAGGTTTAGTTTTTTGGTTATATCGGAGCCCTGGTGGCACAGTAGTTGAGAATTCGGCTGCTAACAAGAAGGTCGACAGTTCGAAATCACCAGCTGCTCTTTGGAAACCCTGTGGGGCAGTTCTATTCTGTCCTATAGGGTCATTATGAGTCAAAAGCAACTTGATGGCAATGAACTTGATTTGGTTTTGATTGTAGCCCCAAGCCCCTGGATGGCACAAATGGTTTGTGCTCAGCTCCTAGCTGAAAGGTTGGCTGTTTGAACTCACCCAGCAGTGCCACGGGCAAAAGACCTGACTGTCTGCTTCTGTAAGATCACAGCCATTAAACCCAATGGAGCAGTTCTACTCTGTATCATATGGGGTTGCCATGAGTCAGAATCCACTCAATGGCAGTAAGTTTTGTGCCTCGCTGTACACAGACTCTTCTAGTGACCTGGAGCACCCCCCTCCCCCCAGTAGTCATGATGACACCTCACTTGTGTGTAGGGTTGGCCAGAGTTTGGGAATTCTGCCTCTAGGATTTACTTCTACTTTCCCTGCTATTTGACCGCTTAGAACAATCATTTATTTAAACTGCTGCTGCTGTTTCCTTCCTGTCTTTGTAGATGGCATTCTTCTTAGGCACAGAATAATTTAGGTTTCCAAAGTCCTGTTTGAGTTAGAGGTCCTGTGAAACTGCAAATTACCGGAATTATTGTTGTGATTTAGCTGCTAATGGAATGAAAGCACTAGTCTGGGTCTCCAAAGAATCGCTCTCCTTGTGATTTTTTTCCCCCTTGTGTGGGAAGTTGCATTTTCAAAGAGTTCTTTGCAATTTTCTGGAGGCTTCTGGTTTCAACATTAGCAATATGTTTTTAGCCTTATGTCTCTGGGACAACCCATCAGATAGAATACATTCTGCCTCGGTTTTACAAGTGTGGTGTAAAATGAAACCTCCAGGGAAACCACAAACAGGAGGTCTTAGGAGAACAATGTTCCCCCCACAGACCTGTATTGAAAGTAGCAGTATATTCAACACTAAAAGAAAACATTAACCAATTATTCATGGTGTTGTTTAGAATTGCATATTCTCTCATTTTGTTGTAGTTTTTATTTTAAAAAAAGGATTTTTTGAAATTATAAAAATCAATGCCTATTGTTAAATACCTCCCTACAAACATTATATTAGGCACAACAGATTTTATTAAAAAATATTTGGAGTATTTAAATGAGTAAGGGGTGCCTACACACTCTGTTAACCATCCCTCCAATGGTCTTGGTATCTTCGTGAGTCACTAAAGAGGTGTCCCATGGCACTCTATGTGTTCCGTCTTTATTCCCACCCCACCAGCTCACCATCACAATCTGACTAAGAGACCACCAGGACCAATCTAAAATTATAGTTCATGGGCCAGATCTGGTCCACCACCTGTTTTTTTAAATAAAGTTTTATTGGAACGCAGCCACACTCATTCGTGTACGTACTAAGGCTGCTTTAATGCTACGGTAGTAGAGCTGAGTACAGTAGAGCTGAGTAGTGGCTCATAAAACCAGAAATGTTGACTATCTGATCAGAGGTGTCTCTAAGGTAAGGCAGGTAGGGCGCATGCCCCGGGCGCTGCCTGAGGGGGCACTATAGAGCAATTTCTATTGGCCACCGCGGTTCTATCACCAGCTGTGAGACATCACTCAGCACTTTAAAGCTAATCACCATAGGCGCTGTTTTCCGTAGATGGGGCCCCTGTCTCTGCCCCTTAATCGGAAAAGCTTTTTGACCCCTGATCTATTTCACTTACCTCAGTCCCTGTCTCCTTTGCTGGTTCCTCTTCATCGTCCTGATTTATGAACAGTAGTGTTCCAGGTCTGAGATCTTAGACATCCCTTCATCAGTTCATTGACTGCCTAGGTCAACGGTTCTCAAACCATTATTAAGATCAAGTGGAGCACTTTTTTAAAAATACTAATACCTTGGTGTCATCCCAGGACTTTTATTTCATTGATCTGGGATGGGGCTCAGCCATCAGTACTTCTGAAAGCTCCCCCAGGAGGTTACAATGTATAGCCAGGACTGGGAACCATGACAACCACTAACTAGGAGATTTTGTCTCATCTCAAATCTTTATGTTAACTAAATAGCAACAACTCCCAGATTATGTCTCCAATCCAATGTCTCCACTAAATTCTATATTCACATACCTAAAACTTACTTGACCTTTCCACTTGGATTTCTAATAAACCAAAAAAAAGACCAAACCCAGTGCCGTCGAGTCGATTCCAGCACATAGCGACCCTATAGGACAGAGTAGAAGTGCCCCATAGAGTTATAAGTATCTCAAATTTAACCATCTATGTAGGAACTCCTGATTTTCTCTCAGATTGTTCCCAACCTGTCTCAGCAAATCACTCCTCTGCTCAAAACCTGCTGATGGCTTTCTATCTCTCTCAGGGTCAAAATCAGAGTCTTTACAGTGGCCTCAAAGGCTCTGCAAGATCTGGTTTTGGGCTATGTCGCTCTCCATCTTTGGGTCCCACTTCAAGCCTCCTCTCTGACTCTGGCTGAGCCACACTGACTTCTGAGATGTTCCTTGAACACACCATTTTCCCCAGAATACCTGCCCCCTTTGCCTAGAATGCTTGCCCCACCCCCAGATATCCCAGTTGCTCCCTCCTTGATATCACTCTATCAGGGAGACTTGCCCTGGGACTGTAATATCAGAAATAGCCCTCCCTACTCCTCTTCTCCCTCTTATCTTGCTTTATGCCACCCTCCCCGCCACCCCCCCCCCACACTGAGCACTTCCTTGTGATGTTCTTATTTGTTTCTGACCTGTCTTCCCCTCACTGGAATGTGAGATGCAGTTGGAGCAGTGCTACTAGATTGTACATCCAGGGCACATCATAGTCCATATGAATGTGTCCTGAGAATTGTGCAGTGCTCTGCCTGAGCAGCTGCATGCGACGACCCTGCTTTACAGCTGCTATGTATTGGCTTTGTTCACTGCTGCATTTCCAGGTCCTTGAACAGTGCCTGACACAAAGTAGGCCCTCTCAACAATGTTTGTTGGCTGAGTTGTTTTTCCTGGATCTACAGTCATGAAAAAGATGCATTGAGGTACTTCCCTATACTGCTTACAATATAATATTCCCCTTCAATTAAGATACTTACATAATTGAGAAGTGTTTTCCCTCATGTATTTTTTTTTCATTTTTATTGTGCTTTAAGTGAAAGTTTATAAATCAAGTCAGTCTTTCATACAAAATTTTATATATACCTTGCTATATACTCCTAGTTGCTCTCCCCCTAATGCTCTCCACTCCTTCTCTACACTCTATTTTTGTGTCCATTCGGCCAGCCTCTGACCCCCTCTGCCCTCTCATCTCCCCTCCAGACAGGAGCTGCCCACATAGTCTCATGTGTCTACTTGATCCAAGAAGCTCACTCATCACCAGTATCATTTTCTATCACATAGTCCAGTCCAATTCCTGTCTGAAGAGTTGGCTTTGGGAATGGTTCCTGTCTCGGACTAACAGAAGATCTGGGGACCATGACATCCGGGGTCCTTCTAGTCTCAGTCAGACCATTAAGTCTGGTGTTTTTACGAGAATTTGAGATCTGTGTCCTACTGCTGTCCTACTCCCCTCAGGGGTTCTCTGATGTGTTCCCTGTTGGAGCAGTCATTGGTTGTAGCCAGGCACCATCTAGTTCTTCCCTCATATTTTTTTAAATTCTGTGATACAAATATCCATTTTCCACTTTATTTTTTCATGGACAAGATGAAGTCTTCCATAAGTTATTTCATTAGCAGAGCCCTGGTGGTGCAATGGTTAAGAGCTTGGCTGCTAACCAGAAGGTTGGTAGTTCAAATCCACTAGGTGCTCCTTGAAAATCTTACGGAGGAGGTCTACTCCGTCCTACAGGGTTGCTATGAGTTGGAATTGACTCCATGGCAATGGGTTTGGTTTGTTTATTAACATTCTTTTTTGGAGCCTTGGTGGCACAGTGGTTAAGAGCTACAGCTGTTAACCAAAAGGTCGGCAGTTCGAATATACCAGCTACTCCTTAGAAACCCTATGGGGCAGTTCTATTCTGTCCTATAGGGTCGCTATGAGCCAGAATTGACTCAATGGCAATGGGTTTGGTTTCTGTTTTATATCATTCTTTAAGGAGCTCTGGAGGCGTAGTGGTTAAGAGCTTCGCTACTAATCAAAAGATTGGTGGTTCAAATCCTTGGAAACCCTATGGGGCAAATCTACATGGTTGCTATGAGTTGAAATTGGCTCCATGGCAATGGGTTTGGGTTTTTACCATTCTTTTAAGGAGTCCTAGTGGCACAGTGGTTAGAAGTTTGGCTGCTAGTCCAAAGGCTAGTGGTTTGAACCCACCAGCTGCTCTGCAGGAGAAAGTTGTGGCAGTCAGCTTCTGTAAAGATTTACAGCCTTGAAAACCCTATGTGGGCAGTTCTACCCTGTCCTATAGGATCACTATAAGTCAGATTTGACTTGAAGGCAATGACTGGGTTACTATTTTTTACCACCAAACTCTGTCTTTTTTTTTTATGACCACACTTTTTAGTCATTATATAAATATTTATTTATTTTCTGTCACTCTCCCTCCACTGGGCTGTAAGCTTCATGAATGCAAGGATTTTGTTTTGTTCACATCCTGGCTCATATTAGTTACTCAGTGTTGTTGTTAGGTGCCATGGAGCTGATTCTAACTCATAGTGACCCCATGTGACAGTATAGAACTGCCCCATCAAGATAGCCAGGTCTTTCTCATCTAGCACCTCCAGGTGGACTTGAACCGCCAACCTTTTGGTTAGCAGGTGAGCACTTAATTGTTGCACCACTAGATGCTCAATAGATGTTGTTTAAAAGGAAGGCAGGCAGCCAGGAAGGCAGACAGCCAGGAAGGAAGGAAAGGAGAAAGAGAAGGATGGAGGCAAAGAGGGAGAAAGGAAGGAGGGAGGGAGGCAGGGAGGGAGGAGAGAGGTAAAGAAGACAGATGGTGATCATAACCACAGGGATCAGAGAAGATGGTAATAAGGAGCTGAAGACTTTCCCGTTAGCTACTGCACCTGACCCACGCAGACAGCCAGAATAGTTTGTTCTAAGTTTTACAGATTGATTGTCTTCATCAATTAAACTCTAAAGATTGTTTATAAATGTTCATTTTTGGAAAACAAATATCTAAATAAAATACCCATTAAAATCATAACCATTTGATGATTTTGGAAATGGAAACAATACGGATAGTCAGATTTAATAAAAACATTTTAATAAATATTCACGTATATGTAATGTAACTTGTCAAGTAATACCATGAATAAAAAGTCAATACCATTAAGTATTTAGAAATGATATCATTTAAAAATTAAGCCTGAACTTAGGACTTTTACATCAAATAAATCTCTAGACACCTAGCATCTTGGAAATTATGTCGATTTTGTTTATTTTTGTTAAGCATTGTATGTATATAAATTAGATATCATTATCTTGATGAAAAAATTTTTTTTTTGGTAATTTGCCGCCCCCCACCAAAAATTTCTTTTTATTTCTACTTGAGAAGAAATAATCTTAATTAAAATACCAGAATGGATGGAAATGGATGCAGCCAGAAAGCCTGAGTTTTTTTTTTTTTTTTTTTTTTTGCATTGCCAGTGGACGTTGATCTGCTCCAGGAATTTGTCCTCATAATGATGAAGAAAGAACAAATTGATATATAGGGAAGGGAAGACCGTTTGACAAAGGTTGAGTAGAAACAGTTGTACTCTCTAAAATTCTTTCCATTGTGAAAAGTTACACCTTGCATAATTTTACCTTCTTAAATTATGCATGGTGTATCTTTTCATGAAATACCAACAATGTCTCTTCTTCAATCAGTTGGTAGCTCTGTATTTGTGAAATTATTTGTCTTGAGACATATAATTGCATATTGTGGGCAACGCATCTTTCAGATGTAGAGGAAAGACGCTCAATCTCAAAATTACATCTCTCTTATCCATGATTGAGGAAAAAATATCTTATATATTCTGTCACTTTTCCTCAGAAAAGCTGCCATCCCTTTAAAAAACATTGTTTGAAAGCATTAAATGATGCAGAACAACAAGCTGTCAGAGGGAAGACCGGTGACATTTTTAGACCTTGCATAACATTTGCGGAAATTCCCACCAACGGAGTGGAAATCATAATTTTGAGAAACGTTGCTCTGATTTCAAAAAGATTGATCTTGACAGGGATGGGCGGGGTGGGGGGGGGTCTCTTTGCCTTAAGGGAACAAATTTCTTGGCTAGAAAATAACTCTTCAAGTTATGCCTTCCTAGGCTCTTTGCTTCAAACTGCTTGTTACCAAAAAAAAAAAAAAAAGTTTCTTAATTGGTAATATTTTAGCAATTTTTTTTTATTTATGATCCTAACTCCTTTAGCCAACTCAAGAACAGGAAAGACAGACTGGAAGTTGTTGGATGCCATCCAGTTGATTCCAACTAGTAGTGACCCTATGTGACAGGGTATAACTACTCCATGAGGTTTTCTAGGCTGTAATCTTTATGGAAGTAGATTGCCAGGTTTTTTTCTCCCACAGAGCCACTGGGTGGGTTCGAACTTTTGACCTTTAGCTTAGTAGTCAAGTGCTTGACCACTGCACCATCAGGGCTCCGTGGGACATTGGGATCGGTGGTGGGGAATGAAGAGGAAAAGCTTTTTCCCAGGAAGATGTCAGAAAAATACAAGAAAGGAAAGATGAGGTGCAGTTAATGGTTAATTTTTAATTAGGAGAATGAAGAAAAATCTCTGGAGGAGGGTGAGTTAAATGAGAAGAAGATGGTTTGTTTTTTCAACCTCCAACATAAACCTTTAATGAACTATGTTTCCTTCCAAAGTAAAAAATAAGAGTAGAGACTGAAGGAAGATTGATACTAAGTCATGTTGAAATCATCCAGGAGAGAAATAACAAATAAAACCATGAAGAAAATGGCTTCAACTTAAAAAAAAGAATTATAAGACTGACTTTGGATAACAACACTTTCTTTATTTTCTTCTTTAATTAACTGACCTGAGCCGGTAGTGAGATTAGCTGAGCTCCAAGTATTTAAAGAGATTGAAACTGATCTAGCTTAGCCATGTGATGCTGTTCAATGCAGGCAGGCATTAAAGAAAATAATCCATCATTTCTCATGACCAAGCTTTCTATCCTTTTAGTGTGGGCTTTAGCAGAACGTATCTCCACATCTTTTGTAGTTACTGGATTGGACAAAATAAGGGAAAAATGTCTATAAAGCTACCGATGATGAGTAATTTAAATGATAACTAAGTTCTGAATAGCATTTCCATTTCTCCTTTGCCCATTCAACAATGTAAGTAGATATTAAGTCCAAATTTTTTAACTACTAGTTAATTGGCAGTAAAATATATCAGTGATTTTTGCCTCATTGTTAGTTGCCTTCAACTCAATCTTGACTCATGGCGACCCCAAGTGTGCAGAGTAGAACTACTGCATAGGGTTTTCAAGTCTGTGTCCTTTTGGAAGCAGAGCACCAGGCCTGTCTTCCAGGTGTCCCTGGGTGGGTTTGAATGGCCAATCTTTTGGTTAGCAGTTAAGCACTTAACAATTTGTGCCGCCTAGCCTAAAAAAAAAAAAAAAATTTTTTTTCCTTTTTTTTAGCCTAAGCTAGGTCTTTTTGCCTAGGTCTTTTCTTATATTGGATGTAGGTGTACATTCCATATGAAAATGTGTTTCCTTCTCCACTTCCACACACACACAACTTGCATATCTGTTTATGGCTTCAAAAAGACTTTGCAAACTCACTGCGTTAAAGGACAAGGTGAGTAACATACAGGAAGAGAGGATGCTCTGTATAAGCAATAGGGAATAGTGAGGACTATGGCAAACTTAACAGAGCAGATCCAGTGTTTATCGTGGTAAATACATATGTAACACACTGTCTGCCATTTGAACATTTGTGTACAGTTCAGTGACATTAGTTATGTTTATCACAAACTCCTGAAGGGGCAGCTTGTCCTATACCTGTCTATACCAGCATTGTCCCTATCATAATCTTATCCTCAGAAGTGTATAGATGAACAATTGATCAATGACCAACTGAAGAACTAAGCAATTCTACTCAGTGCAAAAAGGTCATCATTGAAAAGCCCAGGGTGGAAATAACGTGGAACAAAGCTTTAGTTCATGACAAATTAAGCTAAACTTAAGTACACACCCTTACTGTTCACTAGAAATAACGTTAAAACCAACCAAAGCTCCTTTCTGCTGGTTCTTTGTATAGAAATGAATGGGAATTTAGCCTTTCCTGGATCTGATTTCCAATGGCTCCTTACTAGTACTGGAAATTCAATATTGCTTCCATCCAAGTGCCCTGCAGAGAAGAGGATAAGCCCTGGCTGAACGCAGGAGATAAAAAGAAGCTCGATATTAAAGACGGTTCACTTGATGGTCCACAGAAAATATAGCCAAGCCAAGCCAAGCATGCCTTCGCCTGTGGCTTATTAAAAGCCAGCTTGCCAGGGAAACGTACATATTTTTTGGAGTCCTGGCCTAGAATTCAACACATGGTATTTTTATATCCCACGTGAATGCCTATTGCTTGCAAGCTCAAAAAGCTGGTCCGTTTGCCTTTCTCTTCATTTGGTGTACTGATTAATTTTTCCTTTTCATGAAAAATTGAAAGGTAAGATGAATAAGATTAGTGTTGCTTTACTTTTATAAAGTTAAGGATTTATTTAGAATATGTCACTAAGTATCAAGTAAATGAATATGATAGATTATGCCACCAGTACTCTGTTTTTGATGTAATGGGTACATTTCTCCTCTATAAAATACTCCTTGTTGCATCAAAATTTAACAACCACTTTGCTGTCTTGTCTTCTAAAGGTTTCATAGAATGAGGTTTGAGTGGAAACTGTAAGGGAAGATGTGAATTTTATTTATGACTATTTGGTTCTCGGTTTCTAGGTCACAGAGTTAAAAGATCTGGCAGTGAGTCTTTGGGTGGAAATAGATGAAGTGTGAGCCAGAGTCAGGTTCAATGTAGCCTACAATATCCATGCTGAGTGTTGCTACATTCATTTCAAATGTTTATGGAGCGCCTATCCTCTGGGGTGGGATCACAAATACAGGAATATTTAGTAGAAAAGAGTTGCTGTAGAACCAATTACAGCTCATGGTGACCCAATGAGTGTCAGAACAGAGCTGTGCTCCATAAAGTGTTCAGTAGCTGATTTTTAACAAGTAGATTGCCAGGCCTTTCCTCCAGGTCATCTCTGGGTGGACTCAAACCACCAACCTTTCACTTAGCAGTCGAGTTCTTTGTACCACCCAGGGACCCCAAGGAACTTTAAGTAGTAGCCTATTAACGCAAAGACACACTTCTACTGAGATAAAGAATGAAATTATATTGGGCCTTTTAGTCTCTTTCCTTTGTATAATTGATTATTCATTTATTTTCAAGGCTTCTTTTCTTTCCGTAGGCAATTTTAAGCAGATATTTCAATTTAATTAAAAAAAAATTTTTTTTTTCAATGCGTATCTATTAATTGCCCTCTCTCTGTACATTGAATTCTGAGACACTGCTCTTAGAAGCTATGAAACATTCTTCTTGAAAGAAATAGCTAACATTTATTGAACAATTACCACATGCTGGGCACTAGACTTATTAATTTCCACGGTTTCGCTCATTTAATTCTTACAATGGCTGTATCAGTTTGGTTTATTATCATCTTCCTTTAAGCTAAGGCTCTCTCTCCTGGCTTCCAGTGGCTGCCGACCATCCTTGGCGTTCCTTTGCTGCTTGTAGGAGTGTCTTGACGTGGCCTCTTCCCCTGTGTGTAATTCAGATTCCATGATGGTTTTCCCCTGTTATAAAACATCACCCTATGAGGCAGTTTTACCCTGTCCTATAGGGTCACTATGAGTTGGAATCGAGTCGATGGCAACGGGTTTGGTTTTTTGGTTTTGGTTTGTACCAGTATAACCTTGTTAACTTGACTGATAACATCTGCAAAGAAAAACCCTGTTTCCCCAGACAAGGTCACATTCCAAGATACAGGGTTAGGACTTCAGTGCATTGTTTTGGGGGACACCATTCAATCCATAACTTGCTGGTCCAGGTCTGTCTGCCTACAGAGTCTAAGACTCCACCTTCCTTGGAAGGTGTCAACTTCCTTCTTTAGCCTCGTGGTAACAAAAGAGCCTTGTATTTTGGAAAAGAGTTGGGGCTCAGTGATGGTCAGAGCATTAAGATTGTTCATGTCTGCCAAAAAAAAAAAAATACTGGTCAGAAAAATACCTGAGTCTACTATCAATCAGGCAAAGGGCTGCAGTATGTTTTCTCCCTGGGTTCCTCCCTTCTAATTCCCTTTGGTTTTGTTTCCATGGGGATTTATGCTGTTTTGTCAGCCACAGCTCACTGTTGACTCAGATTGTGTTTACCAGCCATTAAAATCCCCAGGCCTTCCCTATACCTGCCACTGATCAGTCTTATTTCTTCCTTTCTCTGCTCACATAGGTGGAACTTTTAGACATAAGTGCTGAAGTTTCTCTTCACTCAGAGTATCCATCTAATCATGATGATCTTTGTACTTTAACAAATTATAGACAACTCCCAGAATTATGATCTTTTGGTCACTTTTCTGATAAAATAGTAAAGATCCATATAGTGGATATTGACCATTTTTTTGGGCCACCCGGGTTGAACATGATCCCTGAATGGGTTAAATCCCTCTTAGTCTGAGTCATGGTGGGAAACGGAGCCCCCATTCTTCCACTGCAGAACCCAAAGGAGCCATATAGCCCCTATCCCTCTCCCCAGCAGCCGAAGGATGGACCTGTGAAAAGGACTGGCCATTCAAATGATCCCACCCAGGGCTTTGATTATACACACACACACACACACACACACACATTTATTGTGCTTTAGGGGAAGGTTTGCAGAGCAAATTAGTTTCCCATTCAATAGTTTATACACAAATTGCTCCATGACATAGGTTGCAATCTCTGCAAAGTATCAGCACTCTCCTCATTACCACCTTGAGTTTCCTGTTTCCATTTGTCTGGTTTTCCTGCCTTCTCATCTTTGCTTTTGGCATATGTTGTCCTTTTGGTCTCATGTAGATGATTGTTCTAAGAAGCACTTTCCTCATGGGTGTTATTGTTTATTTTATAGCCCTGTCTGTTATTTGGCTGAAAGCGATCTCTGGGAATGGCTTCAGTTCCAAGTTAGAAGGGCATCTAAGGGCTACATTCTCGGGGGTTCCTCCAGTAACTCTCAGACTGGTAAATCTGGTCTTTTTATGAATTTGAAATTTGGTCTACTCTTTTTTTTTTTTTTCACTCTAACCAGGACCTTCTACTGTGATCCTGGTCAGAGCTGTCAGTAGTGGTAGCCAGGCACCACCTAGTTCCTCTGGTTTCAGGCTGGTAGAGGCTGTGGTTCCTGTGGCCTATTAGTCCTTTGGACTAATTGTGTCTTTGAGTCTTTGGTTTTCTTCACTCTCCTTTGCTCCAGACGGAAAGAGACCAATAGTTGTATCTTAGATGACTGCTAGCAAGATTTTAAGACCCTAAATGTTACTCACCAGAGTAGGATGTAGAACATTATCTTTGTGAATTATGTTATGCCAGTCGACCTAGATGTCCCCCAGGACTACGGTCCTTGGCCTTCAAGCCCAATAACTAGGTCCCTCCAGGTGTTTGGTTATGTCTAGGAAGTTTCCATGACTGTGCCCCCTGTGTGCTCTATTATATATGAATATGCATGCAGCACATACAATATGTATATAGAAATATCCCCAGTCAAATCTATATATGCATATGGGTGTACTCCCATATGCCCTCCCACACCTGTTCAGCACACATATCTACCTATGTATCCACTCATAAGTTACTGCTTCTTAGTACTGTTGTTGCAGAATTATGTATATTATTCACTGTTTTTTTGGTTTTAGTATTCACCTTTGTTGCCTTTTATTCTTGTGTACCTCTCAGTGTCTCCCTTTGCCTTGGTCACGTTGTGCTGACTTCCTCCATATTGTGTACTGCCTTTCCCTTCACCAAAGTTTACACGTGTCTGCTCAGCATTAGTGATTGCCCCTCCCTCCTATTCCCATCTCTGGTAACCATAAAAATGTTCTTCTGGATGATGAATCCAACGTCAGTCCTTTCCAATTTGTCATTCCCAGTATAGTATAACATATGATTGGCTGATTTGAAATGGCCAATACCAGTCCATTGCAGCTGACTAATGCCTAGGATATTGATGCTTATGCGTTCCATTTCATTTTTGACGACTTCCAATTTTCCTGGATTCATACTTCGTACATTAATTAATAGATGTTTGCAGTTGTTTCTTCTTATTTTGAGTCATGCCACATCAGCAAATGAAGGTCCCAAAAGCTTTACTCCATCCGCGTCATTAAGGTTGACTCTACTTTGAGGAGATAGCTCTTCCCCAGTCACATTCTGGGTGCCTTCTAACCTGGGGGGCTCATCTTCCAGCACTATATCAGACAATGTTCCGCTGCTATTCATAAGGTTTTCATTGGCTGATTTTTTTCAGAAGTAGACCCTGCTGTTATTTGAATACTGGTGGCATAGCTTCCAGCTTCACGGCAACATGCAAGCCTCTATAGGATGACAAACTGACAGATTCGTGGGGCTATTTAACCCATTCACATTCAGTGTGATTATTGGTGGTGTATATTTACTGCTATCATTTCGCTCTGCTTTTTTTTTTTGTGGTGTTGAAATAGTTTCTTTGTTCTGCTTACTTTTCTGTGCTGAGTTATTTTTGTTTATGGATTTTCTTTTAACTTCATTTTAACTCTAATTTGCTGAGTCTTTATGGTTTTCTTTTTATTTTGGTGAGTAGGTTTATCAATTTTCTTTGTAGTTAACCTGAAATTTACATCTATCTTCCTAGGTTTAAAATAACCTGTTATATCTTGATATTACTTTAACTTCCTCTCCATATGGAAGTTCTGTAGCTACACCATTTACTCCCTCTTTTTATTTTGAGGTTGTCATCATTTACAGGTTGATGTCTCTGGTTCCATGTTTTCAGTCTTATAGCTTTATTTATTTATTTTGAGAATTCTTTGTCTTGATTGGTACCTGGGTGATGTTGTCCTGTGTCTTAATCTCAGGTTGTTGTGTGATTTTGTTGGTTCTCTATCTGATGGACTCCCTTTAATATTTCTTGTAAGGTTGGTCTTTTTTTTTTTTTTTTTTACAAGTTTCCCTAATTTCTGTTTATCTGTAAATGTCCTAATTTCACCATAGTATTTGAGAGACAGTTTTGCTGAATATATAATTCTTGGCTGGCAATGTTTTTTTTTCCTTTTGTGATTTTATATATGTCATCCCATTGCCTTCTTGCCAACATGGTTTCTGCCAAGAAATTGTAGCTTAGTCTTATTGGTTCCCCTTTGTAGGTGATGATTTCCTTTTTTCCTGAGCTGCTCTCCAGATTCTTTATCTTTGGCTTTTCAAAGTTTGATTTGCTATGTCTTGGCGGCTTTTTTGAGAGCTCTATCCTGTATGGGGAAACTCTGGTAGCATAGTGATTAAGTGCTATGGCTGCTAACCAAAAGGTGGGCAGTTCGAATCTACCAGGTGCTCCTTGGAAAGCTGATGCGGCAGTTCTATTCTGTCCTATGGGGTTACTATGAGTCAGAATTAACTCTATGGCAGTGGGTTTGGTTTTTTGGCTTATCCTGTATGGGGTTTGTTGAGCTTCTTGGATAGACATCTTCTCATCTTTCATGATATCAAGGAAGTTTTCTACCAGCAAATCTTCAAAAAACTTCTCTGTGCTTTTTGTTTTGTCTCCTCCTGTTCTGGAATTCCCAACATGCTTAAATTATTCCTCTTGATAGTGTTCCACATAACTCTTTGGCTTTTTTTCATTTTTCTTTTTTCTGAATGTTCCTTAGACAAATTAGTATCAAGGGATTTGTCCTCTATTTCACTGAACCTGTCTTCCATTGATTCAACTCCACTATGTCTTTCCATTGAGTTATCTATTTCTGAGATTTTGTTGTTAATCTTCTGAATTTCTAGTTGCTATTTTTGTACGTCTCTTGGTTTTGAATTATCTATTTATTTTGTCATTTTGTTCAATTCTTTATCCTTCCTTTTTGATGTGTAGGGTTCCAGGATTGTTATCTGAATCTATTTCACTTGGTTTCTTGGGTCTTTGCTGTAGAGGGATAGTATGGTGCATCTGACTAGTCCACCATCTTTGCTGTAGAGGAGTAGTATGGTGCATCTGACTAGTCCGCCATCTTGGCTTCTCCCTTTCAGGGCTTTGAATCTTAAGAGAATGATGTGGTGATGTAGGGACAGGGCAAACATATTCACAGGAAGATGACAACATGTGGAGTGCAGATCTGAAGGGACAAGGCATGGTGCTGGCATCTGTATTGTTTTCATGGCAAGATCTTGGCTGGGTTTCAGTTGTTGCTGAGTAGATGCTGACTCATGGTGGCCCCATGCATGCAGAGCAGGGCTTCAAACCAGTTGATTCTGGTTTAGACCCATGCTGAGAATTTGCATTTCTAATAAGTTCCCTACCGAGAGTTTGCCTTTCCACCCCAGATATACTGAATCAGAATCTACATTTTAACAAGATCCTGAGGTGATTCTTATACATAACTTCCTGGGAACTTGTTAGAAATGCAAATTCTTGGTAGAGAACTTTTAGAACTGCAAATTCTCAGCAGAGGTTCGAACCAAAATCAACTGGTTTGAACCTGTGGTACAGAGTAGAGCTACTTCATAGGGATTTCACAACTGACCTTTCAGAAGCAGATCCATTAGGCCTGTCTTCTAAGGTATCTCTGGGTGGATTTGAACCACCAATCTTTCAGCTAATAGCAGAGCACTTAACTGTTTGCACTGCCCAAGGACTCCTTTCTGTTACCTTTGCTCCCTTAATTCCAGCCCATCATCCGAGTCGGTTTCTTCAGCCTTCACATGTATTTCCCAAAAAAACCCCTTTTGTGCTAAAGATGACCAGAGTCAGTGTCTATGGATTACAACTCAACACCCTAACAGATACAGATCACTTCTCTTCACCTCCACGGCTGTCATCCTGGAGTGAGAAGGCCCCATCATCTCACACAACTGGACCCACACAATCACCTCCTCCCTGGATCTCTGCCTCCATGCTCCCACCCACCCCAATCTAGTCTCCTGCAGCAGCAGCCTGGGCAATCAATGAAAAAACCAGGTTATGACATTCACCTGTATAAAACTCTCCAGTAGCTTTCTATTGCCTTAAGAATAAAACCCAAACCTCTAACCTTGATTGCCTCCATTTTCAATCTCACATCCAATCACTTTCCTCTCACCCCCAAACTCCAGCTCTTCTAGCCTTACTGATTCTCGATTACACTAAGGTTGGTCCTACTTCTGAGCCTTTGTACTTTTAGGGTTGCTAGATAAAAAAAAAAAAAAGTTATTTTATACTTATGGTAATGAGTATAAGAAAAATTTGTTGTTTATCTGAAATTCAAATATAACTGGGTTTCCTGTATTTTTGTTTTTAAAACAAGAAACCCTATACTTCCTGTTTTCTTGGTTTGTACCCCTCCTCCTTCACTTCCTCAGTGAAGCCTCACTACCTCGTCACCTAAATAAAGATGCCCACACCCCAACAGTCACTCTCGTATTTGTCATTGTTAAGTGCCATTGAAGTGGTTCTTGACCCAAGGTGACCCCATGCACAATGGAACTAAACGTTGGCCACTTTGTGATTCACAGGGTTTTCATTGGCTGGTTTTCAGAAGTAGATCACTGCACCTTCTTCCTAGTCCGTCTTAGTCTGGAAGCTCTGCTGAACTCTCCGGTGTCATAACAACACACAAGCCTCCACTGAGGGACAGTTGGTGGCTGTGCACGTGGTGCATTGGCTGGGAATCAAACCTGGGTATCCTGCATGGAAGGTGAGAGTTCTACCACTGAGTCACCGCTGCCTCTTCTCTTGCATTACAATATTTGTATTTATGAAAGCACTTATCACTCCCTGAAGATGCCTTACTCCTTCCTTCATGATCATTTGTATGCTTACCTGCTCAGAGTATGTCTTCAACTAGGAAGTGAATTCCACGTACAACAGCAACTTTGACTGCGTTGGTGTCTGCTGTACTCCAGTACCTGGGACCGTGCTTGGCACACAGCAGTTGCTCAATAAATACGTATTGAACGAGCAAATGCAATTAATGTTTGGTGGCAAGACAAAGAGGAAATGCCCCATTCAGTTATTTTCTAAGTAAAACCTTCTCCTTTATTATTTTGTTAATTGCGTGCTAATCACACCAGAAGTTTAAAAATCATCTAAAAAGATAAGTAATAGCACTGGACTTCTACAAAAGTGACCAAGCAGCTACAATGATTTCATTAGGAATTCTCAGCAGGACACCGACTCCCAGTGAGCAATGTGTAGCTTCTTTTCTCCTCAATGAGGGCAGATAATAGCCCATTTTTCAAATCTAATTTGGTTTGTATTCTCCATGTGAAAGGCAGGATGGGCACAATGAAGACATGGCTGATTGTTTCCTTGTTTCTGCTTGAACAGTGAACTGATTTGAAAAGGGCCCCTTACTGTTCTTCCCACTTCTCTGACACCCCCATCCTACCTCCAAGATAATGAATGGGGCCCATGGGCCACATGAGCATATCTCATAGGGAGGCATCTGTTTCTCCTCTTTTCAGCAGAGCTTCATAAAAGCCATCAGCATCTTAATAGAGTTGGGTATCTGTCTGGAAGTTTATAAACCTGGGAAAGTGAGTTTGTGTTCCATAATGTAGACATGGATATTTTTATTAATTTGGAGAAGTGATTCCCCCAGGACAATGAGCTTCTGCTTAAGCTGTCTGCTAGTCTTTCAATCATTCTGAAGTCTTATGATTAATTTTTTGAATAGGGTTTCTACAGGGAGATGCAGCTTTCTACAATTTGGGAGGTTAGAGTCAAGCATAAGGTGAAATTGAGAACACATTTAACTATGACCAGAATACCAACCAAAACCAAGAGGGAAGGGCAGAGAAGGAAGGAGAACAGAGAATGAATTTATTTCTCCTGTAATTGAAACATGCGGAGTAGGGCTGGCTCAGGCATGGCTCCGTACAGAGTTTTAAAGATGCCATCTCCCTTTCGCCATCTCTCGGCTCTACTTTCCTTTTGTATGGCTCCGTTTCCAATGAGGTTGCCCCTAAAATGGTGGCATGATGGCTACCAACCACTCCAACGTTTTGTTCCAGCTAATTAGTGACCTCAGCAACAGGTGCCCCTGTTTGCTAATTCCATCAACAAATGTCCCAGCGTTGATTCTCATTGGCCCACTTGGCCCACCCTGAACCAATCTCTACCACCAAAGGGATGGGAGATGCTGACTGGCCAGCCCTGGGCCAATTCCTGCCCTCTCTCAGGGAGGGAGTGGTGGGTAATGTCAGTTCCACCCAAGTCATATTGACCATGAGTGGGAAAGGGATGATTCGTTGAGGAATAATGGGGTGTTGTTTTAAAAAAGAAGGGAATGGTGCATAACTTTTTTTTTAACTATTGGTTAACCTACTTTGTAGCTTCCTTTTCCCTTCTCTTCTTTCCCCATAATGTTTTTACTGCTCTTCCGTGACAAACCAAAACCATACCCACTGCCACTGAGTCAATACAACCTTAGAGAGACCCCATTGGGTTTCCAAGGCTGCCATTCTCTACAGAAGCAGACTGGCCCATCTTTCTCCTGCGGAGCTGCTAGTGTTTCGGAGGCTGACCTTTTGGTTAGCAGTCCATCGCTTTAAACACTGCGCCACCTTACATGACAAAAAAACCAAACCAAAACAAAAAGCTCACTGCCTCCGACTCGATTCCAACTCATAGCGACCCTATATGACAGAGCGGAACTGCCCCATAGAGTTTCTAAGGAGCGCCTAGTAGATTCAAACTGCCGACCAAAGGTGGCATTTAACCACTATGCCACCAGGGTTTCCTACATGACAAAAGATTTCCTGATAGCTAAATGCATTTGGGGAACTAGAGGCTGCCACCACTTCTTCGTGCCACCAAGGAAGACACTGCACAGCACTTAACATAAGCTGGACAAGATGTTGACTTGGCTTTCAATACAGCCAATGTTAACCAGCAGAGCACAGGCTTGAAGCTGTTTTCTTTCAGGCAGCAAAGCAGAGAACAGGTGAAAGACTCCCTCTGCAAGTCCTTTGGATACTACACTCCTTTTCATGCTATTTCTGTCAATCTGTCAGCTTTAGATGTTTTTGGAAAAAGCTGCAGAGCATCAAATAACTATAGGGACTGCCTACTTTGTGGTCTAAGTTTGAGTTATATCTGAAATAATGATGGTGCTCAACTCCTAAAATGTATAAATTCTCACAGTGTATGAAAATGGCAGCCTATATTTACTGAGTTCCCTATCCCACAGGCACTGAGTGTTTCATGTATTGTATGCATCACATATATTTATGTGTATATATGAATAAGCATATATATATGTGTAAATCAATTGTCATTGAGTTTATTCCAGCTCGTGGTGCCCCTGCGTGTGTCAGAGTAGAACTGTGCTCTGTAGACTTTTCAATAGCTGATTTCATTGGAAATTGGCCTTTCTGTCAAGGCTCCCCTGGGTGGTCTCAAACCACCAAGCTTTCAGTTAGCAGCTAAGTAGATTAGCCATCTGCATCCAGGGATTATATATGTGTGCATGTGTGTGTATGTATACAAACCAAAACCAAACCCACTGCTGTCGAGTTAATTTCTGACTCATAGCAACCTTGTAGTACAGAGTAGAACTGTCCCGTGGGGTTTCCAAGATTGTAAGTCTTTACAGAAGCAGACTGCTATATCTTCCACCCTGTGAATTGGCTGGAGGATTCAAACCACCGACCTTTTGGTTAGCAGACAAGCCCTTTAACTACTGCGCCACCAAAACCCAAACCCACTGTCCTCAAGTCCGTTCCAACTCATAGCAACCCTATAGGACAGAGTAGAACTGCCCCATAAGGTTTCCAAGAAGCAGCTGGTAGATTCGAACTGCTAATTTTTGGTTAGCAGCTGAATGCTTAGCCGCTGTGCCACCAGGGCTCCTTATGTATGTATATATATAAAAGTTTCTGGAATTAAAAAAAAAAAATCCAGATTTAGTAGGGAGAGACTTCATTCAAAAGAATTACTGTAATATTACCACGTGGGGGTAGGGAGGTGGCTATTGCAATGGGAAGAATATTCTGACCTTGGATCTGCAAGCATCTCGAGGGTTAGTTAAAAAGGGGTTTTCTTTCATAAAAAAACAAAAACCAAACCCACTGCCGTCGAGTCAATTCTGACGGATAACAACCCTTTCTCCAGTGGAGTATCTCCTGGGTTAGCAGCTAAGTGCTTAACCACCGCACCACCAGGGCTCCTTTTTTATTTCACAGGGAGGAGTAAATGCAAACAAAGTTAAAAGAACCAAATGTGAGGAAGTGGGTGGAAGGGTGGTGTGACAGGACAATAGATCAGAGGATTTTTACCCAAGGCCAATCTACTCTCAGAAGGGGCTTTTAAGAAGGGGCTTTACATTGGCTCAGGCTGAGGGAGGGAGGGACAAAAATTTCAGGAATCTGGGGGAAGGTGAGAAGCTTAACCAAAGTTTGGCTAATGACCATTTTGCTCCCACAGATCAGTGGTGACAAGCAAATCAGCTAATCATTATGATTGTTGTTGTTGTGTGCCATCCAGTTGGTTCCGACCCACAGCAACCCTATAGGACAGAGTAGAACTACCCCATAGAGTTTCCAAGGAATGGTTGGTGGACTTGAACTGCCAACCTTTTGGTTAGCAGCCAAGCTTTTAGCCGCTGTGCCGCCAGGGCTCCATCTTACTTACATGCTATATTAACTTCTCCAGGCCTCAGAACCTGCCCTAAAGTGTTATTGTAAGAATGGAACGAGTTGTTTTCGCTGTTAGTTGCCGTCGGGTTGGCTCGGACTCACAGCAGCCTTACATGTAATAGAACCCAGTCATGGGCCATTTTCATGATTGTTGGTATGTTTGAGTCCATTGTTGAGGCTACTGTGTCAATCCACCTCATTGAGGGTTTCTGTTTTTGCTGACCCTCTACTTTACCAACCACTATGTCCCTTTCTAAAAATTGGGCTTTCCTGATGATGTGTTTAAAGTAAGTGCGCAGAAGTTTCGCCATCCTCACTTCTAAGGAGCATCCTTGAATGACTTAGTACCTGTAAAAAGGCTTAGAACAGTGCCTGTCACATAATATGAAGTCAAGGACCCTATTGTGAGGAGTCCTTTACCATTACCTGTTAGGGCTTCATATTGTCTGAGAGAGAAAAATCACTCAAGGGCGCCTGGTAGTGAATGTGCTTTGCGTTAGACTGATCATTCTCCTTCAGCACCTATTCCTCTGTGAGCCTTCTTTTAGCCATGTGTTTCTATCCCAAGAAACAGTTTGCTTCTTGTTATGGACTGAATTGTGTCCCCCCAAAATATGGGTTGTAAATCCTATCCTCTACACCTGTGGTTATTATCCCTTTGGGAATGAGTTATTTTTGTTATGTTAATGAGACAGGATTAGTGTAGGGTATGTCTTGAGTCAATCTCTTTTGAGATATAAGAAATGTTAAAGGCAAGCTAGCAAGCAGAGATGGGGGAAGAGAGATGCCTGCCCACATGAAGAGTGCCCAGGAACAGAAGTTTAGAAGAGGTAAGGAAATTCCTTCAGCGTTGACAGAGAGAAAAATCCTTCCCCGAGAGCCAGCACCCTGAGTTAGGACTTCTAGCCTCCTAAACTGTGAGAAAATAAATTTCTGTTAGTTAAAGCCACCCACTTATGGTATTTCTGTTATAGCAGCACTAGATAACTAAAACATTTTTTGAAGACTTTTAACATTTTCTGTGGAGTTACTCAGCCAACTTAGAATAACGAGCATGAGGGTGGTGCCTCGCTGTTGTGGACTCAGTAGATGTGAGATTGAATCCTGGCTCTGCCTCTTCTGACCTATGTGACCTTAGACAAATTACTTAACTTCTCTGGACTCCATTTCCTTAAAAAAATGAGAATAGTAACACTTTCCTAACTGAGAAGATGCTAGGATTACAGACCAATTGTTTGGTGTGTGGAAGGAAGTGCCACATCTGTGTGTTTTTTGTCTGTGAGGACAGGATTTTTGGAAGATCCTTCAGAAGATTTTTCATGCTTCTGTTATAGTCTTTGTGGTCAGACTGTTCGGGACAACATAACTAGTTACTGCCCAACTCTGTAGTTCTGATATATAAACATTTACTTAAGTAAACTTTTAAAAATTATATAAACATTTATTTTTTACTTATATAAACTATTACCAAACCAAGTTCGTTGCCATTGAATCAATTCCAACTCATAGTGACCATATAGAAAAGGGAAGAACTGCCCCACGGGGTTTCCAAGGAGCGGCTGGTGGATTTGTACTGCTGACCTTTTGGTTAGCAGCCGAACTCTTAACCACTACGCCACAGGGCTTTTTAACTTATATAAAAGTTTATTTTTTATGAATAATCACATGATAACTCAGAATAGAATGCCAAATATGGCCCAATGATAAACGTTTAGTGGTGAGAAGCAAATTTTTCATGGAATCTAGATTTTTAGGTTCCATAGAAGTTAAAGCGTCCCACCCAAGCCATCACCCTGACTCGATCTTTGAACCTTGAGCCCTTAGAAAACTGGCTTCCTAAAACCGCCTTTAAGTCAAACATGGCCTAGATTCATTTTTTAAGATTTAATTTTACTTGGATCCACAATCAACAGCCATGGGAGCAGCAGTCAAGAAATCAAATGACACATTGCATTGGGCAAATCTGCTGCAAAAGACCTCTTTAAAGTGTTAAAAAGTAAAGATATCAACTGGAAGACTAAGGGCTGCCTGATCCAGGCCATGGTGTTTTCAATCCCTTCATATGCATGGGAAAGCTAGACAGTGAATAAGAAAAACTGAAGAAGAATTGATGCCTTTGACTTATGGATTTGGCAAAGAATATTGAATATACCATGGACTGCCAAAAGAATGAACAAATCTGTTTTGGAAGAAGTACAGCCAGAATGTCCCTTAGAAGTAAGGATGGTGAGTTTACGTCTCATATATTTTAGACATACTATCATGAAGGATCAGTCCCTAGAGAAGGACAGCATGCCTGGCGAAGTAGAGGGTCAGCGAAAAAGAGGAAGACCCTCAAAGAGATGGATTGACACAGTGGCTGCAGCAATGGGCTCAAGCATGACAACCATTGTGAGGATGGCACAGGACAGGGCAGTGTTTCGTTCTGTTGTGCATAGGGTCGCTATGAGTCGGAACTGACTCGGTGGCGCATAACAACATTCTGGCCCTGTTTCCAAGGCAATGTCGATAATATGGGGTAAGAACTCTTTGACAGTTCTTCCCTTTTTGGAACATTTTTTATTTTCTAGTAGAAATGTTGCCCCAATCTGTAAATCGTGTATTAAATAAACTACAGTCAATTTCTACTATTGACTTAATATGATTTATGTTTTAATGGCAGGTACAGCTACTATTTATTGAATCACTATGTGGTAGCCTTTTCATTACTGTCTACAAACTGAGCTGAGAAAACTGAGAACAAAGAGAAAATATAACTTGCCCAAGGTCATAGAGTTACAAATGTGTGGAATCAGACCTCACACAGTGGATTTAGACTGATTTCAAGCTCATGCTGTTAGTTTCTATCAGCTCCTGCCTTTCTTTTCCTTCTTGCCCCTTCATTTCTCTCACCTCTCTTCCTCCCTTGCTGTCTCCCTTACCTCCTTTCTTTTTCGTTCCTTCTTTTCCTTCATTCTTTCCCTCTCTCTCTCTTTTCTTCTTCTGTCATCCCTTCTTTCTCTCCCTCCCATTCCTCCCCCCTTTTTCCTCATTCAACAAGCATTTTCAAAGAACCTACAAAATGCCAGTATTTTGCAGATTCCTGTGGCAAAAAGATGAAGGCAACATTTCCCAATGCAGATGGCTTACCTGTGTTGAAAAGAATTTTCTAGATTAGCCCTGATGTTCTTGTGAGTGAGTACTCACCAGACCTCAGAACTGGGTGCTCAGCCTGACTGATTTTGAGTAAAGTACTTTTGGTTTCTTTTGAAACTTTGGCATAGAGACTCTTGCCAGAGAATTTGAAATTAGAATGTGGATTTTATGAATGCAAGAAACAGTACAAATATAAAATATGAAAAATTCTGACAGCCAAAATTTAACCCAGTCTGATTGTTGCTTAAAAGATACTACGGTGGCCTCATATCCTGTGCTGTTTAAATTACATAAGTTCATCTTTGTGTGCTTACCTAAAAAAAAAAGAAAGAGAAATGGGTGGAGGGAGGGAGGTGCCAGAGAGAGTAAGCAATTTAAATAACACAGGTAACTCGGGTCAGGTTCCATCAGAACACAGGCCTTAGGTTGAGCTTGAGATATGATGGGAAGCTATTGTTTCCACATTTACCTCACAGGGCAAGCACCTTGCCACATTTATGTGACTCTAGTGTTTAAAAGTAATTATTTTTCATTCAGCATATCCCCTAAGTGCACTCATCTGGAGCTTAACTGAAAAAAGGGTGGCCTATGTGGCCATATGGAAACCCCGGTGGTGTAATGGTTAAATGCTATGGCTGCTAACCAAAAGGTTGGCAGTTTGGATCCACCAGGTGCTCCATGGAAACTCTATGGGCCAGTTCTACTCTGTCTTATAGGGTTGCTATGAATTGGAATCAACTCAATGGCAATGGGTTTGTTTTTTTTTTTTGGTTTAGGTGGCCATATGGGACTCGTGGACACCAGTGCCATTTAAGGCTTTGTCAAGGGGGTAATTTTGACTGCACACATTTTTCACCTTACACATCGACTTTGGAATCTCACCCCCTCATGGGAAGAGACACCCCTGTGTTACGTTTAAGATTAGCGTCTGCTAACCAACCAGTTGCCTTTGAGTTGACTCACGGTAACCCCACATGCAGCAGAGTAGGCCAGTGCTCCATAGTGTTTTCAATGACTGATTTTTCAGAAGTACATCTCCAGGTCTTTCTTCCAAGGTACCTTTGGGTGGGCCGAAACCTCCAACCTACTGGTTAATAGCCAAGCACATTACCCGTTTGCACCACCCAGCATCTCTGTCTGCTAAACCCCCTATATAATAAATAATGGATTTGCACCTGCAAATTGTAATAATCTCTAGAAGGAGATAATTTGCAAGGACATTAACTTGATGGGTTTTTTTTTTTTAGCCACCATTAATTAGAAATCTTAGCGTGTTGACTTGTTCATGGCTAATTAAGCCTCGATTGAGATCAACTTCAGGTAAGAGGGAAAGAAGAACAACTTAGGAATACGAAAAGGGTGTTCATCTTTGGATATGACTCTGCAGAAAAAGAAACTACGGTCCAGGAGGAATTCTAGGTAAAGAAAAAGGTAGCCGTCAACAAATTAAAAAGGAAACCACAGGGAAAAATAAGAGATACTGAAATTAAAATAGAATCTATTACCTGTTGAAGTGGTTGTATCATGGCATGATCTGAAAATACTCTCAGGATTGCTTTATTAAAACCAGTGTGTGGAAAATGTCTTTAAATCCCCTAGAGACAAACCAACCATTCTAAAAGAGTTAAATATTTTTGGTGTAATTTGACATTATGTTTTTTTTTTTTTTTTAACACATTACAAGAGCATAAAGTGACACCATTTTACTGTCAAAAAACACAGAAGCATCACACTTATATTTAAGGCCTGCCATTTTGTCACTTCTTTCTCTCTCTCTTTTTAGAATTTAACAGGCAGAATCGGAAAATTCCATTCCTTAGTTTTCAGCCTATCCGTCACAAGCTGGGTTTGGATTTTTCTGAGGTAAATGCCTGTGGGCAGTAAGTTTTAATTTCTTTAGTTCTCGATCATTTGCTCTGGTTTCCTGGGAGCAGGTGAGACTGAGAGGCGAGTCAGCTAAGAATCACGGAGAAGGAGGATGGCTGGCTGGTCAAAGGACACGCAAAGGTTTTCTTTTCCTCCTCACCATTCCCCGGAGTCCCTGGGTGGCACAAACAGTTCTGTGCTTGGCTACTAACTGAAAGGTTGGTGGGTAGAATCCATCCAGAGGGACACTGGAAGAAAAGTCTGGTGATTTTACTTTGGAAAAATCAGCCATTGAAAACCGTATGGAGCACATTTCTACTCTGACACATATGGGGTTGCCATGAAAAAAAATGAGTTGTAGTCAACTAGACAGCACCCGGTTTTACCTTTCCCCATAGTAGCACTTTTAGTGAATTAATACAGCCCTCTTCTCTCAGGACTCACACAGGCTCAGGTGAAAATGCCCCCAACAAGCATGATTGGGAGGTCCGCAGAAGAGAAGTCTCTCCTCAATTGTCGTGGGGAAGTGCATCACCAGGCCTGTCTTCTGAGGTGCCCCTGGGTGGGTATGAACCTCTAGCCTTTCAAAGTCCTGTGCTTAACCATGTGCACCACCAGGAGCTCCTTCACCAGGTATCTCATTCTTCAGAAATCAACAAAGCACCAGAGGTCATTTTATGTTTTTGACCAGGCTTCTTCATTTTCGGCAACAGAAACCAACCCTGGGAGTCTTACCTTAAGCAGAAGGGAATGTACTGGGGGGTGGCAGAGATTTGGGGGACCTATGGAAGGCTGCAGAACCGGTCTGGGAAACGGGGAGGCTCTAAGGCAACCCCAGGGAGCCAGGATCATTGCCAGAACAAGGACTGTTATGGGGCTGCTGCTGGGAGGAGTCACCACGAAACATTCCTTCTGCTTTTCTGTCACTCACTCAAGATTCAAACTCCCCGGGGAGAGTCTGAAAGACCTAATTTAAGTATTATGCTTGCCATCTTCAGCCTAATCTAGCTTTCTGGTTATAAGGACCCTATTAAGTTCTTTTTAAAAGACTAGGCAACAGCTAACATTTCTTATTTTCATTTCAGTTACCTGTGTCCCCTTTGCCATTAATATTCTTAAACATTAAATTTTGTTGGGTCAATAAGTTTGCAGATAAGGAATTGGAAAAGCGTTGATTAAATGACAATAAATAAACCGTTACTAGTGAGTTCTCTTGACTTGGAATTCATTTATTGATCTTTGAAGGAAGACAAAGTTTTTCTCCAGAGAATCATTCAAGATACAATTGTTTTTGAAACGAATGGGAATTAAAATTCAATGAGTTTTAAAATTCCTATGGCCATTTTAAGAAACGCTCATGGAGAGCAAATATTCTTCTTTCACTGTTTTCTCATAATCCTCTGATAAAAGAAGTGGTTTAAAAAAAATTTTTTTTTTTAAATATATATTTTATAGCATGCCATCTTCAGGCTTCTCTCTAGGCTGACTCTTGGGACTCTGGGTAGTATGTGCCATAGCTCCAAACACCGTGTAGCCGTCCCACAAATAGTTGTCGTGTGCCGTCGAGTCGGTTCCAACTTGTAGTGACCCTATAGAACAGAGAAGAGCTGCCGCATAGAGTTTCTTAGGCTGTACAGATCACCAGGTCTTTCTCTGTCAGAGCCACTGGGTGGGTTTGAACCGCCAACCTTTCAGTCAGCAACCAAGTGCTTAACGGTTGTACAACCGGGATGAATTGTGCTAAATTAAATTGACCAGAAACAGAGGCCTAGGAGAAAAGTACTGTTCCCTCTGTGGTTCACCAATGCAGTGTTGAAAGAAGCATTGGTCTGGGAGCAAGCATATCCTCCGTCTAGGTCATCTCCCACCACTGAGGCTCTCAGAGTTAACGTAAAAGGGTCCAGGATCCATCCCTCCTGAATCTTCTCCGTACCATGTGTCTGAATCTTGGCATTAACTTTTTAGAAGCCAACAGTTGTCAGTGCTTTAATAAATAATTACATTTTATATCAGCAAGGGTGTAAAAGGTATAAACTCTTTAGTCTTCTGTTTTCCTCATAAAATGAAATTTTAAAAAATTTTACCCACTGCTCAGGTTCTCATCTCAATTCGCTCCTTTGCTTCTTCTTTACTGTTAGTGTTTAAAATGGCATGAGCCTACTGTCTCTACCACTCAATGAGTTTTGTAGAGATTAAGAGTCAGAGAAGGAGTTCAACAGCTGTTACGTTTGGAGAACTTTTTTCAAAATCCCTCCTACCTGTCCCTGGCCAGAAGGAGAGGGTATTTCCTGTTAACTTTTTAGGCAGTATTACCGACTAATGCGTACAAACTCTGCCACCCTCCAGTCATTCTCCTTCCTGATGTTCAGTACTTCTCAAATGGTGTGAACTATGAAAAGAAGCTGGGTCACATCAGACCCAGGTGAAGTGGGCAGGAGCTTTAATTGTTAGAAAGTCAAAAACACCCATTGCTGTCAAGTCGATTCTGACTTATAGCGACCCTATAGAGCAGAGTAGAACTGCTCCATAGGGTTTTCAAGGAGCACCTGGTGGATTCGAACTGCCAACCTTTTGGTTAGCAGCCATAGCTGTGCTGCCAGAGTTTCCAACTGTAAGATAGGAGAGTATTAAAACACGTTTAAATAAGCATCTTGTCATCTGATATGAACATTAAATGTTATCAGCATACAGCACATGTATTTTTTTTATGGTGGTAAATATATATGGAACGAGACATTGGCCATTTTAACATTTTTTGCTTGTACAGCTCGGTGACGTTAATTACGTTCATCATGTTGTTCAATCATCACCATGATCCGTTTCCAGATTTTTCTGTCACCCAACATATCTGTTAAAAACAAGGTTCCCAAATGTTTGCTCTACCTGTGGGGTTTTAAAAAAGAGATTCAAAACACCATTCCTCCATAAAAGCAGGTCTTGTGCCATTATACCATCCGGAGTGGCTGTGGAAGGCCGGTGCTGGGGCGTCACATTTTTATCTTGGCATTTGAAAGCCTACGGTGTCTTCGTCCCATCACAAATATCTCCGTTGTCTCTTAGTCTCCCTCCTTGTTTCTTCTCTTCTGCTGCCATTTCTCCTTAGACATGGTCTCACTTCTCATTACATGAGACGTTGGTCCAATATCAGTTAAATATTCTCTGCGATGCCGGGAGTGGTTTGGGAAAGAGACCTTATATAAACCTAATGAATAAATAAAAACCAGCCTGTGCCCTCAGGCCAGCATTGCCTAGTCAAGATGAACTTAGCAATTTTCTAGGATTTGAATAAGTACATTATTGAAATGAGCACTACGAAACAGAGGAAACTTCATTTGAATGAGGAGCAGCTACTTTTGGGTAATTCCAACCACAGTAAGGGTGGAATTATATCTTCTGTGCTTATTCTTTTTTTTTTTTTTTTGCTAAAGCATGTTTGTTCCACTCTAAGTCTAATATTGTTATTCTTAAAACATTAAGACACATTTTACAAATTTTAGTCCTTCTGTGTTGCACTTAAGGTATATTTTCCTGTTGGTATAATACACGCATAGATGGGAAGCCTATGTATTTATGTAATTACATTTGGCTTTCTGGTGAAATTCTCTAGGGATACTTGGTTGATTTAAAATAAATGAAATATCATTTGTCAGCTTAAGGGAGGCTTGTAGGGTTGGATGTTGCGCTCTACTGAGCACAGTTTCCGGTATTACTACAAAAGGGACACACTCATTGCGTCGTTTCGTCTTTCCTGATGCCTTAATTGTCACAAATTCTCTGCTTAAACACATGTGCCAACATCTAAAGATTACAAAGAACCCAGTTGTGTTTTTCAATTTGGGCCCAGAACATTAAAAAAAAACCGTTTTTACTGTCCAAAGGACGGTGACCTCTATGGAAACAATGTATTTCATGCCTGCTTCTCTCCACCGATGCCAGTGGCTGGAGCAACAGAGAAAGTGGTGTAAATTGCATGCCGTGAAATAATGAAGCCAATAGAGATCTCTTCAAATGGGAGAGAGCATATTTGCATTTGGAAATATTTTCTATATGGGTGTTTTCATTGTGTGAAAATAATTGGCCGGCATGGAGATAATCCAGAGTGGATAGGGGGAAACAGGAGGATTTCATCAGCACTCCCACTGGGACAATTTTCTTGGAATGAGTCAAGCTTCATTTCTTAAGCTGTGTAGATGATGTGTTTTATTGGCTTCCCTGTGATTCCAGTAGAATAGTTTTGGTCTCAGATGTATCTGTCTTTTTTTTTTTTTTTAAATAGATTGGCCAATATGGTAATGAGCTGCTGCTGCTAAAGAATTAGTGTGCTGTTTATTGAATGACTTCATCTTGGAATGGTTGCATTTCTTCCCAAAAATGTTTGTAAAATAGATATCCTGTCCCTAATATGTCTAACCACAGCTAATTAGCCTAAGAGTGAGCATCTGACAAAGGGTGAGTCAAACCATTAATGACTAATGTGATGTAGCGGGGTTAAAAAAAAAAAAAAGGTAAAACTAAATGAACCAGTGAGATTATCTGTCTCATGGGAGTTTGAACTGGGAAACAGAAAGAGAAGGAGGCAACTAGCAGGAGTCAAGGCTGAAGGGTTGAATAGAGAAGCCCTAATAGGGTTAGATTAAAGCTAACCAAAAGTTGGATATTTGGAACCCACAAGCCACACCGAGAGAGAAAGATGTGTCAGTCTGTTCCATAAAGATTACAGCCTTGGAAATCCTATGGGGCAGTTCTACTCTGCCCTGTAGTCTCGCTATGAGTTGGAATCGACTCGACAGCAGTGGGTTAAATGCTGGTAATCTGTAGCTGAAAAATCAAAAAACCAAATCTACTGCTGTCGAGTCAATTCCAACTCATAGCAACCCTAGAGGACACAGTAGAACTACCCCATAGGGTTTCCAAGGAGCAGCTGGAAGATTTGAACTGCCATCCTTTCGGTCAGCAGCTCAACACTCAACCACTGTGCCACCAGGGCCCCACCTGTAGCTGAGAGGCGTCTCAATCCATGAGAAAGCAGAAGCTGTAAGGAAAAAAGGTTGCCAACAAGCAGAGTTAGGAACTCAGGGCTGAGCAAAAACTGTAGCTTAGTCATGAATGGTGGATCACCCTCTATATAATCTCATCTTTTAAATGGCCAACTGCAGCCAAGGCTATTAGTTTTGTATCTGAACTATGGAGTCTTTGGGTGGTGTAAATGGTTAATGAGCTCAACAGCTAACCAAAAGTTTGGAGGTTTGAGTCCACCTAGAGGTGCCTCAGAGGAAAGGCCTGGTGACTCGAGGGCACCTGGTTTATCTTATAGATTGTGATCCTTCCCTCTGTTAAAAACAATATTAAGCTAATAATAGAAATTGATTGAAGTTTATTGAATATACAACTTGCAAATTAAGGTAGCATTTTGTCCAGAGTGTCAGAAATGTCCTGAAGATGAGCAGAACTTCCAAAATTCTTAACGGCATTGCCACAGAAAAAAGGATGGGAACAGAACATAAGCAAATCTGTGGTCAGGGAGGATTTTCATACAGCACCATTTTGAAGAGCAATTAAAAAAAATTACTAATTTACCCTAAACATGGTTCTCAGTCTGACCTTTGGAGTCTGTTTCCCTGTAACTGACTTCTTCTTCAAAAGAGCAAAATCCCCAAGGCAAAACAGTCTTACTAGCTTATCTAGACCATCTTTTGACTCCGAAGTGGCATTTAGGAACCAGTTTTTTCAAGGCTCAAAGTGCAAAAGGACATCAAAGGGCATTGGCCTGTGTGGGTTACCTCAACTTCCATGAAAGTCAGAAATCTAGATTCCAGGAGAATTAAAACAATTTTGTCACCTCCATCTTTCCTCTCTTTCTCCTTTTTTTCCGTCTCTCCTTCTTTCTGTCCTTCCACAAGTATTTAATGAACACTTTTGAGTTTTTTTCTGTATTCCAGGTGGCAGGCATACAATGATGAACGAGACAGGCATAAAAAACAGCAAAAAAACAAACCCATTGCCATCGAGTCAATTCCGACTCATAGTGACCCTTTGGGACAGAGTGGAACTGCCCCACAGAGTTTCCAAGGTGCTCCTGGTGGATTCAAACTGCCTCCCTTTTGGTTAGCAGCTGTCACACTTAACCACTATGCCACCAGGGTTTCCAAGCAGGTATAGTTGCCACTATTATAGAGCTTAAGTTAAGTGAAGATGATAGAACAGCTACCTGGACCCTGCTCCTACTTTGGTATCCAGAGTCATGGGACAAATAAGTTAAGGCATTTGTGTCAGCATCAGAATCTTACGGTGTACAACATAAATAGTGATACAGACCAAACCTGAAACCAAAGAAAGAAGAATTGATAAACTCCAGAATAACAACCTGACCCAAGCCATGGTGTTTTCAATCGCCTCCTATGCATGCAAAAGCTGGGTGATGAATAAGGAAGACCAAAGAAGAATCGATGCCTTCGAATTACGGTGTTGGCGAAGAATACCGAATATATCATGGACTGTCAAAAGAATGAACAAATCTGTCCTGGAAGAAGTACAACCAGACTGTTCCTTAGAAGCAAAGATGGTGAGACCATGTCTCATATACTTTGGACATGTTATCAGGAGGAATCAGTCCCTGGAGAAGAACATCATGCTTGGTAAAGTAGAGGGTCAGCAAAAAAGAGGAAGACCCTTATTGAGATGGGTTGACACAGTGGATGCAGCAATGGGCTCAAGCATAACAACGATAGTGAGGGTGGCACAGGACCAGGCAGTGTTCTGTTCTATTGTACATAGGGTTGCTGTGAATCAGAACCAACTCGATGGCACCTAACAACAATAGAATAACATCTCCCTCCAGTCCGCTCTCAACCACCCCACCCAACTCCCACTGCAATGTTGTAACCACGTAATTTTCCAGAAGAGTCAGAACATTGCTATCCTATTTTCCCTGTGTCCTGAGAGCTCTCAGCTTGTCCTTTAATATCTTAAAGAGGTCCTGCTCAGGATCCCTGGGGTCCTGTGCCTGAACTTGAAAATCCTAAAACATCTATGCTATGTACACTTTATAAGTCACCAGAGGTTTGCTCAGTGTCCACCAGAGTGCATGACACATGGTAGCTGATTGGCAACTTCTGATGAGTGAACGGGTGCACAACGAGGCTGGAGAAGTAAGCAGAGACAGGTCCCGCGTCTTAGAAAGCAACAGCAGCTGCTTCTGCACAGACAGCAGAAAACGACAGGCCACTGAAATCAAAGTATGCATTTTTGGAGGCATATAAACGACGGAAACATAGGGCAAAAAAATCTCTACAAATTGGATTCTTGTTCCTATTATCAAGATTTCAAGGAGTAAAAATGATAGTTTGCTTTAAGCTCAATAGACTTCATACTCTAAGAAATCTACTGTCTTAACTACATCTTTCCAATCGTGCTGGGTAAACGTGGGAATTGCCCATTAAAAAAAAAAAAATAGAAAGTAAAAAAGGTATTGAATGAACCTGAAATCCAGCCTTTGTCTATTTGGATGCCATTAACTTGGCAACTGAACATTTATCTGGATAATGTAATCAGTGTAGAGAGTCAGTCTAGGGAAGTCAGGCCCATGTTTTCTATAGTAAGGTTTTTGGCTTTTAATTTCTATTTTTATTTGTTTTATTGTGCTTTAGGTGAAAGTTTACAGCTTAAGTTAATTTCTCATTCAAAAATTTATGCACATATTGTTTTGTGACATTGTTTGCAATCCCCACAATGTGAGAGCACACTCCCCCTTTCCACCCAGGTTCCCTGTGTCCATTCATCCAGTTTCTGTCCATTCCTGCCTTCTAGTCTTGCTTTTGGACAGAAGTTTGGCTTTTAGTTTTCAGAGAACTACTTCTACTCTCCTTGTAGTGGTTTGGTTTGGTCAAAAATTTGTTTTCTGGATGGAAAGATAGCCCCATCATTGGAAATGTTTTGGTAAAGGTCTAACAGTTATAAGATGGAGAGATGATAGATGGAGATAGATAGATGGCAGCTGTCCAGTCGACTCTGACTCATGGCAACCTCATGGACAACCGAATGAAATGCTCAGTCCTGCAGCATCCTTACATCTCCAGCATGTTCAGGCTTATTGTGCCAACAATGACTCTCACTCCCTTGATGGTCCTCTACGTCACCAAGTATGATGTCCTCCTCCAGCAATTGATCCCTCCTGATAATGTGTCCAAAACAATCAAGGCAGGCAGTGTTCTATTGTGATCAATAAGGTTTTCATTGGCTTATTTTCAGAAGTAGATCGCCAGACCTTTCTTCCTAGTCTGTCTTAGCCTGGAAGTTCTGCTGAAACCTGTCTACCACATAGCTTCCAGCATCACAGCAATACACAAGCCACTGATATTTACTGAACACTGACTGTGTGCCAGTCATGTCTAAGTACTTTGTATGTAGAATCTCATTTAGTCCTCTGGATAATCCTAGATGATTACATTCAGTGCCTTGTCAAGGTCACATGGTGACTAGGGAGTGGTAAAAGTGGGTTTTGAGCTTAGACTGTCTCCAGGACCTAGGGTCTTCATCCTGTGCAGCTCCCTGTAGTTGGCTGAATTGTGTTCGAAAAGATATGTTCGAAAGTCCTAACCCCTGGTACCTGTGAATATGACTTTATTTGGAAATAGGGTCTTTGCAGATGTAATTAGCTTAGGTTCTTGAGATAAAGTCATTCTGGATTTAGTTGTTGTTGTTAGGTGTTGTTGAGTTGGTTCCGACTCAATAGTGACTCTATGTACAACAGAACCAAACACTGCCCAGTTTTGCACCTTCCTCACAATCATCACTATTTGAGCTCTTTGTTGGATTTAGGGTAGGCCCTAAGTCCAATGACTGGTGTCCATATAAGAACAGGAGAGGAAACAGAGAGACACAGGGAGAAGAGGGCCATGCAAAGATGGAAATAGAGGTTGGAGTTATGTTGCCACAAGTCAAGGAACGTCAGGAGCCACCAGAAGCCAGGAGAGGCAAGGGAAGACCCTCCTCTAGTATCTCTGGAGGGAGAGTAACCCTGTGGACATTTGATTTCAGACTCTGGCCTGCAGAACTGTAAGAGAATAGATTTCTGTTGTTCTAGCTCAGCCCATTTGTGATACTTACTATGGCGGCCCAAAGAAACTAGTGCATTCCCCAATAAGGAGACAGTCAATAAACACTACATGAATCGGTGAATAAGTGAATGACTCAGGGACTTAGTCAGTGGCAATCGATTTTCTAGATCAAACAGTAAAATTTTACTAGAGTATTAAGACTGGATCTTGCCAGCTGAGTAAACTGACATATGGAGAGGTGAAAACCCACCCAGTGTCCTGCAGTGAGCTAAGAACCCACACTTCCTGACTCTCACTTCTTTCTACCCACCAACCAGTTTTGCTGTAATTATGTCATCAGAGTCTAAGGCAACCTAAAAAAAAAAAAAATTAAATCTGAACTGTGTGAAAGCATCGTAATAAAGGTGGGATAGAAGTAGGCTGGGCATTGTAACCGTTAAGCTAAAAAATAAAGAGGTACAATTAAGAATCTCTTAACTCTAGTGTCGGTTGCAAAAGTTCTCCCACAGGCTTGAAGGTTGCAGAGTGGGATGCTGATGTGTCAACCTTTGCCTCCTCTTCACTTATCTCTTCCAATTTTATGTTTTATTCTTGTAGGGGAACATGTCCCGAACTTCTCCACCTCTCTGCCTTTGCCCACGCTATACCCACTCTTAGCCTCCATAGCTGCAAATCCAAACCCTACTATTCTTTAAGACTTAACTCAAATGCCAACTCTTCCTTGACCCCCTGAGCACTACTAACCTGTGTTCCCATAGCAATTATAGACTTAACACCTTCTGACTAGCAAATAGTCATTTGTACATGGGTCTTAGCTTCCTCCATTGCTGTAAAGGCAATGAGGACAGACATGACAGCAACGTCACGTAGTAAAAAGATCCCTGGATAGGTGAGAAGACCTAAATCTGGTTCTGGCTACACCTTGTACTAGCCATGGAGCCATGGATTTCCCAGCCAAAACCAAACTCATTGCCAATGAGTGGATTCCAGCCATGGTGACCTCAAGTGTTACAGAGTAAAACTGCCCCATAGGGTTTTTTTTTTTTTTACTGTAATCTTTACAGAAACAGATCACCAGGTCTTTCTTCTGCAGTGCCACTGGGTAGGTTCAAACCACCCACCTTTAAGTTCATAGTTGAATGCAAACCACTTGTTCCACTCAGGAGCCTGGGTCATGGATTAAGTTCCCCTTAATTTCCCTGTTTTTAAACCATGCAGTTTAAAATCAGAAAAGGTGTGTCAGGATTGTAACCTTTCACCACACTTACTTAATCTGTATGCAGAACAAATAATCAGAGAAGCTAAACAAATGAAGAAGAATGCAGCATCAGGATTAGAGGAAGACTCATTAACAACCTACGATATGCAGATGACACAACATTGCTTGCTGAAAGTGAAGACTTGAAGTACTTACTGATGAAGATCAAAGACTACAGCCTTCTGCATGGATTACACCTCAACATACAGAAAACAAAAACCCTCAAAAAATGGAGAAAATATTGAAATTGTCAAGGATTTAATTTTACTTGAATCCACAATCACCACTCATGGAATCCACAATCAAGAAATCAAACAACCCATTGTACTGGACAAATCTGCCGCAAAAGACATTTTTAAAATGTTTAAAGGCAAACTTGTCACCTTGAGGACTAGTGTGCACCTGACCCAAGCCATGGTGTTATTAATCGCCTTGTGTGCATGCAAAAGCTGGACAATGAATAAGGAAGATCGAAGAAGAGTTGTTACCTTTGAATTGTGGTGTTGGCGAAGAATAGTGAATATATCATGGACTGCCAGAAGAACAAACAAATCTGTCTTGGAAGAAGTACAGCCAGATGGGGGTCAGGGGACCATGGTTTCAGGGGACATGTAGGTCAATTGGCATAACAAAGTTTATTAAGAAAATGTTCTGCATCCCACTTTGGTGAGTAGCATTTGGGGTCTTAAAAGCTAGCATGTAGGCATCTAAGGTGCATCGATTAGTCCCAACCCACCCGCAGCAAAGGAGAATGAGGAACATCAAAGACACAAAGAAAATATGAGCCCAAGAGACAGAAAGGGCCATATAAACCATAGATTCCATTAGCCTGAGGTCAGAAGAACTAGATGGTTCCTGGCTACCACCAATGGCTGCCCTGAAAAAGTGGGGAGCAGAACTCAAATCCTAGTAAAAAGACCAGACTTAATGGTCTGAGGCTAAAGGGGCCCTGGGAGACATGGGCCCCAGATTCTCTGTTAGCTCAAAACTAAACCATTCCTGAAGCCGACTCTTCAGACAGATTAGACTGGACTATAGGACTCAACGAGAGTGGGTTTTTTTTTGGATAGGACATAAAATGATACTCGTGAGGAGTGTGCTTCTTAGCTCAAGTAGATTAAAAAAAAAAATTTTTTTTTTAGATACATGAGACTAAATGGGCAGCTCCTGTCCAGAGGCAAAATGAGATGGCAGAGAGGGACAGGAGCTGGTTGAATGGACACAGGAAATCTGGGGTGGAAAGAAGGAGTGTGCTGCCACATTATAGGGAGAGCAACCAGGGTCACATAACAGTGTGTATATAATTATTTTGTATGAGAAACTAACTTGAGCTATAAACTTTCACTTAAAGCACAATTAAAAAAAAAAAAGCCAGAATGCTCCTTGGAAGCAAAAATGGCAAGACTTTGTCTCATGTACTTTGAATATGTTATCAGCAGGGGCCAGTCCAAGAAGAAGGGCATCATGCTTTGTAAAGGAGAAGGTCATTGAACAAGAAGAAGACCCTCAACAAGAGGGATTGAAACAGTGGCTGCAACAATGACCTCAAACACAGAAATGGTTGTGAGGATGACACAGAACTGGGCAGTGTTTTGTTCTGTTGTATATGGGTTCACCATGAGCCAGAACTGACTCTCGATGGCACCGAACGAAAACAATTTCTTTGAGCCTTGGTCTCTCCATTCATTCATCCATACAATCTTCGGTATTTTGTGAGTAACTAATATGTTCCAGGTACTAATCTTAGTGCTGGAAAATGAAGGAAAAAGAAAGATTAAGAACCTACACTGATAGAAATTATAGATGAGATTGAGAAAGACATAATAAAAAAGTAACAAATGGAAAACTATCAGGTAGTGATAAGTACTATGAAGAAACAAAAAGTGGGTTTGGAGGGATAAGGTGTGAAGAGATTAGGGGTTCAGAGGAAGATTCATGGAGAAAACTATGCAGTAACTGGAACCTGAGCCACCAAAAGATCTGGAGGAAACTCACTCCCAGCAGAGGGAGGAGCAATGGTCCCAGGGTGGAACCTACCTTGGCATGTTCAAGGAATAGAAAGGGCAGTATAACTAGATCAAAGTGTAATGGGATAAGGCATTAATTTGAAGGGGTGACAGCATAGATCCCGAGGAATCTGCTAGGCCATGGAAAGGATTTTGAATTTTATTCTAACAGTGATGGTGAGTAATTGCTGAGTTCTAAAAAAAAAAAAAAAAAAAAAAAATTTTTTTTTAAACAGGGTAGTGTCATAATCTGATTTGCTTTTTAATATGATCACTCTGACTGCTAAAAGGAGCATGAATAGGGAAGCGAGGAGACCATTTAGAGGTGACTGTAGTGGCCCACTGAGAGATGGTAGTCTGATATTCGGGTGACCAGGTTAAGTGTACACTTTGGAAGTAGAGATGACAAGATGGAATGAAAGTTGGGGTTGGAGTAAATGAAAAAGAGTCACTCAAGGATTACTCCTGTCAACGAGAAATTATACTCACTCTGTTAAAGTAAAAGCAAAGAGATTTATTAAGGATAATACAATTTACAAATTGGGGAAACACAGGGCAGAGAAGACTCTACAAAGTGCTCCAACATTCTGACGGAGAAGCAGGCCTTTTATATGGTGAAATGGGGATGGTAAATGCAGGATAGCACATGCCCTATAAGTAAAATGGGGAGGAGCAGGGAGAGACATCAACACCATAATCTCTCTGAACATCAGCAAATACAGGAGGGGCAGTGAGAGCAAACCACTCCTGGAACAGCCACACACATATCCTCGCCCTTATTTGCTGTGAGGGGTTACAATTTAGGGAAGTCCTGGGTTGCATTCTCAGGACTGCAGAGGCAGGGGCTTTGGTCAAGCTAAAGTCTGATTCAGAATGGAGTCTAGTTAACAATATGGAGTTTGACTCAAACTGGGGTTAGCTATCCTGCTCCAGCCAGGTGCCTCAATTTGGAGCATTCTAACACATTCCTAAATGTTTTTTACTTGAGGCAATTGAAGTGCCCTTTATTGAATGGAGACTAACTCCACTCCTCTCAGATTTGTAAATTCTATTTTTATGAGGGACTAGAAGTGATTAAGAATTTGAGCTCTGGAGGCACAGCTGGGTTTGAATCCAGTGGCTCTGCCACTTTCCAGTTGTGTGTGTCCCCGGCAAGTTTCTTAACCCCTTTATGCTTCAGTTTCCTCTACTAAAAAACGAGAAATACAGAACGTTTGTTATTGTGAGGATTTAATGAGATAAGGCACGTAAAGTGCTTAGCACTATTCCTCGGACATTTTGCATTTAAAAATGGTCAGTAGTGGTAGTCGTTACTATATATATATAACATTTTTTCAGTATATTTCCCTTAGAGGAGTATCCCAGCTCTTTGACTCTCAGTGCCTCTGTTGCTCTCTTTGGTCCCCCTGAACTCCCTAGTATAGAGCTTGGCCTAGGCCACCTTCTTTCTCATAATATTCTGTTACCCCTTATCAAAATTTGCTTCACTTATGCTCATCTCTGACAGTCTTGGCCCTCATTATCAGCTCTATGTGTGCAACTTTAGAAGAGGCTTCCTTGTGTAGGGCCGCTATTAGTTGGAATCAACTCAACGGCAAACAACAACAACCATGTATAATGGAAAACTTACTGGATTTGGAGTCAAAATATCTCATTCACTAAGACACAAGCTAGAACTTCAGATTTTGATATGGCAAAAAATTTTATAGCAAATTCTTCTGAATATGAAAAGTTGAAATTTCAAAGAATTTATGAAAAATTTTATTGGGCTAAGGTAAGAGCTGTCATTTACCACTCTCACCTCTCTTAAGAATGGGCTAGTAGCACAACCTTGAGATCAAATGAGACCAAAATGGGCCTATGAACTAGAACCTAAGGCAATGCTTTTTGCTTAGTGGGCACTGAACAAATACCTACTAAATTGAGTTGAAATCCTTAGTATCTCTTTGCACTGCACAATTGAATGATGATTGAGGAATAGGTTGTTGTTGTTAGGTGCTGTTGAGTCGATTCCTACTCATAGCGATCCTATGTGCAACAACAGAACGAAACACTGCCCAGCCCTGGACCATCCTCACAATAGCTGCTATGTTTCAGTTCATTATTGCAGCCACTGTATCAAACCATCTCTTCGAGGGTCTTCCTCTTTTTCTCTGACCCTCTACCTTACCAAGCGTAATGGCCTTCTCTAGGGTCTGGCCCCTCTTGATAACATGTCCAAACTACGTGAGACAAAGTCTTGCCATCCTTGTTTTCAAGGAGCACTCTGGCTGTACTTCTTCCAAGACAGACTTATTCCTTCTTCTGGCAGTCCATGGTATATTCAATATTATTTGCTAGGCATATTCAAACAAGTAGGTAGACTTCATTTGTACTAAGTAGCAGGACAAACTTTATCCTCTTGCTCTATAATTTTAATTTTCACAAAGTCTTGAGTCAACATTATTTAATATAACAGACCTAGATCTTTTGGCATATTCCCTGTGATGAATTACTTGTGTGCATAATTTACGATAATTTTTACTGTCATGAAAGAAAAATTGGTAATTAAATGAAGCTCTACCATTTATCACGCCTTTGAGATTTGGTCAGCATGAGTGACAGTTAAGCCTTTTCCTTGTAACTAAAGCTCTGCTTACTGCTCCCAGCTCAGTTCCCACCATGGTTTAGTGATTGTACCATATCTATGACAATTAGGCACAATTCTTGGAAGTGAAATGGGGCTTGGAACAAAATTGGAAACTCTGAAATGTTCAGTCAAAAATGTAAATGGCTTCTTGTGATAACCACCAAGGGTGGAGAACGATGGGCAAGTGCCTTACCTAATTAGGAAATACTTTTTACTGCTATAAAGTCTCTAGATTTAAAATTAAGACTGGTTGTCAACCTATGGGAATTGGTTGAGTCATGTGGAATTCTAATACAATAGGACCTGGATTTTGTCTTCTATATTTAGTCCCACTCAAATTAATTCTTTTCTATTTTTACATGCATACAACTCAACTTAGCAACTGGTAATTACTGGGTAGGATGAGAGACATCTAGGGCTTTTCTTAGATTGCAAAAAGGGCCTCGTCTACAGAATTATGTTTCTCAACTAATAAGTCCTAATATGGTCCAAACTCGAATTTGACGCTTTAAAATATTGCTGAGTTCCACACAGAAAAAGACTGAGCTTTCATGGCCACTCACCATCCCCTTAACCTTGATCTGCCATCTTGAAAACCATGTTATTTGTTATGGCAGTTCAGATCCATTTTAGAATGATTCAAGTGCCTTAATAACAATTTTAAAATATTCTGGTGACTACAAGTGGGAGAAAATTCATTGCACATGTCTTGGTTACACTAATGGGTCTTTAGCCTTATTTCATATATGAAAGGTCATATATCTTACATGAAACTGAGATTCTCATGCATTCTGTCTATTATAGTAAGATAGTAAATAGGCTCTAGACATGGAAATGTATAATAATATCTTTTTGAAAGAACAAAGCATGCTTTTCTATATTAGCAACATTCTTCAGCATAATTTAGGGTATTTCATGAAGTGTCTACTTAGTCGTTAGCCATTTAGACTTCACAGTAAAGCTGTCATTTAAAAGCAACAATGAATTATCAAATGAAGGAAATGTGTAGGCCGTGATAATATTGCCAGTATACAATAATAGCTCTTTATGAAAGCTTTCAATGGAGCAATATGCAATATTTATTTATGTTCCAATCCCCGCATGTTTTTTAAATAAATGAATCTAGACCACATGGGCAGACTACATCCAAAAAAAAAAAAAAAAATCATGTAGACTTTTTTTGCAACAAGACTGTTTTTCTTTAGAGTTTAATCTAATTATTTACTCAGGTTAGATAGTGATCTTTTACCACCATATCCTAAATATCTGTGGCAAAATCTTAAATTTGATGGTATCATGCAGACAAAGGATAGAAATACACAATACTGTAATCCTAAAATCAAGGGACACCACCATCTCGTCTTTAGATTGGCCAAGGAGAGAACAGAAAAGCTTTAGTATTAGAGATAAAATTTTATTATTCAGTCAAATGAATATGCTATTTGCTCTTCACACAGATTTTACATTACTTGTTTAAAAGATTGGGACTAGCATTGTTGAACAGACTTAAACTTGAGAACAAAAGCTGTCTTACTGAGCATATAATAATAATTAAATCCTATACCCGGAGGCATGGAGCAAACCATGAAGAATAGCAAGAAAGGGTTTTAAGGAGAAAATAGTCACTGAAAATGGACAATGTTCATGGAATATATTCATAGACTATTCACGTAATATTTTCATGAATGTGGAAAATATTTATTGAAAATAGGCTAACTCAATTCCATATTAAATCATTAGTGAATCTCATTGGAAGCATATTCTGTTTTTTTTCCTTTCTTGTTGGGAAGCCTTATCAACCTTAGTTTCTAAGCCCCTTAAAATGGACTAAGTCTCACCTTGTGGTACATTTCACCTAAAGACTCCTAACGTCTTCACTGACAAAGACATTTTATGTTCCTGAGATGTGTATGCATATATCCTTAACTCAGGTTCACAACCCTTACAATGTTTGTCAGACTACTCAACCAGCCAGAAGGAAATCCCATTTCCAATAAGCTTCTTTTTTCCTAGCCCTAAGTTCCTGGTGCCCTCCTGCTACCTGTGCCACCTGGGTCTTCTCACTTCGATGGTCTTGTCAATAAACCCCAGTACTATCGTGCAGACTAGCAAGGTATCCAGGTCTGTTGCCTTGGTTGTCAGATGAACCTGGCTTCAAATCCTGGCCCGGCCACGTTTGAGCTTGAGGGGCTCTGGACAAGTTGCTTGAATCTCTGACTTCTGGACGAGCTTTTGTTTCATGCTCTAGCTACACTGGTCTTTTAAATCCTTCTTCCCACAAGACCTGCGCAGGTGCTGTTCTTTCTACCTGGCACACTCTTGCCCCTTCCTCTCTGTGGTCCCCAACCCCGTTCTTCTGGCTAGGAAGAGAGTGTCTCTTCCTTAGAGAAGCTTCTCGGACCTTCCAGATGAGGTCAACTCATCTAGTATAAGTTTTTACTATACCCATAGCTCTCAGTGCACCTGTACATTTATTGATTGATTATCTGACTGATATATCTGTTCTCTAGGCTGAATGTTCTACTAAATCTATCAAAGGACGTAGCTTGTAGTAAATGCTCAGTAAATACGTGTCTTATGCTTGAATGAACGGGAATATTCTCCCACCTTCAGTGCTTCTTCTTCTCTAATCTCAACTGGAAAACAAATAATTGGAGCCAAGCTGTCCATCTTTTCTTCTTCTTGAATATGTGACCTGTATCCTGGAAATGGTAGAGTTTGAAAAAGAAAAGAAAAACATACAAAGCCTCCCAAGATTTTCAAAATAGAGATAATAAAGCAAAAGAAAAGTGACTTTTTTTCTTCCTTTGCATAGAAACAGTTGAGAGTAAAATGATTAAAGGAGAAGGTAGATAGATTAAATTATAGTGACTGCCAAGAAGATGCCAATCAAAAGTTTTTTTTGTTTGTTTGTTTTAAGAAGGAGCTAGAATAAAAAAAAAAAAACAATAAATCTAACAGGATCGTGAGTTTTGATGAGAAAATGTATGGGGAAAGAACCAATGCTTCATTATCTTTCCGTAGTTTTTAATTTGGTTTAACATCCTATCTCAGTTGCTGTGTCTTAGAAGAATGTGTTTTTGGAAGTTGCTGATGTTCCTTTTATAGGAATGATAGTATCATCAAGAGACTGTGTGGCTCACTAGTGTGAAGTGTGGGATTTGCAGCCAAACTATGCGTGTCCTGGCTAGCTCTGCCACTTACTAGCTATGTGACCCTAGGGAAGTTACTTACCTCCCTGAAACCTACTTTCCTCATCCATTAAATGGAATAAGGAAAGCAACTATCTCATGGAATTATCGTGAGGAACCAGTGAGATAACACAGGAAAGTCTTAGCACAGTGCCTGCACATAAAAAAATAGTAGACACTAAATGAGTATTGACTGTCATTTTTATGGCACTGTATGGAGTGCCTGCCAGTTTGTCGTACTGTGGGGGCTTGCGTGTTGCTGTGATGCTGGAAGCTATGTCAACAGTATTCAGATACCAGTAGGGTCACCCATGATGGACAGGTTTCAACTGAGCTTACAGACTAAGACAGACTAAGAAGAGGGACCCGGCAGTCTACTTCTGAAAAGAATTAGCCAGTGAAAATCTTATCAATAGCAGCGGAACATTGCCTGATATAACACTGGAAGATGAGCCCCTCAGGTTGGAAGGCACTCAAAAGATGACTGGGGAAGAGCTGCCTCCTCAGAGTAGAGTTGACCTTAATGACGTGGATGGAGCCAAGCTTTCAGGACCTTCATTTGCTGATGTGGCACAACTCAAAATGAGAAGAAATAGCTGCAAACATCCATTAATAATTGAAACGTGGAATGTATGAAGTATGAATCTAAGAAAATTAGAAATTGTCAAAAATGAAATGGAATGCATGAAGATCGATATACTGGGCATTAGTGAGCTGAAATGGACGGGTATTGGCCATTTTGAATTAGACAATCACATAGTCTACTATGCCAGGAATGACAACTCGAAGAGGAATGGCATTGTATTCATTGTTAACAAGAACATTTCAAGATCTATCCTGAAGTACAATGCTGTCAGTGATTGGATAATATCCATACGCCTACGAGGAAGACCAGTTAATATGACTATTATTCAAATTTATGCACCAACCACTAAGGCCAAAAATGAAGAAATTGAAGACTTTTCTCAGCTTCTGCAGTCTGAAATTGATTGAACATGCAATCAGGATGCTCTGATAATTACTGGTGATTGGAATGCGAAAGTTGGAAACAAAGAAGAAGGATCCGTAGTTGGAAAATATGGTTTTGGTGGTAGAAACGATGGTGGAGATGGCATGATAGAATTTTGCAAGCTCAATGACTTCTTCATTGCAAATACCTTTTTTCACCAATATAAATGGCGATTAAACACATGAACCTCACCAGATGGAATACACAGGAATCAAATCAACTACATCTGTGGAAAGAGATGACGGAAAAGCTCAATATCATCAGTCAGAACAAGGCCAGGGGCTGACTGTGGAACAAACCATCGGTTGCTCACATGCCAGTTCAAGTTGAACTGAAGAAAATTAGAACAAGTCCATAAGAGCCAAAGAACAACCTTGAGTATATCATACCTGAATTTAGAGAGCACCTCAAGAATAAATTTGATGTGTTAAACACTAATGACCAAAGGCCAGACAAGTTGTGGAATGACATAAAGGACATCATACATGAAGAAAGCCAGATGTCATTAAAAAGATAGGAAAGAAAGAAAAGACCAAAATGGTTGTCAGAAGAGACTCTGAAGCTTGCCGTTGAACATCAAGTGGCTAAAGTGAAAGGAAGAAATGATGAAGTCAAAGTACTGAACAGAAGATTTCAAAGGGTGGCTTCAGAAGACAAAGTATTATAATGACATGTGCAAAGACCTGGAGGCAGAAAACCAAAAGGGAAGAACACACTTGGCATTTTTCAAGCTGAAAGAACTGAAGAAAAAATTCAAGCTTTGAGTTGCAATGGTGAAGGATTCTATGGGGAAAATATTAAACCATGCAGGAAGCATCAAAAGAAGGAATACACAGAGTCATTATACCAAAAAGAATTGGATGACTTTCAGCCATTTCAAGAGGTAGCATATGATCAGGAACTGCTGACCCTTTGGTTAGCAGCCATAGCACTTGATCACCACCAGGGTTTCCAAGCAAAGTAATAATAACTATCATTTATCGAGCACCTACTGCATACCAATTATCATCCTAGGCACCTCGTATGTATAATATCTAAGATTCATAGAAGACAGTTTTTTTTTAAAACCCATTTTCCTAGATGAGAAGAGTAAGGTTCAGAGAAGTTATGTGACTTTTACATAAGGTAACACAACTAACTAGTTAGTGAAGGCACTTGACTGCTAACCCGGTCTGTCTGAGGTCAAATCCTGAGCTCTTTTTTCTACAGTATCTTTCCTCACCTCAAATGCACTTGGTTGTGGATTTCTATGCCTGGATTGGATGACCACCATGATTGCCAATGACTCCCCCTTAAGCTAAAAGTCAGCTATCTTCCCTTCAAAGCATAGACCTTTGAGTAACTAGAAAATATATTACATTGGCTTCCATTTAGGAAGGTAAAATAGCACAGCATTTTATTAAAGTCATGAGTCTTAAAATAAAAAAACAACTCAGAATAGCCCCTAAATATCATTTTTGTATGGCTACTTGGAAATCGGGCAATTATCACATGATTACTCAGGCTGGTAATGAAATTAAGACACGGTTTCATCAAAATAGCATATGCAATTTTACAGCCGCAACAGAATTGGTGTAAATATGAGCAGATGTGTCTGAATCTCTTGGACTTATAAATACAGAAATATTGTTCCCATTTGTGGTAAAAGATTCTTCACTCTGGATACAGGAACAGTACATACAGCTCCAGGCCCTAGTGATGACAGAGAGGATGGGGGTCACAACCAAGAGGTCCCCTCATTCTCTGCAGCTTCCAACATTCTTACCTGAGAAGCTGAGATAAAATTGTGATATACATATTGAGCCAAGCACGGGAATTTTCTTATCCAGATAATGTGTTGATTTTCCTTCCTAGGAAAAGAAGCAAAGCCACTGTAATTATGTTTTGGGTTCAAAATGCAGGCAGGTTTTTGGCTCTAGTTCTATTACAAATGAAAGGTAGCTTTGTAAAGTTCAAACAGCTTATCCAGAAGTATCCTTTGCTTTTATCCCCCTGAAACTTGTCTCTGCAAAAGATAGAGCAGCTGAGCTATCAGTGATAAGACCCCTCCCCTCTTCTTCTTTGGCAGAGAGAGAGAGAGAGAGCTCTGAGTCCCTGATGTAAGGACCCCGAATGGGAGGCACCAGGAATAATGCGTTTCTGCTCAGAAAGGCGGGCAGAGTAGTGGTTAGGACAGTGCAGGCTCAAAGCAGTGCGGGGTGAGTAACTTCTTCATCTTCTTTTCTCATCTATAAAATGGCATCGTTTGCATCTAGCACATAAAGGGCACTGGAGAAACACTGGCCATCGTTATGGGGATGGACTGGGGGGAAGGATAGTAAAAGGTCAAGTCCTGACCGCAGACCATCCCTGCTGCAGGTGTTCCATCCACCCCCTCTTGGAGGCCCCTTCTACTCCCTCACGAGCAGGAGTCTGGCAGAAGACCAGAGCAGCTGAGTCATCCTCAAGTAGGAGTTCTTTATCGCAGCCGCCATCGGATGTTCTGTAGTGGAAAATATCCAGGGCTTAAAGCACCCATCCTGAGTGCAGGGGTGGGAGGATGGGGCTGCTTCCTTCTCATCCCCAAACCCCAAAATAAGACCCTTTCCCTCTGTTATGTCTGAAGTAAGAGGAGCTAAGTCAGTGGCCTGCGGGAAGTAGGCTGCCAAGGCTAACACAAACTAAAACCTGTTGCCATTGAGTCAATTCCGACTCATAGAGTCCCTATAGGACAGAGTAGAACTGCCCCATAGGGTTTCCAAGGAGCAGCTGATGGGTTTGAACTCCCAAACTTTTGGTTAGCAGCCTGAGTTTTAACCATCGGGCCACCAGGGCTCCACTATATCTTTACTGTCTATCAAACGCCGTGCCCAGCGATATCCAGAAATTTTGCAGGATTGTGCCTTCTCAGTTCTTCTTTTTCCCAATTGTCTTGGACACCAGGGCAGGCAGAGCTGTCTCGCTGTTGGGACAGACAGCAGAGGGGTCGCCTGGGACTCCGCACTGTGACTGTGACGAGCCAAACTCAGAGAAGGGGCCCCAGCTCCCCTTGTTGTTTCCTCCTGGAGAGAAGTTGTGGGCCTGGGCAGAAACAAACCACAGTCTTTATTATTGTTACTGACCTTGAGAGATGGAGTTCTCACTCTTCTTTTGTAAAATCATAAAAATCAAGCAAGCAGAGTTTCTAAGCCACAAAGGACCTTGAGCAAGGAATTTGTGAAAGCAACATGTGTACCTTTTTGCTGATATTTGGTCTACCTTCAAGTAAAGGGCATGTAGATTTTATTATGGCTTGCTTAAATATAAAGACGTCTCAAGAGAAAGTGTGAAAGGAGACTGCTAGGCCCTTGTAGGGAAATTTCTCAAGGGTGTATTGGGCTACTAAACAACAACAACAAAAAACCATTGCCGTCCAGTGAATTCCAACTCATAGCAACATATAGGACAGAGCAGAACTATCCCATAGCATTTCCAAGGAGTGCCTGGTGGATTCAAACTGCTGACCTTTTGGTTAGCAGTCATAATACTTACCCACTATGCCACCAGGGTTTCTAGTGGCATAGTAGTTAAGTGCTACAGCTGCTAACCAAGAAGTCGGCAGTTCAAATCCACCAGGCGCTCCTTGGAAACTCTATCAAGCAGCTCTACGCTGTCCTATAGGGTCGCTATGAGTCGGAATCGACTTGATGGCAGTGGGTTTGGGTTTTTTTTTGGTACTAGCTCTATCCTTTCAGGACAAAGTAGAACGTTCCAGTTTGAAATGTAGATCTAGTGTTATATGATGGCTCTATCCCAAGTTTAGAAATGAATTACTATGTGCACAAATTTCTGACTTCCCAGACTGTATTTCAGTACTGCATGTGACCAGACTTCGTGTCATTTAGAGACTGTTTCCTAGCTGTGGTTATTTCAGGACAGGGAGTAACAGGGCTCAAGGTTTCACTCAACAGCTTTGAGAAACATATAATATATGCCAGAGTCAGGAACCAACTGTGTAAAGTTAACTGATTCTCATTTGGCTGTAACACATTTTAGTTCCAATATATTTGTTCTGGTTATAATTTCAGTTACTGTGTCCAATAAGCAGGTCATTGTTCTATATGCTAAGTTGCCCAATTAAATCAATAATAAAATAAAATAAAATAAAAATCTAAGCAAGTTCTCCATTGACCTGTTGAAATTCTTTGAAAATCTTGTGAAAGCTATTAGCAGTACGCCTTGGTCAGATAAACCTGTTAATGCCTCTTCTGAAGCTCTTATCATTAGAAAATGATAGAAAAACATTTGGTTTTTATAGTGCAGCTGTATTTGTTACATATTGCTGTGTAAAAAATTACCCCAAAACTTAGAACAACAAATATTTATTATCTCACAGTTTTCAGTAGGTCAGGATCTGTGCATGGCTTAGCTGGGTGCCTGTTATGGATTGAACTGTGTCTCTCAAAAATATGTCCTGTAGGGGCAGGGGTTTGGGGACCATGGTTTCAGGGGACATCTATGTCAATTGGCATAATAAAATCTATTAAGAAAACATTCTGCATCCCACTTTGGAGAGTGGCGTCTGGGGTCTTAAACGCTAGCAAGCGGCCATCTAAGATGCATCAACTGGTCTCAACTCACCTGGATCAAAGGAGAACGAAGAACGCCAAGGACACAAGGTAATTACCAGCCCAAGAGACAGACAGGGCCACATAACCAGAGACTACCTCAGCCTGAGACCAGAAGAACTAGATGATGGCTACAACCCATGACTGCCCTGACAGGGAACACAACAGAGAACCCCTGAGGGAGCAGGAGAGCAGTGGGATGCAGATCCCAAATTCTCATAAGACCAGACTTAATGGTCTGACTGAGACTAGAAGGACACAGGTCGTGACCCCAGACCTTCTGTTGCCCCAGGACAGGAACCATTCCCAATGCCAACTCTTCAGACAGAGATTGGATTGGACAATGGGTTGGAGAGGGATGCTGGTGAGGAGTGAGCTTCTTGAATCAGGTGGACACTTCAGACTATGTTGGCATCTTCTGCCTGGAGGGGAGATGAGAGGATAGAGGGGGTTAGAAGCTGGGGAAATGGAAACGAAGAGAGAGTGGAGGGAGGGAGCGGGCTGTCTCATTGAGGGGAGCAACTGGGAGTATGTTGCAAGGTGTATATAAGTTTTTGTGTGAGAGACTGACTTGATTTGTAAACTTTCACTTAAAGCACAATAAAAATTAAAAAAAAAAAGTGATATAAATTCTAATTTCTATACCTGTGGTTAGGAGCCCAGGTGGCATAGTGGTCAAGAGCTTGGCTGCTAACCAATGGGTCTGCAGTTTGAATCCACCAGCTGCTCCTTAGAAACTCTGTGGGTTTCTACTCTGTCCTATATAGTTACTATGAGTCGAATCAACTCGATGACATTTGGGAATGGGCTGTCTTTGTTATGTTAATTATACAGGATTAGTGTAGGGTTTGTCTTCAATCAATCTCTTACAAGATATAAAAAGAGCAGATTAGGACAATTAAGCAGGCAGAGATGGGGGAAGATAGATGCCAAGCCTCATGAAGATCCCCAAAGAACCAGGAAACAGAAGCTGAAGTGATAAGGGCCTTCCCTCAGAGCTGAGAAAGCCTTTCCCTAGAGCCGTCGCTTTGAAGTTGGACTTCTAGCCTCCTAACCTGTAAGAAAATAAATTTCTGTTAAAGCCATCCGCCTATGGTTTTTCTGTATTGCAGCACTAGATAACTAATTGTCTCAGACTCAGAGTCTCCCACAGGCTTTCATCAAGGTGTCAGCTTGAGCTGCAGTCATCTCAAGGCTCCACTGAGGCTGCAGGATCCACTTTCATGCTTACTCACGTGGCTGTTGGCAGGCTTCAGTCTCTCACAGGCTGTTGGTCTGAGGGCCTCAATTCCTCACCTCATCACATGGGCCTTTCCACAGGGTAGCTCCGAAGATAACTATTTCTAGCATGAGAGCTTGAAAGAGGGGTGAGCAAGGCAATATTTTAGTCACCCAATCTTGGATTAAAGAAACCCTGGTAGCATAGTGGTTAAGGGCTACGGCTGCTAACCAAAAGGTCAGCAGTTCAAATCCATCAAGTACTCCTTGGGAACCGTATGGGGCAGTTCTACTCTATCCTATAGGGTCGCTATGAGTCGGAATCAACTCGACAGCAACAGGTTTAGTTTTTTTTTTAATCTTGGTTTGGGAACCCTGGTGGTATAGTAGTTAAGAGCTACAGCTGCTAACCCAAAGGTCAGTAGTTCAAATCCACCAGGCACTCCTTGGAAACTCTATGGGGCAATTCTACTTTGTCCTATAGGGTCACTATGAGTCAGAATCGACTGTAAGGCAGTGGGTTTGGTTTTTGGTTTTTTGTAATCTTGGATACCCTCAATGAAATGGATTAGCACAATAGCTTCAACAATGGACTCAAACATATCAACAATCATGAAGATGGTACAGGACCAGGCAACATTTTGTTCTGTTATCCCTAAGGTCACCGTGAGTCAGAGCTGACTTGAGGGCAACTGACAACAATAATCTCAAAGTGACATCTCATCACTTTGGTCATATTCTGTTCATTAGAAGTGAGTCATCAGGTTCAGCCTACACTCAAGGGAAGGGAATTACACACAGGTATGAATATCGGGAGATGGGGAGCACTGGGCTCATTTTAGAGGCTATCTACTATGGCAGCATACTTTGCAGGGATGGGTTGCCACACCACTCTATACAGGTCCCGGCACCCTACCCAAGGCTCTTGCAACTCTCTGAAGGATTTCTCTGGTCACAGAGTGTACCGGGCTCACAGTGGGACAAACCAGAAATATGGGGGAGTTAACACTAGGAACAGGCCACAACCAGTGAGGGATGGGAGTAGGTGAATCAAAATCCCATGACTCTGAGGCCCCTGATCTACACTGCCTTCCAGATGCCTGTGGCTAGATTGAGCTCCAGCTGCCCACTGCCATAACCTGCTCATGAAAGCACCCTGTATTAGCTTTCTTCCCTTCCACATTTCACTCTGGTAGTGTGGTGGTTAAGAGTTCAGCTGCTAACCAAAAGGTCAGCAGTTCAAATCCTCCAGCTGCTCCTTGGAAAACCTATGGGTTAATTCTCCTCTGTCCTACAGGGTCACCATGAGTTGGAATTCACTCGACAGCAGCGGTTTGTTTTTTTTTTTTTTGTTTTCTCCTGCATTGATGCTTCCTGGAACCACCTATCAACCTACTTAACTCTATTCCTTGTCTCATGGTCTGCTTCTATAGGAACTAATAAATATTAATAATTTCTCACGCATTATGGCAATACCAGGAGAAATTGCCAAACTCCAAGCTTGTAACTTTGTGGACTATCTATATTTATCTATCTGATATGTATGTTTGTGTGTATCATTCTGCCACTCAGCACATTCTGAAGGAAATATATGTAGATTTTTAACATTAGCATGCTCCAGAAACAGTAAGAAAACAGACACAAAGAGAAAAGGAAAGTTAACTATATAATGGAGTTCAAATAAAAATGAAAATTCTTCTTTTTTTTTTTTCTTGAGCAGTTATTTGATAACTCTGCTTCCATGTGAGTACCCATTAGGACCAACCCATTTCACTTCTGAAAAGACAGCGGGAAAGAAGCAGTCGAAGTAACCACTGGGATCACCATGCTCAGCAACTTTTCTGCCAAATCTGTCACCATATGGAGAACTCGTCTCGGATAGTCATGGCACTTTGAGCTCTAGGAATGAACGAACAAGGGATGGATGGACCCTGGTCTCAGCCAATTGGGTGGGTGCTGGATCCTAGAACATTCCTCAGTCCTTCAAGAGGCAGAAAGAGGTAAGAAGCTTTCATACTTCTTAAATTTTAACTAAGGATGTCAATGAGGAATGATGTGGTGGGTGTCCTCTTGAGTAACATAGCATAATTTGAGCCACGTTTCAGGGAAAGCAGTCATTTCAGGTAACATATCATCTTGGACCAACAATCTCCTAAATAGGGAATTTCTCTAATGGAAAATTTCCTACAAATATCCCATATACATTAATCAATTTAAGATGAGCCCATGACCACCATGCTTGCAAACTCAAAATAAATAAATACAAAAACTCATCATGAATTGAATCATGTCCCCCCCAAAATATCTGTCAACTTGACTAGGTCATGATTCCCAGTATTGTATGACTGTCTACCATTTTGTTATCTGATGTGATTTCCCCATGTGTTGTAAATCCTATCACTATAATGTAATGAGACAAGATAGATAATGTCTTAAACCAATCTCTTTTGAGACATAAAAGAGAGAAGCAAGCAGAGAGACATGGGGACCTCACCACCAAGAAAGCAGTACCAGGACCGCAGCGCATCCTTTGGACCTGAGGTTCCTGTGCTGAGATACTCCCAGACCAAGGGAAGACTGATGACAAGGACCTTCCTCCGGAGCTGACAGAGACAGAAAGCCTTCCCCTGGAACCGGCGCCCTGAATTCAGACTTCTAGCCTACTGGACTATGAGAGAATAAGCTTCTCTTTGTTAAAGCCATCCACTTGTGGTATTTCTGTTATAGGTGCACTAGATGACTGACACAACCGTCAACAACAACCACCACAACTACAAAACAATTCCAGCTACTTGACTTACTTCTTTCAGCAAAAGCTCTCCCCATGTCAAGCTAGCTGTGGTGAGAGCTGGAATTTTCAATGATGAGTACAAGCAACAGACAGACTCTTTGTGGAGTGCAGAATATTTGCTTTGTCACACTTGCTTGACTCAAAATGGCTGAAAGGATTTTCTTCAGATGTTTTAAAAGCACCCCTCCTTGAGTTGAGGTGGAACGTGAGACATTTCACATTAAAGAGGGTGGCTCTTTGTTGGAGGTGGCAGGTCCTCACCTATTGTGAAAATGCTTTTTCACCTGTACTTGGTGTTGCCACAAAAAAAGATTACTTGTGCGTGGAGACTCTTGGATTTATTCATGACTGTCCTACCTCCTTTACAGAGCATTTCAAATATGGAACAAAGAGCAAAAAGGGGAAAGAACGCTGCATGGCTGGAGCTGAGAAAACTGATAGCCAATTGTAGGAATAAGTATAAACTTTGGAGTCTGACAAATTTGGATTAGAAACCCAGCTGGTTATGTTCATACCTGCACAGCTTTAGCAACTCACTTAAACTTGCTGAGCCTTGGTTTTCTCATCTGTAAAATAGTGTCAATGAGACCTACTTCACAGGTTTGAGAATGAAAAAATGTGCATAAAGATGCAGACTGGAACCTTTCCTTCCACAGGAAAAGCTGTCTCTTCAGACTTCTATACATTTAGAGGTGATTTTAAATGAACTGTGAAATGCCATCCTCTGTGTAATCAGCCACATTATAGCAGCCTTGGAAATAAGTTAAAAGAGTCTAAAGACTCTATATTTGACCCATGTGTATTAAGAATGGATTCAGAATGGAGATTGGCTTTTCGAAAAAAGACCTCATGTCACCTTCAAAGTTTTCTGATTTCTATATGATAAGTGACTTGTCACAAAGTTGTCTGTCTTGGATTTCACATTCACACCAGCTTTAACTCTTGGAGGCTAGACTGAGCATCTGTTACCTTTGCCTTTCTGGCCCCTGTTCCTTCTCCTTCTGGAAATGGAATCTCAGTTTTATTTTGGAGATTTATTTCTCCCCCACATTCAGACCATGGAGTTCAGCTGGGGTTCACTCCATTCCACAGCTTCTAGGTTGGGATACGATCCAGGCCTGCTCAATAAAAGCCACAACAATTGCTTGAGAGATGGTTAGGTAAGAATTTTAGTCCAGTATGAGAAAGGCCTATGGCTTTTATTGGAACTATTAGGAAAGAAAAATTCTTTTTCCAGGGGTAAAATGTAAGCTGCTAACGCGTATTCAGATTCTTGATGATATAGGTTTTGTCTCTGGATCCAGCTGAGTCTGAACCTGATAATTTCGTAAACTTGTGAGTTATGTTAGTCACTAGTTTTGATTTTATTGTTTTTATTATTTTATTTTTTCCTTAAACTTGTTTCAGTTGGGTTTCTCTTGCTTACAACAAAAATATTGTTGTCTAATACATGGATAAAACACAGGTAAACATCCTGTGTTTTATTGACTATGCAAAGGCATTCCACTCTGTGGATCATAACAAACTATGGATAACATTGCAAAGAATGGGAATTCCAGAACTCTTAATTGTGCTCACGAGGAACCTTTACATAGATCAAGAGGCAGTTGTTTGGACAGAACAAGGGGATACTGATTGGTTTAAAGTCAGGAAAGGTGTGCGTCAGGGTTGTATTCTTTCACCATAACTATTCAATCTGTATGCTGAACAAATAATACGAGACGCTGGACTATATGAAGAAGAACGGGACATCAGGATTGGAGGAAGACTTATTGACAACCTGCATTATGCAGATGACACAACCTTGCTTGCTGAAAGTGAAAAGGACTTGAAGCACTTACTAATGAAGATCAAAGACCACAGCCTTCAGTATGGATTACACCTCAACATAAAGAAAACAAAAATCCTCACAACTGGACCAATGAGCAACATGGTGATAAACAGAGAAAAGATTGAAGTTGTCAAGGATTTCATTTTACTTGGATCCACAATCAACAGCCATGGAAGCAGCAGTCAAGAAATCTAAAGACGCATTGCATTGGGTAAATCTGCTGCAAAGGACCTCTTCAAAGTGTTGAAAAGCAAAGACGTCACCTTGAAGACTAAGGTGCGTCTGACCCAAGCCATGGTATTTTCAATCTCATCCCATGCATGTGAAAGCTGGACAATGAATAAGGAAGACTGAAGAAGAATTGACGCCTTTGAATTGTGGTGTTGGGGAAGAGTATTGCATATCCCATGGACTGCCAAAAGAACGAACAAATCTGTCTTAGAAAAAGTAGAACCAGAATGCTCCTTAGAAGCAAGGATGGCGAGACTGCGTCTTACATACTTTGGACATGTTGTCAGGAGGGACCAGTCCCTGGAGAAGGACATCATGCTTGACAGAGTATAGGGTCAGCAGAAAAGAGGAAGACCCTCAACGAGGTGGACTGACACAGTGGCTGCAACAATGAGCTCAAGCATGACAACGATTGTAAGGACGGCTCAGGACCAGGCAGTGTTTCATTCTGTTGTGCATAGGGTCTCTACGAGTCAGAGCTGACTTGATGGTACCTAACAACAACAATACATGGATGATAATTTAATTTATAACATTTCTTGAGCACTTATGTGTGCCAGACATCATTCTAAGCACTTTACAAGCTTTATATTTCATTTAATCTTTACAAAAATCTTAGGAACTTGTAACTAATATTAGTCCACTTGATAGGGGAGAGAAATTAGATGAGGTGTTTGAAAAAACAAACAAACAAAAACTGTGATGACACAGCTAGTAAGTTGTAGAGCCAGAATTCGAAGGAAGGTTTCTCTTATTTCCAAGTCCATGCTCTTAACCTCCACAGTATAATTAAGAAAAAAGAAGAGATGTCTCCACATAATAGATAATAAATATTTGGGATTCTATGTGTTTATCTGTATGTAAAGAGTTTCTCCAAATCACATCCTTTCTTTCTATTCTAGGGGTGGTCCCTGATTCTACTCTTCTGAGTTTTTCCCTGTGAGTGTCTCATGAACAAGGTTGAGGCTAACAGAATTGGATTTTTGGCAAGTATAGATAGGTTCAGTCAACATGTGAGTGGGGGAAATGATTGCATCCTTTGAATTTAGCAATTTCTTATGTCTCTGGTAAGGTAAGAGGGAGAGTAGAGGTAGAGTATTTATGGGAAGATGTGGGCAGCTTGTTGAGTTTTAATGGCTTAAAAGCATTTGCTTTACATTATTTGAACTAATTGAAATGAAAGGTACAAGGCTCTTGAGAGTTGACTTTTTCCTGTCATCCTGATACAGATGAATCAAGTTCCATTTGGTTGATGATCTGAACCAAATTTCTCAGTGTCAGCTGACAGCCCCTGAAAGATCTGTTCATTTTTACATTTTAGTGAGTCATTCCACACACATTGCAGGCATTGGTTCCCTGAGGAGAAGTGGGAGGAGGCAGGACAGTCTCCAGGGACAGCCAAGAGCTTTCAAGTTCACTGGCGAACAGGAAGCCATCAGCAGTACTTTTACCCAGAACAAATTTGGGGCTCGGGTCCTGGCTTCATTCCTGACCTCCATGTTGATCAGAATGGACATTGTACTCTCGGGAAAATAATACAAATTGCACAGTCTCCAGAAGTACAAGAAAATGGCCCTTTTATAAATCCAGCTGACTCATCTTAGCAAATCACACACACACAATTTTTTCTCCTCTTCCTCAGTTTAGGAAAGGTAGTTTGGCATACCGAAAAGCAGTAAGTGCTGTGGAGGCAGTTCTGGATTTGCATCATTTTATGTCCTTACTCTTTGTGGAGTTGGTTTTGGGTTTGAATCCAGCTGTGCCCACATTGTGGAGTCAGCTCTGGGTTTGAATCCAGCTGTGCCCACGTTGTCTGTGGAGTCGGTTCTGGGTTTGAATCACAGCTGTGCTCACGTTATCTGACATTAAGCCATAACCACTTAGAAGCTCAGTTTCCTCCTCTTCAAAATGGGAGCAAACCCTGCTTTTGTGAGAATTAGAGATAATGTATTCCAAGTGCCAGCACAGAGTAGGTACTCAGTAAAGCAGCAACTGGAGGCATTTAGACTCTCAAAGACCTGTCTTTATTTCTGACTGTGCCATTTACTAGTATTTGAATTTGAATTCAGTTTCTCAATCTATAAAATGGGATAATAATACCCTGTAGGTTTATTGTGGGAACTGAGTAATGCGTTATTAGTTATTATTATTGCCAATAGTTAGTAATCCTTTTAAATGTGCTAAGCACTTTTATTCCATGCACATAAAGCGTTTGATACTGTGCCTGATACTTAGTTCACAATAAATAAGCAATTAGCAGTTGCCCTCGAGTCGATTTTGCCTCGTGTTGAGTCCATGTGTGTCAGAGTAGAACTGTGCTTCATATGGTTTCCAGTGGTTGATTTTTCAGAAGCAGATGCCGTGGAGAGATATGAGCTGACATTCCCTGGTATCAGGTAGCACACATTCTTTCAAGCTTCGCCATCCTTTTGATGGTTATCTTTCCATCCTTGTGATATGAGAAGGGAGGCGTGGTTTCTTAAGAACTTCAAGCCTTTCTTCTGAGGCACCTTTGGGTGGACTTGAACCTCCAACCCTTCAGTAAGCAGCCGAGCATCCCACCCAGGGACTCCTGAATAAACACTAGTGGTTATAAGATTAAATAATAGAAATTGCTATTACTTGACTGTTTTTGACATACCAAAAACAAAGCAAACAAAAAAATAAAAACAAAAACCAAAAAAGGCAACTTCATATGGCTCATCCAAAATATTATTACTCTTAAAAGGTAGCTGCAATTGCCACCAGGATTCTGGCCAGTAACCTTGTAGCTTAAGTGCTTTCGTTTTGTTTCAGCAGCAGAAACCTTGATTAATTGCTGCCTTTCCTCTTGCGGCTTCAGGCAGTGATTGATTGAATGTCATGAGAGTCTAATTAACTGACAAGTTCTCTTAAACGTCTCATGAAGTTCTTAAGAAACCACGCCTCCCCTCTCATATCACAAGGATGGAAAGATAACCATCAAGAGAATGGCGAAGCTTGAAAGGATATGTACTATCTGATGCCAGGGGATGTCAGCTCGCATCTCTCCGTGACACTCAAGTTCCCAAGAATTCCTGGTCTTTGTCCCAGATGGAGAAAACTCAGGGTGGTCATTTGACTTTTCTAACTTGCAGTAAATTCTCATTAGTTGAGGATGTTGAAAATCAGTTCTGTCTCCATTGGAACTTTCCATGGTAATCAGTTTAAGCTAACTCTGAACTCAGTAACAGACTAGCTGGGACTCCAGGAGACAAGACAAAAGCTGATGGTGGCTTGAACAACAGTGCCAGCACTGGCAGGGAAGAAGATGAGATCCCTGTTGTACTCAGGAGACAGAGGCAGTTGGACTCCCTGATGATTTAGGTACGGAGGAGGAGTAGAAGGGTAGAATTAGTTAGATCCTGGATGGATGGTGGTCCCATTTGCTCAGATGGAGAACACTGAGACAGGAACAGACTTGCTGGTATGGAAGAAATGAAGAGTTCTGTTCTGGCTGTGTTCAATTTGAGGTGTCCACTGGGCATGTGAGTGGAAATGTCAAAGAAGTAGCTGGAGATACATTTTGGATGCTCTTGGGATAAGTCAGGGCAGGGGATTTATTGAACACCACTCTGTGTTGTCCACTGTCTTATATTCTGGGACAGAAACAAATGAGATATGGTCCACAGAAGACTTTGATAAAGAGAGAAATAACAGAAAAAGAAAACCAAGTAATTGAGAGGGAGCTTGACAGCAAGAAAGAGATAATGGAGGAAAAAAAAGGGACTGGGTGTCGAACACCTCTTGATTGAATTTATACAATGTGCAAAGGATTGTGTTACATACCTTTGCACAGAATCTGTCGTGTATTCCTGTATTCCTGTATTCCTCCCGAGAAGACAGAGGCTCAGAGTTTAGGTAACACATACAAGTTTCACAGCTGGTTAGTTATAGGGAGATCTGAGGCTCCAAGCCAAGTTTACCTGACCCTAAAGCCTGTGTTCCAAGTGGGGAAGATGTTTATTCCTTCTTGTCAGTGTAAGAATATACTTTATTCTATCTGGCTTGTAAGATGCCTGTCTGCCCTGCATCATCCACGGGAGGCCGTGCCCTCTGTTTGGGGAATGCACGCCTCATTCGGAGGCAGAGAAAAAAAAGAAAAAGAAGGATGATAAATTCGAGATAGATTGACTTGTTGAGAATAAGGAATAGAGAGCCTCTTATTAATACATGTCGTCGTATGTACTGCATTCCTTATTTCTTTTTGTTCTGGTTCCTATTAACACTCTTTGTCCCTCCCATGAGAACTCCTGGGAGGCGCTGGATTAAAATCTCTCTTCCTGATTCTAGGCAGACAATTTTGGTTCCCATTTAGTTGCTCTGTACTCCCAGCACACTTCTGTTCTGACTGTTTAGCAACATTTCCTCAGGAATCTACTGGTTTATTTAATGGGAACATCCAAGCAGGGAGCTCCTTTCAGGCACAGCTGGATCCAGGATTTAAATATTATTGTCAGGGCTCTGCCTCTCTCCCCAGTTCTAGGCTGCACACGAATCACTTGGCTTCTTTTTCAGGTGGATTCTATGCCTTTCCTGTTTAGATGGCGCCTGGTACCACACAAAGTACTTCTTTACAGTTCAGGATTATGATGGAGGCAAGAGACTATGACTCTGTCAACATATCAACCCTCACAAAGGGACTCTGCCTTTCTCTGCTCGCATCACGTCCCCACCCCCCTGCCAACCACACAAGAAGGCACAGGTAAAACGACTGGCCAACCTGGGTCATGTGCTCTTCCTGCATCCAACAGGTAGGCAAGTCCCCAGGATCTAACAGTTCCATTGGTACCATATGGGGCAGGGGAGGGCAGTTTCTCAAAGTAATACAACAGATTTATTTTTAGGCTTATATTGGGTGGAAGCCATTGCGTTACTGTTGCTGTTTCTACCATTGCTGCTGTTATTCCAGCCTGGGGCAGCATCTTAAACCACAGAATAAACACAAGATAAGCTGCAGACTCCTGGTTTGATTATTGACATGTATGTAGCAAGTCTTATATTCTTCCTCTTTTGATATGAGTTGCATGATCTATGGGCTCCAAGTAGGTCTGTAAACTGTTTCTGAAATCTTATCAAAAGAATGACAAATTAATTCTGAAAACAGGCCCATTGAAATGTCTAAGCAGACTTAATCCTCTCTCTTTTTTTTTTTTTTTTATGACCTAATAATTCAACTTTCTTCTTAAATCCGAGCCCAGGTGTATGGAGAAGCCATTTCTTTTCTTCTTGAGTCTAGGAAGGCAAATCTGGCTTTTTATGTCTGCAGGATTCAGTGTTCACATGATAATCGCTTTTTGATTGTCCTTCTGTGGGTTTCCTATAAGACCATGCCAGCAAAAAGGGGTATTTTATTGAAGGCAGAGTTTACAAACTTGATATGCACAACTTGCAAGAACTGCAGGATTGCTAGTCTCAGAATTGGCCCGCAGATGTGTTGTGTTTGGTATGCACGATGTTTTAATAATTTGATTTTTTGCCAATATTTTTAAAACCAGGTGATTTCACAATTAAAAAAAAAAAGCAGACATCTAGCTTAGTGGAAGATATGGCAAAACTGGGCCTGCATTTCCCAGGTTCAATAATCAGCAAGATCTGAGCAGCAGCTGCTTCTTTAGTTGGGACATGGAGCAATTAGGAATGCGTTCTGCTGCAAGTAATAGAGGCTTAAACCAATAGGTCATTTATTATTTACTTAGCAAGGAGTCTGGAGGTAGGCTTGTCTAGGCTTCATTTAAGAGCTTATCGATGCCATCTTTCTCTCTTTTGCTCTGCTGTTCTCAGTGTATAAGGGAAGGAGGTCATTCAAGGGAGTGCTCCTCACCCACCATTTTCTTTTTTCAGGAAAGTTAATCTTTACAGAAGCCACCTACAAGTAAGCCTCAGGCGCTGGTGAAGGATTATAGGATTATCCTTCCATGATCTGTTCACATCAATTCCCATTCATTACCTGGGTTTGGGAACATTACCACCTGAACAAAATCAGGGCACTGTTAGCTAGGAGAAATGGTGCAAGGAATGGCTTGTGAGTGGGCACTCAAAGGTGACTGCTACAGGGTATGTGCCCTCCATCTCACCACAGACCTCCTCACTCCCTACTGTCTCACACCTGGCCACCTTCAGTCATTTATTTACCTGAACATCTTCACTTGTGACTCTAGGTTCAGAGCAACCATTATCACTTTCCTGGTTCTGATCTGGCTCAGTCTAAACAAGATGCCTGGTTTGCTGGATCTGGACAACTTTGATTCCAAGTCTCCATGGACAACTACCAGCTATGTGACCAGGGATGTTGTGAACACTCCCTGTGATTTCCTTAAGTGTAAAACAAGGGTGTTTGATCAGATGATGTTAAGATTTGCAGAACTTATGTTAGCACCTGGCATCTAGTAGTTAGTTGTTCAATAAATACTTTGTCCCTTCTAACTCTTTAAAGTTCTGAAAAACTGTTTATGAAGAAAGAATATCTTCCTTCTATACCCTAGGATATTGTTTTTGGACGTGGGCATTTTTTTTTTTCTCTATTTAAAAATATTCTAACCTCCATATAATCCCTCCTCATGAAGAAACATCATGTGCTGAAGGGGAGTTATATGATTTTTGTTTGTTTCTTTTTAGGACAAGTTTAGAGTCTAAGAGATAGTTCAGAATACAGAAGCTGTCAGTGAGAAAATACTTTTTTTTCCAGGTTTCAAGTGAATTTTTTTTTTTCTGATAATGAAATTAAATCTCTGAGATCATATTTGGTAGCGATCAGTCATGGATAATTATAAGTAGTCTCTTTGGTTTCATCAAATATTATTTATAGAAACAAATTATTTTTTCCTTTTATTGTTTTAATATCTCATTATCTGTTAATTTTTTTTCACAAATTCACATGGTAACACTAAAAACAATAGCTAACTTACATTCAAACAGTGAGTCCTTACTGTATGCAGACTCAGTGCATAGCGTGCTGTAAGTACTCAATAAACAATTACAAATGTAGGAGCCCTGGTGGAGCAGTGGTTACGAGGTTGGCTGCTAACGAAAAGGGCAGCAGTTCGAATCCACCAGCCACTTGTTGGAAACTCTATGGGGGCAATTCTACTCTGTCCTATGGGTCCGCTATGAGTTATAATCTACTCGACGGCAATGAGTTTGGGGTTTTTTGATTTAATGTAGGGCAGGCGTCCCTGTGTGGTTCAAACAGTTAATGTGCTAGGCTGCTTGCTGAAAAATTGGTGATTTGAGTACGCTCATATGCACCTTGATTCTGACACACATGCGGTGGCCATGAGTCTGAATTGACTCGACATGAACTGGTTTAGCATTGGACAGGCTTCAGCAGAGCTTCCAGACTAAAACAGAATAGGAAGACAGGCCTGATGGCCTATTTCCGAAAACTAGCCAGTGAAAGCCCTCTGGACATAACAACATGATCTATGGTTTATTAATTATGGGGATGGCGCAGGACAAGGCAGCTTTTCATTCTATTGTACATAGGATTGCGATGAGGAAGGGGCTGACTTGATGGCAGCTAACAACAAAAACCACAATGTAGGACAAACGAATTCAAGAGCAGTAAAAAAGTGGGGTCGTGACCCTTCAACACTGACTGAAATCAGCACTAGAGAGGCAATGCAAGGGCAAGGGAAAATAACAGGCACTAGAGTCAGATAGTCCTGAATTTGAATCTCAGCTCTGTTGTTGTTATCGTTAGATGCCGTCCAGTTGGTTCCAACTTATAGTGGCCCTATATATAACAGAACGAAACACTGCCTGGTCCTGCACTATCCTCACAATTGTTGCTATTTTTGAGCCTGTTCTTATAGCCAGTGTGTCAATCCATCTCACTGAGGTTCTTCTTTTTTTTCTCGCTCACCGCCTATTTTACCAAGCATGATGTCCTTCTCCAGGGACTGGTCCCTCCTAATAATATGTTCAAAATATGTGAGAGGAAGTCTCATCATCCTCACTTCTAAGGAGCATTCTGGCTGTACTTCTTCCAAGACAGATTTGTTTGTTCTTTTGGCAGCTCATGGTGTATTCAATATTCTTCACCAACACCATAACTCAAAGGCATTAATTCTTCTTCAGTCTTTCTTAGTCATTGTCCAGCTTCCCATGCATAAGCTGCGAATGAAAACACCATGGCTTGGGTCAGGCGCACCTTGGTCCTCAACACTTTAAAAAAGTCTTTGCTTTTCACCTTTGGGACACAGCAAAAACGGTGCTCAGAGGCCAATTTATATCAATAAATGCACACATCCAAAAAGAAGAAAGGGCCAAAATCAAAGAATTATCCCTACAGCTTGAACAAATAGAAAGAGAGCAGAGCAACAAAAGAAACCCACAGGCACCAGAAGAAAAGAAATAATAAAAACTAGAGCTGAACTAAATGAAATAGAAAACAGAAAAACAATTGAAAGAATTAACAAGACCAAAAGCCAGTTTCTTGAAAAAATCAACAAAATTGATAAACCACTGGCCAAAGTGACAAAAGAAAAACAGGAGAGGAAGCAAATAACCCAAATAAGAAATGAGATGTGCGATATTATAAGAGACCCAACTGAAATTAAAAGAATCATATCAGATTACTATGAAAAACTATACTCAAACAAATTTGAAAACCTAGAAGAAATGGATGAATTCCTGGAAACGCACTACCTACCTAAACTAACGTAAACAGAGGTAGAACAACTAAATAGACCTGTAACAAAAGAAGAGATTGAAACAGTAATCAAAAAACTCCCAATAAAAACAAGCCCTGGTCCGGATGGCTTCACTGCACAGTTCTACTAAACTTTCAGAGAAGAGGTAACACCACTACTACTAAAGGTATTTCAGAGCATAGAAAAGGATGAAATACTACAAAACACATTCTTTGAAGCCACCATATTCCTGATGCCAAAACCAGGTAAAGACACCACAAGAAAAGAAAATTATAGGCCTATATCCCTCGTGAATGTAGGTGCAAAAATCCTCAACAAAATTCTATCCAATAGAATTCAACAACATATCAAAAAAAAATAATTTCACCATGACCAAGTGGGATTCATACCAGGTATGCAGGGATGGTTCAACATTAGAAAAACAATTAATGTAATCCACCACATAAATAAAACAAAAGACAAGAATCACATGATTTTATCAATTGATGCAGAAAAGGCACTTGACAAAGTTCAACACTCATTCATGATAAAAACTCTCAGCAAAATAGGAATAAAAGGAAAATTTCTCAGCATAATAAAGGGCATTTATACAAAGCCAACAGCCAACATCACCCTAAATGGAGAGAGCCTGAAAACATTCCCACTGAGATCGGATACCAGACAAGGATGCCCTTTATCACCATTCTTATTCAACATTTTGCTGAAAGTCCTAGCCACAGCAGTGAGGCTAGATAAAGAAATAAAGAGCATCCAGATTGGCAAGGAAGAAGTAAAAGTATCTCTATTTGCAGATGATATGATCTTATACACAGAAAACCCTAAGGAATCCTCCAGACAACTACTAAAACTAATAGAAGAGTTTAGCAGAGTATCGGGATACAACATAAACATGCAAAAATCAGTTGGATTCCTCTACACCAACAAAAAGAACATCGAAGAGGAAATCACCAAATCAATGCCATTTACAGTAGCCCCCAAGAAGATAAAATACTTAGGAATAAATCTTACCAGAGATGTAAAAGACTTATACAAAGAAAACTACAGTACACTTCTGCAAGAAACCAAAAGAGACTTACATAAGTGGAAGAACATACCTTGCTTGTGGATAGGAAGACTTAACATTATAAAAATGTCTATTCTACCAAAAGCGATCTATACATTTAATACAATTCCGATCCAAATCCCAAGGACATTCTTTAATGAGATGGAGAAAAAAATCACCAATTTCATATGGAAGGGAAAGAGGCCCGGATAAATAAGGCATTACTGAAAAAGAAGAACAAAGTGGGAGGCCTTACTTTACCTGATTTTAGAACCTATTATACCACCACAATAGTCAAAACAGCCTGGTACTGGTACAACAACAGATACATGGACCAATGGAACAGAATTGAGAATCCAGACATAAATCCATCCACATATAAGCAGTTATTTATATTTGACAAAGACCCCAAAACAGTTAAATAGGGAAACGACAGGCTTTTTAACAAATGGTGCTGGCATAACTGTATAGCCATCTGCAAAAAAATGAAACAAGACCCATACCTCACTCCATGCACAAAAACAAACTCAAAATGGATCAAAGACCTAAATATAAAATCTAAAACAATAAACATCATGGAAGAAAAAATAGAGATAACATTAGGAGCCCTAATACATTGCAAAAACATTATACAAAACATTATAAAGAATGCAGAAGAAAAACCAGATAACTGGGAGCTCCTAAAAATCAAACACCTATGCTCATCCAAAGACTTCACCAAAAGAGTAAAAAGACTACCTACAGACTGGGAAAAAGTTTTTAGCTCTGACATTTCTGATCAGCGCCTGATCTCTAAAATCTACATGATACTGCAAAAACTCAACTGCAAAAAGACAAATAACCCAATTAAAAAATGGGCAAAAGACATGAATAGACAACAGTAAAGAAGACATTCAGATAGCTAACATATATGAGGAAACGTTCACGATCATTAGCCATTAAAAAAATGCAGATCAAAACTACAATGAGATTTCATCTCACTCCAACAAGGTTGGCATTAATCCAAAACACACAAGATAATAAATGTTGGAGAGGCTGTGGAGAGATTGGAACACTTATACACTGCTGGTGGGAATGTCAAATGGTACAACCGCTTTGGAAATCGATTTGGCGCTTCCTTAAAAAGCTAGAAATAGAACTACCATATGATCCAGCAATCCCACTCCTTGGAATATATCCTAGAGAAATAAGAGCGTTTACATGAACAGATATATGCACACCCATGTTTATTGCAGCTCTGTTTACAATAGCAAAAAGATGGAAGCAACCAAGGTGCCCATCAACAGATGAACGGATAAATAAATTATGGTATATTCACACAATGGAATACTACGCATCGATAAAGAACAGTGATGAATCTGTGAAACATTTCATAACATGGAGGAACCTGGAAGACATTATGCTGAGTGAAATTAGTCAGTTGCAAAAGGACAAATATTGTATAAGACCACTATTATAACAACTTGAGAAATAGTTTAAACCAAGAAGAAAACATTCTTTTGTGGTTATGCGATGGGGGAGGGAGGGAGGGTGGGAGAGGGGTATTCACTAATTAGATAGTAGATAAGAACTACTTTAGGTGAAGGGAAAGACAGCACACAATACAGGGGAGGTCAGCACAACTGGACTAAACCAAAAGCAAAGAAGTTTCCTGAATAAACTGGATGCTTCGAAGGCCAGCGTAGCAGGGGTAGGAGTCTGGGGACCATGGTTTCAGGGGACATCTAAGTCAATTGGCATAAAAAAGTCTATTAAGAAAACATTCTGCATCCCTCTTTGAAGAGTGGTGCCTGGGGTCTTAAACGCTAGCAAGCAGCCATCTAAGATGCATCAATTGGTCTCAATCCACCGGGATCAAAGGAGAATGAAGAACACCAAGGACACAAGGCAATTATGAACCCAAGAGACAGAAGGGGCCACATGAACCAGCGACTACTTCATCCTGAGACCAGGAGAACTAGATGGTGCCCAGCTACAGCCGATGTCTGCCCTGACAGGGAACACAACAGAGAACCCCTGAGGGAGCAGGAGAGCAGTGGGATGCAGACCCCAAATTCTCATAAGACCAGACTTAATGGTCTGACTGAGACTAGAAGGACCCTGGTGGTCATGGCCCACAGACCTTCTGTTGGCCCAGGACAGAAACCATTCCTGAAGCCAACTCTTCAGATGTGGATTGGACTGGACAATGTGTTGGAGAGGGATGCTGGTGAGGAGTGAGCTTCTTGGATCAGGTGGACACTTGAGACTATGTTGGCATGTCCTGCCTGGAGGAGAGATGAGAGGGTGGAGGGGGTTAGAAGCTGGCGAAATGGACATGAAAAGAGAGAGTGGAGAGAAAGAGTGGGCTGTCTCATTAGGGGGAGAGTAATTGGGAGTGTGTAGCAAGGCGTATATGGGTTTTTGTGTGAGAGACTGACTTGATTTGTAAACTTTCACTTAAAGCACAATAAAAAGTATATATATATAAAAAAGAAGTCCTTGCTTTTCAACACTTTAAAGAGGCGTTTTGCAGCCAATTTGGCCAATGCAATGCATCTTTTGATTTCTTGACTGCTGCTTCTGTGGGTGTTGATTGTGGATCCAAATAAAATGAAATCCTTGACAACCTCAATCTTTTGTCTGTTTATCGTGGTGTTGCTTATTGGTCCAGATGTGAGGATTTTTGTTTTCTTTATGTTGAGGTGTAATCCATACCAAAGGCTGTAGTTTTTTTTTTTTTTTTAATAATTTTTATTGAGCTTTAAGTGAACGTTTACGAATCAAGCCAGTCGGTCACATATAAGCTTATATACACCTTACTCCATACTCCCACTTACTCTCCCCCTAACGAGTCAGCCCTTCCAGTCTCTCCTTTCGTGACAATTTTGCCAGTTTCTAACTTTTTTTTTTTTAACCCTCACCACCCTCCTATCTCCCCTCCAGACAGGAGATGCCAACACACTCTCAAGTGTCCATCTGATACATGTAGCTCACTCTTCACCAGCATCTCTCTCCAACCCATTGTCCAGTCCCTTCCATATCTGATGAGTTGTCTTTGGGAATGGTTCCTGTCCTGGGCCAACAGAAGGTTTGGGGACCATGACCGCCAGGATTCCTCTAGTCTCAGTCAGACCATTAAGTCTGGTCTTTTTATGAGAATTTGGGGTCTGCATCCCACTGATCTCCTGCTCCCTCAGGGGTTCTCTGTTGTGCTCCCTGTCAGGGCAGTCATCCATTGTGGCCGGGCACCATCTAGTTCTTCTGGTCTCAGGATGATGTAAGTCTCTGTTCATGTGGCCCTTTCTGTCTCTTGGGCTCATAGTTATCGTGTGACCTTGGTGTTCTTCATTCTCCTTTGATCCAAGTGGGTTGAGACCAATTGATGCATCTTAGACGGCTGCTTGTTAGCATTTAAGACCCCAGACGCCACATTTCAAAGTGGGATGCAGAAGGTTTTCATAATAGAACTATTTTGCCAATTGACTTAGAAGTCCCCTTAAGCCATAGTCCCCAAACCCCTGCCCTTGCTCTGCTGACCTTTGAAGCATTCGGTTTATCCCGGAAACTTCTTTGCTTTTGGTCCAGTCCAGTTGAGCTGACCTTCCATGTATTGAGTATTGTCCTTCCTTTCACCTAAAATAGTTCTTATCTACTAACTAATTACTAAATAACACTCTCCCACCCTCCCTCCCCCCCCTTGTAACCACAAAAGTATGTGTTCTTCTCAGTTTATACTATTTCTCAAGATCTTATAATAGTGGTCTTAAACAATATTTGTCCTTTTGCAACTGACTAATTTCACTCAGCATAATGCCTTCCAGGTTCCTCCATGTTATGAAATGTTTCACAGATTCCTCACTGTTCTTTATCGATGTGTAGTATCCCATTGTGTGAATATACCACAATTTATTTAACTATTCATCTGTTGATGGACACCTTGGTTGTTTCCATCTTTTTGCTATTGTAAACAGAGCTGCAATAAACATGGGTATGCATATATCTGCTGGTGTGAAGGCTCTTATTTCTCTAGGGTGTATTCCGAGGAGTGGGATTTCTGGGTTGTATGGTAGTTCTATTTCTAACTTTTTAAGAAAACACCAGATAGATTTCCAAAGTGGTTGTACCATTTGACATTCCCACCAGCAGTGCATAAGAGTTCCAATCTCTCCGCAGCCTCTCCAACAATCATTATTTTGTGTTTTTTGGATTAATGCCAGCCTTGTTGGAGTGAGATGAAATCTCATCGTAGTTTTAATTTGCATTTCTCTAATGGCTAATGATCGAGAGCATTTTCTCATCTGTTAGCTGCCTGAATATCTTCTTTAGTGAAGTGTGTGTTCATATCCTTTGCCCACTTCTTGATTGGGTTGTTTGTCTTTTTGTGGTTGAGTTTTAACAGAATCATATAGATTTTAGAGATCAGACGCTGGTCGGAGATGTCATAGCTGAAAATTCTTTCCCAATCTGTAGGTGGTCTTTTTACTTTTTTGGTGAAGTCTTTAGATGAGCATAGGTGTTTGATTTTTAGGAGCTCCCAGTTATCTGGTTTCTCTTCGTCATTTTTGGTAATGTTTTGTATTCTGTTTATGCCTTGTATTAGGGTTTCTAAGGTTGTCCCTATTTTTTCTTCCATGATCTTTATCGTTTTAGTCTTTATGTTTAAGTCTTTGATCCACTTGGAGTTAGTTTTTGTGCATGGTGTGAGGTATGGGTCCTGTTTCATTTTTCTGCAAATGGATATCCAGTTATGTCAGCACCATTTGTTGAAAAGACTATCTTTTCCCCAATTAACTGACACTGGGCCTTTGTCAAATATCAGCTGCTCATATGTGGATGGATTTATATCTGGGTTCTCAATTCTGTTCCATTGGTCTATGTGCCTGTTGTTGTACCAGTACCAGGCTGTTTTGACTACTGTGGCTGTATAATAGGTTCTAAAATCAGGTAGAGTGAGGCCTCCCACTTTCTTCTTCTTTTTCAGTAATGCTTTACTTATCCAAGGCTTCTTTCCCTTCCATATGAAGTTAGTGATTTGTTTCTCCATCACATTAAAAAATGACATTGGAATTTGGATCGGAAGTGCATTGTATGTATAGATGGCTTTTGGTAGAATAGACATTTTTACTATGCTAAGTCTTCCTATCCATGAGCCACATATGTTTTTCCACTTAAGTAGGTCCTTTTTAGTTTCTTGTAGTAGGACTTTGTAGTTTTCTTTGTATAGGTCTTTTACATCTTTGGTAAGATTTATTCCTAAGTATTTTATCTTCCCGGGGGCTACTGTGAATGGTATTGATTTGGTGATTTCCTCTTCGATGTTCTTTTTGTTGATGTAGAGGAATCCAAGTGATTTTTGTATGTTTATCTTATAACCTGAGACTCTGCCAAACTCTTCTATTAGTTTCAGTAGTTTTCTGGAGGATTCCTTAGGGTTTTTTGTGTATAAGATCATGTCATCTGCAAGTAGAGTTAATTTTACTTCCTCCTTGTGAATCCAGATGCCCTTTATTTCTTTGTCTAGCCTAATTGCTCTGGCTAGGACCTCTAGCACAATGTTGAATAAGAGCGGTGATAAAGGGCATCCTTGTCTGTTTCCTGTTCTCAGGGATGCTTTCAGGCTCTCTCCATTTAGAGTGATGTTGGCCGTTGGCTTTGTATAGATGCCCTTTATTAAGTTGAGGAATTTTCCTTCAATTCCTATTTTGCTGAGAGTTTTTATCATAAATGGGTGTTGGACTTTGTCAAATCAAAGGCTGTAGTTTTTGATCTTCATCAGAAAGTGCTTCAAGCAAGGTTGTGTCATCTGCATAAAGCAGGTTGTTAATGAGTCTTCCTCCAATCCTGATGCCCCATTCTTCTTCATATAGTCCAGTTTCACAGATCATTTACTCAGTGTACAGAATGGATAAGTATCATGAAAGGATACAACTCTGACACATACCTTTTCCTGACTTTAAACCATGCATTATTCCCTTGTTCTGTAGGAAAGACTGCCTCTTCGTCTATATACAAGTTCCTCATGAGCACAATTAAATGGTTTGGAGTTGCCATTCTTCGTAATGTTATCCATAACTTGTTATGATCCACACAGTGAAAAGCCTTTGCATAGTCAGTAAAACACAGGTAAACCTCTTTCTGGTATTCTCTGCTTTCAGCCAAGGTCCATCTGACATCAGCAATGATACTTCTCACTTCACATCTTCTTCTGAGCCCAGCTTGAATTTCTGGTAGCTTCCTGTCGATATACTGCTACAACTCTTTTTGAATGATCTTCAGTAAAATTTTACTTGTGTGTGGTATTAATGGAAACCCTGGTGGAGTAGTGGTTAAGTGCTATGGCTACTAACCAAAGGGTCGGCAGTTCGAATCCTCCAGGTGCTCCTTGGAAACTCTATGGGGCAGTTCTACTCTGTTCTATAGGGTCGCTATGAGTTGGATTCAACTCGACGGCACTGGGTGTGAGTTGGGTGATATTAATGAAACCGCTCAATAATTTCTGCATTCCTTTGGATCACTTTTCTTTGGAATGGGCACAAATATGGATCTCTTCCAGTTGGTGGGCCAGGTAGCTGTCTTCCAAATGTCTTGGCATGGAGAAATGAGTGCTTTCAGCGCTGCATCCATTTGTTGAAACATCTGCCTTCTAGTAGCTGTTCTACTACTTGCTTATTTTGTGACTTCAGAAAAATCATTTAGCTTTTAAATAATGTAATAATACTAACCCCTCCAAGTTAAGAAATGTTAAGTCCTCAGTTTAGTGCCTGGCACAGGGTGAGAACTCCATAGGCATTAGCCATTGTCGTTAATCCATCAGTTATCGCTCAATAATGCTGCATAAAAAATCACTCAGAGCTCAGTAGTTTACAACAATAAACATTTTTTTTTTTTTTTTTCTGCAAATGGCCCAAGGGTCAGTGGGAGAGGCTCTGTATTGTGTTGGGGATTGGCTAGCCTTGGCTCTGAAGGCTATGGGTTGGGTTCAGTTCTGCACATCCTCTTAGCCTACCTGGAAACGTTCCCCTGATGACAAACAGCACAAGTGCAAGAGAGCAAGTCAAAGTGTGCAAACATATGAGAGGCTGTTACTTACTTCCTGGCCACATTTTACCAGACGAAGCAAGTCTCATGGCCAAGGCCAAAGTCAGTGGGGCAGGTAAGTAAGTGTTCAATTCCAAGTGGTCTGAGGAGAGGGAAATAAATACTTGTTGAAAATAATATCATTTATCAAAATTTGCAAGTTTGGCATACAAGCAGAGCAGTATTTTCTTTAAGAACCTACCTAACTATATCTCAGCTGAGTTCCTTTTTGCCTCACTGTGGTGCCCCTGACCAATACCACAAATGAGTGTTCCTAGGCTTTCCTCCCAGGTGCTAAAGGCTTTTGGGTGGCTTGACCGAGTTCTCGCTAAGGCAATGGTAATAATGCATTGTCTCCTCCCAAGGCTAGTTGTATTTTAAGTAAAGCCCTGTTGCAAGGAGGATAGGTAACTCTGAGGTCTGAATGAGTAATGCTGGTATGTTTTGGTGCTACGACATGAGAGTGCAGGGGAGGTGACAGATTGGTTGATTGTCTGTGGAAAGGCCCAGCATCAGATCAAGCAACAATCCGCTGTTAGAAAGACATTTTTCTGTAGTGTTGCCAAGGAGGTAAAGAGCTTACTGGTAAATTTCTCTCTCGCTAAATCTCCTAGGCCTCTTGGAGAGAAGTCCTGGACCGGAATATTTATTTGACATCTTTCGGTTCCGTATTTAATTGGAGTCACGTGTCTTCCCTGAGGCCACTTATAAACTGTACCACGTTTCTATTAAACACAAGTTCTGTACACAGAGGGACTTTGTGTTTGAGATAGCGTTTATAACTTCCCATTGTGAACTTTGGAGATATTTTTCATAGAAACGAATGGGGAATTCTCGCTACAAACATGGTATTTAGATGCGTAAATAGCTGTCATCAGTTATGTGTTTACTATAGTGTTAATTCATTTGCGATAATATAGACTTTACCATAAATGTGCCTCCTGTGACATTTCTTTCTTTTTTATTGTTGGAAAAATATGGATAATGCAACATTTGCCATTTCAACATTTTTTCACGTGTTCAATTCAGTAAGGCCAATTACATCAACAATGTTGTGCAAACATTACCCATATCCACTGCCAGAATGTCCATCACTATAAACAGCAACTCAATGCTTCCTAAATGATGATTTCCTCTTACCCCCTTCTATGATATTTTTAATTCAACTCTGTGATAAAGATGGCAAATCTTGGGACTTTTATTTATTTTTCATGGTCTGCCTTCATTCCAGCAATTCTAATGTGTTCCCTGGGAAACTTCACATTATCATTATAGGGTGAGTGCTCCAGTGAACCCTCTATTTAATTCGTCTTATATTAACCCTGGAGTTCTAATAAATCACTCAGAGGATTATATAATTTCATACATAAGCTATAAGCATTCTGAAGTTCAGTTATGTTCTCAATTACTTTGTTACTGACTTTAATATCCTTTTGTCTTTGTCCTAAAACAAAGTGATATTTCAGGGGCATTCTTTCTAAAAGTTTACCGTTTTACTCCCCAATTATTTATCACATCTGCATTATGTCCATGGCATATATGGACTGAGTATGTCAACTATTTGTAAGTGACCCTGATGGCTGATGCCATAAAGAGATTTTAAATTTTGCTAAGATACACATATGAATTATGGGGGAAACCAGCCACCAGGCTGGTAAGAGAGCCCAGCTGAGCACCCAGGAAATACATTTTGAAGTGCTTTGCTATTCTTTACTCATTTTTGCAGAAGCAATTGTCTCCTAATGGAAGTATTTTAAAGACTTACATAAAAGTGATAGCTAATGTATCTTGAGCATTTGTGACATACCAGACACTTTGTTAAATATTTAAAACGAATTGTCACAGGGAGATACTGTCATTACCCCATTTTGGAAGTGAGGGGACCAGAGCTAAGAAGGCGAGGTCTTTGGCAAGTCCACAAAAGTAATTCTCACCTTCCATTTGGGAGACCTGGGTCCGATTCCTGGCCAGTGTGCCTCATGCCCAGCCACCATCCGTCTGTCAGTGGAGGCTTGCATGTTGTTATGCTGCTGCACAGGTTTCAGCAAAGCTTCCAGACTAAGACAGGCTAGGAAGAAAGGCCCGATGATCTACTTCCAAAAATCAGCCAGTAAGAACCCTATGGACACAAAGTCCATCTCCAACCAGTTATGGGGTGTTGCAGGACTGGGCAGTATCTTGTTCTGTTGTGTATGGGATCACCATGAGTCAGGGGCTGACTTACCAGCGGCAAACAATAACAACAACAGTAGACCCCAACTCATTACCTACTACCTTTCCCCAGCATTGGTGGTAGACAGGAAGAGGTTTAAGGAGTTAGGCGTTTTTATCTGGAAATTGCATGTGTTGGAGACATCAAGGAGGGGAATGCTGTATTCAGCGGCGAGTCACATCTCTACACTCTATTATGAAAACAAGAAAAAGTGATTTGTTTCAGTTAGCGCTCGATCCGGAATTTACTCTAATGGCTTTATAAATGACTTTAGTCTCATATTTATAGAATCATTAAAGACCAAAGGGATATTTATAGCTTCTCAGTTATTCCGTGCTGCATTTTGTGGGGAAAATTTAATTTGAAGAGATGTATTTGAGGATTTGGTGGTTCTCAAGGCCTTGGACTACATCCCACTAGACTCCAAGGACCTGCTGTGTTACAATTATTATTTTTAGTTTTACACTGGAGGGTTTGCATGCACAGAGGAGAATACAGATGTAAAATACCTGATACAAGGAATATAAATATCAAATTTCTAGCATATAGCAATTGGCTGTGTATTAGAACTCAGAGAGCTTAAATTTTTCCCTCAAACCTGAGTCTTTAGGGCACTATACTGACTGGTAGAGGCGAGATAGACTGGCAGGGCCACCTCTGTGTCTGGAGTTTGGAGTGAAAAATGAGAAGGGAGGAGAAGCTAGGGAGGAGAGGGGGATGAGGAATACCACCCTCCAAAAGTGATGCCTGTCCACAAAATATTAATGTCGGTATGCTGGTTCTTAGTGCCGCAAAGAAAATCTTTTCGACAAAGCAGCAAGACCACGAGACAGTGAGGCGCAGTGGCCTACGGCTGTTTTTTTTAAACACTTATTTACATCCCTGGGTGGTACAAGGGTTAAGAGCATGACTGCTGACTGAAAGGATAGAGGTTTGAATCCACCAGAGGAGCCTCAAAAGAAAGGCCTGGCAATCTACTGAAAAACCAGCCACTGAAAACTGACTCACATGCGGTTGCCACGAGTCAAATCAATTCAGCGGCAACTGGATTGCTACCTCACTAATCAGCTGAGTAGGGCTCTAGCCTCTAGCCTGGCCCTCAGGCTCTGTAGCCACCCTTCTTTGGGTTCTGGAGCCTGTTTTTCTTTTGGGGAATGACTTCTCCCCCGTTGCATGCCATCTTGAAAGAACTGTCATTCCAGGTACCTGCTTGCCCTTTGCCAAGAAGTGGGCCTTGGGTTAAGCTGGACAAATGCGGCTCTCTCCCAGTGTTCTGAATATCGAGTACAGTGACAGGAGGGCAGAGAAGCAGCCGGAACTGACCAGCCCAGCTGTGGTAGATGAGGGTGTTGATTTGTTCCTGCTGCCAGGACCCCAGAGGGTCACTGGCTCCTGGCAGCTTTTTCTCTGTTTCTTCAACTGTTGCTTTAATTCTGAAAGTTTTTCCCTCATACTTCCTACGAATTACTTTGTGCTTTAGGTAGCCAGACCCAATCAATTTGCATTGCTTGCAAACAATGAATCCTAACTGAAATAGTTGGCTTTGCTACAATTAGACGAGGAGGAAAAGGTTTAATGATAATTTCTGAAAATACCTAATAAACGGTTTCAGAAGAATAGCACGCATCTGAAATTCACTGGGAAAAAAAAACACAGCAGAATTGTTTTCAGGAGCTTTTCAGCTGTGTATTTTCCTCTATAATAATACGACAGAGATCTGCATACCAGACAGAAAAAACAAATCTTTACCTCCCTGGTGGTTATAGAAGGAATAATAAACCTGTTGCCGTCGAGTTGGCTCTGACGCATAATAGTGATCAGAAATTCTGAATATTTGTCTGAAAGAGTTCTCCAAGACATATATATATATATTTCTTTTGTTTTCCCCCTCCAGTCTTTTCTGAGTACTGATTTTGTATCTTCTTATGTGTTCATTCCACAAGTATTTTTCTTTTTCTTTTCCTGTTCATGTCAGTGAACAAAGCACTGATGTTGCTATTTATTCTCTGAGTTCTTCTGGAAGCTCTTGAATCAGTCTGGGGGATAATCAATAAAACACAAAATGGGATGATCTCCACGGCCATCAGATTGCTGTAAATAGACACATTCCGCAATTATCATCAGAACGACTTGTTACCGTTTCAAAGCAAATAAAGAAGGGAGATGCCAGTTATTCACCAACATTCAAATCCCAAGAAGCAGCTTTCCGTCCATATTCTCTCTTTGAGTAAATCTTTGGGTTTGGCTGGTTTTTCCGCAGCGTTTTCCACTGTTTCCTTGCTTCTATTCTGCCGAACATCTGATCATGCTCAGACGTATTCTGTATAATAAACACAGTCTTTGCGCTTTCTATGGCTATTTTAGGACAATAACATCTCAATATCAGTCTGTTCCTTCCCACATCCTTCTTTAGAACTTTTTAGCATGATTCGGGCTGAGTGCTTTTTTTGAGTTAGAGGCCAAAATGATAATAATGGTAATAAGTTCTCCTTCTTCTGCTTGACGGAGGGCTTGTGTGCTAGTGTGTGTGTCAGGGATGTTGAGGGACTCACTGTAACTTAAACCTTGCCTTGATTCTTTCAGACACTTGACTGGAACCTCTTCCTGGATGATGTAGTCTGAGGACAACTGTCAGGACTCAGCATTTCTAAGAACAGTGTAAACACAGCACATGGTCTTTTTGTTTGTTTGTTTTTGCAGAATATAAGCCTTGTGTTTAATGATTAGCTTGAACATACATAACATTACTATTTCAAATTGCTGGAAAAGTTTCCACATATTTACTCTCAATCTCTGTACTCACTGGTAGCAAATAGGTCATGCTCTCGTTCTGGTCCACAGATGACATTTTTTTTTTGTAAATCTTATTTATTTTGTTGTTGTTGAGGATATACACAGCAAAAATACACCAATTCAGTAATTTTTACATGTACAACTTAGTGACATTGATTACACTCTTCGAGTTATAGAACCATTTTCACCTTTTTTTCTCTGTCGTTGTTCCCTCATTAATGTAAACTCATTGCACCCTAATCTTTTGAGTTTGTCACTTTGATCCCATATAGGTAGTTCTTGAAAGAGCATAATGCAAGCCTTTTTGACCAGTTAAACTGAACTATTGTTTGTTTTAACATGACTTCAGGGGATATTTTTGGTTTAAGGTTTAAAGATTACCTCAGGGCAATCATTTCAAGGGTTCATCTCCCCTCCACAGATACAGAAATTTGGAGTCCATGATAATTTGAAATTCTGTTCTGCATGTTCCCCCTTTTGATCAGAATTCTTCTATGGAATCTTTGATCAAAATGTTCAGTAATGGTAGACAGGCACCATCCAGTTCTTCTGTTTTTATCCTGGCAAAGGGGAGGCAATTAGTCACACATTCCTCGTCCTCCTTCTATTCCTGACTCTCCTTCCTCTGTTGCTCCAGGTGAATAGAGACCAGTTGTTGTGCCTTAGATGGCTGCTTGCAACCTTTTAAGATCCAGGTACTACGAAACGAACTGTGAGGTAGAATAGAAGTATTGAATACATTATAGGCCAGTTAGCTGGGATTTCCCATAAAACCATGACCCTAAAACTCCAAACCAAGGAACCAAATCTCATGATGTGTTTGGTTGTACATTTTTTTTTGTCATTGTTGTAAATCTATCACACAGCTTTTGCCAATTCAGCTTTTTACAGGTATACAACTTATTGACAGCAATTACAATATAATTGGCTGTGCACCCCTCCTCTTAATCAATACAATTTTTCCATCACTATTAACTCCCTTTTCCCCCCTCCCTCCCTCCTGCCCCTGATAACCACTAATAAACTTTGGTCTCTATACATTTGCCTTTTCTTGTCTTTTTATGTAAGTGAGGTCACACAATATTTGCCCTTTTGTGATTGGCTTATTTTTCTCAGCATAATGTCTTCCAGCCCCATCCATACTGTAGCATGTATCAAGACTTCATTTCTCCTACAGGCTGATTAGTATTCCATGGTATGTATGTACCACATTTTGTTTATCCATTCATCTGTAGATGGGCACATAGGTTGTTTCCATCTTTTGACTATTGTGATAGTGCTGCAGCGAACACTGGTGTACAAGTCTCTTTCTGAGTCTCTTCTTTCAAGTCTTCTGAGTATATACCTAGGAGTGGAATTGCTGGGTTGTATGATAATTCTATTTTTAGTTTTTTGAGGAACTGCCATACTGTATTCCACAACGGCTCTAACATTTTGTATTTCCACAAGCAATGGTTACGGGTTCAAATTTCCCCACACCCTTGCCAACGTTCATTATTTTCTGGGCTTTTTGTTTTTGTTCTTTTTAAATCTTAGACATCCTAGTGGGAGTGAAATTGTATCTCAGCACGGTTTTGATTTGCATTTCTCTGATGGCTAATAACACTGAGCATCTTTCCATGTGTATAGTGGCCATCTGAATGTCCTCTTTAAATGAAATGTCTATCCAAGTCCTTTGTCTATTTTACATTTGGCTTATTTGTCTTTTTGTTATTAACTTCTCAAAGTTTTATTTATATTTTGGTTGTTAGATTCTTGTAGGAGAAGATATTCTTCCAGCTGGTAGCTTGTCTTTTCACTTTTTTTGTGAAGTCTTTTGATGAACAAAAGTTTTTAATTTCTATGAGATTCGATTTATTTATTTTGTCTTTGCTGCTTGCACAGGACATGCTTTTACAATTAGACATACATGGTTGCTTGCTTTGGATTCCGCGTGGAGATGACCTTGAGACCAGGATTAAAGTACTGGTGGGTTATAGGGGAGGAGATGGCAGGAACACTAGTGAAAGAGTGGGGATCTGAGACTAGGTAAGGAAGAAAGCCAACGAAGGGAGGCTTACAAGCCAGCTACCGCTTTGGGCAACTGGAGCTTGGTCCTTTTGGGGAACTCTGAGAGATGATGTAGACATGACTCAGGGTTATCCCATGGAGGGGAAGGAAGCTGGGCTCTGTACCTGCCACCTCATTTGGCACTGGCTGAGGGATGCCCTAGAGGAACTCACTCTGCTGCCCTTCTACCTGGACCTGTAGAGGCCAAGTGTGTTCCCACAGGCAGAGGTAAGCCCCACAGACAGAGGCTGAGGTGCACAATGAGCAGCCTTCGCTGTGAAGGAATCGGTATCAAGGGGATGGGGACGGGGCACCCACAGCATCTGCCGCAACATGTCACATGACTACAAGGAATTAAGCATCCACCTTGCAAATTCCAACATCCAAGGAGTGGAGGCGGGTGCTTTATGAGGAGGCCAGATTAAAAAAAAAATGCTTTTGAATTGATTCTGACTCATAGCGACCCCACGAGTGTCAGAGCAGAGCTGTGCCCCGCAGGGTTCTCAGTGGCTGATTTTTTGGAAGTAGATCACCAGGGATTCCTTTGGAGGCACCCCTGGGTGATCGGAACTGCCAGCCTTTCAGTTAGCAGCCAACTGTGTTAACCATTTGCGTCACCCAGGGACTCCAAGGACAGGTTAGAGGCTGGTTATGCAGTATGCTGTGAAGAGAAAAGTATCCTTGCTCAAAGATTTACCTTTTGCAGAAGAAATTCAGTGATTCCAGAAATTTAGTCATTAGAGAATAATTCCACTAGGTTAAGCCAGTGGTACTCAAAGCAAGGTCCCTGAACAATCTTCATCAAAATGACCTGGCAGTGCTTTATAAAAATTTGGATTCCTGGGTCTTATTCCAGGCCTGCTGAATCATAGCTCAGGGGCTGGGAGACAGAAAACAGAGCCATGCAATTTTTATAAACCCTTCAAATTTGAAAATGCCTGAGTATTTGCCCTCTGTCTGATGACCTTTAAAATTTTTGAATAATAATATAGTTTTTTCCCCAATGCATTATTAATATATACTCCAATCTGTGTAAAACATGCCTGTCTGGTTCCCCACTCTCTCTGTAGCATTTACCTGGCACAGGCTGTCACCCAGTGAGTGCTCAATAGATAGTTGTCAAAGAAATGAATACTCATTATAAAAACTAGACTGTAAGGATTCTTGGTGCTTGAGTGACTCATACCTTAGTGAATTCAGTTGTCAACTCTTTTCCTGTAAGAAAGGCAGAACAGATGGAATAATAGAACACCAGGAGTCAGAGGGAAGGACTTGATAAAAATGAACTAAGAATCAGTCTTGCCTGTCACAAGATTACCCATCTGTAAAATAACGATGTAGAGCACCAGGCGATTTTACCTGCCCAGGGCCCATTACTTTGCCGTTGGTTACTTCATCCTGATATCCCTTTGGGAAACACTCCACTCCCACACAGTCCAAGCTATATGTGAACGTCTGACTTAGACGTGGCTCACCACCTATTTCAGTTCCCTGCTCATATGTGATTGACTCAGGAATGAGCTTGTGACCCAACAGAGATCAATTAGAGTTTATTCTTGATAAGATATAAAAGAGATATCTCTTTGAATTTATAGAGAAGTAAAGCTGAATTTCTGTTGGCGTTGCTCAAGTGGTAGGATACAGGCCTGGAGTTGGTGGTGGCCATCTTATTCCCTATATGGATAGACCCGGCTTAAGAGTGAAACCAAAAGGGAAGGAAGAGAAGCAAGACATAGGGGAAGGCAGACTCACAATGACATTGCTGGAGCTCCTGGATCCAGCCATGCCTAAAGTCCCAGTAACTAGCATGACTTCAGCTTGATTGGTGTTTTGTCACCTGAAACAAAAGTCCTGACTGGTAAAGAGAGCTTGAAACCAACTGATCTCCAAGGAAGATCATTAGATTTTCGTTGAATGGCTATGGATGTCTGAAAGAACTAGTATCCAAAGAGCTATCATTTGATCTGAGACCTGAATAAAAGGAAGAGGCAGGCAGGTAAAGATATGGGGAATGAAGCTTCAGGCAGAGGGCAATGGCAAGTGCAAGGACCAGGAGGCAAGAAAGCCTGGGGTGTTCCAAGAACTGCAGGAAGGTCAGCGCAGCTAGTGGAAGAGAAAGTGATAGGAGATGAAGCCATTCATTCAACAAACAGGGACTGAACAAGCTGTGCTAGGAACTGTCCCACATGCTAGCGATCACGTGGTCAACAAAACAAAGGCTCTGTCCACGTGAAGCTCACATTCTAGTAGCTGAGCCAGGTAAGTAACAACAACAACAACAAAATGTGAAAATGTGTAACAAAAACTAAAGCAGGGTATGGGGATAGAAAGTGGTGGGTGGGGCCTTATCTTAGGGGAAGGGTCCTAAATTTATAGGGCACCACTTCTTTGTGTAAATAAAGTTTGATGGGCACACAGCCATGCTCCTTTGTTTATGCATTGTCTATCGTCTCTGCATTGTCCAGGGCTGCGTCTCTGCATTGTCCAGGGCTGCATCAGCACTACAACAGCAGAGCCAAGTGGCTGCGACACAGATGATTTGTCTCCCAGAGTCTACAGTATTGACTCTCTGGCCTCGGCCTTAAGGGATAAAGAGGGTCCGGAGAGGGCTGTCTGAGGAAATGACAATTGAGCAGAAAGGTAGGCAGGATCCAGATCATGTAGGACTTTTAGGCTGCGACGAGGAGTTTGGGTTTACTGTTAAGGATCACAGAATGGCACTGGATAGTTTCAAACAAGGTAGTAAATGATCTAATTTTCTTTTTTTCAAGTTGACTAGCAGTCCATGGGCTTCCAAACCAATTGGGTTTCCACCAGTTTTCAGTCAACAGAGGCACCTGGATGTGACTGCCAAGGCGTTTTCCCTTTGAACTTGGCCGTGTCTAGATGATGTGGATTTTGGCCGGAGTAAGAATCGAAAGACACCTAATAGAGAGGAGACAGTCCCCTTTCCCACCCTTGTGTTTCACAATATCATTGTGATTCATAGGGCTTTGTACGGTGCTTCATGAGTGACTGATTTGGAACACCTCTTTGAAGGAGATGTAGTAATTTAGTCCTGTTGCCCATTAACGGAGGAACAAAGCCTACCTTATTTTTAGCTTAATACCATGATTGCCTTTGCATGTCTTCGCTTCATTTACTCATTCATCTATTCAAAAAGTATTTATCGAGTGCTTGTTATGGACAAGGCCCTGTCCTTGGCTATGTGGATGAAAGGCCTGCCTTAGAAAGCTTTTTCTGAATAGTCTGCAAGACTGAAGAAGCAGCCGTAGGAGGAATTGCTGGGAGACAGTACCATTCAAAAGGGTGAAAAAAACATGGACTCTCTAAAAGAATTAGGGCTTTGATCTTGAAAAGAGGAGGTTGAAAGGGGATATGATTGAAACCATTCCAATCCTGAAGGACACAGACTCCTTCAACAAATCCAGGAATATTAGAATGAGGGTCATATACCAGGATAAAATGGTAAGAGTTCACATAATTGACATTTGCATGGCACTTACTATTTTTCTGGTATTGGAAAAATGCATTGCTTGATTTATTGCTCACCGTAAACTCATTAGTAATTATTATTTTCTGAAGAAGGAGGAAATAGAAACAGAGAGAGTTTAAGTAACTTGTCCAAGGTCAGGTAACAGTAGCGTTTATAACAGTAGAGCCAGGACTTGAAACCAGGTGTGTCTGACCCCAGGCTGATATGGATCATTTCACATTCAATTGGTCATATCCTAGGGAATTCCTTGTAGTTTCAAGTAATGGTTTGGGGGTTTGAGGGGACAGTAAATATTATACCCTTACTGTTTAAAGCTGATTTTTAGGGAGGACAACTATCTGTTCCTACAGCTCTCTTCTTAACAGGGAATGAGTTCTGCCCTAGTGTGGAAATCTTTACACGGTACGGCAAAAGGAAGTGAACCAGTTGCCACTGAGTCTATTCCAACCCATGACAACACCAGGAGTGTCAGAGTAGAACTGTGCTCCATAGAGTTTTCAGTGGCTAATTTTTCTGAAGTAGATTGCCAGGACTTTCTTCCAAAGTGTCTCTGGGTGAACTTGAGCTTCCAGCCTTTCAGTTAGCAACATTAACCATACCACCCAGGGAAAAAGAAGCTAGCTGTGTATAAATCCAACAAGTGAAACTCTACCTCTAAACCAGCCTTCAGGAAATGAAAGGGCCCATGCTGACTGTATGTTTATTGTTTGCAAAGATGATGGATAAAATGCACTGATATATGTGATAAAGAAAGTTTGAGAAACTAATGAATAACAATGTTAGCTAAAATGTGTTGAATGCTTAATGTGAGGTGCGCATTGTGCCTTACCTTACAGAATCATTAGACCAATCTTGTGAGTTAACTGTTCCTTTGAAGCCTGGCGTGTAGACGAAGGAATTGAGGGTTAGAGGCAGTGATCACTAACCTCTAGGTGAGAGAGTTGGTACCGACGTCCACTTCGGGCTGAAGACAAACATGCTTACGCACTTAGGCGCTCCCTGTTGGACCAGTGTTGTAATGTTCTATGCTGATGACTGTATATTAGGAGCCCTGGTGGTGCAGTTCTTAAGTGCTTAGATGCTAACCAAAAGGTCAGTGGCTCGAACACACCAGCTGCTCTGCAGGAGAAAGATGTGACAGTCTGCTTCCATAAAGATTTATAGCCTTGGGAACCCCACGGGGCAGTTCTACTCCGTCCTCTAGGGTCTCTATGAGTCAGAATTGACTTGATGGCAAGGGGTTTTTGACTGCGTATTCCACCCACGGACGTATGCTAATATGAGTTTTCAAACTAGTTCAACTGACCTGCCGGATCCTCAGCACGGTGGCTAAGAAAGAACCCAGATGAAGCTGACTAATCTTGCAGCTCTGGATCAATAGCTCCCGATAAGACTTTAGCTGTGACCTGGAGCCTCGCTACCTTTCGGTCAGAGACCTGGGAAATGAGTCAGCCCAAATCACACTTCAGACAAGGCAATGCCCATTGCAGCTCCAGATAATAACAAAGATTATTTAGGAGGTTCACCTGTTTATTCATCCACTCACTCATTTACTCAACAATATTTACCAACACCTGCCATGTGCCAGGCATTGTGCCAGGTGCTGGAGATACCTCAGTAAATGAGGCAAACAATCACAAAAACTAATGAGTTGAAACTGGGCTAAATGCTATAAAGGAAAATTATATGATTCTATAATGGTTCAGTTAAAATCAGAAACGGTGTGCTGAGCAAATAATTCAATCTGTAAGCTGAGCAAATAATCAGAGAAGCTGGACTCTCCGAAGAAGAATGGGGCATCAGGATCAGAGGAAGACTTATTAACAACCTGTTATGCAGATGACATGACCTTATTTGCTGAAAGTGAAGAGGACTTGAAGTACTTGCTGATGAAGATCAAAGACCACAGCCCTCAGTATGGATTACAACTCAACATAAAGAAAACAAAAATCCTTAAAATTGGACCAGTAAGCAGCATCATAATAAATGGAGGAAATATTCAAGTTGTCAAGGGTTTCATTTTATTTCAATCCACAATCAACACCCATGGAAGTAGCAGTCAAGAAATCAAACAACATATTGCATTGGGTAAATCTGCTGCAAAGGACCTCTTTAAAGTGTTAAAAAGCAAAGATGTCACTTCAAGGACTAAGGTGGGCATGACTCAAGCCATGGTGTTTTCAATCCCCTCATATGCATGTGAAAGCTGGACAATGAATAAGGAAGACTGAAGAAGAACTGATACATTTGAATTATAGTGTTGGTGAAGAATACTGAATATATCATGGACTGCTAGAAGAATGAACAGATCTGTCTTGGAAGAAGTATAGCCAGAGTGCTCCTAAGAAGCGAGAATGGTAAGACTGCGTCTCACTTACTTTGGACATGTTACCCTGGAGAAGGACATCATATTTGGTAAAGCAGAGGGTCAGCGTTCAGACATACCTTGAAAGAAAGGCCCAGAGACCTGCTTCGGAAAGGTTACAGCATTGAAAAACCTGTGGAAATAGTTCTACTCTGCCAAACATGGGGTCATCTTAGGTAAGAACTGACCTGAAGGCAACAGGTTTGATTTTGGTTTTTTGGAACCTATTCTGGAAGGATGAAGCCCTTTTGGCATAGCGGCTAAGCGCTTGGCTGCTAACCAAAAGGCTGGTGGTTTGAACCCACCAACCACTCCATGGGGGAAGGATGTGGCAGTCTGCTTCTGTAAAGATTACAGCCTAGGAAACCCTATGGGGCAGAGGGCCACAATGAGTTGGAATCGCCTGGAGGGCATACAATAACAACATTCTGGAAGGGTTGGGAGTGTTAGCCTGAAGAATTTACATTTAATCTGGGACCCAAAGGGTGAGTTGGAGTGAGTGAAATAAGGAAAGTCCTATTCTTGGGAACATTGTAAGTGTTCTTATCTAGATGGGTTAACTGGGTTATCAGGAAGATGTAGGTAGAGGGAAATTTGTGCCCAAAGATGAAACCATTGGTAACTTCTCAAGGCTGTTTGCCACTGGGGCATTTAGATTTTCTGGTTACCGCAGAGGGAGAGCATGAACTAAAGGTGGGAAGTAGGCCAAGGTTAGCCCATCTTTTGTTTGTTTATGAAGGCAAACCTTGGCATAATGACCACGGTCAAATAATCAATGGCCACTTTCTTAAGAGACAGAGTGTGCTGTGAAAGATAAAGAATTTTCTTTGACTTTCCATGTCAGTGGTGCCTTGGTTATCGGATGTGCCTGAGGACAAAGATATGGGCATGAATATGTGTTCTGGAAATCAGCAAAGTCTAGATTCTGCAGAGACATTGCTTTTTTGTTTGTGTTTTGGAGCAGGGATATTGAGAGAGGCAAAGGAAATACTAAAGGAAAGGGAAGAAAGTCTAATTTTCCCACACTGCTTGCAAAAGGAAACCAGGGGAAAGGGGATTATAGTAATTTATGCTCAGGAAAGCATGTGGTGTCAACTGGGAATAGAATGGTCCCTCTGGGAGTGGGATGACCCTCCTGCCAGATACAGTTGAAGCACCATGTGCATTCTAGAACCCTGGTGCCAATAATTCAGCTCATTTCTGTGCACATGCTGTTACACCTCGGGCCTAATAGTCCCCAGTACAATCTTAGGTGATTAATACCTGTTGTAACAGAGTGTGCCCATAATGTGGTCACAACCCATGCACTGGAGCTCGATTATTCAGGAAGGTTGTCGGGTATTTCTTTGCAGCTGTAATTAGTGGGAACTTCACCTTGCAACCACTGCAGTGTAAGCGAGTGACTCTTATTGTCAGGAGGCAGGCTGAGGTTAATAGACAAGAAAACATTTAGTGTTTTGTAGGCAAGGATGGTAGATTTTTCCTTTCTGCATCCTTTGTAGCTAGAACAGTGTTTGACACTTTGGAGGTAGACAGAGAGAGAGGAGGACATGGGTGGGTGAGGTTGGGAAGGGAAGGAAGAAAGAAATCTGATCTGAGCTCTAAACCAGTGGTTCTCAACTCTTACTATACATTGGAATCACGGAAGGAGCTTCCGGTTTGTTACAATTTTAACTGAGTATAACACACACACCCAAATCAAACCTGCTGCCATTGAGTCGATTCCAACTCCTACAGGACAGAGAAGAGCTGCCCACAGGGTTTCCAAGGCTGTAATCTTTAAGGAAGCAGCCTGCCACATCTTTCTCCCTGGGAGTGGCTGGTGGATTTGAACCACTGACCTTTCAGTTAGCAGCCAAGTGCTTAATCATTGCACCATCAGGGCTCCTTATAACAAAAAACAAAACAAAAACAAACTTATTGACACTGAGTTGACCCCAACTCATAGTGACCCTATAGGACAGAGTAGAACTACCCCAGAAGATTTCCAAGGAATGGTTGTTAGATTCGAACTGCCAACCTTTTGGTTAGCAGCCATATTCTTAACCACTGTGCCACCAGGGCTCCTACAGAAGGTACCCAGATCACTGGGTACAGCCTGATGGACACACCTGGGGAAACAGAACATCAGCAGCATCTCAGAACCCCCACTGTGTGCCCCCTTCCAGTCATTACCACCAGCCACGGGTAACCACTATCCTGACTTCCAAAACCAGAAAGTGGTCTTAGCTATTTTTTAAATATATTGGAGCCCTAGTGGCGAAGTGGTTACAGCGCTCCGCTGCTAACAGAAAGGTTGGCAGTTCGAACCCACCAGCTGCTCCGTGGGAGAAAGACATGGCAGCCTCCTTCCATAAAGGACTGTAGCCTTGGCAACCCTCTGAGGTAGCTCTCTTCTGGCCTATAGGGTCTCAGAATTGAGTTGACTGCATAATTGGAATAATCAGAATTAACTCTTGGGTGCCTGTCTTCTTTCATGCAACATTACATTGCGTTCAATAAATAGACAAGTTTGGAAGAACTGCCAGCTTTAGGATACTAAGTCTTCTTCCTATTCATGTATATGGTGTACGTGATTTGGTCACATTAGGCCTGGACCTGTAAACTCCGGAGAGTGAAAATAATAACATCAAGACCATGTCATTATTTTCCTCACTCATAGAAGGGCCTTTCACTTTTTCATTTTGAACCTGTTTACTCTTATGTTCAAAACAATTCTAACAAGCTTAGTTACCTCGTTTCCCAGCCTTCACCAGAATGGAAGAGGCCAGTAGAATAAAAAAAGGCAAGGACCTCTAGAGAAAATATACAGACATCAGGGAGAAGTGACTGTGATAGAAAAAGCAAGGGGACAGGAGCTCAAAGGGAGCAGGCTGGGGCCATTTACTCTCTGTGGAGGGACAGGATGTGTCAGAAACCCTGGATGTGTCATTATACACAGTCCTAGGGTTTTTTTTTTTTATATATGTATAACTGATTATCATTATTTAAGCCCCAAGTCAGCATGAAAATGCTGCGTGCTTTTTTTAAGATGGAAGGAAAATGGGTAACATTTTAAGGAATTTTCAAAAAGAATGATAAAAGTAAAATTTTGGCATTTCTGCTTTCTAAAAGAATACACTTACATAGCGCTGCTCGTCTCTTGGAAATGCGAATGGTATTTTCTATTCCTACAGCTCCAGGGGTGAAGAAGCAAGCCCTTCCAAACCCATCCCACCTCATGGGAAAATGTTATTAAATGCCACCTGCACAGCTCGCGCCTGCATGCGTGCTGGGCACCTCTGGACCTTCCCTTGAAGAGTGCGTGCCCCAGTTTTAACCCTTTTCTTTATAACCCTGTTTGTCACTTAGCTGGTTTAGAGCTAATGGTTCCAATCTTGCCGACTCACACCTTTGACTTCCTTACATTGTCTTCAGGAGCAGTTAGAAGCAGAATATTCCCACGGGAAACGGAATTCTCTCTCCCGGGAGATGCATTTTTCCAATTCCTGCTCCAAGACCTCTGTACCAAATTCTGAAATAGAATGATCAATGCTGCTTTTTATCTGTGAAATTAGACCCTACGAAACCATTACTCAGCACAAAAGAAGCCAGAGAACATGTTTACTCACACAGAGGCAAACTAACCCCAAATAAGGCCCCCCCTCCAAACATCTGGAAAAAGCCCAGGGATCTGGGTGGCAGATGTTACTTTCTGCCCACATACACACAACAACATCTGTAGGAGCCAGACCTTTGCACATTTCTCTACTTGAACTCAGCAAACATTAACTCAGCCAACAAACATTTATTCAGGTGCCAGTTCTGTGTCTGGTGCTGGAGATACTTCATCAACAGAACCTCGGCTTTGACCTTCAGCCCTTCGAGACTGGGGCCCAACAACTTAACACATTTTTACATTTTTCTAATGTCAGCATTTCAGGGAAAATTACTCAGCATTGGAGCTGCTCTGTGTTCTGATAGAAAGATGCCTAATGCTTTAAAAGAACTGAGATATGCTTCTTCAAAAGGTCAGTGGCATTTGATGGGAAGCCAGGTGGTTTACAGCTATGAGCACTGACTCTGGAGAAGCCTGGCTTCAGATCTGGACGCATTAATAATCTTTGGTTCTCAGTTTACTCACCTGTAAAACAGGCATAACATTACTACTTTCCTCATAGTTTGCTGCTAAAATTCTTAAATGAGTTAATACCTGTAAAGCACTTTTTTAAAAAAGTACTCTTAGCACGTAAGTTCCTAATTCTTAATAAGCTGTTTCATGTAACGGCATGGTGGGGTGATAAAAGCGTGTGTGCCCCGGAGGTAGGAGAAGGATTATATCAATAATATAGTTTAAAATTTCTGATGCTGTTGAGCTTCTTGTGTGTCGTCGATTGATTCTGACTCATAGCAACCCTATAGGACAGAGTTGAACTGCTCCATATGGTTTCCAAGGTTGTGATCTTTTTTTTTTTTTTTTTGGCTTCAAGAAACAGAAGTTTATTCTCTCACATCTGGTAGGCTAGAAGTCTGAATTCAGGGCACTGGCCCTGGGGAAGACTCTGTCAGCTCTGGAAAAGGTCCTTGTCACCTATCTTCCCTCGGTCTAGGAGCTTCTCCATGCAGGAACCCCAGGTCCAAATGACGTGCTATGCTCCTGGAGCTGCTTTCTTGGTAGTATGAAGTCCCCATTTCTCTCTGCTCGCTTTTCTCTTTGATATCTCCAAAGAGATTGACTTAAGACACAACCTAATCTTGTAGATTGAGTCTTGCCTCATTATCATAACTGTTGCTAATCCCACCTCATTAACATCATAGAGGTAGGATTTACAACACATAGGAAAATCATATCAGATCACAAAATGGTGGACAACCACACAATACTGGGACTCACGGTCTAGCAAAGTGACACATAATTTTTAGGTGGCACAGTTCAATCTATTATACCCGCCAAAGAACATTAAAAAGAGGGGTATATTCCTGCTTGGTTCCCACTCTGTGCAGAAAAACTCTAAGACAGCTACAAGATATGACTACACAAAAAAAGAGAGAGATGCCTTGGTAACAACTGGATCATCTAAGAATCTCTTAGCTGAGTAGACTGTTTTTCTTCTAGATCTATATTACTCATTGTCTTGCCACTAACCAGAAGGTAAACTCATGGCAGTTAGAACCAACATGCAAATTTATTTATTTTTAAATTTTTATTGTGCTTTAAGTGAAAGTTTACAAATCAAGTCAGTCCCTCACACAAAAACTTATATACACCTTGCTACATACTCCCATTTTTTACATACTCCCAATTGCTCTCCCCCTAATGAGATAGCCTGCTCTCTCCCTCTACTCTCTTTTCCTGTCCATTTTGCCAGCTTCTAACCCCCTCCACCCTCTCACCTCCCCTCCAGGCAGAAGATGCCAACATAGTCTCAAGCGTCCACCTGATCCAAGAAGCTCACTCCTCACGAGCATCCCTCTCCAACCCATTGTCCAGTCCAATCTCTGTCTGAAGATTTGGCTTTGGGAATGGTCCCTGTCCTGGGCCAACAGAAGGTCTGGGGGCCATGATCACCAGGGTCCTTCTAGTCTCAGTCAGACTATCTAAGTCTGGTCTTTTTACAAGAATTTGGCATCCGCATCCCACTGCTCCCCTGAGCACAACTCTCTGTTGTGTTCCCTGTCAGGGCAGTCATCGGTTATAGCCAGGCACCATCTAGTTCTTCTGGTCTCAGGCTGATGTAGTAAGGCTGTAATCCTTACAGAAGCAGACTGCCACATCTTTCTGCCTCGGAGTGGTTGGTGGGTTCTAACTGCTGACCTTTTGGTTAGATGCCGACCTCTTAACTGTTGCACTACCAGGTCTCCTATTATGTTGGTAATATTGTTTAGAATTTCTAATGCTAGTTGAAAATTGATGCCTTCAAATTGTGGTGTTGGTGAAGAATATTGAATATGCCATGGGCTGCCAAAAGAATGAACAAATCTTTCTTGGAAGAAGTACAACCAGAATGTTCTTTGGAAGTAAGGATGGTGGGACTACGTCTCACATACTTTAGACATGTTATCAGGAGGGACCAGACCCTGGAGAAGAACATCATGTTTGGTAAAGTGGAGGGAGCGAAAAAGAGGAAGATCCTCAACAAGATGATTGATACAGTGGCTGCAACAACGGGCTCAAGCATAGCAATGATTGTGAGGATGGTGCAGGACCAGGCAGTATTTCCTTCTGTTGTACACAGGGTCGCTATGAGTAGGAACCAACTTGACAGCACCTAACAACAACAAGTTGTTAATAAAATGCAGATGGATGTTAGTGAAGTTTATTATTGTTTTTAAATATCCTACAGACAATGCACCCTATTATTGCTTGTACCTGGGCATCAAAATCATTTGCATTGAAATTATTGGTTGGCGACTTAGTATAAAAGGGATTTGCTTCAATAAGTAACACTCATTAAACACTTTCTATGTGCCAGGCACAGTGTCAACTGCTTCACACGTCATTTCCCATTTAATCCTCACACTAATTTTATGAGGCAGTTAGCCTCGTGATCTCCAATTCATAGATAGGGAAACTAAAGCTATAGGGCAAGTCTTCCTAACTTTGGCACCATCAACATTTTGGGCTGGACAGTACTTTGTTGTACAGGGCTGTCCTATGTATTGCAGGGTGTTTGGCTGCATCCCTGGCCTCTTCCCACTGGGTGCCACATTGCAACAGGCTTTGGGCTGTGAAAAGTAGACATGTCTCCAGACGTTACCAAATGATCACTGGGAGGCAGAATCACCCCAGCCTGAGAACCACTGTTGCAGCGGATAGGCAACTTCTTGTATTCCCTCAGCTTGTCAATGGCAGAATTAGGATTTGAATCCAGGCAGTCTTAACCATGAAGTTGTAAGCACAGTGCTTCTCACACTGTGCTTGCTAGAAATGCAAGTTTGTGGGCCTTGCCCCCGATCTACTGGATTAGAGACGCTGAGGGCAAGACTCAGCTCTGAGTGATTCCGACACACACTAATTTGAGAATCACAGGAGTACCCGAGTAGTGCAAATGGTTAATGTGCTCGGCTGCTAACTTAAAGGCTGGAGGTTCAAGTCTACCCACAGGCATGTTAGAAGAAAGGCCTGGCAATCTCTGGAAGAATCACCACTGAAATCCCCGTGGAACACAGCTCTACTCCGACACATGCAGGGTCGCCATGAGTTGGAGTCGACTTCATGGCAAATGTTTTTTTCAGGGGTGGGAGAGTTCAAAACAAAACAGAACAAAACACTGATGCCCAGACCTCATCCCAGAGCTGCGGATCGGAATCCTGGTCCTGGGCCCAGAGGATCAGTGTTTATACCTTTATTGTTTGTTTGGTTGGTTCGGTTTTTATACTCCCCCTGGTAATTTTGATGTGCAGCCAGCGTTGAGTCATCAGTGCAGTGGGAACAGCGTTGGATGCCCGGAGACCAGGAGCTCCCTTCTCTGTCTAACCTTGGAGAATATTCTCATCTGTCAGGACCACAGTTTCCTCATTTTTAAATGAAGGTGCTGGGTTAGATCCCCCATGCATTCTCTAGCTAACATTCCCCGGCACCAAACTCCTTGTGGCAACCCACTGGTGTTTTAAATGTTTGGCCGCTTCCATCTATAGTGACCTTGGAAAAACTGCCTATCCCTTTTGTGCCTTGGCTTTCTCATCTGTAAACGGGAAAGAAACACTGGCATTGGTCAGAGTGTATGATTTCCTGAGAGAGAATTCTGACCAAGAAGGTACAAGTGAGGTAAGTCTTCTTGCTCTGTGGTTTGATATTTTGCAGTGCAACCGACTGAATTATGAAGCAGGTGGCCTGGTCCATTTATCTCTGCCTGCATCGGCTTGATGCAGGCGCCATGACAGCTGGAGCTGCGCCACCTAGCATCTTAGAGGTGATTTAAAACAAAACACCTCTCCTGAGGGTAGTCTGGCTCTAGACTTCGACTGTTCTTGACTGAGACATTGTGGGCAGGACAATAGCCATTTCTTGGGATAAGCACTCCTAAAGGAATCTTAGAAAGGAACAGATGGGAGACACATGGAGAGTTGCTCTCTGAAAGGCTGAGGAGGTCTTTCTCCAAGCAACCTGGTTAAGGTTTCTTCTTTTTATTGTTTGTTTGCTGCCCTCCATTATTCCTTCCTAGGAGGTGCACGGGGTGAGAAATTGGTCTGTGCTAATGTGATGCCAAAATAAAGGAATGAAAGCGGGCAGCTCTCATTGTGTTCTTGAAGAGACAGGCTAGAGAAAAAGGAAAAAACAGTGGAGGAATGAAAGGCCCCTGAGGGTCACATTGGCTTGTTCATTTCTTACTTTAAATAAAAGAATGTTTTTATTTTTGTTGTTGGGTGCAGTGGAGTAGAATCCGGCTCATAGGGACCCCCATGTGACAGAGTAGAACTGCCCAATAGGGTTTTATAACCTAATTTAATTTCCCTACACACCTTTAAAGGAATTTGATTAGCAACAATGGAATATTCAATAGACACTTTGTAGAAACAGTGCCTAAACTACTGTGAAAGAGAATCTCCCCGGAAGCTTGCTAAAACATAGAAATCTCAGGCCTCCCCAGAGTTTCACTTTTACAAGTACCTGAGGGGTTCTGATGGTGCAGAGGATAAGTGCTCAGCCACCAACCCCAAAGTTGGTGGTTCAAACCCACCCAGAGGCTCTGTGGGAGAAAGACGTGGCAATTTGTTCCCATAAAGATTACAGCTCAGAAAAGCCTATGGGGCAGTTCTACCCATCACATGGGGTCTCTATGAGTCAAAAATCAACTCCATGATACTCAGCAGCAACAAGGGTTCTGATAGTCACGTCAATGGGTTAAACATAGTAAAGGACCAGGCAAAGTTTTGTTCGTTTATACATCAGGTCACCACGAGTGGGAGCAAACTCCGGGGCCACTAACAACAGCCAAGGGGTTCTGGGAGTCCCTGAGTGGTGCAGTGCACTGGCTGATCGCCGGAAGTTTGGAAGTTCAAGCCCATTCAGAGGTACTTCTAAAAATCAGTCATTGAAAACCCTGTGGGTGCACAGTTCTACTGTGACACACATGGGGCTGCCACGAGTCAGAGTCGACAGCAACTTTTTCCTTCTTTTTTTAGAGAAAATGATATTAACTAGGTCATATAAGGGAAACCCTGGTGGCGTAGTGGTTAAGTGCTAACCAAAGGGTCGGCAGTTCGAATCCACCAGGCACTCCTTGGAATCCCTAAGGGGCAGTTCTACTTTGTCCTACAGGGTAGCTGAGTCGGAATCGACTCGATGGCACTGGGTTTGGTTTTTGGGTAGGTCATATAACAAAACAGTTCAGTGGACTTCAGTTCCAGTTTGATCCAGGGGCTTAAATAACATCACCAGGAGCCAGTTTTTCTCTCATCTTTTCTGTACATTGACTTCACTTTCTGATTGGATACCTGCTTGTGATCTTAAGATGCCTGCAATGGCCCTACCCTAAACCACTCAGGGATCAAGTCCCACTGGGGAATTCTCTCAGGCTCTGACTGAGTCATGTGAACATCCCTAACTCACTCCCCCTGACCAGAGGAATGTGATGCTGATAGGGCAGGCCTGTTTTACATGCCCCTCCTCAAATGCAAACCCAGTAGTATCAGATCCCTGCTGGAAACCCTTGACGGTTACCCAATGATCCAGGGCTAAAATCTGGTCCTTGCTGAGACCTCCAGAGCCCTGTGTGACCTGCTCACCAGCCTCTTCAGCCTCCCTCCCCCACACCTCCTTACTCCTTGTCGGTCTTCAGCTCCTGGCACACCTCTCACTTCAGTCTCGGGGCTTTTGCGCTGCCGTTCCTCCTGGCTGAGAACCCTGCGTCCTCCCCACCTTGTAATTCCGACTCATTCTTAAGGTCTCAGCTGAAATGCCACCTCCTCAAGGAGCCTTCCCCGAAGGTCCTGCACTGGCCGGGACTGGTCACTCACCACGCCTGTGACCTCTGACCTCAGGCCGGCACACAGCTGGACTACATTACCCAGGTTCCCGGGAGCGCGCCAAGTCCTAGCCCGTGGACCAGGCCTGCCCAGACACCCTCCTCCTCGGGGTGTCCTCTTCATGGGCAGTGAGGCTGCTGGGCTGCAAGCCCGAGGTGCCTGGGCCGCAGAGCCACCGCTCTAAGACCTCCTGCTGCTCAGGAACACTTGCTTTGAATCTGAGGTGAGTGAAAAGCAAAGTCCTGGTGAATTAAACCTTTGGGGTTGGGGTTGACCTGTTCGACCAGCTAATCGGCAGGTGCCATTGGCCCTCGGGAGCCCTGGTGGCGGTGGTTAAGACCTTGGCTGCTAACCAGAGGTCAACAGTGCGAATCCACCAGCAGCACCTCAGAAACCCTATGGGGCAGTTCTGCTCTGTCCTACGGGGTCACTGTGAGTTGGAATCCACTCAGGCCCAACGGGTTTTTGGTTTTGTTTTTAAATAAGCCCTCAGGGCTCTCCGTACTTGCCCTTCGGGGCCTTTTCACAGCTTGTAATTACTTACACTAGCGGGGCTCCTTCTGTGGCCTCTCTCCTTTAGCTCCTAGACTCCATGAGAGCAAGAACCATTTTTACATTACTCATCCCTGTGTCTCCAGTTCCGAACACAGTGGTCACAGCACTGAGGGAACTCAGTAAATATCGGTATGGTGTTGTTGAATGAGATGTTAGCAATCTACAGCAATATCTGTCTGTCGGTCGGTTGGTTGGTACACACACACTGACACACACACACCCACAAGCCAAAGCTTGAACCCAGAGACCTCCCAGGTGGCATTTGGAGAGAATTCCCAAGTACAGGGCTGGATTTACGGGTTTATATAATTTTGTTTCTTTTTTCTATCAAATATCTTAAAAGGTAGCAAAAGGAGAGTTACCACCATAACACTTTTCCTTAGCAGATGCCTTATTGGCTAGTAACAACGGTGCTTTTACTGTGCTCCTTGTTTTGCTATGATTTTGTTGCTGTTTCTGTTGTTTTTTAAGGGGTTATAATGCTGGGGATCACGTCTTGAGAACTACATCTTCATGGAATTTTTATCATTGCAGTTGTATTTTAAATGTGTTGGTATTTTAAATGACTCACCAACTATGTAACTCTGGATATATTGCTTCCCTTCTATGTGCCTCAGTCTTCTCTTCTGTAAGCTAGAGAGAAATATTGATGTTGGTAAAAGAATATATGAGCTGGTGAGAGAACTGTAACTGTTCGGGTCTTTCTTCTTTATTAGACCATTTGCTAGCTATTTGATGGCAGGAATTTGACCCTATAGTGGTGGCACACAGTTGGCACTTACGACATGTTTGTTAAATGAATGTGTGGATGGGTTCTCTTGACATGACTAAAAATGATGGTATGGCAGAAAACTCAGAAAACTTTTTTCTCTCTTGGCTTAAACATCTTATCAAGACTTGCAATTTTATTGGAATTATTCGTCCACATATTTTACCAGCCCGCCCTTCTAGGGTAGCTTCTAGGTAGTAAACTCAGATCGACGCCATCCTTTCTTTGAAAAATCTATGGCATCTCCTCATTGCCAAAACCAAACCAAACTCTTTGCTGTTGAGTCGATTCCAACTCACAGCGACCCTATAGGATAGAGTACAACTGCCTCACAGGGTTTCCAAGGCTGTAAATCTTTACGGAAGCAGATGGCCACGTCTTTGTGGAGCAGCTGGTGGGTTCGGACTGCGCCAATCTTTGATTTGGCAGCTGAGCATTTAACCACTGTGCCACCAAGGAAAATTTCTAGTAATACTGACATGATCATGTGTTAACAAAAATCGAAATCTCAGGGTCAGACTCCTGAAGCCAAACGGGTCCACACGCTTGCAGGCAAGCAGTTACAGGTTTTTATTTCCTTGCTTCAAAATGGGTGATTTAAAAAGCCAGGATGATGAAAAATTTTCTCTGAAACCTTCTCTCTCGTTGTTTTGTCTCAACCTTTTAGCCAATACATTATCCTTTTTTATAATAATACATTTAAAAGTACATATGTTTATTACTAAACCAAAAAGCCAAATTCACTACCGTCGACCCGATTCCGACTCCTAGTGACCCAATAGGACAGAGTAGAATTGCCCCGCAGCTTCCATGGAGTGCCTGGTGGATTCGAACTGCAGACCTTTTGGTTAGCAGCTGTAGCTCTTAACTGCTCAACCACCAGGGTTTCCATGTTTATTACTACTCATCAATAAAAAGGAACTGACTATTGATGCAGGCAACAACTCTGCTGGATCTCAACGGAATTACGCTGATTGGAAAAAAGCCAGTCTTCAAAGGTCACACACATGTGCTTTCACATATACAACAGTATTGAAATGACAAAATTACAGAGATGGAGAACACGTTGTTGGCTGCCAGGGATTAACGTGGGGAAGGGAGGGAGGTGGCTAAGGCTGTCGAAGCCTACTGTAAGAGGTCCTTGAGATGGAGCTGTTTGTTCTGCATCTTACCTGAGGTGGTCGTTATACGAATCTACACACAGGATGAAATTGCATAGAGCTAAATACTCACACACAAGTGAGTATATTCAAAACTGTGAGTAAAGTCTATGGATTATAACAATGCCGATTTTCTAGTTGTGGTATTGTACTATAGTTATCACAGATGTTACTATTGAGGGGTGGATGTATGTGATCTCTCTGTAGAATTTCTTACAACTGCTTATGAATTTACAATTATCCCAGGATAAAGTTTAATATATATATATATGTATATGTATGTGTGTGTATACAACATATATAAATACATATACATATATACGTGTATATAAAAAAAATAATAAAATTTTTTTTTTTTATATTTATGGAGCCCTGGTGGCGCAGTGGTTAAAAGCTCAGGCTGGTAACGAAAAGGTCGGCAGTTTGAATTCACCCAGCCGTTCCTTATAGTAGCTGTTCCTTAGAAACCCTATGGGGCAGTTCTACTCTGTACTATAGGGTGGCTGTGAGTCGGAATGTACGTGTGTGTGTGTGTGTGTGTATTTACAAACCCAACTTAAAAAAGTTGAGCATCACCATACCTATGGCAGTTCCCCCCCCTTCCTCACCTCCAAGAGAAGCACTCTCCTGAATCTTAGGTTTATCATTCTCTTAACTCTTCTTTGCCATTTTAACATGTAAATACAAGGAAAGTTGTACCAGTACTGCTTGTAATAAAAAGCTGGACATAACCCAAATGTCTACCATTTTGAAGAAGACTAGACATGAAGTGGCTGCTGTTTGAATCAACAAGGTGAATCCCAAAAATACAGTTTGGGGTAAGAAAACAGGCAGCAGAAATACATCCAGTGTGATCCCACTTACAAAGAGCACAAAAGCTCTGTGGAAGCAGACAGTATTGTTCAGGGTAATGTAAAAACGGCTTGGGGGAAGCGTCTGACTGCCTCCCTCGCCACAAGGGTGAAAGAGAACCAAGATCAACAGCCCAAGGCTGATTCCTATGAGGCGGGGGTCAGACAGGTCTTTCTCTGCCATCTTTACCAATTCTGACACCATCTGCTCCTCCCACGGTGCTCTGCTGGTTTCGATAATTCATTGCCATGGCCACACAGAACTCACAGACCACACTCACAATTACGGGGTTTATTAGGGAAGTAACAGTTACAATTCAGGCTCAGGAACACTCAAGACACAGTTCTTCCATCAGGACAGCCTCTTCCCAGCCATGCTCACAGGCATGTCTCTCCCTGGCCCTCAGTCTCTGCCCTTAGGCACTCTGCTTTTGCTCTCTGTGGGCTGGAAAGCCCACCATGCCATCTCCTACTGCCAGGCCTCTGCTGCTGTGTCTCTCCTTCCTTGGTGGTGGGCTCCACCCCCTACTCTGGAATTGGTTCTCTTTTAAAGCAAAACTGACCAATCCCCTTGGTAGGCCACAATTACTCTATCACACACAATCACCTGGATGGGAGTTACAAGATCATGGCTAGAAAGGCCACACACAAAAGTAATTAATCTCACTACAGATAAACTATATTGCTATTTTTTACTTTATAAATTAAATTATCAAAAAAAAAGAAAAGAAAAAAGTATGACCCTGGGGGAATATGGGGGCATTTGATCAATTGTCTCTAGGATCATCACAGCAGTGCCATATAAATGGCCTTTAGAATTTTCTTCTCCTGATGACCTTGGTTGCCTTTGTAGAATCTGCTTCACTTCACTGGTGAATGATTTGAAGTAAAAATAGTATAATTTCCCCCATTTCTGAGAAGGCATTTGAAAGGTAGTGATGGCTGCCACTTGAAATTTTCTTTACTAGTCCCTGAAGAGTGAAAGATGAACCTGAAGTTCATCTCATTGGAAGGCTTGAAGAGGATCTTGTTATTTTGGAAAGGAGCTGAGAAGATGGGCAACACATCACGTGGCTTATGAAAATGCTAAGCTGCCGTTATTATCAAGTGAGCAAGGGCTAGTCAGTGCAGACACTGATGCAAACTGAAGCAATGTTTAGAACTCACCAGTTGGTGTCTTTTCTTTGGTATCAGTCTTTTCCCCTCCTGTGAGGCTGTGCGTTTCTGGAGCCATGGCTACGCTGATGGTAAGGATATAATAATAACAATGACAGACCGCACACTATGTGCCAGGTACTGCTCTCAGGACTTCACATGTCTTTACTTCCTTAATCCTCGTGAAAACCCAATGGAGAAACTGAGGCACAAGGGGGTCAGTAAACCTGCTCAAGGGCACACAGCCAGCTAGGGGCAGAGCTGGGATTGAAACCCAGGCAGTCTTGTTCTGTGGTCCATGTCCTCAACTATCACATTCAGCTGTCTCTACAAAGCTAAGGACATGCATATTTGTGTGTTAAGTGTGTAGATGTATTTTAAAGCAGAAATGGTGAAAAATCTGCAATATATTTTTTAAAGACACATGGCTTTATAATTTTAAGTTTAATAAGCTCAGTTTTTAGGTAGTATTTATACTTACAGAGCTAAAACAGCAAGAATTAACTAACTATGACTGTCTTCTTATACTCTTGACTATGATAAGCTTTAGCCTTTTACCAGGCAGAAAAGAATCACATTAAAAAAATAATTTTTAAAAAGCTCGGTGACAGTCTTCCATCAATGTATATGAGGAGAAGCAATGGTGGTCAGGAGTGTCTGAGTTTTAATAAGCTTCTCAAACCCAAACCAAATCCATTGTAATCAAGTCGATTCTGACTCATGGCGACCCCATGTGTTATAGAGCAGAACTGCTCCACAGTTTTCTTGGCTGTAATCTTTTTAGAAGCAACATCGCTGAGTGGGTTTGAACCACCGATCTTTAGGTTAGTAGTTGGGTGCAAAGTATTTGCACCACCCAGTGACACCCAGGCAAAGCTAATGTTCAGCTAGGGTTAAGAACACTGCTTCTCAACAGGAGAACCTGGAATCGCCAAGACTAGGGTCATCAAAGGCGCTAGTTAAAAACATACAGACTCTGGGCTTTCTGAGCCAGAATCTCTTAGGGACACCTATTTCTGAGGATCACTCTTCAAATGGGGAGGTGTGGTAAGGAAGTCCCCAGCTATGGCACGGGTGGTGTGTATAATAAGTGTAAAAAGGATATCTTCTCAACTTCATCTGAGGTTAAGTATCTTTTCATATGTTTATTGGTTGTTAAAATTTCTTCACCTGTGAAATACCTCCTGTTTTCTTAGACCAGTTTCTACTAACTTATTTGCCATTTCTCTCATTAATTGGTAAGTTCAGTATAGGGTTGCCGTGAGTTGAAATCAACTGGTCGGAAGTGTTTTTTTTTTTTTTTTTTTAAATATATATGTCACGGATTGAATTGTGTCCCCCGCAAAATGTGTCAGCTTGGTTAGGCCACGGTTCCCAGTGTTGTGTGGTTGTCCTCCATTTCGTGATTGTAATTTTATGTTAAAGAGGAGTAGGGTAGGATTGTAACACCCTTACCCAGGTCACATCCCTGATCCAATCAATGTAAAGGGAGTTTCCTGGGGCGAGCCTGCACCACCTTTTATCTCTCAAGAGATAAAAAGGAAAGGGAAGCAACCAGAGAGGGAGGACCTCATACCACCATGAAAGCAGTGCTGGAGCAGAGTGCATCCTTTGGACCCGGGGTCCCTGCACGGAGAAGCTGCTAGTCCAGGGGAAGATTAATGAGAAGGCCAGCGGAGGAAGCTTTCCCCTGGAGCTGATGCCCTGAATTTGGAATTCTAGTCTACTAGACTGTGAGAATATTAATTTCTCTTTGTTAAAGCGGTATGTGTGTTTCTGTTATAGCAGCACCAGATGACCAAGACAGTGTATATTCTGTACTCACTCAGCATCTGGTGGATATTTATTGAGCATGTACTGTAGTGTCAGAGTCCCTGGCTGGCACAGATGGTTAAGTACTCAGATACTAACCAAAAGGTTGGCAGTTCAAATCCACCCAGAGGCATCCCAGAAAAAAAGGCCTGGCTATCTGCTTTTGAAATGTTACAGCTGTTGAAAACCTTATGGAGCACAGTTCTACTCTGCAAGCATGAGATTGCCATGAGTTGGAATCAACTCTGTGGCTACTGATTTTGTTTTGTTTTGTTTTTTACTGTGATGCCAGGGTGTGTTCAGGCACTGGGGATGCAACAGTGAAAAACGGCAAGGGTGCTGCTTTCATGAATGTCTATTCTACTGGTAGCTGGGGAATAGACAATAAAGAACAAAGTAAATACTGTAACATTAGATTGTGATAAGTACTGTGATGAAAATTACCACAATATAATGAGATAGGAAGTGACTACAACAAGAGGGGCTAATCGGCATACTCAAGCTAGCTCATGCTAGCTCACAAGAGCTGATTATTAACCTTCTAAGAATTTTGCAAGTTGGCTGTTAAACGCAGTCATTATTAAAATTTGAATTATATAAACTTACAATTAAATAGTATAAAACAAAGGTGATAAGTAATCAGAGATCATATTTTTCTAGCTACAACATCTATTGTATCTATATTATAGAAATACTGTATAATGGTGGACAGTGGTGCATATGTTTCCGACTAACATCCAGTGATGCCCCATTGGTAGTTTAAAATAGGATATGGTGGGAGTATTTACATCACAGAAATTGGCAAGTGCTACAAACCAGGGGTTGATTTACTGTTTTGTTGATTGTCTAAATTTAAGAGAATCGTGGAAGTGATATTAATAATGCGAACTAAACTTAAAGTGTGTGATGCAGGTAGCTGTTACATGGTGATCAGCACAAGTAATTGAGGAAATACTCTTCCAGTATTTGAAAAAAATTATCCAATTCAGCCTTTTATGTGGACCGGACCATCAATATTCTCTTCCAGGTTCCCAAACACAAATTCCTCCAAGTTCATAATTCTCTTGGTTATTTAAACACACACACACACACACACACACGCACACACACACAAACTAGTGAGAGGTGCTGGTCAGCTGTGCACTGGCCTCTTACCTATTGCCCTCCTTTCGCTAAGGCTTTATTGCCCTTTATAGCCTAATGGGCCGCATCTAAACGATCTCACTGATGGTGTCATCAGTAGTAGCTAGAATTGTTCCTATTCCTGCTGCCAGTCAAGTTTCCTCCAGATTTGAGTCAATACAAGTCCTATCAAGTGCCTCCTGGAGGGAGACAGGCTTTGACTGATTAAGCCTGAAGCTATCTCCTAAGACCGTTACGTCCTGACCAACTGTATTGAGCTGCCACTCACATCTCACCATTAATTTTTTCCAATTGTTCTCAATTGTTTCTTTTTTTAAAAAATAATATTTTATTGTGTTTTTAGTTAAAGTTTACACAGCAGATTCGGTTCCCATTTAACAATTTCTATACAAATTGTTCAGTGACGTTGGCTATGTTTTTCACAATGTGCCAGCATTCTCATTATTTCCATTCTGGTTGTTCCGTTTCCGTTAATCTAGTTTCCTTGCCCCCTTACCTTCTCATTTAAGATAAATGTTGATCATTTGGTCTCATATAGATGATTTTTTAATAGAGCACGGTACTCGTGGGTGATACTGTTTATTTTATGAGCCAAACTGTTACTTAGCTGAAAGGTGACCTCTGCGAGTAATTTCAGTTCAAAGTTTAAAGGGTATCTCAGGGTGATAGTCTTGGAGGTGCCTCTAGTGTCTACCAGTCCAGTCTGGACTTCTTAAGAATTTGAGATTTGTTCTCCATTTTCTCCCAGTCTGTCAGTAGAGGGTTAGCAAAAAAGAGGAAGACCCTCAATGAGATGGATTGAAGCAGTGGCTGCAACGACGGGCTCAAGCATAGCAACGGTTTGAGGACGGCACAGAACTGGGCTGTGTTTTGTTCTGTTGTATACAGGGTTGCTATGAGTTGAAACTGGCATGACGACACCTAACAACAACAACAACCATCAGGGTCCATCTATTGTGTCTCTGATCCGAATGGTTAGTGGTGGTAGCCAGGCACCGTCTATTTCTTCTGGTCTCAGGGTAGATGGGGCCATGGTTTGAACAGGCTCTTGGTTCTGTAGACTAGTTTAATCTTCGAGTCTTTAGTTCCTTCTTCCTCTTTTGCTCCCGATGTATAGAGATTGATAATTGTATCTTAGATTGCCACTCACAAGCTTTTAAGACCCCAGATGCTACTCACCAAACTGGGATATAGAATATAAACTTTATGAACTATATTATGCCAATCGACTGAGTTTTCCCACTAGACTATGGTCTAAAGCTTTCAAACCCAGTAAATCAATCCCATAAGGTGTTCATTAGGTCTAAGAAATATCCATACCTTTGCTTCCTATGTGCTTTATTATATACATGAACATACATGCAGCACCCACATACATGTATATACATACGCCTGTAGATACACCTGGAGCCCTGGTGGCAAAGTGGTTAAGAACTCACCCTGCTAATCAAAAGGGTCAGCAGTTTGAATCCACCAGCCCGTCCTTGGAAACCCTATGAGGCAGTTCTACTCTGTCCTATAGGGCCGCTATGAGTTGGAATGGACTTGAAGACACACAACAACATAGATACACCTGTACATGCATACATATATACAAACATGTACCTACCTATACAAGCATATGCATACATACCTACATATGTAACTGTACACATATTTTTGGGTTGTTGTTGCAAAATTGTGTATGTTATAGCACTTACTGAAGGATCCCTTATCTTTATCAATTGTATCTTTCAGTAAGGATTTCTTTTATCTCTGTGCCCAGGACTGTACTACAAATGGGAAATATTTAGGCATGGAAACCAAGGTCTTTATTTTGATGGGTATTCAGATTGAGTTGTTGAGACAGGCTGTGCTTGTGTATAAGTTAAAGTCCTTTTGAATGGTAGGATTTAACAGAATCTATTAGAATTTTGGTTCAGAAAATAGTGTCACTATGCACCAAAATAGCCAGGCATAGTCCAAACAAGGATTTCATGAAAATGAGAGTCTCAATCTAGATTTTCCTCCATTATCAAGATGTGAGTATCAAAGGAAGGATATTCCAGGTAGAAGAAAAAATAAAAAGACAGAATGCTCAGACGTCGCCACAAATGTGTCTGCTAGGATGTAAGCGTGTGTATGTGCATACATGCATGTGTGTGTATTGGAAAGGGGCATGAGAGAAGAAAAACCAAGACCGGCTCCTGTTCTTTTTTCTGTGGCCCCTCGTCCTGTCCCTGTTCTTCATCTGCCTTTCTGTTTCCTCAGCAGGGGACATTGTTGATGGAATTTCTCTCTCAGAAATGGAGAAAAGAAGTTTCCTTGAAGTATAGAGATATATTCTCTTTCCTTCCCTATCACTTCTCCTGCAAAGACCACAGAATTCGGAGACAGGTTTCAACCCAGGCCCTCCCACTTGTGGGCCACGTGACCTGTGTCTTTTAACCTATCTGAATCTCAATTCATTTCTAATCTGGGATTAAGAATACTTCCCTTGCAGAGTTGGAAAGATTAAATGAATTTGTGTTCAATAAACAGTGGCTGCAATGCCATATTTTTCAACAATAGCTTTTCCTGTGGGAATTATTTGTCACGAATTTATTGCTGGAGGCCATTCTCCTCCCCAGTATGTGTGTTCAGCTTTGCTCTTCCAAGTCTTACTTATCGGCTTCTTTGGCATCTATATGATAGATGTGCAATTGATTCTTGATGAATAAATAAAAGAATGGGTGAATGGAGCAAGGACCATTGGAAACTTTTATTTCCATAGAGGAGATCTGAGGGAAGGTTGTCTGTCACTGCATCCTTATTGGTCCCAGTTACCCTTTTGTCTTTTTTTAAATGTAAGATCATAGCGGGCCCCGATCACTATTCCTGATCTAACATTGGAAGAGCAGCTTCTGGGACACTGGCTGGGAGAAAATAACAGAACTTTACTTTGAGTCCCATGAACAAAGGAGCTCTGAAGACTGTTCTAACAGTATTTCATGACATTATTTCTCTCATTTTGTGCTGTTTCCTATGTCCTGATGATACATATTGATTGAAAGTATCAAAAAAAGAGTACTGAGAAGGGAAAAATGAAACTGTCCTAGGATATGTGTCTTATGGAGCATGAGACCGAGCAGTGGGAGGTGAGGAAGAGAGCCAGATATGGAATAAGGCTGTTTGCTCTTCTTCAAAGAACAGTGAAGGAGAAGAACAAGGAAAAAGAACGTTACGGTAACAGGGATAAAGGAGAGACATGTGAAAATGTTCCTTTGTTAATTCTTAGAACCTCAGGTCCCTGAGAGAGTTTCTGAACGCTTTTTGCCTGAACGTTAAGAGGAGGAGACCAAGTTTCATTCTTGATGAGAAGGCTAGATGAGAGAATCCTCAGGGGTGGAAGGAACTGTACATTCAAATGGTCCAACCATCTAGCAGGGGTATAGTCTCCTCTGAATCATTACCTAATAGGAATCTAGGCAGTGCTTCATTGCCTCCAGTGGTGTGGAACTCGGTATGTGCAACAGAGGCCCACCTCATCCTTGTTCTTCCCTGTGCTGAACTGAAATCTATTTCTCTGTAATTTCTATCTCCCAGTCTTGTATTCAGTGCTTGCTATAGGGTGACCTCTGGAAGTTAGATAATGTAAGCTTCGATTTCCTTGTCTGTAAGATTGAGGTAGTGTTCTCAAACCCAGAAAGGTAGGTCCTTGTCTAGTGCCCTTAGACTTGCCAATTATCTGGACACCAGTCTTTGAGAAAGTGAAAGTAATTTTATTGCAATGAGCAGAGCAAGGAGCCAGGAGGAAATTCCTCAGATCCAGCTCCCAGAGCTACAGGGAAGAAGGGCTTAGATGTGATTTGGGCAGGAAGATAGTGGCCACACAGGTGATCTGGTGAGGGAAAACTCTAGAAGGCGGCCAGGAAACAGGAGGTGACATGGTTCTTGTCAGACTTCTCACTTTGAAATAGGGCCTGGGTGATAATTTTCTTTCTGATTCATTCCTCCTGTTGCTGCGTCCTCTGTGGAATTCAATGAACGGCCACAGCTGGCGCTTCCGCACATGTGAGGCAGGCCAAATCTGACTTAGGCTCGTTTAAGGACTGATGGAAATTTACTGGCATTAGTAAGGTCAGGTTACAATAGTAGTGTATAGTTGGCGCTGTTGTGGTAAGAATTAAACGAAAATAATCCACTTAAAACAATGCAATCCCCTGATACTGCCATGTTTTTTCTCCTGTGGTTTCCAGTTTTCTTACCAATCTGATAGTCTTTTGGTTGACCTATCATTCTTGGAAATCCTTCCCAGTTCTCATAACCTATCAGAATTATTTGGCCACCATTTTCCCTTTTATCTAATCTTTGCATCACCTACTGTATTTTCACACAAATAATGCACATGTTATATGTTTGTTTTGTAACTGTGCAACTCCATCATGCATTATTTTCCTGGACGTGCTGTGAGCATCATATGTGTGGGCGAGTTATTTGCAAAAATATGGTACAGGTAGAACTCAGAGTTTCAAGAATGCAAAAGAATGTAGTTGACTTGATCTGATGACTCAATTCCCTGCTGTTAAAATAAAGGTCAGGGAGCCGCTTTGGCCCCTTTGATTGAGACCCCAAAATCTACTGAAACTCTACCATCCTTTAGATAAGTTACCAATAATTCCAGGGTGAAGTGTAGAGTAGAATATATCTGCTTCAAAGCATGAATTCATTTTCTATATTGTGATTTTATTTATAATTTAAATCTTATTTTATTGCATGATCAGGGTAGGATAAGTAAAAAATACAAATGAACAAAATATTCAAATTATACAAAATATATATTTTAGCAATTTTACTGTTATCCCTTCAGAGTTTTTTCTATTTAGATAAACACATACAAAATACATGTGTTTTACAAATTGGAATTATGTTATACAAACTGATTGACAAAACTTCTGTTTCACTGTAGCATATAATTTGGAAGTTCTTTGAAATATAATGCATGTAATTTATAATTTTGTTTTATAAGCAGGAGCCTCAAATTTTCATTTTTACTCATTCTGTAATTATACAAATGAGATATGAATACATTCTTGTAAGGCCATTTATTTTTTCTGTTGACGTAAAATTCACGTAACAATACTCACCATTTTAACCATTCCAAAGTGTACAATGCGCTAACTAAAAAGTACACTCATGATGTGTAGTCATCACCACTATCTAATTCCAAAATATTTTCATCAGCCCAAAAAGAAAGCTGAACCCATTAAGTAAGTCCTGCACATTTCCGCCATCCTCGGACCAGCCCTGGAAATCCCTAATCTGCTCTCTGTCTCTGTGAATTTACCTGTTTTGGGGACATTTCATATAAGTGGAATCAAACAATATGTGGGTGGCTTTTTGTTTCTGGCTTCTTTCACTTAGTATAATGTTTTCAAGGCTCAACCATGTTGTGGCAAGTATCAGTACTTCATTCCTTTTTATAAACGCTGAAAACTATTCCATCGTTTGGATATACCCTGTTTGTTTATCTGTACATCGGTTAATGGGCATTTGAGTTGTCTCCACTTTTTGGCTGTTGTGAATAGCTGCTATGACCTTTCATGTACAAGTTTCTGCTTGAACACCTGTTCTCAGTTCTCTCTGGTATGTACCTGGGAATGGAATTGCTGGGTCATATGGTAATTCTATGTTTAACTTTTTGAGGAACTGCCGAACTGTTTGACAAAGTGGCTGACCATTTTACGATTCCATGAGCAATGTATCAGGGTTCCATTTTCTTCACATCTTTGCCAATTGTTATTTTTTGTACTTACAAAATTATAGCCATTCTTGTAGGTGTAAAGTAGTATCTCATTGTGGTTTTGATTTGCATTTCCCTAGAGACTAATGATATTGAACATCTTTTCATGTGGTTATTGGCTATTTTAATCTTTTCTTTGGGGAAATAACTATTCACTTCATTTGTCTAATTTTTTAGTTGGGTTATTTGTCTTTTGCTATTATTGACTAGTAAGAGTACTTTTTGTATTATGGATACCAGTTCATTATCAGATATGATTTGCAAATATTTCCTCCCATTGAGCGGGTTATCTCCATGTTTTCTTGATAGTGTCCTTTGATGCACAGAAGTTTTTGCTTTTAATGAAATCCAATTTATCTACATCTTATTTTGTTACTCATTCTTTTGATGTCATATCTATGACTCTATTCTCAAATACTTCTGTTTTATCCAAGAGTATTACAGTTTTAGGCCTTACATTTAGGTGTCAAGTAAAGGTCCAACTTCATTCTTTTGCATGTGGCTATCTAGTTGTTCCAGTACCATTTGTTGAAAAAATTATTCTTTACTCCACTGAATAGTCTTGGCATCCTTGTCAAAAATCTGTTGACCATAGATGTACAGGTTTATTCTGGATTCTATTCAATTCCATTGGTCTGTATGTCTATCCTGATGCCAGTACTGTGCTATTTTGACTACTACAGCTTTGTATGTAGTAGGTTTTGAAATCTGGAACTGTGAGTTCTCTTCTTTTTTTTTTTCTTCTAGATTAATTTGGAAATTTAGTCTCTTTGAAATTTCATATCAATTTTAGGATCTGCTTGTCTACTTCTGCAAAAGAGGGAGAACTGAATCTATAGATCAATTTAGAGAATATTGCCATCATAATAATTTCAATTCTTCCAATCCATGTGCACAAGATGACTTTCCATTTGTTTAAGGCCAAACCAGACCAAACTCTTTTCTGTCCAGTTGATTCCAACTCATAGCGACTGTATAGAACAGAGTAAAACTGCCTCCATGGAATTTCCAAGGCTGTAATTCTTTGTGGAGGCAGACTGCCACCTCTTTCTCCTATGTAGCAGCCTGGAGTTTGAACTGCTGACCTTTGGGTTAGCAGCCAAGCTCTTAGGCCTTCTTTAATCCCTTTCAACAATATTTTGTAGTGTATAAGGCTTATACCATCTTGGTTAAATGTATTCTCAACTATTTTATCTTTTTGATACTACTCTAAATCAACTTTTCTTAATTTCCTTTTTAAATTGTTCCTTGCTACCTATTCTTATATGTTAATCTTGTATCTTTCAACTTTGCTCAATTCATTTATTAGCTATAATAGTTTCTATCTGTGCGTGTGTGTTATGGATTGAATTGTATTCCCCCAAAATGTGTTGCAAATCCTAACCCCTATATCTGTGGCTGGAGCCCTGGTGGTACAGTGGTTAGGCATTAGGCCACTAACCAAAGTTTGGCAGTTTGAATACACAGCCACTCCTTGGAAACCCTCTGGGTCACTTCTACTCTGTCCTATAGAGTCACTTTGAGTCCGAATTGACTCCGTGGCGGTGAGTTTTTTTTTTTTTTTTTTTAATGCCTGTGGTTATAATGCCATTTGAGAATGGGTTTTCCTTGTTATGTTAATGAGATAGTCTTAGTATAGAGTATTCTTAAATCAACCTCTTTTGAGATATAAAAGAGCTTAAACAAGCAAGCAAGAGAAGCAGAGTTGGGGGAAGAGAGATGCCAAGCCAGATGAAGACTGCCGAAGAAAAGAAGCTCAAAGGAGACAAGGACCTTCCTCTAGTGCTGACAGCCAGAGAAATCTTTTCCCGAGAGCCGGCACCCTGAATTTGGACTTCCAGTCTTCTGGCTGTAAGAAAATAAACTTCTGTTTGTTAAAGCCATTCACTTGTGATAGTTCTGTTATAGCAGCACTAGGTAACTAAGACAGAATTTGGTACCAAAGAGTGGGGTGCTGTTCTAACAAATATCTAAAATGTGGAAGTTGTTTTGAAACTGCGTAGTGAGTGGAGACCGGAATAGTTTTAAGGTGCTTAACAGTAAAATTCTAGATTGCCTTGGAGAGACTGTTGATGGAATTATGGACATCAAAGGCAATTCTGGTGAGGGCTCAGAAGAGAAGTGAAGAGAGCCATAGAGAAAGTCTCCATCTTCTTAGAGAATACATATGGTGCCAGCAACAGAATGTTGCTAGAAATATGGATGTTAAATGTGCTTCTGCTGAGGCTGTAGAAGGAAATGATGAACGTGTGATTGGACAATGGAGGAAGGGCAATACTTCTTATGCAGTAGCAAAGAACTTGTCTGAATTATGTTCAAATGTTTGATGGGAGGTAGAACTTTTAAGTGATGAACTTGGACACTTGGCTGAGGAGATTTCTAAGCAAGATCTTAAAGGGGCTGTGTGGTTTCTTTTTGCTGCTTACAGTAAAATGTGAGAGGAAAGAGACTTAAAAATGAACCGTACAAAATGAAAACAGAAGTTAAAGATTTGGAGAATTCTGTTGTACAAATTAAGGACATATGTTCTAGAATGTTCACCAAGGATGTGACTACACAATCTTTTGTTAAAGAGACTAAGCTTGTGATCTCAAGGAATAAGGTGTGCCTGACCCAAGCCATGGTGTTTTCAATCACTTCATATGCATATGGAAGCTGGACGATGAATAAGGAAGACTGAAGAAGGATTGATGCCTTTGAACTGTGATGCTGGAGAAGAATATCGAATATACCACGGACTGCCAAAACAATGAACAAATGTGTCTTGGAAGAAGTACAACTAGAATGCTCCTTAGAAGCAAGGATGGTGAGACTATGTCTCACATACTTTGGACATGTTATTGGGAGGATCAGTCCCTGGAAAAGAACATCATGCTTGGCAAAGTAGAGGGTTAGTGAAGGAGAGGAAGACCCTCAATGGGATAGATTTACACAGTGGCTGCAACAATGGGTTTAAGCACAGCAGCGATTGTGAGGATGGCGCAGGACTGGGCACTGTTTCATTCTGTTGTACATAGAGTTGCTATGAGGTGGAACCAACCTGATGGCACCTATCAACAATAACTTGCTCCTGTTAACCACAAATAAACTTTGGTTTCTATAAATTTGCCGGTTCTTGTCTTTTTATATAGGTGAGGTCATACAATATTTGTCCTTTTGTGATTGACTTATTTCACTCAGCATATTGTCTTCAAGCTCCATCCATGTTTTAGCATATATCAAGACTTCATTTGTCTTTCTGGCTGAGTAGTATACCATTGTATGTATGTACCACGTATTGTTTATCCATTCATCCCTTGATGGGCATTTAGGTTGCTTCCACTTTTGTTGTTGTTGTTACGTGCCATCACGTCGGTTCTGACTCATAGCTACCCCATGCACACCAGAGCGAAACACTGCCCGGTCCTGCACCATCCTTACAATCGTTGTTACGCTTGAGCTCATTGTTGCAGCCACTGTGTCAATCCACCTCGTTCAGGGTCTTCCTCTTTTCCGCTGACCCTGTACTCTACCAATCATGATGTCCTTCTCCAAGGACTGATCCCTCCTGACAACATGTCCAAAGTATGTAAGACGCAGTCCCGTCATCCTTGGTTTTAAGGGGCATTCTGGTTGTACTTCTTCTAAGACAGATTTGTTCATTCTTTTGGAAGTCCATGGTGTATTCAGTATTCTTCACCAACACCACAATTCAAAGGCGTCAATTCTTCTTTGGTCTTCCTTATTCATTGCCCAGCTTTCACATGCATATGACGTGATTGAAAATACCATGGCTTGGGTCAGGCGCACCTTAGTCTTCGAGGTGACATCTTTGCTCTTCAACACCTTAAAGAGGTCCTTTGCAGCAGATTTACCCAATGCAATGCGTCTTTAGATTTCTTGACTGCTGCTTCCATGGCTGTTGATTGTGGATCCAAGAAAAATGAAATCCTTGACAACTTCAATCTTTTCTCCGTGTATCATGATGTTGCTCCTTGGTCTAGTGGTGAGGAGTTTTGTTTTCTTTATGTTGAGGTGCAATCCATACTGAAGGCTGTGGTCTTTGATCTTCATTAGTAAGTGCTTCAAGTCCTCTTCACTTTGAGCAAGCAAGGTTGTGTCATCTGCATAATGCAGGTTGTTAATGAGTCTTCCTCCAATCCTGATGCCCTGTTCTTCTTCATACTTTCCAGTTTCTCGTATTATTTGCTCAGCACACAGATTGAATAGTTATGGTGAAAGAATACAACCCTGACGCACACCTTTCCTGACTTTAAACCAATCAGTATCCCCTTGTTCTGTCTGCACCACTACCTCTTGATCCATGTAAAGGTTCCTCATGAGCACAATTAAGTGTTGTGGAATTCCCATTCTTCGCAATGTTGTCCATAATTTGTTATGATCCACACGGTCGAATGCCTTGGCATAGTCAATAAAACACAGGTAAACATCTTTCTGGTATTCTCTGCTTTCAGCCAGGATCCATTTGACATCAGCAATGATATCCCTGGTTCCACATCCTCTTCTGAAACCTGCCTGAATTTCTGGCAATCCCCTGTCAATATACTCCTGCAGCCGTTTTTGAATGATCTTCAGCAAAATTTTGCTTGCGTGTGATATTAATGATATTGTTCTATAATTTCCACATTTGGTTGGATCACCTTTCTTGGGAATAGGCATAAATATGGATCTCTTCCAGTCAGTTGGCCAGGAAGCTGTCTTCCATATTTCTTGGCATAGATGAGTGAGCACCTCCAGCGCTGCATCTGTTTGTTGAAACATCTCAATTGATATTCCATCAACTCCTGGAGTCTTGTTTTTCACCAATGCCTTCAGAGCAGCTTGGACTTCTTCCTTCAGTACCATTGGTTTCTGATCATATGCCACCTCCTGAAATGGTTGAACATCGACTAATTCTTTTTGGTGTAATGACCCTGTGTATTCCTTCCATCTTCTTTTGATGCTTCCTGCATTGTTTAATATTTTTCCCATAGAATCCTTCACTATTGCAACTCGAGGCTTGAATTTTTTCTTCAGTTCTTTCAGATTGAGAAACACTGAGCGTGTTCTTCCCTTTTGGTTTTCCATCTCCAGCTCTTTGCACATGTCATTATAATACTTTGCCTTCTCGAGACGCCCTTTGAAATCTTCTGTTCAGTTCTTTAACTTTATCAATTCTTCCTTTTGCTTTAGCTGTTTGATATTCGAGAGTAAGTTTCAGAGTCTCCTCTGACATCCGTTTTGGTCTTTTCTTTCTTCCCTGTCTTTTCAATGACCTCTTGCTTTCTTCATGTATGATGTCCTTGATGTCATTCCACAACTTGTCTGGTCTTCGGTTCCTAGTGTTCAGTGCATCAAATCTGTTCTTCAGATGGTCTCTAAATTCAGGTAGGATATACTCAAGGTCATATTTTGGCTCTCGTGGACTTGCTCTGATTTTCTTCAGTTTCAGCTTGAACTTGCATATGAGCAATCTATGGTCTGTTCCACAGCTGGCCCCTGGCCTTGTTCTGACTGATGATATTGAGCTTTTCCATCATCTCTTTCCACAGATGTAGTCAGTTTGATTTCTGTGTGTTCCATCTGCCAAGGCCCATGTGTATAGTCAGCATTTATGTTGGTGAAAGAAGGTATTTGCAATGAAGAAGTCATTGGTCTTGCAAAATTCTATCATTCGATCTCCAGCATTGTTTCTATCACCAAGGCCATATTTTCCAACTACTGGTCCTTCTTCTTTGTTCCCAACTTTCGCATTAAATTCACCAGTAATTATCAATGCATCTTGATTGCATGTTCGATCAATTTCAGACTGCAGGAGCTGATAAAAATCTTCTATTTCTTCATCTTTGGCCGTAGTGGTTGGTGCATAAATTTGAATAATAGTCGTATTAACTGGCCTTCCTTGTAGGCATATGGATATTATCCTATCACTAACAGTGTTGTACTTCAGGATAGATCTTGAAACGTTTTTTTTTTTTTTTAAATTTTTATTAAGCTTCAAGTGAACATTTACCATTCCAATCAGTCTGTCACATGTAGGTTTACATACATCTTACTCCCTTCTCCCACTTGCTCTCCCCCTATTGAGTCAGCCCTTACAGTCTCTCGTTTCGTGCCAATTTTACCTTCTTCCCTCTCTCTCTATCTTCCCATCCCCCCTCCAGTCAAGAGTTGCCAACACACTCTCCTGTGTCCACCTGATTTAATTAGCTCACTCTTCATCAGTATCTCTCTCCCCCCCACTGACCAGTCCTTTTCATGCCTGATGATTTGTCTTCGGGGATGGTTCCTGTCCTGTGCCATCAGAAGTTCTGGGGAGCATTGTCTCTGGGATTCCTCTAGTCGCAATCATACCATTAGGTGTGGTCTTTTAATGAGAATTTGGGGTCTGCTATCCCATTGGTCTCCTGCTCCCTCAGGAGTTGTCTGTTGTGTTCCCTGACAGGGCAGACATCGATTGTGGCCGGGCACCAACTAGTTCTTCTGGTCTCAGGATATTGTAGGTCTCTGGTTCAAGTGGCCCTTTCTGTCTCTTGGGTTCTTAGTTGTCGTGTGACCTTAGTGTTCTTCCTTTGCCTTTGCTCCCGGTGGGTTGAGACCAATTAATGTATTTTAGATGGCTGCTTGTTGGCATTTAGGACCCCAGGTGCCACAATTCAAAGTGGGATGCAGAGTGTTTTCATAATAGAATTGTTTTGCCCATTGATTTAGAAGTCCTCTGAAACCAAGTTCCCCAGACCCCAGCCCCTGCTTCGCTATCCTTTGAAGCTTTCATTTTATCTCGGAAACCTCTTTACTTTTAATCCTGTCCAATTAGGCTGACCTTCCATGTTTTGAGTGTTGTCTTTCCCTTCACCCAAAGCAGTTCCCATCTACAGATTGATCAATAAAAAGCCCTCTCCTTCCCTCCCTCCCTCCCTCCCCCCTTTGTAACCACAAAAGTATGTGTTCTTTTCCGTTTTTTCTATTTCTCAAGATCTTATAATAGTGGTCTTATACAATATTTGTCCTTTTGCAACTGACTCATTTCGCTCAGCATAATGCCTTCCAGATTCCTCCATGTTATGAAGTGTTTCAGAGATTCGTCACTGTTCTTTATCGATGCGTAGTATTCCATTGTGTGAATATACCACAATTTATTTACCCATTCGTCCGTTGATGGACATCTTGTTTGCTTCCAGCTTTTTGCTATTGTAAACAGAGCTGCAATAAACATGGGTGTGCATATATCTGTTTGTGTGAAGGGTCTTGTATTTTTAGGGTATATTCCGAGGAGTGGGATTTCTGGGTTGTATGGTAGTTCTATTTCTAACTGTTTAAGATAACGCCAGATGGATTTCCAAAGTGGTTGTACCATTTTACAACCCCACCAGCAGTGTATGAGAGTTCCAGTCTCTCCGCAGCCTCTCCAACATTTATTATTTTGTGTTTTTTGAATTAATGCCAGTCTAGTTGGTGTCAGACGGAATCTCATCGTAGTTTTAATTTGCATTTCTCTAATGACTAATGATCGAGAGCATTTTCTCATGTATCTGTTGGCTGCCTGAATATCTTCCTTAGTGAAATGTGTGTTCATATCCTTTGCCCACTTCTTGATTGGGTTGTTTGTCTTTTTGTGGTTGAGTTTTGACAGAATCATGTAGATTTTAGAGATCAGGCGCTGGTCTGAGATGTCATAGCTGAATATTCTTTCCCAGTCTGTAGGTGGTCTTTTTACTCTTTTGGTGAAGTCTTTAGATGTGCATAGGTGTTTGATTTTTAGGAGCTCCCAGTTATCTGGTTTCTCTTCATCATTTTTGGCAATGTTTTGTATTCTGTTTATGCCCTGTATTAGGGCTCCTAGGGTAGATCCTATTTTTTCTTCCATGATTTTTATCGTTTTAGTCTTTATGTTTAGGTCTTTGATCCACTTGGAGTTAGTTTTTGTGCATGGTGTGAGGTATGGGTCCTGTTTCATTCTTTTGCAAATGGATATCCAGGTATGCCAGCACCATTTGTTAAAAAGACTATTATTTCCCCAATTGACTGACACTGGTCCTTTGTCAAATATCAGCTGCTCATAAATGGATGGATTTATATCTGGATTCTCAATTCTGTTCCATTGGTCTATGTGCCTGTTGTTGTACCAGTACCAGGCTGTTTTGACTACTGTAGCTATATAATAGGTTCTGAAATCAAATAGAGTGAGGCCTCCCACTTTCTTCTTCTTTTTCAGTAATGTTTTGCTTATCCGGGGGTTCTTTCCTTTCCATATGAAATTAGTGATTTGTTTCTCTATTCCCTTAAAGTATGACATTGGTATTTGGATTGGAAGTGCGTTGTATGTATAAATGGCTTTTGGTAGAATAGACATTTTTACTATGTTAAGTCTTCCTATCCATGAGCAGGGTATGTTTTTCCATTTAAGTGTGTCCTTTTGAATTTCTTGTAGCAGAGTTTTATAGTTTTCTTTGTATAGGTCTTTTACATCCTTGGTAAGATTTATTCCTAAGTATTTTATCTTCTTGGGGGCTACTGTGAATGGTATTGATTTGGTTATTTCCTCTTCGGTGTTCTTTTTGTTGATGTAGAGGAATCCAAGTGATTTTTGTGTGTTTATTTTATAACCGGAGACTCTTCCAAACTCTTCTATTAGTTTCAGTAGTTTTCTGGAGGATTTCTTAGGGTTTTCCATGTATACGATCATGTCATCTGCAAATAGTGATAGCTTTACTTCCTCCTTACCAATCTGGATACCGTTTATTTCTTTGTCTAGCCTAATTGCTCTGGCTAGGACTTCAAGTACGATGTTGAATAAGAGTGGTGATAAAGGGCATCCTTGTCTGGTTCCCGTTCTCAAGGGAAATGCTTTCAGGTTCTCTCCATTTAGAGTGATATTGGCCGTCGGCTTTGCATATATGCCCTTTATTATGTTGAGGAATTTTCCTTCAATTCCTATTTTGGTGAGAGTTTTTATCATAAATGGGTGTTGGACTTTGTCAAATGCCTTTTCTGCATCAATTGATAAGATCATGTGGTTTTTGTCTTTTGTTTTATTTATGTGATGGATTACATTAATGGTTTTTCTGATATTAAACCAGCCTTGCATACCTGGTATAAATCCCACTTGATCAGGGTGAATTATTTTTTTGATGTGTTGTTGGATTCTATTGGCTAGAATTTTATTAAGGATTTTTGCATCTATGTTCATGAGGGATATAGGTCTAAAATTTTCTTTTTTTGTAATGTCTTTACCTGGTTTTGGTATCAGGGAGATGGTAGCTTCATAGAATGAGTTGGGTAGTATTCCGTCTTTTTCTATACTTTGAAATACCTTCAATAGTAATGGTGTTAAGTCTTCCCTGAAGGTTTGGTAGAACTCTGCAGTGAAGCCATCTGGGCCAGGACTTTTTTTTGTTGGGAGTTTTTTGATTACCGTTTCAATCTCTTTTTTTGTTATGGGTCTATTTAGTTGTTCTACTTCTGAATGTGTTAGTTTAGGTAAGTAGTATTGTTCCAAGAATTTATCCATTTCTTCTAGGTTTTCAAATTTGTTAGAGTACAATTTTATGTAGTAATCTGATATGATTCTTTTGATTTCATTTGGTTCTGTTGTGATGTGGTCCTTCTCGTTTCTTATTCGGGTTATTTGTTTCCTTTCCTGTTTTTCTTTAGTCAGTCTAGCCAATGGTTTATCAATTTTGTTAATTTTTTCAAAGAACCAGCTTTTGGCTTTGTTAATTCTTTCAATTGTTTTTCTGTTCTCTAATTCATTTAGTTCAGCTCTAATTTTTATTATTTGTTTTCTTCGGGTGCCTGATGGATTCTTTTGTTGCTCACTTTCTATTTGCTCAAGTTGTCGGGACAGTTCTCTGATTTTGTCTCTTTCTTCTTTTTGTATGTGTGCATTTATCGATATAAATTGGCCTCTGAGCACTGCTTTTGCTGTGTCCCAGAGGTTTTGATAGGAAGTATTTTCATTCTCGTTGCTTTCTAAGAATTTCCTTATTCCCTCCTTGATGTCTTCTATAACCCAGTCTTTTTTCAGGAGGGTATTGTTCATTTTCCAAGTATTTGATTTCTTTTCCCTAGTTTTTCTGTTATTGATTTCTAGCTTCATTGCCTTGTGGTCTGAGAAGATGCTTTGTAATATTTCGATGTTTTGGATTCTGGAAAGATTTGTTTTATGCCCTAATATGTGGTCTATTCTAGAGAATGTTCCATGTGCGCTAGAAAAAAAAGTATATTTTGCAGCAGTTGGGTGGAGAGTTCTGTATAAGTCAATGAGGTCAAGTTGGTTGATTGTTGTAAGTAGGTCTTCCGTGTCTCTATTGAGCTTCTTACTGGATGTCCTGTCCTTCTCCGAAAGTGGTGTGTTGAAGTCTCCTACTATATATGTGGAGGTGTCTATCTCACTTTTCAATTCTGTTAAAATTTGATTTATGTATCTTGCAGCCCTGTCATTAGGTGCGTAAATATTTAATATGGTTATGTCTTCCTGATCAATTGTCCCTTTTATCATTATATAGTGTCCTTCTTTATCCTTTGTGGTGGATTTAAGTCTAAAGTCTATTTTGTCAGAAATTAATATTGCTACTCCTCTTCTTTTTTGCTTATTGTTTGCTTGATATATTTTTTTCCATCCTTTGAGTTTTAGTTTGTTTGTGTCTCTAAGTCTAAGGTGTGTCTCTTGTAGGCAGCATATAGATGGATCGTGTTTTTTTATCCAGTCCGTGACTCTCTGTCTCTTTATTGGTGCATTTAGTCCATTTACATTCAGCGTAATTATAGATAAGTAAGTTTTTAGTGCTGTCATTTTGATGCCTTTTCATGTGTGTTGTTGGCCATTTCATTTTTCCACATGCTTTTTTGTGCTGAGACGTTTTTCTTAGTAGCTTGTGAGATCCTCATTTTCATAATGTTTAACTTTGTGTTTATTGAGTCGTTACGTTTTTCTTGGCTTTTTTCTTGAGTTATGGAATTGATATTCCTTTTTGTGGTTACCTTTTTATTTACCCCTATTTTTCTAAGTAAAAACATAACTTGTATCCTTCTATTTCGCCTTGTATCACTCTCCATCTGGCAGTTCAATGTCTCCTATATTTAGTCCCTCTTTTTGATTATTTTGATCGTTTATCTATTGATTTCCATGATTTCCTGTTGTGTGTATTATTTTGTTTATTTATTTATTTTTTAGAATTAGTCTTAATTTGTTTGTTTTTGTGCTTTCCCTGTTTGAGTTGCGTTGATATCAGGACGTTCTGTTTTGTGACCTTGTATTGTGCTGGTAGCTGATATTATTGGTCATCCGGCCAAACAATCTCCTTTAGCATTTCTTGCAGTCTTGGTTTAGTTTTTGCAAATTCTCTAAACTTGTGTTTATCTGTAAATATCTTAATTTCTCCTTCATATTTCAGAGAGAGTTTTGCTGGATATATGATCCTTGGTTGGCAGTTTTTCTCGTTTAGTGCTCTGTATATGTCGTCCCATTCCCTTCTTGCCTGCATGGTTTCTGCTGAGTAGTCTGAACTTATTCTTATTGATTCTCCCTTGAAGGAAACCTTTCTTTTCTCCCTGGCTGCTTTTAAAATTTTCTGTTTGTCTTTGGTTTTGGCAAGTTTGATGATGATATGTCTTGGTGTTTTTCTTTTTGGATCAATCTTAAATGGGGTTCGATGAGCATCTTGGATAGATATCCTTTCTTCTTTCATGGTGTCAGGGAAGTTTTGTGTCAGGAGTTCTTCAACTATTTTCTCTGTGTTTTCTGTTCCCCCTCCCTGTTCTGGGACTCCAATTACTCGCAAGTTATCCTTCTTGATAGAGTCCCACATGATTCTTAGGGTTTCTTCATTTTTTTAAATTCTTTTATCTGATTTTTTTTCAGCTATGTTGGTGTTGTTTCCCTGGTCCTCCAGAAGTCCTAGTCTACATTCTAATTGCTCGAGTCTGCTCCTCTGACTTTCTATTGCGTTGTCAAATTCTGTAATTTTATTGTTAATCTTTTGGATTTCTACATGCTGTCTCTCTATGGATTCTTGCAACTTGTTAATTTTTCCACTATGTTCTTGAATAATCTTTTTGAGTTCTTCAGCAGTTTTATCAGTGTGTTCCTTGGCTTTTTCTGCATTTATCCTAATTTCATTTGTGATATCTTTAAGCATTCTGTAAATTAGTTTTTTATATTCTGTATCTGATAATTCCAGGATTGTATCTTCATTTGGGAAAGATTTTGATTCTTTTGTTTGGGGGGTTGGAGAAGCTGTCATGGTCTGTTTCTTTATGTGGTTTGATATGGACTGCTGTCTCCGAGCCATCACTGGGAAACTAGATTTTCCAAGTAGTCAGCTAAAAAAAAATGCAGTCAGATCCCTATCTGAATTCTCTCTCTGGCTCCGGGTATTCGGATGTTAATGGGGTCGCCTGGGGAGGGTGGGGGAGGGATCTGAGAGCTAGGAGTGTAGCACCACAGAATATAGAGCTGAACAACACGTTCACGCTCCGCCCCCGTTCGCCAAAATCCGGGCTGGACGGGTCCCTGGCTAGGACACTGCTTTCCTTGTTCGGAAACCAGTCAATTCCTCCTGGGGACTTCCTCCGGTGCGCGGCACCGCTCGTGGGCACTGGGTGGGCGTTTCCCGCACGAACGGGTGGGCCCGCCCCCAGGGTCTATTCAGGCGATTATAATTAGGTCCCGCGGTCACGCCCCGCCTGTGCGCGCGCCCAAATCCCAGTGGGATGACTTCCGGGTTAAGACGCTGCTTTCCCTGTAGGGGAACCAGTCACTTCCTCCCCGGGACTTCTCCTTCCAGAGCGCCACACCTCTCGCGCGAACTGGTTTGGGGTCACCTGCACGGCCAGGTGGGCCCGCCCCCTGGGTCAATTCAGGGCAATAAAAATGGACTCCGTGCTCACGCCCCGCTCGTGCGCGCGCCCAAGCCCCGGCAGGACGGCACCCCGTCTGGGACGCTACTTTCTGCGCTTCGGGACCAATCAGTTCCTCCGCACGGCCCGGTGGGCCCGCCCCCTGGGTCAATTCAGGGCAATAAAAATGGACTCCGCGCTCACGCCCCGTTCGTGCACGCGCCCAAGCCCCGGCAGGACGGCACCGCGTCTGGAACGCTACTTTCTGCGCTTCGGGACCAATCAGTTCCTCCGCACGGCCAGGTGGGCCCGCCCCCTGGGTCAATTCAGGGCAATAAAAATGGACTCCGCGCTCACGCCCCGCTCGTGCGCGCGCCCAAGCCCCGGCAAGACGACACCCTGTCTGGGACGCTACTTTCTGCACTTCGGGACCAATCAGTTCCTCCCGGGGACTTCTCCTTCTGGTGTGCCACACCTCTCGCGCAAACTGGGAGGGCGTCACTCGCACGACCAGGTGGTCCCGCCCCCTGGGTCAATTCAGGGTAATAAAAATGGACCCCGCGCTCATGCCCCGCCCGCGCGCGCGTGCCCAGATCCCAGCGGAATGGCTGCCCGTCTGGGATGCTGCTTTCCCTGTTTTGAGACCAGACACTTCCGGGGATTTCTCCCTCTGGTGTGCCGTGCCACACGCGTGGACTGGGTGTGCGTCCTCCCGCACGAACGTGTGGGCCCCGCCCTGGGGTCACTTTAGGGAAATATAGTTGACCCCCCACCCGCTCGCGCCCCGTTGGCTTCTCGCCTAACTCCCGGCGGGACGGCACCCCAGCTGGGACGCTGTTCTCCCCCCTCCCAGATCAGTCACTGCCTCCCGGGTGCTTCTCCCTCCGGCTGCGCCCCTACGCCGCCCGCGCCAACCTGCTAGGCTTCCTCCCGGGATGGGTTCGGGGGGGAAGGGGTGGGCCCCCTTTCTGTGCCGTCTGCCCCGCTGGGCTCTGCCCCCGATCGAGCTCCGAAGGTCACCTGCCTGGTGCGCTGGCTCCTAGTTCTGAAAACAGTCGCTGTCTGCCCGTATTTGTTCGTTTTCCGTCTCTAAGTCTGTGCTTGTTGTTCAGAGTTCGTAGATTGTTATGTATGTGATCGATTCCCTTGTTTTTCCGAGTCTTTGTTGCAAGAGGAATCCGCGGTAGCGTCCACCTAGTCCGCCATCTTGGCCCCCCTTGAAACGTTTTTTTTGACAATGAATGCAACACCATTCCTCTTCAAGTTGTCATTCCCAGCAGAGTAGGCTATATGATTGTCCGATTCAGAATGGCCAATACCAGTCCATTTCAGCTCACTAATGCCTAGGATATCGATTGTGAATATTGCTGCAATAAATATGAGTGTACCTGTGTCTGTCTGTGAATAGTGCTGCAATAAATATGAGTGTACCTGTGTCTGTCTGTGAATAGTGCTGCAATAAATATGAGTGTACCTGTGTCTGCCTGTGTCATTGCTTTTGAGTCCCTTGGGTATATATTCCTAGCAGTGCAATTGCTGGGTCATATTTTTGGTTTTTTGAGGACCATCACACTCTTTTCCACAGTGGCTGTACTATTTTGCATTTCCTTTATAATTTTTAATGCTTCGTTAGTATTTCAATAATTATTTATTCAATATCCTATTGTGGGACAACCGTGATTCCAATTATTTGATGTTATATACAATGCTTCAGTAAACATTCTCGTAATTCTTGTGCCTATGTTTTTCTGCATTAGTCTATTTCCTTGGAACAAATTTCTTTATGTGGAACTTCTGGGTCTAAACGTATATGCTTTTTGGGGGTGGGGACATCTATTGATTCATATTGACACTGAACCTAAGAAAGAATGTATCTACTTAGATTTCCATAAATAAGGATATAAGAATGCACATTTCCTCACACGTTCTGTAATTGTGTATTATTAAGTAGAAAACCCTTAGAACTGTCCCCAGCTCAGTAAATGTTTCCTCTTGGCTGTCAGCGTCGTTATTACTTTTCACCATTGTTTTCTTATTATTTTCACCATTTTCCATTTCTTCTCAATGGGCATGCCATGATTACTTGCTTTTTCCTGTAAGTAGCTTACCCCTCCAATCTCTCTGTGTTTACTCATGTTCGTTCTGATGGAACAGCCTTTATACCCACTTGTCAGTATCCTACCCATCCTTCAAGGTCCACGTTATATGAACCTCTTCAATTAAGTTTTTTTCTGCTCACCTCAACTGCATCGTCTCTTTATCTTTTGAATTCCTAATGGCACTTGGGACATCTGTTTTTGAGTTATAGCCATTTGCATTCTTGGTTGAGGGTGTAACTGTTAGACTGTAACATTTTTGACTTTGAGGAATGTGTCTTTCTTAGCTGTGTCCCCTGTTGGCTTAGTACTCTGACAGGGACATAACAACAACAGCAAAAAAAACCAAACCAGTTGCCATCAAGTCGATTCTGACTCATGGTGACCCCCTGTGTGCAGAGTAGAATTGCTCCATAGTGTTTTCAAGGCTGTGACCTTTTAGAAGCAAATCATCAGGCCTTGCTTCCAAGATGTTTTGCATGGGTTCAAACTTTTGGCTAGTAGTTGAGCGCTTACAGTTTGCCCCACCTAGAGACTCCTGACAGCGACATAAAACCAAAACCAATTGCTGTCGAGTTGATTCTCTTAGCAACCCTGTAGGACAGAGTAAAACTGCCCCATAGGGTTTCCAAGGTTGTAATCTTTACTGAGGCAGACTGCCATGACTTTCTCCCTTGGAGCAGCTGGTGGGTTCAGACTGCTGACCTCTCAGTTAGCAGCCAATTGCTTTAACCACCACGCCACCAGGGTTCCCTATAAAAACCATAAAAAAAACCAAGCCCATTGCCATTAAGTCGATTCCAACTCATAGCGACCCTATAGGACAGAGTAGAACTGCCCCATAGGGTTTCCAAGGAGTGCGTGGTGGATTCAAACTGCCAGCCTCTTGGTTAGCAGCTGTAGCTCTGAACCACTGTGCCACCAGGGTTTCCATAAAAACCATAAACCCGTTGCTGTCGAGTCGATTCCAACTCATAGGGACCCTATTGAACAGAGCAGAACTGTCCCATAGAGTTTCCAAGGAGCGCTTGGTAGATTCGAACTGCCGACCTTTTGGTTAGCAGCTGTAGCTCTTAACCACACGCCACCAGGTTTTCCATAATAAGTGTTAAATAGACAAGTATCAAACTCAGTGGACCAGATGCTGGTAAGTTATGATAATCTTGTGTACCTTTATAAAGAACCTGTTGTTTACTACAAAGAAACAAATCTGTGGGCAGATCATCAAAGAAGGCAATTTACAATCCCTCTCCAGAATATGTTGCCCTTAGGGACATTCAGCAAGGCATAGGCATACTTAATCACTGTATTTGCGACGGCCTTTATGAAAATTTGTGTCCCAGGAGGTAGATAAACGCTTCGTTGTCTTCCCCAAGGCTCACAAATCTGACCACTTTCCCACTTTTTCATGGTCACAGGACATTTGCATTGAATTTAAAAGATAAAAACTGCTTTTAACACTGATGGAAATCCCTTGCTTTGGTGTAGAGATGTCCAGTTTATAAAGTGATCCCATAGATGTCATTTCACACTTTCCAATGTCAGCTGGACAAGCTGAAAACTCTGCTTTTTGTTTTTGTTTGTTAGAGATTAATTAGGCTCTCCATTCCTTTTATATGTCAGGTAGCCCGAGAAAAGTGTTCTTAGTGGGTTGTTAGTAAACATGGTTGTCCACTCGTCAGACCTGCCATCACAGAGTCCAGGTACCTCCAAAATATTATTGTTAAATGAATGTAAGCATGCACGCTGAAACCTGGGTCTGCACCTGTTTCTCATCCTGCAGATAAAAGAAAAGCTTGAGAGTGAGGGACTTGTCAGACAGTTTCAATACCTAATGACTTACATTCACTCCTGAAAGCCAGAGATGGTCCCCATAGCTAATCCAGCCCCACAGTATACTATTTCATGTTAGTCTCCCTGGCCAAAGTAGTCTTTGGAATAGTAGCTGACATACAGGGCTTTTTGAAAAGTCCAAAAAGGACTTAAGGGATTTACAGATGGGAGTTTGGGTCTAGACGGCATCTAATTACCATTCACTCCTATCATTTGATGGTTTGTCATTTTCAGCCAGGTCCCATTAGGATCTGACGTGGCTTGAGAGCTTGCCCCAGGATCAATACCTCGTACTGTGGTGATTCAGGCTGCCATCTCCACACTGTGGGTGAAAGGGGGCTCAGGGGCTTCTTAGGCCTCAAGTGAGAGAGGAAGGTCTGGAACAGAGGGGTGTGATTTGTGAACCCAAGAAGCCTTCTGGCAGTCCCCTTCTGAAAAATCAGCCACTGAAAACCCTGTGGAGCACAGTTCTACTCTGACACTTGTGGGGTCACCATGGGTTGGAGTCGACACAATGGTGACTAGAAGAAGAAGATAGTCTCATAGGTTTGGTGACAAGACAGAAGCCTTAACCTAGTGCCCCATTACAGGGTCACATTACCTGAACAACACTGTGAATTGTTGATTTGGAAAAACTATATAAACTCATATGCATGTCACTATTTTTTTTTTATTAACTTTTATTGATCTTCAAGTGAATGTTTACAAATCAAGTCAGACTGTCACATATAAGTTTATATACATCTTACTCTGTACTCCCACTTGCTCTCCCCCTAATGAGTCAACCCTTCCAGTCTCTCCTTTCGTCACAATTTTGCTAGCTTCCAACTCTCTCTCTCCTCCCATCCCCCCTCCAGACAGGAGATGCCAACACACTCTCAAGTGTCCACCTGATATAATTAGCTCACTCTTCATCAGCATCTCTCTCCTACCACTGTCCAGTCCCTTTCATGTCTGATGAGTTGTCTTCGGGAATGGTTCCTGTCCTGGGCCAACAGAAGGTTTGGGGACCATGACCACCGGGATTCCTCTAGTCTCAGTCAGACCATTAAGTCTGGTCTTTTTATGAGAATTTGGGGTCTGCACCCCACTGATCTGCTCCCTCAGGGGTTGTCTGTTGTGCTCCCTGTCAGGGCAGTCATCCATTGTGGCCGGGTACCAACTAGTTCTTCTGGTCTCAGGATGATGTAGGTCTCTGGTTCATGTGGCCCTTTCTGTCTCTTGGGCTCTTAGTTGTCGTGTGACCTTGGTGTTCTTCATTCTCCTTTGCTCCAGGTGGGTTGAGACCAACTGATGCATCTTAGATGGCTGCTTGTTAGCATTTAAGATGCCAGATGCCACATTTCAAAGTGGGATGCAGAATGTTTTCATAATAGAATTATTTTGCCAATTGACTTAGAAGTCCCCTTAAACCATGGTCCCCAAACCCCAACCCTTGCTCCGCTGACCTTTGAAGCATTCATTTTATCCTGGAAACTTCTTTGCTTTTGGTCCAGTCCAATTGAGCTGACCTTCCATGTATTGAGTGTTGTCCTTCCCTTCACCTAAAGCAGTTCTTATCTACTAATTAATCAGTAAAAAACCCTCTCCCACCCTCCCTCCCTCCCCGCCTCGTAACCACAAAAGTATGTGTTCTTCTCAGTTGATACTATTTCTCAAGATCTTATAATAGTGGTCTTATACAATATTTGTCCTTTTGCCTCTGACTCATTTTGCTCAGCATAATGCCTTCCAGGTTCCTCCATGTTATGAAATGTTTCACAGATTCGCCACTGTTCTTTATCGATGCGTAGTATTCCATTGTGTGAATATACCACAATTTATTTACCCATTCATCCATTGCTGGACACCTTGGTTGCTTCCAGCTTTTTGCTATTGTAAACAGAGCTGCAATAAACATGGGTGTGCATATATCTGTTTGTGTGAAGGCTCTTATTTCTCTAGGGTATATTCCGAGGAGTGAGATTTCTGGGTTGTATGGTAGTTCTATTTCTAACTGTTTAAGATAACGCCAGATAGATTTCCAAAGTGGTTGTACCATTTTACATTTCCACAAGCAGTGTATAAGAGTTCCAATCTCTCCGCAGCCTCTCCAACATTTATTATTTTGTGTTTTTTTGGATTAATGCCAGCCTTGTTGGAGTGAGATGGAATCTCATCGTGGTTTTAATTTGCGTTTTTCTAATGGCTAATGATCGAGAGCATTTTCTCATGTATCTGTTAGCTGCCTGAATATCTTCTTTAGTGAAGTGTGTGTTCATATCCTTTGCCCACTTCTTGATTGGGTTGTTTGTCTTTTTGTGGTTGAGTTTTGACAGAATCATATAGATTTTAGAGATCAGGCGCTGGTCGGAGATGTCATAGCTGAAAATTCTTTCCCAGTCTGTAGGTGGTCTTTTTATTCTTTTGGTGAAGTCTTTAGATGTGCATAGGTGTTTGATTTTTAGGAGCTCCCAGTTATCTGGTTTCTCTTCATCATTTTTGGTAATGTTTTGTATTCTGTTTATGCCTTGTATTAGGGCTCCTAGGGTTGTCCCTATTTTTTCTTCCATGATCTTTATCGTTTTAGTCTTTATGTTTAGGTCTTTGATCCACTTGGAGTTAGTTTTTGTGCTTGGTGTGAGGTATGGGTCCTGTTTCATTTTTTTTGCAAATGGATATCCAGTTATGCCAGCACCATTTGTTAAAAAGACTATCTTTTCCCCAATTAACTGACACTGGGCCTTTGTCAAATATCAGCTGCTCATATGTGGATGGATTTATATCTGGGTTCTCAATTCTGTTCCACTGGTCTATGTGCCTGTTGTTGTACCAATACCAGGCTGTTTTGACTACTGTGGCTGTATAATAGGTTCTGGAATCAGGTAGAGTGAGGCCTCCCACTTTCTTCTTCTTTTTCAGTAATGCTTTACTTATCCGAGTCTTCTTTCCCTTCCATGTGAAGCTGGTGATTTGTTTCTCTATCCCCTTAAAAAATGACATTGGAATTTGGATCGGAAGTGCATTGTGTGTATAGATGGCTTTTGGTAGAATAGACATTTTTACTATGTTAAGTCTTCCTATCCATGAGCAGGGTATGTTTTTCCACTTAAGTATGTCCTTTTGAATTTCTTGTAGTAGAGCTTTGTAGTTTTCTTTGTATAGGTCTTTTACATCCTTGGTAAGATTTATTCCTAGGTATTTTATCTTCTTGGGGGCTACAGTGAATGGTATTGATTTGGTGATTTCCTCTTCGATGTTCTTTTTGTTGATGTAGAGGAATCCAAGTGATTTTTGTATGTTTATCTTATAACCTGAGACTCTGCCAAACTCTTCTATTAGTTTCAGTAGTTTTCTGGAGGATTCCTTAGGGTTTTCTGTGTATAAGATCATGTAGTCTGCAAATAGAGATAATTTTACTTCCTCCTTGCCAATCCGGATGCCCTTTATTTCCTTGTCTAGCCTCACTATTTTTTTTTTTTAAATCCTGCATTGGTAGTTTTTATACTTTTACATTAAGAGCCCCCAAACAGCGGAGGGGCCTGAGTCTTCCCCTGCCCTGGAGGAGCCTGCTGATGGTCTGCTCCTGGGCAAGGAAAGGGCAGTGAACTCTGAGTTCAGAGAAGAACCTTCTGGTCTCAGATTCACGGCAAACCAGAGCCTTCCTATCATTTCTAAAGAATCAAATGCAATGAAATGTGCAGCTCTGATGAATTAGGACACCTTGAAGGTTATAAGCATAATTGTGTATCTTGATAGTGGCTGTCTTAGTTATCTTGTGATTCTATAACAGAAATACCTCCGGTAGATAGCTTTAACAAAGAGAAGTTTATTTTTACACAGTCTAGGAGGCAAGAAGTCCGAATTTAGGGCGTCAGCTCCAGGGGAAGGCTTTCTTTCCCTGTCGGCTCTGGGGGAAGGCCTTGTCATCAACCTTCCCCTGGTCTAGGAGCTTCTCAGTGCAGGGACCCCAGGCCCAAAGGGCACGCTCTGCTGTTGGTGTTGCTTTCTTGGTAGTATAATGTCCCCCGTCTCTCTGCTCCCTTCTATCTTTTGTATCTCAAAAGTGATTGATTTAAGACACAATCTAATCTTGGAAACTGAGTCCTGCCTCATCAATATAACTGCTGCCAATTCTGCCTCATTAACATCATAGAGGTAGAATTTACTACACATGGGAAAATCACATCAGATGACAAAATGGTGGACAGTCACACAACACTGGGAATCATGGCTTTGCCAAGTTGATGGATATTTTGGGGGGACACAATTCAATCTATGACAGTGGCTAAGGTTTATTGAGTCCTTCCTCTGTTCCTAGTATCTTTACTATAATATCTCATTTAATCTTTTCAACAACCTTGCATGATAGACACTACGATTATACCCATTTTATTGAGGAGGACACTGAGGCTTAGGAGGGTTAAGTAACTTGTCCGAGGTTCCACTGCTACTAGTTTTAAGATTTGGCTTTTGAGCTGAGGACTATCTAACTTCAAAACCTATGTGGACTCCACCAGGCCTGAGCAGTCAGGGGTTTCCACAACTCCTAGTACATTTCAGCACCACCTGCTTTCATAAAGACTCATCCACATTAAGCTAGCAGCCAGTGGTCATTCATGAATGATTCCCAAACTGTTTGCCAGAAATCCAGCCCTTTTAGAAAATATTTGGCCAGAAGTAAGAGGGCAGAATGGAAATTCCAGCTATAGTATGATGTAGAAAACCATCTTAGAATGTTTGCCTTCTTAAGATTTTTCAAATTGATTTCAATTTAGCAATAAAAGAATATGGAGAAAGGAAGGAAAGACATTTCGATCATCTGACAAGTATTGTTAAAAGAATGTATCCCTTTGGAATATATTTTAAAATTCAAATGTCTTTGGGTAGTGCACATACAAAGTTAACTTGATAGGAAGGCAAGTCTAAGAGAATGATTATGTATCTGGGCTGTGGAATCATACAGCTCTGGGTACGAATTCAGCTATCTTATAAATGGTAATTAGTGTAGAAGAATAGATAAAACAGTTCTCACCACCCTGCAACCTAAAGTACTTGACCTGGTAGTGATCAGATATATACCATCTGTAACCATCAAAATTCTCTCAATTGCAAGTAACAGAAAACTCAGCTCAAATTCATTAAAGAAATTGATTGGTTCTGCTTTAGGCATGGTGAGCTCCAGGTTGCAAATTATTCCATCAGGATCCAGGGTATCTCCCGCCTCTTGGCTACCCTTTGCTCTTGTTGGGTGCGTTCTCGCGTGGACTGTCCTAATGACATGGCAAGATGGCTGTAGATGAGTCCAGTCTTAATCCAGTTTCAAGTTCAGAACTGGGGTGCCTTATTTCCTGATTGTTCAAGGGAAAATCCTGGGGTTAGTGCTGATTGAAACATTGGCTTGGTCTGTGTTATGCCCCCATTTCTCCACCAGCCGTTAAAGTGAAGAGGATGGGGCGTTCCAGGAGCCAGACTCATGTCCCACTCCCCCGAGTCACGTCATATTGGCGTAGGGTAGAGTGGTTTCCTGGAGACAGTTGTAGTACTGTTAATAAAGATGGGGCCTGGTGAGTTGCAGGCAGGCAAAAACAGCAGAATTCCACACGTACACCTTTTCTTTACAAAGATCTGTGCACTATTTTTTTTGTATACAAATAAGGCTCATATACTCAATGGGGAAGAACGTACTTTCTTCCAGAGAGGAGGGTTGCCAGCCACCTGATGGATAGGTCTGTTGCTTTCCAGGCTGTCCTGAGCTCTGCTTTAGCTGCTGATTTGAAAGCCCCCTCTTGCATAAAAAGTACACCTGGCATACTCACTTAGGAGCATGAGGGGGACATTTTCTTCATCCTTTCTTGAAGATGCAATTGTTTCTGACAGCCAGTGTCATGTGCAGTGACAGATGTCGCTTCTGACTCTCATTCACGGCAGACAGCTGAGCTCAAGGAGACTGCCCAGCTTTGATGATGGTTTTAACTCTTACCTAGAAAAGCCAGAGCAGTGAAATGTTTGGGTTCGTGGGATTCCCATGGTAGGGTGAGGGCTCTGGCTGCAATCACCCACAGCCCCCATACTTCCCCTGTCACCGGCCACCACACACAGTCTTCAAATTATTTGACAAGTATACTTTGACATGGGTCTTGTTTTTAACTTTGTCTTTTGTGGCTAGCACAGTAGTGGGCATAGACACCCAACCTAGCTGCCATTGAGTCGATTCCAACTCATGGTGATCCCACATGTAAAGAGCAGAACCACTCCATAGAGTTTTCAAGGCTGTGACCTCTCTGAATCAGATCGCTGGGCCTTTCTTCTAAGGTGCCTCAGGGTGGGTTTGAACTGCCAAGCTTTCGGCTAGTAGTCAAGCACTTAACCATTTGCACCACCCAGGGATTCCACTGGGCATATAGTAGAAATTAAATAAATCTTCTTGAATGGTTAATTACTGAATATGGGAACTTTTAATGAAATTTAGCACTTACATGGCTATATTGTCAAAAATGGATAGATGTATATGGCTGGGATATGCCATTTTTAGGTATTGCTCTCATGGGAATTTGAGACACAGAATGGTTAAGGAACTTGTATAAAGCCCAGCAGCCAATTAATACTATGGCTGAAATATAGATATTTGAGCACTGTTTTTGAAGTCCATTAAGGAAATTACTCAGCCCTCTCTAGTCTTTTCCCTTTTTAGAGTGTTTTCCAATCCTTTATATCTTATTTCATTCAAGATATACTCATTATACAATTACTGTTTTCCAAGCATATTTACGTTCTCATATTTGTTTTAACTCCACAACAAGGTATTGTGTCGCATATCCCTCAACTTACAGATGAGGGGTGGACTTGTCCATAACCAAGAACAGCAAGGGGCAACACCAGGCATCAAACTGAGTTCTCATCCCAGGTCTGATAATTGTCTTCACCGGGACCTGGTGTCTTGAGTGTGAGGCATTGGTTGCTCCCTTTGAGCCTCAGAAATGCTTCTTCTGTCTGGTGAACCTCGTGACTCACAGGCTTGTTTACTGAGCTTTGTTGATGCGTGGCGGTAAGACAGGAGCAGTCAGGCATGTTATTTTCCACAATCATGACTGATGCCTGAATCTGGTCTAGACTTTTGCTGATTTCTCATTCATTCTTTTAAGACACAGGGTCATGAAATGGAATAAAACAGTAAAGGTCACCATAAGGACAACTCTCTTTGGATCTTGAGATCTCTGAGTTATAATTTTTCAATGACAGATTTTCTGGCAGAAACACAACCTTTGATTTTGATCAGCTTATCAAAAATAAGGACAGGAGGATAACAAATTTTGAGTACATAGAGAATCAGATTTGTCTCTCTCTATGTACCTAACCTGGCCTATTTTCTGCTGATGTGTCAACCTTGTGTGTCTGACTTTTTAATCAAGGATATTAAGAAAAATAATATTTTTGGACCCTAAGCTCCCATTATTATGCTACACAAATCTTAAATATGTATGCTTTGGAGTTGTTAATCATGAACAATAGAAATAACACTGATAGAACAAATCATAGTAATTCCTTGACTTCATCTAGTATTTTTCTCCTAATGAGGTCAAAAGAGTTCCCCATGGCCTCTTATTTATCATGTACTTTACTCCTTTTCACGGTGTGAGCAAATAGATATACGGAGAGTTTAAGAACATTATCAAAAGGACACATTTTAGATCCACAGACAAGTTCCTGAATTGTTAATCTTTTCCACTCTACCAGGCTGCTAGTTTTCGGTTTTGCATTTTTGGATACAAGGCACAGAGTCTTTTTTTAAAATATGGTGAATGAGAAGTGAACTATCATAAGGATATTTGTGCGAGTAATAAATGAGACAGAATATAACATGTAACAGGGATTTTGTTTTCATTCACCACGATATTCCCAGTGTGTAGAGAACTGCCTACCTGTGTTAGAAGCTCAGACTGTATTTGAATGAATAATAAAAACAATAATATGACCGAAAGCATCCACCATTCATTGAGTGCTCACAATGTGCCAATCACAGCAATCCTATGAAGCTACTGCTATCGTTTTCTCATTTTACAAGTGAGGAAACTGGATATTAGTGAATTAAATAACTAGTTTAAGATTACAAAGCCACTTGTGGGGGAACTGAAATAGGAATATAGGTTTGTAGACATGAAAGCCAATACCCTTGACCTCTGCCAGAATCTGGAAACAGAGAACTGTCAGAGACAAGCTGGGTCTGCTGAGAAATGGAATTGAAGGACACTTACTATTATATTAAGGCTTATTTCTCCCTCAACTTTTCTGTCTCTCTTTTGGACCATATGGCTTCCTTTCATTTTTGCTGATTTCTACTCATTTCTCACTCTTAACTTTCCTATTCTCTCCCTCTTTTCTGGGTGTTTCCCATACCTCATGGCTTCTGCTTCTTCATAACTTGGGATTACCATGACCTTTTACACTGTAACTCTATCTCAGGGAACTAAATCTGCCTTGTACCCCCCCCCTTTTTTTTTTTAATAAATATGTTTACTATTTAACCTTTAGTTCCTATTTCTAACCACCTTATTTCTTTTTTAGTTTTCTAATTCATATTCTCGAGAGCAGAAATCCCGTTAGTCCAGCTCATCTATTTGAGCCAGGCACGTCACTGGGAAGCCTTCACATTGGCTATCTCTTTATCCAGTACCTCACCATTTCCTTTGTGATGAGGTTTGAAGAAGACAACCACTATATTTGGAATACAGCTGGCTCAATACCTCTGTAGAGTTTGGGTGTTGTATACAAATTTTATGATCTTTTACATTAATATAATTATTGATATAGTTTGGTTTAAGCCTACCATCTCGGTTTTTTTTTTTTTTTCTCCATTTGACCAATTTTTTGTGTGTGTATCATGTTCTCCTTCCTCTCGTATTTGGGTGAATTGATATGTTTTTAGAACTCCATTTACCTCCTTTTTTCACTTTTTAGTTTTATATCTTTGTGTATTTTTTCAGTGGTAGCTCTAGAGATCACAATATTCACCTTTAACTTGTTGCTGTCAACCTTCAAATCGTATCAGACTACTTGATGATGTTATTACCTTACAATAGTATACTACTATTGTCCCATCCCACTTTGTGCTCTTGCTGTCATTAATTTTACTTCTACATAAGCCCAATAGAATATTGCTGTCTTTTTTTTAGTTGTCAAAACTTATTTAAAGCTATTACTATAGATGCATAGATAAATCATAAAATGGTCTTTGCATTCACCTACACATTTTTCCTTTCTGGTGCCCTTCATTTTTTCCTGAAGCTACAAGCTTTTCATCTGGTATCACTCTGAAGAATTTCTTTTAGCATTTTTAGAGTGCAAGCCTGCTGAAATGAATCATCTCAACTTTTTTGTCTGAAAATGTCTTTATTTTGACTTCATTTTTTTAGGGAAATTTTTATTGAAGATGATATGTTACTTGACTGCTTTTATCTCTCAGCACCTTAAAGATGATATTTCATTGTCTCATGGCCTCTATTATTTCTAAGAGGAAATCAGCCATAGTTCTTATCACTGCTCCCTTATATTTAATACCTCTTTTTTTCCCTCCTTTGGCTGCTATCATAGATTCCCAGGGCTGCCATAACAAAATACCACTAAGTAGGTAGCTTTAAAGAACAGCAACTCATTTATCACAGTTCTGGAGGTTAGGGTCCAAATCAGGTGTCAGCCACGTTGATTCCTTCTGGGGGTTTCGGGAGAGGGACTTTTCCATGCTACTCTCCTAGTTTCTAGTGGCTGTTGCCAATTTTTTGTGTTCCTTTGCTTGCAGATGTGTTTTCCCATGGTGTCTTCCCTTGGTATGTGACTCTTTCTGCATCTGTTCTCCTCTTTTATAAGATATCACATAGAAGGGATTACAATTAGGACCCACCCTGCTCCAGTATGAGCTCATTAACCTAACTGCACTTGATCTTAGCCAAAAGGCTAAGAAGCAACTCGATAACCTAACTGATAGCACTTGCAAAGAAAACCCATTTCCCTAAGCAAGGTCACATTCACAGGCACAGGGGTTAGGATTTCAACATATTTTTCTGAGGGAACACAGTTCAATCCATAACAGCTACATTTAATATTTTTCCTTATCTTTGTTTTTCAGCAGTTTGACCTTCCTGTGTCTAGTAATGGTTTCCTTTTGATTTATCATGTTTACTAGATTTGTGGGTTGATGTTGCTCATCAATTGTCAAATATTTATTCTGCCCTATTCTTTCTGCATTTTATGATTCTCCAGTTACATATATGGTGGACCTTTTGATATTGATTCATTGATCACTGATGTTCTGTTTTGTGTTTTGCACTCTTTTCTCTTTGGGTTTCAGTTTGGATAATTTCCATTGGCTTATCTTCATGTTCACTGATCTGTTTGTCTGCTGTATCCAGTCTGCTGTTAAGTCCATCAAATGAATTTTCTGTTTCTGGTATATATTTTAATTTCTGGTATTTCAGTTGGTTCTTTTTATAGTTTTTTATTTGTCTGCTGAAATTCCTCATCTGTTCACACATGTTGTCCACCATTTCCTCTAGATTTTTAACCTATTTATTCTGATTAATTTATCCCTCTCTTATACTGCCAACCTCTGGCCATTTCTGAGTCTCTGTCTAGTGATTATTTATTCTCTTGACCATGGGTCCCATATTCTTACTTCTTCAGTATCTCAAATTTGTTATTTTATCCTACATACTTTGTGTAAAAGACTAGCAGAGACTTAAGTAGACATTATTTCCCTCCAGAAAATTACATATTTATTATTTTGTAAGAAGTATAATGTTGTGGACAGAGTCAATTTTAGTCCACATTTTTTTTTTTAGCTTTGATGCAGCTTTAGTTAGATTCAGTTCACCCGAAGGATCTTCCCTTCAAAAGGACTTGGGATATCACCACCAGTGAGACTTCTGGGATCTGTGTCTGCTTTAAGCCTTTCCTAGTATTTTGAATCTCTGGGGAAGTTCTGTTTGCTCTTCAGAACTCTGTATCTTGGGGAGTTTATCTTAACCCTCCTTCCTACCCTTAGTCTTTGGAAGGCCAATGAATAACAACGCAGTGTAGGTCTGGGAGGATTGGAGGAATTTTTCTCAGCTCTCTTGCACTGCTCCCAGTCTTCAGCATAACATCCTCAAGCATTCAGTGAAAGCCTGTAGGAAGGAGCTGGTGAATGGGTCAGAATTTCTCTATGGTTGAAGCTTCTTGGGGTTCTCTATCTCCTGCCAGCTCACATGCAATCATTAAGAGTTTGGCTGGTTTATCCTCATCCACGTCTCAAGAGATTCCTTTCCCTCCCACATTTCCACTAGGATGAAACAACTGTTTATTCTCTGTTAGGAATGCCTTATCATATTTCTGGAATTTAGCTCTTTGAATTTCCTTGCACCCTCTCTGTAGTTTATCCAACTTGTTGCTGATAGGGTGGGAGTGATGGACCTTTACATCCTACTCAGAAGAAGTTCTTTCAGGGTCATTTTGAATAACAGTTATTTAATTCTGAAGACACTGGAAATATGAATAAACTGTTGGAGATAAGATGGGGGTTATAAATTTGTGTAATCAGAAACTGTCTCATAACTCCCCTTTAGGCTCCTTTTTTAATAGTTGAATAATGGACTCAACTAACAATACAGCAGCCAATGGCAGAAAAGAGGATGATATAATTTGGTATACCAACTGTCTCTGAGGCCACCCCAAGATAGGACTCAGCACTTTTGAAACATATTGTGTGGCTTTTTTTTTTTTTTTTTTGCTTCTTGATTTTTGATGCTGTTGTGGTTTTCTGTAAGAAGTATTATTTTGTTTGAGTAAAAAAATATATTGGTTATATGACAGATGTTGAGATGGTTACTCTGACTTTCCACAAATGTGCGGAAGGAAAATCTAAGCTAGGTTCTGTGGACAGGAGGTAACTGACCAAATATCAAGCAGTTTGGTCATAAGTGGACACAGTGTCGCTGCTGTGTCTCTTCACTAGGGGTCTAGTTATTTTGGACCTGCAGCTGCATTGATGCGTACAGAAGGGAGAGGGAAAAATGCCTTCTACCCCAGAGAAACAGAGGTTAGAGCCTTTCTAAGAGCTGAGTGTTTTAGTAAGGCACTGCCTCTTGCTTACTCCAGAGCTCGCAGCCTCAGGATCCTAGGTCCAGTTTAGGTCCCTAATACTCGTGCCCCACCAGTTAAACCACCAGTTTACACAGGCATAAAGAGATGCGACACCATTTCAGAAAGCCTAGGCTTCCTACCACTTTCTCACACCTCTCAATGTTGGCCGTTTGTAGTACGAACACTTAGGTTCCCAGAAAGTCGGTTAAATCATCTGCAAGGACAAAGAATGACTTTAAGTGCAAGGTGAGTTTGCAGCAGAACTGATTATTTCCTCAGCTGATTGCAGTGGAAATCTACTGAGCCTCTACTGCTCTAATGATAAACAGATCATGTGTGACAAATGTGGCTGGATATTTTTATACATTTCCCCCATTGCCTGATAAGTAGGAGCGAGGGAGGTGGAATTTATCTGAATATCTGTAAAGTGTATGACACTGAACCCATAGGTGGGATGATTTATGAAAACAGCAGTGATTCCTTTCTTGGCAGAGTGGAAGACATCTAGCACAGTGCCCAGGAATAAAGTGCTCTGAAGTCAGAACTTGCCTGGGTTTGAGTCCTGACCATACCATTTATTGGACCAATTTCTATGCCCCAATCTCCTCTGAGCAACGGAGACATCTGTTATCTGCTTCTTGTTATTCTTTTGATTAAACACAGTGCTATTTGTATAGAATTTTGTTCATCATCTGTCACAGAGTGGCTGCTTACTAAGTGGTAATAATTATAATGGATGCAGACTGGATTCAGGAAAGAAGTCTTCAAGAAAACCCCAATAGGCAGTGTGGCAGCAACTTGCCGGGACTTTCCCCAGTTGTATTTGCATGATCATTTTATCCTAGCCTGGTGGTCTGATGAGGTATTTTCTGCTAGTACAATTACTAGCAGAGAATAGGTTCCTCAGAACATGTTTGTTCAATTTTGTAATACGTGATAGGACTCAGAAAGTGTGTATTGTTTGCTATTCTATTTAGGTTTTGACCAGTTTGATATTAAATACAATATGTGCCTTAGTGGGACAGGAGGAAGAGAGAAATTCAGCTTCACAATTCCCTGTGTATTGGGGTGAAACCATCCTGGAATTCAGAACTTTACTTTGGAGAACTTGGAGCTGAACGCCTGAAGGTTCAGGAAATGGGAGACTAGGGCAAATGCATGTTACTTCTTGGGGCATCCACACAAGGATTTCAGCTACCAAGCCTAAGATACTTAGATACGAATGATACCAGGCATTTTTAGTAGTAGATCCTACATAACGATGCCGAACAGAGGAAAAAAAGGACAGTTATCAATCCTGTGTCTGATTATTTAGCTAAGTTTTTACTCTTGCCATTCTCAAAGGGAGAGGTGAGAGGCAGGATAGTATAGCGATTAAGATAAGCCAGGAGGCTGGAGTCGGACAACCTGAGTTTGAATTCTGGCTCTACCTCTTTGTAAATGCTAAGCCTCAGGTTTCCCAACTGAGAAATGAGGGCAATAAGGCTTATCTCACTGGGTTCTTGTGAGGTTTAAAGGAGATAGCTATGGTGAACTTAGTGCTCAGTAAATCTTAAGTCTTCCTATTAATTCAGGAAAAAAGGTTAAGCTTATACATTCTTCTACTTGAGGTGAAGACGCATGAAGGCCCAGATGTGGGTGGGGAGGTTGTGGGCCACAAACCACATTTTCAGAGGAGGCTGCACCCATTTTACTGCATTCAGCCATACACCTGTAGGGGATATCACTTGGAGAAGAGAAGTAAAAAAAGACCAATTTGGAGGCAGGCCACAAGGTGGCATTTCTGACTTTATTTCTTGAATTCAAGCTGAGGACCTAGTTTTGTGTAAGAGCTTCAAAACCTGCAAGGTATCATCAGTGTCCATGCCGGGTATAAGACAGTGTCAAACTGTCAACAGCTGCCCTGGCTGAGCTAGACACTGATCAGCCAAGGCTCAAAGTGATGTGCGTGGTGGAAGATGCTCTGGGGTAGGAGAATCACTCTGGCTGTAGAGGAGTAAGCCAACATTAGTGTGCCCACCCTCCCATCAGGACTGCCAAAGGGGCTAATAGGGACCAAAGGGCAACTTGTAACAAATACCAATACTCAAAACACCTCCTTCTATAGCCCTTTTATGATTCCCCACTATTTCTTTCCAAAGGTAGAGTAAGATTATTTATTTCATTAGAGAAAGTTTGGAAATACTGTCTCTCCTATACGAGTTACATAAAGGTTGGATTTTCAGAACAATAGAGTAAGAAGAGTCTTAACACTAGTCTGTGTCTCATTTATCTTGGTAGTCCCCTGGGCTTAGCATAATGATTAAAGTAGTAGTTCTTTTATTTTTAATTTGCTCACCTTCTTGTTCAATCACTCCCTTATTTGTTCATGTACAGTGATCATCCAATTAATCACACCCATTAAACAGATAAGAATATAGAGGCCCAAAGAAAGGAAGGAATTTTCTCAGGATTACATCTCTCCTCAGTAGTAGAGCAAGACTAGAGTTCTTTGATTGTAAGCAACAGATATCCATTATAGTAGCTTAAGCAAAAGATATGTAAGAAGGATACCGGACAGCTTGTGGAACTGAAGGAAGAACAGAAGACCCAGGCATTGGGAAAGACAGGAGCAAGCATCCTCAGTGGATCTCGGTGGCAAGAACTCATGAGCAGTCTCTCCAAGTTTCTGCCTCTAGAACATTCAGCATCAGCTGTCTCATGTACATGTGTGTCCAATATTCACATTCCTGGAGGGAAAGTCTGTTGTTAAGTCAAATCTTGGATCCTCTGCCTTCACTGTGAACTCTGGACCCCATGATTGACATCCCTGCCACAATCACATGGGGTAGGGCCAGTGGCAAATTCCTAATGGATGCTGAGAAAACTGAAAGACAAACAAAAATACATCTGAAACAAGTGTATGCTGCATGTTTAAATTAAGGAAAACTCTTTACCAAGGACTAAGACTTAATTTTAGTCAACATAACTCTTAGCATTATAGAAATAAGCACCTTCTTGATATAAAATGTTTCTTTAGAGTAGATACAGATTTATGAATGATGATCAAGGCCCTTGGGGCCACTACCAGCTTTTCTTCCTGGGACTTGGCTCTGTGCCTGTGTTGGAAGTAAGGAAACTTGGTGTTCCAGGGCTTAACTCAGATTTCGAGAATGACTCAGACATGATGAAGAAGGTGCCAGTATATAATCTCTTAACCCTCAATGAACATTTCAATCACTTGGAAAACCCCACTTGCAGGATTTAAAAAACTATTCATCACATCTTGGACACAGCAAGGGTCACTCGGAAGTAACACCATGACACAGGGAGAAAGCACAGTGACAAGCAAGACTGGATTTAGGTCCTGACTCTGCCATTACCTAGTTTAGACGCGACTGCCTTGCCTTCCTTGACCTTCGTTTTTCATCTGTATAACGAGGATATTGAACTAGATAATTTCTAATGAAATGGATCAAGTGAATGGGAAAATGAATAAATGTCTTAAAAAAAACTTAATAAAACTAAATTCCATTCCATGCATGAGCCTTACTTTGATTCTTTTAAACACAATTCCAGGACATACAGAAATAGGCAAGATAGACATCAAGTATTTTTTAAGTATAATTTTTAATTACTTCTTTGTTCTATCTCTAAGGCAATCATCGAGATGTTAGGGCCACTACCTTTTCCCCTCTGTTGAAGGTGTGATTGTTTTGCATGCCTGAGCAGCCCTGGATACCCCTCGCCATTACCATTCCCTCCCATAGCTCTAGGTCACTCAGGCAAACTGGTGGACACAGAGGGTCAGAAAGCCAACCAACCTGTGACCCTCTATTTTCATGACTTCCTCAAGAGCAAAAATTGTAGACGGTGTTGGCGTTCAGTCACAACTCACTGATCTCATCTGAGACACTTGGGGGCAAGTTCCCCTCATAATAGAAACATTAAACAGCAAGTAAGCATATTTTCTGGACAAAGAGGATTTTTTTTTAGGAAGATTTTGTAAATATTACACATTTTCCTTATTTATAGATAATTTAACTGTGTAGTTGATAGAACTTAGTCATAATTTGTTAATTTATTTCTTATCCCCCCAAAGGAAAGGAGAAATTGATTACATCGTGTTGTTATCAGGTTTATGGGAGGTTCCTTGAATAATCCAGGTGCTCTTCTGGACTCTAAGGGTGGAGTCTCAATCACTGCTCTCAAGGAGACCACCACGTGGTGGGGTAGGGACAGTGCATGCTCACCATTATCCCTTCAAAACGTGGTGTATAGGCTTAATCAACCCCTACCTGTAAGGTTTCAGCCCTAGTGATGCAGTGGTTAAGAGCTCAGCTGCTAACCAAAAGGTCAGCAGTTTGAATCCACCAGCCACTCCTTGGAAACCCTATGGGGCAGTTCTACTCTGTCCTATAGAGTCACTGTTGCCTAAAAACCAACTTCTGCTAAGCATGCCCAGCTGGTGGTCCAAGTGCTGTGTTTGGTCAGGTTAGGGAGGGGGTGAAGCAGATATAGGAGAGAGAGTCGCTCCAAATACTTGTTACTTTTTCCTGGTATTAGCAAAAAAAAAAAGTTGAAAGACAGCTTAATGATCAAGCTTCTCTTCCACCCTAATGGTCCTAGACCATGGAGTCTGTGTCTCTCCTCATTATATAAGAGGGACTTCTCAGGAAGAACCTTCATTCTTCCCCACAGCTGCATTCAACATATAAATATTCCCTCTGCTGTGATTATTACTGCAGCTGGCCAAAGATGCTCCATTTTACAGATGCTGATGTATGGAGCTGGGAGCATCAGGAACGCTGTGCTAGGTGAGACCACCCCAGCTGCCAGGACTCTGGGGCAGATGTTGATGCAATAGGCTTTTTGTTGGGGCAGTGTGGAAGGTGTTCTTTGCCTTAGCCAAGGGTTCTTTCATATTACAATTAACATAAAAACAAAACAAAACAAAACCCAGTGCTATCAAGTCGATTCCGACTCATAGTGACCCTATAGGACAGAGTAGAACTGCCCCATAGAATTTCCAAGGAGCACCTGGCAGATTTGAACTGCCGACCCTTTGGCTAGCAGCCGTAGCACTTAACCACTACGCCACCAGGGTTTTAACATATATCTCCTCAAACTAGCTGAAATGTCAAGGAGGTTAGAGTATAAGTATGCAGGAGTATTTTATGGAGCTCAGGGATGGTAACTGTAGTCAGACCTCTGGAGAGACTGGGTTGAGAAATTGAATACCTACTCTCTGTCTTTCTGGGGCTATATGGTCTCTCATTTCCCTTCGTCTCTGCATCTCAGCCTTGTTCTTGTCCTTTCTAACACTCCTGCTGAATCTCCGGCCCTGCACATATGGCGGTAGGTGGCTGCCTACCGCTTCCTCATTTACACACCTCATGTCCAACAATAAGTGAAGACTGATTCAGTGATATCCCTGATTCCCAGTCCCCAGAAAAGAGTCTCTGAGCAACGAATTTGGCCCATTTTGTCCACCCCTGGTCCAATCATGGATTTTATAGAAGCCCTAAAGCCCAAATATGGACCCCCAAAGACAACAAACCTCATGTTAAGGGCCCTTTACTGAGCACCGTGGTGATCCCTTCAAAATGTCTTTGTCTGAAAGTCACAAAAACTCAATGCAATTATGATTGCATTTTATATATTAAGAAACAGAGTCAAAGAGATTCAGTGATTTGTCCAGGATCACACACTTAAAATGGCAGAAGTCGATTTTGTACCCAGCTCTCCTCAGCCTCAAAAATCCATGCCCAGATTTCTGGTCTCCATCCCCAGAGATTCAGATTTTGTAGGTCTAGGATGGAGCTCAAGAATTTGCATTTCTGACAATCTCTACGGTGAGCGTGGCGCTGCCCATTTGAGAAGTAGCACTGCTCTAAATAATAACTGAGACTTTAACCTTCCTCATAAATTAATAAATACCTGAGTCATAAAAACACCCTAGAAATGACCAGAATAAATTCCTGTGAGCTCATTTATTTGCTTTCTGTACTCCTACGATTTTGTGCATTTTGCTTTCAATGCTTACTGTTTCTAAGAAAAGCCTTTCTGGTTTAGGCTGTTCACAATTTTGAGGGACTTGAAGAGTCCTGAATATATGCACAATCTTCTGAGGTCACCATGGAAGTCACCTTCCATACGTTTTCCCCTTAGCCCTCCTCTCAAATATAAGTCACTCTGATGTCTGTTTCAGAGAGAGAATTCTGAATAATATCACCTCACTGGGAAATGGCAGAGATCAATTTTCTGAACTAGAATATGCAAGATCCTCACTCTTCTCACCGCACGTATTTTTTAAAAAATGTTGGTTGTGAACAGCAATTAGAGTAAATGAAAGTAAACACAAAATCATGGATGGATGATTCTCACATATAAAGTGTTGAGCCAAAAAAGCCAGACACTCAAGAGTACATAAAGAATCCTGGGTGCCAAAAAAGTTAAGTGCTTGGTAACTAATTGATAGGTTGGGAGTTTGAATCCACCCAGAGGTACCTTGGAAGAAAGTCCTGGCAATCTGAAAGGTCAGTCTTAGATGCCCTGTGGAGCAGTTCTACTCTGTGCACGTGGAGCCGCCATGAGTCAGAATCAGCTTGACGGCAACTGGTAAAGAGAACATACTGTGTGATTCCATTTATATCAAGTTCTAACAGGCAAACTAAGCCACAGGGATAGAAGTCAGGGTGGTGTTTGCTCCTGAGGCAGGATAGTGGCTGCAGACCATGGAGCTTCTGAGGTTACTGGTGGTGGTGTATGTCTGATCTGGGTGCTGGTCACATGGGCATGTTCAGTTTGTGAAAATCCATCAAGTCGTATACTTCTGAACATTTTTCATCATGTATCTTTTATTCTGAAGAAAAGCCTCAGGGGAGGCAAAAAAAAAAAAAGTCATTTGTACAAAAACAGTATATGAAACTACAGTCATGCGTTGCATAATGTCTACTTGGGCAATGTCCAGCTGCATATGTGTCCATGGTCCCATAAAGTTATAACAGAGTTCAGAAATCCCTGTCACAGAATGGGACGTATATTGGAGAACACAACACAAGAGGAAACTTTCCTGATCCTTTTGGAAATCCAGAGGGTTTGGTTGTGGATAGCCTGTGCTGATTACACCGGGTTCCTCTGGGCCCTGGGGGTCTCCATGCCCTGATGTTTCATGGGCCCTGCCCTCCAGGCCACCCTGGGCAGTGGGACAGCGGTCTCCAAGGCCTGATTTGGCACAGTGTTCACACAAAGCCCAGATCACATAAGGTCCTGTTTCACAGAACGTACTGTGGATGTTAACTGACTCATGACTGTGTATCACTCATCATGAACGTGCCAAACTTTGAAACCTAGAAAGGACAAGTATGAAAGGAAACAACCCAAAATGTCAACCATGGCTATCTTCATGGGTGGTAAAAATGCGACTGAATTTATTTATTTATTTTTGCTTTTCCATGTTACGTAAATTTTCTGCCATGTACTTGCAGGGGTCTGTCTACAGAAAACAGCGCCTAGGGAAATGAGTGTTAAATTGCTGAATGATCTCTCACAGCTGGCGATGGGAACTGTGATGGCCAATAAAAAAATACAATCCATTGCCGTGGAGTCGATTCCAACTCATAGTGACACTATAGACACTGCTAATTGGCTCCCCACCTCAAGCAGTGCCCAGGGCACGTGTCTTACCTGCCCTTATCTGCCCACCCCCTCATAAGGCCTCTGCATGCATGTATTACATGTGTAAATACTTTAACCTACTAAGTTTTATTTAAGGAGCGCTGGTGGTAAAGTGCTCAACTGCTAACAGAAAGGTTGGTAGTTGGACCCATTCAGTGGCTCTGCAAGAGAAAAGACGCAGCGATCTGCTCCTGTAAGGACTACAGCCTAGGAAACCCAATGGGGCAGTTCTACTCTGTCACATGGGATCACTATGAGTCAAAATGGATTCAATAAGCACCTAACAAAAATTTTTACTTAGAAGTTTTTATTTAAAAATAAGTTTATTTATTTATTTTTTAAGGTAGAAGAAAATAAGAGGACTCAGTCCCACCAAATTCAAAAACAGAAAGCCAGAGCCTGCAATTGTCCACACCTAAAAAAAAAATTATTTTTTTTTAACACCCTGGTAGAAACCCTGGTGGTGTAGTGGTTAAGAGCTATGGCTGCTAACCAAAGGAGGGAGAGTAAAGCAGAAACTGTCTGTAGCCTGAAAAGCCTAAAACACTATCTGGCCCTTTATACAAAAAGTGAGCCCCCCACCACCACCGCCCCTGCAGACCTGCCGAGGTGCACCCAGCCAGCTGTGCTTTCACAAACCTTGTGATTCTGATAGAAGCCAAAGCTTTAGAACCACTGGCTTAAACTATCAGTAGTCAACTCACTGGCCACTGTAACAGGTTCTTAACCTATTGTGCAAATGCCCAAAGCAATTCAGATTTGTGTGGAGGCGATTGAAAATTATTTCTCTTCTCCTGAGTAGACTAGGGTAAAGACAGAAGCTCTACAGCCACGTAGGTACCACAACGAGAGTATCTGGAACCGGCAGGTAGGAGGCAAGAACCTGAGGATTGAACCGGCACCGCAGAAAGTAGATTAAAAAGACAGAACAGAGCCAGCTCCTGGGTGAATTCCTTCAAGCTGCGGGATCAAGCTCACTTGCCTCTGGACTTTGCAGGTACATGTGCCCAGTAAATTCACTCCAGAGCTGTGCTTCTCCACCTCAGCACTGTCGACATTTTCAGCTGGATAATTCTTGGTTGTGGGGGCTGCCCTGTGTGCTATAGGATGTTTAAAAGCGTCTTGGCCTTTTTACCCACTGGATGTCATTTGTACCCTCCTCCTCCAGTTCTGACAACCAAAAATGTCTCCAGACATTGCCAAATGTCCTGTGGGGCAGGATTGCCCCTGGTTGAGAACCACGCAGTTAGAGTAGGGTTTTTGGATGCTTGCAACATAAATATTTCCAATGAATACTGTATGTCTTCACATATTAGTATACATTACTAAAATTATTAGATTGAAATGGTTTCTCTTAGCAATTGATATTCATATATTCCAAGAGGAGATTATCCTTGAGACGTTACTCCTTGAGAGGATAGATTTCTGGATTTGCTTTGGAGAACACAAATGTCCTTGCATGTTCTCCCCAGCACTCCTGGGCATTATCGCTATGACCCCATGCTCAAAATTCCTGGTTTGTGTCTTTTTCTCTCTTCTGTATGACCCACATATGCAACTCAGTATTCTTTGCTTGATTCCCATGAAGTCACTTTTGGGGGGCTTAGTGGGAATTCACATGGAGGATGTGCCCAGACTACAAATGCTTATGAGGACAGTCAATTAAATGGAGAAATGAGCTATGTGTGCTCACATGAATCTGGCCAGTGTTGAGTTTCAATCTTGGTTAGTTAATTTGGTTCGGGTGAGCCTCTCACACTGAGAACAACCCCCTGGGCTTCACAGACCTGGAAGGGAGGGGGAAAATGGAGACTCAACAGATCAGATACTGGCAAGGTTGACTTGGGGATGCTCCAGTTTCCTGTCTTAATGAATTTATTTTCATAGACTTGCCAGAGCCCGTTTGATATCTTCTCCATGTTGCCGTGCTACATCTCTGCTCCACATTCTTAATGCTAAATATACTGTGTGTTTGCTTAAGCTTTAGTATAGAGCTTGACCATGTGAATGTACCCCAGTGGACCAGACGGATCCATGTATATACGTAGCATGTTTTTACTAAAGATACAGAGTAACAGGCTCTGGGGTGGGAAGTGACACTATAGGTTTGTAAGCAGATGTTTTAAAATTAAATATCTGTCTCTTAAAATCCTTTAATGATTTCTGCTAACTCAGGCAACAGTCTTCAGGCCAATTTCTTAGCCCCCTCTGGTTTTATACATTCTTTACTCAATGCCCTCCAGAAAATTAAAAAAATAACAACAACAAAAATCCACACCCCTGAACTCCTACTTTGTTATAAAAAGCAGCTTACCTCTCCTGCCCGAAGTCATCCCCCCCTTCCCCCAACACCAGGTTGCTGCAGCATCCGGCGACTGAGCAAGGTGACTAGTCGTTTCAGTGATACAACACACTTTGATAGGCAAAAGTTGCTGCAGAGATCCCCGCCAGCTTGGCCAAAGCTTTCTGGACCTGCATCGCAATTTTTATCTGTCCAGCCCTCGTCTTCTCCCTTCCTTTCAGAGGTATTGATCCCTAATAAAAATCTTGAACCCCACCCTCTTATTCAGCATTTGGTTCTGGAGAATGCAACCTGAAAAGAGACTTATGTTAATGAACATGAAATAATCTGTGTTTATTCAATGCATTCTTGAGTGCCTACTCTATGCCAGGGACTGTGCTAGGTAGCAGGTGTATCAGTAAATAATCCACCTGTGGTTTCTGCATTGCCAGCTTAAGATCTTGTAGAGGATACTGAAAAACAAAATAAGTAAAAACATGAATATGGATGGGTGAATGTACTAGAAGAGTTTCAGTTTATGCTGTGGATGATGGGTTAATATTTTGTATACCAGCAGGAAGTTGGCCCAGCCCAAGTTTCTCTGTATCTTTGGAGAGAGCTTGCTTATAGAATATTGGAGAGCCAGTTATTACTGGGTTTTCTTTCAGTTCAATGAGTCTTCTCATTCTTTGTTAAGGAAATGATGCAGGTTTCAGCTTCCTAGTCTTAGACATCCCCACTGGCAACTGGAGACATAAGTGGAAGGACTGAAGTATGCACTGAAGACATTTTGGCTGACAGGTGCCAGAAAAGAAACCAAATTACTTGGTCAAGATTTCTGGGTTTCTAGCTACAAGGAATGGAGCCCTGGTGGCACAGCGGTTAAGTGCTGGGCTACTGACCAAAAGGTCATCAGTCGGAATCCACCAGCCACTCCTTGGAAGCTCTATGGGGCAGTTCTACTCTGTCCTAGAGGGCTACTATAAGTTGGAATCAACTCAGCGGTGATGGATGGTATTTCTTACCTCCCCACCCAAGCGGTGGCAAGGTTTTAGTCAAGAGTGGTTTGGAGGAGGTTAGAGAAAGGAGGGAACGTTAGGGTCACATTGAAGGAAAAAACTGGTTCCTCTGCCATTAGCTTTTACTCTGCAATGTTTTGAGCTTCCAAAACACTTTAATATTGAGTTGGGATTTTTGTCCCTTGGGAATTGTGCAGGCTTTAGAAAGAATCCATACAAGTTGGTTGTATATTTTCTCATTAAGCGTTATAGCTCTAAACTCCCTAGTGGCAAATTAGTCGGGTTTGAAGAATTCTTATTGCATCCAAGCTCTCATGGATGCTTCGGGATTATGACGTAACCTGAAAATATTAATCCCCTCACGCTGGTGCCTAGCGACTTGATGAAGTTTCCCTTAGCCAGCCAACACCTGAAGTAAATACGTGAATAATTATATTTGTAATAGTTAGCAATTGTTGAGTGCACACTATGCGCTAAGCACTGTGACAAGTAGTTTATATACATCTTTCCATTTAATCCTCATAAATAACCTATAAGGCAGTTATTATCATCCTTTCCATTTTACAGATGAGGAAACTGACATTGGATAGGTGAAGTCATTTGCATAGAGAGATACAGCTAGCACGTGGCAAAGCCAATATCAGACCTCTGTCTGGCTGATTCCGAAACCACAATTACATTCATAATGAAGTAACACCCCACTCCTCGGGAAGCCGCTAAATGAAAGTTTAGGATAATGTAGTTATTTCCTATTCAGCAACTCACAGCATCTTATTTATACATTGTTTTCAGTGCTGTTCTAGTCATCCTCAGTGTTTACAATAAAAAGTGACCTGGTCCAGTCCATTTTAATTCAGCCCACTAGAAGATTCATATGGTGCATGAATTGTTTCAGTTGTTGGGCAGGGAAAGTGAGACAAAGATAAATAAGATGCATTTCCTGCCTTTAGTGAAGTCAGAGTGTATCGGAATTTTGGTTTCTATTTTCTTAGAGTCTGTGAATCTTTTCTATAGGGTATGCAATTGGGCCAGCAAAGGGGTGGAGGGTGACTCAACCAAAGCATTATTGAGACAATGATTGAGGGTTCTGTGTGATATTTGGCATGGAACCAAGCACATCTTCTTGGCTCATATAAGGATGGAACCTATGGCTTCTGCCTCATTAGTGCTATCGGCTTTAAGCAGGCAGAATCAGTCTGTTCCATAATTACATTCTAATGAGTACCTTTTGGGGTATGGTTTCAGTCATTAGTGGAAGGACCCCCTCTTTCAGGGGACATTGCCATCCACATATCCACAGAAATATACTCTTAGCAGTCATGTATGAGCCAGGGCTTTGAACCAGTTCAGTCAAGGCTAATGAAGCAACAGACCCGAATTTGCACAATTTGGGTGATCTGCAATGATGACTGGAATAGGAGAAATTACCGGTTGAAGCCCTAGAATGGGAGACTTGGAAAAGGTATAGTGAGCCCTTTCAGGAGCCTGATGCATGAGATTGGATTATTTTCAGGACTGCGGAGAGTGTTACACAGTCAAGTGGTGCTGTTGGCCACCATCTTTGAGTGAGGCAACACTGTTTCCAACTCTGCTCAAAATCTGATGGGCAACAGATTTGGTTGCTATGCAATGTTTATGCTGGCCTTGTTTTCTAAGAAATAGATTAAGTTTCCAGCTGGACTTGGACCATAATTTTTGCCATTCCAGTTATCGTTCCAGTTCACCCAGTTTCTAAAAATTTGGGTCTGTTCCGGTGTCACTTCCTTGGCCACGTTTGAACCAGGAAGAACTGGTTTGAGGCCCTGGCTTGAGTTGTACAACTCCACCCGGGCCATAGTCGGTTGGTCAGTGGGTTGACCCAGACCCAAGTTGGGTTAGATAATTGCCCCTGGGATTTTTGGATATCCTATCTCTGTCCTTGTGAGTGGCTTAATCAATAAAAGGTCAACTTAGAGCCAATGCGGTGGCCATAAATTTTTATGTGACCAGGAGCAAAGGAAACTTACATACATCTAGAAGGACAAATAATACTAGTGTGCAAAGGGAAACAACCGTGAAAAATGGAGAAAAATTCATGAAAGTGTCTGAATTTCTGGTTCTAGTCCTGTTCCATGAGTTCTAGTTATAATCCCCATACCATTCCTTTATTGTTATAATAAATTCCCACTATTGGCACAATGGCACAAACTAACTTGAGTTGGCTTCTATCACTTGTCATCACCAACACTTAACTAATACAGAGACCAAACTTAATCTTCATCAGAGCTGCCATGTACAGTTACATACTGTACAATACTCACGGATGCTAGTCATGTCATATTTTGCATTATATAACCATATGCTGATTTCCAATTTTCCTAGATTCGTACTTTGTACATTCCAGGTTCCGATTATTAATGGATGTTTTCAGCTGTTTCTTCTCATTTTGAGTCGTGCCCCATGAGCAAATGAAGGTCTTGAAAGCTTTAGTTCATCCATATCATTAAGGTCCACTCTATTTGAGGAGGCAGCTCTTCCCCAGTCATTTTTTAAGTGCCATCCAACCTGGGGGGCTCATCTTCCGGCACTATATCAGACAGTGCTCTGCTACTATTCATAAGGTTTTCATTGGCTAATGCTTTTCGAAAGGAGACTGCCGGATCCTTCTTCCTAGCCTGTCTTAGTCTGGAAGCTCACCTGAAACCTGTCTTCCACAGGTGACTCTGCTGGTGTCTGAATACCAGTGGTATAGCTTCCAGCATCACAGCAACACACAAACCCCCACAGTATGACAAACTGACAGACACGTTTCATTTCATTTTGGAAATCGTCAGAAAGGAAATGGAACACATAAACATTGATATCCTAGGCATTAGTGAGCTGAAATGGACCAGTATGGGGCATTTTGAATCAGACAGTCATATAGTCTACTATGCTGGGAATGACAACTCAAAGAGGAATGGTGTTGCATTTATCGTCGAAAAGAACATTTCAAGATCTATCCTGAAGTACAACACTGTCAGTGATAGGATAATATCCACACACCTACAAAGAAGACTAGTTAATACAATTATTATTCAAATTTATGCACCAACCACTAAGGCCAAAGAAGAAGAAATAGAAGATTTTTATCAGCTGCTGCAGTCTGAAATTGATCGCACATGAAATCAGGATGCATTGATAATTACTGGTGATTAGAATGCGAAAGTTCAAAACAAAGAAGGATCGGTAGTTGGAAAATATGGCCTTGGTGACAGAAACAATGCCGGAGATCAAATAATAGAATTTTGCAAGACCAACGACTTCTTCATTGCAAATGCCTTCTTTCACCAACATAAACAGTGACTATACACATGGACCTCACCAGATGGAACACACAGGAATCAAATTGACTGCATCTGTGGAAAGAGATGATGGAAAAGCTCAATATCATCAGTCAGAACAAGGCCAGTAGCTGGCTGTGGCACATATCATCAATTGTTCATAAGCAAGTTCAAGCTGAAACTGAAGAAAATCAGAGCAAGTCCACGAGAGCCAAAATATGACCTTGAGTATATTCCACCTGAATTTAGAGACCATCTCAAGAATACATTTGACACATTGAACACTTAGTAACTGAAGACCAGACAAGTTGTGGAATGACATCAAGGACAACATATATGAAGAAATAAAGAGGTCATTGAAAAGACAGGAAAGAAAGAAAAGACTAAGATGGATGTCAGAGGAGACTCTGAAACTTGCTCTCAAATGTCGAGCAGATAAAGCAAAAGGAAGAAATGATGAAGTAAAAGAACTGAACAGAAGATTTCAAAGGGCGTCTCGAGAAGACAATGTAAAGTATTACAATGACATGTGCAAAGAGCAGGAGATAGAAAACCAAAAGGGAAGAACATGCTTGGCTTTTCTCAAGCTGAAAGAACTGAAGAAGAAATTCAAGCCTCGAGTTGCAAGAGTGAAGGATTCTAGTTGGAAAATATTAAACAACGCAGGAAGCATCAAAAGAAGATGCAAGGAATACACAGTCATGATACCAAAAAGAATTAGTTGATGTTCAGCCATTTCAAGAGGTAGCATATGATCAGGAACCAATGGTACTGAAGGAAGAAGTTTAAGCTGTTCTGAAGGCATTGGTGAAAAACAGGGCTCTTGGAATTGATAGACTACCAATTGAAATGTTTCAACAAATGGAGGCAGCGCTGGAGGTGCTCACTCATCTAAGCCAAGAAGTATGGAAGACAGCTTCCTGGCCAACTGACTGGAAAAGATCCACATTTATGCTGATTCCAAAGAAAGATAATCCAACCGAATGCAAAAATTATAGAACAGTATCATTAATATCACATGCAAGCAAAATTTTGCTGAAGGTCATTCAAAAATGGTTGTAGCAGTATATCGACAGGGAACTGCCAGAAATTCAGGTTAGTTTCAGAAGAGGACGTGGAATTAGGGATATCATTGCTGATGTCAGATGGATCCTGGTTGAAAGCAGAGAGTACCAGAAAGATGTTTACCTGTGTTTTATTGACTATGCCAAGGCGTTTGACTGTGTGGATCATAACAAATTATGGATAATATTGTGAAGAATGGAAATTCCAGAACACTTAATTGTGCTCATGAGGAACCTTTACATAGATCAAGAGGCAGTTATTTGTACAGAACAAGGGCATACTGATTGGTTTAAAGTCAGGAAAGGTGTGCGTCAGGGTTGTATCCTTTCACCATACCCATTCAATCTGTATGCTGAGCAAATAATCCAAGAAGCTGGACTGTACAAAGAAGAATGGAGCATCAGGATTGAAGGAAGACTCATTAACAACCTGCGTTATGCAGATTGTACATGTACTTAGTTGTTGAAAGTAAAAAGGACTTGAAGCACTTACAAATGAAGATCAAAGACCACAGCCTTTAGTATGGATTGTACCTCAACATAAAGAAAACCAAAATCCTCACAACTGGACCAATGAGCAACATCATGATAAATGGAGAAAAGATTGACATTGTCAAGGATTTCGTTTTACTTGGATCCACAATTAACAGCCATGGAAGCAGCAGTCAAGAAATCAAACGACGCGTTGCTTTGGGTAAATCTGCTGTAAAGGACCTCTTTAAAGTGTTGAAAAGCAAAGATGTCACCTTAAAGACTAAGGTGTGGCTGACCCAAGCCGTGGTATTTTCAATCGCATCATATGCATGTGAAAGCTGGACAATGAATAAGGAAGACTGAAGAATTGACACCTTTGAATTGTGGTGTTGGGGAGGAATATTGAATATACCATGGGCTGCCAAAAGAACGAACAAAGCCAGAATGCTCCTTAGAAGCAAGGACAATGAAACTGGGTCTTATATACTTTGGATTGTCAGCAGGGATCAGCCCCTGGAGAAGGACATCATTCTTGGCAAAGTACAGGGTCAGCGGAAAAGAGGAAGACCTTCAATGAGGTGGGTTGACACAGTGGCTGCAGCAATGAGCTCAAGAATAACAATTGTGAGGATGGTGCAGGACTGGGCAGTGTTTCGCTCTGTTGTGCATGGGTTTGCTATGAGTCGGAACCAACTCAACAGCACGTAACAACAACAACAACAGCCATATGCAGAGACCCTGATCTTCATAGCTGTGGTGGTTAACTTTATATGTCAACTTGGCTAGACTGTGGTTCCCAGTTGTTTGGTCAAACCCAATCTAGTTGCTGTTACATAGTGTTATTTAATGTAAATTGCAATGTAATTACATCCCAGAATATAATCCAATGTAAATTAAAAAAAAAAAAATTTTTTTTTTTAATGTTATCAATCAGTTGAAAAAAAGGGGTTTCCTTAGAATGTGCTCTGCCTCCTGAATATAAATAGATATTTTGGCAGAACTTAATTCTGCATTGCCTGATCCAAGCCTGCAGGAGACCCCAGCTTGCCAACTGAACCATGAATTTTGGACTTGCCAGCCCCTCATAATTGTGTGGGCCAATTTCTTGAGGTAAATCTCTCTCTCTGTCTATCTCTACATATACCACTGGTTCTGTTTTTTTAGAGAGCCCTAACTAAGAAAATAGCCATGGAGTCCTTGGACAAAGTATTTGAGTATTCAAGTCAATTTATCAAATACTGATTGAGTACCTACTTTATAAGAGCCCTGGTGGTGCAGTGGTTAAGATCTTGGCTGCTAACCAAAAGGATGGCAGTTCAAATCCACCAGCTGCTCCATGGGAGAAAGATGTGGCAGTCTGCTTCTGTAAAGATTACAGCCTTGGAAACCCCATGGGCAGCTCTACTCTGTCCTGTAGGATCGCTAGGAGTCGGAGTCAACTCTGTGACAACAGGTTTGGTTTTTTATGCCAGAGAACGTGCAAGGTATAGGGTAGAAAGATTAAAAATAAAAATGGGCCAAACCTACTCTGTACATGGTCATAATCTAGGAACGCAGACCAACAAAAAACAATTGCAACACTGTGTGATACAGATGGAAACACACAAGATTTTCAGGGGAAGAGTAAATAACTCCCTCTGAGGGAGAGTCAGAAGAAGCTTCAGAGAGGAGGGGATGCCCAGGCATGTGTTGAAGGATGAATAGAAGTGGATGAGTGGTAAAAGGTGTTCCAGGCAGTAGGAACAGCATGTGTAAATGTGTGAGAAAGTGGAAGAGCATGGTGTGTTTGCAGAGCGATGGGCAGCTTGTAGTCACAGAAGGTCAAGGGGGAATAAGGTATGGAGCAGGGCTACAGAGAGGGGCAGAGGCCAGATCACAGGGAGCTTTGTGCGTCAGGCTAAATGGCTTGTACCTTATGCCGTAGACCAGAGCATTGCGCATACAAGTCACCTGGGAATATTGTTAAAACGCAGCTTTGATTGAGTAGGTCTGGATGGGGCCTGAGATTTTGTAGTTTAACAAGCTCTCAGGTGATGCCAATGCTGCTGGTCCACAGACCGCACTTTGAGTAGCAAGGTTGTAAGCACTAGGGCATTGAAGGCTATGAAACAGAAGGAATATGGTATTAAAGAGTCCTGGTGGCACAGTGGTTAAAATGCTCGGCTGCTAACCAGAAGTTTAGCAGTTCAAATCCACCAGCTGCTCCGTGGGAGAAAGATGTGGCAGTCTCCTTCCATAAAGATTTATAGCCTTGGAAGCCCTACGGCAGTTCTACCCCATCCTATAGGGTCACTGTGAGTTGGAATCAACTCGATGGCATGGGCTTGTTTTGTTTTGCTTTTTTTTTTTTTTTTGTTTTATAAATTATACCAGAAAGATTACTGGCCATGTTATGGATAACCCACAGGCGTCAATTCGATTCCAACTCAGCAACACTGTAGGACAGAGTAGAACTGTCCCAGAGGGTTTCCAAGGCCACAAATCTTTAATGAAGCAGACTGACTGCCACAGCTTTCTCCTGCCAAGCAGCTGGTGGGTTTGAACCGCTGACTTTTTGGTTAGTAGTCGAGCACTTTAACCATTGTGCCAGCAGGGATCATTATGGATGTGAGGTGGGAAATTCTGAAGGCAGGAGACCAGTTAGGAAGTTACGTCAAGATGCACATGAGAAATGAGGAGAGGAATTAGATTTCTGTGTCATCTTGAGTGACTGTAGTGCCAGGAAGCAGTGACAGTTTTTTCCTTCACTCTCTTGCTTCTGTTTGGATTTGTGCTGCAGAATAAAGAAGAATTTTAGGTTATGTTCCTAAATAGCACGGATGTTTGCTGAGTATTTATTTTTGTATCTACTGCATTCTCAAAACCCATTTAGAAATTTCCATTTTAGTGTGCAAAATCTACTCTTGATCAAATAATTTGCAATCAAGTGGTCATTTCAAGTAGGCTGGATTTGGGGCTAAAATCGGTTTGTGATGAAGTGCATGCTACACAGGGAAGTGGAGGGTACTGTCATCTTAACTGGAGAAGAACCCTGGCCGCAAGCCTACAAGAGGTGAGCTGGCAGCTGGGTTTGCATGAGAATTACTTGGGGGCAATTATTAAAAATGAAGACTCTTCCCCCATGCTCCACCTTCCCTTATCCCCATGCTCCACCTTCCCTTATCCTTACTTTATACACCTTACTTGTGGCCCAGACATTTGTATTTTTAACCAGCACTCCCAGGAGATTCTGATACCTATGAGAAATTGAGAAATACCAACCTAGCTCATTTTGGCAAAAACAAATTGCTTTTCTATAATGAGTTGTCATTACCTATTGTTAATGCCACCAAACACACAGACATGATGGTCCCTACCTCCTAAGAGTTGATATTCTCAATGAGTTAAATAATCGGGAAATTTTATGTATCTCTGCCCAAGATTCTTACTCCCACATCGTGCTTGTAAAGACTCCTGTATCTGGCAAGGCCTGCTTTGTACAACCATCATTAATAACACAAATCAATTTTGAAGTGTTTTAACATTCACCAGGTCATTTGATTCTGTGAAATAGGTAATGAACCTCTTATTTTCCAGGTCTGGAGAGAAAAAATCGAAGCTAGTGTGGGTCTGGCTCAGCATTACATAGCTGGTTAGAGGCAGAAATGCTGAAACAGAACCTTGTAACCTCTTTAAAACAAGGCCCAGAATTGGAACTCCTGAAGGCTGGCTGCCCCGCCAGACATCCATGAAGAGTGATGGTTCTCCCAACCCTGGTTGGCATCAGAATCACACCAGGAGCTTTAAGTAGTCCTGATGCCCAGGCCACACCCAGACTCAGTGTTTTTCAGAACTCTCCAGGTGATCCCAATAGACAGCAAAGGAGTGGATTTATTGTGATGCCAATGAAGCTTAAGTCTCAAGGATCTTAGTTTTTGCATGGCTGTCTTACAAGAACCTGTATCCAAATTTATGTTCATGATTTTGTTTTATTTTTCTCAAAGAAGGCCCCTTGTGTCAGTTTGGGTCCTCTGAAAATCAGACACTAAGATAAGATGGTTGTTGTGTGCCATCGAGTTGATTCTGACTCATAGTGACCCTATAAAGTGGAGTATAACTGCCCTATAAGGTTTCCTGGGCTGTAATCTTAATGGGAACAGATAGAGAGGTATTTTCTCCTGTGGAGCAGCTGGTGGGTTTGAACAACCAACCTTTCTGTTAGCAGCCTTATGCTTAACCGTTGTGCCACCAGGGCTCCTTAAAATGAGATTCAACCGACCCATTCAACCTTCTGCCAATGAGTCGATTCCAACTCATAGCGACCCTATACGACAGAGTAGAACTGTCCCATAGGGTTTCCAATGAGTGGCTGGTGGATTCAAGCTGCCGATCTTTTGTTTAGCTGCCGAGCTTTTAACCACTGCGCCACCAGGGCTCCAAGATGAGATTAGATTGTGCTAAAGATTTATTGAGGGAAGGATAAAGGGAGAGAGCAGGAGTAGGAGAGAGCCATTAGATTGCAGGGCATGTCTGACACCTGTGCAAGGAAAGAAAGAAGAAGAAAGGAGGGAGGGAGGGAAGGAGGAAGGAAGAAAAGACAGACAATTAAGTAGGAAGACCCTCACACCGTAGTGTAGTTTTGAGAAGGTCTTGACCAGGCCAATGGTGTGTCGCTGAACAAAGGTTACTTACCAGAGCAGTGCTGCATCAGTAGAAATGGTATTGCTTTGAAACCCCCAGGATTTTGAACTGGTTTGTTCTGGTCCAAACTCCTGCTGAGAATTTGCATTTCTAACAAGTTCCCAGTTGAGACTAATGCTGCTAGTCAGAAACCAATTCTGAGAAGCACTAGTAGAGCAGTGATTCTCAAAATATATTATACATAAGAATCACTTGGGGATCTTGTTAAACTGTAGATTCTGATTCAGTATATCTGGTGGTGGATATGCAAGTTCTCAGCCGGGTTTTGAACTGGACCCAATCGAGTTCATAGCCTGGAAACTCCTGCTGTGCTCAGTCATTGGTGGGAGCAGCTGGGGAGGGGAAGGGGAAGTGTGGATGTGAAGGTGCTGTAGTTTTTCCTGAAGAGAGATCTGAGCCCCCCATGGCCACATACCTCTCAATTGCCCCCAAACCTGCACCTGCCCCTTCCTCTGGATTCATAGCTGAGTTGGGGAATAAAGGAAGGAATTAATCTGACAGCAGCAGAGTTAACTTTCAGAATTTCCAGTTATAATTCATGGGCCACATGGACTGGATCATTTTGTTTTAATTCACCGAGAAAGCTTGGCTGTGATGTGCAAGTGTTTTCTCTCCAGTGAATAAACACAGAGAATAAACACCACAAGCGTGTGATCAATCTGCCAGCCCATTGTCTTCAGGGACACACCATCTAGGAAAACAGGTGACGCTTGGCTATGCTCATTCAGTGAGCCACACGATGATGTTCAGTAAGTGCTTTTCTGTGAGACAAGGATCATGTGATGCTGGGAGCTCAGGATACGAGATCTGGCTCCTGTTCTCACGGAGCTTGTATTTTAGTGAAGGGAGACAGCCCAAATGACAGTGAATGTATACATAAACAAGGTGATTGCAGTATGTAACAGGCGTTTAGTAGAAGGACACTAACAGTGCAGTAAGAGACAGTGTCTTAGTCATCGAGTGCTGCTATAACAGAAATACCACAAGTGGCTGGCTTTAACAAAGAAAAGTTTATTCTCTCACAGTCCAGTAGGCTAGAAATCTGAATTCAGGGTGCCAGCTCCAGGGGAAGGCTTTCTCTGTCGGCTCTGGAGGTGGGTACTTATCATCAGTCTTCTCCTGGACTAGGAGCTTCTCCACGCAGGACGCTGGGCTCCTGGTACTTCTTTCTTGGTGGTATGAGATCCCCTTCTCTGCTTGCTTCCCTTTCATTTTATCTCTTGTAAGATAAAAGGTAGTGCAGACCACACTCCAGTGAAATTCCCTTTACATTGGATCAGGGACATGGACTTAGTAAGGGTGTTAAAATCCCACCGTAATCTTCTTTAGCCACGGGTAGAGATTATGACTTATAACACACAGGAAAATACAACCACAGCATACTGGGAATCACGGCCTAACCAAGTTGACACATATTTTTGGGGGATACAATTCAATCCTTAACAGAGAGTAATGGGGTAGAGGCTGTTTTAGATAGGGTTGTCAGGGAAGGCCTCATTGAAGGGGAACGTTTAAACAGAGACCTGAATTTTTGCGGGGTGGGGTGGGAGAAGGATGGAGGAAAGGGAGTGTTCCAGGTGAAGAGGAGCCCTTGGTTTGATTTAAGTGTTGTCCCAAGCTCGATGAGTTTGGGGCACAGGGGCAAGGGGAACACTGCCACATAGTGGTTTTGGAGAAGAGGGAAGGGGTCAGAGCATGCAGGCCTTGTGCACCAGGGGAAAGAGTTTGAGTTGTGTTTTCAATGCAAGGGAAAGCCATGGCAGATTTTAAATAATATGGCGGGTTGATGGGAGTGTGTGTGACATAATCTAATTTAGGTTTTAAGGTCACTTTGGCTACTGTGTAGATAATGGATTGGAGGGAGAAAAAGGAAGGAAGTAGGGAGACTGAATCTTGATATTTGACATTGGCTAGAGGGCCCAGAGGGAGTGAGGGTATGTTAAATGCTTCCGATATAATTTTCTTTTTTTGTAATTGTGATAAAAATATATATAACATAACATTTCCCAACTCAACAATTTCTACACTGTCTTAGTTGCCTAGTGCTGCTGTAATACCAGAAATACCACAAGTGGGTGGCTTTAACACTCCTGGTAACCATTAATAGGCTTTGGTGTCTGTATATCGGCCTACTTCCTCATACAATGTTTGTCTTTTTATGACTGACTGATTTCACTCAGCGCAGTGTTTTCAGAGTTCATGCATGTCGTAACATGTATCAGAACTTCGTTTCTCCTTATGGCTGAGTAATATTCCATTGTGTGTACGCACCATATTTTGTTTATTCTTTCATCTATTGGAAGCCCTGGTGGCATAGTGGTTAAGTGCTACGGCCGCCAACCGAGGGGTCAGCAGTTTTAATCCTCCAGGCGCTCCTTGGAAACTCTATGGGGCAGTTCGACCCTGTCCTATAGGGTCGCTATGAGTCGGAATCGACTCGACGGCACTGGGTTTTTTGGTTTTCATCTATTGGTGGACATTCTAACTATGGTGCCTGGTGCTGCAGGGCACGCTGGTGTTCAAGTTCCAGTGTCACTTTCTGTAGAACGCCGTGGTGGTGTTTGTTTATTCACTGTAGAGAAAACACCTGCACAACAGCTAGGGTTAAAATCTAGTCAAAACATCAATTCTAGAGTGTATCTGAGGGCAGCTTTAATAAATAATCCCCATGAGTTCATAGGATAGATTAAAAATGCTTTCCATCGTTATGTTTTTAAACTTATTTTTTGGTCTTGATTCTTTTATAGTATGACTTGAGTTATGTGTTTGTAGTAAATATCATTTCACACTCCAGTATTTGTAATTGTAATTTGTAACTCACTACATGATTTTCCTGTGGCTTTATGCCACAAACAAACAAAAAACCACTGCCATTTGTCAAGCTCTTACTATCTACCAGGCTCTGAATAAAGATTACATATTATATATATATATATATATAATATGTATATAACATAGTATGCTATACTGTAATATAAATATAAAATAGATGTATTTTGTTTATTTTAAAATATATAAAATTTCCTTCTCAGATGAGAAATATTTGGCTTAAACAGTGAAGGACATGCTGAGGTCACACAGCTTATAACTGCAGGGCCAGGATCAGAACCCTTGTCATTTGATTTCAAAACTTGTTTTGAACCACTAGGATATACTACTGAAGATCATTTTGCATCTTTTTTTTTTTTTTCCTATGACTTATAGAAGGGCAAGGTTTCCACGTCAGCGAGGAAACAGCATTAAAGGATTCCTTGGGCCAAATCTGATTTTGTGCACATTAGAAAGAGCCACACTTTTGGGCCCTGAGATGTCTGCCTCCATAAGCTGAAACTCAGCATCTTAGGATCTTTCTTGCTGGTCTTACCACACAGACTGGCTGCCTCCTGAAGCCAAACCATAGACTCCTTTTTCATGATAGGAAGATGAATCTCAATATTCCTTGGCGTATCTGGATCCCATTTTTAAAATGCGATCAGCTTAGAGTTTACATTAACACTCCCCTCTCCTAAAGATATATTCTGTGGTTCATTTAAAACATATACCATCTTATTCCCTAAGTAAAACTTCTAATTTGTACCATTTGATTGTTAGGGGCAAATAAGACAGGCGTTGTCATCCTTAGTTTCTCAGGTGAAGAAGCTAATTCTCAATGAGAGAAAACAACTCATTCAAGCAAAAATCTAGACCTGGAAAGGGTGAACTGAGGGGTTAAGATGTGAATGCCCTAACAGGTACTAAGGGTGAAGCAGATGGAAATGGCTCTGAGCCATTATCATTTAGAATAGGTTAACCTTGTGTGTAGGCTCATCCCCATATAAGGATGACCCTTGGACCATCTGGGCAGGGGTCCGCTGGTAAAACGTCTATAGGTATTTGCAAGAATAAATAATGTCAGTACAGGTCTTTCCTGTACGTAGGTGTTCCCGGAAATATCACTGCATTGATTTCCTGTCATTGTTCCCACCCATTGCTCTTTTCCTTTACAGCTGGCTTCTGTCAAGGATTCTTTTCCTCCCATGCATTAATCTCCATTCCGTTTAGAAACAACTTGAATCAAATTTAACTATGAGAGGTGCCCTTTGGACAATACATCAGCCTTGCCCATGCTTTGGTCTGGCATGGAAGACAGGGGAATTGAGGATGTTTAGACTAGAAAGAGGGCATAAACTCATTCTGTAAATCCTGGAGGGGATCTTATGAGGAAAAGGAACCAGGCCTGTTTGGTGAAGCCAAAAGGTGGAATCATGAGTAATGAGCAGTAATCTGTTTACCCATTCCACCCATCCATCCATTTTGCAGCCATCCATCCAACAAATTCTGAAAGAAAAGTAGAGAGTCATGAAAATCAGTAAGTTAAACTTATTTTGTTGTTGCTGTTGTTAGCTGTTGTGGATTTGGCCCAGATTCATGATGACCCCCTGTGTCTCAGAGTAGAACTGTGATCCATACAGTTTTCAATGGCTAATTTTTTTGGAAGTACATTGCCAGGCCTTTCTTCTGATGGGCCTCTGAGTGGACTTGAACTGCCAACCTTTCTGGTTAGTAGCCTAGTGCATAACTGTTTGTATTGCCCAGGGACTCCTAATCTTATTTTAGGGTTCATTAAAGACTTCTGTGAGAAAATGACTGTCATGGATTAAATTATGTACCCCCAAAAAATGTGTGTATCGACTTGGTTGGGCCATGTGTGGTTGTCCTCCATTTTGTAATTTTCCTGTATGTTATAAATCATAATCTTTGCCTGTGGTTAAAAGGATTAGGGTGGGATTGTAACACCACCTTTACCCAGGTCACCTCCCTGATCCAACATAAAGGGAGTTTCCCTGGGGTGTGGCCTGCACCACCTTTTTACCCTCGAGAGATAAGAGGAAAGGGTAGCTAGCAGAGAGTTGGGGACCTCATACCACCAAGAAAGCAGCACCAGGAGCAGAGCGCGTCCTTTGGACACAGGATCCCTGCTCCTGAGAAGCTCCTCAACCAGGGGAAGCCTTCCTCCAGAGCTGACAGAGAGAGAAAGCCTTCCCCTGGAGCTGATGCCCTGAATTTGTACTTGTAACCTATTAGACTGTGAGACAATAAATTTCTCTTTGTTGAAGCCATCCACTTGTGGTACTTCTGTTACGGCAGCACTAGATGACTAAGACAATGATGTTTGAATTGAGACCTGAAAGATGCCTCTGGAATAGTCAGGTGAACAAAAGAGACAATCATTCCAAGCAGAAGGAACAGAAAATGTGGAAAAGAACTTGGCCCACTCAAGGACCAAAAGGAAGCCAATAGCTTAAGTAGCAAGGGGGATACTTGAATAAACCTACTCCTTACTCATCACCTATCTCATTATCTGACATTTCATATTTATGACAATAGTAAACTATCTGACTATTTTGTGCATTAATGACATACATCTGGTAGTAACAAACACCAAGGTATGAGGTGAGAGTAACGGTGGCTATGATGGTTAAGGTTATGTGTCAGCTTGGCTGGACCATGATTCTCAGTGGTTTGGCAGTTATGTAATGATGTGATTTGGCAGTTCTGTAATGATGTCGTTTGGCAGCTACATAATGATGGAGTCATTCTCCATTTTGTGATCTGATGTGGTCATCCTCCATTTTCGCATAACGCTGATTTTCACATAACAACCTGGCCTTTGGAACCTAGCCATGTCAATAAGTGAGGAGTGGGTGTATTGGAATGTAGCGGGAGGCCAGACCATGGAGTCAGGCTATGATAGTGCATATAGGTTTTATCTGACTGTGAAAAATGCAGTTCTGTCGCTCATATCTGTCCAAAAATGGATTGGGCTCCTGATTAGCAAGAGTATGCAAGCAGAAGCTGGGGGACCCTCGAAGGAGTGTTGAGGAAGGACCTGAAGCATGAGATAGGGCTGAGGGAGGGTTTTTTCGTCTCAGCATCTTTCACCTTGTGGCATACTCTATATGTTGTATTTACACTTGTGTTTGTTGACTCTCTCCCTCTACTAGAATGAGAGTTCCACAAGGTCAGGAAGGTTTGTTTACTGCTGTATCTCCAGACCCAGAACACGCAGCACTGGCACTGTGATAAACATTTGCTGAATAAATGAGCGGACAAATCAACGTTCCTTCATGGGTCATATGGCTTGTCAGGTCTCTTCCATTGCTGAAGGTCTATCATTTCATTATTCCAACAAATAATATATTCAATGTAGCCATTTTAATTTCTTCCAAATCCCAAGGTTGCCTCTCCTCCTACAGTGAGTTTTAGATGCTATAAAAATTGGGGCTTTAAATGTTTTAAACAACAAAAACCAAAATGGTGAGGAGCGGATATATGGTGGGAGGTAGAGGGGGCAGGTGGAATGGTATGCTGGTTAAGATCGTGGACTTGAGATCAGACAGGTCTGGGCTTAATTCCAATTACTGAACATGTGACCTATAATATTATAGTCCGGTGGCTAAGAACATGGGGTCTAGGTACAGGCTACAGGAGTTGAAATTCTAGCTCCACCTTTTATTGGTTGTATGATGTTGGGCAAGCCACTTGACCTCTTTGTGCCTCAGTTCCCTCACTGTGAATCAAGGATAAGAGTAGCACTTCACAGGCTTGTTGTATCACATGGGGTAACATATATAATATGCCGAGCCCAGTGCCTGGCACACAGAAAGGGCTATTTGTTTAATCTTCTGGTCAGCTGCCTGAACTATTCTCAGGGAGATGTATTCCCAGGTTGTAGAGAAGACCTGGGAGAATGCTGGGGAGACAGGAAGAAGCTTTGTCTCTCAGCGTACCCTCCCTCCGTCCAAGGACAATAGGGAGCCACTCGGTCAGTGAACAAGATGTGGGGAGTGTTTCAGACCCACTGCTTGCGGTCTGGCTGCTCCCTTTGGTCATGCAGGTTCTCACCCCTCACCATCTGGCATCTGACACCCTTTGTGACTGGATGCTGGGCAAGGGCAGACAGTGTTTCCCTCCCACAGAGTCTGGGCTTGACCTTGGTCACTGCCCTGATGCTCAGCCAGCCCAGTTCTGAGTGATCCGGATGTGCTAATGTGAGCCGGCTGGCAGGAGCCACACAGGGCCCTGTGGGAATGCTCACCAGGCCCTCTGGTGTTGCTCAGGAGAGTCCTCCATGGTGTCCCCAGTTAGCCCCTGGGCTCAGTGCCCTGCCTTCTCCAGGCCTTTGCTCACCCATCCTGTTTGCAGTGAGCCTTCCCTGACCATCCTATTTAAAATCACAGATCACCGCCTGTCCCTAGCACTCCCTGTCCCCCGTTGCTCGTTTGATTCTCTCCTCAGCATCTTTCCTGTCAGACACATGGTATGTCTTCCTTCCACTTGGTTTCCTGGCTCTCTCCCTCCACTAGAACGCAAGTTCTGTGAGGTTGTTGTTGTCAGTTACCGTGAAGTCAGTTCTGACTCATGGTGGCCCCATGTGTGCAAGGAAGATGGCTGCATAGGGTTTTCAAGGCTGTGACATTTCAGAAGCAGGTTTCCAGGCTCCTGGTATCGCTAGGGGGATGTGCGGGGTGCGGGCCCCATTGGATGGCACTGTCAGAGGGGGTGACACCAACCTCCCCTCGAGCCAATCATTGGGTGTGTGCCTCTCCCTCTCCTGGCTGTGGGGCCCATGCACTGGGTGGCACCGTGGGACACGCACACACACACACAAACATGCACGTGCACACACCTCCTCTGGAGCTGGGGAAATGGGGGCACAACCCGAAAGGGAAAAAACCTCCCAACTACATCCGAAGCAGCCTGGACCTCTGGAGCCCTGGATGGAGCAGTTCAGCTTGGAGAACAACTTCCCCCTTCCCTCCTTCCCTCCCTCCCTCCCTCCCTCCTCCCTCCTCCCTCCTCCCTTCAGGTAACAGGTCCCAGGACCCTCCAGCCAGTAGAAACCCTCGAAGAGAGAAGAGTTTGATTTAAAATTTTTTAAAGTCCTCCCAAGTGGAGAAAAATAATCAGACTTAAAAAGAAAAAAGTTACCAGTACCAGCCTGGGACCAGGAGCCTCGAGAGGAGGAGAAGGCATATGACCCAAGAGCGCATGGCTGGCTGTCTCGCTCTCTCTCAGTCCAGCTTTCCAAACCTAATCCACTGATGTTTCCCATGGAATCATGAAGTTTAATGTTCAAATGGGCACCATTTTATTATAGTTCTTAAACGTTTTTACTTTGAATTCTATTGTTTTCTTACTGAATTTTTACTTCAACCACATGAAACTATGTAAATACATTTAGGTTGTGCATATGATGTAATTTAAAGGTGGAATTTTAATTTTGCAGTTGTTTGTGTCACTACTTTTGCCACTGCATTTGTTGGTATACGGGAATTCAATTTACAAGGATTCTGTATGGTCTGGTAAGGGAGGAGGTCCTTGGCGGGGGTGTCACCAACCCTAGTGACACCACTGTGCCAAGCCTGTCTTCCAAGGCACCTCTGGGTGGGTTTGAATCACCACCGACCTTTTAGCTAGTAGTTGAGCATTGGACTGTCTGCACCACTCAGGGACTACTCTGCAGGGTTACCCAGGCCCAGTCCCGTCGAGTCGTTTCCAACTCATAGCAACCCTATAGGACAGAGTAGAACTGCCCCATAGAGTTTCCAAGGAGCACCTGGTGGATTCAAACTGCCAACCTCTTGGTTAGCAGCTGTAGCACTTAACCACTACACCACCAGGGTTTTTCTTCCGTGGGGTTAGAGATGTTACTTGTTTACAGGTGTATCCCCAGGCCTCGAACAGCACCTGGCACTGTGATAAATATTTGCTGAATGAATGAATGAAAGTTCCTGCCATGGTGGAGTATCCAGAGCTGTCCCTCGCTTTTGAAATGATGACTGCTCAAATTCTCTTCCTAAGTTCCCAGAGATGCCTGAGAGAAGCAAAGAGAAAGGAGAATTAGTGAGCTAATCAGCCCATATACCCTGTATTCCCAGGGAACAGAAATCAGCCTGTCCTCCCTCCTTCCACGTCTCCCTCTGGTCATTTCTCTTTCCCATCAAGGCTGTCTGTGATAGTCATTTGACCTGACTTTGTACAGCATGTGGCTGATGACAAGCAGCCTTGCCCTTGCCTGCATTGGAGGAGGTGGCTGAGACTTTCCCTCTGGAAGGCCCTACCTCCAGCATGAGCAGTAACCCAGTTTATTGGCTCAGAGTGCAGAGGGTTGCATTGTTATTGCTGCCGTCAGATGCAGCCAGCACAAGGGCTCTGTGCTAACAGCGAACACTAAGGAAGAAAAGCTGAGTAATAAGCATAGTGCCAGGCAGAAAATCTGTCCTCTGAGTCTTCCTGTACTGGGCCAGATCGCAGGCATTCCAGTAAAATCCTTGCATGATCTGAAGCTCCTGGAAATGGTCCATTATGGATGACTTCCTGCCCGGAAAATAATTAGTAGATTAGGGCAGCGTCCCCTCTCATTGTCTGGGTTTCCTGAGGTTCGCCCTGTACCCACTGGTTTACTCTGGGTTATGTGGTTTGAGGATGCAGACAGGAAGCTCTCTGAAGATTACCAGAAGAAAGAGGCCAGAACCAATGCCTGCTAGCAATCGTAATACTCAATGCCTTTGAGACGCCAGGCACATATACATGTTATACCGAATGCGAACACAGTGATGAGCCCCCCAAACCCCCTGAAGGAAAGGATTTACTGCTGCAGCTGCTGGGAATGCTATTGACAGGCAGCCTTCACTTCTCAGCCCCTTCCAGACTTGTATCAGCTATGGAGGGTGACCTTGGCCAAGGTTATGCCCTTCCTCCAGGTTGGGACCATTTCCAAGCTCATGGCTTTCTCTGAGTGGCCTCTCACCAATGACTGATAAAGGTGAATGTGTAATGTCAGCCCAACCTGCTGCTAGGAGTTGCTGTGATCCAAACCCTAAACCTCATACTAACTAATCCTAACCTTAATTCTTACCCTAATCCTAGCCTTCACACTTAATTTTTGGCAACTTGTGGCTTAAATACAAATCTTAAATGCCAAAAATGCAAGAAAATGGACTATACATCGAAGTCATTTCCAGTTCTAAGATTTCTAGTTTCTTACAGAATTGATCATTTTAAAAGTATTTTCTTCCCATGTTAATTGTGGTATGACGATATGAAGTTAATTAGGTAAGAGGAAGATCAGTTCCACTACCCTAAACCATGTCTATATTATATATTTTGATTATCACTAGTACCTTGTGAAATATGGAGGGGGTATTCTGTTTCCCCAATTTGTATTTGGGGAAACTAAGGCTTAGAGAAATTAAATGATTGGTCCAAGGATATTGCCATTCAATTTTGGATCCAGGTTTCCTGATACCTCTTCCAGTGCATATCCCATGCTACACACCAATTCCCTTTAGCCTGATGTCCTTGTATTAGTTATCTATTACTGCATAACAAGTTACCCAAAAACTTGTTGGCTTAAAATAACAAACATTTATAATTTCACATAGCTTCTGGGGGTTAGGAAGAGGCTTATTTGAATGGTTTTGGCTCTGGGTCTATCATGAAGTTGCAGTCAAGATGTTGGCAGGAACTGCAGTCATGAAGGCTTGACTGAGACTAGAGGGTCCTCTTCCAAGATGGTGCACTCTCAGAGCTGTTGACTAGAAGCCTCCGTCCCTCATGGGCTATTGACAGAAAGCCTCAATTCCTTGCAACATGAGGTTTTTTTCCATAGTTCTGCTCAGGGGTTCTCCCAACATGGCAGCTCACTTCTCCCCAAATGAGCAATCCAAGAGAGAGAGCAAGGGGAAGTCACACACCATCACTTCTGCCATATTCTATTCATTAGAAGTGATTTACCAAGTCCAGCCCACATTCGAAAGGAGAAGAATGAAGCTCCAGTACTTGAAAGCAGGGTTTTCAAAGAACTTATGGGCATATTTTAAAACCACCACAATCCTGTTCTTCGGGTAGCTTAAAAATTTTCTGCTAAGCATGAGCAGTATTATTTCCCTAGAAAACTCAAGCTAGAATAGTGAACCAGTCTACCAAAACTTTTTGCATGAGAAGTTTATTAAGGTAACCTCTAAAAGAGCCCTTTATTCCTCAGCCAGTCTGGGTTTCTAGAGAATTCAGATAATACCATAATAATAATGTAACAATGGAGGACATCTGTAGTTTTTGCCTGCTCATCCCCCTTTCTTCTAATTGTACCTTGGGGAATCCCCAATCACCTCTTTCAGTCTATGTGGAATGGTGATTTGAGTCCAATCCCTTCAGTTCCAAAGGTGGGCATGTGACCCAGGCTGGGAAATCATCATATGCCTTTATTCCGTCCATAGCGATGGTTCTGGGACAGGCACATAAACCCTGTGGGTTCATTGAGAATCAACTCTCAAATTTCGTTGAAGTCATTGGGATTGATTTTCTTCCTGTGAAGTTTGCTAAGCTCTTTCTATCATATGGGGAGATTTTCCTTGCAAGTGAAGTCAGCATAGAGGAAATGGCTCCAAGGGATGGAGTGAGAGAGAAGAGATTCTCGGTGGCATTATTATTTGTATCTAGAAAAGCTAGCTGTGATTCAGTCCAGCTCTATCCTTGGACTTTTCAAGCCAAAACAAAACCAAACCAAACCTGTTGCCATCAAGTTGATTCCAACTCATAGATATTCTATATGACAGAGTAGAAAGCCCTACAGAGTTTCTAAGGAGTGGCTGGTGGATTTGAACTGCTGATCTTTTAGTTAGCAGTCAAGGTCTTGACCACTGAACCACCAGGGCTGCAAAATTATGGAACACTTCACAAATCTCAAGCCACAAGCCAATAAAATTCTGATTTTTTAAATTCTAGTTGCAACCAATAAAAGGCCACACATGCTATTACAAATAATAATATCTACCACTTATTGAGTATTTATTACATGCTAGCACATGTGCTAAGAGCTTATTATCATCTCGTTTGTTTCTTAAAATAATAACATTTTGAGGGAGATAGTATAATTTTCTTTTACAGATGATGTTCAAGGAGGGTGAGAGACTTGCCATCAGTCATCCTTCTAAGGAATAGAGAAGTTGGGGTTTGAACCAAGGTTTATATGACTAGATAGCCACTATTGACAAGGTCCAACCCTCACTGGGGAATTTAAAAAAATTATCCATTACTGAATCAATTACTTAGGTAAATGTAGTAATTACTACCAATTACAAAATTCTCTCAACTCCACCAATAAGCAATACCATGATAAAACCAAGAAGAAAACAAACTCACTGCTGTCAAGTGGATTCTGATTCCCAGTGACCCTGTAGGACAGGGTAGAACTGCCCCATTCATGGGGTTTCTGAGGCAGTAAATCTTTATGAAAGCAGACTGCCACATCTTTCTCCCACAGAGTGGCTGGTGAGTTCAAATCATCAGGGCTCCTCACGATAAACAGAGAAAATACTGAAGTTGTCAAGTGTTTCATTTTACTTGGATTCACAATCAATGCCCATGGAAGCAGCAGTCAGGAAATCAAAAGATGCATTGCATTGGGCAAATCTGCTGCAAAAGACTTCTTTAAAGTGTTAGAAAGCAAAGATATCACCTTGAGGGCTAAGCTGGACCTGATCCAAGCTATGGTATTTTCAATCACCTCATATGTAAATGAAAGCTGAACAATGAGTAAGGAAGATTAAAGAAGAATTGATGCCTTTAAATCATGGTGTCAAAGAGAAATATTGACTATACCATAGACTGCTCAAAGAATGAACAAATCTGTCTTGGAAGAAATACAGCCAAAATGCTCCTTAGAAGCGAGCATGGCAAGACTTTATCTCACTTACTTTGAACATGTTATCAGGGGGACCATTCCCTGGAGAAGGACATTGTGCTTGGTAAAATGGAGGGTCAGCAAAAAAGAGGAACACCCTCGATGAGGTGGACTGACATAGTGGCTGCAACAATGGGCTGAAACATAGCAGGGATTGTGAGTATGGTGCAAGACTCTGCAGTGGTTCATTCTGTTGACACTGGGTTACCTTGAGTTGGAATTGACTCAACAGCACCTAACAACAAGAACACTCAGAGGCTAGACCCGAGTGTGGTCAAAGTGGTTTATGTTTGATGACTAACCTAAAGGTTTGTGGTTCGAACCCACACAGCAGTGCCAGGGAAGAAAAGCCTAATTGATGAACTGCTTCTGTAAAGATTACAGCCAAGAAAACCCTGTAGATCAGTTCTAATCTGTAACACATGTGGTCTCCATGAGTTAGACCCGACTCTGAGATAATAAGTTTGATTTTTTTGTGTACTCAGAGCCTGCAGCTATAGTAAATTTGCATACACTGTCTCATTCAGTCCTCACATTGACTCTAGGTTGGAAATACCACCGTGTTCAATTTATGGATGTGGGAACTGAGGCTCAAAACCATTAAGCAACTTGTTCAAGTTTATATAGTTAATAGGTGAGACAGTTGGGTTTGGCCAGATATATTTGACCAGAATCCACACATATTTAATTCCAATGCAGATTCAACGATTAATGAAATCCAATTAATGAAGTATTTTAGAAAGAATACCAGGAATCCACTTCAGGGTATGATTTTTAGATATTTCCTCACCTTCTTTTAAGACAGCCAGCTCATCTTGGTTTTCTCAGGACTTTCCCATTTTAAAGCCCTCCTCCCACAGGCAGTGGCAAATGGGAGAACTAGGACATCTGTCCTTGGTTGGTAGATAGAAAAGGAATTTGAGACCAGGGGACTTCTTGCCACCTGATCCCAGGAGAGAAGAGACCTTCTGTCAGGATTCCCTGGAAAGTAAGGAATCCGAAGAAGCCTGACCTCCTTAGCAGGGGCTTGCTGACTCAAGTCCATGGGATGGACTTGGAAGGCTGAACCTGACGATGTTCCAGTGCATTTGAAGATGCCCTGCACATCTGTCACCATATGCCGTAAGCCTAGAAGATATGCTTGCCTAATGAACACTCTCAGTCCTGGCAGTCAGTAGTCTGTGTCAGTAAAGGTACCTCACAAGGTAAAAACCTTCTCTTGATGAGACAGGTGATAGACAAACTGCAAGTCATGGAGTCAGAGACTTAGGTTTGTATCCCAGCTCTGCCTTGGTCTCTGTCATCTACAAAATGGAGAGGGTAGTGAACACCTTAGATTTTTTTTTTACAGAGATAAATTTTATTCTCTATTTTTAGCTTCAAAAATAATGTTTTTCTCAGGGATTTTTTTTTTAAATGTTATTGAGCTTTAGGTGATGGTTTACAGCACACATTAAGTCCCATTCAAAAATTTATACACAAATTCTTTTGTGACATTTGTTGCACCCCAGGTTTTCCGTGTTCATTTGTCCAGTTTTCCTGCCCTGTCCTGCCTTATCTTTGATTTTCAGCAGGTGTTGCCCATTTGGTTGAACTAAGAAGCACATCAATTACGTGTGTTATCCTTTGTTTTATAGGCCTGTCTAATCTTTGACTGAAAGGTGGCCTTCAGGAATGGCTTCAGTTCTGAGTTAGCAGGGTGTTCAGGGGCCATGGTCCTGGGGGTTCCTCCAGTTTCTGTCAGATCCATAAGTCTGGTCTTCTTTGTGAATTTGAATTTTGTTCTACATGTTTTCTCCTGCACTCTGTCTGGGACCCTCTACTGTGATTCCTGTCAGAGCAGTCAATGGTGGTAACTTGGCACCATCTAGTTCTTCTAGGCTCAGACTGGTGGAGGCTGGGGTTCATATGGTCCATTAGTCCTTTGGACTAATATTTTCCTTGTGTCTTTTTTTTTTTTTTTCTTCATTCTACTTTGCTCTGGACGGGATAGAACCCACAGATATATCTTAGATGCCCATTAGCGAACTGGTAAGACCCCAGAAGCTACTCACCAAAGAATACCTTAGAGTTTTGTAGCGCAGGTTAATGAGTTACCATGGTACAATGTGTTGTATGCAGAAAGCTTTCTTAATATAATGGATGCTTCTGATGATTGTTTTTTGGGGAGAGGCCTATCTCCTTGAAATCACTATCTTTTAAGCTTGAGTTCTTATTTCTGTTTTCAATTTTGCACACTTACAAAGGATTCCACCCAGAGGTTAGGTATTTATGACTAGTTCTATGCGCTAGGTGGAGTAATAGGTCTTCAAAGATGTCCACATCCTAAGCCCCCAAACCTGTAATTATGTTATTTTACGTGGCAGAGGAGAATTAAAGTTGTAGATGGAATTAAGGCTGCTTACCAGTCAGTTTTCTTCAGTTTCAACTGAAGAAAATTTGAACAAGTCCACAAGTGCCAAAGTATGACCTTGAGCATATCCCACCTGAATTTAGAGACCATCTCAAGAAAAGATTTGACACATTGAACACTAGTGACCAAAGACCAGATGAGTTGTGGAATGGCATCAAGGACATCATTCATGAAGAAAGCAAGAGGCCATTAAAAAGACAGGAGAGAAAGAAAAGACCTAAATGGATGTCAGAAGAGACTCTGAAAGCATTACGATGACATGTGCAAAGACCCAGAGATAGAAAACCAAAAGGGAAGAACACACTCAGCAATTCTCAAGTTGAAAGAATTGAAGAAAAACTTCAAGGCTTGAGTTGCAATACTGAAGGATTCTGCCCAAAAAATATTAAACTACGCAAGAAGCATCAAAAGAGGTTGGAAGGAATACACAGAATCACTATACCAAAAAGAATTGGTCAGCGTTCAAGCATTTCATATGATCAGGAACTGATGGTACCGAAGGAAGAAGTCCAAGCCACACTGAAGACACTGGTGAAAAACAAGGCTGTGGGAATTGATGGAATACCAACTGAGACGTTTCAACAAATGGATGCAGCACTGGAAGTGCTCACTTGTCGATGCCAAGAAACTTGGAAGACAGCTACCTGGCCAACCGACTGGAAGAGATCCATATTTATGCCTATTCCCAAGAAAGGTGATCCAACCAAATGCAGAAATTATCAAACAATATCATTAATATCACATGCAAGCAAAATTTTGCTAAAGATCATTCAAAAGCAGCTGCAGCAGCATAGCCACAGGGAACTGCCAGAAATTCAAGCTGTATTTAGAAGAGGATGTGGAACCAGGGATATCATTGCTGATGTCAGATGGATCCTGGCTGAAAGCAGACAATACCAGAAAGATGTTTACCTGTGTTTTATTGACTATGCAAAGGCATTCGACTGTGTGGATCATAACAAATTATGGATAACATTGTGAGGAATGAGAATTCCAGAACACTTAACTGTGCTCTCGAGGAATCTGTGCTTGGATCTAGAGGCAGTCGTTTGAACAGAACAAGGGGATATGGTGTGGTTTAAAGTCAGGAAAGGTATGCATCAGGGTTATATCCTTTCACCATATCTATTTAATCTGTATGCTGAACAAATAATCGGAGAAGCTGGACTATATGAAGAACAGAGCGTCAGGATTGGAGGAAGACGTGTTAACAACCTGAGTTATGCAGATGACACAACCTTGCTTGCTGAAAGTGAAGAGGACTTGAAGCACTTAACTGATGAAGATCAAAGACCACAGTCTTCAGTATGGATTACACCTCAACATAAAGAAAACAAAGATCCTCACAAGTGGACCAATAAGCAACATCATAATAAACGGAGAAAAGATTGAAGTTGCCAAAGAATCAACACCCATGGAAGCAGCAGTCAAGAAATCAAAAGATGCATTGCATTCGGCAAATCTGCTGTAAAAGACCACTCTGAAGTGTTGAAAAGCAAAGATGTCGCCTTGAAGACTAGGGTGCGCCTAACCCAAACCATGGTGTTTCCAATTGCCTCATATGCATGTGAAAGCTGGATGAGGAATGAGGAAGACTGAAGAAGGAAGAACTGATGCCTTTGAATTGTGGTGTTGGTGAAAAATATTGAATATACCACAGACTGCTAAAGGAATGAACTGATTTGTCTTGAAAGAAGTACAACCAGAATGCTGCTTAGAAGCAAGGATGGCAAGACTACATCTCACATACTTTGGACATGTTATCAGGAGGGATCAGTCCCTGGAGAAGGACATCATGCTTTGTAAAATAGAGGGTCAACAAAAAAGAGGAAGACCCTCAATGAGATGGATTGACACAGTGGCGGCAACAATGGTCTCAAGCAAAACAACAATTGTGAGGATGGAGCAGGACAGGGCAGTGTTTCATTCTGCTGCACGCAGGGTCGCTCTGAGTCGGAACCGACACAATGGCATCTAACCACAACAATCAGTCAAACTTAGCAGGTATCCTTAAATGTGGAGAAAGAGGCAGAAGAGTCAATGTCAGAGTGACACAGGATGGGAAAGACTCAACTGGGAATTGCCAGCTTTGAAGATGGAGGAAGGCGCCACAAGACAAGGGATGTAGACAGCCTGTAGAAACCAGAGAGGCAAGGAAGGGGATTCTCCTCTAGAGCCTCCAGAAGGAACACAGCCCTGTCAATTTCTTGATTTTAGCTCAGTCAGACTCAATTTGGACTTCTGACCCACAGATATTAAATTTGTACTGCTTTAAGCTTCCAAGTTTTTGATAATTTGTTACAGCAGCAACAGAAAACCAGGATATCATTGCTGATGTCAGATGAATCCTGGCTGAAAGCAGAGAATACCACAAGGATGTTTACCTGTGTTTATTGGCTATGCAAAGGCGTTCGACTGTGGGGATCATAACAAATTATGGATAACATTGCGAAGAATGGGAATTCGAGAACACTTAATTGTGCTCGTCAGGAACATTTACTTAGATCAAGAGACAGTTGTTTGGACAGAATAAGGGGATACTGATTGGTTTGAAGTCAGGAAAGTGGTGCGCCAGGGTTGTATTCTTTTACCATACCTATTCAATTTGTATGCTGAGCAAATAATACGAGAAGCTGGACTATATGAAGAAGAACAGGGCATCAGGATTGAAAGAAGACTTATTAACAACCTGTGTTATGCAGGTGACACAACCTGGCTTGCTGAAAGTGAAAAGGACTGGAAGCACTTACTAATGAAGATCAGAGGCCACAGCCTTCGGTATGGATTGCACCTTAACGTAAAGAAAACAAAAATCCTCACAACTGGACCAATGAGCAACATCATGATAAATGGAGAAAAGATAGAAGTTGTCAAGGATTTTATTTTACTTGGACCCACAATCAACAGCCATGGAAGCAGCAGTCAAGAAATCAAAAGACACATTGCATTGGGTAAATCTGCTGCAAAGGACCTCTTTAAAGTGTTGAAGAGCAAAGACGTCACCTTGAAGACTAAGGTGCGCCTGACCCAAGCCATGGTATTTTCAGTTGAATCATATGCATGTGAAAGCTGGACAATGAATAAGGAAGACCAAAGAAGAATTGATGCCAATATTCTTCGCCAACACCACAAAAGAAGATTGTGGTGTTGGCGAAGAATATTGAACGTACCATGAACTGCCAGAAGAACGAACAAATCTGTCTTAGAAGAAGTGCAACTAGAATGCTCCTTAGAAGCTTGGGTGGTGAGACTGCATCGTACATACTTTGGACATGTTGTTAGGAGGGATCAGTCCCTGGAGAAGGACATCATGCTTGGTAAAGTACAGGGTCAGCGAAAAGAGGAAGATCCTCAATGAGGTGGATTGACAGAGTGGCTGCAACGATTGTAAGGATGGCGTGTGACCGGGCAGTGTTCTGTTCTGTTGTGCATAGAGTAGCTATGAGTCGGAACTGACTCGACGGCACCTAACAACAACAACAACACCAACATCACTTACAATCTCCGTGACCTTGACCATGTGGCATGGCATCGCCAAGACTGTAGGTAAGGAGTCTTGCATGGTGCCTTGTAGTCAGTTTAAACAAATGTTCACAGTTTTGCAACTGCCCATTTCTGATCTGAAAGGAACAACATTGGAAAGAATCAAAGCACCCCAGCAGGCTGAGTACCTGCCAGAGGGCCAGCATACTAATCAGAGGTGGAGGGTGAAATCCAGGAAATAAAGGGACAAGGCAAAGACTGACTCAGCTCTTGGCAGATCTTTCCAGCATAACTGACTCAGTCTTGATGAAAGGCTTGTTCACTCTGCTAGTCTTTGTAGACATCTCAAAACCTGTGTTTAAGGAGCCGGCAACTGTGTGTTTGTGTACAGTAAGTAATCACTAGAGCTCATTTGCAGCCCGGCTGCTACTTTACTGGATCATATCTTATTGAAGTCCTTCAGCCGTTAAGCGGATCCAGGGTTCTGTCCAGAGTCTGTGTAATTTAGTGGGCAGAGCGAGAGCTTTGGAGTCACACAGACCTCAGTTAAAATCCTGGCTCTGCCACCTTCCAGTGGCTCCTGTTTCTTTGTCTATGGAAGGAGAAAATGTTACCTATACCCCAGGGTTCTTTTACAGATTAAATGAGAGATATGCAGGTGAGGATTTTGTACAGTGCCAGGTGGGCTTTGTCATAGCAGTTGTGATGAATTATTGGAATGTACTGTTTGGGTTTTGCTGTGCAGTGAATTACTTAATGTGGCCCTTCTAGCATAGTCTATGTAACTCCCACCAAATGACTGGGTGAGCCAGTATGCAAATGAAGTGCGTGTGGCCCACCAAGGGGATTGGATAGCTTGCTAATAATGTAAATAAGGTGCATAGCAACCTTGTGGGGGTGGGACCATGCAAATATAGTGTATGAAACCCTAATGAGGGGATTGGTCGGTTTTGCCATCTTGCTAGGCTTAAAAAAGCAGGCAATCCCAGAGCAAGGGGGACCTACTATGACCAAGAAAGAAAAACTAGGAGTGGAGTGTGTTCATTGGACCTGGCATCTCTGCACTGAGACCTCCTAGACCCAGGAGACAGAGAGAGAGAGAGAGAGCTGTAACATCGGAGACAGCAAAAGGGAGAAATGGTAGCAGCAGAGGCAGTCTAACCAGGAGACCAGCAGGAGATGGCAAGGTGGGCTTCCTGGCCCACACAGCAAGGTGGTTACAGTGGGTGTGCCAACCCATGGACTGAGAGAGCTGAGCGCCTATGGGGAGGAGGTTTCTTGGTGGAGTGGGGTACCTCTGGGCACTTGGCAGCAGAGCTAGGCTCGCTGACCCACAGAGTGAGAGAGTTGAACGTCTTCAGGCTGAGGCTTACTGGTGGAGTGGGGTGCCTCCAGGCACTTATCCCAGACTGATTCCAACTCATAGCGACCCTATAGGACAGGCTGCTTATCGGCAGAGCTAAAAGAGCTTTGTAACACTTGCCCGAGCAAGGCAGAAGCCCTGGGGCCAGAGAGAGGCCTGCCTGTGGGTGCAGCTGAGAAGAGGCTGTGCTGATTGAAGAACTGTATCCTGAGCGTTCCTGAACTTGAATTGTAACCTGTTACTTCCCTAATAAACCCTATAATCATGAGTGTTGTCTGCGAGCTCTATGTGGCCATTGTAACAAATTATTGAACTCATCAGAGAGTGCCGTGGGAGGGATGGTTGGTGTCAGAATTGGTAAAAAGTTTGGAGGGTGGAGGCAAATCTGACATCCACCTCATGGGAATCAGCCTTGGGCTGTTGATCTTGATTCTCCTTTCCGTTTGTGAAGTTAGAGGAGGTCAGAAACCCCCACCATGCCGTTTTTATAGGTTTGAAAGGCTCGATTCTAGTACTGGCTCCACTATATAAGATGACCTTGGGGAACCCTATAGAGGCTCTGAGGTTGTCCCTCCTTAGGTAAAAAGAGGATAATAAAGGTGGTAGGTTTACTTTACAAGGCTGTTGTGTACATCAAATGGATGGTGTGTGGATGTGGAAGCCTTAAGTTTTGGGTCAATTTGAACATAAATTTTCCTGGCAGTGCAAAAGTCCTCGAGGCCCTGTTTTTCCTCCCTTTTGCCTTGGTGGCTAGTATGTTCAGCACTGAGTTGTGTTAAGGTGGTAAGATTCTAGCACTTTGGACTTCAAGGATAATGCCCCATGGGGCTGAACCCAGTAAGCATAGGTGTGAGGTGATGGGAGGTAGGGAGGGGATGCAGTCAGCAGACACTAATACTTTCCCATGTACAGGCAGGAATGAAGTTCCAGATTCAAGCAGTAGAGCAAGGGTTGTCACCACAAGTCACATAAAGGCCTGAATGTACAAGGAACTAACTAGGAAATAACCTCATAGCTCCGACGCACTGAATCACTCTTTTCCCCAAGTAATTCAGCTAATCTTCCCAACTACCTCACTGTCTAGATTAGGAAGTTGAGGCCAAGAGAGGTTAAGTAAACTGTCCAGGATCATGCAGAGAGCAAAGAGTAGACTTTGGGTCTGGACTAAAATGTGTTCCTAGTTCCAAAATCGAAGCTCTTTCTATCTTCCACATTGCATGCATGGAGTTCCAGTCCACTGATTTAATGGCACCTCCATGAACCAGGTCAGCTTAGACACTAATAGGACTCAAATCATCAATATCATGGCTTAAAATACTAGAGTAGAGGGTGTTAGGGGGCATATTAAGATTTTTTATTTTTTGGGAGCCCGTGATAAGCCCAGACTTGCTCACTCACAGGTTTCACTGATCTGTGGACGTGTAAAGATTGACATGATGGCATTGGTGGCTCGGTGGTAAAACTCATGCCTTTTACCAAAGAGACCGGGTTTGATACTCAGCCAGTACATCTCACGTGCAGCCAGCACCCTTCTGTCAGTGGAGGCTTGCGCGTTTTCCTGTGATGCTGAACACGTTGCAGCGGAGCTTCCTGATTATGTCAGACTGGGAGGAAGAAAACACTGGTGATCCACTTCCAAAAACCAGCCAATGAAAACACTATGGATCCCAGTGGTCTAGTCTGCAACCGATCATGGGCATGGCACAGGACCGGGCAGCACTTCCGTCTGTGGTTCGGGGATCACCGTAAGTAGGGTCTGACTTGGAGGTAACTAGTAACAACAAACATTGATATATTCCCATATAGTATTCTCTGCAGCATATCCTATAAAATATTGTTATTAACAACAACAAAAACTACAACTACCTCAATTAAACAAATAAACTACTACAGTTAAAATGTACAGAGGGCTTATTATAAACCAAAGGGCCCTGGTGGCTCAGTGGCTAAGCACTCTGCTGCTAATCAAAAGGTCAGTGGTTCAAACCCACCAGCTGCTCTGTAGGAAAAAGATATGCCAATCTGCTTCCATAAAGATTACAGCCTTGGAAACCCTATGGGGAAATTCTATTTCATCCTATAGGGTCATTATGAGTCAAAATCGACTCAGTGGCAACAGGTTTTGGTTATTATAATCCAGGCACTGATTAAATGCTTTAAATGGGCTATCTCATTAAGCACTCAAAATGGTCTTCCGAAGTAGATACTATTGTCAACATTTTACAGAAGGAGAAACCAAGTTTTGGAGTGGCTAATTACTAATATGAGAAAAATAAGCTATAGTCTCAAATACATTTGGAACCATCTAATTAAACCAAGTTTAGCTCATTTCTTTACTGCAAGACTTCTCAGAACCTTTAATGTACTTATTAAAAAAAAAAAAAAACTTATTCAGATGCTTTTTCCTTCAGTAAGCAACCCCTTCCCCCCCCAAAAAATGGGTTAATGTATGCACTCTTACAGAGTGTAATTTTTTTTTTAATTTTTATTGTGCTTTAAGTGAAATTACATATCAAGTCAGTCTCTCATACAAAAATTTATATATACCTTGCCATATACTCCTACTTGCTCTCCCCGCAATGAGACAGCACACTCCTTCCCTCCATCTCCCTTCCAGACAGGAGCTGCCCACATAGTCCCATGTGTCTCCTTGATCTAAGAAGCTCACTCCTCACCAGCATCATTTTCTATCCCATAGCCCTGTCCATTCCCTGTCTGAAGGGTTGGTTTCAAAGTGTAATTTTTTATTTGGAACATGGTAACTTTTTTTTTCCCCTCCAATCCTGTGTATCTCTAATTAACAAATATAATCTTGTCAAAACAAAACAAAAAACCAAACCCATCGCCATCAAGTCAATTCCAACTTATAACGACCCTGTCAGACAGAGTATAACTGCCCCACAGGGTTTCCAAGGAGCAGCTGGTAGATTCAAACTGCTGACCTCTTGGTTAGCAATTATCTCTTAAAAACTTTGCCACCAGGCTCCTTGGTATGAACCTCCAAGAAGGGGACACTTATTCAGTGATTGCTAAATGTATTTCACACAGGATGGTTTCTTTGTTGGACATCTCACATTCTTTGGGAAATTCTGCCCTTTTGTGTTTTGTCTGCTAGTTTGTCTACCCTCCCTGGTAAAACAGCTCCTGCCTTGTCCTCGTCTGATCATCTTAAAACGGCAAGAAGTTTTTTTCCTTTTCCAGAAGCTCTTTATGTTTGTGGACTCTGAAGATGTGGAGGGAGGTGTGAATTGCTTTTTACAGAGAGTGAGTCACTGATAATTTGGACTTAATGTATGAGGCAGTGGTTGTTAGTTTCCTTAGGAGATGCAGAGGTCTGAAACATGGAGATGAATTAAGATCTCTATCTTGCAAATTGCAAAAGCCCACATAGGTAACAAAGAAATGGGGCAACGTGTTTGCACAGCTTGAGATGTGAATGACGGCCTGGGGATATTTAGATCTGGAGGAAAATTACAGGCATGTATGGTTTCTTTTATCCATTCTCCAAATAATTGACTTCATATGATATTTATCAAACATTTCTTGTGCCCAGCGTTGTGCTGCAGGCAGTGCCAAAAATAAAGTGAGTGTATGAGTTCTCTGCCCTCGAAGACTTTATGATTGATTATAAGTTTACATGTGTAGACCCATAAGATAGGAATAGGAGTTTATTATAGATGACTCCTATTTTTAGTTTAGATATTATTTCTAATTAATGCTTATGCCACCTAAACTTATTTCCTGAACTTCCAGTTTTAAGATAATTTATAATATAAAGTCAAACTCCTCGTTTTGAAAATTACCCCGAGAACATCACAGAGAAAAATGATCTGATATACAAGCTCCATCTTGTATTAAACCATCATCTATTAAATTAAATATGTTTATATGAAGACAGATGGCAGACATATAAATGGTAAATTACCAAGTAGTCATTTACTCAGATGTCAGGCTGCACTGACCAAACCAAACCAATCCACTGTCTTTGAGTCAATTCTGATTCATAGCAACTCTATAGGACATAGTAGAGCTGCCCCATAGGGTTTCCAAGGCTGCGATCTTTATAGAAGCTGACGGCCACATCTTTCTCTCCTGGATCGGCCGGCAGGTTTGAACCACCGACCTTTCTGTTAGCAGCCCAGCTGGAGACCATCATATAAGTTCAGAAATTGAAGGCACCTGGTATTCAGAAGGGGGCAGTGAGGTGGTAGCTGAAAACAAGGAGACATTTTAAAAGTTAATATAAGGAGCATTGTACCTGTAGGATTTTAAGCCCGCTAGCTATCTCTACTAGCTATCTCTGCTACACCTCACAAAATGGAAGGAACGGTCCCTGATATAACTGAGCTGAAGAAACTTTAGACTTAGGTCTCTAGGCCTTTTAGACTTAGGTCTCTAGGCACAGAGAAGGGTGGAAGAGGGGTGTAAATGGAAAATGGAGCTAAGAGAGTCTGCTTATTCCATTAAGTTCCACAGCCCACACCTTTGTCCAGCCCGAAGCTCATATATCCTTAGCATTAGCGCCGTGCATAAGACTGAGGGATCCTTCTCTGGAGAAACCGAATGCCCCCTCAAAAACACCTGCCAATGGTATCTTTGAGAATCCCAAAGAAAATACCCAGCTGGCCATGAAATATAAAATGTGCCCACCAGGTGACAAGCCCCAACAACACACATAGAATTTCTAATCACTTTCTTAGTACTTAACTGAAAGGATAGCCAAGAATCAACAAATACAGGTGCCCCCTGCTTTTCAAAAGTTCTTTTTATGCAACTTCGCTTTTATGACAGACCTACATTAGTACAGGCATGTATTGCTTGACGTCCATGATATGTTCTATGAAATAGGATGTTATGTGATATGGATGTTGTATGAACACTATATTAGATACAGGCAGTCCCTGGGTTACACACACCTCTGACTTATGTATAACCAGTAGTTATGAACCAAGTCCCAGATAAAGCCTGTTATTTAAACCTTGTGGGAGCCTGTTTCTGGTGGTCCTCATCACTGCTAGGTGATCCTGGTTTATAGGTCTCCATCTGATCGCTCCAGAAAGGATTCAAGAAGAAGGGGAGCCCCACTATGTCCTACCGCCCAGATGGCAGGAGCTCTGGAGCACACACGTTAAAGCATGGTACCACCTCCAGTCGAGGGACTTTGCAGAAATGGACTATAGGATGGAACCTCCAGGGCCCTGCCTGTGGCTCTTCGGAGGTCATGGAGCAACAGCTGCCTTCCCAAGCCAGGTGAGGCAGCTGCATCTGCACACACTGTGACTTGGGGTTCAGGGGTTCCCCTCTCATGGGCAGAGGTCAGGGACTGTGCCATCAGCCTGCTCTCCCAGTGGATCATGAAACCATCAGCACCCTGGTAGGCCTGGAGGGTTCACCCAGAGCAAATTATGCAGTGACCTGGGCTGGAGCAGCTGGCCCGGACAGCCTCTGCTTGTACTGTGTCTGCTCACACAGCTTGCGGGGTCGGCAGGAGCCTTGGTGAGGGCTGGAGCCCCTCTGGGAATTGGATCCCGTGGGGGAGAGTGAGTCCAGACAGCCAGGGAGGGGCAGCCAGGCTTAGGAGAGAGGCTGGGGGTGTGATGTTGAATAGGCACTGAGCCCATAGTCCTTGCCTCGAGATCCTAAGGCCAAGATAAGCCACTTGCTCTGCCCTTAGGCCCCATCCTGGTGCAGAGGGGTGGGGGGCGTTGGGAAACACCTACCTGTGTCCCTGCTGTTCCAGCCCCTGCCCTACTCTCTTCTGCCCTCCTCTCTGATTGTCAGTGGTCTCCAATTCCAACAAGGGGTGGCCAGAACATGGCCAATTCACAGGGCCATGAGAAGGGCGTGGGCTACCCACTTACTTTCCTTGGGAGGAAGAAGTTTCTTTGCTTTTAGGAAAGAACTTCAGTGAATTGGTAAATATTCAGAAGCAGGACTGTTCCTGTTTGAGGCCATTGTTGAGGAAGTAGAGCAGGAGGAAGTGAGTGAGGAGGGAGTAGGTTGTGCCCATCACCACCTGCTGTCCCACCCCCTTGAGAAGCAGGAGCATCCTGGGGCCCCACAGCTCCCACCACTGCCACCCACTGGACAAAAGCCAAGAACCCACCACAAGAGCCATGTCCTCTGCCTCACCTGCCTGTATCCTACCCATGGTCCAGTGCTGCAAGAGTCAGTATTTGGGCTCTTTAAAACCTCTAAAAATAAACAAACAAAAACCCATTGCCATCGAGTCTATTCCAACTCATAGCAACCCTATAGGACAGGGCAACCCCATAGGGTTTCCAAGGAGTGGCTGGTGCATTCAAACTGCTGACGTTTTGGTTAGCAGATGAACTCAACCACTGTGCCACCAGGCAGGGCTCCATGAAGCCATTAGGAGGAAATAATCGACAAAAGGAGAGCTGCCTTCCCTTAAAAAAAAAAACTTATGGAACCATAGACATATATGTGGTTGGATGTTGCCTGAATGGATGTTACATGATGCATGACTACCTGTTTTCACTAACCAAAAGAAATACGAAGAGAATTTTCACTTTTATGAAAAAAAGGCAAAGAGCAGAAATAGCATTCAGCATTTGTATTGCAGCAAGCCATTAAAGAGGCAGCACACATCCTGAGCAGGCTGTGTATCATATTGTTTCTGTTTTTACTATTTGTCAGTGTTATTTTAGGTTTTACGTGCTATTTGGTATGATTTGGTAGGTTATTTTTTGTGTCTGGAAACACTCATAATTTTTTCCCGTGTTAATTAATGTTAACTGCTTCTTCCCTTTATGTGGTTTCGGCTTATGAAAGGTTTCGTATGAACACTCTACTTCCAGATGGCAGGGGAAATCTGTAAGAGAGGCAGCAAAATAAGCTAACAAATTGATATTCAAATGAACAGAGGAAGAAAGGAACAGAGGAAAAAAAACTTAAAAGAAACTTTTTAAAAAAATCCTCAAAAAGTGACATTGCATCCACGAAACAAGAAGAGGTGCCTATAAAAAAGGAACAAAGACCAGCAAAGAATGGAAATGAAAACTATGAAGCCAGAAATAATTAAAGGATTAAGAGATTTATACAAGGAAATCTCCTTTAAAAAAGTGGAATAACAACAATAAGAATGGGATGGACAACTGGAGGTAAATGATAAGAACATTAGAAGCTCTATCAGTTAGGCCCATTAGTTGATTTACTAGAATTAAAAAGAGTTGAGGAAGTTGTGGAGAGGAAATTGTCTTGGGTCGGATTCCCTCTTAGACACATATTAGAGCTCAAGTTATTTAATAACAGTAGGGTTGTAGGGCAGTGGGACAAGAAAGAAAAGAAAGCTAGTAGAATGTGTGCTATCAGGGCAATTACTATGGTAGGCAACTGGAGGGCAGTCCCGTTGCGGGGGGTCTAGAAGAATATACATGGCAGTTATTAAACCAAAGTGTGACAAAGCTGGGATAGTAATCTACCGCTCCTTTTATGTCATTGCTTACGGGCTTTTTCTAGGTGTATTTGGCTTGTTCATGTGTTTTCATGGCCAGAAAGAAAAAAAAAGATCTTTCATGCAGACAATCACAGAGTTTCACACTAAGTAGCCTTTTACATGAAGAGGTGAATGCTGAGAGATTATGGACAGGGAAATATCAACATCTGCTATAAAAATTTTCAGAGAATGTAACAAGGAAATTTTCAAGGACTTGAGAACATGAATCTCCAGATTCAAAGAGCTCACTAAGTATACTTTACAATGGAAGTGAATGTACTTACACTGAGGTGTGCCTTCATGAAATTTCAGAAGACCAGGAATAAAGAGAAGAACATAAAATCCTCCAGAAGGGACTGGGAGACCTTCACATAAAAAGAATCAGGGATCTGAATGGCATGAAGGTTCTCAATAACAACATTGAAAGTTGGGAGACAAAGAAGGAATAGTTTCAAAATTCTGAGGGAAAATGATTTTCAACCTAGAGATTTATGCCCTCCAAACTATTAAGTATGAAAATAAGAAAAAAAAAAATCACATTTTTTAAAGAATTTTTTTAAAATAATTTTTATTGTGCTTTAAATGAAAGTTTACAAATCAAGCCAGTCTCTTTTTCAGACTTTTATGTTTCAAAATAATTACCTTCCATTTTTTTTTTTTTTAAATCCCATCAAAGTATAAGAACCAAGTAGGACAGAGGAAGGGGATCCAGAAAAGAGATCCAATGCAGATGAAGGGAAATCCCAAAATGGCAGCTAACAGAAAAGCCAGGGTTCATTTGTGCTGGAGAGATTGTGGTCCAGGCTGGAGCAGGAGTATAGTGGGCTCAAGGAGAAATGTCTTTAGGGAAATATTGAAGCCAGGATATTAAAAGTTTGACACTGGAAAAATTGTATTGAGAAATATTTTGAAGAGTTGCTGGAAGATATAGAATGAATTCATTGATACACCTAAAACTAAGCAAATAAAAAAGAAGCCAATTTTAAAACTCCAGGTAAAACAAAAATGGTATAAATAAATTAAATGTAATTATGGCACACCACTTGACTGAACAGTGGGAGATACTTACATAGTCATAATAATAAAAGCACTGATATGTAGTTAATCAGAAGTTGCCATATAACTCTGCTGAATGGGGTAGAGGCAAGGGAAATGGTGTGTAATAGAACTAAAGCCTTCATTTTTGAAGAGAAAGTCAGTGGACAGTGTCGAAACTTGAAGCTTCAAGAAAAAGTAACATAGACATATTTTTATAAAAATATGATCATAACCAGAAGAAACGGCTAAAGTGTTTTTAAGTGATTGTCCCTGGGAAGATGAAGAGACAAGTGAATGTGTCTTGGTGGTGGTCAATGTGTCTTGATGGTTTTTGGTTTCAGTTTTGTTCCTTGAGTCCCAGATTTCTGCAGCTCTTTTTCCAATTCTTTGAGCTGCTTTAATTACCTTCTCTGCTACATGACCCCCAAAATACTCTTTTTCACTTACCAGCTTGAATTGTCCAGGCTATTACAATGATTACAATGATAGATGTGGACCTCATCAATGTATCTATCCTGATAATTGCCTTTAAAAAATTAGTTCTGATCCATGCCCTCAGTACAGTCTGCTTCATATAATGTGAAGACCAAGCTCCTTGATATGGTATGAGTTACTCATATTCTGGCATCCTCACCAGGCTTGTCTCTGATCATTTCCAGGCTCAGTTCACATTCTAGCCATGCCAGCTTTCTTGCAGTTCCTCTACTCTGCACCCCACCCCTCCTTTCTGCCCTAGATGCCTCTGTTCTTTTCACATCTGGATAATTATTACTTCTCCTTCTACACAGCTCAGTAGTCCCCTTCCCAACCCTTCCCTGTTTTAGGAGGTTGGCTCTAATACCCCTCAACCACACAGCTCTGTGTTAGCTCTTAGAACATTGTACTGTAATTTTGTGTTTCTATTTCTGTATTTTCCTTTAGGTAAGAATCTCCTTAAAGGCTGAAACTGTGCATAAATCATCTCTGTATCCCCAGAACTGGAAGTAGGTGCTTAATAAATACATGTTGAACTGATGGACTTAGCTTTTAGTCTATGTGGAGTAAAGATAAAATGTGATTATCTTGGTGTTTCAGTTATCTATTGCTGCATAAAACAAAAACACACCCCAAAGTATAGTGGCTTGAAACAGTAACTATTTTCTTATGAGTCTGAAATTTGGACAGGGTTCAGTGGGTATGGTTTGTCACTGCTTTATGTAGTGTGACTGAGATCACTTATGTGGCCTCATTGAACTGAGAATCCAGGTAGAGCTGGAATGTGAAGATGGTTTGATTCATGTGTCTGTGCCTCAGCTGGGGTGGTTGGAGTGGCTGGGGCAGCTGGGCTTGTGTCTCTTCTTGTGGTCTGTCATCATTTAGTACTATCTCTTGAGCTCCTTTACATGGGCACTGGATCCAAAGCACACAAGAACAAAAGCCGCTAAGATTCTTAAGGCTTTGGCTCAGAATTCACAATGTCACATCTGTCACATTCCATTGAAGCAACTCACAGGATGGCCCAGATTCAGGAGCGGGAGAATAGCTTCTACCTCTAGCTGGGAGGAGTGATGTCTATCCAAGGATGGGAGAAATTATTGGTGGCCATCTTTGCAGGCACTCTACCATAATTGGTAATCCAATTATTATGGGTTGCTAAACCAGAAAATTCCAGTCTTACATTTTTGAGCTGAAATCTTTATTTTTATCCTTAGATGGGTCAGGAAGAGTAGATTGGGAATAGATGGGGGGCACAAATTGTTTTGAATGAGTTACTTTAATTTCAAAAGTAAAGATGAATGAATGAATCAGTATTTGAATAGCCATGCTCAGACACGGTCCTGGAGCACTTTCCTACAAATTATAAAGGGATAAGTTGTTTTTGTAGAAAGCTAATGGAGAAAGAAGAGGCTTATGTGACTCGGTGATAGCAGAAACTTTTCATGGAAAATTACCTAGATGATATTTCTGAAAATATTAACCGTCTTCAGCCAAAATTTAAAATAATGTCCATGTTTAAAGTAATTCATTACATGTAGCCATTCTGTCTTGGGACATACTTTTGTACATTACTGTTTTAGAAAATATGGAACTTTAACAGAATAATGAATGGAGATACCTGCAATTTAGACATGTCCATTACCCTAATTAAAATGTAGTATAGCCACAGCTTTTTAATTACTTTCCATCATTGCTGTAGTCAACGAAGCTAGCTTTATTACCCACTGTAATACCTCATTTATAATAAATCTTCATAAAACCTGAAAAGAGTTTCCAGTTCTAAAATTCCAGTGACAGACTTGCTGTCTAGCTTTGTTTGGAGCAGAATGCATAATTGAGCTTTATTTGCTTGTTACCTGAAAAGAGAAATAATGCAAGTAAAATGAAACCAAATAGGACTCCTGCCTTTCCCTTGCTCTGAATCCTTTTTTGTATTTCAGTGTATTTTTAATTCTTTGTTAGCAACACCCACCTAGGACAGACAAGAACATTGCCTGAGGCTTAAGTAAACTAGAGAAAATGTCTGAAATTTTGAGTTTTAATTCTGGTTCTAGGAGCCCTGGTGGTGCAGTGGTTAAGTGCTCGGCTGCTAAGCAAAAGGTCGGCAGTTCAAATCCACCAGGTGCTCCTCAGGAGAAAAGACCTGGCAATCTGCTCTCATAAAGATTAAACCCTATAGGGCAGTTGTACTTTGTCACATGGGGTCATCATGAGTCGAAAATCGACTCTACAACACCTAATAGCAACAGTCCTGGTTCTGCCACTTAGTAGTAGTTCTTAATCCTTAGCTAAATTCCACACACCATTGGTGGAAAGGTAATTTACAGTTTTCTTGGTTCAGTGTTGCCCTGACTGTTTATGGAAAAGGCAAATGGTGGACTTTCTCCTTTCTTACCTTCTTAATTTTTTATCAGACCCCATTGGCACTGTTTTGAGAAGTGTCAAAAATGATGACTAGTTGTACAGACATAGGGTAAGCTCTGCTGAAGGGTAGCTTAAAGGACAGAGCTTTAAAGTGTTTTACCGTTGTGAGTCTATATTTTGGGGTGTTAAATACTTACGACTTTCAATATTTCCCTATCAATAGCTGGCACTGCCTAGTGATGGTCTGCATCTTATTTTTCAAAGTTACCAAATGATGGAGTTAGAGAAAACTTCGTTGTTTTCCATATTTACTTGTGTCTGATATGTGATCTTGGTGCTCCTTTCATTTGACACTGGTGAGCACTTAAATGGCCAAGCACTGTCCCAGAGAGGGCTCCTGTTTGAGTCTGTCTGGGTTTGAATACAACCTCTAGCACTTACCAGCTCTGTGGCCTTGAGCAAGTTATCTAATATCACTTGGCATTAGTTTTTCTCATCTGTGAAATGTTGCTAAGTATCTTGCAACAAGTAAATGAAATATATATGATCTTAGCACGTTGGTTGGCACACTGTTAGGGGTTGTTATTATCACTGGAGTGATACTAAAGCACTGATTAGTCTTGGAGCTACATATCCCAGGGTGTGAGGAGCTCTGGTGAGGAACACAAAATCATTAGGTTAACAGCCATCAATAAGTAATGTGATAAGGAAGCCCTGATTAGCTAAGGCAATACCGAAGAGCAAGTAGGAGGCCTTGCACTTCCCAATCTGAGAAATTACTACACAGCCAAGTAATCAAAGCAGCCTGGTATTGGTACAATGACAGAAACATAGACCAATGGAACAGAATTTAGAATCCAGAAGTAAATCCATCCACCTTTGAACAGCTGATCTTTGACAAAGGGTTGAAGTCCATTCAACGGGAAAGAGACAGACTCTTTAGCAAATGGTGCTATCAAAACTGAATATCCATTTGCAGAAGAATGAAGCAGGATCCATACCTCACACCATACACAAAAACTGACTGGATCAAAGACCTAAATGTTCAAACTAAAACTATAAAATTCCTGGAAGATAACATAGGGACACAGCTAGGGATCCTAATTTTTGGCATAAATACACTATCAAACGCAACTAAAAATGCACAAACAACAGAAGATAAACTAGATAACTGTGACCTCCTAAAAATTAAATACTTAGGCTCATCAAAAGACTTTACCAAAAGAATAAAAAGGTAACCTACAGACTGGGAAAATTTTTTTGGTAATAACTTTTCTGACAAGGCTCTAATCTCTAAAATGTATAGAAAACTTCAACAATTCAACAACAAAAAGACAAACAATCCAGTAAAAAAAAAGGGCAAAGGACATGAACAAACACTTCACCAAAGAGGACTTTCAGGTGGCCGACAAACACATGAAGAGATGCTTCTGATCATTAGCCATTAGAGAGATGCAAACCAAAACTACAATGAGATGCCTTGTCACCCCAGCAGAAAAGGCACTGATCAAAAAAAACAGAAAACAACGAATACTGGAGAGGTTGTGGGGAGATTGGAGCTCTTATACATTGCCAGTGGAATTGTACATGGTGCAACCACTACAGAAAACAGTATGACACTTCCTAAAAAACCTAGAAATTGAAATACTGTATGATCTAGCAATTCCACTCCTAGATATATATCTCAGAGATACAAGAGCAGTGACACAAATAGACGTATGCACACCCATATTCACTGCAGCACTAGTCACAATAGAAGAAAGATAGAAACAACCTAAGTGCCCATCAATGGATGCATAGATTAACCAATTGTAGTACATACATATAATGGAATACTATGCAACTGTAAAAAATAATGATGAGTCCTCGAAACATCTCCTAACATGAGTGAATCTGGAGGACATTATGCTGAGTGAAATAAGTTAAACACAAGAGGACAAATATTGCATACCACTTTTATAAAAAGTCAAGAATAGGTATATACACAGAAAGCAAAGTTCTTTGATGGTTACCAGGGTTGGGATGGGAGGAAGGGGGTATTACTTACTAGATAGTAAACGTGTTAATTCTGGTGATGGAAAAGCAATACACAAAATGGCAGAAGTCAGTACAACGTGACCAAGGTAAATGAAGACACTGAGAGGTATGCAAGAATAAAAGACAACTACAGTAAATGCTATAACATATACAACTTTGCAACAACAGTAATAACAAGCAAAAAATATGTGAGTGGTTACATAGGCAGATATGTATGCCATATATGGGTGTTGGAAGGCATGTAGGAATACATTCATGTGCATTTGTAGCTATATTTTTGGGCATATGCATATACATGTTTGTATGTGCTGCACATATATTCGTATATACAATAAAGCACATAGTGGCCACAGTCAGGGATACTTCTTAGACATACCCAACCAAGCCCCTCATGCGATTGATTTACTGGGTTTGAAGACTCGGGATGATAGTGTCATGAGACAACTAGGTCAATTTGCATAACTTTATTCCTAAATATAATGTTCTACAGCCTAGTGAGTAACGTCTGGGGTCTTAAAAACTTGCAAGTGGCCATGTAAGATAGAACTGTTGGTCTCCTCTTGTCTTGAGCAAAGGAGAGTGAAGGAAGCCAGAGACTCAAGGAAGAAATTAGTTCACAGGACTAATGACCCACGCGAACCACAGCCTCCCTAGCCTGGCTATTGCTACTGACTGTTCTGACCAGGGACACGATAGAAGTTCCCAGTTAGAATGGGAGAAAAATGTCAAACAAAGCTCAAATTTATTAAAAAACAGACTTACTGTACTGATAGAGAGCAGAAGAAGCCCTGAGATTGTTGTCCAGAGACACCCTTTTAACCTGGAATGGAAGCTGCTGCCGGAGGTCACCTTTCAGCCAAATAATAGACTGGCCTATAAACCAATAACGCCCCCGTGAGGAATGTGCTCCTTTAAACAATCAACTGCAGGAGACCAAACGTCAATATTTACACAAAAACAAAGATGAGAAGACAAGGAGAGGCAGGGAAACTGGACAGATGGAAAGGGGGCAGGCGGGGTGGAATGTGAGAATGCTGACACATTAAGGGGACTGTAACTCACATCACAGAACAATTTGTGTATGAATTGTTGAATGGAAATCTAATTTGCTATGTTGGCTTTCACCTAAAACACAAGAAAATATTTTTTAAAATAAGTAATGTGAAAGTGGATTGCTATGGTGATGAGAGGGAGGCTAACCCAGCAGGGCCCAGTAAAGGAGGTATAATATTCAGAGGTCCAGACTGTATGAAGTTTTGTGGAAATTTCCTCCTGTGAACTGGGCTTGAGGCATTGTCTGCTCCCAAGAAGGCACTGGGCATCTTAGAGTTGGTATTATTTCCTAGGATCCTACAAGTCAGACTGGTGTCCAAGTTTACCATGTTATGCTGGTGACTACAGGGAGGCCACACCCACTGGAGATGAGGATGTAGTTGGAGGGAGGAAGAATAAGAAGAGACCTAATACTTGCTGGCTATAGAAAGAAATAGGAGCCCTGGTGGTACAATGGTTAAGTGCTCAGCTGCTAATGAAAGGTTGGCAGCTCAAACCCACGCAGAGCCTCCATGGCGAAAAGACCTGGCAATCTGCTTCAAACAAAAAACCTATTGCCGCCAAGTCTATTCCAACTCATAGTGACCCTATAGGACAGAGTAGAGCTGCCCCATGTGGTTTCCAAGGAGCGCCTGGTGGATTCTAACTGCCAACCTTTTGGTTAGCAGCCATAGCTCTTAACCACTATGCCACCAGGGTTTCCCTGTAAAGATTACAGCCCAGAAAATCTATGGGGCAGCTCTACTGCATCAGTTGGGGTCACCATAAGTTGAAATCAACTCAATGGCACCTAACAACAAAGAAAGAAATGATAGACAAGCAAACAGCTCCTTGTGAACTGTAGCATATCGCATTTAGAAACAATCAAACCCTGCTATAAAAAAGCTTTATTTGGATTTTTAATCATGCCTTCCTTTTGTCTAATCATTTTCCATTCACAATGCCCTTTTATTCACATGGGATCGTCATCCATTTGCAAATATTTAATGAGCACCAACTCCACACCTGACCCTGTGTCTCACCACAGCTCTGGGTAACAGGCTGAGCAGGGTGGGGAAAGCCAGTCTCAGGTGTGCCTTGCTTCTCAGTGTTAGGACAGGAAGTACAGTGGTATTGCTTTGCTTTTGCCCTCAGTGCTATTTCTAGTGTTTTTGAGACTAGGAGAAATGGCGTACAGTAGACTCTTGGAATTAAAAGTTATCGCTTGTGTTTTTGACTGCTCATGAACAACTGAAACTTCATGGCCTGTAGTGTGTTTATATATTTTAATTTTACCGAAGCATAAATCTGGATTGCTACAAGCCTGCTGCGTGGGAGTGTATGCCCTGGACATCTGTTGTTTTTGCCTGCCTGGTGCCTCTTTTCCATTCTTTGGTACAGCTCCTTGGGTTCACTCTGGGGGATTATGCCTCCTCACCCATCGGACACTGCCTTAGTGGGAATGTCAGTCAAGGAACGCAATCCTCTCTTGCGGAGAGTCTTGGCCTGACAGAGACTGGAGAAACCCTGAGGATATGGACCCCGGACACCCTTTCAGCTCAGTAATGAGGCCACTCCTGGGATTCACCCTGCAGCCAAAGATTGAACAGGCCCATGAAACAAAACAAGACTAAAGAGGCACACCAGCCCTGGGGCGGGGACTGGAAAGTAGGAGGGAACAGGAAAGCTGGTAATAGGGAACCTAGGGTTGAGAAGTGTTGACATGTTGTGGGATTGTTAACCAATGTCATAGAACAATGTGCGTACTAACTGTTTGATGAGAAACTAGTTTGTTCTGTAAACAGTCATCTAAAGTTCAATAAAAAAAATTGTTTTAATGAGTGTTCCAAAGAGGTTTCTAAATTATCAAGAGAGAGATTAAAAATGTATTTAAAAAAAAAAAAGAAAGTGTGCTCGTGATACACTTTATATCCATACTGAGTTTTCCATATTGGGAGAATCTACATTATCTATGCAAACTTCTCATGTTGTGAACTTGGGATTATGTGAGGATCTCAGAGGATATTCTCCCAGCGCAACGAAGTTTCACTTTCTGTCTCCCATTGTTCTAAGAGAAAAATAAATATTGCTGAGTGTCCTATTTAGACAAAGCATATGAAATCACCAAGTCTTCTCACAGTCTGGCACTAGAAAGAATATAAAATGAGCAATATTTCTGGTCCGAAGGAATTTTCCATCTAGCTAAGATGAGGGCGCTATCTCTCCCATACAATAAGAGTGGTCTGAACTGGTCATTTCAAATCAAGAAAGAATGACTTGGTCACTCACGGGTTCTCTGATGGAGCTAAGCAGAGGAATACAATAAAACTAGCTTCTTCCCAGGTAACATCAGAATCTTTGCATTCCAGAGATGAAAGGGATCTTAGAACCCCTGGTGCTTCATTTTATACAGGAAAAACAGGCCCAGGAAAGTTAAGTAACTTTGCCCAAGGTCCTGTTGCTGATTACTAGCGTTGCTGGGGCTGGAAGCTGGTGTTCCTGATTCCATTTCTCAAGAGTTTACTCAAGTGTGGGTCACTTATATCTAGAGGCAGAAATTGTTCTGATTATGAGTAGAAAGTCTCAGTTTAGAACAAGAGTACCTTTAACATTTCTTTGTTGTTGCTAGGTACTGTGAAGTTGATTTCTGCTCATAGCAAACATTTTTCTCTTACTTGCAAAATTCCATTTGAACAAAGAGAATGCAGGTCTCAGACTCTAGTGTTCAGCTGGCAATAATGTCTACCTGAACTTTCATAGCAATGTTTAGATTTTATTTCTTAGACATGGTTTTTCATCTATAGACATAAGTCTCCTTTTAAAATGAATGTATTTAAGTACAAAAAAATCGATCAATTGAAAGAAAATGTCAAGCAAATAATAACAAACACTGTGCCGCATGCTGCTTTAAGCACCTTGCATGTATTAACTCATTTCACATCAGGGCAATCTTTTGAAGTAAACTCTAGTGTTATCCCCATCTTACAGACTAGGAGGCAGGCATGGTGAGGTTAACTGTCTTGTTCAAGGACATAACAGCTAAAAGAGGTGAAGCCAGCACTCACACCCAGGCCATCTGTCCAGCACGGTATTCTTGAACACAAATCTCTACTTTGATGCCAAGAGCGTGGAGAACATTAATTACATCATGCTGTCTATGTCCAGACACAGTCAGTTTTGAGATAATTGGTCTAGAGGGAAATCTAGTTGTATATCAGTCTCTTCTGACAATGTTGATTACCTTGATCAAGGTCTACTAATAATTATTTCGTAGGTGTCTACTGCATGTGAGATAGTCTGCTAGATGTTTCGCATACATTACATTTGATTGTTACAGTAGCAATGTTGTCTTTAGGCTGGGTTCTGTAGAGAATCAAAGCCAGTGAAATCTCTCTATACACAGAGAGTGATTTATATCAAGGAAATGGTTCACGCAGTTGTAGAGGCTGAAATGTCCCAAGTCCGTGGGACAGGCTGGAGGCTTCTCCTAACTCACATAGCTGCAGGGGCTGCTGAACTCAAGGTTGGCAGGTCAGAAAACTGGTCTCTGGCTCACAGGCTGCAGAGGCTGATGAATCCCAAGATCAGCAGGTAAGCTGCTAGCTCAAGTCCCAAGAACCGGAGGTCAGACGAAGAGGAGCCAGCTGCAGGATTCAGAGTGAGCAGAAGCCCATCAGCCTTTACAGAAAGTCCACTTATATTTGATGCAGGCAACATCCCCAAGGAAACTCACTTTCAACTGATTGGCTGCTCACAGCAGATCTCATCATGGAGGTGATCACACCATTATACAACTGCCAAATTGCATTATAACTGCCAAACCACTGAGAATCATGGCCAGCCAAGTTGACACACAAACTTAACGGTCGCAACTGCCAAGTGTTATTTCCCTCATTTTCAGAGGAGACACCTGGGACTGACTTGTCCAGGAACAAGTCATATGTTGAAGAACAGAAATTCAAACCAGTCTTTAGCTGGTCCCCAAGCCTGTGTCCTTTGCTGCCTTCCAAATCTAAGTAACTGGCTTCTTCAGTGTTAAGGCTCCAACTTAGTATTTCTGGTACACCACCTCCGCCACCCCCATTCCTGTAATCAGAAATGAGTGAATATTCTTTCTTAACAAAATACGTCCCATTCTAGCCAAGTAGCTCAGCCTCCCAAGGTTCCCCAAAGCCAAGTTAACCAGTGTTTGGAATGGAAGTCAGACAACAAACCCCAGTGCACTGGGTTGAAAATTACAGCCTAGCGGGGTTGGTGACTAGAAAAATAATGTGAGGCACACAGTTAATAGACAGCAAATTTTGGATGGATAAACATGGCACTTAATAATTGAAGCTAGTGAACGGAATGTGGGGCCAAGTCTACACAGCTATTTATGAAACTGAGAAATGGAATATTGATGCTTGGGACCAGTACTGAGAGCTTTCTGGTTAATTACATTCCTGGGTGAAGTCAGAGAAAAATATGATACTCACATTTCTCAGGGAACAAAATAATTTTCAGTCATTCACTGGGAAATTGGTTAACTCTCTAGTTCGCCTGCTTCCTGTAAAATCTGGAAGAGCTTTCTCTTGACTGTGAAACACTGACTTTCTGGTCCTGATCTTTCCTACTTTGATTACAAATTTATTGAGCACTTGCTATGTGCCAGGCAAGAACCTTCTCAAAGCTGGTAGGCTAGTTAGGTGAATAAACATAGAACAACTAAGATGTAATGTATAAAAACTGCTAGAATAAGATCCTTCCTGTTTTCCAATCAATAACTACCTTACATAGCTTAATTTTTTTTCATAGAACTCATGAATACTAAAAATTATGTATTGCTTATTTTCCTACTGTCTCCCAAAGTAGAAGGTAAGCACCAACAAAGCAAGGATTCAGCTTATCACTCTGTTCCCAGCACCCAGAACAGGGCTTGGCATATAATAAGCACCAATGCCAAGTGCAATGGAGACAGTAGAGAAAGAAGTGATTGAATTTGCCCCAAGGGGGCTGGGACAGACCCCAGAGGAGCAGTGTTTGTCGGCTGGCTTTGAAGGTGTCCAAGAGTGTGCCTGTGGAGGATTTGGGTGTGGGCATTGCAGGGAAAGGTAGAAATGAATGCCGGGTGCATGGAAATAAAATAAATGTGCAGCACATTTAGGCAGTGAGGACACCAAGTGTGAGCCCAGGGGATTGACTGTGAGCAATACATAGCGCAGCAAGGTGAAGCCACGTACGGTGCGCAGCCATGATCAATATGCTAATCCCCATCTGTCTGGCCCTTCCTGGGCACCCCTGCTCCCCTCACCCCACCTGCTTTCCAGAGGCACTTTCTCAAGAAAGCGTTCAGCGCCTTTGGCTGGATTCTAGCGCGGTAACTAAGCATGCTGTCCTCTCCGGCAATCTCCATTCTATTTCCTTCACATTTGGACACATCAGCTTGCTCTACCCATCCTACGGTTACGCTGAGAGAATTGTAGTTGACTTTCCCAGTTGCAGAGCTGGATTGCACAGCTTTTCCAGGGGAGGGTTTTATTAACTTAAGATAATCAGGCAGCGTTTGAATAGATACGGAGAGGTGTGGCTAGTCCTCAAATATGTCGCCATTAATACTGTATCGCTTTTTGGCTTGTACTTGGTCTCATTTTGCTTTTTTACTAGCAGGGAATTTTGAATGAGTGCCAGAGTAGTTAAAACCCTTGGTTGCAATTAATGGAAAACAACAGGAGTTCGCATTATAAAAGGGAGGGTTATTGTACTGTGTTATTCATGGAACCCCAAAGCAGATGGGCCCCTCAAATGAGGAGAAACAAAAACCTGAAAGCCGGGCAGCTATCAATCTCTCAATCTGTGAGTGTGAGTGTGTGTATGTATTGTACATATATGTGTATGTGTGAATGTGTGTATATGTGTGTGGGTCTATGTGCGTGTGTGTGTATGCGTGTATGTGCAAGTGTCTCTGTCTCCTCTGTATCTTTGCCTCTGTCTGTCTGTCTCTTCCTGTCCCTCTCTCGTCTTTTCTCTGTCCCTCCCTCTTCCTCCTCTCTCTGTTTCTCCCTCTGTTGGCCTCTCTATCTCTCACTGTCTTTTTTATGCTTTCCCACTTTCTCATTGTTCTTCTCCCTTCAACTGGCTTTGTTTTCTTCTCCATACTTCCGGAGAAGCCTTCCTCATAACTCTCCAGATTTTATTTCCTCCATTTAAGAGACCAGCTCAGATGACTGGCTAATTCCCTAAGTCTCTCAGATTTCAAAATCAATAGAAAGACGATCTGATTGGTCCAGCTTTAGCTAGGTATCATCCTTGGTCCACTCAACGGTGAGTAGAGAAATGGGGAGGGCTCATGATAGAAATATCCCTGGAGAGGGTGGCAGTGTGGCAGCCCTTGGGGTGTGAGGAGAAGTGCCCCTCAGAGAAAGGGTATCACTGTGAGTTGGATGGAGAAGCTAAAAGATGTCTGCCACCTCCAAGCGTACGGGAGCTGTGGTGGTTCAGTGGTAGAGTTCTTGCCTTCCGTGTAGGCGACCCAGGTTTGATTCCTGCCAATGAAACCTCAAGCACGGCCACCCCTCATCTGTCAGTGAAGGCTTACAGGTTGCTATGACGCTGAACAGGTTTCAGTGGAACTTCCAGACTAAGGCAGGCTAGGAAGAAAGGCCTGGTGATCTCCTTCTGAAAATTAGTCAATGAAAACCCTATAGATCACAGTGGTCCAGTCCTGCTGTGTAGGGGGTGGCTAACAACACCACCACCTCCAAGCACAGAGTCTAAATGAATATTAATGAATGAATTAATATTCTTTTAAAACTAATCCTGGTTGAACAAGAAAGTGTGATGAAATTCGGCATTTCATGTGAAATCAGGCCATTTCGTGGATTTGCAGAGTTCCGGTTTCTGAGTCAGCAGCCTCTGAAGTCACCAAAGGCCAGAGGAGCAGAGTCATGCAACCCAGTGTCATTTTAGGGAAAACAAAGGCACCTGTTCGCTGGCGGTCAGGTATTGGTGGCCAACGATGTATCTTTGCTGTGCCTTCTTTGGAAAGCGGCTTCTTTCCTGCCCTCAGCTTGCTCAGCTGTAAGATGAGAGGGATAGATCTGACCGTCTGTGTCCCCTTTTGCCACGACATGCCTGACTCCACGGAGGCAGAAGAGGCCCTCAAGGTCTGGGCTGCTGCGAGAAGGAGCTGCCTGAGGAGTCGCAGCTCACACGCATCTGTGAGCTTGCCAGGCTTCTGAATTCTCCTCACAGCCATTCCAGCTGAATTCGGGATCCTATTTTTATTTCCTAGGTAGTCTGAAATTAGACTCGCCGACTTTGCAGTGCCTGTCAGATGTCTGCTTCTCGAAAGAGAGATTTTTCAGACTCTGAGCAAAAGACTCTCGGGGGCTGTAGTTATGGTTTTCATCCCTGGGCGGAGCTCAAAACAGCAGCTGGGGCTCGGAGCTGGGCTTCTGGGACTTTCTGGGACCCGTGGGGTACCACGCTGAAATATAGAGCTTTACCTTGTAGGGGGCTGTCAGCGGGAGACCCTGGAGTGTGAGCTGTGGACAACATCTGATGCTGTGCGGGAGAGGCTGGTGTCAGTGGTTTCATCTGGAAATGACCAAACTGTTCCAGTGGGGCTGTGATTATGCACAGATTGACCTGGTCGTTTGGTGGAGGGTAAAAAAACCAAAACCAAACCCACTGCCGTCGAGTCAATTCCAACTCATAGCGACCCTATAGGACAGAGTAGAACTGCCCCATAGAGTTTCCAAGGAGCACCTGGCGGATTTGAACTGCCGACCTCTTGGTTAACAGCTGCAGCACTTAACCACTATGTCACCAGGGTGTCCTGGTGGAGGGTAGAAGGCATAAATATAAACATGGAAATGGCATGCCGATGGTGTCCATGAGAAGTATGTCTTCATTCTTGTCCCACCATTGGAATGGTTTCATTCATTCAGCAAGCATTCATTGAGCACCCTGTATGTTCTAGGCATGCCACAGGTTTGGGACTTGCCAGCTCCCACAATTGCATGAGCCGTTTCCTTGAAGTCAATCTCTCTCTGTATATTTATGTATATATATCTGCTTCACTGTATAGAACCCAGACTAAGACAGACCCTTTCTAGAAGGAGGAAGACCATTCCAAAACTAAGGCCCCTGACAGACTAGGACTTTTGGCTGAGGTCTCAGCCAAATCTCTCCTTGTCCTGAGTGACTCCATTTTAGATTTCTAAATGCAGCTTCTACCATATAATGTAGCCTATAAAAATCTCCACTGTACCCTGACCTAGATACAAGCAGTTTCTACAAAAGAAAAAAAAATGCGGTTTTACCTACCTTGCTCTGCGAAAGAAGGGCTTGCAGTTAGAAACGGCTGATGTTAACAAAGGTAATTCAGACCTGTACACGTGTTAGACGAGATGCTAAACCTGGGGCTAAACCAAGTTTTCTTTAAACTAAAGCCAGAGCCACTGCCGTCGAGTCAATTCCGACTCATAGCAACTCTATAGAACAGAGTAGAGCTACCCCATAGGGTCTCCAAAGACTGGCTGGTGGACTCGAACTGCTGACATTTTGGTTAACAGCTGAACCCTTAACCACTACACCACCAGGGTTTCCCTTACAGTGACACTGTTTTCCTTCGTGAGCTTCTGTGTCACTGCAGCCCCCTGAAGCACTTTGTTCAGGTTATTCTAGCACCGTGTTTCCCACTTTGCAAAATGCTTTTTCGCCATAATAAAACTCTCGGTTTGTAAACTTAAAAAGAGTCATGGTTTTTCCACTACAACAGCTGCTCTGCAGAATCTCCGTCCCTACTTTGGGGTGGTCCTGAGTGTAAACTGCTTCTTTAGGCAGGGAGGGCAGCGAGCTAGAGCGGAAGAAGCCTCTGGAGTGTAGAGGTGTGGATTTCAGCCCCATTTCTGCCCATGCAGCCCTTGCCGAGTCATGCAGCCGATCCTGGTTTCAGCACCTTCCCCACCTGGGAGGAGGGCAATCAGCCGGCTCCTGGGCTGGGCATTAGCATTGTTGTGCTTTGTTTTCCAACAGACCTGAGTTTCAATGCCTGCTCCAGCACCCACGTGACTTGGGCAGATTGCCTAACCTGTTTCTGCCTCAGTTTCTTGATCTATAAGATAAAATTCATAATACCTAAGTCACAGCATTATTATAAGGGAACATTCTATACAAATGAAATTGTGTACTTATTCAGGTTAAAACGGGTACATGTGTTTTTCACCAAATTTGGATTTTAAGTTCACTGTAAGCTACCGGCATATGCAGAATTCATTTTGGGAGGTGCTCAGGGGCCACTAGGAGAGAGAAGTTGTTATCTTTCCAAGCATCTGGAATTGAGGAACGAGAAGTGCGTGTGACCGCCAAGCTCAGGGATGCGCCTTGTTGCAGAAAGGGAAAGAACAAAAAAAGATGAAACAAACTGTCGTATCCAGCTTGAGAGCCCAAATCAAATTCTCCAAGACAGTCTTTCCTAATGGCAGACATTCACTTGTGATTGTTTTGCCTCGCATAAGAACACCTCTCCGTGGCTTATTCCAGGGCAAGTAATGACAACGAAGCTAAGCCTTTATTAAGTGCTTGGTGCATGCCAGACACTGGATTAAATGCTTTGCATGCAGTAAAAAAAAAAAAAAAAAAGTTGTTTTTTTTTTTTTATGCGATATCTCTTTCACTGTTTGCTACCCCAGGAAGTAAAAACAAAACTATCATTTCCCATCCTTTACAGAGAAGGAAGTAACATCAGGGACTTATTAACCCTGGGAGAACAGTTAGTAAGCTATACAAGTCACCAAGACAGGGCTTGGAAACTAGCAGTAGTTATTCCTAATGGTGGTTGGTAAGCAACTTGCCATAATATCACGTGAGAAACACCACAGTCGCTCTATGTACAAAGGACTATGGTGGTCTTTTGATTTTGTGCAGATTCAGAGAAGACTTTATAGAAGAAAGGACATATGAACCAAGCTTTGAAGAATAAATAGAATTTTCTATGAAGACAAGAGGATTGATGTGTCTGTGGGAGGAGGGTGTTGTAGAACCAGCTATAGTGGCAGAAAGACATTAGGGCCCAAGCCTACAGGGTGTGTTTGTTTGAGGAACTGCAAGCAGCCCCGTGTTGCTAGTCCAGGGAACATTTGGGAGGAACAGCAGGAGATCAGCCTGGGATATCTGCAGGAGACTATACTGGGAAGAATCCTAAATTTATCTTGTGGATCATAGGCCTCAAACTAGTGTCTCTCTGGGCAGGTCTAGCCAATGTGTCTTTTATTTCTGCTAGCCGGAGTTGTTTACTTTTTTTTTTTTTAAGTTTTGATTTACTTATCAGCATTTTACACTCTGCTATTTTTTCCCAAATATATGAATTTCCAGTTTTTCTAGACAAATGGTAATATTTGGCCAATATTCAGGAAACTCAGTCTGCCAGAAGAAGGAAAATCAATGCCCATGAAGAGACTGATGGCCACACAAATTATGGCTCATCCATATGACTGAACAATTCTGCAGCAGTATCTGTCTCTGTCTGTCTGTCTGTCTGTCTGTCTGTCTATCTATCTATCTATTTCCTCCTTTTTAGTGTGGTAAAAACATATACACGAAAACATCCACCAATACAACTTCCACATTTACAACTCAATGACATCGATTACATTTTCCATGTTGTACCACCCTTAAATGTTCTCCTTTTCCAAATATTCCACCACCATTAATGTAAACTCAGTGCCGCCCAAACAAAACTTCCCCTCTCCCTCCCCCTGCCATCCCTAGTAACCATTAATAATCTTTGATTTCTATATATTTGCTTATTTCATGAAAGTGAGTAGTTGATGGTATTTGTCCTTTTGCAACTGCCTTATTTCACTCAGTGTAATGTTTTCAAGGTTCATCCCTGTTGTGGCATACTGCAGAACTTCATCTTTATGGCTGCATAATATTCCACGTACCACATTTTGTCTGTTCATCTGTTGGTGATTTCAGTTGTTTCTACCTTTTGGCTGTTGTGAATAGTGCTACAATGAACATTGGTACCTGTGTCTGTAATGTGGCTGCTCTCGAGTCTCTTGGATAAATACCCAGGACTGGGATTGGTGGGTCACATGGTAGTTCTACCTTCAACACCCTGAGGAACTGCCAAACTGTTTTCCGCAGTGGCTGTACCATTTTATACTCCCACCAGCAATGGATGAAGGTCCCAGTTTCTCCACAACCCCTCCACCACTTGTTTTTCCTTTTTTGATCATTGCCATTCTAAATGGGTGTGGTGGTATCTCCTTGTGATTTTGATTTGCGTCTCCCTGATGGCCAATGATGTTGAGCATCTTTGCCTGTGCTTGTTGGTCATGTGGATATCTTCTTTAGTGAACTGTCTGCTTAAGCCCTTTGCCTTTTTGGTTGGGTTCTTTGTCTTTTTGTTGTTAAGTTATAAAAGTTTTATATATGGTTTGGATACTAGGCCCTTATCTGATACATGGCAACTGAAACTTTTCTCCCAATCTGTGGGTTGTCTTTTCACTTTGTTGACAAAGTCCATTAATATTCGACATATTTATATATTGACATGAAAGATATCAATAATATATCAAGTGACAGAAGTAGGTTGTGGAACACTACATATGGTCTTATCCCTAAATTTTAAATCTGTGTGCATACTGAAATGTATGCATAAACACCGAACTATTGATAGTGGTTATTTCAGGGGGCAATGAATTTGGGATGCAAGGAATTTTCACTGTATACTAACATTTTTTAGAATGATCATATATCATCTTTACAAAACCTCAGCATTGTAAAGAAATAATTCATCAAACCCCACCAAAAAATAAACAACCCCCTTGCCATAAAGTCGATTCTAGCTTATAACAACCCTATAGGACAGAGTAGAACTGCCCCATAGGGCTTCCAAGGCTATAATCTTTACAAAAGCAGACTGCCACATCTTTCTCCCACAGAGTAGCTGGTGGGTTTGAACTGCTGACCTTTTGGTTAGTAGCTAAGCACTTTAACCACTTTGCCACCAGGGCTCCACAAATCACATCTAACTTACGCACCAGTACGTACCTCTACTGGCAGAAGTCCTGTTCTCGACATGGGATCTGTACAATCAGGTATTTAAAAAAAAAAGTGTACTTCCAGGAGGTACTCTGTGTGTGTTTGTGTGTGTGTGTGTGTGTGTGTGTGTGTGCATTCAAAAATCACATAGCAATCATTTTTCGTTTGTTACCAATTTAATTATCTTACTGTCTGGGGTGCTTTGTAATCTTTCAAGCACTGCTCCTGTTTATTGGCCTAATGGGAGCGTATTGCACGCTTGGAGTTCGTTGATTTGATCATTTCTTGCTGGTGAGATAAATTGTAAACCTGGAGCCTCAGGCAGCTTGGCATTTGGAACTCCAGGTGTCTGCAGACAGATGCGCTCACCATCCCAGCAACCAGAGCTTAGCAAGGGCCTCCTTTGTGCCCATCGTCATGACCAGCAGGAACTGTCCTTGCAAGTGACTTGTTGAAAGGGATGTGAAATCAGCAAATTGCTGGAATATATTTTCAAAGAGAGTAGAGGTTAGAGAGCATGTATTGGTGGAGGTGGTCGCCGTCACCTGCCAAGGCCTGGCTGTTGCTTCTGAGTTTGGCTTAGGTGAAGTGTTCTTGTCTTATCACCTTTACTCCCCTTGTTGCACCAGCTAGTCTGAAATGTATTTACTTCTCCTGGCAACAAACTGCTCCCTAATTAAGACAGTCAACATTTCCCAAATGTATTTCTCAGCACTGCTGCTCTCAGGTGTTTGTGGGAGTTCTATGGAGAAATACCAACATTGATTATTGTCTCCAGTTTTTCTAACACACACACACGTACACACGTGCGAATGCATATGCATATTAGGAAATGGTTTGCCATTCCTGAGAACAATAGGAATGTGAGAGGTTGCACCCAGCCCATCAGTGTGTGATATTATTTTGTAAATTGATGCTTGAGACCCACTTTCCAGCTTATCCTAGAGTGGTATCCCATCCTATTGATGATCATTGGTCTCTGATATGTATCTTATATCTTATAATTTAAATGTATTTGTGATATTATTAAATCTTGATTATATGTTAAACACATGAATCCAACACTAATAGTTTCTTGCAGCAATTACTTCATCTGTGAGGACATCTTACTTTAGTCTTATTATGAATTTTGGTTTATAATTATTTGATGCTACAATATGATTTTAGAAGGTCCCTGGGTGGCACAAATGGTATGCACTTGGCTACTAACCGAAAGGTTGGCAGCTCAAACCTATCCCAGAGTGCTGTGGAAGAAAGGTCTGGAGATCTGCTTCCGCTAAATGTTATAGCTAAGAAAAGCCTATAGAAGAGTTAGTTCTACTCTGTGATGCATGGGGTCGCCAAGGCTCAAAATGGACTGGATGGCAACATGTTTTTGTTGTTGTTTGGTGCCATCCAGTTGCTTCCAACCAATAGTGACCCCCTATGTACAACAGAATGAAATTCTGCATGGTCCTGCGCCATCCTCATTATCATTGTTATGCTTGAGCCCATTGTTGAAGCCACTGTGTAAAACCATCTCTTTGAGGATCTTCCTCCTTTTTTCTGACCCTCTACTTTACCAAGCATAATGTTCTTCTCCAGGGACTGATCCCTCCTGATAAAATGTTCAAAGTACGTGAGACGAAATGTCACCATCCTTGCTTCTAAGGAGCATTCTGGCTGTACTTCCTCCAAGACAGATTTGTTCGTCCTTCTGGCAGTCCACGGTATATTAAATATTCTTCGCCAACACTGTAATTCAAAGGAGTCAATTCTTCTTTCGTCTTCCTTATTCACTGTCTAGCTTTCGCATGCATATGAGGCAATTGAAAACACGATTGCTTAGGTCAGGCACACCTTAGTCCTTAAACTGATGTCTTTTTAATACTTTTAATACTAAGAGGTCTTTTGCAGCTGATTTGCCCAATGAAATGCATCATTTAATTTCTTAACTACTGTTTCCATGGGTGTTGATTGTGGATCCAAGTAAAATGAAACTCTTGACAACTTCAATCTTTTCTCTGTTTATCATGATGTCGCTTTTTGGTCGAGTTGTGAGGATTTTTGTTTCCTTTATGTTGAGGTGTAATCCATATTGAAGGCAGTAGTCTTTATCTTCACCAGTAAGTGCTTCTAGGCCTCTTCACTTTCAGCAGGCAAGACTGTGTCATCTATACAACGCAGATTGTTAATAAATCTTCTTCTAATCCAGTGTCCCGTTCTTCTTCATATAGTCCACTTTCTTGGATTATTTGGTCACCATACAAGTTGAATAAGTATAGTGAAAGGATACAATCCTGACATACACCTTTGCTTATTTTAAACCACTCAGTATCCCCTTATTCTGTTCAAAACACTTCCTCTTGGTCTATGTACAGTTTCCTCATGAGTACAGTTAAGTGTTCTGGGATTCCTGTTCTGCACAATGTTATCCACACTTTGTTATGATCCGCGCAGTGGAATGCCTTTGCATAGTCAATAAAATGCAGGTAAACATCCTTCTGGTATTCTGTGCTTTCAGCCAGGATTCACCTGACATCAGCAAGGATTTCCATTGTGTCACGTCCTCTTCTGAGTCTGGCTTGAATTTCTGGAGGCTCCCTGTTTATGTACTACTGCAACCGCATTTGAGTGATCTTCAGTAAAATTTTACTTGTGTGTGATATGAATGATATCGTTTGATAATTTCTATACTGGATTGTATCACCATTTAAATTTTTGTTGTTTTTATTGTGTTTTAAGTGAAAGTTTACAGATCGAGTCAGTCTCTCATACAAAAATTTATATACACCTTGCTATATACTCCTTGGGAAACCCTCATGGAGTAGTGGTTAAGTGCTATGGCTGCTAACCAAAGGGTCAGCAGTTTGAATCCACCAGGTGCTCCTCGGAAACTCTATGGGGCAGTTCTCCTCTGTCCTGTAGGGTTGCTATGAGTTGGAATCAACTTGACGGCTCTGGGTTTGGTTTTGGTTTGGTATATACTCCTAGTTGCTCTCCCTCTAATGAGACAGCATACTCCTTTTCTCCACTGTGTATTTCCATGTCCATTCAGCCAGCTTCCGTCCTCCTCTGCCCCCTCATCTCCCCTCCAGACAGGAGCTGCCCACACAGTCTCATGTATCTACTTGAGCCAAGAAGCTCACTCCTCACCAGTATAATTTTCTATCTTATAACAAAAAAAAAAAAACCAGTGCCATCAAGTCGATTCTGACTCATAGCAACCCTATAGGACAGGCTAGAACTGTGCCATAGGGTTTCCAAGGACCGCCTGGTGGATTCGAACTGCCAACCCTTTGGTTAGCAGCTGTGGCACTTAACAACTACGCCACCAAGGTTTCCTTCTATCTTATAGTCCACTCTAATCCCTGTCTGAAGAGTTGGCTTTGGGAATGGTTCTAGTCTTGGGCTAACAGAAGGTCTGGGGACCATGACCTCTGGGGTCCTTCTAGTCTCAGTCAGGCCATTAAGTCTGGTCTTTTTACAAGAATTTGAGGTCTGCATTCTACCACTCACCTGCTCCATCAGGGATTCTCTGTTATGTTTCCTGTCAAGGCAGTCATCGGTTATAGCTGGGCACCATCTAGTTCCTCTGGTCTCAGGCTGATGTAGTCTCTGATTTGTGTGGCCCTTTCTGTCTCTTGGGCTCATGATTACCTTCTGTTTTTGGTGTTCTTCTTTCTCCTTTGCTCCAGGTGGGTTGAGACCAACTGATGCATCTTAGATGACCACTTGCTAGCATTTAAGACCCCAGATGCCACTCTCCAAAGTGAGATGCAGAATGTTTTCTTAATAGATTTTATTATGCCAACTGACCTAGATGTCCCCTGAAACCATGGTCCCCAAACCCCCTCCCCTGCTACTCTGGCCTTTGAAGCATTCAGTTTATTCAGGAAACTTCTTTGCTTTTGGTTTAGTCCTGTTGTGCTGACCTCTCCTGTATTGTGTGTTGTCTTTCCCTTCACCTAAAATAGTTATTGTCTACTTACTAATTAGTGAATACACCTCTTCCTCCCTCCCCCCTCTCATAACCATCAAAGAATATTTTCTTCTCTGTTTAAACTATTTCTTGAGTTCTTATAATAGTGGCCTCATATAATATTTGTCCTTTTGGAACTGACTAATTTCACTCAGCATAATGCCTTTCAGATTCCTCCATGTTATGAAACGTGTCATGGATTCATCATTGTTCTTTTTCGATGTGTAATAGTCCATTGTGTGACTATACCATAACTTATTTATCCATTCATCTGGCGATGGACACCTTGGTTGCTTCCATCTTTTTGCTATCGTAAACAGTGCTGCAATGAGCATGGGTGTGCATGCCTGTTCATGTAAAGGCTCTTATTTCTCTAGGATATATTCCAAGGAGTGGGGTTGCTGGATCATATGGTAGTTCTAGTTCTGGCTTTTTAAGGAAACACCAAATCAATTTCTAAAGTGGTTGTACCATTTTACATTCCCACCAGCAGTGTCTAAGTGTTCCAGTCTTCCCACAACCTCTCTAACATTCATTATTTTGTGTTTTTTTTTTTTATTAATGCCAGCCTTGTTGGAGTGAGGTGGAATCTCATTGTAGTTTTGATTTGCATTTCTCTAATGACTAATGATCGTGAGCATTTCCTCATGTATCTGTTAGCTGCCTGAGTGTCTTCTTTAGTGAAGTGACTATTCAGATCCTTTGCCCATTTTTTAATTGGGTATTTGTCTTTTCATAGTTGAGTTTTTGCAGTATCATGTAGATTTTAGAGATCAGATGCTAATTGGAAATGTCATAGCTAAAAACTTTTTCCCAGTCTGTAAGTAAGCTTTTTACTCTTTTGGTGAAGTCTTTGGATGAGCATAGGTGTTTGATTTTTAGGAGCTTTTTCAGTTATCTAGTTTCTCTTCTGGTGTTTGTGCATTGTTAGTAATGTTTTGTATACTGTTTATGTCATGTCTTAGGGCTCCTAGCATTGTCCCTATTTTTTCTTCCATGATCTTGTTTTAGATTTTATATTTAGGTCTTTGATCCATTTTGAGGGGATCACCATTCTTTAGAATATACATAAATATGAATGTCTTCCAGTCAGCTGGCCAGGTAGCTATCTGTCTTCCAAATTTCTTGACAGTCTAGTGAGTACTTTCAGTGCTGCATGTGTTTGTTGAAACATCTCAATTGGTATTCTGTCAATTCCCAGAGCCTTGTTTTTTGCCAGTGTCTTCAGTGCAGCTTGGACTTCTTCCTTCAGTACCTTCAATTCTTGATCATATGCTACCTCCTGAAATGATTGAACATTGACCAATTCTTTTTGGTACAATGATTCTGTGTATTCCTTCCATCTTCTTTTGATGCTTCCTCTGTTGTTCAGTACTTTCCTCATAGAATCCTTCCCTATTTGCAACGCAAGGCTTGATTTTTTTTTTTTTTCCAATTCTTTCAGCTTGAGAAATGCTGAGCCTGTACTTCTCTTTTGGTTTTCTAACTCCAGGTCTTTGCACATGTAGTTATAATACTTTACCTTGTCTTCTTGAGTTGCTCTTTGAAATCTTCTGTTCAGCTCTTTTACTTCATCATTTCTTCCATTTGCTTTAGCTACTCAACATTCAGGAGCAGTTTTCATAATCTCTTCTGACATTCTCTTTTTTTTTTTTTTTCTTTTTTCTGATCTTCTTAATAACCTCTTGCTTTCTTCATGTATGATGGATATCCTTGATGTTATTCCACAACTCATTTGGTCTTTGGTCATTAGTGTTCAATGTGTCATATCTGTTCTGGAGATCGTCTCTAAATTCAGGTGGGATATACTCAAGGTTGTACTTTGGCTTTCTTGGACTTATTCTAATTTTCTTCAGCTTCAACTTGAATTTGCACATGAACATTTGATGATCTGTTCTGAAGTTGGCTCAGCCTTGTTCTGACTGACAATATTGAGCTTTTCCATCATTTCTTTCCATAAATCTAGTCAATTTGATTCCTGTGTATTCCATTCGGCAAGGTTCTGGTGTATAGTTGTCATTTATGTTAGCGAAAAAAGGTATTTGAAATGAAGAAGTCATTGGTCTTGCAAAATTCTATCCTGCGAACTCCAGCAGTGAATTCATTTATAATATTCCAAAATGGGAAATAACCAAAATGTATAACCATAGGGGACTGTTATAAAAAATGATCATGCATACACGTGATAGCATATTATGCAGCCATTGCAATTACATTATGTATTTAGCGTGTTTTGTATTTTCTCTTTAGTTCATACCCCCTGACTTATTCTTTAAAGCGTGTGCTAAATATAAGCTAAAGGAAGTTTCTCTGTGGTTAAACTGAGAGAATAACAATAAACTGTCTCCCAGGAGCTATCAAGACCCTTCCTGAAACAATGTTTCAGGGAGAAAGCCTTGATGCTGACTCTTATCTGGGTCTTCTAGGCAACTACAAAAAAAAAAAAACTTAAGCAAGCTGCTTCGAAGAGAGAAAAGTCCTATAACCTCCCTGCCTCCTAGCCCCAACTTTAGTAAACTCGTCTCGTGTTAATCTAAGTTTGTAATGTCCAATCAAAATGGTACATCTCCAGTTCTTTCTTCTCACCCTTTAAAGGGTCTCCACAGATTCGCCATTTTGGAAGTGTTTGTTCACGTTGTAAAATCAGACGTTTTCCCCAGTCTGGACTGTTACCAAACCTTCGATAAATCTCGTTGCTTTATTTTAACAGAGTAAGCGTTTATTACTCTTAGACATAAAAAATGGCTCGCCATCCAGGAAGAAGGCACACCACCTTTTGGCAGCTTCCCGGGACATGATGAAATGGGAGCTGTGATGCCACATGGGCTTTTTGTGCCCTTTCCACTTTCCTGGGGTCCCGGTGATGTTGCCCCAGGTGAAATGTTGCCCAAATCAAAATCTGCCTAGAATTCCTGGAGATTTATTGTTAGTTATCTGTCTGTGTTTCTCTACAGTATTTTTATTTTTCAGTTCATTTTTTTCCAACTATCTGACAAGTTCCAGATTCACAGGGGGAGGCAACTCTTGCCTGTTTTGTAGTTACTCACTCTTTCAATTGAGGACCCCAAAGTGGGTGTTTGTTTGAGCTCGAGATCCCTGGGAATGCTGATTCACAGGGGGAAGACGGCAGCTCCTGCCTGTACTGTACTTTGGTCCCATGATGTAGCATTACCTGATTAGGGATCAGTTAGTTACTACTTTGAGAATCTTTTTAACACATTAAACCTTTAGTTGCAATAAGTAAGAACTTTTAAGAATTAACAGCCTTAATGTCATATAATATAAACAAAGAATTGGGTTTATCACTGTTAAAAATTACAAAAGTTTTTTTAATTATTAAGTTAAAGAGTTAATTTATTTTTTATGTAATCTGCCTTAAAAACAAGGATTTGGTTTCTCATTAAAATGAAAATCCTGAGTTACAACCAAGCTACATGGTTTTAAAAACTAAGGTTTTACCTTTAAAATTTTTGCTTTAAATAATTTAAATATTGTTTCTTAATGATCTATAATAAACTCCTGACAACTTTAAAACTTTATGGAAAGCTGCAAAGGGTTTGTTTCTGTTTTATAAAATAATAATAATAACTGATACAGAAAAGATTATTTAATATGTTATGAGTTACATAAAACATGTCAAATCAGAAAAAGTGCTAAATTTTCTTTGAGTTAAAATTTATAGGTTAGTTCTATTTCTGTGATAGTAAACAAACAAGCACATGATATTATGTCATAATTTTATTATTTCAATTGCTAACTTGGTTGCAACTTAATTTCCTTTAAATCTAGTATCATCAAGCCAGTGACTTAACTGAGGAAATACACATCATTTCAGATGTTTGGAGATGTAATAATCTTGGTATACTCTGACTATATAGTATTATGTCTCAAGATTATAACGTGTTATAGCCAAAGCTCTTTAAAAATAAGATTTTAACCGACCACTGTGACAGGGATCACACTAGGGGGTCCTGGACAGAGCCAGAGAAAAATGCAGAACAAATTTCAAGGTCACACAAGAAGATCAAGCTTAGTGGTCTGACAGAGACTGGAGGAACCCATGAGATTATGGCCCCTGGACACCCTACTAACTCAGAACTGAAGCCACTCCCAAAGTTCACCTTTCAGCCAAAGATTAGACAGGCCTATAAAACAAAAATAACACATGTGAGAAACATGCCTCTTAGTTCAAACAAGTATATGAGACTAAATGGGCAACATCTGCCCAAAAACAAAGGTGGAAAGTCAGGAAGGGACAGGAAATCTGAATGAATAGACATGGGGACCCAGGGTGTGAAGGGAAAGGGAGGAGTGCTGAATCACTGTAGGGATTGCAACCAATGTCACAAAACAAGTTGCGTATATGTTTTTGAATGCGAAACTAAGTTGCACTGTAAACATTCACCTAAAGCACAATAAAATAAAATAAAAATAAGGTTTAAAGACATTTTTGTCTAAATTGACTTTATTTGGTTTTATGTTAGTGTTGTAATTTCCATCAAGTCTTTCACTTTTAAATAGTATTATTATTGTAAGTTAATTGTAGCTGCATTAAATTTTATCATCTCTAGGTAGTTTTCTCTTTGCTGACTTGCTGAGAATGCTTGAACTTGATGTTTTAACGGAAAATAGGCTATATCAACTTATAAAAAGACTATAACATTTCAGATGTGGATGTTGTTGGATTGCATCAGAATTTTTAGAGCTCTTATATAGAAACTGATGAAGTTTTCCAAGTTGCTGCTAATCAAGAATAACACGGAACCAAGATTAACTACATAAGACTAAGTAAACTAAGAGAATTACCACAAGGTTTTTATGAGAATATTGCTGATGTTCAATGTTCTAATTTTTAAATGTAAGAAACCATTTTTATTTTCCTTTCCCTCTTTTATATAAGGACCAGTTATTTCAGTAACTAATAACATGTTGATTACAGAATATCTTACAAATTAAAAGATATTATAACACATATTAAAGTTATAATTAAGTATGTTCAGAATGTTTTAAATAATCCAGCTATGTACTCCAGGATATGAGTGCTGAAAAAACTATAGTAAGAAAAGTAGTTCTTCAGATCAAATGGCCCTCTCCTATGTGACTTATACCAGCTCTAATATTGTTAAGCATTGTTGATCTTTAATCCAATACTCTAAGGAATGTTTTTATAGGTTAAAAAAGCTTTTAACAACCAAAAAGCAAATCCCAAAATCTGCCTGATATTGTTCCAAAGGAATAGCACGCACACACACACACACACACACACACACAAAGAAGTCCCCAGATTCTCATTGGAAAAGATCGTATGTAATTCTCCTTACTACTCCTTATGCCACTAAATTTCAGAGAGTTATGACTCAGATGTACCCCTCCCGATTAAAGAAGATTACAACTCCCGTTTGGACTACCTAGCCCACCAGAGGACTTAACCTGAAGTTCATCTATTACAAGGATCCAAAACAGACGACACTTAGTGTAGACTGCTGATCCCAAGCCCTCCAGACCAGCCCTGCAATCACCTCAGCATGACACCTAAAATCTCAAACTCATATAGACAAATTGAAATTATTAAATTGTGCTTTATAATTTCTGTTTTTCTGATAATCCTAATTGTGTTGCATCTAGTTAATCTTCTTCCATGGTGACTATTTTATGTGGAAACCCTTGAACTAATTGTTCTCTGATTAATATGTATAGCCTTTAAGGTAACTTTATTTTATTGATTTAAACTCATAGAATGATAAGGTATTTGTTTCACCGGTTAATAATTTAAGCTATTGTTGAATTACTCATTTCTCACTCATGCAGGCTATTGAGATTCTTAGAATTTTATTTTTAACAACATTAATAGTTCTTCTAACGTAATTACATTTAGGTTGCCTTAACCCTGTGTCAATAAATTTCCCTCCATAGTGTTAATTTTTTGTATCCTCACTAGAAGCCATTATCCTCTGTCTAATACTTATAACCTTTGAAGTTATAGTCTTGTATAAACAGGGATTCATAAGTGATTAATTTTAACTTACTGGTTTTATGCTAGAATTATTAGACAATATTACATTTATCCTCCCACATGTCTGTCAGTTTGTTGTACTGTGGGGGCTTGCATGTTGCTGTGATGCTGGAAGCTATGCCACCAGTATTCAGATACCAGCAGGGTCACCACGGAGGACAGGTTTCAGTTGAGCTTCCAAACTAAGACAGACTAGGAAAAAGGACCCAGCACTCTACTTCTGAAAAGAATTAGCCAGTGAAAACCTTATGAATAGCAGCGGAACACTGTCTGATATAGTGCCAGAAGATGAGTGCTCCAGGTTGGGGGAAAAAAAAAAAGAGAAGGCACTCAAAAAATGACTGGGGAAGAGCTGCCTCCTCAAAGTAGAGTCGACCTTAATGACATGGATGGAGTCAAGCTTTCTGGACCTTCATTTGCTGATGTGGCATGACTCAAAATGAGAAGAAACAGCTAAAAAACATCCATTAATAATTGGAACATGGAACGTACGAAGTATGAATCTAGGAAAATTGGAAATCATCAAAAATGAAATGGAAACCATAAACATCGATATCCTAGGCATTAGTGAGTAGAAATGGACTGGTACTGGCCATTTTGAATCAGACAATCATATGATCTACTATGCCGGGTACGACAACTTGAAGAGAAATGGCATTGCATTCGTGGTCAAAAAGAATATTTCAAGATCCATCCTGAAGTACAATGTTGTCGGTGGTAGGATAATATCCATATGCCTACAAGGCGGACCAGTTAATACAACTGTTACTCAAATTTACGCACCAACCACTAAGGCCAAAGATGAAGAAATTGCAGATCTTTACCAGCTTTTGCAGTCTGAAATTGATCGAACATGCAATCAGGATGCATTGATAATTACTGGTGATTGGAGTGCAAAAATTGAAAACAAAGAAGGATCGGTTGTTGGAAAATATGGCCTTGGTGATAGAAGCAATACTGGAGATCACATAGCAGAATTTTGTACGACCAACCACTTCTTCATTGCAAATATCTTTTTCCAACAACATAAACAGTGATTTTTTTTTTTTATACACATGGAGGAAACCCTGGTGGGGTAGTGGCTAAGTGCTATGGCTGCTAACCAGGAAGTTGGCTGTTCAAATCTGCCAGGCGCTCCTTGGAAACTCTATGGGGCAGGTCTACTCTGTCCTATAGGGTCACTATGAGCCGGAATTGACTTGACGGCAGTGGGTTTGGTCTGTGCACATGGACTTCACCTGATGGAATACACAGGAATCAAAACAACTACATCTGTGGAAACAGATGATGGAAAAGCTCAATATCATCAGTCAGAACAAGGCCAGGGGCCAACTGTGGAACAGACCATCAATTGCTCATATACAAGCTCAGGTTGAAACTGAAGACAATTAGAACAAGTTCACGAGAGCCAAAGTACAACTTTGAGTATATCTGACCTGAATTTAAAGATCATCTCAAGAATAGATTTGACGTGTTGAACACTAATGATGGAAGATGAGTTGTGGAATGACATCAAGGATATCATACATGAAGAAAGCAAGAGGTCATGAAAAAGATAGGAAAGAAAGAAAAGACCAAAATGGATGTCAGAAGAGAGTCTGAAACTTGCTCTTGAATATAGAGCAGCTAAAGCAGATGGAAGAAGTGATGATGTAAAAGAGCTGAACAGAAGATTTCAGAGGGCAGCTCGAGAAGACAGAGTAAAGTATTATAAGGACATGTGCGAAGACCTGGAGCTAGAAAACCAAAAGGGAAGAACATTCTCAACATTTCCCAAGCTGAAAGAACTGAAGAAAAAATTCAAGGCTCGAGTTGCAATACTGAAGGATTCTACAGGGAAAATACTAAACAACACAGGAAGCATCAAAGAAGGCGGAGGGAATACACAGAGTCAGTACAGCACAAAGAATTGGTTGACGTTCAACCATTTCAAAAATTGGTCATTTTCAACTGGTGGTACTGAAGGAAGAAGTCCAAGCTGCACTGAAGGCATTGGTGAAAAACAAGGCTCCAGGAACTGACAGACTATCAACTGAGATGTTTCAACAAATGGATGCAGCGCTGGAAGTGCTCACTTGCCTATGCCAAGAAATTTGAAAGACAGCTACCTGGCCAACTGACTGGAAGAGATCCATATTTATGCCTATTCCCAAGAAAGGTGATCCAACTGAATGTGGGAATTATTGAACAATATCATTAATATCACACAGAAGCAAAATTTTGCTGAAGATCATTCAAAAGCAGCATCAGTCATTGCCACACTCAACTGGCACACATCTCTTTCTAACTGAGGCTCTTCCTGTGGGGCTCTTATGTGCACTTTGGCAGCTAGCTGGGCGTCAGTGGCCAGCTAACAGCCCAGAGCATCAGACACCCTATGACTGCTACGGCTATCCTGGCTTCCCTTCCATACTTACAAGGGCGTGTGTCTTCCCAGAACCATGCTATGCTGCTTGGCATTTTTGGGGCATCCCTGTACTTATGTGGCCATCCTCATGCATCAAGCATATGAGCTGGACCTCCCCACATGGAGGTCGATAGCCAACCTGGGTTATTCCCCACGGAGGCCTCACTCCACTTGCCATTTCTTTGGTCTCCTGGTTGGCTTGGCAATTGTCCAGGCATAGACCAGTAACTTGAAATTTACCTCTAAAATTGGAGTGTTCTGAGAGACTGAAGAAAGAGGCAGGCAACTCCAGTGTGGCAGCAAAGGAGTTTATTAGGGAGACTTATGTATGAGGCAGTCTCTGGCGGCCTCAGGACCAAAGCAGATTTCCACACCCAGCAGTAGGGGAGGTGGAGGTTTTATAGGGTTCAGGGACAATAGTGGCTACATGCCAGAGATGTTACATAAGGTGACCTCAGCAAGGTCACATAACAGTGGCTTGGAAAACAGCAGTGAACTAACAGAAACAGCAGTAAACTAACAGAAAGCATGAAGGAAGCTATGTTCAACCTCGAAAAACCTGTTTTCTCCTTCAAATGTTTTCCGCAGTCCAGACCATTATTAAACCTTCAATAAATCTCCTTGCTTTACTTGAGCAAAGGAAGCATTTATTACTCTCTGGCAAGGTCTAGACTAGTGGATCTCTACCTTGGGTGCATATTGGAATCTTCTTAAAAGGCCTGATGCCCAGATTCTCTAAGCCCATTAAATCACAATTTCTGGAAGTTAGGACCCCAGCCTCAGTTTTTTTTTTTTTTTTTTTTTAAAGCTCCCTGGATGATTTCAACATGCAGCCAAGATTGAGGATCTGATTAAAGACAATTAATATCAAGGACTCACCCTTTGAGCAGTACGAGGAGGGGAGCAATCAGCTCACAGCACCCAGTAGTTCTTTTCTCCCCCCATCCTCCTGTCCTCCCAGAAGAACTTTGCAACAGTCCTCTGAGCCTTCAGGGAAGAACTTCTTGAACTTTCATCACACTTTGGTTCCGGGAAAGGCAGGAATGAAGGTATTCTGTGACCCTCCCCTTTCAGAAGCTTCTGAGTTCTGGACAGGGGATTGTGTGTGTATCTTCTCAATAGTCTCCTCCCCAAAGGCAGCTAGAGACACATCCTGGGGGCTCAGCCAGGGAGAGAGTCTGCCACCGGGTAGAGCAGCATTGGTCAGCAGTCTACACTTCGCTTATCATGGTATACTTACAGGAGTCAGTTTGTAGTCCCAAAACTGTTTTCACGTGCACACGTGAACTTGGAGTTCAACAGTAAAATCTCCCAAGATATCCACTTTGCCCTTTGTTTTATTAAAATAATTGGATCTTTATCATGAGGAAAATGGCCAAGGAAGCTGTAAAACAAGATATTGGGAAGATGCCCCAGCAGCAAAATGAATGAAAGAATAAATAAATAACAATAAAAACAGGGACTTGTTCCCCAAATTAGGACTTGCAACATCAAGACCCAAATTGTACTGTTATGCACACACAATGTTTATAAAAATTTTTACTGGAGTAACTTTAAATGGTATGCATAGTCTCCAGGTCATCCAATCAGCCCTCATGACGGGAAGCACTTGTGTTACACGCTTGGCCTCAGAAGTCATTCACTGAGTGGTTCATTCCTTGGTATTTTAAAATCTGGATTCTCTACTAACACTGACAAATAACACTAATCAGTGTTGTAAAGATCCCAGCCAACAGCTACTTTCTCTATCCTCCTCCTGAAGGAGAAATTATGTGACGAGCTTGGACCAACTCATGAACGTTGACAACGTTACTTTGAGAAACAGCTTTCCAGGTTTGCAGAAGCTATTCAACTGACCCAAAGAAATTGTGGTGTTCACCAGGGACAGGCCCTAGCGCACCATTTGATGCCACCCTGTCAGGGTACCACCTGCAGAGTGCCTATCTTGGCTGCACAGAGCTGGGGCTGCAGATTGTCACCAACTATGCAGGTAAGACAAGAGTGAGCCCTGAGGCCCAGCCAGTTTGCATATCCCGCAAGGTGCAGCCATGGTCTCCAGTCTGAAACCGATTCCTTTTGGAAATAGGTCCACAGTGAAAAGGAATAGATCTCCCCTTGTTTAAATGACGGGTGCCCTGGTGGCACAGTGGTTAAGTGCTCGGCAACTAACTGATAGGTCAGCCAGTTTTCAGTAGAAAGATATGGCAGTCTGCTTTCGTAAAGATTACTGCCTTGGAAACCCTTTGGGGCAGTTCTACTCTGTCCTATAGGGTCTCTGTGAGTTGGAATTGACTCGAGGGCAATGGGTTTCGTTTGGGTTTGTTTAAGTGACACATGTCAAGAAACAAACAAATCCATACTTTCACAGGGAGAGGCTTTATTCAGAAAGAAAAGGGAAGGGGACTATTTCAATAGGGAGAGGGAGCTGTATAATAGGGAGAACACTGATCATAAGATCAGCGAGTGTCTCAAGAGTTAAGGAGAATGTGTTTTTCTTTTATAGAGACTGAGAGTAAACTTGGCTAGGAAAAACCCAGGTGTGGGGAAGCGGGGTAAAAGGGTGACCTTATTGAATAGTAGTAAATTGGAATGTTTTACTCTGAGGCCGGCCTCTTCCCTGAGACGTGCTCATAAAGAGGCCCCTAGGAGCCCTGGTGACCAAAAGATAGGCAGTTCGAATCCACCAGCCACTCTTTGGAAACTCTATGGGGCTGTTCAACTGTGTCCCGTAAGGGTGCTATGAATCAGAATCGACTTGAGGACAACGGGTTTGTTTTGTTTAGGTAGCGCTAGCTGTGCGCTATTGATAACCTAAATGTTGGCAGTTTGAATCCAACGAGGGGCCCTGTGGAAGACAGGCCTGGAGATCTGCTTCTGCAAAGGTTTCTGCCTTGGAAACTCTGTGGAGCAGTTCTACTCTGTCCTGTAGGGTCACTGGGAGTCAGAATTGACTCAGTGGCAATGGGTTTTTTTTTTTTTCTTGGTGCCTAGCTTTGCCATAGGTAAACAAGGAAGCATCCCTGAGTTCTAACTCAGTCTTACAGAAAGGGTGGCTATTTGCAGTAAGCGGTTTTGCTGAACACAAAAGGTAGAAGTATTTTTTAACCACTGCTATTTTTTAGTATCATAGGGCTCAGGTAAAATTCAGCATTATCACATGAAAGTTTTAAATTGTTACTTTCACTTTTGCAAAGCCCATAAGAAGGAAACTGTAAATCTTGGTTTCCTTGTTTGCTCTTTATTCAATACATAGAATTCAATATAGACATGGTTTACAGAAACAATGCTGTCTGCCCACTGACCCCAGAGCGCTGACTCGTACATGAAAAGAGCTCAACAAATACTAGCTGAATGAATGAATGCATGAGCATTATGTAGAACCTGGCCACAGTCTCCCCTAACGTGGCACTCAAGTTTCCATACCTCCAGGCAGCATCTGAAATGTCCCGTAGTTGCCACAAACAGATGTGCTGGCCATTTGCGGGAGAGAGGTCCCTTTTTATCAGAAGAGATTGAGAAGGATATTTGGAGGCAGTGGTATTTGAGCTGCACCTGGAAGGATGAAGAGAATCCCAACAGGAAGACGTGCAAATCATCCAGAACAGAAAGGTATAGAATATTTTCAGGTACGAGCAAGGACCAAAGGAAATCGGCGTCCCATTAAAGGGGATCCAATTAAAGTGGGAACTAAAATTTTGTAGTAAGTAATAGGGGGAAATTTCAATGGAAATTTACCTTAAAAATAAGACATGATTTATAAAAATAAGTTTAGTTTCTATTTTATAAACTGTCAGTTATAATCACTCTTAAATAAACAGTGGATCAAAGGTGTTTTGTGTGTGTGAGTGTGAATTACTTTTGACACAAATGTATGACATGACATGGCCTTTGTCACTTTATACTTCACTTTCAGGGATTGCCCATGAAGATCCCATACTTGCAAAAATATTTGATTTCTTACATATGATTTTTGTCAACCTCATAAAACGTTCCATCTTTTGCAATGGTTGAAGCAGTTCATGTATTTACCTTGTGTTGAGGGACACTTACAGCTTCTGACAATAACTGAGAAACGAAGAGATGGACCCAAGAGGCAGAGATGGTAGGGGAGGCCTTAAGTTTATAAATATCCTGTGCACTGGTAATTTTTTTCCTATTATTACAGCTTTGACTTCCTTTTGCAGTGTCTTCATTGCAGAGACACTAATAACAAACACTCAATAGAGATGCCTTGCAGTTGACTTGGAGTGCCTGGGTGGTGCAAACGGTTGATGTATGGGGCTGCGAACAAAAAGGCTGGCGGGTCAAGTCCACCCAGAGGTGCCTCAGAAGAAAGACCTGGCCATCTACTTCTGAAAGATCAGCCATTGAAAACCCTGCGGATTACAGTCCTACTCTGACATAAATGGGGTGACCAGGAGTTAGAACTGACTCCGTAGCAACTGGTTTTTTAACTGGTAGTTGACTTCGAATGGAATATAGGGTATAAGTCGAGAAGTTGTGGGAAATCAGGACGGCAAGTTTAAACATCAAGGTGAAAATGTAGGACTTTCTTCATTTACCTAAAGGACAGTGGGGAGTCCTCCAAGGTTTTTGGGCATGGAAGTTAAGTGAATAAAGTGATGCTGTAGAAAGATTTTTCTGTCAGTGTTGGGGGCGATGGTCGCGTTGCAGGCTGTAGGTGTGTCTACGGTCAGGAGGCTGATGTAATTGATCAACACTCAAGTTTCCTTGCAGAGTGTTTGTCTGTGGGGAAAGGCAACATTTCCTTATTTGTCAAGGCTTTCTGTCTTCCTTTGACTTCCAGTGCGATTGATCGGCCGTGCATCTTCATTTATCTTTGTAGGACGGGAGACATTTTTCAGAGCATTTGTATGTCTTAAGCAGCCCACACAGAGACTAATGTGACTGGCAATTTGGAACATGTTGTCTTTATTCAGCTCTAGAATCATGCCCGAGGGAAGAAGCGTTAAGTAAGAAGGAAAAACCCTCTTTTCCAACCTCTATGGAACTTGAAATTAATTTTTCATCTTGTGGTGTTTACTTTAGAAGGTAAAATCAATGAAAAGGCTGGACTTGTTTTTTTTTTTTTTTTTTTCAGGCTAAAGGCTCAGTGAAGTCTCTGAGATTAAGAGGAGGTGAGGTTATTTTTTAAACCATCTTTCTACAGCAATTTATTTACTACAACAATATCTTTTCGGAGCATCAAATGAAATAACGTAAGTATTGTATTTTTCCAGAATGTTACATGAAAAATACTTTTTAACTATGCTGTGTGGTCCTTAAAAAAATCTGAATACATTTGTATCTCTGTTCTTCCTTACACAGCTCCCAGCCCCCCCCCCCCACACACACGAGAGGATGTATTCTGGTAGGAAGAAGATAAATGGAGGTTCACTTGAAGAAAATTAATGCCATCCAAATAAAAATTTTAGAAGTTAGCCTCACAGTCTCTCAGTTGAGGCTTTGATAATCTGTTCTTAATCACCCATGAGTCAATAGTGGGTCTCTGTACTTCCTAAACAATATTAACAGTGACAGATAAGAGACAACAGACTAATTGTCCTTTTTCCTGTGTCAAAGGCAGTTGCCAACAGGTAGAAGGGCCCTCAAGGTCATTTGGTTTATCTCCCACTTTTTAGAGCATCCAGGGCCAGAGAATTTTCATTGATCTTTTTAACTCTTTGGGGGCTTCTATCCAGTAGCTCTTTACTGGAATCGATCCTGCATCCTGTGAAAACCAGGAAAATCCTAAATTGAACATAAAGATGATTTCTTTATTTTTAATAAAGGTACTTTAATTGAAAGGCTCTGCGACTCTTTCTTGACAAGAAAATGAAGGCAGAAAACACATTTCCTACCCCTGTCAGACGGACAATAAATATATCGTGCTCCTTCTGCATGGTGGCTATGTTCTAGCAATGGACAAGGCAGAGAGGGTCCCTGCCCTCAAAAACCTCATTTACTTGAAGGAGGAAGCAGAAAAGACACGAATGAACACAATAAATGTCAGTACTGCTAAGTCCAAGGAAGAGATTAAGGTAGGTTTATGGGCTGTGGTCTGGGGGAGAAGGCAGAGTTGCTTCGCCCAGGATCATCAGAATAGACCTCCCTGGGAAAATGACAGTTGCATAGGGGTTGGTTATCATTTGAACTCAAAGCCAGGTAAGCTCAATGATCTAGGTTTATTCAGCCCGACTAAATGCTCATTTCCGAAACTGGTATTTAATTTCTTCACCCTTCACAAGGGCCCTGCCTTTCCACAATCATGGAATGGAGCAAATAGAGAGCTTGTAAGTAGAATAGTTATTTGCATTCACAAACCAATTCATGGAGTAAGAAGCACTCTTACAAGTTAACAGTAAAGGTTAAATAAATGAACAGTTTTGTAAGGTTGTAGACTATTTTATCCCCATATTATGGATGAAGGATGGAGGTCAGAGAGGCTAAGTGAGTTAATTGTCAAAGCCCACAAATAAAGGAACTTTGATGACTTAGGATAATGTTGCTTGAAGGTTCTATCAGAATTCTTATATTTTGATGTCTGTGTTATCTATTGCTGCATATTGAGAAAATATTGAAGTTGTCAAGAATTTCATTTTACTTGGATCCACAGTCAATGCCCATAGAAGCAGCAGTCAAGAAATCAAACAATACATTGCATTGGGCAAATCTGCTGCAAAAGACCTCTTTAAAGTGTTAAAAATCAAAGATGTCACTTTTAGGGCTAAGGTACATCTCATATGTATGCGAAAGCTGGACAATGAGAAAGGAAGAATGAAGAATTGATGCCTTTGAATTATGGTGTTGGCAAAGAATATTGACTATACCATGGACTGCCAGAAGAACGAACAGATCTGTGTTGGAAGAAGTACAGCCATAATGCTCCTTAGAAGGGAAGATGGTAAGACTTTGTCTTTCTTACTTTGGACATTTTATCAGGCGGGACCAATCCCTGGAGAAGGACATCATGGTTGGTAAAGCAGAATGGTCAGCGAAAAAGAAGAAGAACTTCAGTGAGGTAGATTGACACAGTGGCTGCAGGAATGGGCTCAAACATACCTATTTGTCATGGATTGAATTATGTCCCTCCAAAAATGTGTGTACCAACTTGGTTAGGCCATGATTCCCAGTATTCTGTGGTTGTCCTCCATTTTGTGATTGTAATTCTATATTTAAAAGCATTAGGGTGGGATTGTAACACCACCCTTGCGCAGGTCATATCCCTGTTCCAATGTAAAGGGATTTTCCCTGAGGTGTGGCCTGCACCACCTTTTATCTTTCAAGAGATAAAAGAAAAGGGAGGCAAGCAGAGAGTTGGGGACCTCGTACCACGAAGAAAGCAGCACTAGGAGCGGGGCGCATCCTTTGGACACAGTGTCCCTGTGCCTGAGAAGCTCCCCCATCAGGGTAGGATTGAAGACAAGGACCTTCCTCCAGAGCCAACAGAAAGAGAAAGCCTTCGCCGGGAGCCGACACCCTGAATTTGGACTTGTAACCTAACTGGGTTTGGTTTTTTGTTGTTGTTGTTTTGAACCCACTGGACTGTGAGAGAATAAATTGCACTTTGTTAAAGGCATCCACGTGTGGTATTTCTGTTATGGCAGCACTAGATGACTAAGACGTTACTGTTGTGAGGATGGTGCAGGATCGACCAGTGTTTTGTTCTGTGGTACATAATGGGGTCACTATGAGTCAGAACCAACTCGATGGCACCTGATAAGAACATTGCTGTGTGACAAATTTTCCCAAAATTTAGCCCCTTAAAACAGCAAACATTTATTATCTCAGTTTCTGTGAGGTATGACCTCTGACCCAGGGTCTCTCGCAAAGCTGTAATTAAGGCATCACTTGGACTATAGTTACCTCTAGTCTTGACTGGGATAGGATCCACTTTCAAAGTCACTCCTGGGCTGTTGGCAGGTCACAGGCTCTCACATGTTGTTGGCCAGAGATATCAGATTTTGCCATGTGAACCTCTCCATAGACATACTCATAACATGGCTGCTTGCTTCCCCCAGAGCAAGGACAAGATGGAAAACAGTGTCTTTGTATAATGTAATCATGGAAGTGACATCCCATCACTTTTGTCATCAGAAGTGAGTCACTGGGTCCAGCCCACACTCAAGGGGAGGGGATTACACAAAGTTGCAGTCGGCCCTCTGTATCCACAGTTTCTGTATCTGCAGATTCATGAGCATTGTCCTCCTCGAGTCTGACATGTGTTATATCATTAGGCCTGCACTGGTTGCATCTGTACTGAACGTGTACTGACCTTGTTTTCCCTTCTCTTTACTCCCTAAATAATACCGTATAACAACTATTTACACAGCATTTACATTGTATCAGGTATTACAAGTAATCTAGAGATGATTTAAAGTATAGGGAGGATGTGTGTAGGTTATCTGCAAATACTGTGCCATTTTATTTAAGGAACTTGCTGTTGTTGGGTGCCATCGAGTCGGTTCTGACTCGTAGCGACCCTGTGCACAACAGAAAGAAACACTGCCCGATCCTGCACCATCCTTACAATGGTTGCTATGGTTGAGCTCATTGTTGCAGCCACTATGTCAATCCACCTCATTGAGGGTCTTCCGCTGACCCTGTACTTGGCCAAGCACGATGTCCTTCTCCAGGGACTGATCCACCCTGACAGCATGTCCAAAGTATGTGCGACATAGTCTTGCTATCCTTGCTTCTGAGGAGCATTCTGGTTGTACTTGAGTAACCTCTTATTTTGGTATTTACAGGGGTCCTGGAGCCAATTCCCCTCGATTACCAAGGGACGACTGTACAAGGATGGATGGTTGGGAACAATTTTAGAGGCCATCTAAAAAAACATAGTTTTTTAAAAGTATATAATTAAAAATAAAATTTTTCATGAGATAATTATTTGAAAATTACAATTTTATTTTGGAGTATGTGATTAAATTTAATGGCTCATCAAAACAATGGTTAGAAATTAAAAATTATTTCATTGTTAAAAAGGAAAAAAATAACAAAATTGATGATACCACTAACCCAAAATTGAAACATTTGAACTGAGAAGCAAAACTTAAAACATGCAAATGTCCTTATTTTATTATATTCAACGGCATCAATTTAATTCCAGCAAAACAACACCATCCATCGATTAGTGTCAATTTGAACTTTATTGGATGATAGTTTCGGTTGCCTTTAAAACCTCCCAGCAACCCTTCAGAGTGGGTTGATTCTATGGTTGGTCTCATTCTACGGCTGAGGAGATAGAGGCACAGAGAAGTACGGCAACTTGCTTTTGGTCAACAGCAATTATATAGAAGAGCTAGAATTTTAACATGGGAAATCTGACTCTAGAGCTCAAACTCTTAACAATTTTGTTCAGATCATAAGAAAACCAAGCTTTTATATTAACCATAGGTTACCAGTTTACCTGTGAAGGGATTTCCCCACAACTATTTGTTGGGATGCACTTGTTGAGAACCAGAACCCATTTCCACTTCCATTTCCCTTCAAACTCAGTGTAGTCACTTTGCACTAGAAAAAAATCAAGCTAAGGGAATATCCTAAGTGAACACTTCTAGTTTATCATGCTTCCAGTGGTACAATTATCCAGCTATTCATCCACCCAGTCATTCACCCATGCATTCATTCATCCATCCAACACTCTTGGTTTATTCACACACCTACCTATGCGTGCATGCACTCATCCATTCATTCATCCTCCCAACGTGCCTGGTTTATCTACTTGTTCACTTAACCAGCACTCATCTATCCACCCTCCACCCAGAGCTCGGCTGTTAATCAAAATGTCAACAGTTTGAATCCACCAGCTGCTCCTTGGAAACCCTATGGGGCGGTTCCTTTCTGTCCTATAGGGTCACTATGAGTCGGAATCAACTTGACAGCAATGGGGTTTATCTCTGGTTCAAATTGTGCTATGCTTTGAATCTGTATTTCTCAAACTTCAGCCATTAACACTCTAGCCCAATATTTATAATCTCATCTGCATACTACATGTCCTATGATAATTTTTTTAAATATTTAATTTACTTAAAAAATATAAATACCCCTTTAGCTTGGCTCCAATACCTGTGAAATTGAGTTTTAAGTGCAAGCTTTTTTTTTTTTTTTCATAAAGTACTGTTGTTAGGTGCCATTAAGTTAGTTCTGACTCATAGCAACACTACGTACAACAGAACAAAACACTGTCTGGTCCTGGGCCATCCTCACAATTGTCATTATGTTTGAGCCCATTGTTGCAGCCACTATGTCAATCTATCTCATTGAGAATCTTCCTCTTTTTTTGCTGACCCTTTACCTTACCAAGCATGATGTCCTTCTCCAGTGACTGGTCCTTCCTGTTAACTTGTCAAAAGTATGTGAGACAAAGTCATACCATCCTTGCTTCCAAGAAACATTCTGGCTGTACTTTTTCCAAGACAGATCTGTTCGTTCTTCTGGCAGTCCCTGATACGTTCAGTATTCTTTGCCAGCTCCACAATTTAAAGGCACCCATTCTTCTTTGGTCTTCCTTGTTCACTGTCCAACTTTGGCATGCATATGAGGTGATTGGAAATTCCGTGGCTTGGGTCAGGTGTACCTTAGTCCTCCTCAAAGTGATCTTTGCTTTTCAAAACCTTAAAGAAGTCTTTTGCGGCAGATTTGCTCAATGTAATAAGTAAATACATAAGACCAAGAGAAAAAAAAAAAAACTGTTGCAGTGGAGTCGATTGCAATCCATGGCAACCCCATATGTAACAGAGTAGAATTGCTCCATGGGGTTTTCTTGTCTGTAATCTTAAGGGAAGCAAATTGCCTTTATCTCGTGGTGCTGCTGGGTGGGTTTGAACCACCAGGCTTTAGGTAAGTTGTTAGGTGCTATCAAGTTGATTTCAACTCACAATGACCCCATGCGACAGAGTAGGACTACCTTACAGGGTTTTGTAGGCTGTAATCTCTATAGCAGCAGATCTGCAGGTCTTTCTCGTCTGAGCTGCTGGGTGGGTAGTTGATCAAAAACTTTTTGTGCCACCTCTTGTTGTTAGTTGATCTTGAGTGGATTCTGACTCATGGCAACCCCATGTGTGCAAAGTAGGGTTTTCAAGGCTATGACCTTTTGGAATCAGATCACCAAGCCTATCTCCTGAGGTACCTCTAAGTGTGTTGGAGCCTCCAACCTTTCAGCTAGTAGTCCAGTGTTTAAACATTTGCAGAACTCAGGGAGTCCTACCCAAAAATCTGTTGCCATCGAGTGGATTCCGACTCATATCGACCCTATAACAAAAAACCATACCCACTGCCGTCAAGTCTATTCCAACTCATAGCGACCCTATATGTATGCCCTGTATGGTTTCCAAGGTGCCTCTGGTGGATTTGAGCTGCTGACCTTTTGGTTAGCAGCTGTAGCTCTTAACCACTATGCCACCGGGGTTTCCATCCTGCCACCATAGAAACCTTTATATACATAAGGGCTAACATTAAAATTAACTCACAAATTTCCTAAGTCAATTTGTCTCTGTCCTGAAGTGCTTAGAAAGGGAGAACAGAAGTGCCGCCCATGGTCTTTATTTCAAGAGCTGTTCCGTCTAGAAAAGAAAGAATCCAAGATCCACCTTAGCCTGAGGCTCTGGGAGAGATCCAGGGAGAAAGGAGTGTAAAGGACAACTCCCCACTCCTGTCCCTCAGGCTGTATGCAGATGACCTGTTTGAAACAAGATTGTTTCCCTGAACACCTGTAGGGTGAATGTGCGAGTGAATGTTTCATATTCATTAGCTAATGAACATCTGGAGCCTGCAAACCCTTTCAGCAAAGTCAATACCCCACCCTTGACTGGTCGGTCCCCTATCAAGTAGCCACATTTGGCTCCCTTATAAATGTCCACTCTTACACAGACGTGGACACCGTAGCCTAAGTTAACATTGTCTGATGTCTCTGAAATGTATATACTTGGGCTGTTCTGTGTGTACAAAAATAAAGGAAACCTTAAACCAAAAACATCCCCTGAAGTCATCTTAAAACCAAACAGTAGTTTAGCTTAACTAGTAAAGAATGTCTGCCTTGAACGCTGTGCTCTTTTAAGAACTGTCTATATGGGATCAAATTGACAATAGTAGTTTGAAAGATTAGACAGGGACCTTAGAGGGCAGTGAGTTTAAGTTAATGGCAGAGAACAACTCGGAAAGGGGGCTGAGGATGGTAGCACAACTTGAAGACTGTAATCAGTGCCACTGAATTGTACAGGTAGAAACGGCTCAATTGGTGTATGTTTTGCTGTGTGTATTCTCAACAACAGCAACAATACAAATATAATAAATTATGAAAAAATAAAGGAAAGCTGGTTATCCAGTCAGACACATGAAGGCCTTTTTGAATAGATCAGGCCCTCAGTAGAAGCTTCCCCCCCCCCCAAATGTGGGTGGGTTTCCCATCTCCCTCTCCTCCCCTGTCCATCTTCTTTCTTCCATCTGCGTAATTCAGTAAAGACTCCTTCAATAATCCCCCGACTGATTTCAGGTCTGTCATTATGGAGAAGACTACTTGGGTTAACTGAAAGAAGTGCTGCTAAAAATGACTGGAACAGGGCATCGTTAATTACTGGAGGTTTGGGGGATATTTTGAGTACCCACGTCTTAGGACTGCTGCAGTGGTGTCACCATGGTGGTATGGGGGTGTGTGGACCGCACCAGATGACACTGTCTGAGGGGGTGGCACCAAAATGGTTGTCTTTAAAATTTTTGTGCAGTGGTTCAGCAGAAATTCATTATTTTTTGTGAAAATATCCCCGAAGTTAGTGAGAGCCCTGGTGGTGCAGTGGTTAAGATCTTGGCTGCTAACCCAAAGGTCAGCAGTTGGATTCCACCAGCCACTCCTTGGAAACCCCATGGGACAGTTCTGCTCTGTCCTACAGGGTCTCTGAGTCGGATCAACTCCACAGCAACGGGTTGGTAGTTAGTGACAATAACAAAAACATTTTTTGTAAACCCAGCATACATGTATCAATACACCTACAAGGCTAAAACTCTACGCTAATATACTTTTTGAACCTTCTAATGCAGAGCTGCCATTATTACCCAATTATGATGTTGCTTCGAATCGCATGGTTTCCCCTGCACGTGCTTGTAGCTACAAGCACGTGCTGTTGTTTTCATTGCTACCTACACAAAAAAAATTACTAAGAATTCTCGTATGGGAATTACTGCTAAGGAGCCTGGTACAGGAGGCAGTCCACGTGGGGGTGACACCTTGAGTAGCCACACTGGGTGACACCAACCCTAGTGACGCCACTGGATTGTTAAGCTGTTGTTGTTAGGTGCTGTCGAGTCTGTTCTGACTCGTAGTGGCTGGATGTACAACAGAACGAAGCACTGCCCCGTCCTGCATCCAATGACATCCATCCTCATAATCATTGCTCTATTTGAGCCCATTGTTTCAGCCATTGTGTCAATCCATCTCATGGAAGGTCTACTTCTTTTTCGATGACCCTCCACTTCACCAAGCATGATGTCCTTCTTCAGGGACTGGTCTCTTCCGATAACATGTCCAAACTACATGAGACAAAGTCTCGCCATCCTCGCTTCTAAGAAGCATCCTGTCTGTACTTTTTTCAAGACAGATCTGTTCATTCTTCTGGCAGTCCAGGGTGTGTTCAATATTCTTTGCCAGCACCATAATTCAAAGGCATCAATTCTTCGGTCTTCCTTACTCATTGACCAGGATTGTTCAGGACTATTATAGAGTACTAATTAAAATAATGTTCGTAAAACCAATGTTTGGCATATAGAAATTGCTCCAGACTAAATTTTTATTACTTCCTTCTCCAAACTCCTTTCCACATTTATTAAATAGAGATAATTTATAACCATCTTTTCTTATAAAACAACTGTAACAGAAAAATTATTGTTTGGAAGTATGAAGTATTTGACAGATATTACCTTTTATTTAAGTCATTGCCTTTTTCTCTCTAGGCATACTTGGTCTTTATCCCCTTAGTCGTGTGGCTTTAAAAACTAGTTTTAATTACCAAGTAGACCACTGTTTGCTCTCCTATGTTTGAGAGAAGGCATTTATTGTAGTATTTAGAGGTGTGTTCCAGCTGGTGCTTGCTGCTTAAACATTCCTAGGGTGCCCCCTTCTGTTCCCTGGTAGTAATAGATTAATTACCTTTTCCTGGGCGGAAAAGCCTAATGCAGTTACTTTGTATAAACCCAAAAAACCAAACCCACTGCCGTTAGGAGATGTATTAAATAGGATAGTGTTCGCATCAGCTCTAGGTGGCAAGTGGGGCTGCAGGATCCTGGGGGTGAGCTAGATGATCTAGGCAGGGTTGTGGCAGTGTTGGAATCACCAGACGGCTCTTCACAATTCTCTGGCAAATACCTTTGACCTTTTCTATAACTTCATAATTTGGCAGGGAAGAAAGGTATGATGATCCTCTTACTACAGAAGAGAAAGCTAAGACTAATTTTCTCAATTATTCGTCCTCACTGGTTTGAGCTGAGAGTAGGTAGAACTTTGCCTGATTTAGGACCTTTGCATCATGAGCAACTGAAACCAACTAGATGTAGCTTGAGCAAGAGCAGGAAATTATACAAGGTGCAGGGGGCTATCCCAGAATACAAAGATGCTGGGGCCTCGGGCAGAGCCTGGAATATGGCACTGCTGGGCCGTCAGGGCTGACATGTAGCCTCTGCCATTTCTCACTTGGCTCCTTCTGCCTGCCCGCTTTTCTCTTTCAGCAGACTAGTTTGCTCTGCTGACTCCAAGTTCTAAGTCCGCATGCCATGGGCTTGTTATCCTCTGGGTCCAACATTGTCTTTTTCCCATTTACAAATTTCTGTGAGACAGAATCAGATTGTCCTCGTTAACTTAGGTTTCCAGCCCTGAACCAAGCAACCTTGACCAGAGGTGTGGGTGACATAGCAGAGACGTGAACTTACTCCTGGGTGAGGTGGGCAGTTCCTGGAAAAAGTTCCTGGGCAGGTGGCGCAGCAACTGACCCTGAGTGACCTGAACAACAGCGTGAAACCCAGAGCTGTGCTCAAGCGTACTTCTTGACTTGAGGAGAAGCTTGCAAGGTTGATGGCCCAGCCCCTGCCATTCTGGGCCAGCTCTCAAAAGTCAGTGCCCTGATCTGTAGGGCTACTCAGGGCGGGACTAGAGACAGGGATGTCTTTATTGGGCAGCAGCTACAGACCAGAGACTTGGGAACATATTTCTGGAGCCCCCAGGAGACTAGTAAGCAGTCTCTAAGTCTAGGAAGGCGGTTGAAGCATTACTTATATATTGTGTGCGGTCAAGTCTATTTTTAACTTATAGTGACCCAATGTGACAGAGCAGAACCATCCCACAGGGGTTTCTAGCCTGTGATGTTCATGAAAGGAGCCCTGGTGGTAGAGTGGTTAAACGTTCGGATGCTAACTGAAAGGTAAATCCAAAAAACCCATTGCTGTTGATTAGATTCCAACTCATAGTGACCCTGTAGGACAGAGTAAAACTGCTCCATAGGGTTTCCAAAGAGTAGCTGGTGGATTCACACTGCCCACCTGTTGGTTAACAGCCTAGCACTTAACCACTGTCACCCGGGTTCCACCTGAAAGGTAGGCGATTTGAACTTACCAGCCATTCCTCAGGAGGAAGATGTGGCAGTCTGCTTCCCTAAAGATTAAAAAAACTCCTTGCCGTCGAGTGGCTTCTGACTCATAATGACCCAACAGGACAGAGTAGAATTGCCCCCATAGGGTTTCCAAGGAGTGGCTGGTGGATTTGAACTGCTGACATTTTGGCTAGCAGCCTTAACATGTTGTAGCTCTTAACTGCTTAGAAGCCCTCTGGGGCAGCTCTGCTGTTTCCTATTGGGTCTCTTTGAGTTGGAATGGACTCCATGGCAACGGGTTTTGCATTTTTACTGGAGCCGGTCTTTTCTCCTGTGGAGCCACTGGGTGGGTTCGAGCTTTTCACCTGTTGGTTACCAGCCAAGCATTTAACCATTGTGCCACCAGGGTTCCTTACTTAAATAGGGAGAAGTTTTTTCTGTGGACTTATCTTTTTTTTTTTTTTTTAATGGAAATACGTTATTATTATTATTCTAAAAGGAGTATACATTTTTTCTTTTTCAAGTGCAAATACTATGGAAAAATAAGAAAATAGTAAGTGAAACTCCTCTCCCCCAAATTCCTATTCCATTGCAAGAGACAACCAATGAGAACACTTGAAGGTGTATCTTTCCAAAATATTTTTCCGTGAGTATGAAAAATTATATATGGGAATCTAGCATGAATTTGTAATATAGAACTTGAGATTCAAGAAATATCACTATTTTTCTGAACCAGTTTGGCCGTTTACCAGAACTGGCACCATATCCAGTCTCAGACATTTTAATGTCATTCGTCTGTGTATGTGTGTGTGTCTGTGTGTGTTAAGGAAGGTGAACTTTCTTTTTCTCTCTTGAGATCATACAGGAATGTTTCGGTTTATTTAGTCCAGATAATGGGGAAGAGACTCTGGTTCTCAGGCCATCATGGTACTACCTATGGTACCACCTACCTTTAACTCCATGCAAAGTTTGGGGATGCAGGTCTCAAGGACTCTTAAGTCATGGCCCAAGCCCAGGCTCCCTAGAACCTAGGTCAATGCGGCCGACCCTCTTTAGGGCCTCATGACCTGTAGGTGGTTCACAGGAGTGGGGTGCAGGTCCCTACCATTCCTAGAATCACCCAAACACTCCAATTCTCTGAAATGCCAAGGAATGTCCTTAACAGAGACATTCCATATTTCCTCTTAATGCATAGCCCCCCTCCCCTCAACTCTTTTGGATAACAATTCCAACTTGCCCATAAGACCTGTTGAAGGAATTTTTCTTTTCATGAATTACAGTAGGACAATTGAACTCTACAATCTCTCTCTACTTTGTTTAAACTTATTTCTCTATGTTATGGTCTTTTAATAATTTTATGTTTTTGAATATTCTGTACAACATATAACCAGGAAACCATTGCTGTTGAGTTGATTCCGACTTACGGTCACCCCATGCATAGAACTGTGCTCCACAGGTTTGTCGATGGCTGGTTTTTCAGAAGTAGATCACCAGGCCTGTCTTTTAAGGCACCCCTGGGTGGATTTGAACCTCTAGCCTTTTGGTTAGCAGCCAAGTGTGTTAACCATTGGCATCACCCAGGGACTCCATGCAATGCATACTGTATAAATAATTACTTAAATCCATGGTTTTGTGTGAATTATTGCAACCATTTTTGAGAACCCCCTAAGTTAAGTTTCCAACCTTTGTTAGCTTTGATCCTTACCGCTATTTACAGATGAGGAAACTAAACTTCAGTGATTTACCAAGATTGTGGAGCTGCATTCTCCCCTAGAAACACATGCCAGCCACATACGTATTTTTTAATTTTCTAGACCCACATTGGTTTTTTTGGGTTAGACCCACATTAAATTGTTGTGGAGAATATACACAGCAGAACATACACCAGTTCAACTATTTCTACACGTACAATTCAGTGACATTGATGACATTCTGTGAGTTGTGCAATCATTCTCGCCTTCCTTTTCCAAGTTGTTCCTCCACCATTAGCATAAACTCATTGCCTCCTAAATTTCCTATCTCATCTTTCAAGTTGCTGCTTTCACTTTGATCCCATATAGATAGATCTTAAAATAGCAGAATGCTCAGGGCAGATATTCTTTACTAGTTAAGCTAAACTATTGTTTGGTTTTAAGAAGACTTTAGGGGATATTTTTTATTTAAGGTTTAAAGATTAAAAATTAAATCTTAAGATATGTTTTATTTCTTGTATCAAGTCCAAAACACGGTGTGTATTTTACATTGGCTGCACATCTCAGTTTGGACTAGCCACTACTGAGGATGAAAAGAAGGAATCAAATAACTCCACCTCACGCTTAGGCCGGTGACATTTTTCAGTCTTTGTTTTACTTCTATGCGGACTAGGAGAGGGGAGACAATAGCCTTGGCAGTCTGGTCGGGAAAGGGAATATATAAAAAGTACAGATGAACGTGTTGAGATATCATGTTAGCACGGTATCGCAACTTGGTTTGTTATTTAACACCAAGTCTAATTAATACACTTTTCATTGGGAGACCTTGGGGAATCGCCTTTCTCCTACACATGATCTTTAATTCTGTTCTTGTTTTCTTCCTTTAATTTACTCTGGAAGAGTTCCAGCAAAGAGATGGATATTTTGCATTGCTTTTGCCTGCCAAACAAGGGATATTTGCAGGGTCTAAGGAGCCCTAGTAGCACAGTGGTTAAGTGCTTGGCTGCTAACCAAAATGTTGGGGTTCGAGCCCACCAGCTACTCCATGGGAGAAAGATGTGGCAGTCTACTTCCATATAGATTAAAAAAAAAAAAAAAAAATTTTTTTTTTTTTATATAGATTACAACCTTGGAAACCCTATGGGTTAGTTCTACCCTGTCCTATAGGGTCACTATGGGTTGGAATCGACCGTAGTGGGGTTTTTTGTTTTTGTTTTTTTTTTAATGAGCATGGCCTGTCAGGGTCCTGGAAGTGTGGACAGTCGTGGGTCACTGGTTTCTCCTGCAAGTACTTCTGATATGTGGAGAGAAAGAGAAGTTTCAGGGAAGAAAGTACCCAGGGAAGACCTAGGAAGCCTCTCAACTGAGACACAAATGTGATAAGCTGGGAAGAAGCCATGACAGGGAGACAGGAAGGGCTCACCCTGGGCCTGGGGAGCCGGGGACTCCGTTGGGAAGTTGCTGCTGCTTTCATTGGTTCCCATGGCTGTGTGTCCAGGCCAAGTGGCAATGATTTAAGGTCTCAGCAAGTAGTTAACTGCAACTCAATATGCCTCGCTTAGTCAATACTAAGTTGCCTCAAGGATGGGACCTCAGCCATTTAAAGCTCTGTCTGAGATGCTAGACTCCTTCATGGAATTTTCTGTTAAACCCAAAGGCTGGCCAGCCCTCCCTCCCTCCCTGTTCCTTCCTTCCTTTCTACATAATTTACATAGCAAAATTCACCCATTTTAGAGTCCAGTTCTATGAGCTTTGACAACCAACCACCACAATCAAGATACAGAACTTTCCATCCTCCCCCAGAAATTCCCTCATGCCCCTGAGTGGACAATCTCTGCCACACGCCCAGCTCCTGGAAGTCATTGATCTGTTTTGCCTGTTCCAGAAGGGCTTGTGAATGGAATCAGAGTATGTAGCCTTTTGATTCTGGCTTCCTTTAATAATCACAATGCTTCTGAGATTCATCCATGTTGTTAGCTATGTTAATAAGTTGTCCCTTTTTAATGCCATGGACTATTCCACTGTATGGATGTGCCACACTTTGATTATCCATTCCCCAACTGAAAGATATTTGAGTTGTGTCCAGATTTTGGCAATTACTAATAAAGCCACTGTAAATGTTTGTTTAAAAAACCCAAAGACGTTCTTATTTGAATTTTTAAATTCTGTAATTTCATAATACTTCAGTTACATGCTACTTTGGCCTCCCCACATGTCAAATTATATATATATGTAATGTACACGTAAACACATATATACATATATACTTACATATATATATATATATAATCGACTCAACGGCACTGGGTTATATATATATATATATATATATATATATATATATATATAAATGGTTGTTGTAGTTGTTAGGTGCCATCGAGTCAGTTCCGACTCATAGTGACCCTATGTACAACAGAATGAAAGACTGTGTCAATCCATCTAGTTGAGTGTCTTCCTCTCTTTCACTGATCCTCTACCAAGAATGATATCCTTTTCCGGGGACTGATCCCTCCTGTCTGAAGTATGTGAGACAAAGCCTCATTGTCTTTGCTTCTAAGGAGCACTCTGGCTATACTTCTTCCAGGACAGATTTGTTTGTTCTTCTGGCAGTCCATGGTATATTCAATATTTTTTGGCGACACCATAATTCAAAGGCATCAATTCTTCTTCAGCCTTCCTCATTCATCATCCAGCTTTCACATGCATGTGAGGCTGTTGAAAATACCATGTCTTGGGTCAGGTGCACCTGAGTCCTCAAAGTGACATCTTTGCTTTTTAACACTTGAAAGGGGTCTTTTGCAGCAGATTTGCCCAATGCAATGCATCATTTGATTTCTTGACTGCTGCTTCCATGGGCATTGATTGTGGATTCAAGTAAAATGAAATCCTTGACAACTTCAGTCTTTTCTCCATTTATCATGATGTTGCTTATGGGTCCAGTTGTGAGGATTTTTGTTTTCATTACCTTGAAGTATAATCTATATTGAAAGCCATAGTCTTTGATCTTCATCAATAAGTGCTTCAAGCCCTCTTCACTTTCAGCAAACAAGGTGTGTCATCTGCATATCGCAGGTTGTTAATGAGTCTTTCTCCAATCTCGATGCCAAGTTCTTCTTCATATAGTCCAGCTTCTTGGATTATTTGCTCAGCATACAGACTAAGTATGGTAAACCCTGACACACACGTTTCCATATTGTAAACCATGCAGTATCCCCTCATTCTGTTCGAACAACTGCTTCTTAGTCTATGTACAGGTTCCTCATGAGCATAGTTATGTATTTTTTAATTTACTGTATATTATACAATTATATGTCAGCTTTTTAAAATCATATGTAAAATTATTTAAAAGTTTTCAGCTGTTGACTACTGGACAACCTAGTCTGTGATCAGCAACAGCTATCTATTTTAGGTTTTGACATTATATATTGGATTTTTTTCCCAATGCTCTTTTCCTGACTAGTATTTACACAAAACAGCAATATAGCAACTATTTCCCTTTGGTTTCATTTCATATCACACTGGTCTGATTTGCTACAAGCCTGTGCTGCTCTACACTGAGCGGAGGCATTAACCTTGGCAACATGATGATGAAACCCTAGCGGCATAGTGGTGAAGACCTGTAGCTGCTAACCAAAAGGTCAGCAGTCTGAATCCACCAGGCCCCTTTGGAAACTCTACGGGGCGGTTCTACTCCGTCTTATAGGTTTGCTATGAGTCAGAATGGACTAGATGGCAACGGGTTTTTTTGGGTTTTAAAATGATGATTCGTGGCTTCCTGTCAGTGTTTCCATGAAGTGACAGACAAATGGGGATCTTCTCTGGAAATCACCTTATTTTTACCCAGGAAGCTATAGGTACATCTACTGGGTTTCACTTTGAGTACTTGCCACTTAAGACAAAGTCAGGCTTCCTATGTATTCTATGTATAAAAATAATGTTGTTGAAAAGATCTGTTATTTCAGCTGTAGGCTGGCCAGCTAACTTGAGCAAAGACAAAGGCTTCCCCATTGGCAGCATGGCTAATTATCTGAGTTTCCTCTAGAAGAAAAGGGCAGTTGAGCTAAAACAAACATGTTTTACAAAATCCGCGTCTCACGTGTGAACGCTGAAGAGCATGGAATTCAAGTGACTGTAGAGTGTTTCTTGATGGCTAGAAATAATACTTCAGGATTGTCCTACCCCACTGATACCCACCATGTTATTCCCTGAGTGTTTAACGCAGGAGGAGGGTTCATCAAAGACACGTATTTCTGTCTTCTTTTGTTTGTTTCTGTACTCAAGCATTGGGCTCCTATTGTGCATTTTAGAGAGCTAGAAGGCTGAAGCTCTGTGATTAGGAGTGAATCAAACTTGACCTTAAGTGTCTGGGGAAGGGGAGGAAGAAACGTAAACAGCAATAATAACTGATTTTTTTTAAAATAATTGATACCATTTATTGAACATCTCTTACCTGGAAGGTTCTGTGCAGAACATATTGCATTCATTATAATATTTAGTACCCACAACTCCATAAGTTAGATATTGTTATATTACCCTCTTTCTACAGAGAGAAAATTGAAGCTCACAGAGATTAATATCTCACTTAAGGTGGTACAAGGAGCCCTGGTTGTACAGTGGTTAAATGCTCAGCTGCCAACCGAAAGGTCTGAGCTTCAAACCCACCAGCTGCTCCATAGGAGAAAGATGTGGCAATCTGTTTCTGTAAAGATTATAGCCTTGGAAACCTGCAAGGCAATTCTATTCTGTCTTACAGGGTCACTAGGAGTCAGAATTGACTCAGTGGCAACAGGTTTTAACAGGTAAGATGGCACAACTAGTAAGTGGCAGAGCCAAGTTTGGAATATAGTTGTATTTGACTCCAAACTCATGTGTTAACCATTACATTTTTGTTTGCGCTCCCATGTTTGTCTAATATCCCCATGACCCCCTTATCTATAGGTACCAGTGGGATTGATATGGCTTATTTGCTAGGCTGAATATTTTTATTTCTGTCATAATGATCATTTGTTGTCTATTCTTTATTTTTCCCCCAAATGCTTTGCTTTTATGGTATTTTATTCAACCCTAGATATTAGACAGACTATAAATGACAGAGGCCAAACATTCCCAAAGAACTTTCTTTTAGATGCACAGCTGGCCTTTGATTTCCGAAGCTACCTTAGATTGAGTGTGGAAGTGGAAAGGGGCCCAGAGAAGGGAAGGTGGAGCACAGAGGCTGAGAGCTTCCATGTGCAAGAAACCATGAAAGACTGTTGATAAAATCTCAGTTGCTTTTTCCAACAATATTTTGAGTAAATATTATCATGCCTATTTTAGAGACGAGGGAACTGAAGCTCAGAAAGATGAAGAAATTTGTCAAAGGTCTCTCAGCAAATAAATGGTGGGACCATGATTTAGATGCTCGTCTTTATTTTTTGATCTTTGCCTACTTCCAGCCTCTTTCTGGGTTAGAAAAAGGATTTTGACTCTAACTTCTTTGTGGTATTATTTATTGTTGGAGGAGAAGGAGCGTTTCAAAGGCAGTTCCCCATGCATCCTGAAAGTTGTGTCTGCTTTCTGAGATGAGAGAATGGTGGGAATCAAATGTGCTTTCAGTTTGACCCAAGTGGGATAAGATCCGTGTACCATCTCTACAAAATAAAATAGGCTGTGAAGAGCGAGGTGGGGGTAGATAAGTCAAGATACTTCCAGGCATTGTCACTACCGTTTAAGTTTGATAAAGATGCACCTGAAAGAGTACGTTTTATGTGTTGGCTATGGTGGTGTAAATGGTTAAGCACTCAACCATTAGCCAAAAGGATGGTGGTTTAAACACTCCCAGAGGCACCTCAGAAGACAGACCTGGTAATCTGCTTCCGAAAGGTTATAGCCTTGAAAACCCTATGGAGCACAGTTCTACTTTGCACACATGGAGTCGGCATGAGTGGGAATCAACTCAATGGCAACTAACAGCAACACCATATTCTAAAATTAGCCAGTAAGAAGAAAATTACATAGAGACAAAATTATCCTCAAAAATTCCTTAGAGGGGAGAAATAAACCAAATCCCAGCGCCATCATCAATTTCAACTCACAGTGACCTTACAGGACAGAGTAGAACTGCCCCAAAATGTTCCAAGGCTGTAAATCTTACGCAGAGTGGCCGGTGGGTTTGAACCACTGAACTTTTGGTTAGCAGCTGTAAAAATGGTGTGGTGGTAGTGTTTGACCTCCTCTAACTTCACAAGGGGGAAGGAGAATCAAGATCCACAATCCAAGGCTGATTTCTATGAGGTGGCATCCTCTTTCTGCCATCTTTATGGATTCTGACACAAACTGTCCCTTCCACAGCACCCTCTTCTTTTCTGCTGGGTTTGATAATTCGTTGTGATGGTCTCACAGAACTCACAGACCATACTCACGATTACAGGGTTTATTAGGCAAGTAACAGGTTATAATTCAGGTTCAGGAAAACCCAGGTTACAGCTCTTTGATCAAGACAGGCTCTTCTCAGCTGCGCCCTCAGGCATGCCTCTCTTTGGTTCTTCACCTCTCAGCCCCTCCGCCTGGCCTCTGCCCTGCTCAGGCAAGTGTTACAAAGCTGTTTTAACTCTGCTGATAAGTGCTGAGAGGCACCCCATTCCACCAGTAGGCCATGGCCTGAAGGCACTCAGCTTTAGCTTCATAGGTCAGCAAACCTAGCTCCAACAAGTGCCCAAAGGTACACTGCTCTGCCAGCAAGGCTCCTGCCTGAAGGTGCTCAGCTTTTTCCCTCCATGGGCCAAGAAGCCCACTGTGCCATCTTCTGCCGGTCTCCTGCCTTGGCTGCCACTGTTTGGCACCACTTCTCACTGTCTTTAGTATTACGGCTCTCTCTCTTGGTCTTCTGGTTCCAGGAACAATCATCTCAGTGCAGGAATCCCGGGTTCAAAGGACGCACTCCACTTCTGGCTGTTCTTTCTTGGTGGTGGTGAGATCCTCCCCTTCTGCCTCTCGAATGGCTTATTTTAAACCTAACAGGATGGCAAACCTAACCAATCCCTTCGTTAGTGTTCCATATATCTTATTTGTATATTCCCACTCAATGATTCCTCCATGTGTCTTTCAGTTTGTCATACTGTGGGGGCTTGTATGTTGCTGTGATGCTGGAAGCTATGCCACCGGTATTCAAACCCCAGCAGGGTCACCCATGGTGGACAAATTTCAGCTGAGCTTGCAGACTAAGACAGACTAGGAAGGAGGACCTGATGGTCTGTTTCCAAAAAAATTAGCCAGTGAAAATCTCATGAATAGCAGCAGAACATTGTCTGATAATAGTGCAGGAGGACAAGCCCCTCAGGTTGGGAGGTATTCAAACACGACTGGAGAAAAGTTGCCTCCTCAAAGTAGAGTCAACCTTAATGACATGGACGGAGTCAAGCTTTCCAGACCTTCATTTGCTGATGTGACATAACTCAAAATGAGAAGAAACAGCTGCAAACATCCACTAATAATCAGAATGTGGAATGTACGAAGTATTAATCTAGGAAAATTGTAAAAAGTCAAAAATTAAATGGAATGCGTAGCCCTCAATATCCTGAGCTGAAATGGACTAGTATTGGCCATTTTGAATCGGACAATCATATGGTCTACTATGCTGGAAATGACAACTTGAAGAGCAAAGGGATTGTATTTATCATCAAAAAGAACATTTCAAGATCTATCCTGAAGTACAACCCTATCAGTGATAGGATGATATCCATATGCCAACAAGGAAGACCAGTTAATACGGCTATTCAAATTTACACACCAAGCACTAAGGCCAAAGATGAATAAATTGAAAATTTTTACCAACTTCTGCAGTCTGAAATTGATCAGACATGCAATCAGGATGCATTGATAATTACTGGTGATTGGTATTTGAAGTTGGAAACAAAGAAGAAGGATTAGTAGTTAGAAAATACGGCCTTGGTGATAGAAACAATGCCAAAGATCGTATGATAGAATTTTGCAAGACAAACGACTTCTTCATTGCAAATACCTTTTCTCGCCAACGTAAATGGCAACTACACCTCACCAGATGGAATACACAGAAATCAAACTGACTACATCTGTGGAAAGAGACGGTGGAAAAGCTCAATATCATCAGTCAGAACAAGGCCAGGGGCCGACTGTGGAACAGACCATCAGTTGCTCATAGGCAAGGTCAAGTTGAAACTGAAGAAAATTAGAACAAGTCCACGAGAGGTAAAGTACAATCTTGAGTATGCTCCACCTGGATTTAGAGACCATCTCAAGAATAGATTTGGGGCATTGAACACTAATTACCAAAGACCAGACGAGTTGTGGAATGACATCAAGGACATCATACATAAAGAAAGCAAGAGGTCATTAAAAAGACAGAAGAGAAAGAAAAGACCAAAATGGATGTCAGGAGAAACTCTGAAACTTGCTCTTGAACGTCAAGTAGCTAATGCAAAAGGAAAAAATGATGAAGAAAAGAGCTGAACAGAAGATTTCAAGGGGTGGCTCAAGAAGACAAAGTAAAATGTTATAATGACATATGCAAAGGCTGGAGATAGAAATCCAAAAAGGAAAAACACTATTGGCATTTCTCAAGCTGAAAGAACTGAAGAAAATATTCAAGCCTCAAGTTCCAATACCGAATGATTCTATGGGGAAAATACTAAACAACTCAGGAAGCATCAAAAGAAGATGGAAGGAATACACAGAGTCACTATGCCAAAAAGAATTTGTTGACATTCAACCATTTCAAGCATATGAACAGGAACCGATAGTACTAAAGAAAGAAGTCCAAGCTGCACTGAAGGCAATGGTGAAAAGCAAGGCTCCAGGAAATGAAGGAATATCAGTCGAGATGTTTCAACAAACTGATGCAGCCCTGAAAGTGCTCCCTCATCTCTGCCAAGGAATTTGGAAGACAGCTACCTGGCCAACCGACTGGAAGAGATCCATATTGATGTGTATTCCCAAGAAAGGTGATCCAACGAAATGTGGAAATTATCAAATAATATCATTAATATCACATGCAAACAAAATTTTGCTGAAGATCATTGAAAAGCAGCTGCAGCAGTACCTCGACAGAAAACTGCCAGAAATTTAAGCCAGATTTAGAAGAGGACATGGAACCACAGTTATCATTGCTGATGTCAGATGAATCCTGGCTGAAAGCAGAGAATACCAGAAAGATGTTTACCTGTGTTTTATTGACTATGCTAAGGCACTCATCCGTGCAGATCATAATAAATTATGGATAACATTGCAAAGAATGGGAATTCCAGAACACTTAATTGTGCTCATAGATCAAGAGACAGTTGTTTGAACAGAACAAGGGGATACTGCGTGATTTAAAGTCAGGAAAGGTGTGCCTCAGGGTTATATCTTTCACCATACCTAGTCCATCTGTATGCTGAGCAAGTAGTTGGAGAAGCTGGGCTATTTGAAGAAGGGGGCATCAGGATTGGAGGAAGACTCATTAACAACCACTCACTAACAACCTGTGTTAATGCAGATGACACAACCTTGCTTGCTGAAAGTGAAGAGGACTTGATGAAGGTCAAAGACCACAGCCTTCATTATGGATTACACCTGAACTTAAAACAAAAATCCTCACAACTAGGTTTACAACATCATGATAAATGGAGAAAAGATCAAAGTTGTCAAAAATTTCATTTTACTTGGATCCACAGTCAACACCCATGGAAGCAGCAGTCAAGAAATCAAACGATGCATTGGGCAAATCTGCTGCAGAAGACCTCTTCAAAGTGCTGAAAATCAAAGATGTCACCTTGAAGACTAGGGTGTGCCTGACACAAACCATGGTATTTTCAATCGCCTCATGTGCATATGAAAGCTGGATGATGAATAAGGAAGACAGGAAGAAGAATCGATGTCTTTGAATTGTGGTGTTGGCAAAGAATATTGAATATACGGTGGACTGCCAAAAGAACAAAAATATCTGTCTTGGAAGAAGTACAACCAGAATGCTCCTTAGAAGGAAGGATGGTGAGACTATGTCTCACATGCTTAGGACATGTTATCAGGTGGGATCAGTCCCTGGAGAAGGACATCATGCTTGGTGAAGTAGAGGGTCAGCAAAAAAGAGGAAGACCTTCAGCTAGAAGAATTGACATGGTGGCTGCAATAGTGGGCTCAGGTATAGCAAGGATTGTGGGCATGGTGCAAGACTGGGCAGTGTTTCGTTCTGTTGTGCATAGAGTTGATATGAATTGCAATCAACTCGATGGCACCTAACAGCAACAACAACTCAGTCATTGCATGTGAGTCACAGAGACTATGGCAAGAAGGGCCATATTAAGTAATTCATTACACCACAGCAGCCGAGTGCTTTAACAACCGTGCCACCATAGCTCCTCCAAGGAGAAATAGGAAGTGAAAAAATTGTCTCTGTGGTTCCCTTAGCCTGTTTAGGCTCCAGTATTAGAACAGATTGCTGCTTCTTCAGTTGCATACAGGGTGAAGAAGCTGGCTTGAGTAAAGAAGTCTTGGTGTATGAAGACTACTTTTCTTGAAAAGCCAGGGGAAATGCTATGAGAAACACCATATTTATGCCTCCCAGCTAAGGCTCACTCCGGGGCAGTTGTCTGAACTGCTGTCATCATTCTTTCTGCCATGTCCTATCACCTTGTCTGAAAGACTATCCCTTAGGCACAGAATCACATCTGCCTTTATTTCTACCAGGCTACAGATGTGTATCTGTGTGGGGCAGCAATGACAGAAAAAACTGAAGTTTATTTCTGTAAAAGCATCGATAAGGATCTTTGGCAACTGGAAGGTATAAAATCAGAAATAGCAAAAAAGGCTTTCCTCTCTTAAACGTAGGGTCTACTGTTTGGGATCAGATATCTTTCTGCCTGCAACCACAGACACTTGATGAAGGGAAGGAGAGGGGGAGAAAAGGAAGAGCTGAAGGGGATATGAAGCCCTGGTGGCACAATGGTTAAGGGCCACTACTGCTAACCAAAAGGTCAGCAGTTGGAATCCATCAGCTGCTCCTGGGAAACCCTATGAAGCAGTTCTACACTCGAGTCGGAATCTACTCGAAGGCAACAGGTTAGAGGGCATATGGAGTTCCTGGGTGGTGCAAATGGCTAATGCGTTCAACTGCTAACTGAAAGGTTGGTGGTTGGAGTGTATCCAGAGGTGCCTTGGAAGAGAGGCCTGGTGACCTACTTGTAAAAAATCAGCAATTGAAAACCCTAGGGAGCACAGTTTTACTCTGACACACATGGATTTGCCATGAGTTGGAGTCCACTTGATGTCAACTGGTTTTGGTTAAAGGAGATATTTTTCAGAGTCATTTTCTTAACATTTTATTTTTTTTAAGAAAAAAATACATTCTACCACCAAGAATGAAAAACTCATGATGAATATATGAAATTGTCAATAGAGATTATCTTGGGGATGATTTAAAGGTAATTTATATAGTACATGTATAACTGGAACATAAAACTTTATTGGGCATTATTTTTAATATTTCTAATTTTCTTCTCCTTGTCCACATTTTTATTGAATTGGTTAGTTTCACTCACAAAGAAGATATGTTCTTATGAAGATTCTTAACTTAGTTAAATTGCCTTTTAGTGGTCTTTGTATTAGCTATTAATATCTGACTTCAAATTCAATTAGAAGTTTATGCAAGCTTTTAAAGAGCCACAGAAAATATATTTCAAAAGAAGTTGGGGCTGAGTGTGAACATACCTGATCTCCTTCTAGTTGTGTTATTCGGGTCAGCTGTGTGTCCGTGGACCAACCTCTTGGCTACCTGAGCTTTAGTTTACTTTTGAACAAAATGAGTGTTTTGCACCAAATGACTCCCAGATTCCTTTCCAGTATAGCGTTCTCTGTCTTGACAATAACAGCCAACATTTAAACATTTTCAGCTACATATTTCAAATCACATTTGAACATGCCATTTTAAAAATCATTATAATTCCTTTTGTTCAGGAATACTTTTTCCATACCCTGATTGTAGAATTACCTGAGGGTAGATCCCTCAAATGAAATTCAGATGGGAGAAGAGAAAGGGAAGGGAGATTTGAGCTGCAAATAACAGAATGAGCACTCCACAGATTGTAAGCAGCTACTCATCGGCGGGCCCTGCAAAAGGAGAAAAGAAAAACTATAGAACGAGATTTAAACAAAGTATTAGGTAGAATTTCCTGGTTCCAAAACTGGTGTATAAAAAATTATTCTAAAGACTTTCAGCATTTCCCCAAATGAATTCCTTAGAAAGCTAACAAGTGTTTCATTTGTCCCAGGAGTATTTCATGTCCCAAGAGTATATCACATTTGGGAATTGTGGATAACTCTTTCTTTACTGCAAAATATCCAAGAGACTGTTACCGGGTGGAAACCTCAGGTTCTGCTCAACGTAACTCATAGTGGCCAATGAACGAGAGATCAAGGTGGAAGAGCAGAAAAGGCACCTTTATTTTGTTGCGCGAGGAAGGGAGGCAATCAGAGCTGCTGCTGCCAAGACTGCTCCAAGAGGGTGAGGGGAAGGGTTATTTTTAAGGGGTTTACAAGTAGGGAGTTCATACAAGTTACGTCAGCAACATTCTTAACCATACTACACAGGCGCATTGGGGTTTACATATAACTTCATGCATAGCCAGAATTTTTGCAGGGCAGGCCAAAGGAAGGAACTAGGATTCTAATGCAAAGCTTTGGGGCAGGCCAGGCAAGCTGCTTGAGGCAGTAGAATTTTCCATGGCTGGGGACCTCTGCCTTAAGACTTCAATATGCTAATTCACATTATGACCCCCCCACCCCCAAGACAGGAGAAACATCCCAAGGAGCTTAGATTTTTCAAAACTTCTCTGACCGTGGAACATTTTCTAAAAACATATTTCTCAGAATCTGTGTTCACTGGAACACAGGAGAAGTTTCTTTCTGTTGCGTGGTATTAGTGAGTCTAGAAAGTTTGGCTAGTCAGAAAGAAATATGTGATCTAATTGGGTGGCCATTTTGAAAGATTGATGATTTGGAATGTAGGTTAACTCTAATTCTCGTCTCCTTTTAATTTATTTACTAGATTCTAGAATACCAGGTAACTGCTTCAAAAAACAAATCAGATCCTATCACATACTACCAAGCCACCATTTCTTCATTGCTTAAAAAATGTATTTGGTTTCCTGTTGCTCCTAAGAGAGAGATCCAGACCTTTAAGAAAACCTGTGAGGCCGTGAGTGACCTGGCTCTGTCTGCTCTTCAATCCGGCTTAACCAGTTGTTCAGCGACAGAATTCTCATCTTCCATGTGGGAGCCCAGATTTGATTCCTGCCGACGCACCTTATGTGAGCCACTACTCATCTGTCAGTGGAGGCCTACATGTTGCTACAATGCTGGTCGGATTTTAGTGGAGCTTCCAGACTAAGGTGGACTAGGAAGAAAATCCCGTTGATCCACTTCTGAAATCAGCCATCGGAAACCCTATGGATCACAAGGGTCCGATTGGTAACAGATCATGAGGATGGTGTAAGACAAGGCAGTGTTTCATTCCTTTGTGCCTGGATGGGTCACTATGAGTCAAGGGTCGACTAAACAACAACAACTTACTTCACACTTTTTCTCTCTCCTTTACCTGGAGTCTTCATCAACTTCCTGAATTACCCAGATCCCTCCCATCCCAAAGTTTTTGGAAATAGTTCTGGCTATTCCTCAGCTCATTATCCTGACTGTTATTCCATCTCTCTGTTTCACCATCCTCTTCTGACCTCTCTGACAGGATTGTTTCCCCATTTTACATAATTTCTAGCACCCCAAAATTTATTCCATAACAGCTCATTTGTAATTTTGTATTATATATATGTGCGTGTATTTATATATATATATATATAACTAGTGGTGTAGCTTCCAGCATCACAGCAAGGTGCAAGCCCCCACAGTATGATAAACTGACAGACGATATATATATACAACCAGAATGCTCCTTAGAAACAAGGATGGTGAGACTACATCTCACCTACTTTGGGCATGTTATCAGGAGGGATAAGTCCCTGGAGAAGGACATCATGCTTGGTAAAGTACAGGGTCAGTGGAAAACAGGAGACCCTCAACAAGGTGGATTGACACAGTGGCTGCAACAACGGGCTCAAGCATAGCAACGATTGTGAGGATGGCGCAGGACCAGGCAGTGTTTTGTTCTACTGTACATATATATAATCATATATATATATGATTATTGTCTTTATGACTGTCTTTTTCACCTTTCTTTCTCATAGGCAGGGGCCATGTCAGTTTCTGCATTTTGTTGTATCCTTAGCACTTGGAATAGTTTCTGGCACAGCCTAATGAAAACGGTGCCTTAATATTTTGCAGTAATGTTGTTGAGTAAACAAATGAATGAATAAATGAATCAATCAATTCAAGAGCCTTTCTGAGGGTACTTCCAAAAAAAAACCAAAATAAGTGTCTTCTATTTTTTTTTTTTTTTTACTTTTATCTTTCCATATAGCACCAAGAGGCACTTGACCTGGTGCCGGAGTGAGGGAAACAAAAACTCCTTCTGTGTGACATGTTCTGCTCGCTGCGAGGGAGCGTGCCTCTGAAATTCTGGCGTTGCTGTTGGGTGCCTGTCACTGTTAAGCTTGGCTCTTGCAAAAGAGAATGAAATGATCATCACGATGCTCTGTCACTGAGCTCAAGCTGGCTTCTGCAGCCCCTTTGTGGCATGTCTATGTCCTTCCCTTGACGGGTGCTCAGAAGGAGAATCTGTATCATTTTCATTCAGCAGCTAATCTCTGAGGATAGCTGAGCCCTGTCTGTCTCTGTCTGGGAAACTGGCTTCATGTTTATAACCTGTGTGAGAAATAGCTCCCTCTGTTACCTGCCAGGCAGGAGGATGTAACCGGTTACCTACCTCAGTTAGAAAATGCTCTCGTTTTCAAGCAGACATTGCATACCCTTTTCTGGGTATGACTGGGCATTTCTGACCACAAATTCCAGGAGCATGTTAAATACCAAAGCCCGTTGCCGTTGGTCGATTCCGACTCATAGTGACCCTGCGGGACAGAGTCGAACTGCCCCATAAGGCTTCCAAGGAGTGGCTGGTGGATTCTAACTGCTGACATTTTGGTTAGCAGCCAAATGTTTAACTGCTGTACCACCAGGGCCCCAATGCTAAATACACTGGTGGAGAATCCACTGAAGAGTGCTTGTTCATGAGTGAGAGTTTAGGTGTTCTCTGTGGTGGTTGAGAAAGTTTATAGCAAAGAAAGCATTCTTCAGAAATAAATGACTGATTTTCTTCTTGTTCTCCCCTCCACATAAGATGCTTTGCTCAATTTCTTAGCCGCTGACGCTTCTTTCCTTCTATTTAATTTAGACCTGTGTTTCTCAAACTGACCCAAATACACCTGAGTCACTTGGAGGGCTTGTAAAAATTTTTATTCCTGGGTTTCTCCCTAGACTAACTAGTCAGACTTTCTGAAGTATGGCAGAGGAATCCTTATTTTTATCTGTTGGGGAATTTCATGTGCCCTAACATTTGAGACTCACTTGGTGAGAATTACCAGTTTAGGAAAAAAGCCAGGGTAGGACTTCTCCAGTGGACATTTATAAACACACCCCCCTGAAAAGTCTCGCACTATTCAGGCCTTGGGTGAGTTATTTCAATCATTTAATTTTTGCATTGTTGGGGATCAAACTTTTTGAATGCGACATGGAGCTATATTGAAGTTTAGCTTCCAAAAAGCATGAAATGTATATTGGACATGTCAATCACTTGTACATTTCTCTCCTCGTGTGGGCAGCAGAACACACGGGCCATTGATCCTTGCTGTAGCTGATTGAAGGAGTCCCTGGTTTTAGTGAGGCTGCTAACTTGTGGGTTGATGGTTCAAATCCACACAGGGGCTCCTGGTGATCTTTTTCTGAAAAACCAGCTATTGAAAACTCTATGGAGCACAGGTTCTACTCTAACACACCAGAGACATCATGATTTGGAATGGATTCAACAGCACCTGGTTTGATTTTGGTTTGGTAGCTGACTAAACTGGAAGTAGACACCTGACCTGAGCTGGGCCAATCAGATTCTCTATTCTAGAAAATTGAAGTGAGGCTGATAATAGGAATTAGGAGGTTATGTAGATGTAGGGCTGTGACTGGAGTTGGGGTTGTGGCCATCATTTTGGTCCAAATGGAGAAGTAGAGGAAAGTGATCTGCAGAAAGAGAACAGAATAAAGTCAACATGCACGCATAAAGAGAAGTCCCAGGGTCTCAGGGAGAAGGTGAGAGGAGCTATGAGTCCTCGCTTTCCAGTTTCACGTACATGTCTGTTGGCAGTGTGCACTATTTTCTGGTAAAAGAATGAAATTTAGCTTCATATTCTTGTCATCATTTTAACCAAGGTCACTGTTCATGAAAATGCAGAATTTACTGGAGGATGAATGAGATAGGAAGAATGGAAGATCAACAAATTTCATGAAAAGGTTTCACTCAGTGACGTGTGCTGGCACACACATCAGCCTGACAAGCTTTTAAATGTTCTGACTCAGTAGCAATTTTTCTCTGTAGTGTGTTCTGGTTTGATTTCTCCTGCCATATTATCTGGAAATGCTAATTCCCTTAAAAGTGGATTCGAAATCAGGAACCAGAGTAGGTGGATTTAATCTTTGACTTGATTTGCTCATGACGGCATTGTCACCAAAGGGAAAATGACTCACAGGAAACATTCATCACGAACAAGATGAAACAATTTAATGAGCATCCTTGAGTGCCTTTTATGTACCAAGATACTTTCCTTCGTACGGATTTATCTGAAGTAAGTCATATTTTGGATCCTTCTAAATAAGATCAAAACATAATACCCAAACTCAATGTAGTGTGAATCACAAAAGTCCACAAAGAGTAGAACACTTGAACGTAAAATCATTTATCAGAAAAGGAAACTCTGGGTTCCTAGAATTCAAAGGTGAGTCATCTTCCAGTCTCTCTTGATCTCAACAACAGCAAATCTCCTGTATAATTATTGTCTGCAGCATTTTAGGGAAAAAAATGAAAGAAAAAAATTCTATTCAAATCCTAGCATCAAGCATCATGAACATGAAAAAAAAAAAAAAAGCCCTTGAGTTGATTCCACCTCATAGCAATCCTATACGAGTAGAACTGCTCCATAGGATTTCCAAGGCTGTAATCTTTATGGAAGCAGACTGCTGCATCTTTCTCTTGTGGAGCAACTGGTGGGTTGGAACTGCCAAACTGTTGGTTAGTAGCTGAGGGCTTAACCACAGCTCCACCAGGGCTCGTTTGATGAACATTAATGAACCTCAAATAATGTGAGACCCTAGAGGAAATCCTCTGCTCCACCTCAACAAGACACTCATTGTCTTCAGATATTTCAGCAATGCAAATTTGATATTGGTTCTCCTCAAAGAACACTTAAGAGAAGGCCTTGGTTTAGAGATGGTCAGAGGATAAAAAGAACTTTTTATTAGTTACACACACACACACTCATAGAGTCACCAACTTCCACACTGTGCATTTGTTTTCAGAGTGAGGAGATTGATGTCTTAATTAGCCTCACACCTAGTTTGATACTCTTCTTTGAATTAAAATTGCATCAGAAGAGACACTACAATGAGACCCAATTATTGCGTGACTGACATGAGATTTAAATTGCTTGGGAAAGTTTACCAGGTCTATTTCCAAAGTTGGCACGAGGAAAGATGTGGGCTTCCGGTGCTCATCATCGGAACTTCCTGATCCTTCTGTCAAATACACCACAGAATGAGCTAGCCTTTCTCTCTCTGGGGCACGTATGGTCTTCTAATGATGCCTCCTTCTTCATTATCTTAAAAGGCCACCCTACCACATGCCACCTGGTCTGTCCTCCAGGAAACAAGGTCTTGTTTGGCATTTTTTAAAAGTACTTTTCCACACGACTTTATTTGAGTGTTTTGGGAATGACTAGTACTGATTCTTCTGGATAGGATTACCCTATTTACCCAAATAATGCACACTGTCTACATTTGTTTGGCACCCGTGCCCTCCCCCCACAAGAATTTTCATGAAAGCCACTATGCCAATTTGTTTTACATGTTGCTGTAAAAACATTATCGTAGCATGCTTACAAAAATACCTCAAGGGGGGAGGAGGGCATGGTTGGCAAAAAAACATGGAAGGCATGTGTTATTTGCCTAAAAATAGGGTAGAAAGATAACCAAGAATATTATTCTGTGAGAGTCTCTGCTAACAACCTATTTTGCACTCTATTTACTCTGGGGAGTCCTGCAAACTATTTCTCTTGCAGCATCACGGTATGTTGCACAGACTGTGCTTTAAGTAGAACTGATCGGAATAAAGAAAATTTATTTGGTGTATGAATAGGAGTGTGAAAAAGATGGGCATACACAAGTCCTGTGCTTTTATTTCCCTTTATCTTAGGACCCTAGGTTTTCAGGATTGCTGTAAATCCTATTCGCTCTGAGCCAAGTTGATTTGGTTGGTCCAGTTTCCTATAGACCTTACTTATTTCCCAATCCGTTTCCTTTCCTTGGAGCCCTGGTTGCACAGTTGTTAAGAATTTGGCTGCTAACCACAAGGTTGGCAGTTGGAATTCGCCAGCTGCTCCTTGGAAAACCGATGGGGGAGTTCTACTCTGTCCAATAGGGTCGCTATGAGTCGGAATCGATTCAATAGCAATGGGTTTGGTTTGGTTTTTTGGGTTCCCTTCCTTACTTAGTCATTTTCACAATCACCATTCCTGCCTTTTGATGCAACAGGGACAAGAGGAGAATGACTGAAGAGTGAGAATGATGAAGAGATGAAGTAAAACCATTTGGTAGGTACTAGTAAAAAAATTATGCCACTCATATTTATTTTTATAAGCTGTTTCTACTTTCCCTCCTGTCCTTTTCTTTCTTTACTTTCCTTCACTTCCCCGTCTTCTCCCTCCCTTTCTCCTCCTCTCCTTATGAATATTGTTTTGTGGATTCTCAAGTGCTTACATACCCAAGGTATGTTTCTACCAAAAAATTGAATGTTAAAGAGGAACAATTGACAAACCCATTAAATTAGGGTTCTATTTCTTTTGCTTGTGTCAAATGATGTTTTATAAATTTTTGTCTCTTAATTGATACTGCATTTCTAATATAAAATTCTATGACTTTCTCATACTCAAAGCTATAATCAAGTCAATAGATCATAGGAAGTTAACAGATGCAGTGGGGAAAAATTCTCCCTCACAAAGAACCCTAATTCCAGATGGGAACAATCGTTTGAGAGAACGTGGGCATGGGTAAGTTTTGCATTGGTAACTCTCCCAATCTCATAGATTAACACTTAGATTTGGGGAAATCTTCATGAATCACCTAGTACTGTGTCTTTCAATCACTTTTTTTTATTTAAAGCAGTGTAACTTTTTCATTTTTCAGAATAAAAATTAAAATATTAAAATGACAAACTGGAGATGCTTGTGTTGATTGTGGAGGGATGGAGTGTGAAGTTCAGCAGGGCCCACTGTAAAAACCATTGATTTAATTTTATATCAATTGTGGATGAATATCACCTTCGGAAATCTGACTTCATACTTGACATCTTCAGGTGAGCTCCACTTGTTGTTGTTAGGTGCCATCGAGCGAGCCCCAACTCATAGCCACCCCACGTACAATAGAATAAAATGTTGCTATTCCGAACTGGTACCTGAGAATCCACATGTGGCATATTAACTCTTCCTTCTCCAATTCAGCCTCTTCCTCAGATTCTGCTAATCAACTAGATTTGTTTTTATAAGCTAGGCTGGTGGAAGGAAAGGGCACTTTAATGCCTTCTTTTGCTTCAAGTCTTTGTTCATCCTTTCCAATGATGCTGTGGTGCCAGAGCAAAAAGACTCAAGGTAATAGTCTTTCCAGAAATAGTTTTCTGTTGAATCCCTTCAAGTCCCCACTGCCTCTCCATAAGTTAATCCTGCTGTTATTTTGTTATGAGGCTGTTCTCTTCTTTAGTTTCCATCTGCCTTGGTAGATGACAAGGACTTTAGAGAGCTCAAGCTGTTTTCAATTTTGGGGAAGAAGAGAAATTAGCCTGCCATTTGAGCTTCCTAGGGTCTGTAATGAAGCTCTCTGCTGAGAAGTCAGGTTTTAGAAAGTAGCTTGGATCTTCCTTTAGTTGGGAATTTATGAGGACAGACTTCTTAAATGTGCTGTGGTCTCGGGTTAAATCCAGAACTTTGTTTTATTTTGGGTGGATTTTCCCAACTCTACCCAAAAGCATTTGGCAAACTCTATTCGGTATGGTAGGCTGCGTAAGAGGAATTGCATAGCCATGCTCCCCACCATCCTTTATGAGAGAAAAGGCAGATACTTCAATCCTCCTGCCTGCTTTCTTAGAATTCATTTCCTATTAGCATTTTACTTCTCTCCAGTTATTGCCTTTGGGTTGGTGGTTTTTCCATAATTAGATTGTAAAATTCTCAAGGGCAGGGCTATGTCTAGTATTTACTAACGGGCTAAGCAAATTGTAGAGATGAAAAATGATCAGCGATGCTTTAGTTGATGACCTGCTGGTTAGGAGTTAACATAATCCATGCCAGGGTTACGCTGTTGTAGTAAGTTTGGAGAAGTGTGGGACTGATCAGGAAAAAAGATAGGACCATGAGATAGTGGTGTAGCCAGCAAGCTCTTCATTGGGATGACGCATTGAGAGCTTGCATGTAGCGGTGATTCCCCACAGCAGGAGGTCCTCCAGAAACAAGCACCAGGAGGGGAAGAGAACAGGGAAACCCCGGGGGAGAGGAGAGGAAAACGGGGAGGCTTTCATGTGCCCAGGCAATATCCCTCTGCAGCAAAGTGGGGAGCCTCTGAAACAGAGAACTCTGAAGGATGGACAAAGCCGGGGTCCATATAAGAACCTAGGGCTAGCAGATGTTGAACACGTTTCACAGGGCATGCAAAGCAGGTAGGCTCTAAATGGCTAAAAACTTGGTTGTTTGGGCTATTCTTACACAGTTGGCTGTGCAATGATTTGAGTTTGACGTCTGTAGACTTTTTGGGTTAATAGGCCCTTTTTTAGGCCCAGCCTGTTACAAAAAAAATAATCTAGAGCCAAAGCACAGAGGCTATTTTTGTCCCATTTATCTAGCAGCTGTCTGTGTTTCTCCTTCATTTTCTGCAGGCTGTAAGCAACTTGTTTCTCCTCAGATGGAAAGGAAACCTTGGTGGTAGAGTGGTTAAGATCTATGACAGCTAACCAAAAGGTCAGCAGTTCAAATCCACCAGGTGCTCCTTGGAAACCCTATGGGGCAGTTCTACTTAGTCCTGTAGGGTCGCTATGAGTCGGAATTGACTTGACAGCTATGAGTTTGGTTTTGGGTGATATAGATGGAAAGTGGCCCTGGTGGCTCAGTGGTTAAAGCACTCAGCTGCTAATCATAAAGTCATTTGCTCCATAGGAGAAAGATATGGCAGTCTGCTTCTGTTAAGATTTGCAGCCTTGGAAACCATATGGGGTAGTTCTACTCTGTCCTATAGGGTTGCTACTAGTCAGAATCGGCTTGATGGCAGTGGGTTTGGTTTTTTATTGATGGAAAAAGGGAGTAAGTGCAAGTGTGAGAGGTGACATTTGTTGAGAGCCTACTATGTGCCATGCATTGCACCAGGTGTTTTGTATGTTTTATTTCATTACATCCTCCCAACATTCCTGAAATACAAGAATTGTAATCCTCAGAGAGATAGGATTGGAATTCAATCCTGTTATAACTCAAAGACCATGCCCTTGCCTCTAAACTAGGATCCCTCCTGGGATCTAATAAGAAGTGTCCATGAATCCTTTGCTCTTTGGACAGTAAAACTTGACTCTGTGTATTTTCTGCTTAGAAGTTTTTTTTTTTTTTTTCTGGAGTGATATGAGGGACCAGAGAGGGTCCTGATTGAAAGCCTGTATTCTGCAATGTGTTTTAACAGAACATGAGTTGTTCAAGAAGGTTGAGAGGTATTATATCGAAAATGGTTCCGTGGCCAACTTTGTTTGGATCTTGCTCGGTTAAGAAACATTAAACTGACTCCTTGGAACTTTTAATTTATTAAGTCATTCTACAAATATTTACAGAGTACAGGTGTTCTACTACTATTCATAAGGTTTTCACTGGCTAACTTTTTTCAGAAGTAGACCACCAGGTCCTTTAGCTGTGGATTTGAACTGCTGATCTTTTGGTTAGCAGCCAAGCTCTTAAGCCACTGTGCCACCAGGGCTCCAGGTTCTATACTAGATGCTGGAATACAGACACAGCCCCTACCTTCATGGAAATGACAGTCTAGTGGGGGAAACATATCTTTAATAGGAAAATAATAAAATAAGGTATTTACCTAAAATGATAAATTATGAAAAGCTCTAAGAAGGAAACAGGAAATGAAGAGGAAACAGTGGTAGAGACTAGTGAGAGACTTTAGCATTCCAAAGAAAGGGTTAAACTTGAAATATAATTTGAGGATTCAAGCATTTAGATGCTGTTTAAAATCATGGGGCTGGATGATTTTACCTAGAGAGACAATGTAAAGAGAAGAAAAAGCTGTTCTCGGATTGAGTAGCTATTAAATATGCTCATATTCATTACAGATCAACAATTGTTATGGAAAGTAATCTAATACATTTTAGGAAATGCTGGTCTAATCTTTGAAGGGGAAGAGCAGAAGTATGCAATTCAGCCTACCAGCATAGAAAACAGAAGGGGCTTGGAATAAGATCTCCAGCAAAGACTGTTGTTGTTGTTGGGTGCCATCAAGCCCGTTTTGATTCACAGCAACCTTATGTGACAGTGTGCAACTCCCCTACAGGGTTTTCTTGGCTATGATATTTACAGAAGCACATCTCCAGGTCTTTCTCTTGTGGAGCTGCTGGGTAGATTTGAACCACCAACATTTTGGTTAGCAGCTGAGTGCTTAACCATTGTGTCGCTAGCACTCCTTCAGCAGAGACTAGGAAGCACATATTTAACCAGAGTATGTCCAGTGTTGTACCTTCTATGAACTTGAGCAAAATGCTAAGCTGCCAGGAGATATACAGATGTGGTTGAGAGGAGGAATATAACAGCACTGTGTCTGTGACTGTCCCGTTTCTCCAAATGGGGTCAGCATAGTTCTGTAGCTGAATGCATAGCTTACTGAGTCAGCAAAACCACGTTTGAATCCTGGCACTAATACTGCCTAGCTGTGTAATTTTGGGAAAGTTTACCTTTTCTGAACCTCAGTTTTCTTGCTTGTAAAAAAGGTATTAACAGATGTTTGCAGCTGTTTCTTCCCAATTTGAGTTATTCCACATCAGCAAATGAAGGTGCCGAAAGCTTGACTCCATTCATGTCGTTATGGTTGACTCTGTTTTGAGGAGGCAGCTCCTCCCCAGTCATATTTTGAGTGCCTTCCAACCTGAGGGTCTCATCTCCTGGCACTATATCAGATGATATCCTGCTGCTATTCATAAGGTTTTCACTGGCTAGCTTTTTCAGAAGTAGACCCCCAGGTTCTTCTTCCTAGTCTGTCTTTGTCTGGAAGCTCAGCTAAAACCTGTCCACCACGGGTGACCCTGCTGGTATTCGAAATACCAGTGGCATAGTTTCCAGCATCACAGCAACACACAAGCCCCAACAGTACAACAAACTGACAGATGCATGGGAAAACACATGGAACACAGCTACCTGGCCAACCAACTGGAAGAGATTCATATTTGTACCCATTCAAAGAAAGGTGATCTGACAGGATGCAGGAATTATCGAAGAATATCACATACAAATAAATTTTGCTGAGTTTATTAAAAAAATGATTGCAGCAGTGCATTGCCATGGAACTGCCAAAAACTCAAGCCATATTCAGAAGAGGATGTGGAACCACAAATATCATTGCTGATGTCAGATGGATCCTACTGGAAGCAGAGAATACCAGGAAGATGTTTACCTGTTTTTTTGTTGACTCTGCAAAGATATTTGAGTGTGTGGATCATAACAAATTATGAATAACATTGCAAAGAATGGGAATTCCAGAACACTTAATTGTGCTCATGAGGAACCTTTACATAGATCAAAAGGCAGTTGTTCAAACAGAACAAGGGGATCCTGAGTGGTTTAAAGTCAAGAAAGGTGTGCATCAGGGCTGTATCCTTTCAGCATACTTATTCAATCTGTATGCTGAGCAAATAATCCAAGAAGCTGGACTATATGAAGAAGAACGGGGCACCAGGATTGGAAGAAGACTCATTAAAAACCTGCATTATGCAGATGGCACAACCTCTGTTGCTGAAAGTGAAGAGGACTTGAAGCACTTACTAGTGAAGATCAAAGACTACAGCCTTCAGTATGGATTGCACCTCAACATAAAGAAAACAATCCTCACAACTGGACTAATAAACAACATCACGATAAACAGAGAAAAAATTGAAATTGTCAAGGATTTCATTTTATTTGGATCCACAATCAAAGCCCATGGAGGCAGCAATCAAGAAATCAAATGATACAATGTACTGGGCAAATCTGCTGCAAAAGACCTCTTTAAAGTGTGAAAAGGCAAAGATGTCTCTTTAAGGACTAAGTTGCACCTGACCCAAGCCATAGTGTTTTCAATTGCTTCATATGCATGCGAAAGCTGGACAATGAATAAGGAACACCAAAGAAGAATTGATACCTTTGAATTATAGTGTTGGTAAAGAATATTGAATATACTGTGGACTGCCAGAAGAACGAACAAATTTGTCTTGGAGGAAGCACAACTAGAATGATCCTTAGAAGCAAGGATGATGAGAAAGACTTCATCTAACATACTTTGGTCATTGCCTTAGGCTGGTTTCTCTAGAGAAGCAAAACCTGGGTTCTCTAGAGAAGCAAAACCAATAAAGCATATAAATATATGTAGAGAGAGATTTATATCAAGGAATCAGCTCACTCAATTGTAGAGGCTGGAATGTCCCAAGTCTGTGGATTAGGATAGAGGCTTCTCCCAATTCACATAGCCACAGGGGCTGGCGAACCCAAGATCGGCAGGTCAGAAAGCAGGGCTCTTGCTCACAGGCTGTGAATATCAACAAATCCCAAGGTTTGCAGGCAAGACCACAAGGATTCTCCTGATTCACAAAGCTGCAGGGGCTGATGAACCCAAGATCGGCAGGTTGGAGAGCAGGGCTCCACTCAGGCTGTGAAGATTAAGGAGCCACAAGATCGGCAGATAAGCTAATAGCTCAAGTCCCAAGAACTGGAGGTCAGATAACAGGAGGCAGCCGTAGGATCCAGAGCAAACACAAAGCCAAATCATCTGCTTATATTCAGATGCAGGCCACACCCCTAAGGAAACTCCCTTTCAACTGATTGGCTACTCACAGCAGATCCCATCATGGGAGAGCTCGCATATAAACGCTGAGAATCATGGCCTAGTCAAGTTGACACACAATCTTAACCATCACAATCATGTTATCAGAAGGGACCAGTTCCTGGGGAAGGACATCGTGCTTGGTAAAGTAGAGGGTCTATGAAACAGAGGAATACCCTTAGTGAGATGGATTGACAACAGTGGCAGCAATAAGGGGCTGAAGCACAACAACGATTGTAAGGATGGCACAAGACTGGTGCAGTGTTTCATTCTGTTTTACACAGGGTCACTATGAGTCGGGACCAACTTGACAGCGCCTAACAACAACAACAAAAGTAAAAGAATTTATGCCACAAAAAGCTATAAAAGAAAATTCATTTGTCAAGTTGACTCCAACTCATGGTGACCACATGGATGTCAGAGTGGAACTGTGCTCCATAGGGCTTTCAGTGACTGTTTTGGGGGGAGTAGATTGCTAGGCTTTTCTTCCAAGGATCCTCTGGGTGGACTTGAACTTCCAAATTTTAGTTAGCAGCCAAGCTTGTTAATGGTTGCACCGCCCAGGGACTCCCAAAGAGCTATAAGCCAAAACCAAACCTGTTGCCGTCGAGTCAATTTTGACTCATAGCAACCCTATAGGACAGAGTAGAACTGCCTTATAGAGTTTCCAAGGAACATCTGGTTAAGAGCAGCCATAGCTCTTAACCATTATGCCACCAGGGTTTCCCAAAGAGCTACAAAAAAATAGGGATAACTAAATTAGATAATATCTCTAAAGGGTTTAGCACAGGGCCAAGCAGTGTGTTAGCCATCAATGAATAGTAGCTGATGGTAGGAGTAGCAGTAGCAGTCAAAGCAATAGTAGAAGAGTATCTTATATGCCCTGGTGAAAGAGACCATATCCAATTATTTCTTACAAAGTGCAGAGCAGAGAAAATAAAAAAAAAAAAACTTGTCGCCATTGAGTTGATTCGAACTCATAGCGACCCTATAGGTTACAGTAGAACTGCCCCATAGGCTTTCCAAAGAGCAGCTGGTGGATTCAAACTGGTGACTTTTTGGTTAGCAGTTGAACTCCTAACCACTGCGCCACCAGAACTCCACTGAGCAGAGTGGGTGCTTAATATAAACTTCCTATTTAATGGAAGATTATGTGTCAAGTGCCTGACCTTTTAGATAAGACTCTTTAAGCGACATAGCTTTCCTGATACAGACAAGAGCAGTGAGCAGCTGTGAGCATGGCCATGGTCTTGGGTAAGAGAGGTCAACCCATTACCCAGGGTATTGCACAGTTTCCCAATGATTCATGGCTCAGCCAAGACCTGAAAGGAAGGTGATCAATGACAGAAGCTAAGAATAGAATAATGCTGTGAAAATCTAGAAAGACTGATCCAGAGGAGGTAAGAATTGGTGTTGAACAAAAGGGCCTGTTTCAGATTTTAGAATGATTTTCATCTTTTGCAAAATGCCCCATGATTCTGTTCTGTGGTTTGTAATTCACAGTGCAGTGAGGAGTCTATAGTGGCTTCAAAGAGACTGGCTGAGTTATTTTTAACTTGATGAGCAAAAGGCATTTCAAGATAACTGTCATGAAGTTTTGTCATATTTGTGTAGTTAGGACCCTGGTATTAGTCAAGCTAAGCTAGGTTTAGACTTTGGTAAAAACCGGTTGATTGCAACTCATGGGGACCCCATGTGTGTCAGAGTAGAACTGTGCCCCATAGAGTTTTCAATGGCTGATATTTTGGCAGTAGATTGCCAGGCCTTTCTTCCAGGGTGCCTCTGGGTGGACTCAAACTCCAACCTTTCATTTAGTAGCTGAGCACTTTCACCATTTGCACCACCCAGGAATTCCTTGGCTTTGGTAACAACCCCAAATCTCAGCAGTTTAACACAAAAATGGCTTTTTCGATCATGCACACTCTGCTGTAGATCAGAGGCTCCCCAAGCTGCTCTTCCATGCGGTGTCTTAGGGGTATTGTGTCTTCACCAACTCAACCCATGGCCTCTACACTCGTTGTGGAAAGGGATGAGAAACTAGAGAAGTGCAGGAGGCTTTACTGCCTCAGTCTGAAAGGGACATGGGTCCTCTCCACCCCCATTGCACTGATCAGAATTGGTCACATTGCCCGGCCTAATGGTCCGGCCCACAATGCGTCTGTCAGTTTGGCATACTGTGGTGGCTTTTGTGTTGCTGTGGCACTGGAAGCTTTGCCACCAGTATTTCAAATACCAGTTGGGCCACCCTTGGTGGACAGATTTCAGTGGAGCTTCCAGACTAAGACAGACCAGGAAGAAGGACCCGGCTGTCTACTTCTGAAAAAATTGGCTAGCAAAAACCTTATGAATAGCAGCAGAGCACTGTCTGATACAGTGCTGGAAAATGAGCCCCTCAGGTTGGAAGGCACTCAATATATGACTGGGGAAGAACTGCCTCCTCAAAGTAGAGTCCATCTTAATGGGGTCAAGCTTTCAGGACCTTCATTTGCAGATGTGGCATGACTCAAAATGAGAAGAAACAGCTGCAAACACTCATTAATATTGGAACATGGAATGTACGAAGTATGTATCTAGGAAAATTGGAAGTTATCAAAAATGAAATGGAATGCATAAAGATTGATATCCTAGGCATTAGTGAGTGGACATGGACTAGTATTGCCATTTCGAACCTGACAATCATATAGTCTACTATGCAAGAAATGACACCTTGAAGAGGGATGGCGTCACATTAATTGTCAAAAAGAACATTTCAAGATCTAACCTGAAGTGCAGGCTGTCAGTGATAGGATAATATCCATAAGCCTGCAAGGAAGACCAGTTAATACAACTGTTATTCAAATTTATGTACCAACTACTAAGGCCAAAGATGAAGAAATTGAAGATTTTTACCAACTTCTGCAGTCTGAAATTGATCAAACATGTTATCAAGATGGATTGATAATTACTGGTGATTGGAAAGTGAAAGTTGGAAACAAAGGAGAAGGATCAGTAGTTGGAAAATATGGCCTTGGTGAATAGAAATGATGCCTGAGATTGCATGGCCAAATTTTGCAAGACTAATGACTTCTTCATTGCAAATACATTTTTTTCAACAACAAAAATGGTGACTGTACATGTGGACCTCGCCAGAAGGAATACAAAAGAATCAAATTGATGACATCTGTAGAAAGGTACTATGAAGAAGCTAAATGAACAGATCATCAATTGCTCATAGGCTAATTCAAGCTGAAGCTGTAGAAGATCAGAGCAAGTCCACTGGAACCAAAATATGACCGTGAGTATATCCCATCTGAATTGAGATCATTTCAGGAATAGATTTGATGCATTGAACACTAATGACCAAGACCAGATAAGTTTGGGAATGATATCAAGGACATCATACATGAACAAAGCAAGAAGTCATTGAAAAGTCAAGAAAGAAAGAAAATACCAAAATGAATGTCGGAAGAGAATCTGAAACTTGCTCTTAAATGTAGAATAGCTAAAGTGAAAGAAAGAAATGATGAAGATAAAGAGTTGAACATAAGATTTCAAAGGGCGAGTCGAGAAAACAAAGTAAAGTGTGATAATGAAATGTGCAAAGACCTGAAGTTAGAAAACCGAAAGGGTAGAACATGCTTGGCATTTTTCAAGCTGAAAGAACTGAAGAAAAAATTCAAGCCTCGAGTTACAGTGTTGCAGGATTCTACAGGGAAAATATTAAATGATGCAGGAAGCGTAAAAAAAAAAGAACGAAGGAATATACAGTCACTGTATAAAAAAAGAATTGGTCAATGTTCAACCATTTCAGGAGGTAACATATGATCAAGAACCAATGGTACTGAAGGAAGAAGCCCAAGCCTCACCGAAGGCACTGGTGAAAAACAAGTCCCCAGGAACTGATGGAATACTGATTGAGATGTTTCAATGAACAGATGTGGCACTGGAGATGCTCATTCATCTATGTCAAGAAATTCGGAAGACAGCTTCCTGGCCAACGGACTGGGAGAGATTCATATTTGTGCCTATTCCCAAGAAAGGTGATCCAACAAAATAAAAAAATTATCAAACATTGAACATATCAAAATATCACATGCAAGTAAAATTATGCTGAAAATCATTCAAAAGTGGTTGCAGCAGTACATTGAGAGGGAACTGCCAGAAATTTAAGCTGGGTTTAGAAGAGGACATGGAAGGAGGGATATCATTGCTGATGTCAGATGGATCTTGGCTGAAAGCAGAGAATACCAGAAAAATGTTAAACTATGTTTTAGTGACTATGCAAAGACACTCCACTGTGCGGATTGTAACAAATGATGGACAACATTACAAAGAGTGGGAATCCCAGAACACTTAATTGTGCTTGCACAGAACCTGTACATAGACCAAGAGGCAGTCGTTCGAACAGAACAAGGGGATACTGCGTGGTTTAAAGTCAGGAACAGTGTGCTTCAGGGTTGTATTCATTCACCACACTTATTCCATCTGTATGTTGAGCAAATAAACTGAAAGTCTGGACTGTATGAAGAAGAACGTGGCATCAGGATTGGAGGAAAATGTGTCAATAGTCTATGATATTCAGATGACACATATTATTTGCTGAAAGTGAAGAGGATTTGAAACACTTACTGATGAAGATTAAAGAGTACAGCCCTCAGTATGGATTGCGCTTCTACATAAAGAAAACAAAAATCCTTATAAGTGGACCAATATACAACATCATGATAAATGGAGAAATGACTGAAGTTGTCAAGGACTTCATTTCAGTTGGATCCACAATCCATGCCCATGAAGCAGCAGTCAAGAAATCGAACGACACATTGCAATATGGCCTCTTTAACGTGTTAAAAAGCTAAGATGTCACTTTAAGGAGTAAGGTGCACCTGACCCAAGCCATAACACTTTCAACTGCCTCATGCCTGTGATAGCTGGACAATGAATAAGGAGGACTGAAGGAGAATTGATGCCTTTGAATTATGGTGTTGGCCAAGAATATTGACTATACCACGGACTGCCAAAAGAACTGCCAAAAGAATGAATAAATTTGTCTTGGAAGAAGTACAGCCGAAATTCTGCTTAGAAGCAAGGATGGCAAGAATTTCTCTCATGTACTTTGTACATGTTATCAGGAGGGACCAGTCCCTGGATGAGGACATTATGCTCAATAAGGTAGAGGGTCATAGTGTCGCTGTGAGTTGGAATTGACTCGACGGCACCTAACCAATAGTCTGCCCATTAGAAAGTGTACTTTTCCATGGGGCCCAGAAGGAGAGAGTGCCGACAACATGAGGAAGCCCTAGTCATGTTACAGACCCTGTGGTGATTTCAGACACCCAGTGTGTCCAGTTCGTAAGTCATATCAGTTTGCTGATTTGTTTCACAGTATTGGAAAGCTGTCCTATGTTGTGTCCTGGAGATGGTGACGTTTTGGTTGCTCAGCCTCCTGCAGTCTTCCCATGTTTTGGAGTTTTCCCCTCCATGAGCCTCGGTGGCACGTGGGACTGGTGCAAGCCATGGCAGCTCATGATAAGCAGTGGCCAGAGCAGTGCTCTCACCATACCAGTGTCGTGATTTTGACTGAGGTTCTGGTCTCTCCTTGTTCCTGCCTGTTTTCTAATCCTCTTGGCAATTCTATGAGCTACCCAATACTTGTTTAAAATTAAATAATTTAGAGCTGGTTTCTGTTGTTTGTAGCCAAGAACCTGCCCAGGATAGCCATGTTTTAGGTATTATGCAGATAAAGACCATCCAGCTAAAGGGACTGTCCCATTCCCTATATTGTCATAGAAGCAAATGTTATACAAATGGTTAGTGCACTTGGATGCTAACTGAAAGGTTAGAGGTTTGAGTCCACCCAGAGGTGCCATGGAAGAATGGCGTAATGATCTACTTCTGATGAATTATCCATTGAAAACCCTAGGGAGCACAGTTCTACTCTGACACACATGGGGTCACCATCAGTCGGAATTCGCTTAACAACAGCTGATATATTGTCATAGAATTCTATTTTCTCTCATTATGACATTTATTAGGAGGGACCAGTCCCTGGAGAAGGACATCATGCTTGGTAAAGCAGAGGGTCAGCGAAAAAAAGGAGACCCTCAATGAGATGGATTGGCACAGTGGTTGCAACAATGGGCTCAAGCATAGAAATGATTGTGAGGATGGCACAGGGCCAGGCAGAGTTTTGTTCTGCGGTACATAAGGTCACTGTGAGTTGGAGCTGACTCAATGGCACCTAACAACTACAACAATCGTGTTTTATGTACACAGTGACTCTCCTGTGCCACACAGTAGGTGAGTTGCTTGACGGCAGAATTCATCGTTCATTAATACACACCTCATGATACCTACCATAGTACTGTGACTCTGGTAAGGTTCAATATATTTTTGTTGAGTGAATGAATTTTCTTTACTTCGAAAATGAGTAAGACATAGCCCTTGCCTTCCAAGAGTTAACAGACTGTTAGAAAAGACAGATGTAGAAATTAATTATGGTTCAAAATAGAAAGAAAGGAGAGTCCTGTTTCGTGGGAGTACGGTAGAAGATGTGACTAATTTTTACCAAGAGAGGAAGGCTAGGGAAGAAAAAGTTTAATAAAGTGCATGATAGTTGAATTGAGTGATATTTTTTTGGGCAGAAAAAGGTGGAATGAAGTTGCAGCTTAAATATTAATAAGGAGGCATGGAAATTCTTGGCAAGTTTAAGTAACTTCAGGATGCCCAGGTGGCCATAGAATAGGGTCCGTAGAGACACAGCGTGGGGTCTGTAGAGACACAGCACAGGGTCTGTAGAGACACAGAATGGGATCTGTAGACATATAACTTAGGGTCTGTAGACATAGCACAGGGCCTGTAAAGAAACAGCATAGGGTCTGCAGAGACATAGCATAATGTCTGTAGAGACACAGCATAGGGTCTGTCAAGACACAGCACAGGGTCTGTAGAGATACAGTATGGGGTCTGCAGACACATAGCTTAGGATCTGTAGACACATGACATAGGGTCTGTAGACACATAACAGAGGGTTCATGAAGACACAGCATAGGATCTGTAGAGACACAGCACAGGGTCTGTGGAGCACTGCAGTAGAGTATGTAGCAGAGACATAATCAAGGATGAGACTGTGGGATTCCTTGAAAACTGAGTTGAGGCTTTATTCCATAGCAATTTAGAACTTTGAAGAAATTCAACAGGGAAAGATCATGTAGTGACATGACCCAGAACTTCATCCTGACCAGTCTGAGCCTCTGGTCACCATGCCCTCTCTTGACATGTCTGCTGCATTTGTCTTTAGTATCGAATCGAGTATGAGGATACCCAGAGGTCCTCAAGGTGGATCACTTGGGTATGAAATATGTTCCTCTCCATTCCCTTCAAGTTAACAACCTTTCCTTTTCCTGATGAACAGAGTGGATTCCCCTGCTAGGGGTATGATATCTCTTCTGTTTATCTCTTGGCCTGAGGATTCTGAAGTTCCCAGATTGCAGCCATACGTTTTGCTGAGCAAGACTCTCACTGTGCGTGCCTCTCGGCAGAAGAGTTCTATCTTCGGTACCCAAGATCTCTAAACCCACAAAGCCCAGAGTTGTAGGGATGGGAAGCTCAAATTCCATGTGAATTCATGGGAGTAATGGAAGGAGGAACTCGTTTATTCTACTTGTTACTGACACAGCAGCAACAAGCATCATTGATTAGAATATACCCTGTGACCTGGAGAATGGTGTCCTGGTGTCCCAAAGGTGGTCTCCCAGCTGCCATCTCTGCTGTGTCATCTACAGCCATTCCATCACTCTGTCAAGCAAGCAGTTTCTGGGTGGTGCAGTATGTGGTGTGACCAATGGTCTATCTGTGCTCCATTTATAAATGGGACGGGATTCTCCTTGCCAACTGGCTGGTGGGTGACCCAGCTCCAGAATCCCATCTTGATATCTGTTTTTCAGACTACTCCTGGGACCAGTTCTTGCAGGTTGGGCTCCCTGAGAATAAGACTCTGAGATGGAGATCAGCATATAGGAAGTTTATGAGGAAGCGCTCTCAGGATCAGTACCTTTGGAGGGGAACTGAAAGGAAGAGAAGAGAAGGGGAAGGGAAAGGAAAAAAGCAGTATTTGGAAGACATAGTTAGGCTGTGATACAGTCTCAACAAAGGCCTCATTACCCCCATTCAGGGAACTCTGAAAATAGGATAGTCCTTTATAAAAATCCTTTGCCATGGAGTTGATTCTGACAAATAGTGCACTATAGGACAAATAGCGACCCTATAGGACAGGGTAGAACTGCCCCATAGGGTTTCTAGAGAGTGGCTGGTGGATCTGAACTACTGACATTTGGTTAGCAGCTGAGCTCTTAACCACTGCACCACAAGGGCTCTGATCCCATATGGATCTCAAAAGAGCACAATGCTCAAGGCAGATATTCCTTACTAAAAAATTATTGTTTGGTTTTAAGAAGACTTCAGGGGATACTTTTGGTTTAAGGCTTAAAGATGATCTCAGGGCAATAGTTTCAAGAGTTCATGCAGCCTTTCATAGTTATCCCCATTTGGGAGAGGACGGGGCCAGAGTTTTAATATCCTTGAGTTTCTTACTCATTAGATATGAAAACTACCCCAGAAAAAAGGTGTTGCTTTGGGCAAGATAGCTGTCTTTAAGTGAGACAATCTCCAAAGGAAGAAATCTGAAAGCCAAGAGCTGTCAGTTAGCAAGCTTCCCAGAAGCTGAGGAAATGGATTTCTCAGTTCTGAAGGGAGCACCTGCTGCGCGCAGCACATCTACAACATGCCTATGAGTATACGGCGGAAGACGGAAAAGATAGCATGTCACATAGGGTTACTTTTTTTTTATTGTACTTTAGATGAAGGCTTACAGAACAAACTAGTTTCTCATTAAGCAGTTAGTACACATGTTGTTTTATGACATTGGTTAACAACCCCACGGCATGTCAACACTCTCCCTTCCCAACCCTGGGTTCCCTATTACCAGCTGTCCTGTTCCCTCCTACCTTCCAGTCCCTGCCCAGGGCTGCTGTGCCTCTTTAGTCTTGTTTTGTTCCATGGGACTGTTCAATCTTTGGCCAAGGGGTCAACCTCAGGAGTGGCCTCATTACTGAGCTGAAAGGGTGCCTGGGGGCCATACTCTCAGGGTTTCTCTAGTCTCCGTCAGGTCAGCAAGTCTGGTCTTTCTTTTTGAGTTAGAATTTTGTTCTACATTTTCCTCCAGCTCTGTCTAGGACCTTCTATTGTGATCCCTGTCAGAGCCATTAGTGGTGGTAGCCAGACACCATCTAGTTGTACTGGACTCAGTCTGGTGGAGGCTGTGGTAGATGTGGTCCATTAGTCCTTTGGACTAATCTTTCCTTTGTGTCTTTAGTTTTCTTCATTCTTCCCTGCTCCTGAAGGGGTGAGACCAGTGGAGTATCACAGGGTTACTTCTGACCACACAGAATAAGAACCAGACAACACTGACCTAACCAATATGTGTGAATTTTGTCATATTAGAAGCAATCCAGAGGTAGGCAGTCCAAGCTGGTATCAAGTTTCAAGCTGTCAGGGTCTCAAGCTCCTTTTATCTTTCTGCTCCTCTCTACTTGCAGGAAGGTTTCATCCTCACGGCCATGAAATAGCCGCTCTACCTGCAGGCGTTGCATTCATATTCAAGACAGGAAAAAGAAAAACAAAGCATAAAAGGCCTGTACAAGCTGAATCCGTCCTTTTCCAGAATGATGGAAACAATTGTTGTTGTTGTTAGGTGCCAGAGCGTCAGTTCCGAAGCGCAGCGACCCCACGTACGACAGGAGGGAACTCTGCCTGATCCTGCGCCTTCCTCACAATCCTTGCTGTGACTGGAGCTATGGTTGCAGCCGCCGCGTCAGTCCATCTCACTGAGGGTCTTCCTCTTTTTGCTGACCCTCCACTTCACCAAGCATGATGTCCTTCTCCAGGGATTGATCCCTCCTGATAACATGTCCATAGCATGCGAGATGCAGTTATCACCATTCTTGCTTCTAAGGAGCATTCTGGCTGTACTTCTTCCAAGACAGATTTGTTCGTTCTTTTGGCAGTCCATTGTACATTCAATATTCTTCGCCAACACCTAATTCAAAGGTGTCACTTCTTCTTCAGCCTTCCTTATTCATTGTCCAGCTTTCACATGCATATGAGGCAATTGAAAACATCAGGGCTTGGGTCAGGCATACCTTAGTCCTTAAAGTGATGTTTTTGCTTTTTGACACTTTAAAGAGGTCTTTTGCAGCCGATTTGCCCAATGCAATGCATCTTTTGATTTCTTAACTGCTGCTTCCATGGGCTTTGATGGTGAATCCCAGGAAAACGAAATCCTTGACAACTTCAATTTTTTCTCCATTTATCATGATGTTGCTTATTGGTCTAGTTGTGAGGATTTTTGTTTTCTTTATGTTAAGGTGTAATCCATACTGAAGGCTGTGGTCTTAGATTTTCATCAGTAAATTCTTCAAGTTCTCTTCACTTTCAGCAAGGAAGGTTGTGTCATCTGCATAACGCAGGTTGTTAATCAGTCTTCCTCCAATCCTGATGCCCTGTTCTTCTTCATATAGTCCAGCTTCTCGGATTATTTTCTCAGCATACAGATTGAATAGGTATGGTGAAAGAATACAACTATGACACACACCTCTCCTGACTTTAAGTCACATAGTATCCCCTTGTTCTTTTGGAATGAGTGCCTCTTGATCTTTGTGCAGGTTCCTCATGAGCACAATTAAGTCTTCTGAAATTCTTATTCTTCCCAATGTTATCCATAATTTGTTATGATCCACAGAATTGAATGCCTTACATAGGCATTCAATAAAACACAGGTAAACATCTTTCTGGTATTGTCTGCTTTCAACCAGGATCTATCTGACATCAGCAATGATATCCCTGGTTCCACGTCCTCTTCTGAATCCAGCTTGAATTTCTGGCAGTTGCCTGTCGAGGTACTGCTGCAACTGCTTTTGAATGATCTTCAGTAAAATTTTGCTTGCTTGTGATATTAATGATAGTGTTCAATAATTTCCACATTTGGTTGGATCACCTTTCTTGGAAATAGGCATAAATATGGATCTCTTCCAGTCAGTTGGCCAGGTAGCTGTCTTCCAAATTTCTTGGCATAGACCAGTGAGCATTTGCAGTGCTGCATCCATTTATTAAAACATCTCAGTTGGTATTCTTGTCAATTCCTGGAGCCTTGTTTTTCGCCAGTGTCTTCAGTGCAACTTGGACTTCTTCCTTCAGCACCATTGGTTCCTGATCATATGCTACCTCTTGAAATGGTTGAACATCAAGCAATTCTTTTTGCTATAGTGACTCTGTGTGTATTCCTTCCATCTTCTTTGGTGCTTCCTGCGTTATTTAGTATTTTCCCTGTAGAATCCTTCACTACTGCAACTCGAGGCTTGAAATTTTTCTTCAGTTCTTTCAGCTTGAGAAACACCGAGCATGTTCTTCCCTTTTGGTTTTCTATCTCCAGGTCTTTGCACATGTCATTATACTACTTCATTTTGTCTTCTTGAGCCGCTCTTTGTAATCTTCTGTTGAGCTCTTTTACTTTATCATTTCTTCCATTTGTTTTAGCTACTTGATGTTCAAGACCAAGTTTCTTCTGACATCCATTTTGGTCTTTTCTTTCTTCTCTGTCTTTTTAATGACCTGTTGCTTTCTTCACGTATGATGTCCTTGATGTCATTCCACAACTCGTCTAGTGTTTGGTCATTAGTGTTCAACACATCAAATGTGTTCTTGAGATGGTCTCTAAATTCAGGTGGGATACACTCAAGGTTGTACTTTGGCTCTCGTGGACTTGTTCTAATTTTCTTCAGTTTCAACTTGAGCTTGCTTATGAGTAATTGATGGTGTGATCCACAGCCGGCCCCTGGACACATTCTGACTGATGATATTCAGCTTTCCATTGTCATTAAGGTCAACTCTACTTCGAGGAAGCAGCCCTTCCTCAGTTGTCTTTTGAATGCCTTCCAACCTGAGGGCTCATCTTCCGGCACTATATCAGACAATGTTCCGCTGCTATTCAAAAGGTTTTCAGTGGCTAATTCTTTTCAGAAGTACACCGCCAGGTTCTTCTTCCTAGTCTGTCTTAGTCTGGAAGCTCAGCTGAAACCTGTTCGCCATGGGTCCCCTTGCTGGTATTTGAATACTGTTGGCATAGCTTCCAGCATCACAGCAACATGCAATCCTCCACAGTACAACAAACTGACAGGTGCGTGGGGGAGGAAAACAATGGCTTTCCAGAAATACCCCGCTAGCAGACGTCTGCCTAGATGTCATTGGCTAAAAGTGGGTCATACGGCCACTCCTAACCCCAGTGGGTGTGCAGTGGTGGTTTAGCGGTAGAATTCTCACTTTCCATGTGGGGGACCTGGGTTCCATTCCTGGCCAATGCACCTCAAGTGCAGCTACTGCTCATCTGTCAGTGGAGGCTGGTGAGTTATTATGATGCTGAATAGGTTTCAGCAGAGCTTCCAGACTAGAATGGACTAGGAAGAAAGGTCTTCTGCTCTGCTTCTGAAAACCAGCCAGTGAAAATCCTGTGGATCACAGTTAGCTTATCATGTCCATCACCATGAGTTGGGGGCTGACTCCACTGCATCTAACAGTAACAACCCTAAAGGAATTGGGAGAGTTGACAGTTTCTAAAGGAGCTCACGCTGTCACACAGAGAACGAAGTTCTATTTGTGAGGAAGAAGGGAAAATGGCTACCATGTTGGATAGGTGACCAGCCGTGTCTGCCACAGGTTGGTAGAGGCAAGACCATGTAGGGCCTTGTCATCCACAGGTGGGAGTTTGGATTTTATTCTAATCACAATGGATGGCAATTGAAGGGTTTAAGGAAGAGAGTGTTATGATTTAATTTGTTCAGATACTTACTTGGATGCAGATTAGGCAATGGAGAGGAAGAAAGGAGGAAGGGAGGCCAGCTAGGAGCTGTTGTAGCAGGCCAAGAGAGATGGGATGGCTCAAAGGAAAGGGTAACAGAGCACATGGGGTTTATGAAGGCTCTCTGGACTTTAACAGGTAACTGCTACCTTGGCTAGGCAAGGCTATTCTGCTTAAGAATCCTTCTACCATGGTGGAGTAGAGGGTCTGGATGTTTAAACACACCATCAGTTTCATCAACCCTTTTAGGCAATTAGTGGCCTTGTAGCAGGAAGCTTAATTGAATGATCATCTCATTCTTAACCTTATGCAGGTAAGGAATTATTATCATCATTTTACATACAAAACAGGTGAAGCTGCAAGCAACAATGTTGCCTCCTTAACTTATAAGACAATTAAATGGGTTTGTTTCTGGATCTGACATACCATGGTTTCACATCTGTGAGACTTTGCTGGTATCGTGTTTCCTGGCTCTACCGTCATAGTCTCTACCTTTATTTTTAGCTTCATTTCTTCTCTCCTTAGTTTATTACAGGGAGTTCCTGGGTGGCACAAATAGTTAAGCACTCTCGACTACTAACTGAAAGGTTGGTGGTTCAAACCCACCCAGAGGCTCCTCGAAAGACAGGCCCTGTGATCTGCTTCCAACAGGTCACATCCTCAAAAACCTTATAGAGCGGTTCTACTCTGCACACTTGGGGTCACCATGAGTCAGAATCAACTTCACAGCAACTAACAACAACATTAACAGTTTACCACAGTTTCAAGATTTTCAGATCCTCCTTTACAACTTTTTATGGGTTAAACTCAGAATTAAAATATTATTAAATAACAAAGAGGACAGAATTACCTGGTGGCTTTATGTAGAGAAAATACTCATTTCTCCGTTTTTTTCCTTAACAAAAACAGACTTAACCATCTGGCACCACCCAGTGACTTCTCTGGGAATTGCTTAGGAAAAGAGATGGCGTGGTGTAGTTTCGCTTCCTGGTTGTCTGAAACTCTGGTAAACCAGATGATAACTTGATTGCTGCCATTTTGAAGAGATGCTATTCCAAGTGGTTAAGAAGAGGAAGCGGTCTTTATACAGTGAGGAAAAGGACCATTGTTGTAGGTCTTTACTTTGATTTGGGCTATTTTCCCCACATATCAGACAGGGATACTGAGTCCCAGGTAGTTTCCATGACTTACCCAAGGTCCTACAGCTAGTAGGCAGGAAAACTGGGACTTGGTTACTTCATTCTCCTCTTTGTCCAGTGTTCTGACACCCATGGAGCCAGCAGGAAACATGCACTTCCAAGCATAAGTCCGTCTTTGTGACGGGTGATGGGTGAAGCCCAGATTACTATTTAGAGTTTCTTTGACTCTGATTGTTGTTTTGTTTTACTGGCCTTCTCCAGCCATTAGTGACTTCTACATGATAGGAACTCATCAAATGTTTATTTGAATGCATGGGTGAAGAGTGCCTTTTTTTATATAGACAGATAGTCCCCAATTTACGATGGAGTTCTGTTCCAACAACTCTGTCATAAGTCGGTTCTAACGTAAGCAGAATGCCTCGTTTTTTTAAGTTTTCATTATTCTTGCCTTTTATTATCAGTATCTTTATAAATCATAGCACTGAACATCTGAGAATGAACATCTGAAAATGATAGCCTCATTGAATTACGTGCTACAACATTGTACATAGTACATATTACTAATAATATGATATACCAAAAAAAAAAAAAACCTGTCATAAGTGCAGTTCATCGTAACTTGAATGCATCATAAGTCAGGAACTATCTCTATATTTGTAGTGGCTGGGGTAAAAACAAACCATGTCCCAAGCCATTCTATCTCCATGGTGTAACCTCAGATCTGAGAGCCACACAGATGATCTTATATCCAGAATATTACTACACTCCTTTCCCATTGGTCTTGTTCCATGGGCTGTGCTTTGACATACTGTGAACAACTATAGAAATTATAATGATCATAGTGTTTGATTTAAGCAGTCAGTCATAGGCTTTCTACCTCAGCTTAGTCCATCAGATTGCCAAATTATTGGATGAGAGCTAATTGATGTTGCAGAAAATACATCTAAATAGTCCTATAAGTATGAGAACTGTCACCAAAACTTAACTTTTTGAGAAAAACTTTCCAACAATTGGCAGGAAATACAGCTGTGAAAATTTAATATTCTCTCTGAATCCTGGGCTAACTCAAATAGTGATCACCAATTAGTCTTATATTTATTGCATAATTATTACTCCTAACTTCAGAGCCTTTATCCTCATTAAAGAAAGTTCTGTTGAATTTGCTACTTAAAAGTCTTGCTTCTATGCCTATGATTTTTTAGATTGTTCCACGTTTATTATATCAGAAACCAGAGTTATTTCTTATCATAGCAGGGTGGGGACTGGAAAGGTGGGGCAAGCCTTAAAACAATACCCATTAAAGAATGAACATAATATAAAGAGAAAGGAAGGTGGGGAGAAAGGAAGGGAGGGAGGGAGGAAGAAAGGAAGGATAGTAGCAGTAGTTGAATTTTGGAAATAAAAAGTTCTACATTTGAATCCTGGGACTGCCACTTATGGATTTGTGGCCTTGGGACCTTCCCTGACCTTCAGTTACATCAACAACAAATTAGGGATGTTAATACCTAATTTGCAGAGGCATTGGAAGATCAGAGACACGTACATAAATTACTGAGCATTATTGTTTTAGCTGCTGTTAAGTTTGCCCCTTGGGTGACCCTGCTGGTATCTGAACACTGGTGGCATAGCTTCTAGCATCACAGCAACACACAAGCCCCCACAGTATGGCTAACTGACAGACATGTGAGGGGGCATTTGACTGTGTGGATCATAACAAATTATGGATAACATTGTGAAGAATGGGAATTCCGGAACACTTCATCGTGCTCATGAAGAACCTTTACATAGATCAAGAGGCAGTTGATTGGACAGAACAAGGGAATACTGATTCGTTAAAAGTCAGGAAAGGTGTGTGTCAAGGCTGTATTCACTCACCATACCTATTCAATCTGTATGCTAAGCAAATAATCCCAGAAGCTGGACTATATGAAGAAGAACAGGGCATCAGAATTGGAGGAAGACTCATTAACAACCTGCGTTATGCAGATGACACAACCTTGCTTGCTGAAAGTGAACAGGACTTGAAGCACTTACTAATGAAGATCAAAGACCACAGCCTTCGGTATGGATTGCACCTCAACATAAAGAAAACAAAACTCCTCACAACTGGACCAACGAGCAACATCTTGATAGATAGAGAAAAGACTGAAGTTGTCAAGGATTTCCTTTTACTTGGACCCACAATCAATAGCCATGGAAGCAGCAGTCAAGAAATCAAAAGACACATTGCATTGGGTAAATCTGCTGCAAAGGACCTCTTTAAAGTGTAGAAGGGCAAAGACGTCACCTTGAAGACTAAGGTGCGCCTGACCCAAGCCATGGTATTTTCAATCGAATCATATGCATGTGAAAGCTGGACAAGGAAGACCGAAGAAGAACTGACGCCTTTGAATTGTGGTGTTGGCGAAGAATATTGAGTATACCATGAACTGCCAAAAGAACGAACAAATCTGTCTTGGAAGAAGTGCGACCAGAATGCTCCTTAGAGGCAAGGATGGCGAAACTGCATCTTACATACTTTGGACATGTTGTCAGGTGGGATCAGTCCCTGGAGAAGGACATCATGCTTGACAGAGTTCAAGGTCAGCGGAAAAGAGGAAGACCCTCAACGAGGTGGATTGATGCAGGGGCTGCAACAATGAGCTCAAGCATAACAACATTTTAAGGATGGCTCAGGACCGGGCAGTGTTTCGTTCTGTTGTGCATGGGGTCGCTGAGTGAGAACCGACTTGACAGCACCTAACAACAACAGCAACAAGTTTGCCACCGACTCATGGTGAACCCATGTACAATTGAATAAAACACTGCCAGGCCCTGTGCCATCCCCGTAACGGTTGGGATCAGACCATTGTGATCCATAGGGTTTTCATTGGCTGATTTTCAGAAGTAATTTGCCAGGCATTTCTTCCTGGTCTGTCTCAGTCTGGAAGCTCTGCTGAGATCTGTTCAGCATCATAGCAACAGGCAAACTTCCGCTGACTGAGGGGTGGTGGGTATGCATGAGGCGCACTGGCCAGGAATCAAACCTGGATCTCCCACATGAAAGGCAAGATTTCTACCACTGAACCACCAAGGCACCATCTATATAGACACTTATGTGCCAAATAAATGGGAGCACTTGACATCATTAATGCCATTATTATCGTGAATGTAGTTTCAGTCACAAACAGTTGTCTACAAATATGCTTTTTCGAACTTTGTCTTGGTATGTGAGACCATTAGGATGAGTGTGGCCCTTCTGAGTGCAGATACTCTAGGTTAGGAAAAAGGTCAAATGTTGGTAGCTGAACGCTGTTTTCCGCCATAGCACCGTCATACAACAGGAGACCGAATTAGCTTCCACTAATGACCCCTGGGGAACCCTTCTGTGATGTGCCCAGCTGAAACTGTTCCATGGTGTGGAAGTCTATACTGTGTTAGCAAAAATCTGTATGGATGCCTGCCAGTATCAGAAATATCGATTGTAATTGTATTATTATTTGTTGCTTGGAAGGTAGGCATTTAGAAGAGGCACCTGTGCACTCTGTGGAGCTTTTCCCTGTATTTGAGCTGAATTAATCATGACAGCATCTATGTGCTTTGGTGAAGTAGTTATACATTTATAGGTTGTTATTGTTGTGTGCCGTTGAGTCGATTCTGACTCATAGCAACCCCATGTGACAGAGTAGAGCCACCCCATAGGGTTTTCTAGACTGTAATCTTTACAGAAACAGATTGCCAGGCTTTCTCCCTCAGAACTGCTGAATGGATTCAAACTGCCAACTTTTCTCTTAGCAGCTGAGCGCTTAACCAACAGGGCTCCTTACATTTATAGGTAACATATGTTAATTCAACCCTCAGTCTGTGCTCAGAGAGGGTATAGACATTCCAAGGCCTCCTTGGAGTCTGCTGCCCCTGGGAGGGATTCCATGATCTGGTCTAAGCCTCTCATTTTTATAGAAAAATTGACTCTTGATTAGAGATGTAACTTGCCCAAGGTCAGATAGTCCATTTCAGAACCACAAATAGGATTCAAGTCTCTAGAGCATTTATCATGTACTGATTCTGTCATAATGAAGTGTCGCAAATGCCAAACCCTCTCGAATAACACATTTAAACATTTTCTTTATCTGTTTCCTACTAGTAATAATATTTACTTAATATTTTAGTTCAAATCACATTTAAATTTGCTCACTTTTTTTTATTGTACTTTAGATGAAGGTTTACAGAACAAACTAGTTTCTCATTAAACGATTAACACACGTTTTGTGACATTGGTTACCAACCCTACAACATGTCAACACTCTCCCTTCTTGACCTTGGGTTCCCCATTACCAGCTTTCCTGTCCCCTCCTGCCTTCTGGTCCTCTTTAGTCTTGTTTTGTTTGTTTGGTCCTCCTGCCTTCTGGTGTGCCTCTTTAGTCTTGTTTTGTTTTATGGGCCTGTTCAATCTTTGGCTGAAGAGTGAACCTCAGGAGTGACTTCATTACTGAGGTAAAAGGGTGTCTGGGAGCCATACTCTCGGAGTTTCTCCAGTCTCTGTTAGGTCAGTAAGTCTGGTCTTTTTTTGTGAGTTAGAATTTTGTTCTACATTTTTCTCCAGCTCTGTCTAGTACCCTCTATTTTGATCCCAGTCAGAGCAGTCGGTGGTGGTAGCTGGGCACCATCTCATTGGGCTGACTCAGCCTTGGTGGAGGTTTCTGTAGCCGTTGTCCATTAAATTTGCTCGCTTCTGAAAACATAGCCTTGTCCTAAGAAATGTCCATTGCTGTCAAGTAGATTCCAACTCATAGTGGCTGCATAGGACAGAATAGAACTGCCCCCTAGGGTTTCCAAGGACCAGCTGGTGGATTTGAACTGCAGACCTTTTGGTTAGCAGCTGTAGCTCTTAACCACAAGTATCCATGAATTTACTGGTGTTAGATGCTACCTTTTCTCCCCCACAAATATTCATTAAATTAAAGAGCCCTGGTGGCACATTAGTTGAGAGCTCTGCTGCTAACTGAAAGGAGAGAGGTGTGGCAGTCTGCTTCCATAAAGTTACAGCCCTGGAAACCATATGGGCAGCTCTTCTCTGTCCTACAGCATTGCTATGAGTTGGAATAGACTGGACAGCAATGGATTTTACTCACTAAATTAGTACACAACTTTTGATTTACATGCAGCACGTGGCGCACGACCCAGCCCTTTCCTCACTGCCTCCCTGGAGTAGAGTTTCAGTGTTTCTCTTTCCTTCCAGTGGGTTTCTTTTCCCTCTCTTGCAAATTTCAGTGGGTGAAATAACCTTGTAAAGATGAACTGAAGAAGCACATGCATTGATGTTCCAGAAATGTAATTTAATATATATAAAATTTAATATGTATACAGCTGAAATTATGATCTTATCTCAAGCATCAATGCACATTGCGTCTAGGTTTCAGTACTTTCACTGTATTTGATATTTATTTTTTCTATTTCCGAAAAATCTTAAGGAAGGATTTCAGTCTGTTAAATAGAGCATGAAAATTGGGTCTGGCTTGAATTGTATCCCAGACATTAACCCTGTCTCAGCGTTTGCAGGCTTATTCTCACTAGCTGAAATGTAGTCAATAACTAAGCTTTTTTCCCTCCTAGAACACCTTACCTAAAAGAGAAGAAAGGTTCACATGACGTGAACATTCAGGTCTAAATGGGCTCAAGCCCGTGCGTGTTCACCAGGTGTATTTATTTCTGTGTTGTCTTTGGGAGGAACTATATGTAAATTAAGCCTAGAATAAAGAAATAACAACAGCTGCTGTCCAATTGATTCCAGCTTGTGATCACTCCATGTATGTCAGGGTAGAACTATGATCCAACGGCTCTGATCTTTTGGAAGTAGATTGCCAAGCCTTTTTTCTGAGGCACCTCTGGGCTGCACTCACAGGCTCCTAAGCATAAACAGCAGAGTGGGGTTTGACTACTTGGATCTAAGTAAAGACTCTTCATCTCTAGTTTTTATCTTAGTTCCTTAATCTTCTGAGTCTCAGTTTCATCATCTGTATAATGGGGATGGTAATAGCAACTACCTCACAGGGATGCTGTAAGAGAGAAATGAGGTCTTAAGTGTAAAACTCTTAGCCCAGTGCCTGACACTTACTCAGGGCTTGGCAAATTTAGTTATTATCATAACAGTAAGGCTGGTTTAAAAAGGATCCCTGGTGGGCAGTAGTTAAGTGCTCAGCTGCTAACCGAAAGGTCAGTGGTTTGAACCCACCAGCTACTCCACGCGAGAAAGGTGTGGCAGCTGCTTCCATAAAGATGACAGCCTTGGAAACCCTATGGAGCAGTTCTACTCTTTCCTATAGAGTCGCTGTGGGTCAGAATCGACTTGATGGCAATTTTTTTTTTTTTTTTAAGGCTGGTTTGCACCTTAGAAATTTGGTGTTTCGAGGTCCATGTTATATGTAAGTGGGGTGCTCAGGAGATGCCATTTAGGTAAGTGTGGTGCAACCTGTGGTGTCCCAGACAACTCCCTTGTCCTTCTGTCTTAAATGGTGGATGTTAGATTAGTGACTCCCTCATTTACCTGAATTAATTTCTTTTATTTTTTTGGCTTTGAAGAACAGAAATTAATTTTTTCATACTTCAGGAGTCTAGAAGTCCAAATTCATGGCGTGGCTCTAGGGGGAGGTCCCTCTTTCTCTATTTCAGCTTCTAGTATTGGCTGGAATCTTTGGTGTTCCTTTTCTTGGAGAGACCCCTCACATGGAGTCTGTCTCCCCCCACGTGTGTGTCTCTGTGTCTAATCTTCTTTTTTTGTAACTCAGAAGTGATTAGATTTAGACTCCACCCTACTCAGGTAGGGCCCTGGTGGCACAGTGGTTAAGAGTTCGGTTGCTAACCAAAAGGTTGGCAGTTTGAATCCACCGCTGCTCCTTAGAAACCCAATGGGGCAGTTCTACTCCACATTTCTCACCTATCCTTTAAGGATCTATCTATTATGGCCCTGACTATGAGTTGGAATAGACTCGAGGGCAACAAGTTTGGTTTTTTACTTAGGCCTGATTTAATTAGTGTAACAAAGAAAACCCCATTTCCAAACAGGCTTACATCACAGGTATGGGGTTAGTATTCCAACACTTATTTTTGAGGAGCACAGTCCAATCCATAATACACCTATTGGGAGGCGGGGGGAGAATCCACTAGATTCTCAGGGAACAAAAGGTTTTCATCCTGATACAGATTTTAGAATTAATTACCCGCATACAACTTTACAGACAGAGTTTAGAGTTTAAAAAAATGAAACTAGCAGAGGAAATGATTTTTGACATCTGAGCTTTCCCTGTCCCCATACTCCCCCCCCCCCACCTCTTAAAGCCCTTGACAAAGAAAAAAAAAACAGAAACGAGGAGAGGAGGATTGCTCCAAGAAGCAGAATAGGAGATTTCTGGGAAGTAAAAGGTTTTGGGTGAGTGAACGCATCTAACACAGCCGTGCGGTTCTGTGTGTTTTGGAAAAGAGGATGACTTAACCGGAGAGAGTTTTCGCATCCGGAAATAAGGCAAAATATTCACAGATTTCAGTTATGATAACTAAGGAACCAATGGGCCCACATCCCTCTATAAACTAACAGTGGGAACACAAACGAAGCACAGAGTCCACACCGGGGCCGTCTTTATTGGAAATTTTGATATTTTGTTCATCAGAGGGTTAAATTCTTTTTTTTTTAATTAATACTTTATTGCGTTTAAGGTGAAAGTTTACACAGCAAGTTAGTTTCCCATTTAGAAATTTCTCCACAAGTGATTCACTGATATGGGTTACATTTTTCACAATGTGTCACCATCTCATCCACTCCGTCTGGTTGTACCGTTTTCCTTTCTCTAGTTTCCCTGCCCCCTTACCTTCTCATCTTTGCTTCAGAGCAATTTGGGACCATTTGTTCTCATATAGATGATTTTCCTTAAAGAAGCTCATTACTTAAGAGTGATGTTTTTTATTTTATGAGCCAATCTGTTATTTAGCTTAAAGGTGATCTCAGGGGATAATTTTGGTTTAAGGTTCGAAGCATATCTCAGGGCAATAGTCTCGGGGAGTCCTCTAGTCTCAACCGGTCCAGCAAGTCTGGACTTCTTAATTTGAATTTGAATTCTGCTCCACATTTCTCTCCCATCCTTTAAGGATCCATCTATTATGGCCCTGACTAAAGTAATTCTTAGGTCTTCCATTGCAGGAAATTATTTCCATCGTGATTGTTGTTGTTTGCCATTAAGTTGATTCTGACTCATGGCAACCCCATGTGTGCAGAGTAGAACTGCTTCATTGGGTTTTCAAGGCTGTGACCTTTTGGAAGTAGATTGCCAGGCTTTTCTTCCCAGCATCTCTGGGTAGGTTTGAACTCCCAACCTTTAGGCTAGTAGTCCAGCACTTAACCATTTGTGCCATCAGCCGCCTGAATAATACCACTGCTACTTCCTAAAAGGGATAATACCACTGTTAGGCCTGCCAAACTGTACACCCCAAGTCAGAGGGGTCAGCATTTTTCCAGGAAAAAGCCAGTTTTTCTCTAAGGAGCCCTTGGGGAGCGAGCCATGCCAAAAAACCACATGGCTTCACCAGACGCTTAGCCATTCCACGAAGCAAACGCCGCATGAGGGGAAAAAGAAGAGAAAGTTCAACCCTTTTGCACAGATTTCTTTATCAAAGTGAAAACCTTAAAATATAAGCTGGCTGATTTGCTGGAACATTTACACCTGTTTTCCTTATTTTAACAAGTAGAACAAATTAGGCTTACTTGATGTTGTTCTTTTTAATTCATTTTGTTCTTACTTGGGAAGCCATATTTCCACCATTAAACACACACACATACACACACACACACACGTGCAGAAGACAAAAAGGTAGAAATCGAGTTATAACTCAAAGCAGGCCTAATCCAATTAAAAAAAGAAAAAAAAAGGAGGTACTTCATATCTGAACAGAGAGTCCAGATTTATAAAGTCATTAAATAGAGTGGCTTCACACAGCTCTCAAAGGCTATGTCAAGTGAATGTTTCAGATTTTTTTTTTTCTTGGAACTATAGCTGAAGGAACTAGAATTTGATAAGCAGAATTCCTGTCACTGCTCTCCACATTCTCCAAGATGATCTAATCTTTCAATAAGATGGCTTATAAGAAATGATATCGAATTCCTGGTCAGGCCACCTGGGGCCTAGTCCCACATCTGTGACTAAGAGTAGAGACCTTGAGCAAGCCACTGCCGGGGACCCGTGGTTCTCGGCTGTTAAAGTGGAGACACTGAGTTCTATTATCTCTAAGCTCACCTAGACTAACAGTGTGTCAGCAATTGAGGAGACATTTTAATCTGAAACAGTCATTTGATTAAACTAGAAAAAATAAAGAGGTAAAAAAATAAGGTATCCAAAGAATGTTTTTGTTTTTACATTTTCACGTGAAAAAAGAAAAAAAAAACACATTAAAAAAATCTTTTAAAGACTCTTATAAACCATACAGTTACCACAAGCTTTGTTCAAAACTCAAAGTTTTGATTTGCTGCCCTCTAGTGGAGACTAATCCGCCAGGCGCTCCTCGGAAACTTTATGGGGTAGTTCTACTCTGTCCTGTAGGGTAGCTAGGAGTCGTGGAGACTAGAACATACTCTGCTATCTCCATCTGAGAAAAAAACGTACATTTAGATCTCCTGTGCCTAAGAGAGGCACAAGAAGAGTTTTGCTTAAATTTTTATCACTTACATTCCTTCTCAAAGTGTGGTCCAAAGACCTGACATCAGAATTACGTGGTTAAACACACAGTTTTCCCAGCCCAGCCAAGACCAACTAAACCAGGCTATTTGAGAGTAGAGCCCAGGGATCTGTACAGTTAACAGAGGACCCACCTGATTCTTAAGCCCACTGGAATTTGGAAATCACTGATCTAGCTCCCTGAGAGCGAGGTATGGAGAATGTGAGTATTATCATAAATTTAGTGTGTATTTAAGGAGCCCTGGTGGCACAATGGTTAAGTGCTTCGCTGCTAACCGAGAGGTTGGCAGTTGAAATCCACCAGCAACTCCAAGGGAGAAAGGCCCCACAATCTGCTCCTGTAAAGATTACAGCCTGAAAACCCTATGGGGCAGTTATACTCTGTCACACAGGGTTGCCATGAGTGGAAAATCGACTCGACGGCACCTAACAACAGCACCAACCGTGTACATTTGGTAAACAGTCTCTGAATCTTGTGGCGAGGTGTAAATTCAAATTCCCTTTTCCTCTTCCCAAGGTTAAAAGCAGGTGGACAGTAACTACTCCATTGGTTTCCGGTAAACGTCAGGCTAAGGATCGCGTTCCTTAGGGCTGCACATGAGGCCCTCCGTGATCCAGGCCCCACGTCTCTGGCCAACAGGCCCTGATACCCCCACCGCCATCTTTTCCTCCTCTCTGTGTTGCCACCGCTGCTACCAATGAGTTCCATGTGAGAACTGTTGAGTCCCTAAAAGGCCCCATGCAATTGTTTCTGCAGTCTCGAACAGACTCACTCTGCAAGGAATATGCCTTCATCGCACTTAAATTTGACTGGGAATTAACAGGCCTCCTAGATGAGCCGTGCTCACATGCATATCCACGTTTGTAGTCTAGGCTCCTCCCAGCAGAGGCCTCCTTGTTGGTAGCGGTGGGGCGGTGTTGTCTCAGGGACTTTACTTTCTCTTGTAGCTTTCCACTCCTGTCCCTTCCTCCCATCCCTCTCTCTCCCCAGCCCACCCGTCCACAGGCAGGAACCTTTTGTTCCAGGGTCCTCCAAATAAGACACTCTCCCCAGCTGTCTCCCCACTTCCGTGCGGCATCCACCTGGCCTGTTCCCTGTGCGCTTCTCCGAGAAAAAAATGGGACACTGAGGACCCAGTACCTCTTTTTGCCTCTTGCTTGCCCTGTTGCAATGAGTGGATAAAAGCTTTCAGTCGGGTTCATTGTCTTCATTGACCACCTCAACACCTGATTGTTCCACAAGACCCAGGAGCAAGATAAACAGAGACCAAAATGTCGGCTTTTTCTCTGACAAATGCTTGGTTGGGAAGCGTATGCTAAGTGTGTGGAAAACGGGCCTGCTAGCACTCTTCCCCACCCACTAGGTCTTGGAGGCTCACTGGAGGGGACTTCAGGTCCACAGAGCAGGCCCACTAACCCACACTTGCTGCCTGTGGTGTCTGGGGTCGGGATGGGTGAAAAGGACGAGTATTCCAATGTTGTAACCTTTTAGTGGTTTGGCTCTCTCCAGGTAGAAGATGAATGAATGAAATGAATGAAAGCTGCCTCTAACAAAGGTCACCGATACTGAAATTCTGGAGCAGCCCCTGTGAGGAACTGATAGACAGGAGTAGGCTTTCTGAGCTCGAGAGCGTACTTTCCAGTACCTGTTCAAACAATCGCTTGTCTGTAGCTGGCCAAGCTTCTTTTTCTCATGAAAGATGCCATTTTGTGCCTTTTATAGGAGATGGCTTCGTTAAGTGGAACAGTATATATATAAAAAAAAAAAAAAAAAAAAACCATTGCCATCGAGTCACAATTCTGACTCATAGTGACCCTATAGGACAGAGTAGAACTGCCCCATAGAGTTTCCAAGGACTGCCTCGTGGACTCGACCTGCCGACCTTTTGGTTAGCAGCCGTAGCACTTAACCACTATGCCACCAGGGTTTCCTGGAGTAGTATAAGCTCCAATTATTAATGAAATACTCATAGTTCATCTTTAATGAAATTTTTATTGAGATTATTGTTGATTCACATGCAATTGTAAGACAAAAATACAGAGTCCCTTGTACAGTTTGCCCATGTACCCCCAATGGTAATATTTTGCAGAACTATGGTCATACAGTACCATAACCAGGATATTGATGTTGATGTAATCCACCGGTTTTACTTGTACTCGTGTGTGTCTGTTTAATTCTATATGATTTTATCGCATGTGTAGGTTTGGGTATCCACCGTCACAGTCAAGACACTGAACACTTCCAGCACAACCAGGATCTCTTCTGTTTCCCTTGTGCTTGGCTGGTTACGGGAAGGTTGGTGGTTTGAACCCACCCAGCCACTCTGCAAAAGAAAGACCTGGTGATCTGCTCCCATAAAGATTACAGCTTAGCAATCCCTACGGAATGGTTCTACTCTGTGACATGTGGTCACTATGAGTCAGAGTCGGCGTGACAGCACCTCACAACAACCTAACGGTCTTCTCCTGCCCCGACCCTCAACCCCCCTCTCTTCCTAACCCTCAGCTACCACTAGTGTGTTCTCCATTTTTTAAATTTCATTTTAATGGTTCTTTAGGTTTTTTTTTTTATTATTATTTTCTAGATTGTTAGATAGATGGTTTGAAAATATTTTCTACCAGTCTGTAGGTTGTCTTTTCGTTCTCTTCACATGGACTTTTGTAGAACAAACATTTTTAATTTGGATGAGGTCCAATTGATCATTTTTTTCTTTTAATGTATCGTGCTTTTGGCATCAAGGCTAAGAACTCTGCATAGTCCTAGATCCCAAAGATTTACTCCTGTTTTTGAAAGTGTTTTATAGCTTTATGTTTTACGTTTAAGTCTATGATCCATTTGAATTAATTTTTGCACAGTGTATATTAGGGTGAGGCTCTTTTTTTTTTTTTTTTGCCTGTGGGTGCCCAGTTGTTCCATTTTTTGAAAAGTCTACCCTTCCTCCATTGAATTATTTTTGTACCTTTGTCAAAACTGAGTTGGACATTTTTGTGTGGATTTATGTCTGGGTTCTCTATTGTGTTCTGTTGATCTGTGTGTCCCTTGCTCTGTCAGTATCATATTGTCCTAATTCCTGGAGCTATTAGTGAGCCTTGACATTGGATAGAGTTATTCCTCCCACTTAATTCTTTTTTCTGTAAAGATTGTTCTAGCTATTATAGGGCCCGTGCTTTTCCATGTAAATTTTAGAATAAGCTTTTCTGTGTCTACAAAAATCTTGCTGGGATTTTGATAGGGATTGCATTAAAACTATTGATTTGAGAAGAATTAACATTTTTACCATGTTCAATCTTCCAGTCCATGAACACCGTATGCTTCCCCATTTATTTAAGTCTGCTTTGATTTCTTTCAGCAGTGTTTTGTAATTTCCATCCTACAGATCCTGTTCACTTTGTTAAGTATTACACTTAAGTATTGCATTTTATTTGGAGTGATTGTAATGATATTTTGTTTCTCTGTCTTCGTTCACTGTAAGGAGCCCTAGTGGCCCAACGATTCAGCTCTCGGCAGCTAACTGAAAGATTGGTGTTTCGAACCCATCCGCTGGCTCCACGGGATAAAGACCCGGCCATCTGTTCCATAAAGATTACAGCTTAGAAAGCCTTATGGGGCAGTTCTGCTCAGTCACATGGGGTTGCTATGAGTAGAATTCAACTCAATGGCACCTTACAACAGCAATATGTTCATTGTTAGTAAATATAAATGTGGTTGATTTTTGTGTACTGATCTTGCATCCTGTAAATTTGTTAAATTCACTTATCAGTTCTGGGGTATTTTTATAGTTACCTGGCGTTTTCTAAGTAGGCAATCATTCATCTGCAATAGAGTCAGTTTTATTTCTTTCTTTTCAATATCTATGTCCTTTATTTATTTCCTTGCCTTACTGCTGTGGCTAGGGCTTTAAGTGCTATACCGAATACGAGTGGTGACAATGAACTTCCTTGCCTGTTCCCAACATTAGTGAGGAAGCTCGGTCTTTCACCATTAAGTTTGATATTAGCTGTGAATTTTTTATAAACGCTCTTAATCAAGATAATTCCCCTCTATTCCTAACTTGCTGACACTTTTTATCACGAATGGGTCATAGATTTTGTCAAATTCTTTTTCTATGTCAATTAATATGTTGTTGGTGTTGTTAGGTGCCCTTTAGTTAGTTCTGACTCATAGTGGCCGTATGTACAACAGAACGAAACACTGCCCGGTCCTGCGCCATCCTCACAATCCTTGTTATGCTTGAGCCCATTGTTACAGCCATTGTGTCAATCCACCTCACTGAGGGTCCTCTTTTCCGCCAACCCTGTGCTTTACCAAGTATGATGTCCTTCTCCAGGGACTGATCCCTCCTGACGACATGTCCAAAGTATGTAAGACGCAGTCTCGCCATCCTTGCTTCTAAGGAGCATCCTGGTTGTGCTTCCTCCAAGACAGATTTGTTCGTTCTTTTCTTTTGGCAGTCCATCATATATTCAATATATTTTGCCAACACCACAATTCAAAGGCATCAATTCTTCTTCAGTCTTCCTTATTCATTGTCAATTGATATAGTCATATGATTTTTCTTTAACTTGTTGATCCGGTGATATATATATTGGAATTTTTGTTATTGTCCCCCAGGTCCCTGATGTTCTGTTCGTTTATTTTTCAGTCTCTTTTCTCTGTTTTCAGATTGGATGGATTCTATTATCTGTCCTCAAGTTCACTGATTCTTCCTTTGTCATCTCCCACTCTGCTCCTGGTCTCATCCGGTGAGTGCTTCATTAGCGTTATTGAATCTTTCAGTCCTATAATTTCCATTTGGTTCTCTTTTTTATAACTGATTTTATTTCTTTGCTGAGATTTCTTGTTTTTTCATTTGTTTCAGGAAAATTTATAGTTAATTGTTGAAGCATTTTCATGACCTTACCTTATATTACCCGTTGCTGTCAAGTTGATTCCAACTCATAGCGACCCTATAGGACGGATTAGAACTGCCCCATAGAGTTTCTAAGGAGCGACTGGTGGATTCAAACTCTGACCTTTTGGTTAGCAGCTGTAGCTTGCCATAGCTCTTAATTACTGCGACTCATGGCAGCCCCATGTGGGTAGGAGTAGAACTGTGCTCTATACGGTTTTCACTGGCTGATTTTTTTAGAAGTAGATCGCCAGGCCTCTCTTTGAGGCACCTGTGGTTGGACTCGAACCTCCAACCTATTAATTAGTACCCGAGCACTTTAACCATGTGCACTACCCAGAGACTCCTTTTTTTTTTTTTTTTTTGATTGTGCTTTGCTGAAAGTTTACGGAGCAAATTAGTTTCTCATTCATTAATTTATGCACAAATTGTTTTGTGACATTGGTTGCAATCCCCACAATGAGTCAATGCTCTTCCCTTCTGCATCCCGGTTTCCCTGTTTCCATTTGTCCAGTTTTCCTGTCCCTTCCTGCCTTCTCATCTTTGCTTTTGGGCAGGTATTGCCCATTTGGTCTCATTTACATGATTGAGCTAAGAACCACATTCCTCAAGTGTGTTATTGTTTGGTTTATAGGCCTGTGTAATCTTTGGCTGAAGGGTGGACTTCAGGAGTGACTTCAGTTCTGAGTTAAAAGGGTGCCCAGGAGCCATAGTCTCGGGGGTTCCTCTAGTGTCTGTCAGACCAGTAAGCCTGGTCTTTTTTTGTGAATTTGAATTTTGTTCTACGCTTTTCTCCCACTCTGTCCAAGACTCTCTATTGTGACCCCTGTCAGAGCGGTAGGTGGTTGTAGCCGGGCACCATCTAGTTCTTCTGGTAGAGACTCTATTTGTTATAGCAGCTGCTTTAAAGTCCTTGTCAGATAATTGCAACATCTGATTTACCTTGCTGTTGGCCTCAGTCAACTGTCTTCTCTCATTCAAGTTGCAATTTTTTTGGTTCTTGGTATGATTTTGTCTGTTCGGAGACTCTGGGTCCTGCTTAAGTCTTTTATTTTATCAGGCACTTTTATGGGCTACTTTTATGAGCCGTGGTTTCAATGGTAGTTTAGCTTTCAGAGCCTTTGAGGTGCTATTTTGTTTTGCTTAGTTTATATGGCACCACTTGGTTTCCCACTGGTCCCTGCTGGTGCTGCCCAACGTCCCAGAAGGGATTCTCAGGCCTAGATTCTGGGTGTCTTTCAGTGGGTGAGGGTGTACTGATATCCTTCCGGTCAGTGTCCTAGGCTCCCCCAGTGTTCCTGGGAAGAGGAGGAGGGTCTTAGGCCCAGCAGGGTCCCCAGTCCATTTTCCTTTCCAGCATTGTTGAGCTTGCTCACCTAATGTTGTCAGGAGACTCCTGTTTGATTTGAGGTAGGAAGGAGCCTGCCTGCACTGCCTTCTCTTGTTGGGTTAGGGGCTGAGAAATGCTGGGTCCGGGTCTCCTTCTGTTGAGTGGGAAGGCATACAAAAAAAAAAAAAAAAAAAACTGTGTTAATTCTCCAGTCCTGAGGTTCCAACCCAGTTCACTGTCTTCCTACCACCACTAAGTGTTCTCCTGTGGTTGTCTGCTGTGCCGTTCCCAAGGTGTATAGTTGTGAGTGGGAGAGAGTCCCTGGGAGATACAAATGCTTAATGTGCTCAGCTGCTAACCAAAAGGTTGGAAGCTTGAGTCCACCCAGAGGCACCTCAGAAGAAAGGCGTGGTGTGTTCTGAAAAATCAGCCTTTGAAAACCCTGTGGAGCAGTTTTATTGACAGGCTAGAAGTCAATCTATTTCATTTTAGTGAAAGAGATAAACCCACTTTAAACAAATAGTTCAAACATTTTTTCTGTTGGTCAGTTTCCATCTGCCCTAGGGAAAAGAAAGAGAAGGAGGCAGTATTTCCCTTGTTGCTTCGAGCCTTCTCTCCTCAGCATTTCCTTTTCTTCACTCCTCCCTTTCTCCCCTCCCACCCTCATCTTCTACCCCATCTGCAGAGGTATGATTTTGGGGTGAGTTTTAAACATACAGAAAACTAGTGGCAGGGAATTCAGGAACACAAAACAGGTCCACCTTTGTGTTAGATTGAATGCAAAGGGCCCTATAAAATGGGAAGCTTTAAGTTTACAAATTTTCACGTTGTTGTTGTTGTTAAGTGCCGTTGAGCTGGTTCTGACTCATAGCGACCTGATGTGCTATTAAATTCATTCTGTTATTTAAAATAAAAAGAGATCTGACATTCACTCACTTCATTGTACTGATTGATGGGGTTTATGAAGTGCATCATCATTCTTAGGTGTTGTTTTATTTAATATGGTTTGAAACAAAATCAGGGCCCTAAAGGTATGATTCCAGTTAGTAAGGAGGCTATTTCACGGCAGTGGTTTTTAGAGTGTGGTAGGGAGTTCATTCAGTATATTTATGTCTTGGAGGAGGCTGTATTATCTTTGAAGACTGAATTCTAAAATTATCATTGCTTTGTAATGCTTTTTACCATAATATTTATTTTGAACTTTCAAAAACATTAAAGAAGTTAGTAAGATTTTTAGATCTGATGAAAACCAAGATTGATCAGTCTTGTTTTGAGAATGAAATGATACAAAGTCCATCTTACTGAGGGCTGACCATTAATTAGGCTGTACCTTTACAGGGTCTTGTCCATGAATCTGAATTGTGGTGCCTGCTTTATAGTTGTGGGCTCAGCGTGTGTTTTTGCTAATGTTCTCGTCTAAGACCCTGGCACTCTTGTCATGCACCTATTCTACCACTGTCAAGAGACTTTTTAATGCTTAAAATATTCATGAGATGAAAGTAGGTTATCAAATGGACTTAATCATGGATAATCTTATTTATTTCTTTGTATCACTTTGGGCTAAAGAAATTCAGTTTAATTAGGAAGGGGTTATATGTGACATGGAGCCCTGGTGGTGCAGTGGTTAAGAGCTCGGCTGCTAACCAAAAGGTCAGCAGTTTGAACCCACCAGCTGCTCCTTGGAAACCCTATGGGGCAGTTTTACCCTGTCATACATATAGGGTGGCTATGAGTTGGAATTGACTTGAGAGCAATGGGTTTGGTTTGGTTTTATATGTGACGTGGGACAGAGTTTTTGATCTTCCTCACCCTTTCATCCTTTTTATGTCTTGTTTCTTCACTGTTAATGAGTTTTATTTGTTAGCTTTTTAAGTATAAAGCACATTAAAGTCATAACATATGCAAAGCAATCAATACCGGGAAGAGAAGAGTTTCTTTATGTAGCAGGATAAAAATGTTCAGTCTACTTTAATCTAAAACCTTAGCTCTTGTATTTTTCACCTTTTTTCCTGCATTAGATGCATTTTTTTTTAAGCAGGGTACTCACCCCCATAGTCTACCCTGTAGGAAAACAGTAAGTGTTTTCCATCACCATCTGGAAAATAATAGAGGCGTTTCCCTTAACTCATGAAAATGGAAACAACTTTTCCTGTGGCTTATGACTTGTGCTCTGGATTTATGGTTCTCTGAAATCTAGAAGGAAATAAATGAGGAGACAGGTCTTTTGTGTGGTGGTGTGTTTGGGGGTGGGGAAATAAGTGAGGTCTTGATAAATGCTAATGATCTCATCCCAAGGGGCTTGTCTGAGAAGGTATTGCCCCATAACCCCAGACCTGTCTACTGAGTGAAACTGAGAGGACCATTACAAAGGACATTGTCTGAAGGCCCATAACCCACAATGTCTTGGAGTCTTTGCCAGTCACCACACAGCCTTCTTGTGAGGGAGAATTCCCGTTACTCATAATACAAGCCATGCTGCCTGCACCAGTCAGGACTGCAGTCTGCAGCAGGGGGAAACCTGGTTCCATTCATGCCAGCCCACCTCGAGGTAACTGCTTTTCAGGGATAGCATCCCTCTATGCCATGAGATCTTGTATTGTCCCCATCCAGTGACCCCCATGCATGCTCATCCCCTCAATTATGAGGGATTTTTAAAAAAGTTTTTATAGTTTATTAATCCTTTGGTGAAAAATCCACACAATATTGCAGATCAAGTCAGTGCAGAATCTTTGTTCCTTCTGTTATCCAATCTCCTGCTCACTTTTTGTCTGCATGAACATTGGCCTTTGCGGTCCCCCTGACTTCCTTCATTCTGTTCTTGTGCTCCTTGTGCTGTTTCCTTGAGGTCTTTTTCTTCTCATACAGGCCATGTCTTGCAAGTCTGTGTTTAGGTTCATTTTCCTTTGCATAATCCAAGAAATTATAAATCATGCCAAAGCCAGTAGTCTTTCTACCACCAAAATGGGTTCTGAATCCAACCAGATGACATCTGGTGTGGTCTTGTACATTTTGGCTAGTTTTTCCCAATGTTCTGTCTTAGCTACTGTTGCCTTCCCAGGATGAAGGATATCAATGACCATTTGGAATAGTTGGTTGGTCATGAACTTCCTGGTCTGGATAGTTACTATGTCATTCATCATGGTGGCAGATGCTCAGGTGGCCAGTGAAGAAAAACTGTGACAGGTATTTGAAAGACCAAATTTTTAAAGCAGGACAGTGATGAGCACAGCCTCGATTTATCCTGTAGACAGCATAGTCTGAGGATGTTAAAAGGTGTGGGCTTTGCACACACTGTTAGGAAGCATCAACCATCAGGATCTGCCTTCACTCTTCCAGGACTGAGCCAGAAACAACGTAATCCCTAAGGCTGCTGGAGGAGGGATGAGAAATGGAGGAGAAACGTGATCAGAGAATGGGCATCCAGGTCTCTTCTAAGACTTACGCTGAATGACCTGGAAGGTCCAACCAGCAAACACTATTGTTCCCTTACCCAACAGCTACTTTCTGTTCTCCAAGGTAACACACCCCTGATATCATTCAGTTATTTGGCAATCTTGTGCTTCATAAAAGCCTGAATGCAGTGCCAACCCCAGGGTGAGTTTAAACTGATCTTTGCCATTTGTAGTTATTCTATTTCCCTTCCCATTGATTGATTTGGAAGTGGGCAATATGACACAAGTCTAGTCAATGAAATATGAGGCTAAGTCTACGAGGACTTCTGGAAATTCTTCCTCTTGATCCTAGAAAGAGAGGCCTAAGGAAGAAATGCACTCTTCTTCCTCTCTTCCTACATCGGGATATAGATTGAGAGTGTAATGCCTGGAATTGCTGCAGTCACCTCATAACCATGAGGAGAAAGCTAAGAGACTCAGAAAGAATTTGAACTACAGCAGTAACAATGTTGAGCAACTCAGTAAACCAAATCTGAAATGACCTTAGTTTTTGCTTTTGATTAGGTAACAAAATAAGATCTTATTATTTAAGCCAATTTTAGGTGGATTTTCTGCTACCTTCAGCCTATAATTCTTGAGCATTTTTTATTTCAACATGGTCGATATGAGGAAAAAAGGGGGAAAAGACCACCCCGTAATTTATACTCAGAATTTATAAAACATTACAGAAGAATATAAAAGATATGTGAATATATAAACAAATTCAAAATGTAAAGAGGGAAATACCCATTCCCAGAAATAAAACACAAACTCAAAATCAGAGAAGTGGGCAGGAGCATAGTTTAAAAAGTACTGGAGTATTATTGGAGTATTACCAGAAGCAGCTATAGTCCATATAAGTGGTTTTGGGGTTCTGATGCAGAGAAGGCCCTGGTAGTCAACGACTCACATCCTATTCATACAGGGAACTATACCTGAGGTACCTATGCCAAGCCAGCAGTCATAGGGACCTAGAAAACTCTGTCCCCACTTGCTGGGGGAAGCAGCAAGGAAGCTTGATGCATATCCAGGGTTGAGGTTAGAAAAAAGTAACCTCTAGAAGTTCAGATCTACCACTGTGCAAATGAGAAGATTCAAATTCACACTGCCAGCATATCTCAACTCCTAGGTAAGAAATCAACATAAAAGCTGACGCAGAATGAATGAAACTCATGGCCCCCAGAAGAGACAAAATTAAATAGCCTAACTGGGATGTTGCCATTGCTCGGTGAACCCAAGACACCTGTGGAAATCAATGCCAGCTGACGATGAGCTCCCAGGTGAAGATCTGACCATGAAATCAGTACCAACTGATGATGAGCTCACAGGTAAAGATCTGATATGAAATCACTGCCAGCTGAAAATGAGCTCCCAGATGAAGATCTGACCATGAAATCACTGCCAGCCGCTGATGAGCTGACAGATGAACATCTGACCATGAAATCACTGCCAGCTGACGATGAACTCCCAGGTGAAGATCTGACCAAGAAATCAGTGCCAGCTGATGATGAGCTCCCAGGTGAAGATCTGACCTTGAAATCAGTGCCAGCTGATGATGAGCCGACAGATAAACATCTGACCATGAAATCAGTGCCAGCTGACGATGAACTCCCAGGTGAAGATCTGACCATGAAATCAGTGCCAGCTGATGAAGAGCCCCCAGGTGAAGATCTGACCATGAAATCAATGACAGCTGACGATGAGCTCCCAGATGAAGATCTGACCATGAAATCAGTGCCAGCTGACCGTGAGCTAGCTCCGAAATGAAGCCCTGACCACGAAATAAGTGCCAGCTGACAATGAGCTCCTGGGTGAAGAGCCGACCATGAAATCATTGCTGGCTGATGATGAGCTCCCAGATGAAGATCTGACCATGAAATCAGTGCCAGCTGATGGTGAGCCCACAGATGAAGAGCTGAACATGAAATGAGTGCCAGCTGATCGTGAGCTAGCTCCCAGATGAAGATCTGAGCTTGAAATCATTACCAGCTGATGATGACCTCCCAGATAAAGAGCTGACTGTGAAATCAGTGCCAGCTGACCATGAGCTCCCAGGTGAAGATCTAACGATGTTATCAGTACCAGATTACAATGAGTTCCCAGGTGAAGATCTGACCATGAAATCAGTGCCAGCTGACGATGAGCTCCCGGGTGAAGAACTGACCATGAAATCAGTGCCAACTGATAATGAGCTCCCAGGTGAAGATCTGACCATTAAATCAGTGCCAGCTGATGATGAGCCCACAGATGAAGAGCTGAACATGAAATGAGTGCCAGCTGACCATGAGCTAGCTCCCAGATGAAGATCTGAGCTTGAAATCAGTGCCAGCTGACCACGAGCTCCCAGGTGAAGATCTGATGATGATATATATCAGTGCCAGATTACGATGAGTTCCCAGATGAAGAACTGACCATGAAATCAGTGCCAACTGATAATGAGCTCCCAGATGAGTATCTAACCATGAAATCAGTGCCAGCTGATGATGAGCTCCCAGGTGAAGATCTGACCATGAAATCAATGCCAGGTGAAGATGAGCCCACAAATGAGGAGCTCACCATGAAATAAGTGCTAGCTGATGATGAGTTCCCAATGAAGATCTGACCATGAAATCAGGGCCAGTTGATGATGAGCTCCCAGGTGAACATCTGACCATGAAATCAGTGCCAGCTGATGATGAGCCAAGAGATGAACATCTGACCATGAAATGACTGCCAGCTGATGGTGAACTCCCTGGCGAAGATCTGACCATGAAATCAGTGCCAGCTGATGATGAGCTCCCAGGTGAAGATCTGACCATGAAATCAATGCCAGGTGATGATGAGCCCACAAATGAGGAGCTCACCATGAAATAAGTGCCAACTGATGATGAGTTCTCAATGAAGATCTGACCATGAAATCAGTGCCAGCAGAGAATGAGCTCCCAGAGGAAGTTCTGACCATGAAATCAGTGTCAGCTGACAATGAGCTCCCAGGTGAAGATCTGAAATCAGTCCCAGCTGACCATGAGCTAGCTCCCAGATGAAGATCTGATCATGAAATCAGTGCCAGCTGACGATGAGCTCCCAGATGAAGATCTGACCATGAAATGCGTGCAAGTTGAGGATGAGCTCTCAGGTGAAGATCAGACCATGAAATCAGTTCCAGCTAATGATGAGCACACAGATGAAGAGCTGATCATGAAATCGATGCCAGCTGACGATGAGCTCCCAGGTGAAGATCAGACCATGAAATCAGTTCCAGCTAATGATGAGCGCACAGATGAAGATCTGACCATGAAATCAGTGCAAGTTGAGGATGAGCTCCCAGGTGAAGATCTGACCATGAAATCAGTGCCAGCTGACGATGAGCTCCCAGGTGAAGATCAGACCATGAAATCAGTGCCAGTTGACCATGAGCTAGCTCTCAGATGAAGATCTGACCATGAAATCAGTGCAAGTTGAGGATGAACTCCCAGGTGAAGATCAGACCATGAAATCAGTGCCAGTTGACCATAAGCTAGCTCTCAAATGAAGATCTGACCATGAAATTAATGCCAGCTGATGATGAGCACACAGATGAAGAGCTGAACATGAAATTAATGCCAGCTGACCACGAGCTCCCGGATGAAGGTCTGACCATGAAATCAGTGCCAGCCGACCTTGAGCTAGCTCCTAGATGAAGATCTGACCATGAAATCAGTGCCAGCTGATGTTGAGCCCACAGATGAAGATCTGACCATGAAATCAATGCCAGCTGATGGTGAGTCCACAGATGAAGAACTGAACATGAAATAAGTACCAGCTGATGATGAGCTCCCAGGTAAAGATCTGACCATGAAATCAGTGCCAGCTGACGATGAGCTCCTAGATAAAAATCTGACCATGAAATCAGTGCCAGCTGATGATGAGCTCCCAGGTGAAGATCTGACCATGAAATCAGTGCCAGCTGACCATGAGCTCCCAGGTGAAGATCTGACCATGAAATCAGTGCCAGCTGACCATGAGCTTCCAGAAGAGGTTCTGACCATGAAATAAGTGCAAGGTGACGATGAGCTCGCATATGAAGATCTGACCATGAAATCAGTGCCAGCTGACGATGAGCTCCCAGGTGAAGATCTGGCCATTAAATCAGTGCCAACTGACGATGAGATACCCGATGAAGATCTGACCATGAAATCAATGCCAGCTGATGATGAGTCCACAGATGAAGAGCTGAACATGAAACCAGTGCCAGCCGATGATGAGCTCCCAGGTGAAGATCTGACCATGAAATCAATGACAGCTGACGATGAGCTCCCAGATGAAGATCTGACCATGAAATCAGTACCAGCTGACCATGCGCTCTCAGATGAAGATCTGACCATGAAATAAGTGCCAGATGACGATGAGCTCCCATGTGAAGATCCAACCATGAAATCAGTGCCAGCTGACAATTATCACCCAGGTAAAGATCTGACCATGAAATCAGTGCCAGCTGATGGTGAGCTTCCAGATGAAGATCTGACCATGAAATCAGTGCCAGCTGATGATGAGCTCCCAGGTGAAGATCTGACCGTGAAATTAGTACCAGCTGACGATGAGCTCCCAGACAAAGATCTGACCATGAAATCAGTGCCAGGTGATGATGAGCTCCCAGGCGAGGATCTGACCATGAAATCAGTCCCAGCTGACCTTGAGTGAGCTCTCAATGAAGATCTGACCATGAAATCAGTGCCAGCTGACAATGAGCTCCCAGATGAAGATCCGACCAGGAAAGGAAGTGAATTGTTGGCAATGGGAGTGAGTAGATGCAACAAAGGGACACACTGGCACTCTGATAACTGAGACCCTAAAATAATTATCTTTAGGATGTTTAAATAGGTAAAGACGAAATAGAAAAAATAAAGCAAGCAGAGGACAGTATTTCATTAAAAAGTACAGATTTTCAAAAAGGAAAAGAATACAATGGAAATCTTAACATGAAATTTTAAAAAATCAATTAACTGGCTAAACAACAGTCCATATACAGATGAAGAAATGAATTAATCAGTTGGAACAAAGACCTAAGGAAATGATCCAGAATATGGAACAGAGAGACAAAGACAAGAGAAGAAGAAACACGGACTGTAGAGACAGCATCTAATATACGTCTGACAGGAATTCTAAAAAGAAAAAATAAAGTGAATATAAAACTAAAAAAAAAACCCTTGCCATCAAGCTGATTCCGACTCATAACCACCTCACAGACAGAATAGAACTGCCTCATAGAGTTTCCAAGGAGCAGCTGGTGGATTTAAACTGTCCACCTTTTGGTTAGCAGCCGAACTCTTAAAAGTGAATATAAGAGACCTAATTTTAAAAGAGAAAAAAAGGATTTTCCAGAATTGAAAAAAGTCCTCAATCCTAAAACTAAAGGAGCACCCTAAGCTCCAAATAGGACAAATAAAAACAAATTCATATCTAAAAAAAAATCAGTATAATAAAACTGCAGAGTATCAAAGACAACCAAAGTTCTTGAGAGCTGCCAGAGACACATTCATACAAAGGAAAGATAATTAGATTGACAGGTGACTTGTAATCAGCAATGTTGTTGTTGTTGTTAGGTGTCGTCGAGTTGGTTCCAACTCATAGCAACCCTATGCACAACAGAACAAAATGCTGCCTGGTCCTGAGCCATTGTTACAATCCTTGTTATGCTTGAGCTCATTGTTGCAGCCACCGCATCAATCCACCTTGTTGAGGGTCTTCCTCTTTTCTGCTGACCTTGTACTCTGCCAAGCATTATGTCCTTCTCCAGGAACTGATCCCGCCTGACAACATGTCCAAAGTATGTAAGATGCAGTTTCACCATCCTTGCCTCTAAGGAGCATTCTGGTCGCACTTCTTCCAAGACAGATTTGTTCGTTCTTTTGGCAGTCCGTGGGTGGTATAGTCAATATTCTTTGCCAACACCACAATTCAAAGGCATCAGTTCTTCTTTGTTCTTCCTTGTCCAGCTTTCACATGCATATGATGCAATTGAAAATACCATGGCTTGGGTCAGGCGCACCTTAGTCTTCAAGGTGACGTCTTTGCCCTTCAACACTTTAAAGAGGTCCTTTGCAGCAGATTTACCCAATGCAATGTGTCTTGATTTCTTCACTGCTGCTTCCGTGGCTATTGATTGTGGGTCCAAGTAAAAGGAAATCCTTGACAACTTCAGTATTTTCTCTGTTTATCAAGATGTTGCTCATTGGTCCAGTTGTGAGGGTTTTTGTTTTCTTTGAGTTGAGGTGCAATCCATACTGAATGCTGTGGTCTTTGATCTTCATTAGTAAGTGCTTCAGGTCCTCTTCACTTTCAGCAAGCAAGGTTGTGTCATCTGCATAGCACAGGTTGTTAATGAGTCTTCCTCCAATCCTGATGCCCCGTTCTTCTTCATATAGTCCAGCTTCTGGGATTATTTGTTCAGCATACAGATTAAATAGGTATGGTGAAAGAATACAACCCTGATGCACACCTTTCCTGACTTTAAACCAATCAGTATTCCCTTGTTCTGTCCGACCAACTGCCTCTTGATCTATGTAAAGGTTCCTCATGAGCACAATTAAATGTTCTGGAATTCCCATTTTTCGCAATGTTATCCATAGTTTGTTATGATCCACACAGTTGAATGTCTTTGCATAGTCAATAAAACACAGGTAAACATCCTTCTGATATTCTCTGACATCAGCAATGATATCCCTGGTTCCATGTCCTCTTCTGAAACTGGCCTGAATTTCTGGCAGTTCCCTGTCAATATACTGCTGCAGCCATTTTTGAATGATCTTCAGAAAATTTTGGTTGCGTGTGATATTAATGATATTGTCCTATAATTTCCACATTCAGTTGGATCACCTTTCTTGGGAATAGGCATAAATATGGATCTCTTCCAGTCAGTTGGTCAGGAAGCTGCCTTCCATATTTCTTGGCATAGACAAGTGAGCACCTCCAGCACTGCATCTGTTTGTTGAAACATCTCAATTGATATTCCATCAATTCCTAGAGCCTTGTTTTTTGCCAATGCCTTCAGAGCAGCTTGGACTTCTTCCTTCAGCACCATCAGTTCCTGATCATATACTACCTCTTGAAATGGTTGAATATCGACTAATTGTTTTTGGTATAATGACTCTGTGTATTCCTTCCATCTTCTTTTTTTTTTTTTTTAATAACTTTTATTAAGCTTCAAGTGAACGTTTACAAATCCAATCAATCTGTCACATATAAGTTTACATACATCTCACTCCCTACTCCCACTTGCTCTTCCCCTCTTGAGTCAGCCCTTTCAGTCTCTCCTTTCTTGACAATTTTGCCGGCTTCCCTCTCTCTCTATCCTCCCATCCCCCCTCCAGACAAGAGTTGCCAACACAATCTCAAGTGTCCACCTGATATAATTAGCTCACTCTTCATCAGCGTCTCTCTCCCACCCGCTGACCAGTCCCTTTCATTTCTGATGAGTTGTCTTCGGGGATGGTTCCTGTCCTGTGTCAACTGAAGGTCTGGGGAGCATGGCCGCCAGGATTCCTCCAGTCTCAGTCAGACCATTAAGTTTGGTCTTTTTATGAGAATTTGGGGTCTGCATCCCACTGATCTCCTGTTCCCTCAGGGGTCCTCTGCTGTGCTCCCCGTCAGGGCAGTCTTCGATTGTGGCCGGGCACCAGCTAGTTCTTCTGGTCTCAGGATGATGTAGGTCTCTGGTTCATGTGGCCCTTTCTGTCTCTTGGGCTCTTAGTTGTCGTGTGGCCTTGGTGTTCTTCATTTTCCTTTGCTCCAGGTGGGTTGAGACCAATTGCTGCATCTTAGATGGCCGCTTGTTAGCATTTAAGACCCCAGACGCCACATTTCAAAGTGGGATGCAGAATGATTTCATAATAGAATTATTTTGCCAATTGACTTAGAAGTCCCCGCAAACCATGTTCCCCAGACCCCCGCACTTGCTCCGCTGACCTTTGAAGCATTCATTTTATCCCGGAAACTTCTTTGCTTTTGGTCCAGTCCAATTGAGCTGACCTTCCATGTATTGAGTGTTGTCTTTCCCTTCACCTAAAGCAGTTCTTATCTACTGATTAATCAATAAAAAACCCTCTCCCACCCTCCCTCCCTCCCCCCCTCGTAACCACAAAAGTATGTGTTCTTCTCAGGTTTACTATTTCTCAAGATCTTATAATAGTGGTCTTATACAATATTTGTCCTTTTGCCTCTGACTCATTTCGCTCAGCATAATGCCTTCCAGGTTCCTCCATGTTATGAAATGTTTCAGAGATTCGTCACTGTTCTTTATCGATGCGTAGTATTCCATTGTGTGAATATACCACAATTTATTTACCCATTCATCCGTTGATGGACACCTTGGTTGCTTCCAACTTTTTGCTATTGTAAACAGAGCTGCAATAAACATGGGTGTGCATGTATCTGTTTGTATGAAGGCTCTTGTATCTCTAGGGTATATTCCTAGGAGTGGGATTTCTGGGTTGTATGGTAGTTCTATCTCTAACTGTTTAAGATAACGCCAGATAGATTTCCAAAGTGGTTGTACCATTTTACATTCCCACCAGCAGTGTATGAGAGTTCCAATCTCTCCGCAGCCTCTCCAACATTTATTCTTTTGTGTTTTTTGGATTAATGCCAGCCTTGCTGGTGTGAGATGGAATCTCATCGTAGTTTTAATTTGCATTTCTCTAATGGCTAATGATCGGGAGCATTTTCTCATGTATCTGTTGGCTGCCTGAATATCTTCTTTAGTGAAATGTGTGTTCATATCCTTTGCCCACTTCTTGATTGGGTTGTTTGTCTTTTTGTGATTGAGTTTTGACAGAATCATGTAGATTTTAGAGATCAGGCGCTGGTCGGAGATGTCATAGCTGAAAATTCTTTCCTAGTCTGTAGGTGGTCTTTTTACTCTTTTGGAGAAGTCTTTAGATGAGCATAGGTGTCTGATTTTTAGGAGCTCCCAGTTATCAGGTTTCTCTTCATCATTTTTGGTAATGTTTTGTATTCTGTTTATACCTTGTATTAGGGCTCCTAGGGTTGTCCCAATTTTTTCTTCCATGATCTTTATCGTTTTAGTCTTTATGTTTAGGTCTTTGATCCACTTGGAGTTAGTTTTTGTGCATGGTGTGAGGTATGGGTCCTGTTTCATTTTTTTGCAAATGGATATCCAGTTATGCCAGCACCATTTGTTAAAAAGGCTATCTTTTCCCCAGTTAATTGACACTGGTCCTTTGTCAAATATCAGCTGCTCATACGTGGATGGATCTATGTCTGGGTTCTCAATTCTGTTCCATTGCTCTATGTGTCTGTTGTTGTACCAATACCAGGCTGTTTTGACTACTGTGGCTGTGTAATAGGTTCTGAAGTCAGGTAAGGTGAGGCCTCCCACTTTCTTCTTTTTCAGTAGTGCTTTGCTTATCTGGGGCTTCTTTCCCTTCCATATGAAATTGGTGATTTGTTTCTCTATCCCCTTAAAATATGACATTGGAATTTGGATCGGAAGTGCATTAAATGTATAGATGGCTTTTGGTAGAATAGACATTTTTACTATGTTAAGTCTTCCTATCCATGAGCAGGGTATGTTTTTCCACTTAAGTATGTCCTTTTGAATTTCTTGTAGTAGAGCTTTGTAGTTTTCTTTGTATAGGTCTTTTACATCCTTGGTAAGATTTATTCCTAAGTATCTTATCTTCTTGGGGGCTACTGTGAATGGTATTGATTTGGTTATTTCCTCTTCGGTGTTCTTTTTGTTGATGTAGAGGAATCCAAGTGATTTTTGTATGTTTATTTTATAACCTGAGACTCTGCCAAACTCTTCTATTAGTTTCAGTAGTTTTCTGGAGGATTCCTTAGGGTTTTCTGTGTATATAATCATGTCATCTGCAAATAGTGATAACTTTACTTCTTCCTTGCCAATCCGGATACTCTTTATTTCTTTGTCTAGCCTAATTGCCCTGGCTAAGACTTCCAACACGATGTTGAATAAGAGCGGTGATAAAGGGCATCCTTGTCTGGTTCCCGTTCTCAAGGGAAATGCTTTCAGGTTCTCTCCATTTAGAGTGATATTGGCTGTTGGCTTTGCGTAGATGCCCTTTATTATGTTGAGGAATTTTCCTTCAATTCCTATTTTGGTAAGAGTTTTTATCATGAATGGGTGTTGGACTTTGTCAAATGCCTTTTCTGCATCAATTGATAAGATCATGTGGTTTTTGTCTTTTGTTTTATTTATGTGATGGATTACATTAATGGTTTTTCTGATATTAAACCAGCCTTGCATACCTGGTATAAATCCCACTTGATCAGGGTGAATTATTTTTTTGATGTGTTGTTGGATTCTATTGGCTAGAATTTTGTTGAGGATTTTTGCATCAATGTTCATGAGGGATATAGGTCTATAATTTTCTTTTTTTGTAATGTCTTTACCTGGTTTTGGTATCAGGGAGATGGTGGCTTCATAGAATGAGTTGGGTAGTATTCCGTCATTTTCTATGCTTTGGAATACCTTTAGTAGTAGTGGTGTTAACTCTTCTCTGAAAGTTTGGTAGAACTCTGCAGTGAAGCCGTCCGGGCCAGGGCTTTTTTTTGTTGGGAGTTTTTTGATTACCATTTCAATCTCTTTTTTTGTTATGGGTCTATTTAGTTGTTCTACTTCTGAATGTGTTAGTTTAGGTAGGTAGTGTTTTTCCAAGAATTCATCCATTTCTTCTAGGTTTTCAAATTTGTTAGAGTACAATTTTTCATAATAATCTGAAATGATTGTTTTAATTTCATTTGGTTCTGTTGTGATGTGGTCCTTCTCATTTCTTATTTGGGTTATTTGTTTCCTTTCCTGTATTTCTTTAGTCAGTCTAGCCAATGGTTTATCAATTTTGTTAATTTTGTCAAAGAACCAGCTTTTGGCTTTGTTAATTCTTTCAATTGTTTTTCTGTTCTCTAATTCATTTAGTTCAGCTCTAATTTTTATTATTTGTTTTCTTCTGGTGCCTGATGGATTCTTTTGTTGCTCAGTTTCTATTTGTTCAAGTTGTAGGGACAGTTCTCTGCTTTTGGCTCTTTCTTCTTTTTGTATGTGTGCATTTATTGATATAAATTGGCCTCTGAGCACTGCTTTTGCTGTGTCCCAGAGGTTTTGATAGGAAGTATTTTCATTCTCGTTGCTTTCTATGAATTTCCTTAATCCCTCCTTGATGTCTTCTATAACCCAGTCTTTTTTCAGGAGGGTGTTGTTCATTTTCCAAGTATTTGATTTCTTTTCCCTAGTTTTTCTGTTATTGATCTCTAGTTTTATTGCCTTGTGGTCTGAGAAGATGCTTTGTAATATTTCGATGTTTTGGACTCTGCAAAGATTTGTTTTATGACCTAATATGTGGTCTATTCTAGAGAATGTTCCATGTGCGCTAGAAAAAAAAGTATACTTTGCAGCACTTGGGTGGAGAGTTCTGTATAAGTCAATGAGGTCAAGTTGGTTGATTGTTGTAATTAGATCTTCCGTGTCTCTGTTGAGCTTCTTACTGGATGTCCTGTCCTTCTCTGAAAGTGGTGTGTTGAAGTCTCCTACTATAATTGTGGAGGTGTCTCTCTCACTTTTCAATTCTGTTAAAATTTGATTTATGTATCTTGCAGCCCTGTCATTGGGTGCATAAATATTTAATATGGTTATGTCTTCCTGATCAATTGTCCCTTTTATCATTATATAGTGTCCTTCTTTATCCTTTGTGGTGGATTTAAGTCTAAAGTCTATTTTGTCAGAAATTAATATTGCTACTCCTCTTCTTTTTTGCTTATTGTTTGCTTGATATACTTTTTTCCATCCTTTGAGTTTTAGTTTGTTTGTGTCTCTAAGTCTAAGGTGTGTCTCTTGTAGGCAGCATATAGATGGATCGTGTTTCTTTATCCAGTCTGTGACTCTCTGTCTCTTTATTGGTGCATCTAGTCCATTTACATTCAGGGTAATTATAGATAAATAAGTTTTTAGTGCTGTCATTTTGATGCCTTTTTATGTGTGTTGTTGACAATTTCATTTTTCCACATACTTTTTTGTGCTGAGGCGTTTTTCTTAGTAAATTGTGAGATCCTCATTTTCATAGTGCTTGACTTTATGTTAGTTGAGTCGTTACGTATTTCTTGGTTTTTATCTTGAGTTATAGAATTGTTATACCTTTTTGTGGTTACCTTATTATTTACCCCTATTTTTCTAAGTAAAAACCTAACTTGTATTGTTCTATATCGCCTTGTATCACTCTCCATATGGCAGTTCAATGCCTCCTGTATTTAGTCCCTCTTTTTGATTATTGTGATCTTTTACCTATTGACTTCCATGATTCCCTGTTATGTGTATTTTTTTTTAATTAATCTTAATTTGTTTGTTTTTGTGATTTCCCTATTTGAGTTGATATCAGGACGTTCTGTTTTGTGACCTTGTGTTGTGCTGATATCTGATATTATTGGTTCTCTGACCAAACAATATCCTTTAGTATTTCTTGTAGCTTTGGTTTGGTTTTTGCAAATTCTCTAAACTTGTGTTTGTCTGTAAATATCTTAATTTCGCCTTCATATTTCAGAGAGAGTTTTGCTGGATATATGATCCTTGGCTGGCAGTTTTTCCCCTTCAGTGTTCTGTATATGTCGTCCCATTCCCTTCTTGCCTGCATGGTTTCTGCTGAGTAGCCAGAACATATTCTTATTGATTCTCCCTTGAAGGAAACCTTTCTTTTCTCCCTGGCTGCTTTTAAAATTTTCTCTTTATCTTTGGTTTTGGCGACTTTGATGATAATATGTCTTGGTGTTTTTCTTTTTGGATCAATCTTAAATGGGGTTCAATAAGCATCTTGGATAGATATCCTTTCATCTTTCATGATGTCAGGGAATTTTTGTGTCAGGAGTTCTTCAACTATTTTCTCTGTGTTTTCTGTCCCCCCTCCCTGTTCTGGGACTCCAATCACCCGCAGGTTATCCTTCTTGATAGAGTCCCACATAATTCTTAGGGTTTCTTCATTTTTTTTAATTCTTTTATCTGATTTTTTTTTCAGCTATGTTGGTGTCGATTCCCTGGTCCTCCAGATGTCCCAGTCTGCATTCTAATTGCTCAATTCTGCTCCTCTGACTTCCTAGTGCGTTGTCTAATTCTGTTATTTTATTGTTAATCTTTTGGATTTCTACATGTTGTCTCTCTATGGATTCTTGCAACTTATTAATTTTTCCAGTATGTTCTTGAATAATCTTTTTGAGTTCTTCAACAGTTTTATCGGTGTGTTCCTTGGCTTTTTCTGCAGTTATCCTAATTTCATTTGTGATATCATTAAGCATTCTGTAAATTAGTTTTTTATATTCTGTATCTGATAATTCCAAGATTGTATCTTCATTTGGGAAAGATTTTGATTCTTTTGTCTGGGGGGTTGGAGAAGCTGTCATGGTCTGCTTCTTTAAGTGGTTTGATATGGATTGTTGTCTCCGAGCCATCACTGGGAAACTAGTTTTTCCAGAAAATCCGCTAAAAAAAAAATGCAGTCAGATCCCTATCAGAGTTCTCCCTCTGGCTCAGGCTATTCAGATGTTAATGAAGCCACCTGGGGAGGGTGGGGGAGGGAACAGACAGATAGGAGAGTAGCACCTCAGAATATAGCCAGAGTTGCTTGTCTGGCTTGGAATGACTATTATATCTGAGATTCCCGCGGGGCGCATCGCCTATGTGTGCTGGCTGTGTGGAGATTGCCCCCGGGGGGTCTGGCCCGCTGGAGTCACGGTCAGATCCTCCGCTTCCAGCCCCACGCCCAGCGTCAAGGCTCCCCTACTGGGACGGTGCACTCTCGACTCCAAAATCAGTCGCTGCCTCCCGGGGACTTTTCGTCCCTCCAGCCACGTGGCCGTGCCGCCCCTAAGAACCAGTTGGGCCTCCTCCCGGGGTTAGTTCAGATGGGTGGAGCAGGTCCCCGTGCTTGTGCCGTGACCGAGTGTCCTGGCTGGGACACTGTTCTCCCCGCTCCAATACCAGTCGCTGCCTCCCAGGGACTTCTCCTACCGGCTGTGTCCCACGCCGCCCGCGCGACCCGGCTGGTCCCCTTCCTGGGGTTAGTTCAGGGGGGTGGAGCAACTCTCCGTGTTTATGCCGTACCTGTGTCCAGTCCAAATCCCTGCGGGACGGTTCCCCGGCTTGGACGCTGCTCTTTCTGCTCCAAGACCAGTCACTGCCTCCTGGGAACTTCACCTACCGGCTGCGTCCCCCGCCGCCCGTGGAACCGGCTGGTCCCCCTCCCGGGGTTAGTTCAGGGGGGTGGAGCAGCTGTCTGTGCTTGTGCCGTACCTGACTGGTACGCTGGCTCCAGGCTCTGGAAACAATCGCTGCTTCCCCGTATTAGTTCGTTCTCCGTCTCTAAATCTGTGTTTGTTGTTCAGGGTTCGTAGATTTTTATGTATGTGATCGATTCACTTGTTTTTCCGTGTCTTCGTTGTAAGAGGGATCCGAGGTAGCGTCTGCCTAGTCCGCCATCTTGGCTCCGCCCCCCCATCTTCTTTTGATGCTTCCTGCATCATTTAATATTTTCCCCATGGAATCCTTCACTATTGAAACTCGAGGCTTGAATTTTTTCTTCAGTTCTTTCAGCTTGAGAAACGCCGAGCATGTTCTTAGCTTTTGGTTTTCCATCTCCAGCTCTTTGCACATGTCATTATAATACTTTACTTTGTCTTCTCAAGAGGCCCTTTGAAATCTTCTGTTCAGTTCTTTTACTTCACCAATTCTTCCTTTTGCGTTAGCTGCTCGACGCTCAAGAGCAAGTTTCAGAGTCTCCTCTGACATCCATCTTGGTCTTTTCTTTCTTTGTCTTTTCAGTGAGCTCTTGCTTTCTTCATGGATGATGTCCTTGATGTCATTCCACAACTCATCTGGTCTTCAGTCACTAGTGTTCAATGGGTGTCAAATCTATTCTTGAGATGGTCTCTAAATTCAGGTGGGATATGCTCAAGGTCATATTTTGGCTCTCGTGGACTTGCTCTGATTTTCTTCAGTTTCAGCTTGAACTTGCAAATGAGCAATCAATGGGCTGTTCCACAGCCGGCTACTGGCCTTGTTCGGACTGATGATATTGAGCTTTGCCATTGTCTCTTTCCACAGATGTAATCAGTTTGATTTCTGTGTGTTCCATCTGGCCAGGTCCACGTGTATAGTTGCCGTTTACTTTGGTGAAAGAAGGTATGTGCAATGAAGAAGTCGTTGGTCTTGCAAAATTCTGTCATTTGTCTCTGGCATAGTTTCTATCACCAAGGCCATATTTTCCAACTACTGATCCTTCTTCTTTGTTTCCAACTTTCACATTCCAATCGCCAGTAATTATCAATGCATCTTGATTGCATGTTCGATCAATTTCAGACTGCAGCAGCTGATAAAAATCTTCTATTTCTTATTGTATAAGACCACTATTATAAGATCTTGAGAAATAGTATAAACTGAGAAGAACACATACTTTTGTGGTTACAAGGGGGGGAGGGAGGGAGGGTGGGAGAGGGTTATTTACTGATTAGTTAGTAGATAAGAACTACTTTAGGTGAAGGGAAGGACAATACTCAATATACGGAAGATCAGCTCAACTGGACTGGACCAAAAGCAAAGAAGTTTCCAGGATAAACTGAATGCTTCAAAGGTCAGTGGAGCAAGGGTGGGGGTTTGGGGACTATGGCTTAAGGGGACTTCTAAGTCAATTGGCAAAATAATTCTGTTATGAAAACATTCCGCATCCCACTTTGAAGTGTGGTGTCTGGGATCTTAAATGCTAACAAGTGGCCATCTAAGATGCATCAATTGGTCTCAACCCACCTGGGTCAAAGGAGAATGAAGAACACCGAGGTCACACGATAACTATGAGCCCAAGAGACAGAAAGGGCCACATGAACCAGAAACTTACATCATCCTGAGACCAGAAGAACTAGATGGTGCCCGGCCACAACCGATGACTGCCCTGACGGGGAGCACAACAGAAAACCCCTGAGGGAGCAGGAGATCAGTGGCATGCAGACCCCAAATTCTCATAAAAAGACCAGACTTAATGGTCTGACTGAGACTAGAGGAATCCTGGCGGTCATGGTCCCCAAACCTTCTGTTGGCCCAGGACAAGAGCCATTCCCGAAGACAACTCATCAGACATGGAAGGAACTGGACAATGGGTAGGAGAGAGATGCTGATGAAGAGTGAGCTACTTGTATCAGGTGGACACTTGAGACTGTGTTGGCATCTCCTGTCTGGAGGGGAGATAGATGGGTAGAGAGGGTTAGAAACTGGTAAAATTGTCATGAAAGGAGAGACTGGAAGGGCTGACTCATTAGGGGGAGAGTAAGTGGGAGTATGGAGTAAGGTGTATATAAGCTTATATGTGACAGACTGACTTGAATTGTAAACGTTCACTTAAAGCTCAATAAAAATTATTTTAAAAAATAGTAATGTTAATGACACTGGAAATGTATATGGAATAAAGTAAAAATGTAAACCACACACACAAAAAAAAGAAGGGAGAGTGTTGACATGTCATGGGGTTGTTAACCAATGTCATACAACAATGTGTGTACTAACTGTTTGATGAGAAACTAGTTTGTTCTGTAAATCCTCATCTAAAGCTCAATAAAAAATAAAAAAGCAGAAGATGGAAGGAAAAAAAAAATCTATTTCTTCATCTTTGGCCCTAGTGGTTGGTGCGTAAATTTGAATAATAGCCATATTAACTGGTCTTCCTTGTAGGTGTATGGATATTATCCTATCACTGACAGTGTTGTACTTCAGGATAGATCTTGAAATGTTCTTTTTAACGATGATTGCAACACCATTCCTCTTGAAGTTGTCATTCCCAGCATAGTAGACTGTATGATTGTCCGATTCAAAATGCCCAGTACCAGTCCATTTCAGCTCGCTAATGCCTAGGATATCGATGTTTATGCGTTCCATTTCATTTTTGATGATTTCCAATTTTCCTAGATTCATACTTCATACATTCCAGGTTCCGATTATTAATGGACGTTTGCAGCTGTTTCTTCTCATTTTGAGTCGTGCCACATCAGCAAATGAAGGTCCAGAAAGCTTGACTCCATCCACGTCATTAAGGTCGACTCTACTTTGAGGAGGCAGCTCTTCCCCAGTCACCTTTTGAGTGCCGTCCAACCTGGGGGGCTCATCTTCTGGCACTATATCAGACAATGTTCTGCTGCTATTCATAAGGTTTTCACTGGCTAATGCTTTTCAGAAGTAGACTGCCGGGTCCTTCTTCCTAGTATGTCTTAGTCTGGAAGCTCAGCTGAAACTTGTCCTCCATGGGTGACCCTGCTGGTATCTGAATACCGGTGGCATAGCTTCCAGCATCACAGCAACACACAAGCCCCCACAGTACGACAAACTGACAGAGAATTGGGGGAATCAGCAATAGTAGCTCGTATTTATCACTGTGTTTCAGGCATTATTTTAAGTATCATAACGGGTACAACAATGGATAAAAGACAATGGAATGTTATGCTCAAAGTGATGAGGCATAAACAGTTCTACCTATAACTCTATCTCCTACCAAATTTCATCAATCATGTATTTTGGAGGCTGTTTATTTGTTTCCTGAAAGATACATTTAGAAGTACATAAACATTTAAAGAAGGAACTCTGGTGGCACAGTGCTAGCTGAAAAGTCAGCAGTTAGAACCCACCAGCTGCTTCATGGGAGAAAGATGTGGCAATCTGCTCCTATAAAGATTACAGCCTAGGAAACCCTATGGGGCAGTTCTGCTCTGTCCTGTAGGGTCGCTGTGTGTTGGACTCGACTTGAGAGCATGCAACAGCATTTAAAAAGACAAATAATAATGCAAAATATGTGTTACCACAAAAGAAGTATCATATGGTCACAAGTTCCTCAGTTATGTATGTTTGTGTGTGTGTGTGTGTGTGTGTGGTGAGAAGGCTAGAAACTCATAACGAAGACTTATTTTAAACCATCTCTTTGTTTTTCATTCCCCAATCAGAATCCAAGAGTCAAGGTCACCTGGTGGGCCTACTTGTTGGGAACTGAGACTCTGGAGGTGGGGATGGATTTGGGGATGGACATAGGGATGGAGGTGGGGATGGAGGTAGGATTGAGGTTGGATGGATGTGGGGGAGGGGGTGGGGATGGAGGTGGGGATGGAGATGGAGATGGGGATGGAGGTAGGATAGGGATAGAGGTGGGGATGGAGGCTGGATGTGGATATGGAGGTGGGGATGGAGGTAGGGGTGGAGGTGGGATAGAGGCAGGAACGGAGGTAGAGATGGAGGTAGGCATGGAAGTGGGGATGGAGGTGGGATGGAGGCAGAGATGGGGTGGGAATGGAGGTAGAGTTGGAGGTGGGATGGAGGTAGGATAGAAGTGGGGATGGAGGTGGGATGGAGGTAAGGATGGAGGTAGAATAGAGGTGGGGATGGAGGTGGATGGAGGTAGGATGGAGGTGGGGATGGAGATAGGATAGAGTTGGGGATGGACGTAGAGACAGAGGTGGGGATGGAGGTGGGGATGGAGGTAGGGATGGAGGTGGACATGAAGGTGGGGCTGGAGGTAGGATGGAGGTGGGACGGAGGTGGGATAGATGTAGGGATGGAGGTGGGGATAGAGGTGAAGATGAAGGTGGGGACACAGGTAGGGGCAGAGGTGGTGACAGAGGTGGGGATGGAGGTGGAGATGGAGGTGAGGATGGAGGTGGGGAGGTAGGTAGGATGGAGGTGGGGACAGAAGTGGGGGTGGAGGTAGGAGCTTTTCTGCAGCTACTGCCAGAGATGCTATTTGTAACAAAGCAGGGATAGTGTTGGGGAGAATAACCTGGCTTTTCTCCTTTTGCCCTACAGGCTTCTAGTAGAGCCTTCTATTAACTAAACCCATCTAGAAGCAGAAGGTGTGAGACCCTGGGAAATGGAAACCCAGCTGATATTCAGTCCATTCTGACTTATGGCTACCCCATGTATGTCAGAGTAAAACTGTGATCCGTAGGGTTTTCAGTGGCTGATTTTTCAGAAGTAGATCATCAGGCCTTTCTTTCAAGGTGCTTCTGGGTGTACTAGAATCTCCAACCTTTCAATGTAACCGTTTGCTCCACCCAGGGACTTGCAGGGAAATACAGTTTTCCTGCAATACACAGCAAGGTGGAGAAAGACAGAGAAGGGGTCTGAGAACTAACGGGCAAGTGGTCAAACAACTCACTCCTAGCTGGTGAATTCGGGAGTCATTGCAGTGGCTCTTAGTATGAAGGCAAACATTTTAAGTGTCAGAATCTTGTTCAATGTCTGCTGTGTTCCCTAACTCGTCTGACTCCTGAGCCCTTCTGCTTTAACTTGGTAGTCAGTGGTGGCTTGAAAATGGCGCAGACATTTTGTATGTGGATGATTAAACTGACTCTTCTTTCATGCAAAGTCATTGCCTCTTTTCAGTGAGAGGCCCATTCCACAAGATGGGAACTTTACTGTAGACCATCCGTCTTTTGAGCTGGTTGAAATACAGATGTCCCCTCAAAGCTGCTGTGCCTGGGAGCTAATAGTGGATGTAAAAATAACTTTCACTGTCTGCATGGGCTTTCTTATTTGCATTCTGAATAGCATCACTAAAGCAGACACAGGAAGCTCCTCTTATTTGCATTTTATTTTGCCCACAGAAAATTTATGGCTCACTTGACTTCTCTGCTTCAAAGAAATAATCAAAATACAAATTGCTTTTGGCTATAAAGACTTTTTTTGCAAAATTAGAGAAGAAATCAGGTAGCCTAGGATAAGAAGGAGAAATTAGGGTACATTATAAAGGAGCCCTGATGGTTAAGAGCTCTGGCTGCTAACCAAAAGGTTTGCAGTTCGAATCCACCAGCTGCTCCTTGGAAACCCTATGGGGGCAGTCCTACTCTATTCTATAGAGTTGCTATGATTCAGAATAGACTTGACAGCAGTGGGTTTTGTTTTTTGGGTTTCTTTGGTGTTTTTTTTTTTTTTTAAACATAAATGGAAGATTCTTTGCTATGGCTATTTTCAACTTACACTGCCAAAGCAGAGGTAGGGAAGAATTTTGAAAATTACTTAGTTCATAAAACAAAACAAAAACCTGTTGCCGTCGAGTCGATTCCGACTCATAGTGACTCTACAGGACAGGGTGGAACCACCCCATAGAGTTTCCAAGGAGTGGCTGGTGGATTAGAACTGCCCACCTTTTGGTGAGCAGCCAAGCTCTTAACCACTGCACCACTAGGGCTCCACATAGTCCGTAGCAACCTCGTTTTTTCTGAAAATCTTATTTATTTTTAAACATTTTGGGGTTTTTTCTTACTATTTTTTATAATTTATTTTATTTTTGTTGTTCTTGAGAGTATACAGAGCAGAACTTATACCAATTAAACAGTTTCTATGTGTTCAATTCAGTGACATTGATTGCATTTAAGTTGTGCAAACATTCTCACCCACTTTTTTTGAGTTGTTCCTCCCCCGTTAACATAAACTCTAAGTGTCCTATCTAATCTTTGGTGTTGCAATGGTCAGTTTGATCCTATATAAAACCCATTGAGGTCGAGTCAATTCTGACTCACAGCGACCCTATATGACAGAGTAGAACTGCTCTGTAGGATTTCCAAGGAGCAACTGGTGGATTCAAACTACAGACCTTTTGGTTAGCAGCCAGAGCTCTTAACCACTGCACCACTAGGGCTCCTAATCCCATATAGATCATAAAAGAGCACTATGCTCAAGGCAGACATTCTTTACTAGTTAAGCTAAACTATTGTTTGGTTTTAAGAAGACTTCAGGGGTATTTTCAGAATTTATCCAACCTCCATGGCTCCAGAAAGTATGGATTCCATGAGAAATCACCATTCTGTTCTACATATCCCCCCTTCTGATCAAGATTCTTCTATAGAATCTTTGATCAAAATGTTTAGTAATGGTAGCCAGGCACCATTTAGTTCCTCTGGTATCACGGCAAAGGGGGCAGCTGTTCAAAGAGGTGATTAGCCACACATTCTAGTTCCTCCTACTATTGCTGACTCTCCTTCCTCTTGTTGTTCCTTGCCAATAGAGACCACCACATTTTATTTATTTATTGTAATTTTTCTTGTACTTTAAGTGCAGATTTACAAATCAAGTCAGTCTCTCATATAAAAACTTATATATACCTTGCTACATACTCCCAATTACTCTCCCCCTAATAAGAAAAGCCACTCTTTCCTTCCACTCTCTCTTTTCCTGTCCATTTCACCAGCTTCTAACCCCCTCTACGCTCTCATCTCCCCTCCAGGCAGGACATGCCAACATACTCTCAAGTGTCCACCTGATTCAAGAAGCTCACTCCTCACCAGCATCCCTCTCCAACCCATTGTCCAGTCCAATCCATGTCTGAAGAGTTGGCTTCGGGAATGGTTCCTGTCCTAGGGCAACAGAAGGTCTGGGGGCCGTGACCACCGGGGTCCTTCCAGTCTCAGTCAGACCATTAATTCTGGTCTTATGAGAATTTGGGGTCCGCATCCCACTGCTCTCCTGCTCCCTCAGGGGTTCTTTGTTGTGTTCCCTGTCAGGCAAGTCATTGGTTGTAGCCAGGCACCATCTAGTTCTTCTGGTCTCAGGATGATGTAGTCTCTGTTTCATGTGGCCCTTTCTGTCTTCGGGGCTCGTAATTACCTTCTGTCCTTGGTGTTCTTCATTTTCCTTTCTCCAGGTGGGTTGAGAGCAATTGATGCATCTTAGATGGCTGCTTGCTAGCATTTAAGACCCCAGATGCCACTCTTCAAAGTGGGATGCAGAATGTTTTCTTAATAGATTTTATTATGCCAATTGACTTAGATGCCCCCTGAAATCACGGTCTCCAAACCCCTGCCCCTACTACACTGGCCTTCGAAGCATTCAGTTTATTCAGGAAACTTCTTTGCTTTTGGTTTAGTCCAGTTGTGCTGACCCCCCCTGTATTGTGTGCTGTCTTTCCCTTCACTGAAAGTAGTTCTTATCTACCAACTAATTAGTGAATACCCTTCTTCCACCCCCCCTCCCTCCCTCCTCTCATAACCACAAAAGAATGTTTTCTTCTCAGTTTAAACTATTTCTCAAGTTCTTATAACAGTGGTCTTATACAATATTTGTCCTTTTGCAACTGACTAATTTCACTTAGCATAATGGCTTCCAGGTTCCTCCATGTTATGAAATATTTCACAGATTCCTCACTGTTCTTTATCGATGCGTAGTATTCCATTGTGTGAATATACCATAATTTATTTATCCATTCATCCGTTGATGGGCACCTTGGTTGCTTCCATCTTTTTGCTATTGTAAACAGTGCTGCAATAAACATGAGTGTGCATATATCTGTTCATGTAAAGGCTCTTATTTCTCTAGGATATATTCTGAGGAGTGGGGTTGCTGGATCATATGGTCATTCTATTTCTAGCTTTTGAAGGAAGCACCAAATCGATTTCCAAAGTGGTTGTACCATTTGACATTCCCACCAGCAGTTTATAAGTGTTCCAATCTCTCCACAGCCTCTCCAACATTTATTATTTTGTGTTTTTTGGATTAATGCCAGCTTTGTTGGAGTGAGATGAACCTCACTGTAGTTTTGATCTGCATTTCTCTAATGACTAATGATCGTGAATATTTCATCATGTATATGCTAGCCACCTGAATGTCTTCTTTACTAACGTGTCTATTCATATGTTTTGCCCATTTTTTATTAGGGTTATTTGTCTTTTTGCAGTTGAGTTTTTGCAGTATCATGTAGGTTTTAGAGATCAGACACTGATCAGAAATGTCATAGCTAAAAACTTGTTCCCAGTCTGTAGGTAGTCTTTTTACTCTTTTGGTGAAGTCTTTGGATGAGCATAGGTGTTTGATTTTTAGGAGCTCCCAGTTATCTTGTTTTTCTTCTGCATTCTTTATAATTTTTTGTACACTGTTTATGCCATGTATTAGGGCTCCTAACGTTGTCCCTATTTTTTCTTCCATGATCTTTATCGTTTTAGATTTTATATTTAGGTCTTTGATCCATTTTGAGCTCGTTTTTGTGCATGGAGTGAGGTATGGGTCTTGTTTCATTTTTTTTTGCAGATGGATATCCAGTTATGCCAGCAGCATTTGTTAAAAAGACTGTCTTTTCCCCATTTAACTGTTTTGGGACCTTTGTCAAATATCAGCTGCTCATATGTGGATGGATTTATGTCTGGATTCTCAATTCTGTTGCATTGGTCCATGTATCTGTTGTTGTGCCAGTACCAGGCTGTTTTGACTACTGTGGCGGTATAATAGGTTCTAAAATCAGGTAAAGTAAGGCCTCCCACTTTGTTCTCCTTTTTCAGTAATGCCTTATTTATCTGGGGCCTCTTTCCCTTCCATTTGAAGTTGGTGATTTGTTTCTCCATCTCATTAAAGAATGTCCTTGGGATTTGGATCGGAATTGCATTAAATGTATGGATCACTTTTAGTAGAATAAACATTTTTATAATGTTAAGTCTTCCTATCCATGAGCAAAGTATGTTTTTTCACTTAGGTAAGTCTCCTTTGGTTTCTTGCACGAGTGTACTACAATTTTCTTTGTATAAGTCTTTTACATCTCTGGGAAGATTTATTCCTAAGTATTTTATCTTCTTGGGGGCTACTGTAAATGGCATTGATTTGGTGATTTCCTCTTCGATGTTCTCTTTGTTGGTGTAGAGGAATCCAACTGATTTTTGCATGTTTGTCTTGTATCCTGATACTCTGCTGAACTCTTCTAGTAGTTTCAGTTGTTTTCTGGAGGATTCCTTAGGGTTTTCTGTGTATAAGATCATGTCATCTGCAAATAGAGATACTTTTACTTCTTCCTTGCCAATCTGGATGCTCTTTATTTCTTTATCTAGCCTAATTGCCCTGGCTAGGACCTCGAACACAATGTTGAATAAGAACGGTGATAAAGGACATCCTTGTGTGCTTCCCGATCCCAATGGGAATGCTTTCAGGCTCTCTCCATTTAGGGTGATGTTGGCTGTTGGCTTTGTATAAATGCCTTTTATTATGTTGAGAAATTTTCCTTCTATTCCTATTTTGCTGACAGGTTTTATCATGAATGGGTTTTGAACTTTGTCAAGTGCCTTTTCTGCATCAATTGATAAAATCATGTGATTCTTATCTTTTGTTTTATTTATGTGGTGGATTACATTAATTGTTTTTCTAATGTTGAACCATCCCTGTGTACCTGGTATGAATCCCACTTGGTCATGGTGAATTATTTTTCTGATATGTTGTTGAATTCTATTGGCTAGAATTTTATTGAGGATTTTTGCATCTACATTCATGAGGTATATAGGTCTATAATTTTCTTTTCTTGTGGTGTCTTTACCTGGTTTTGGTATCAGGGATATGGTGGCTTCATAGAATGAGTTTGGTATTATCCCATCGTTTTCTATGCTCTGAAATACCTTTAGTAGTAGTGGTGTTAAGCCTTCTCTGAAAGTTATGTTTTCAAATTTGTTAGAGTACAATTTTTCGGAGTAATCTGATTTGATTCTTTTAATTTCAGTTGGGTCTGTTGTAATATCGCCCATCTCATTTCTTATTTGGGTTATTTGCTTCCTCTCCTGTTTTTCTTTTGTCAGCTTGGCCAGTGGTTTATCAATTTTGTTGATTTTTTCAAAAAAACCAGCTTTTGGTCTTGTTAATTCTTTCAATTATTTCTCTATTTTCTGTTTCATTTAGTTCAGCTCTAATTTTTATTATTTGTTTTCTTCTGGTGCCTGTGGGTTTCCTTTGTTGCTCTCTTTCTATTTGTTCAAGTTGTAGGGATAATTCTTTGAATTTGGCCCTTTCTTCTTTTTGGATGTTTGCATTTATTGATATAAATTGGCCTCTGAGCACCGCTTTTACCGTGTCCCAAAGGTTCTGATAGGAAGTGTTTTCATTCTCATTGGATTCTATGAATTTCTTTATTCCGTTCTTAATGTCTTCTATAATCGAGTCTTTTTTGAGCAGGGTATTGTTCAGTTTCCAAGTGTTTGATTTCTTTTCCCTGCGTTTCCTATTGATTTCTACTTGTGGTCAGAGAAGATGATTTGTAATATTTCAATATTTTGGGTTCTTCTAAGGCTTGCTTTATGACCTAATATGTGGTCTATTCTAGAGAATGTTCCATGTACACTAGAAAAGAAAGTATACTTGGTTGCTGTTGGGTGGAGTGTTCTGTATATGTCTATGAGGTCAAGTTGGTTGATTGTGGCATTTAGATCTTCCGCGTCTATACTGAGCTTCTTTCTGAATGTCCTGTCTTTCACCAAAAGTGGTATGTTGAGGTCTCCTACTATTATTGTGGAACTATCTCACTTTTCAATGCTGATAGAGTTTGTTTTATGTATCTTGCAGCCCTATCATTGGTGCATAAATATTTAATATTGTTATATCTTCTTGGTGTATTGTCCTTTTAGTCATTATATAGTGTCCTTCCTTATCCTTTCTGATGGATTTAACTTTAAAGTCTTTTTTGTCAGAAATTAATATCGCCACTCCTGCTCTTTTTTAATTGTTGTTTGCTTGATATATTTTTTCCATCCTTTGAGTTTTAGTTTGTGTCTCTAAGCCTAAGTTGTGTCCCTTGTAGGCAACATATAGACGGATCTTGTTTTTTAATCCATTCTGCCACTCTCTGTCTCTTTATTGGTGCATTTAGTCCACTGACATTCAGGGTAATTATGGATAGGTATGAATTTAGTGCTATCATTTTGATGTCTTTTTTTGTGTGTTGTTGACAGTTTCTTTTTCCCACCTGATTTTATGTGCTGAGTAGATTTTCTTCGTATATTGTCCTTTGCTCTTATTTGTTGTTGTTGATTTTGTTTCTGCTGAGTCTGTATTTTTCCCTTGTATTTTATTTTGATGAGTAGGATAGTTTGTCTCCTTTGTGGTTACCTTATTATTCACCCCTATTTTTCTAAATTTCAAACTAACTTTTATATCTTTGTATTGCCGTATCTTCCTCTCCATATGGAAGGTGTATGATTACATTTCTTAGTCCCTCTTTATTATTCTAATGTTGTCTTCTTTTATATAATAACATTGCTGTTACCCTGTTTTGGGCTTTTTTTTTTTATAATCTCGCTTTGTTTTTTTGGATTTCCCTGTCTGGGTTGAATTCTGGTTGCTCTGCCCAGTGTTCTAGTCTTGGGTTGATGCCTGATATTATTGATTTTCTAACCAAAGAACTCCCTTTAGTATTTCTTATAGTTTTGGTTTGTTTTTTTTGAATTCCCTACACTTGTGTTTATCTGGAAATGTCTTTATTTCACCTTCACATTTAAGAGACAGTTTTGCTGGATATATGATTTTTGGCAGGCAATTTCTTTCCTTCAATTTTTTAAATATGTCATCCCATTGCCTTCTTGCTTGCATGGTTTCTGCCGAGTAGTCTGAGCTTATTCTTATTGGCTCTCCTTTGTAGGTGACTTTTCGTCTATCCCTCGCTGCTCTTATAATTCTCTCTTTATCTTTGGTTTTGGCAAGTTTGATTATAATATGTGTTGGTGAATTTCTTTTAAGATCTACCTTATGTGGAGTTTGATGAGCATCTTGGATAGATATCTTCTCATCTTTCACGATATCAGGGAAGTTATCTGCCAACAAATCTTCAGCAATTCTCTCTGTATTTTCTGTTATCCCTCCCTGTTCTGGTACTCCAATCACTTGTAGGTTATTTCTCTTGATAGAGCCCCACATGATTCTTAAGGTTTCTTAATTTTTTAAAAATTCTTTTATCTGATTTTTCTTCAAATATATTAGTGCCAAGTGATTTATCTTCGAGTTCAGAAATTCTAGCTTCTACTTGCTCAATTGTGCTCCTCTGACTTTCTATTGAGTTGTCTACTTCTGTAATTTTATTGTTAATCTTCTGAATTTCTGATTCCTGTCTGCCTATGGATTTTTCCAGCTTATTAAACTTTTTATTATGTTCCTGAATAATCTTCCTAATTTCTTCAATTGCTTTATCTGTGTGTTCCTTGGCTTGTTCTGCCTATTGGCTCATTTCCTTCCTGATGTCTTGAAAAAAAAAATTTGTTTTTAAGGGTTCTGTATATTAAACTTTTGTATTCTGTATCAGTAATTCCAGGAATGCACTTTCATCTAGAAGATCCCTGGATTCTTTGTTTTGAGAGCCTGTTGAGGTGATCATCGTCGGTTTCTTTACATAACTTGATATTGACTGCTGTCTCTGAGCCATCTATAAGTTATTGTATTAGTTTTTATGCTTGCTTACTGTGTCGTAGCTGCTTGCTTTGTTTTGGTATACCCTTATGGGTTGCTTGAGTGAGCTAGCTTATTTTCACCTTCGGAGCTCTGGTGTCCTTCCCCCAGCTGGCTAGAGCTGTTATCAGGTATATCAGTCTAGGAGTCCATTTAGTTTTCTTGTATGAATTCATCTCAGGTTTCTAGGCAGCTGATCATCAAGTGTGTGGTACAAGCTCTGCCCTACAGTCTTAGAGGGGCAGGGGTGATTGGCATATATATCGGTATCTGATTGCAGCAGGGGGTCACACTATGAACAAGGCAGAGAGCTGAGAACCAACCCCTGAATGTCTCTGAGGAAAGCGCGTCCTTGTTCCCTAGAGCGTGCAGGTGGGTGGGTTCTGCAGAGGGACCATGGGCACCCAACATTTTTGGTTGTAAGGACTGGGAAGTACCAGTTATCTTTGGACCCCTGTTGCGGGTGGCTGGGTGACCTGAATGGAGCTACCAGTCCTTAGGTCCCTGATGCGGGGAGGTGAGGACCTTGTTTAATAGGCAAAGCAATGTCAAACATCAAACACCCACCTCTCCACTGCACAGCTGAAATGGTTGGAGGCTGCCAACAAGAGCCTGTTCTCCTGAAATAGGCCCACACAGGTCCATGCAGAAGGGAAAGGTCCTCAAAGTCCATGGACAGTTTATGCCTGGACAGGAGCTGCTTCTGTCTGGAGCTTCCTCTGGTTAGTGGAGCTAGCAAATATTCTTTTCCCCCAAATGCAAATTTTTTCCTTCCCCATGGCAGAGAGGATGGCTCTAGGTGCTCAACAGCATCTATCTCAGGCCCAGGGAATTCAGCTATGGATGCCTGTTTGTGGGTGGGGGTGCGTGGTAAAATATACGCAAGTACTTAGCTTGTGCCGAGAGCGCCATTCTCCTCAGGTTTCGGAGGTGTGAGTGGGATGTGCGGCCGGCTGTTTCTCCCTGAGGAAACTGCCACCAAAAGCTAGTACCAGCCCACTGCCACCACTTCTCTGGGAATGGTGCCTGAGGGCTTCCCACGATTCAGGTCCAGTAACTCCTCTCCACTTCTGAACAGTCTCTTCCTCCCCCTGCCCCTCTGTTCATTTTCTAAGCTTGCCTTTGAAGCTCAGGGCTCCCAACTTGTCACAAATATACTCGTTTCACTTGTTTTTTCGGGTCTTTGTTGTAAAGAGGGCTCACCGGAAGCATCTGTCTATTCTGCCATCTTGGCTCCGCCTCCAACATTTTATTTTTGATCATGTGAGCTACAAAAAAATTAAAAATGTCAATGTAAAACCTCATTTTCGTTTGAGGGTTGGTAACTAGAATCTGAGGAGACTCTGGTGGCTCAGTGGTTAAGCATTTGGCTGATAACTGAAAGGTTGGCAGTTCAAACCCAACAGCTGCTCCACAGAAGAAAGATGTGGCAGACTGCTTCCATAAAGATTATAGCCTTGGAAACCCTGTGGGGCAGTTCTACTCTGACCTATAAGGTCAATCAAGTTGGAATCAATTTGACAGCAGAGAGTTTGGTTTTGGTTTAACTAGAATCTAGAATATAATTTTTCCTGAATCAAAACTAAATAGTAACTGGTAGACATGTTTATTTGTTTGCAAAAGAAAAGTCTTTGAATGAGGAATATGCTGTTAATCAAATGAAAGGAGTTATTTTTCATTTAAAATACATCTTGGTCTAAAATATTAAATTTTAGCCAAATTATTTCTTTTGTTTATCTTCTCTTAGCTTTGATTAGGTTCATGGCTTAATGAAATATCACAGTATTAACTCTGATGGGCATTTTTAGTGATAGAATATATATATATATATATTTGTCGATAAGTGTGGCTAATTGCTAACTAATTTGACCAGAACTAAGGTAGATTTTATAGATGAACTGTCCCGTTTTTTAAATAAATCCTAGTTCCATCAATAGTCAAATAATTTTGACTTTTTGAACTTCCTGTGTTTATAAATTTACTATTTAATGTCCAGTGCATACAGAGCTCTGGTGGTGCAGTGGTTAAGAGGTTGGCTGCTAGCCAAGAGGTCAGCAGTTCAAATCTACCTGCCAGTCCTTGGAAACCCTGGGGGTGATTCCACTTTGTTCTAAAGGGTCACTATGAGTGAGAATCGACTTGAGGCCACTGTTTTTTTGTTTTTTGTTTTTTGCATACAGTTAGTTGATCTGTTACGTAAAAAGGCCTTGTTGTTAAAAAAAAAAAAAAAAAAAAAAAAGACCAAACTTACTGGTCTTACAGAGACTGGAGAAATCCCAGGTGTATGGCCCCCAGGGCACCCTTTTAACTCAGAACTGAAATCACTCCTGAGGTTGACCCTTCAGCCAAAGATTAGACAGGCCCATAAAACAAATATTAATACACATAGTTCAATCATGTATATGAGACTAAATGGGCACACCAGCCCAGGGGCAAGGACAAGAAGGCAGGAGGGGACAGGAAAGCTGGATGAATGGAAATGGGGAACCCAAGGTTGAGAAGGTGGGAGAGTGTTGAGATGTCGCAGGGTTAGCAACCAATATCACGAAACAGTATATGCATTAATTGTTTAATGAGAAACTAATTTGCTCTGTAAACCTTCATCTAAAACACAATAAAAACAAAACAAATCAAACAAATAATGCTTTGTTGTGTGTGTGTGTGTGTGCGTGTGTGTGCATGTGTGTGGTATATTTTATAAAGAATGTTAGCTCCCTCTTCTGAATAAATTTGAAGGCTGTAATGACAACATTCTGACAATCTTTGCCCATTTCCTGACAATGAACAGCCTGAATATTCATTAAATTTGCTCCTGATTGAAGCACAACCTCTGGGTAATTTAATTATACTGCACATTTTGGAAATACTGATAAGTGCTGGCGTTGACAATACTCCATTGCTAAACATTACCCACTGGGAATAAGTATTTGCCTTACAAAAAGGGAAAAAGTGCTCCTCCCCTGTTTCTCAGAATCAATGTCCTCAGAGCAGTATGACGAGGAAGGGAACACAAGGACAGACAAGGAGAACAGACTTGTGTTCTTCCCCAGCCCTCAGTGCTAGGAGGAAATGTGCCCCTTGTATGCTGTAGTATCAGCCACTGATGTAATTGAGCATTCTTTTCTTAAGTTGAACTTCTCTAGAAAATCAGACACATTTTAAATCAGGCTCTCTGGAGTTTCCCAGATACTCCTGTGATAGACATCTCATGAGGCTCATAGGCTGATCATAGGGATTCAGTTACACATCATTCATTCATTCATGCATTTATTCTACAAATATTTAACGAGCTCCTACTCTCTGCCCCACACCCTTATCCGTGCTGGATTTGCAAGGAATAGATTCAAGTTCCTGACCTCATGGAGATTACCTTTCTAGTGAAGGAAAAGAGACACAGTACAGAAGCAAACACACAGAATGTCAGATGATGATAAATTCTACATAGAAAGATGAGACAGACTGAAAGGGATAAGAAGTGTGGGTGTTGGGGGGGCTTTTGTACAAAGTGGTTGGAAAAGTCTTTATTGATATGTTGACATTTGAGCAGAAACTTGAAGTAAGTAAACATTTAAACCTTGTGAATATTTACGGGAAGAGCATTCAAGGTGGAAGGAACAGCATGTGCAAGGCCTCTGACGCTGGCCTTTGATTTGTTTTAATACTTTAAATGCTGTAAAGGGGATAAAATTCTATTTAGTAGCTATTGAAATGACATTTGAAGCCTCTGAGCCTCTATTTTCTCACCTGTAAAATGGAGATTATACAAATCCCTTCTTCCCAGCATTATGGTAAAGATTAAGTGACACAGTGCAGGTGAAGGGTTTAACATAATCCTAGCACAGTGCTAAACTCAATAAATGTTAGCTTTTACAAGAAAAAAAAATGCTTCTCAGGAACACTTGGATTTTCTGCAGTATTTACCTGTACTGTGGACCATGAGTGTTGAATCGAAACTATCACCCAAATAAAAAAGCAAGAAACTACACTCAGTGCCGTCCAGTCAATTCTGCCTCATGGCGACCCCATATGTTACAGGGGAGATCTGCTCCATAGGGTTTTTGTAATACCCTTAGGGACACACAATGGCTGCTAACAAGGGACAGCTAACAAGGGGCAGCTAACAAGGGGGCTTCTTTTTCTGGCTGCACCCTCTGGCCCTCAAGCCCTTCTCCACTCCCTTACTCAGACGTTGTTCCTGTTTCTTTTACCATACTTTTTGCTGCAGTTGCTCTTGTTCCTTTTTTGCCATTTCCATCCTCCCAGCTCTTGACCTTTTTGGGTCAAGGGGTGGAGTGTATTATCATTGAGGACACAAAATGGTGGCTAACAAGGGGCAGCTACAGGGCTATTAAGCACTTTGCACGGGCACTACCTATGTGTTCCTGGGACGCACAAGAGAGGTAGAATGTGGGAACTGGGAGCTGCTCAGAAAAGAACACGTTGCTCTGGTGACAGGCAAATGGACCTTAGAGAAGAGGACCCCTGTGGTAACAACAAAGAGACTTTCCAGAGGCAAAGCTGATGTCATTTTCATAGAGGATTAAATGCTCATCCTTCCAAGGAGCCCTGGTGGCGCAGTGGTTAAGAGCTACGGCTGCTAACCAAGAGATCGGCAGTTTGAATCCACCAGCTGCTCCTTGGGAACCCTGTGGGGCAGTTCTACTCAGTCCTATAGGGTTGCTGTGAGTCAGAATCGACTTGATGGCAACTGTGTTTTTTTGGTTTTTTTGTTTGTTTTTTACCATTACAAGATTAGCTCAAAAGAGAAGAGTTGAAACTAGCACCTGGGCTACTGGGGAATAAAACATAGCCCCAGAGACCACAAAGCTGAGACCCCTCCTCGGACAGATAACCTCCCAGCCAGCTGGTTGCTGACCCCCTGGCTGTAGGGTCCCATCGATACCACTGCTGTCTTGTCTGTAAGAATGCTGCTTACAGACCACTGCTCCAGCATCAACAATTGCATCTCTAGGCTCAGCTCTGGTGTTCCCGAGCCCTGGGAACTGCATCACCCCTGGGGAGTCTGCACCATCTGGACTCCCTGAATATGACAGTTTTCTGGGCTGTAACGTCCCTAGGTGGCACAGTTTGTGCTCAACTACTAACCTTAAGGTTGGCAGTTCGAACCTACCCAGTGGTACTGCAAAAGAAAGCCTGGCGATCTGCTTCCATTAAGATTACAACCAAGAAAACCTTATGGAGCAGGTTTACTCTGTAACACAAAACATTGCCATGAGTCAGAATCAACATGATGGCAACTAACAACAACGACCACATTTTCTACGAAAGCAGGTCACCAGGCCTTTCTTCCCTGGTGCCACTGGGTGGGTTCAAACCGCCAACCTTTAGGTTAGTGTTGTGAGTTGCCATTGAGTTGATTCTGACTCATGGCGACTCCATGTGTGCAGAAGAGAGCTCCTCCATGGGGTGTTCAGGGCTGTGACCTTTGATAAGCAGATCAGCAGGCCTGTCTCCTGACGTACCTCTGAGTGGGTTTGAACTGCCAACCTTTCAGCTAATAGTCAAGCACTTAACCATTTGTGCCGCCCACATACCTGTATCTCCCAAACAGTACTCAAAATTGTAATGTGAACAGAAATGTTTCTTGTTCTGGTCCTGAGCAAATTGCTTTCCCTCTTTGAGTTAGGTTTTACAAAATGAGGAAATTATTTTATATCTGGTGTTTTCAACCTATGGCTTTCAGGTATTGTGAGAGCTACTGAACAAATTTTATATAGGCCTCTGAAGCACAGTGGTTGAGAGTTTGGCTGCTAACCAAAAAGGTCAGCAGTTCGACTCTACCAGGTGCTCCTTGGAAACCTTATGGGGCAGTCCTATTCTGTCCAATAGGGTCACTGTGAGTCAGAATCGACTCGATGGCAGTGAGTTTTTTTTTAAGGATAATTAGGATGTTAATGGTTAAAATGTGTCCTCCCAAAATATGTGTTGGAATCCTAACCCCTATGGCTGTGGGAATAACCGTGGTGGCGCAGGGGTTAAAGCACTTTGCTGCTTACCAAAAGGCCAGCAGTTTGAACCCACCAGGAGCTCTGCGGGAGGAAGATGTGACAGTCTACTTCCATGAAGATTACAGCCTTGGAAAGCCTACGGGACGGTTCTGCTCTGACCTATACGGTTGCTGTGAGTCCGAATCGACAGCATCAGGTTATACCTGTGGGTGTAATTATGTTTGGAAATAAGGTTTTCTTTGTTATGCAAATCAGATCATGCCTAGCAGAGTGGGCTCTAAACCTAATCACCTCTGAGTCATTAAAAAAGCAGATTAGACACAGACACACAGACACAGGGGAAGACAGATGCCATATTAGGAACCCATAAGGCCGAGACCCTCATTTGGACTTTTAGCCTCCAGAACTGTGAGAAAATAAATTTCTGTTCTTTAAGCCACTCACTCGTGGTATTTGTATTACATTAGCATGTGGTAACTAAGACAGAAGGAATACTCTATCACACTGAAGCCTGGAGGACTGTGGTAATGTGGAATGGTTGCCCAGCTTACACTTAGCTCAGGAGGGTTGCTTTCCCCAAACTCCTGAGATGTGTTTAGAGGATTCCATCATCCAGATCTAATTCCAACACTTGAGCTACTACTGCTCCCCTTCCATGGGATTAGCTCTCTTTCCAAGCCTTCCCTCTCAAATCCCATTTCTTGCCTTTCTGCCTCTTAAGAGGCATTTCCAAGGCCTCTCAGTGAGTCAGGCTAAATGAATATGGTGAGATGAAGGGTGAGAGGACTGCTTCGTGGACAGTTTCTGACCAAGAAGAAGCAGGAAGCCGAGGAAGAGGTCTATCTAGGGCCATTCCTATCATGAGGAAAATGTGGCCAAAACATGAGGCAGGGAATCAGAATCCAGTTGTGTGGCCTCTTTCTCCACTTTTGAAAAGTTTTCAGAGAGCCATATAACACAGGGTGCCTTACCCATCCTCATAATCCTTAAATAAGATTAAATGGAACTAGGCAAAGCATCAAAGAGACAGCAAACTGCCCAGAGGAAAAGTGATGTCCGAGAGACCTTCACAACGACAGCTATTAAGTAGTGGTTCCAGCAAAGTCTATTCCAAGAAATGCCACAGCTCATATGAAAAATCTCCCTCCTTTTTCTTTGCAGAATATATCGAAACCCCAGAACGTTTTTAATGCTGATTCTGGCACTTATTAGATGCTGACTTAGGGTAAGCTTTTTTAACCTCTGTGAGCATCAGGATCCATTTGTAAAATCGGGGTGGTGAGAATTACCTTGTAGGGTTCCCTGGCACACAGTGTGCCTTCAGGACATGGTGAAATATGATCAAGAAAGAGGTGAAGTTTGGTGGTTGGAAGTAGCCTAGGAATTACTCAGATTTTAAGGTTCTTTCGAGCTGGAAGATAGTATGTCAATTTTTGTAAGATATACCCAGTAAAACCGGTTTCCACTGAGTCACTTCTGACTCATGGCAGCCCCATGTGCATGAGGGTAGAACTGTGCTCCATAGCGTTTTCAATGGTTGCTTTTTGGGAAGTAGATCGCCAGGCTTTCTTCTGAGGTGCCTCTGGGTGGACTCAAGCCTCCAACCTTTTGGTTAGCAAGTGAGCCTGTTAACCATTTGCACCAGCCAGAAACTTCCTTGTAAAATATAGGGCAAATGAAATAGAAAATATAAGAGATAAACATGGAAAAGATTTTCAGAGTGAGAATTTGGATATTTTTACAAATTACATAATCAAGGTGTTAAAACAATCACACAGCTGACAAACCAGTCCTCGTTTGTTCCTCCTAAAATTCTAGTGTGTCTTCTTTTACCTCCTCTTTGTGGAATTCTTCCCAGAAACAAAACTCCTACAGTGGAAACTCTGAGTCAGTGACAACATAGGACGTGTGAAGTGGATGCAACACTTGAATTGAGACCAAAATCCATTCTGCTAATTAGTTATTGGAACCTCTGCATAATTACACATGCTCGAGAGACGTTCACTGATTGTGTTAGCTGTCCCGGGCTGCTAACGTCTGAAGAGTGGAGTGAATGCCGTTTTGATGAGAGCCAGCTCTGTATGTGGAATGTGGAGATACTGTGACCTTGAGGGAGCATAATTATTAGCCCTTTTTGTTGGTGACTCAGTTTTTCACTCTGTTGATTTGCCCTATCCCTGTATGATAGTCATTCACTTGCTGTCAAATATGTGCCTTAAATTCTATATAATCTGTCCCCACAAACAAAAATAAATATACAACCCTTAGAAATTTTATATATATATAAGAGTTGTATATATATATCTCACTTTAGGATTATTTCACATAATCTTTTATGTGCAGGGAATAAGAGAGGCAAAAAGCTAGAATGTTGTGAGAATATGTTCAGTCTCTTTTATAATTAAAGGCACTGAAAACCAGAAAACCAAGAGATATTTCCAGCCATCAGACTGAAAAAAAAAAAATTAAAATATGTGATAAAACCCTATATGGGAAAGACAGCACACAATACAGGGGGGGTCAGCACAACTTGACTAAATCAAAAGCAAAGAAGTTTCCTGAGTAAACTGAATGCTTCAAAGGCCAGTGTAGCAGGGGCAGGGGTCTGGGGACCATGGTTTCAGGGGACATCTAAGTCAATTGGCATAATAAAATCTATTAAGAAAACATTCTGCATCCCACTTTGAAGAGTGGCATCTGGGGTCTTAAACGCTAGCAAGCAGGCATCTAAGATGCATCGATTGGTCTCAACCCACCTGGAGCAAAGAAGAATGAAGAACACCAAGGACAGAAGGTAATTACAAGCCCAAGAGACAGAAAGGGCCACATGAACCAGAGACTACATCATCCTGAGACCAGAAGAACTAGATGGTGCCTGGCTACAACCAATGACTGCCTTGACAGGGAACACAACAGAGAACCCCTGAGGGAGGAGGAGAGCAGTGGGATGCAGACCCCAAATTCTCATAAGACAAGACTTAATGGTCTGACTGAGACTAGAAGGACCCTGGTGGTCATGGTCCCCAGACCTTCTGTTGCCCCAGGACAGGAACCATTCCCGAAGCCAACTCTTCAGACATGGATTGGACTGGACAATGGGTTGGAGAGGGATGCTGGTGAGGAGTGAGCTTCTTGGATCAGGTGGACACTTGAGACTATGTTGGCATGTCCTGCCTGGAGGGGAGATGAGAGGGTGGAGGGGGTTAGAAGCTGGTGAAATGGACACGAAAAGAGAGAGTGGAGGGAGAGAGCGGGCTGACTCATTAGGGGGGAGAGTAATTGGGAGTGTGTAGCAAGGTGTATATGGGTTTTTGTGTGAGAGACCGACTTGATTTGTAAACTTTACTTAAAGCACAATAAAAATTATTAAAAAAAAAAACAAACCCTATATGGATGAGGCTATTGAGAAATAGGTACTCCGATACAAGATTGTTGGTAGTGTAACGTTTTTGGAGGGAAAAAATCGGTATTTAAAATACACTTACCCTTAGTCCCAGGAATCCAATGCTAGATTTTTGTTCTATCAATATAACTACACAAATCTTTAAGCTGTGTAGGCAAGGATGTTTATTGTAGTACATAACTATAACAAAAAGTAGAAACAACATAAATAGCTACCTATAAGGGTATTGGGAAACGCTGGTGGCATAGTGGTTAAGTGCTATGGCTGCCAACCAAAAGGTCGGCAGTTCGAATCTACCAGGAGCTCCTTGGAAACTCTATGGGACAGTTCTACTCTGTCCTCTAGGGTCGCTATGAGTCGGAATTGACTCGACGGCAGTAGGTTATAAGGGTATTGAATACTAATGACCAAAAACCAGAGGAGTTGTTGGATTACATCAAGGACATCATATATGAAGAAAGCAAAAGGGCATTAAAAAGACAGGAAAGAAAGAAAAGACCAAAATGGATGTCAGAAGAGACTGAAGCTTGCTGTTGAACGTAGAATAGCTAAAGCGAGCGGAAGAAAGGATGAAGTAAAAGAGCTGAACAGAAGGTTTCAAGAGTGGCTCGAGAAGACAAAGTAAAGTATTATAATGAAATGTGCTTGGGTCAGGTGCACCTTAGTCCTCAAGGTGACATCTTTGCTTTTCAACACTTTAAAGAGGTTTTTTGCAGCATATTTGCCCAATGCAATGCATCTTTTGATGTCTTGATTGCTGCTTCCATGGGTGTTCATTGTGGATCCAAGTAAAATGAAATTCCTGACAACCTCATTCTTTTCTCTGTTTATCATGATGTTGTGTATTTGTCCAGTTGTGAGGATTTTTGTTTTCTTTATTTTGAGGTGTAATCCATATTGAAAGCCGTGGTCTTTGATTTTTATCAGTTCTTCAAGTTCTCTTCACTTCCAGCAAGCAAGGTTCTGTCATCTGAATAACGCAGGTTGCTAATGAATCCTCTTCCAATTCTGATGCCCCATTCTTCTTCATGTAGTCCAGCTTCTTGGATTATTTGCTCAGCATACAGATTGAATAGGTATGGTGAAAGAATACAACCCTGAGGCATCCCTTTCCTGACTTTAAACCATGCAGTATCCCCTTGTTCTATTCGAACAACTGCCTCTTGATCCATGTAGGGATTCCACACGAGCACAATTAAGTGTTTCAGAATTCACATTCTCTGTCATGTTATCCATAATTTGTGATGATCCACACAGTCAAATGCCTTTGCATAGTCAGTAAAACACAGGTAAACATCTTTCTGGTATGCTCTGCTTTCAGCCAGGATCCATCTGACATCAGCAATGATACCCATGGTTCCATGTCCTCTTCTGAATTTGGCTTGAATTTCTGGTAGCTCCTTGTTGATATACTGCTGCAGCTGCTTTTGAATGATCTTCAGCAAAGTTTTACTTGCATGTGATATTAATGATATTGTTCGATAATATCCACATTTGGTTGGATCACCTGTCTTGGGACTAGGCATAAATATGAATCTCTTCCAGTTGGTTGGCCAGGTAGTTATCTTCCAAATTTCTTGGCATAGATAAGTGAGCACTTCCAGCACTGCATCCACTTGTTGAAACATCTCAATTGGTATTCTGTCAATTCCTCGAGACTTGTTTTCACCAATGTCTTCAGGGCAGCTTGGACTTTTTCCTTCAGTGCACTGGGCTCCCTGAAAACCCATGGGCGTCACAGTGGAGCTCAATATGCATACTCTGCAGGTGGAAATAGTGAGCTGAGGTCCCTCTTCCTTCTCAGAAATGTACTGGGCTAGCTAACAGTAGACAAGTCAGAGGAAGTAGGACTTTCGGGTGACCTGTGCTCTCCAAATCTGTTGGGCAAAAAGATTCATGAGTTTTCCTTATGGACACCTGTGGACCACAGATAAGGGAGCTGTCCTGGGGCTCTCTTGAGTCCTGTCCTAAAGGGTTATTCTGGAGTGTCAGTAGAGCCTCAGGGAAGGAAGCCTGAGAGGGAATCCCAGGTTACTAAGCACCTGAAGAAGGAGTAGGTGAGCAGCTGAGGCAGAGGTACCTTTGCTCAGGTCAAGAAGGTGCAGGTGAGGGGTCTCCCATAGTGAAGGTGAGGAGTCTTTCTGAAGAAGAGAAAACATCCCAGACTCAGAGGGAATGAAGCCAGTTCACAACAGCATCAGACAGGTAAGGGATTTCTCGCTCCATGTCTCTTCTTTCCTGTCAGAAAGCCGTTAGCAGGGGGTGAGGAGAAACAGGAAAGAAAGAAGCAAGCCATACTACCCTCCTCCACGTATATGGTGGGAGAAGATTTAACTTGTAATCAATTTCCCAATTTTTATTATTATGTGGGACTAGGAAATTATAGATTTTACAACTGAGATTGTGTTTGACATTTAAATTGACCATGAACTTTTAAAAGACTGATCTGAAAAGTCATGTTTGATATTTCATTCAGGGTTTGCAGAATTTCCTCTACAGAATAAAGTATAACTGGACCATGGAAGACAAAAAAAAAAAAAACTGAAATTTCTCATTGCTTAAGTGTTCATCATTTCAAACTATGGAATAATTGCTCTTCATGTAAACCCAGAAATCAAATAAGCACACATTTTAACTCATAATTCTACATGTCAAGTCATATGTGAGGGGGAAAAAAATTCCCAAAGACAGCCTTTGTTAAAGAGGAAGGTGGAAGTCAATGATAACATGACCTTGAGACAGCAGAAGAAACCTGGGTGATAGTGAGGAAATCAACATTTCATGTTATTGTTTGCTGATCAAATCAATTGATCCATTCTTGGTATGTGGAACACATTTATATGATTTTAATAATTTAAAAATTTTTATGTTTATGTAAAAATACTTCTGGAAAATATGAAACATTTCAGGAATTCACCACTCCTTGTTTATGGACTATTTCATTATCTGATACTTCACATTTGTGACATAGTAAAAAATCTACTCCCTGACTATTTTGCACATTAATGACATACGTCTGGCAGTGACGAATACCAAGGTGTGAGGTGAGAGTGAAGCTGGCTGTGATGGTTAAGATTATGTGTCAACTTGGCTGGACCATGACTCTAAGTGGCTTGGCAGTTATGTAATGATGTAGTCATCCTATATTTTGTGATCTGATGTGGTCATCCTCCATTTTTGCATAACTTTGATTTTCCCTTAACAACGGGTCTTTGGAACCTATCAATGTCAGTAAGTAAGGAGTGAGTGAATAGCATGGAAGAGTTGAATGGAATTGTTTAGCATTTAAAGTGAATGTTCCATGTGTACTATTTTTAGAAATTTCTGCACTGTGTCAGTTGTAGAAAGTTCTTTCAATTTCTAAGCAATTTTACTTGTATGCAATACTTGTGAAAGACATTTCTATAATTTTAAAGATGATAATAATAATAAATGACTGAGAAGCTTTTTATATTATTTAAGTATTCCATATGTCTATTTCCCCAGTTATACTATAAATTCTATTTTCCTAATAATATAAGGAAGGAAGTCTGGTGGCATAATGGCTAAACACTTGGCTGCCAGGTTGGCGTTTTGAACTCAGGAAGGGGCTCCACAGGATAAAGACCTGACAACCTGCTCCTATAAAGATTACAGCCAAGAAAAGTTGTTGGGGGCAGTTCTATTCTGTCACATGGGGTCACTATGAGTTGGAATCAACTCTATGGCACCCAACAACAACAATAACAACAACGACAGAAGTATATTTTCTTTTGGGTCAGGAGATTAATTCATCCTTAATTATTTCTCACAAATGCTTGACCTTGAAAAGAGAGGGGGTGAGGGCTCAAGTTGAAATTCATATGTACACAACTATTTTAAGATAAGGGAGGCACATTTCAGAATTTATGTAACAGGTATTCCTTTCTGGCTGATTTTTTTTTTTATTATTATTGACCATAATTTTTCAGATGTAAAATAACTTAATAATATTTGCTAGTAGAAACACTACCAGATAAGCATTTTGTAAGGACCTGATCTTGATCAAAAATGGCTATCTACTATCCTACACAGAACTGATATTCCCGGTACCCCATCCCACCCTATCCAATATCCCATTCAAACTCTTTGTGTGCCATTACAGATTTATTGGCCACCTAATAGGAACCAATGAGCTTAGCCCTGAACAAACAGGCTACAAACATGAGTAATCCATATTTTCTACCTTCAGGGAGATCATTTATTTATCCAACAAACATTTGCTGTGTGCCTATTACTTGCCAGGTCTCTTAGGAGAGTTGGAGATACGGTTACCAGAGAGGCAGCTAGGTTTCTGACCAAGCGGAGCTTACAGAGCACAGTGGAAAGATACATGTTGCAAATGTAAATTTAAGCATAATTGCTACACAGAAGTAACAGAGTGCTCTGAAAGTAAATGGCAGGGGCACCTAACTTAGTCTGGAAAACACAATAAATTAAGATAGCTATTTAAAAAAATCACAGGCTTTCAAGTGCTAAAAGAGACATCTTCAAAGTACAGAGAGCCCTGAGATGAGTGCCAGTTCTGACTGGCATGTGATGAAGGGAGGTGGGATCTGAGGGGCTTGTTAGTATAGATGCCATTTGAGCTGGGCATTGAGGGACAGTGTATTAGGGTACATTATAAGGTATACTCTAACAACCCACAAAACATAATGGAATAAAAAAATACTACCTTGTAACAGACCACAGGTCAGATGACTCCATCATCCTCTAAACATGACTTTTATCTTTGGCTTCAAGGTGGCTGCTCCTGCTCTTGCCATGACTTACAGATCCCGGCCAGCAGGAAAACAGCAAAGGGAGCACAGGCCTATTCCTTTGAAGGACATGACCCAGAATGCATGTGTCATTGTTTCTCACACCCTGTTGATCAGAACTTAGTTATATGATGACGCTTAGCTGCAAGGGAGGTTGAGAGCTGTAGTCTTTAACTGAGTAGCTGCTTGTCCAGCTAAAACTTAGTTCTATTATTAAAGAGAGGAGAATGAATACTAGCAGACCCGTAGCAGTTTCTGTTACAAATATTATTCCTTAAAGGAGGTATATACCAAAGAGTGGAACTTCCTCTTACGGAAAATAAATCATTGAATAGTGACACCTTTTTGCACCCACTAATTGTGTATGAAATTTGGTGGGAATAAAGGTTGCAGAAGGAAACGTACCAAAATGTACATTTTTGACCTCATCAAGTAATTCCACTGGTAGGAAACTACCAACAAACCTTGCAGAATGTGGGCATATCTGTATTTAAAATGATCTCACTGCAACATGGAAATAGGTACAGTCTCAAAGTTCAATGACACAGGATTGAGGAATTAAATTATGGTACATCTAAATAATTAAATACAATATAGCAACTGAAAACAATGACATAGACCTGTATTTAATGACAGAAAAGTAACCATGATGCAATGTCAAGTCAAAAAAGATGGTTGCATAATACTTTGTACAGTGTTATCTCACTTTTGTAAAAAAAAAAAAAAGCATACTTTATATACATGTTATTTGAAATAAATTTTATGTATTTATTTGAGATACACACACACACATACATACATGCACAGAGACACACATTTATCTCTATACAGGAATTTGGTTAATTTGTTACCTCTGGGGAATGGAAGTAGGAAGAAGTAGGGAAAGAGAGACTTCTAATTTTACTTAACATTTCTGTACCACTTGAAATTTAATATGTATTACTCATAAATATATTTAAATAAATGGAGCAGAGAGGATAAAAGCATTAATGTGCTTTTATTTTCCCCTGTAAGCATGCTCCACATACGCACACTCACACACACACACGTGCACACACACATACATACACATAAACTTAACCAAAAAACATTACCTTTAATTCAATTTTACATAAAGATAAAAAGCTATGCAGAAGAAATTTATTTTCTCTTAGTTAATTTATAAGACACAAAGGAAAAAGTTTTCCAACATTGCTAGATGAAGATTTTCATAAAAAACATTGCATTTCTTAGTCTACCATTGAGCATAACGGGCCCTGGCTAGAGAAATAATGGAACTAGCGAGTAATTAAGTTTTTATAATCAAACATTTTTCTGTCACCTCATTAGTTGTTAACATCATATAGCATTAAAGCCAAAAAAAAAAAAAAATTCTTTAAATATTTTAAAAACAAAATGGAAACAGTGCTTTTCTTAAGATCCGATGTTGTTGAAAAAATCATCAGTGGTAGGAATGAAATAGGCCATAGAAAGATTGAAAATGCAGGTGAACCAGTTCCCCAGTATTTCATTAGGCGATTGCGGATTGGTGACTAAATAAATGTCTCATCAGTATCTCCAGCTTCCAGTTGTAATCTGAGAGATCTGTATTTTATACCTTGCATAAGTAGTAGGTACGAAATTAGCTTAAACTCTCAAGAATTATTGGCTTCAAACTTGGCTTGGCCTCCACTTAGGCATATGAACTTGGGCAAGTAATTTAAATTCTCCATGCCTCTATTTCCTTCTTGTAAAATGTGGAGAATGATAACTAATTCATAGTGTTATAAGGGGCTCATCGTAGTGGCTGGTGGGTAGTAAATTTTCCATGAAAGTAACTTACAGTGATGCTGTCGATGATGTGGTTTAAGGAAAGAAGCCTGCCTTCCTCCCTCCCTCCCTGCCCCCTGTCCTGTATGTTCCCTCTCCGTCGCCCGTCCTCCACCCCCTCCCTCCCTCCTTCCTTTCCTCCCTCTCTTTCTCCACTCCCCTTCTTCTCTCTTTTTTTACTGTTTATTATTTCAACCTGCCTTCTATTTTTGGCAAAGAATCTATGTAATTGCACGTTTCTTCTGGGGATTATTTGCCAAGCAGGTGTAAAAGTGCAGTGCACTGTAATTTAGTAGAAACCTAATTTTAGGTGTTGGATTTCTGCTCCCCTCCACGAGAGGATCCGTGGCATCCTCACACAGATGTCCAGGTGTGTGAACGGACCTAGGTGGGCAGAGAATATGATGATGGAGTGACAACAGAGTCAATTCTCTAATATATTTGAATTAACTTGAAGGTTTGGATTAGGAAGGAGTAAGGAAATGGGTAGTTATAACTGCTGAACAGGGTAAGGTTTTCTCTTGCTATTGTTTAAAGCAGATGCAAAAGCCATCTTGTCACATTGAAGCACAAAGTCTGAAGACCATCTGGAGAACTTAATAAAATGAAAAGCTTGCAGTAAAATTTGGATTACATACTTCTGTTAAAGATATGGTGGAGTGTCTCTGATCTTACCTATCTTCATCACCTATAAGATGTTTCATTCATAGATATTTCCCCCAAAACAAGAATAAAATTACTAGATTTCAAATACTGTCAAGTAAAACTATCTAAAAAATAATGATAAAAATTCTGCCAAAATTCTACTTTTTTTTTTTTTTTTGTATTGTATTGTCTTCAGAAGTATAAGTGTATCTGGAAGCATCTCAAATGATGGTTTGAATGACTCCTGGAGTCTTATCATATTCTTATCTACCTCCGAGTAAACTCCCAAGATCAGATAATAGGCTATAAGTTTAACAAGAAAGGATGAAGAAAGAAGAAAAATTGGGGGATAAAAAAAAATAATGAGAATTTTGAAAAGAAGTTGGGAGAGAGAGAGAATAAAATAAATGATACATGTTTATTATGAGCAGTGGTTGTGTGATAACCACTCAGGATGCTGATGTCATAGGCTTTCTCCTTACCATTGTACATCATTCTTCTTGCCCTTTTCGTATTTATTGTATTAACGTGTTTATTCCTTCTTACAAAGAAGCCCTGGTGGCACAGTGGTTAAGCTCTCAGATGCTAACTGAAAGGTTGGGTTTGAACCCACCAGGCACTCAGTGGGAGCAAGGTGTGCCAGTCTGCTTCCATAATGATTACTCTAAAAAAAAAATTAAAAAAATAAATTTTTTTTTTTTTTATGGGGCAATTCTACTCTGTCCTGTAGAGTCGCTAAGAGTTGGGATTGACTTGACAACAATGGGGCTTTTTGTGTTATTCTTTCTTACAAAGTGATGAGGTGGGGCAGTTATTTTCCCATTTTACAGATGAGTAAGCTGAGTGACAAGAGTTTAAGTGATTTCCCCAAGGTTGCACAACTAGGAAGTGACAGAGCCCAGGATATGGTATACTTGGGCAGTCTGACAGAGAACTTGTACCATTGTCACCTATTTTTCTAGAGCCCTACCCTGGGAAGAAGGCTGGGGGCAAGAAGCTTGCATGCTTTGGGCCTCATTCACCTCCTTCAGAAATTGGGGTAGGTGAGGTGAGATAAACTCAAAGCTGTTGTGCTCCACAAGTCTATGAAAACATGGGTATAATCCAAGAAGAACATCAAAAATGATGAGCATTTTGGAAAACACAGCTAACGATGAAGGACAAAAATTAATTAGAATGAGCCTTTGAGAAGGGGACGCAAGATTTTTTTTTCTAATTGTGTTCTAGTATGTTCACAGAATATAGTAGCATTACTTGTAGTGTTAATAGTGCTTGAAAATGGCACCCATCTTTATTTCTTTTCTCCAGAGAAATTTTGTTTATGTTTCAGAAGGAAAATATTTTGCCTACAAGTTGTGGCATTTTCAGACTTGCAATGGAGAGTGTATATCATCTTATCCTTGGAAAGTTACAAGAGTAGACAGAAATTCCTGACTCTGCTATTTACAATCCACAAAAACTTTGCCAAGATTTTTAATCTATCTGAGCTTGTGTTTTCTCATCTGCACAATGGGAGTAAGGATAGAGCATATTTATAAGGTTGATAAGGACATTGAGTAGGTTATGCTTATAGAAACGAGCCCTGGCAGTGCAATAGTTAAAGCTCTTGGCTGCTAACTGAAAGATTGGCTGTTCAAACCCACCAGCAGCTGCACGGGAGGAAAGACCTGGCAATCTGCTCCCATAAAGAGTCCCAAAAAACTGAAACCCATTGCCATTGAGTCGGTTCCAACTCATAGAGATCCTATAGGACAGAGCAGAACTGCCCCACAGGGTTTACAAGGCGCAGCTGGTGCATTCAAACTACTGATCTTTTGGTTAGCAGCCAAGCTCTTAACCACTGTGCCACCAGGGCTCCCCCCAAAAGATTACAGCCTAGGAAATAGGGTCACTATGCGTCGGAGTCAACTCCATGGCACACAACAACTACAAGGTTACAGAAACACAGCAGTCTATCCAGCATCTACTTAATACACTGCAAGAGTCATTTTTCTTATTACTGTTACTATTGTTATTCTCTGGGGTGAATGGTGTACCTTTTGACATTATTTCTCGTCCTTTCATTTGAATGTATTCAAGCCTGGCCATATTTACTCAGATGTCTTCTGTTTAAGACAAAGATGGAAACAGAAATAGTAACAATATTGTGAGATGGAGGTTCACGTTGGCTGCCATATTTGAACTGTGATATCAGTTATGATCACTAGTTAAGAATAATCCTGGAAGTATCCCAGGAAGATTGTGGAACCTAGTTTTGTGGTCAAGTTTTAAATGAAAAAAATACACACACATTCTTGCACATCTTATTAGTCATTCAAGACAAAAACATAAAATAAAGATGGCTTTATTTGATCTTTGGGTTCAGAGAGAATGCAAAATTTACTCTAAAGTTAAAGTAGAGGTTTTGAAAATATTTCTGCATCTCAACTCCCGTCCTGGATACCAGTGGCTCCACACAACCCAACACACAAACGATTATGCAGACAGGCGTTGGCTTTTGCTTTCACACTCAGGGAAGATTTGCGGAATTCAGGTGAATGGCATAAGCAGAGTTATGCATTTAACCTTCTGACTGACTTCTACTTATTACTTACTTCCAGTATTTTGGCTTTCACAACATATGGGCAATGTTTCCTCCTGTATTAAGTTTTTATGAGCAAAATTTAACATTACTTTTTTCCTCTTTACCACAAGAAACATAGGAAGGTGAAACCCAGGTATAAGTTTCCTTGAGAACATGATTTAATGTGCCTGAATAATGCAAGCCCTTTTATTGCAGCCTTCCTACTGGGGTTTCTGTGGCTTGGGTTCAAGATCAGCCCTCTTTGAGGTTGCAAATTGTTTGTTTTTTTAAACTTGATTTTTGTTTGCTTGTTTTGGCAAATATTGAGCTTTATCAAATTGGGCTTAAAGTATTCCCCACTACAATGTAAGCTATGTGGGGGCAAGAATCTTATCAAGCTATTTGTAGCCTCATCCCTAGTCTAAAACAGGAATTCTAGCCCATAATAGACTCTGAATCCTTACTTGTTAAATGAGTAAGTCAGGGTTTCTCAGCCTTAGTGCTATTGACATTCTCCAGATTGTTTGCTGTGGGGGGCTGTCCTCTCCACTGTAGGATGTTGAGCAACATCCCTAGCCTCCACACACTAGATGCCAGTACCATCGCCCCCCCCCCCAGTTGTGATAATCAAAAATGTCTCCACATCTGGGTCAACTGGCATAACAAAGTGTATTAAGAAAACATTCTGCATCCCACTTTGGTCAGTGGCATCTGGGGTCTTAAAAGCTAGTGAGCAGCCACCTAGGATGCATCAATTGGTCTCAACCCACCTGGAGCAAAGGAGAATGAAGAACACCAAAGACACAAGGAAAATATGAGCCTAAGAGACAGAAAGGGCCACATGAACCAGAAAGTCCATCAGGCTGAGACCGGAAGAGCTAGATGGTGCCTGACTACCACCAATGACTGCCCTGACGGAACACAACCGAGAATTCCTGATGGAGCAGGAAAAAAGTGGGATGAAGACCTCAAATTCTCATAAAAAGGCCAGACTTAATGGTCTGACTGAGACTCGAGGGACCCCAGAGGTCATGGCTCCCGGACTCTCTGTTAGTCCAAAACTAAAACCATTCCTGAAGCCAGCTCTTCAGAGAAAGATTAGACTGGACTATATGACATAAACTGATACTGGTGAGGAAAGAGCTTCTTAGCTCAAGTAGACACATAAGATTATGTGGGCAGCTCTTGTCTGGAGGTGAGATGAGAAGGCAGAGGGGGACAAAAGCTAGTTGAATGGACACAGGAAATACAGGGTGGAGAGAAGGAAGGTGCTGTCTCATTGGGGGAGAGCAACTAGGGTCATGTAACAATGTGTGTATAAGTTTTTGTATGAGAAACTGGCTTGAATTGTAAACTTTCACTTAGAGCACAATAAAAATAAAATAAAAAATAAGAACCGAGACCAAAAAATAATGTCTTCAGACATTACCAAAGGTCCCGGGGTGGGGGGGGGAGGGGAATGAAAGGCCAATCTTCCTCTATTGAAAACTGCTGTAGTAAATGAATGGCTTGTCTTGGCATGTGAAAAGAAGTCTACATACAGGGAGGCGGAGCCAAGATAGAGGAATAGACAGATGCTTCCAGCGATGCCTCTTTACAGCAGAGACCCGAAAAACAAGTGAAACGAGTATAATTGTGACAAGCTAGGAGCTCTGAGCATTAAAGACAAGCTTAGACAACAAACTGAGGGGCAGGGGGAGGAAGAGAACGTTCAGAAGTGGAGAGGAGTTACCGGACCTGAATCGCGGGGAGCCCTCAGACACCATTCCTAGAACGGTGGCGGCGGAGGGAGCCTGCTGGTACTAGCATTCAGTCGCAATTTCCTCAGGGAGAAGCAGCCAGCCACACAGCCCTCTCACACCTCTGGAACCTGAGGAGAATGGCGCTCTCGGCAAAAGCTAAGTACTTTCGTATATTTTACCGCGCCACCTCCCCCCACCCCCAAGCCGGCTTCAGCGGCTGAATCCCTGGGCCTGAGATAGACCCTGGTGAACACCCAGAGCCATCGTCCCGGCTTTGGGGAAGGAAAAAATTTGCAACTGTGGGGAAAAGATAATTTGCTAGCTCCATTAACTAGGGGGGCTCAGGACAGAAGCAGCTACTGTCCAGGCATAAACCGCCTGTAGACTTTGAGGACCTGTCTCTTCTGCATGGACCTGTGTGAGCCTATTTCAGGAGAATAGGCCCTTGTTGGCAGACTCCAACCATGTCAGCTGTGCAGTGGAAAGGTGGGTGTTTGATGTTTGATATTGCTTTGCCTATTAAACAAGGTACTCACCTACCCACACCAGGGACCTAAGGAATGGTAGCTCCACTCAAATCACCCAGCCACCCACGACAGGGGTCCAAAGATAACTGGTACCTCCGAGTCCTTACAACCAAAAATGTTGAGTGCCCATGGTCCCTCTGCAGAACCCACCTACCAGCTGCTCTAGGGAACAGAGACGTGTTTTTCTCAGAGACACTTGGGGGTTGGTTCTCAGCCCCCTGCCTTGTTCGTAGTGTGACCCCCTGCTGCAATCGGATACCGCTATGTACGCCAATCACCACTGCCCCTCTAAGACTGTAGCACAGAGCCTGTATCACACACTTGATATCAGCTACCTGGAAATCTGAGCTGAATTCATACAAGAAAAGTGAATGGACTCCTAGACTGATATACCTGATAACAGCTCTAGCCAGCTGGGGACAGGACACCAGAGCTCCAAAGGTGAAAATAAGCTAGCTCACTCAAGCAACCCATATACCAAAACAAAACAAAGCAAGCAGCTATGACACAGTAAGCAAGCATAAACTAATACAATAACTTATAGATGGCTTGGAGAAAACAGTCAATATCAAGTCACATAAAGAAACAGGCTATGATCACCTCAACAGGCTCTCAAAACAAAGAACCCAGAGATCTTCTAGATGAAAATGCATTCCTGGAATTACCAGCTGCAGAATACAAAAGTTTAATATACAGAACCCTTCAAGACATAAGGAAGGAAATGAGGCAAGATGCAGAACAAGCCAAGGAACACACAGATAAAGCAACTGAAAAAATTAGAAAGATTATTCAGGATCATAATGAAAAGTTTAATAAGCTGGAAAAATCCATAGACAGACAGCAATCAGAAGTTCAGAAGATTAACAATAAAATTACAGAATTAGACAACTCAGTAGAAAGTCAGAGGAACAGAATTGAGCAAGTAGAAGCTAGAATTTTTGAACTCGAAGATAAATCACTTGGCGTTAATATCTTTGAAGAAAAATCAGGTAAAAGAATTAAAAAAAATGAAGAAACCTTAAGAATCATGTGGGACTCTATCAAGAGAAATAACCTACAAGTGACTGGAGTACCAGAACAGGGAGGGATAACAGAAAATGGACAGAAAATTGTTGAAGATTTGTTGGCAGATAACTTCCCTGATATCGTGAAAGATGAGAAGATATCTATCCAAGATGCTCATCAAACTCCACATAAGGTAGATCTTAAAAGAAATTCACCAACACATATTATAATCAAACTTGCCAAAACCAAAGATAAAGAGAGAATTATAAGAGCAGCGAGGGATAGACGAAAAGTCACCTACAAAGGAGAGCCAATAAGAATAAGCTCAGACTACTCGGCAGAAACCATGCAAGCAAGAAGGCAATGGGATGACATATTTAAAAAATTGAAGGAAAGAAATTGCCTGCCAAGAATCATATATCCAGCAAAACTGTCTCTTAAATGTGAAGGTGAAATAAAGACATTTCCAGATAAACACAAGTGTAGGGAATTCAAAAAAACCAAACCAAAACTACAAGAAATACTAAAGGGAGTTCTTTGGTTAGAAAATCAATAATATCAGGCATCAACCCAAGACTAGAACACTGGGCAGAGCACCCAGAAGTCAACCCAGACAGGGAAATCCAAAAAAACAAAGCGAGATTATAAAAAAAAAAAGCCCAAAACAGGGTAACAGCAATGTTATTATATAAAAGAAGACAACATTAGAATAATAAAGAGGGACTAAGAAATGTAATCATACACCTTCCTTATGGAGAAGAAGATACGGCGATACAAAGAAATAAAAGTCAGTTTGAAATTTAGAAAAGTAGGGGTGAATAATAAGGTAACCACAAAGGAGACAAACTATCCTACTCATCAAAATAAAATACAAGGGAAAAATACAGACTCAGCAGAAACAAAATCAACAACAACAAATAAGAGCAAAGGACAATATATGAAGAAAATCCTCTCAGCACATAATATCAAGTGGGAGAAAGAAACAACACACAAAAAAAGACATCAAAATGATAGCACTAAATTCATACCTATCCATAATTACCCTGAATGTCAGTGGACTAAATGCACCAACAAAGAGGAGAGTGGCAGAATGGACTAAAAAACAAGACCGTCTATATCCTGCCTGCAAGAGACACACCTTAGACTTAGAGACACAAAAAAACTAAAACTCTAAGGATGGAAAAAAATATATCAAGCAAACAACAATCAAAAAAGAGCAGGAGTGGCAATATTAATTTCTGACAAAATAGACTTTAAAGTTAAATCCATCAGAAAGGATAAGGAAGGACACTATATAATGACTAAAAGGACAATATGCCAAGAAGACATAACCATATTAAATATTTATGTACCCAATGACAGGGGTGCAAGATACATAAAACAAACTCTATCAGCATTGAAAAGTGAGATAGACAGCTCCACAATAATAGTAGGAGGCTTCAACACACCACTTTCGGTAAAGGACAGGACATCCAGAAAGAAGCTCAATATAGACACGGAAGATCTAAATGCCACAATAAACCAACTTGACCTCGTAAGCATATACAGAACACTCCACTCAACAGCAACCAACTATACTTTCTTTTCTAGTGCACATAGAACGTTCTCTAGGATAGACCACATATTAGGTCATAAAGCAAGCCTTAGCAGAATCTAAAACATTGAAACAGTACAAAGCATCTTCTCTGACCATAAGGCCATAAAAGTGGAAATCAATAACAGGAAAAGCAGGGAAAAGAAATCAAACACTTGGAAACTGAACAATAAAAAAAAAAAAAATTTTTTTTTTTTTTTACCCTACTCAAAAAAGACTTGGTTATAGAAGACATTAAGGATGGAATAAAGAAATTCATAGAATCCAGTGAGAATGAAAACACTTCCTATCAGAACCTTTGGGACACAGCAAAAGAGGTGCTCAGAGGCCAATTTATATCAACAAATGCACACATCCAAAAAGAAGAAAGGGCCAAATTCAAAGAATTATCCCTACAACTTGAACTAATAGAAACAGAGCAACAAAAGAAACCCACAGGCACCAGAGGGAAACAAATAATAAAAATTAGAGCTGAACTAAATGAAATAGAAAACAGAAAAACAATTAAAAGAATTAACAAGACCAAAAGCTGTTTCTTTGAAAAAATCAACAAAATTGATAAACCACTGGCCAAGCTGACAAAACAAAAACAGGAGAGGAAGCAAATAACCTAAATAAGATATGAGAGGAATGATATTACAACAGACCCATCTGAAGTTAAAAGAATCATATCAGATTACTATGAAAAAGTATATTCAAACAAATTTGAAAACATAGAAGAAATGGATGAATTCCTAGAAACACACTACCTACGTAAACTAACACAAACAGAGGTAGAACAACTAAATAGACGCATAACAAAAGAAGAGTTTGAAAAGGTAATCAAAAAACTCCCCACAAAAAAAAGCCCTGGTCCGGACGGCTTCACTGCAGAATTCTACCAAACTTTCAGAGAAGAGTTAACACCACTACTACTAAAGGTATTTCAGGGCATAGAAAAGGACGGAATACTAACAAACTCATTCTATGAAGCCACCATATCCCTGATACCAAAACCGGGTAAATACACCACAGGAAAAGAAAATTATAGACCTATATCCCTCATGAATGTAGATGCAAAAATCCTCAACAAAATTTTAGGCAATAGAACTCAACAGCATATCAAAAAATAATTCACCATGACCAAGTGGGATTCATACCAGGTATGCAGGAATGGTTCAACATTAGAAAAACAATTAATGTAATCCACCACATAAACAAAAGACAAAAATTATGTGATTTTATCAATTGATGCAGAAAAGGCACTTGACAAAGTTCAACACTCATTCATGATAAAAAATCTCAGCAAAACAGGAATAGAAGGAAAATTCCTCAATATAATAAATGGCATTTATACAAAGCCAACAGCCAACATCACCCTAAATGGAGAGAGCCTGAAAACATTCCCACTGAGATCGGGAACCAGACAAGGATGCCCTTTATCACCACTCTTATTCAACATTGTGCTGGAAGTCCTAGCCGGAGCAATTAAGCTAGATAAGGAAATAAAGGGCATCCAGATTGGCAAGGAAGAAGTAAAAGTATCTCTATTTGCAGATGACATGATCTTATACACAGAAAACCCTAAGGAATCCTCCAGAGAACTACTGAAACTAATAGAAGAGTTCAGCAGAGTATCGGGATACAAGATAAAAGTACAGAAATCAGTTGGATTCCTCTACACCAACAAAAAGAACATCCAAGACAAAATCACCAAATCAATGCCATTTACAGTAGCCCCCAAGAAGATAAAATACTTAGGAATAAATCTTACCAGAGATGTAAAAGACTTATACAAAGAAAACTACAGTACGCTTCTGCAAGAAACCAAAAGAGACTTACAAGAGTGGAAGAACAAACCTTGCTCGTGGATAGGAAGACTTAACATTATAAAAGTGTCTATTCTACCAAAATCGATCTATACAGTTAATGCGATTCCGATCCAAATCCCAAGGACATTCTTTAATGAGATGGAGAAACAAATCACCAACTTCATATGGAAGGGAAAGAGGCCCCGGATAAATAAGGCATTACTGAAAAAGAAGAACAAAGTGGGAGGCCTTACTTCACCTGACTTTAGAACCTATTATACCGCCACAGTAGTCAAAACAGCCTGGTACTGGTACAACAACAGATACATGGACCAATGCAACAGAATTGAGAATCCAGACATAAATCCATTCACATATGAGCAGCTGATATTTGACAAAGGCCCCAAAACAGTTAAATGGGGAAAAGACAGTCTTTTTAACAAACAGTGCTGGCATAACTGGATATCCATCTGCAAAAAAAATGAAACGACCCATACCTCACTCTATGCACAAAAACAAGCTCAAAATGGATCAAAGACCTAAATATAAAATCTAAAACAATAAAGATCATGGAAGAAAAAATAGGGACAACGTTAGGAGCCCTAATACACGGCATAAACAGTATACAAAACATTATAAAGAATGTAGAAGAAATGCTAGATAACTGGGAGAGCTCCTAAAAATCAAACACCTATGCTCATCCAAAGACTTCACCAAAAGAGTAAAAAGACTAACTACAGACTGGGAACAAGTTTTTAGCTATGACATTTCTGATCAGTGCCTGATCTCTAAAATCTACACAATACTGCAAAAATTCAACTGCAAAAAGACAAATAACCCTATTAAAAATGGGCAAAAGATAGATGCTTCAGTAAAGAAGACATTCAGGTAGCTAATGGATATATGAGGAAATGTTGATGATCATTAGCCCTTAGAGAAATGCAGATCAAAACTACAATGAGATTTCATCTCACTCCAACAAGGCTGGCATTAATCCAAAAAACACAAAATAATTAATGTTGGAGAGGCTGTGGAGAGATTGAAACACTTATACTCTGCTGGTGGGAATGTCAAATGGTACAACCACTTTGGAAATCCATTTGGCGCTTCCTTCAAAAGCTAGAAATAGAACTACCATATGATCCAGCAATCCCACTCCTCGGAATATATCCTAGAGAAATAAGAGCCTTTACATGAACAGATATATGCACACCCATGTTTATTGCAGCACTGTTTACAATAGCAAAAAGATGGAAGCAACCAAGGTGCCCATGAACGGATGAATGGATAAACTGTGGTATATTCACACAATGGAATGCTACACAATGATAAAGAACAGTGAGGAATCTGTGAAACATTTCATAACATGGAGGAACCTGGAAGGCATTACGCTGAGTGAAATTCGTCAGTTTCAAAAGGACAAATATTGTATAAGACCACTATTATAAGAACTTGAGAAATAGTTTAAACTGAGAAGAAAACATTCTTTTGTGGTTATGAGAGGAGGGAGGGATGGAGGGTGAGAGAGGGTATTCACTTAGTAGATAAGAACTACTTTAGGTGAAGAGCAAGACAGCACACAATACAGGGGAGGTCAGCACAATTGGACTAAACCAAAAGCAAAGAAGTATCCTGAATAAACTGAATGCTTCAAAGGCCAGCGTAGCAGGGGCAGGGGTCTAGGGACCATGGTTTCAAGGGACATCTAAGTCAATTGGCATAATAAAATCTATTAAGAAAACATTCTGTACCCACTTTGAAGAGTGGTGTCTGGGGTCTTAAACGCTAGAAAGCAGCCATCTAAGATGCATCAATTGGTCTCAACCCACCTGGATCAAAGGAGAATGAAGAACACCAAGGACACAAGGTGATTACGAGCACAAAAGACAGAAAGGACCACATGAACCAGAGACTACATCATCCTGAGACCAGAAGAACTAGATGGTGCCTGGCTACAACCGAAGACTGCCCTGACAGGGAACACAACAGAGAACCCCTGAGGGAGGAGGAGAGCAGTGGGATGCAGACCCCAGATTCTCATAAAAAGACCAGACTTAGTGGTCTGACTGAGACTGGAAGGACCCCAGTGGTCATGGCCCCCAGACCTTCTGCTGGCCCAGGACAGGAACCATGCCCGAAGCCAGCTCTTCAGACATGGATTGGACTGGACAATTTGTTGGAGAGGGATGCTGGTGAGGAGTGAGCTTCTTGGATCAGGTGGACAGTTGAGACTATGTTGGCATCTCCTGCCTGGAGGGGAGATGAGAGGGTGGAGGGGGTTAGAAGCTGATGAAATGGACACAAAAAGAGAGAGTGGAGGGAGAGAGCCAGCTGTCTCGTTAGGGGGAGAGTAACTGGGAGTGTGTAGCAAGGTGTATATGGGTTTTTGTGTGAGAGACTGACTTGATTTGTAAACTTTCACTTAAAGCACAATAAAAATAAAAAATAAAATAAAGAAGTCTACATAGCTGTGAGTCCTTGGCCTGTGCCCAAAGCGAAAAAGAATTTGGAAATTACTTCATTTATGTAATCAAAATAGCCACTAAATTGGATCACTTATTCTGCAATAAAGTTAACACTGTCTTTAAGCCATTGCCATAGATTTGTTAAAGTGGAAACCATCTTGCAGGAGAAGAGAGTCACCTTCAGCTGCTGATAGCAATCTTGTCCTTATCAACATCACCCTCCCATCCCTCCCAACCTAGCTCTTCACAGAACCTAATGTTGTTTCCAGGTCTGAATGGAGTGGTTCTAACCCCGAAATCTACAAAACACTTAATGCTGCAAATGTGATATGCAAACTCTGGGTTATTTTGGTGATGCAGCTGTTGGAAGCTCATACATTTCTGGAACGTGAAAAGCATCCCCTGACAATGTGCAATTGTTTTCTAAGCTATTACATTGACATTTGCCACAATTCTGGCTTCCTTCAAGTGGTGTTTGGAGAACTGGGAAAAAACGTCACCATATTAGCCAAGGGGGATGTTGGGTGTGAAGAAGGGCCTGAAGGGGTAGGCTCAGTAATCGTGTTTCATCTGTGCCAAGTTCTCAGCTTAAATGTCAAGCAGGGCAATGGTTTAAGTAATCACTGTCCCTGTTTAAAGAGAATGCAAATGTTTAAATGACCTTGAACAAGTTAATTAGCCCTTTTAAACCTAGATATACTATTCGTAAAAGAAAGGACTGTGGTGATGCTTAAAGAATGTAAGTAAAGCACTTTGCACAATGCCTGGCATGCAGCGGGAACTCATTAGATGTTAGCTATTATGATAGTTGTCATCATTGTTTAGCATATACAAATGCTGTACCCATTGGCTAGTTGACCGTGATGGAAACAGCAAGGATGAAGAGACAATGAGGTCATACAGACTCAGGATGGAATCTTCGTTTAGCTACTTACTAGCTGTGTGAACCCTTGTATCAACGAGCTTAGGTTATGCTGTGGTGTAGTAACAAAAGATCCCCAAATCTCGGGGGCTTACAACCCAAAATGCATTTCCTACTCAGCTCCATGTCCATCAAGGTCTGGTTGCAGCTCCATTCCATACCAACCTTACACTGGGACCTCGGCTGACAGACCAGCTTCTATGTTACATGGCATTCATCACAGTACAGGGGAATAAGCGAGATGGCAAGTCATGTGCCGGTTCTTAAAGCTTCTGCATAGAAATGCACATATTACCTCTGCTCACATTAATTTTATTGGTCAAAGCAAGCCACATGGCAAATCCTGAGTTCAAAAAAGCAAGGATATATAGAGGAAGGGCAGTGCGGAGAGTGGTGGGACCATCTACCACGCCCCTGGTGTGGACCTCTGAGCCTTCATCTTTGCTTCTGTAGAAAAGTGAGGACTGAGAAATACAACTAACGGTGTGGACTTCTGAGCCTTCATCTTTGTCTCTGTAGAAATGTGAGGACTGAGAAATGTAACTAACGCATTGAGAGGCTATAATGTGCTGGACTCTGTCCTAGATATTTTAATCTACAGACTCTCACCGAGTCCTCATAATAACCAGCTAAGATAGGTATTACTGGTTCCATTTTACAGATAAAAAACTGAGGTTTTGAAGAGGCTAAGAAACTTCACCCATAAGATCGTACACATGAATTGCAGGGCACACACTAAGCGCTTAATGATGTTGGCTCTCTCCTCCCGTTGTGGTTACGCAGTGGCTTATTTTTTAAACAACTGTTTCTAATTGCTTTAGACTGTCTGCTCCTAGGAAGAGCAGTAGGAGCAAAGCTGGCTGACTGCAGCTGGGGCCACTGGGCCTTTGGAGATCCTACTCACTACATTTCTAGCTTTTCTCTAACTAATCCATGGGCAGGGGACATCTACACCGGACACTCTCTCTCTCACCTAGTTTTGCCCTCCTCCCAGACTGCAAATTATTCCTCTCCCAGTCCTAAATATTAAATACTCCTACACACACACACACACACACACGCACGCACAAACTCCAAACCTTTTTGGCGAAACTTTGTGGTAAACAGATGGACTGTCTATGTTGCTGGGAGACCACTTCATACATGGAACCCAGTCCAAAGAGAAAGAGAAGGGAAGAGAGAAGCAGCTATCTGTGTAGTGCCTATGAGCCTCTGACTCTTTTTTTTTTTTCAGACTCCTTTTTAAGTTCACTTCTGGCTTCATTATCTGCTAGCTGTACAACTTGAACAGACCACTTTCATGAGCCCAGTTTCCCCATCTCTAAAATGGGAATAACACTACCAACTGGTGGGAGTTTTGTGAAGATTTAATGAAACAATCCTTGTAAAGCCCTTAGCACAGTTTCTGGCTCATAGGAAGAACTCAATTGTTTTGATATTGTTATTATTTATTATTTTCTGCAAAGTTAGCAGACTAAAGGAGGAAAAATTGTGAACCGCCCTTCGCTAAGATTCAAGAAGAGTCTGAGTAACTTTAGGTGGGGGAATCAGAGTCCTATTTATGATTAATTTGGGGCTCGGATCCTAGACAAGGATCCGGGTGGGAAGAGCATGAGGTTATCTGAATTGGGATCCCTGCTTGGACCCCATCAGCTGTTTTACCTTGTCCGGTTCAGCATCTCTAAGTCTGTTTTCTACTTACAGTGCATTACCAAACAAAAAAAAAAAGTAACCAAACTCATTGCCATCAAGCCGATTCCTTTGGTTAGCAGCCATAGCACTTAACCACTATGCCACTAGGGCATTACCAGTGACTAAAAACCAACCAAACCCATTGCCGTCCAGGCGATTCCAGCTCATAGCGACTCTATAGGACAGAGTAGAACTGCCCCAGAGGGTTTCTTAGGCTGTAATCTTTATGGAAGCAGACTGCCACATCTTTCTGCCATGGAGCAACTGGTGCATTTGAACCGCTGGCCCTTCAGTTAGCATTTAACCACTGTGCCACAAAGGCTCCTTCCATTACCAGTTACTACTTTCAGAAATGGGCATTACTCAACCAGTCGCTGTGAAGTTGATTCTGACTCATGGCAACACTGTGTGCACATAGGGGCAAAATTTGAACCGGACCCCCACAATAGCAGTGAGGATTAACTGCACAGCACATGGTCCATATTCAAGGTTTATTTGTTTCTCCCTTTCTTCACCAGCCCAGTTCCCTCTGCCCTCACCTCTCCAGGCTGGATTGGTTGCCCCTTCTGTGTGCCCACAGCCCCTGTCCCACTCTCTGGCATCACTGTTTATACCATATTGCAATTAACTCTTTCCGCCTCTGTTTAACCCTGGCGACGGGGCAGTGCCTGCCTTGTTTTAGTGTCTCTCTAGGCACTGCCTGGCCTCCTGGAGGCCCTTCTATAAGGACTTGAGAAATAGTCAACAGATACTCTTTTCCTTCGTGCTCAGGAGTCGCCTGGACTCAAATAACTGCCCCCTGGAGAGTGAAGGGCGCCTTTCCCTTACCTGGAACCCATTCCTCAGGCGGGGAGCCGTCTTGCTGAGGGTGCTAGTCCGCTTCTCCCCAGCCAACAGCCGCAAAGTTTCCCTGGAGCCGGGGGCATCCGGGCGCGCGCGCTGCTGAGCCGGCACCAATGTCTGCCGCTTCTGCCTCGCCCACCTCCTCGCCCTCCCCTCTGGAGCTCGCCACTGGCCAATTACAGCCTTCCCCTGCGCTTGGGCTTCTCCCCTCCCCCGTAGCCTCGCTCCCACCTCGCTCCCCCCGCCCAGAGGCTGTGTCCACAGCGCTCAGCGCAGACGGAGCGTCAGCTGGCCAGCTCCGGCGGCTGGGTCTCCAGGTCCCTGCCCTCGCCTGCCTGCTCCCGGGGCCTCGCTCCTCTAGCTGAGCCCGAAAGGGACTTCTGGCCCTCAAGACGAGGTGTCCATCGACCTCGCTTTAGAGGGAACGGGTGGGTGAGAAGATCGAGCGCGGAAGAGCTATGGACCCTGTGAGTCAGGTAAGGCAGCGCTGGCCCGAGCGGCTGGTGCTGCGCGACCCCGCGGCTCCGGAGATGCACTCCAGCCCCTTCCTCACACTGTTTCTTTCTCTCCTTTGCCTCGTTGATACGAAGCTGGCCTCAGCGGGCACCTTCCGGGTGCTGAAGGAGCCCCTCGCCTTCCTGCGAGCCCTGGAATTGGTGAGTAGGGTGTACATGGGGAGGGGGACTGAGGCAGAGAGCGCTGCGGGGAGGAGAGGTCGGGTGGGGTGCTCTCGGCTCACGTCTGCTCAAATCCTGGCATTGAATCCCCTTACTTCAGTCCTCTGATTCCCAGAGACAAGGTGCCATTCTGGGGTGGCGGGGACAGGTTCCAGGGATCCTGCTTCAAGGTGGGAGCGTGGACAGATTTTTGCAGGCGCTTAGACCAAGTGTCATCTCACCTCACCGCTGGCGAACGCGCAGGGTTTGTTGAAAGAAGCTTCCTGGGAAGATGGGGAGGGGAGCGGATGGAGGAGACGCCGGGGGTGCTCCCCCTCACCTGGGCCTTTGCGGAGCTGAGGGGCAAGAGGAGCAATCTAGGGCTGGGTGGAGTAGCTGGAGGGTTGGCCAAGCTTGAAAAGTTGGTCAGCACTGGACAGCTCCCCGCTCCGCCTGGGATGCTGGCGGTGCTTCAGTCGACCTCTGTGAGGGAGCTGAGCCGGGAGGGAGGCTGCTAGGACTGCTACGGACGTTGGGGCGGATAGCAGGACGCCTTCTTTCCTGCTACAGTTTTTCTTCTCCCGCCACTCCTCGACGGCTCTTCTAATTTTTCAAAGAGGAACCCACAGTCTTCCTTGGGTAGCTTTTCTTCAGGGACTGAGCTTTAGGAAACCATATTTCTCCTCTTATGTCCCCTTTTAGAAACTGCCCTGATAGGCCTATGCCACTTGTCTCTAGAGGAGTGAGACACAGAAAGGGTTAGCTCAGGGGGCTACAGAGTAATGCCAGTGTCGCTGGCTTAGATGATGGTTATTCAGAGCGAAATCTGCAGGGCACACATTCCCTCTTGCCAGGAGCTCTGAAAGGCGAGCAGACCATCTGAACAGAAAGTTCAAAGCCCGTCATGTAGCATTAATCACAGCGCCGAACACTGACGGGCTAGGAGATTATGTAAGAGGGTGTTCTGTGCCTCCTGATCTCGGCTCCAAGGGCTGGTGTCTGGCTTTTGCTACACATTTGGGGCTTGTGTTTACATGGACGATGCACAGGATAATCACATTTGCCTTGTTTGCAGGCCTGGGTAACAGTGCATGACTAGATTGAGCTGACATACATCAAGGCAGCATTCGAAAGGCGTAAACTAGTGGTTCTGGTCTGGCTGTTGTGAAACTGGTTTTCCTTACAGCCAGGTTGAACAAAGCCAGGACTGCTCACAGTCCAGGAAGCTCTCGATTGGCTTTCTCAGAATTCTACCTACATTCATTCATTCACCTGTTCAATAAATATTTGCTGTCAAAGAGTTGTTCTTTTGATCAAAATAATATCTCCTTTGCCAAGCCATTGTCTCTCAAAACAAAGTTCAAAGATATGACATTATTTTTTGACCAAAAACCAAAAAACTATACCCACTGCCATTGAGTCAATCCCAACTCATAGCGACCGTATAGGACAGAGTAAAACTGCACTTTAGGGTTTCCAAGGCTATAAATCTTTGTGGAAGCAGACTGTCACATCTTTCTCCCTCAGAGCAGCTGGTGGGTTCCAACCACTGACTTGAGTGTTCTAACCACTGTACCACCAGGGCTCTTTATCCTCTGACACAATGGCTTACTGTCTCACACTATCCCTTACCTGAACATTGGTTTATGTCTTCTCCAATCCTGTTGGACCATTATTTCTTGCATTACTCACCACCCAGCCTCTATTCGTACATTTTAAAGTGTGTGCAGCCTGAACAAACGTGTTTAAAACAAAGATTTCTGGACATAAGCTAAAATCAAAATTTTGGGATGGTGTGTGCCATGATTCTGCATTCTAAACAAGTTCCCTGGATAATCTGATGCACATTAAAGTTGGAGATCCATCACTCTAAGCTATACCTGGCCTCCCTGCACCCCCCCAAAAAAAAACCCACTGCTGTTGAGTCAATTCCAACTCATAGTGGCCACATAGAGCTTCTGAGGCTGTAAGTCTCTATGGAAGCAGACTGCCACATCTTTCTCCAACGGAGCTGCTGGTGGTTTCAAACTGCTGACTTTTTAGTGAGCAGTTGATTGCTTTAACCACTGTGCCACCAGGGCTCCTTCCACCCCCACTTCCCCTCACCCCACCAAAAAAAAAAAAAAAAAAAACTCAAAAGCGGTTTTTACCTTAATGCCCTTGCTGTTCCTATTCACACTGCAGGGAATGCCCTCACACCCTAAGCCTAGAAAATATTATTTGTCATAAATATTCCCTCCTCAATAACTCTTTCTCTTGTGTTTACTCCTTCTCCTTTTCTCTGCCACAAGTTGAGTGATTCACCCCCATTCTTTTGGCACCCATGTATTTTATTCATTCTATGAGAATGATCATTATCGCATTGCATTATAGTTTTTTTTCTTGTGTGTGTACGAAACAGTGAGAAAGAAAGAGAGAGAGAGAGAAGAAAAGACAATTACGTTTAAAATATTAAGTCTTCCCTCCTCTTCTTCTAGGCATCTAAGGGAGAAGGGCTTTTGCTTGTAAATCAGTTATCATACTTTCATTTCTAGAACAAAATCTAAATGATGGACCAAAAAAAAAAAAAAAAAAAAACCAAAAAAACAACCATTGCCATTGAGTTGATTCTAACTCATAGTGACCCTATAGGACAGAGTAGAACTGCCCCATAGGGTTTCCTAGGAGCAGCTGGTAGATTCGAACTGCCTGCCTTTTGGTTAGCAGCTGAGCTCTTAACCACTGTGCCACCAGAGCTCCAAATAATGGGCAAAGGAAACTTAAAAATCCAGATGAGTTAAGTCAATCTACATTAAGGAAAAGGCATGGGAGCAGGAAGATGGGAGAAAGCTAGTTGCTGAGAAAGCTTTTTTGTTGTTGTTGTTATTGGGCTGTTTCTTCTAATGTAATTCCCCTTTGAGATGCTGAGATTGGACCACATGGAAATGCGTATTTAAACAGGTTACACGTGAACACTGTCTATATCACCTACTCTTCGAGTTCATTTTATTGGTAACACCTAGAAAAATTCCTGTCATATCTATTTACTCAAGAATGTTAAAGGTACTGAATGGAACTGGGTTCTTTAACATTATCACAAACCAATTTTTAGTATTTCAAAGGTAGAAGATGCCTCTGCTGAATTCACTTTGTTTTTAAGTCATACTTTGGGCATAAGCTTTCCTTAATTAAGTCTTAAAGTTTGACTTAATTTATGTAATGTTTAATATAGCTACAAATGGTTAACTCAAATAAAGAGCTGTATAGAAGATGAGGCTGTAAGGCTGTAGAGGATGGGGAAGGCTGTAGAGGATGGGGAAGGCTGTAGAGGATGGGGAAGGCTGTAGAGGATGGGGGAGGCTGTAGAGGATGGGGGAGGCTGTAGGGGATGGGGGAGGCTGTAGGGGATGGGGGGAGGCTGTAGGGGATGGGGGTGAGGCTGTAGGAGATGGGGTGAGGTTGTAGAGCGGGGTTAGGCTATAGAGGGATGAGGCTGTAGGGGGGGTGAGGCAGTGGAGGATGAGGGTGAGACTGTAGGGGGGTAAGGCTGTGTAGAGGGGTAAGTCTGTAGGGGGGTGAGGCTGTAGAGAAGTGAGGCTGTGGGGGGGTGAGGCTGTGGGGGGGTGAGGCTGCAGAGGGTGGTGAGGCTGTAGAGAGGGTGAGGCTGTAGGGGGGTGAGGCTATAGAAGGATGAGGCTGTAGGGGGTGGTGAGGTTGTAGTGAGGGTGAGGCTGTAGAGGGTAAGGCTATAAGGAACGATTGTTATTGGCACATACAATTGAGGAATATGGTCACTGCCATGAGTTTATCCAGGTTTCCTTTTTTTTTTTTTAAGGCTTAAAAACCCTATGGTCATATCTACCTAGACAAGATGAAATAGATTATCATCCACTCAGATGCAGACTTTGAGCACACAGTTCGTTCCAGGTGCTGAGACAGGCACTGTGTGTCCTGTGGTGATCCATCCAAAGTGACATAGTCCTTGCCCTCGTGGGGCTTATGAACTAGTGGGGAAGGGACTTCTGATAGTTTTAACAAAAGGACTCTTTGGCATCAAAGGTCAGGTTAGACATTTGAAAGTGGTGTTTTTAGCCTAGATTTTCTGGAGAATGGCCTCAGATAATGGCCCCCATTATCTTCTTTTCTAAAGCAAGACTAAGATGAAGAAGCATTTTACTTTATTTATTTTATATATATATACATATACATATATATATATTCACACTTAACATTGCCTAATAGTAACTAAATTTGTGTTTTGGTAAAACTTCAATAGTACAGATAATAGTTTCAAAGAGTAAAGGACTGAAGAATAAGTTGTATGTCTGTCAGCAGAGGTGTAGCTTATAGTATAACAGTGAGGGGTTGGGTAAGTCAACAGTCTAAATAACTGCAGTACCAATGGCTCAAGCTAGTTAAACCTAAAAGTCAAAATGATCACTTTTAGTGATATATCAGATATTCTAGAATGTTCTATCAAAATCATAGGACGCTCTCTTGAACTCAACTGCACTTTTTCACTCCCTGCGTTACAATAGGTTGCTATGAGTTGGAATCAACTTGGTGGCAGTGGGTTTTTTGGTGTTAAAATAGAAAATCCTGGCGGCTAATGGTTAAGAGCTACAACTATTAACTGAAAGGTCAGCAGTTCGAATCCACCAAGCGCTCCTTGGAAACTCAATGGGGCAGTTCTACTCTGTCCTATAGAATTGCTATGAGTTGGAATTGACTTGACGGCAATTGGTTTATGTTAAAATAAGTGAAATCATGGTTCACTGTTACGTCTGAAGTCATAGTTCTTCCATAATTGCATGGTATGTAATTCATTTCTATGGCTACAGGTGCCATATTTCTGGGATTTAAGTTATGAATCAAATCAGCCCTCTGCTCTCATTTTTTCTAAATTTATTCACCCTTCCAATTTTGGGAGAATTATTTCCTTCATTGCCTTATGCAGAAGGTCAGGGTTTGTTTTTGTTTTTTGCAGAGTAATGAAATACTGCCCTTGACCATTCTATATGAGGTAGTGAGATCTACATGGCAGCATGTTTAGGGAAAATGTATTATTGATCTTAGAGATGTCTAATGTATAACAAAATAATAAGCTGTAAGAACAGCTTAAAATAGTCAGCTAACCCAATTTGCCAAGTCTAGGGTACGTGGTTCTATATTTACTGTGTCTCTATCTCTTATGAGAAGCTCTGGTGATGCAATGGTTAAGAGCTCAGCTGCTAACTAAAAGGTCAGCAGTTCAAATCCAGCAGCTGCTCCTTGGAAATCCTGTGGGATAGTTCTACTCTGTCCTACAGCGTCACTATGAGTCTGAATTGACTCAATGGCAATGGGTTTGTTTTGGTTTATCTCTCATGAGAATCTTATCTCTTAGATAGTAGAAAAGTGCCCCATTTATCTCTGCCCCCTCCCCAGTACCTGTCGTAGTGCTTGATAAACAGCAAGTGATCATTAAAAACTTTAAATTGAGAACAATGGAGAACTAAAAAGATCCAGTTTCTACTATGTCTGTGGACGTTTTCTGAAGCAATGGAGAGCAGCTTTAGGGTTGGCCTGAGTACCGTCATTAAGCTGTAATCCCTCTTTTCAGTATTTATGCTGTAGAGATGAAGCTGTAGGCAAGGATATGTGTCCAAGGATATTTAGGACAGCATCATTTGTAGAGAAAAGTGCTAGAAACAATTAGTGAGTCTGTTAATAAGAAAATCATTGGATAAAGTATGTGTGATTCACGTGTGTTATGAAATACTGTTGGTCAATACATGTACTTGTATCTGATAAAAAATGTTAAGTGGAAAAAACGAGTTTGATTCTCAGGAATTGATAAAATTATTAAGTGGCAAGAAGTTGTTTTAATTATTTTAATCAACATATGGAAACAAGTTTATTCAATTAGATTTCAAAGTAATGTATAGAGTACAATATTATTTTTGTAAAAAGAAAAACATAGTTGAATGTGTTTCTGTGTGTATTTGTGTGAACACAGAGTAAAACTCAGAAGTATAGCCCTGACCTCTTACAGCTGCTTTTCTCAGAAGGGTGTAATTGGAGGTGCTGTGGGGAGAGATGAATCACTTGTCTACTGTTGAGCAGATGAGAAACTCTTAAAAGCAACTCATATTTTAAATTATTTCCTATGGATTGACCATAAAAAATGGTATAACCTCTAAAGGTATCTTCCACTTTTCGGCTGATAGCCTCAGGAAAAAAAAATGCATTTTATTTATGAGTTCTTTCCTTAGGGAGGGGCATGAATACAGTAGTTTTAAAGCCTAAATAACATATAAAAGTAAAAGTCAGGTCTTAAGGGAAAAGCTTTAGCCAATTTCAAAGACTTTCAGACATAACTCCCAAGTTCTTAATCTCTACTAAATGAGGTCAGGGGACATTTAGTATCTTTTGGGCCAAAACAGAAACTCGGGGCACAATACTGACTCTGGTGGTCTATTCTGTTTATTCCCTGATGATGAAATAAGCCCAGCAAGTCTCTTAAATTGTCCTTTGGAAATGGTGAGAAATGTTAAATTTACCCCATTTCTCAGACTTACTTTGAAAAATTAAGCTGCTACAGTTCTTCCTTCCATTGATCACTGATCATTTCCTTCTTATTTTCTAGTTCAGTACTTTGCCAGTGGGCATTTGGTTTACTTTTTTTCTTTTTTCTTAAAAAACTATCTAATGACACCCTTTCTTTCCTCTCCCATGTACAAGTCTCTGGATTTGCACCTGTGTGTAAAAGGAGTGTGAGAAACTCCAACCCATTCACATTACCCAGGAGCAGAATTGGTGCAGATGTTAGGATATCAAAAGACTTTAACTCCCCAAAATGATCTTTGCTTGGTTTGCATACAACACTGCAGGTCACAACATGGCAGGTCCAGATTCTGCCCCTATGGGATTAACTGCTGGATCCACCCGTTTGGTGTAATTCTGTCACTTTGACATCTAGCCCCAGTTTTGCTACACTGTTTCTTCTAAAACCCTAGGACTTCACACCTCCATCCTGCCTTTTCTTTCTGCCTGTCTGCCTTCCCTAAGGAACTGGCTGATCCAGAGATGTGGTGTGTCTGGTAAATGATGTACAGGCTTGCTTGATTTGAACGGAGGTACTCGCCACTAGCCTCTATATCATTTTCATTTATGAATCTAAATTCTGAGCTGTGGTTCCCAAGCAAAGGTCATACTACTTACTTGACATTAATAGTATTTATAATTCATGTTATTGATAACAGTAAGTAAAATGTATCTTTATAATATAATAACAATAGCTACTTTACCATTTTAAACCTTCAGTGGGAAGAGTGGTAAATGCTACCTTTGTCATGCAACTTCATGGGACTGATACTAAAATGTTTCCGTATGTCATTGTGTTGAATCTTTATGGTCTTAACAACCCCATTCCACCATGAGACTCAGAAATGATAACCAGCTCCTCAAGGACAAAAATCGCAAGAAATGGCAAACTCTAGATTTGAGCAGTCTCACTCCAAACTGTGTCCTTTTAGATGCTCCATTCTTCTGGTCCCTCCAGTGTGGCAGGCATTTGCTGTACTTGCTCCTCAGCCCCCAACAAAACTTACAAGGCAGATGTTGTATTCTATTTGAAGAGCTTATTGCGTCCATTGAGATACATATTTGAGGCTTTTTCTGAAAATGCCAGAGTGCTTGTATTTGGAAATGAATTCAACCGACGTCAGTTGTTTTCCAAGATTGTTTTATTTTCTGTTGGCTGTTAATTCACCAAGGTACAGTAGGTTCAAGTTAAAAACCACCATTTTTACATTTAAAATATGTAGAAAAAGAGTTTGATTATAAGACCAATAATCTCATTTCATGGTTATTTTCTGGTTTTATTTTATTTTGTTAAACAAAATCTGTGTGCATGAGTCAGACAGCTATTTTTCTCCCTAAAGTATAGCAAGACAGGGAATTCTCACGTAAAACCATACTTAAATCACAAGCAGCAATCTGTCAGTTAGGGTGTGGTGGAATTTCAAAGCTACATTAATGTGCATTTAATTATAACATTCTAGCCTCTCAATTAGTGACAAAAATCATGTACAACTGCAATATGAATCAATAAATACACTTTTTAGAAAAGAGAAACTCTGCAGTGTGCTAATGGATTCGTTACTTAGTGTTTTTTCTGAGTATATTAAGTCAGTTGGTGTTTGCCCCCTAAATACAAAAACAAAAAAGGCCTGAAAAAAAAATTTTTTTATGGATTTGAATCTGGATTTTATCCCTTACTAGCTTGGTGACCTTGGGCAAGTTATTTAAGCTCCTTAGGCTTCATGTTTCTCATCTGTAAAATGGGGCTAAGAGTAGTTCCTACTTTATTGGGTTGCTGTAATGTATAAATGAGAAAATCCACGTGGACTACACGGTACAGTGGTTTAGGCTGTAGGAAGTGCTGAACAAACGAGTATGAAGGCGATGATGATGATAATGGTGCAGGTGTTTCTGGTGATGTTGAAACAGGAGAAAGCAGAAATCCATCAGAGGGTAATTTAGAAAATGCCAACTGGCTTCTTGGCTGTACCTGTAATCCTTCCTGTTCATTCTATGAGCTTTGCCTTCCTTTGAGACCTCAGTTTCCCCACCTGAAAACTGAGGACAATAGCCCTTGTCTATCCTCCTCCCACAGTGTTAGAAATTCTAAGTGAGATAAAACATATAAAAACACTTTGAAAACCATTAAGCATCCTCCAAAAGTAAAATATAAGTGTGATCATAATGCTGGTGATGATGAAGAAATACTTTTATTCCCGATCCAATAAACTCCAGACCAAACCAAAACAACCAAGCCTACTGCCACTGAGTCAACTCCAGTTCATAGTGACCCTGTAGGATTTCCGAGGCTGTAAATCTGTCCAGAAACAGACTGCCACGTCTTTCTGCCACAGAGCCGCTGCTAGTTTCGAACTGCAGGTCTTTTGGTTAGCAGTCCGGTGCTTTAGCCACTGCTCTACCAGGGCTCAGGACAGCATAGGGCAACTTCCCTTTTCTAGTGGAGGTATGAATCTTCCCAACCACTCCCCGGATTGGATGCCCAAGTCTCCAACCTCAGTCCCAACCTCTTTGTCCTCTTTGGAACGTACAGGAGAGAGGATGTCGCTACTTTAAACAGATGACTCATCAGAACTTGGAGGATTCACTTCACTTTTTTTAGCCCTCATTCCTAAAGCCAATTTCTTGCTCTGTAGGCATTTGACGTTTTCTTGGCTGCTCTTGGGTCTGCTGATGGTTGTTTGCCGGTCTGATGGACTTTGCACATGCTGCTTCCCCTCACCTGGTCTTTGTTAGCTGGCTAAATCTCCTCACTTCTTCTGGGAGGATGTCCCTGAGTCAGGAGGTCCCGTCACATGACGCCGGCCTCCTGATGACTCCCAGGGCACAACCTTTAATGATTTGTGTGCATTATAGCTCTTCGATTGGACTAAAATCATCGTGAGGGCAGAGATCTTGTTTATTGGTATGTTATAGGCAGCAGGCAAGAATAATCAAATGGCACATTGCATTGGGCAAATCTGGTATAAAAGTCCTCTTTAAAGCATTCAAAAGCAAAGATGTCACTTTGGGGACTCAGGCATACCTGATCCAATCACCTCATATGCATGCAAAAACTGGACAATGAATAAGGAAGACTGAAGATGAGTTGAGGCCTTTGAATTGTGGTGTTGGCGAAGATTATTGGATATGCCATGGCCTGCCAAAAGAATGAACAAGTCTACCTTGGAAGAAGCACAGCCAGAATGCTCCTTAGAAGCAAGGATGGCGAGACTTCATCTCACATACTTTGGACATGTTATCAGGAGGGACCAGTCCCTGGAGAAGGATGTCATGCTTGGTAAAGTAGGTGGTCAGTGAAAAAGAGGAAGACCCTCAACAGGATGAATTGACACAGTAGGTGCAACAGTGGGCTCAAGCATAACAACGATTGTGAGGATGGCACAGGACCGGGCAGTGTTTTATTCTATTGTATATAGGGTTACTATTAGTTGAAATCTACTCAATGGCATCTGACAATAACAACAACATAAGCATCTAACATAGTGCTTGGCACGTACTAGGGCCAACCCCAGGCATTCGTGGGTCCCTCCAAAACACCCAGGTGACAGGTGCTTAGTGAGTATTTGTTGAAGGAAGTGATGGAAGAAGGGTGGAGGCAGTGTGGGGGTGGGAAGAATGATAAATGTATAAACGAATCCTAGAGAACACGTTGAATGTGATGTGAATTCCCCTTTATGGTCTCCATTGTGAAAAGGTACTGTAAGGCTCCAATATAGACAATTGTTTAGTGGTTAGTCTTGGTTATCAGAGCCCTGGTGGCTCAGTGGTTAAGTGCTCAGCTGCTAACCAAAAGATCAGTGTTTTGAACCCACCATCAGCTCTGCAGGAGAAAGATGTGGTAGTCTGATCCTGTGAAGATTACAGCCTTGGAAACTGTATGGGGCAGTTCTACTCTGTCACATGGAGTCACTATGAGTTGGAATTGACTTGATGGCAATGAGTGTGTGTGCATGCGTGCATGTGTAGTCTTGGTTGCAAGGATCAATCAGGAAAGAAGGGCTAGTAGGGATATTGTAGGCCCAACACGGGAGATGAACACTATCAGAGATAAAGGTGCGAGGACTGAAACACGCCCAGACTCCTGTCTGGGAGCCCAAAGCAGAGCTTAGAATTGCCTTGGCAAAAGTGCTGCCGTTTTAGTGTCTTGCCCACTGTCCTGCCCCCGTCTCTGTGCCTGTTCCCTTCTGCTTCCCATTTGGCTGGTTCTCTCCTTGGTTCTAATTTAATGTCCTAAGAGAAGGAATGTGATTGGCCCAGCTAATAGCTGCTTCAGTTTGCACAAAACCGTCAGTCCCTGGCCATGTCATACGTTGATAGCCAGGCTACAGATCAGCAGTCCATGGGGCAAATGCCCACTGCTAACCCTGCCTCTTGTGGCCTCATGAAGAAAGGTGATGAAATTAAAAACATGTGCCCCTGGACTGTTTGAGCTAGAGCAGTGGGAGGGGCAGTCCTTCAGCTTCGGGGCGTACCAGGCACGGTCAGAGGTATACATGTCTGGTGTAATAATAAATAATTTTTCACCAGTACTTCACAAACTTTGTCTGGCATTTGTTTTTCATTTATAATGCCTGTTAAATTGATTTTTTTTTTTTTTTTTTGGTCCCGGTGTTCCCCTGTGGAGGACTCATTGGCTTGCCTGGTGGAATATGTGCTGCCTGTTTGAGGAAGAAGAGGGGGAGGGATTTGTTGTGGGTAAGAAAAAAAAAAAGGTAAGAGCCGGTGTGAAAAGGCAGAAAGGAAGCATGGGGCTTGAAGGAGCTGTCTTTGGAATTAGCCGTAGGCTGGACTCCTGGCTCTTCTTTCCGCTTGGGGGACATCGAGCAGATTGCATGAGCCTTCTGATCCTCAGGGTCCCCAGGCATCAAATGAGGATCATAATAATCATGTCTTTGGGTTGCTGTGAGGGTTAAGGAAGATAATGTCCATAAAAGCCCCATCACATCACGGTGTCTGGTCCATACAAACGCTAGCTGACTGTAATTGAGGAAGAGGCTGTTAAAGCTGATGGTATGATGTCTAAAAATATAACTAAGCATTCATAAAATTTCTCACAAAGTACAAACATACAGTTTGCTCAATAATATCATTGTATTTTTTCTGTCGTTATCTCCTCATTGGGAGAACATTGATAATGACACAATCTGAAAGTATACACAAGTAAAATTAACACTGATACTAGAGAAAAGCATTTTACTAAGTGCTGTGTGTGTGTTAGAGGGCTTTGGTGGTTCAGTGGTAGAATTCCTGCCTTCCATGCCAGAGACCTTCGTTCGATTCCTGGGCAATGCATCTCATGCATAGCCATCAGGCATCTATTGGTGGTGGGCTTGCCTGTTGCTATGATGCTAAACAGGTTTCAGCAGAGCTTCTAGAGTAATATGGACTAGGAAGAAAAACCTGATGACCTACTCCTGAAAAATCAGCCAGGAGAAATAGTATGGATCCCAATGGTTCAATCGGCAACCCATCATGACGATGGCGGAAGTCCAGACAGTGTTCCTTTCTGTTGTGGGTGGGATTGCCGTGAGCTGGGAGCTGACTTGATGGCAGCTAATAATAGCATATGTGTATTATTTCATCTAAAATCTCATCATTTCCTTTTGAAGGACTAATCAATAACCTGTTTTTACAGATGAGGAACCTGAGACCTAAAGAGATCAACCTACTTACCTAGGATCACACTGCTAATATGTATAGAGCAAGGATTTGAACTGAGGCAGTTGGATGCCAAACTCCACGTTCTTAATTGTTATTCTACACTGCCTGCCATTAATAGCGATTAATCCTTACCCTGAGATCTTGGAATTAAATGATTCCCCCCATGAAAATGCAGAGACATTGTGTAATTTCTTCTTAAAGTCCTGCCTTCTCATTCCTGATTGAGTTCCCTTGCTATTATCTCATGGCGCCAAAGTGCAGAGCAAAATTTAAATGCTGTATTGTGACGATGGATGTCTGAAACTTCTCAGGGACTCCTTTGATTTCCCAAAAATATCCTTCTTCTCTGAGAAACTTTTACTGAACTTGTGTATCTTTTTTAACAAAATTTTCCTTCACTGATCCACTGTATAAAGAAATTCAAGTTCAGGAACATGTTGTTGAAACATGCCTATAAAAAGATCTGTAGAGTTCCGGAAGGATCTGGATATTTAGCAAGATTATGAACATTTAAATTCCTTTTGGATACCCAGTAAATTACCCAAGCCAGACTGGATTCAGAAGCAAATGAATGTTATCTATTTATCACATGTGTGCATGTGTGTGTGAGTTGCCTGTTCTTTGGATTTGTTCTTCTGAAGAACTCCTGTGCCAACTGAGAAGACATGCCCCCTGTAGTTTTAACAGGAAATGCTCACACATCCATCTGGTCTACCATGAGACTGCCTGCCTGTGATTTCATGCCCTGCCTTCACCGGATGGTTTTGCCTGCACCTGACAGACAGTTGGCATCCTCCCTGGATCCTTGCTGAAGCTGGGATCGAGAAGAATTGAGAATGTAGAAGGGTTAGATTGGGAGAGTGACACCAGGAAATTACTAGGTAACATAAGCCCATGAGTTGAATGGAGAATAAAGATTCTAGGAGACTTTTAAACTGGAAGGGGTGATGGCTGGATGAGCGGGGATTGTGATCATGATTTAGCGTGAGTCAGCTTTGAAGCACAAAAGCTTGGGCTCAACTACAGACCTTGGGTGTGTTTGTGGGCAGGTCAACCTCACCGACCCTCAAGATTATCAGGGATTTTACTTACAACAATTAAGTGTTTAAATGGTAAAAAGGAATTAATAACTGAGAAATTTTGGACAAATCCCTTTACTTCTCCAGCTGTCAGTTTCTTGAACAATAAAATGGGTATAAATTAACAACCTGCAATAGGCAGATGATACAACCTTGCTTGCTGAAAGTGAGGAGGACTTGAAGCACTCACTGATGAAGATCAAAGACCACAGCCTTCAGTATGGATTACACCTCAACATAAAGAAAACAAAAATCCTCACAACTGGACCAATGAGCAACATCATGACAAATGGAGAAAAGATCGAAGTTGCCAAGGATTTAGTTTTACTTGGGTCTACAATCAACGCCCAAGGAAGCAGCAGTCAAGAAATCAAAGGACGCATTGCATTGGGTAATTCTGCTGCAAAGGACCTCGTTCAAGTGTTAAAAAAGCAAAGACGTCACTTTGTGGATTAAAGTGTGTCTGACCCCAGCTATGCTATTTTCAATTGCCTCTAATGCATGCAAAACTAGACAATGAATAAGGGAAATCGAGGAAGAATTGGTGCATTTGAAATTATAGTGTTGGAAAATAATATTGAATATACCATAGACTGCCAGAAGAATGAACAAATATGTCTTAGAAGAAATACAGCCAGAATGCTCCTTAGAGGCAAGGATGGTGAGACTTCATCTCATGTACTTTGGACATGTTATCAGGAGTGACCAGTCCCTAGAGAAGGACATCATGCTTGGTAAAGTTAGAGAGTCAGAGAAAAAGAGGAAGACCCTCAATGAGATGGATTGATACAGTGGCTGCAGCAGCAGGCTTAAACATAGGAATAATTGTGAGGATGGTGCAGTACCAGGCAGTGTTTTGTTCTGTTGTGTTATGTTGTTTTGTTTTGTTGCACTGTGTTGTTGCTGTGAGTTGGAACTGACTCGACAGCACCTAACAACAAGAACAACAACAATATTACCTACAACACAGAGTTGTGGAATAAAATGAGCTAAAGTGTACGAAAGTTTCCACCAGAGGGGTCAACAAATTTTAGCTGTCCTTGAATCTAAGAAAAATGAAGCTCAGGTACTTGGGAAATATTTCCTATCAGAACAAAGCCAGATGCGCCGCCTTTAGTGTTCGTCTACAGCTGCAGTTTATTTTCACTCGTTTGGAGAAAGGAAGAAGGTGTATTTTCATGTTTTGTAATAATTTACTAGAGTTCACATGATAAGTTTTATTATCAGACTCACACATTCTATTTATGAAGCAGTTGAAAGCAAAGCATAATTATGATATGATCACCAAAATCATCCAGTATATGTATTTTTAAGGAACCCTGGTGGCACAGAGGTTAAAAGCTTGGCTGCTAACCAAAAGGCTGGCAGTTCGAATCCATCAGCTACTCCTTGGAAACCCTTTGGGGCAGTTCTACCCTGTCTTATAGGTGAGAATTGACTCAATGGCAAGAGGTTTTATGCATTTTAAATTTACTTTAAAAGACATATGTTCCATTAGTTAAAAAAAAAAAAATGTGTGAAATTGTTCGTGGCATTGAACTCTAGCTGTTCTAGGGAAAAAGGAAGCTGTGTTTACCAGTAACAGTAGGTATTTGAATGTAATATTATAGTTTCTCTATTTTTTATTATTTTAGATTGCTGGCTTTTCTTTCTTTCTTTCTTTTTAATTCTTGGGTCTATTCACTATGTTCTCACCATTTGGTAATAAAATGCTTGGGTTTGGCTGTCAGCTCCACTGCTAACAAGCTATGTGATCTTGGACACGGTACTTAACCTCTCTGGCCCTTTCACGTTCATAAAAGTGGACATAAAGAAAACTGTTGTTACATGCTGTCAAGTTGATTCCAACTCATAACGAAGCTATGCGACAGAGTAGAACTGCTCCCTAAGTTTCCTGGGCTGTAATCTTTATGGGAGCAGATCGCCAGGTCTTTTCTCCCATGGAACAGCTGGTGGGTTTGGTTAGCAGCCGAGTACTTAATCACTGCACCACCAGGGCTCCTTAATGAAAACTAGCAGGCAGAATGGTTGTGTTCATGAAATGTGATAACATTTGCAAAGAGCAAGGGCACAGAGGAAGTACTCAATACATGCTTATTTCCTTTCTGTTTTTCTTCCCAAAGCATTTTTTACTGTAAATGTACAGAAGGAATAAACTGGAAAATTCACCCTATTTTTTTTCCTCCAGATGTACTCTCTGGAGCTCACACACACACACACACACACACACACACACACGCACGCACACACACACAAAGTACATAGCAAATCTACATAACCTGAATGAGTCTGAGCAGTGCAGAAAAATTTGGCAGGTCTGGTTGGCAAGAAAAGAATGATTAGACTGAGTGTGAAGTCCCAGGTCAGTGCCCCAGACTTGTTGGATCCCCAGGCTGTCTGCAGACTTTGGCAAGGTGATCATGGATACATGAAGCTGTTCTCTGGAAAGAATAACATACTTCTTTATTTTAGGAAAGGAGGAAAGGATAAAGCCCCCATAAATTGTGGGAGTCTACTATAATGGTTGTGAGCTATTGACAGCTCACTGTGTGCAGGCTGTGCCATGTTAGTGCTACCTACCTTGGATACGTGATTTCATTCAAGCCTTACAGTGACACCTGAGAGGTACACTTGCCTAAAGTTACACAGCTGGATTATAAGCGAGAAAGGCAGGATGTGAAACCACACTTGTGAACCCCAAAGTCTGTGGTCTGAGCCTCCACAACCTCCTTCCTCTCCCACACCACACTGCCAACATACTGAGGATATTTGTATTTGGGGGTGGGTTTTCTTTCTTTTTTTTTTTTTTTTTTTGACACTTTTAGTGTCACTTTTAGGCACGCGAGTTTTGTGTTAATTGAAAAAAAAAAGAATACAAATGAGCATAAATTAAACTGAAAAACCCAAACCCATTGCCATCGAGTCAATTTTGACTCTGAGCAAAAGTTAGTAAATAAAAATTGCCCAGTGTGCTTCTACTGAGAGATTAATAAGGTGAATATATTGAAAAATGTCTTTTTTTGTGTATGTGTACCTGTTTTCTTGGCAAAAATGAGTTCTAGCGTATTCACTATTATGTAGCCTACTTGGTTCTCTTAAAGAGTTGCAAATGTATTTCCATGCCACTAAATAAAATATCTTTCTGCACATATTTTTGGTAAGATTGTTGATGTTCTTATCTTAATTTGGAAGTATTCTAATGAATAGAATAAAGTGCTAGCCCAGGCTGCCAAGCTTATGGTGCTGTTCACGTGGACTTTTGTACAAGCTGCTGCCTGAAGCTTTCTAGGTCGTTGTGTCACTCCACTGTTTGGAAATCATTCCGATTGCTGCTCTCTGAAGAGAGGCAAATATTGAGTCTTCCCTTCTCTGAATCATTATGTGAGAATATACTTACGTAATTCTTAGAATGTCAAAGATAATTACTGTTGCTATAAATTTTTTAATAATATAAATTTAGCATTGTTCGTATGTTACTTCAATTATGACGTATTGAATTTATTTATAAAAGGTAACTTATCATCATTTCACTTTAAGTGATACTCACATGTGTTGGTCCATATTCAGTGCCTTCTTGAAATGAGAAGCGCAGTATATTTAGGTAAAGACATATGCACACAAATTTATGCCTTACCTACTTCCAGACAGAATGGATTCAGAGCGACTGAAACTTTAATAAACCTTTAGAGGGAAACGCAGAGAGGGTGGAATGTTATTGCACCATCTGGAGAATCCTGAGGTGTTTCTAACTTTTGATTGTACAAGACTCTATCAATAAAAATAAAATAAGTTCAGTAATTGCCATGTGCCAATTATGGGATCCAATTGGATCACATTCCTGGCCACACTTGCTGTTAACAGAGATGACACCATGGATGCACTCTGCCTCAGCCTTACACATTGCTATTTTGGGCTACCCTGACTTTTCTGTGAATTAAAATAACAGATGTTATTCATTGTATACTTCCTGTGCTCCAGGCCCCGTGCTAAGTGCTTTATACATGTTAACCAAAACAAACAAGTTGTGGCCCAGCTGATCTCGACTGATAGTGACTCTATAGGACAGAGTAGAGCTAACTGCTCCATAGGGTTTCCAAGGAGCGGATGGTAGATTCAAACTGCCAACATTTTGGTTAGCAGCTGTAGCTCTTAACCACTGCGCCACCAGGGCTCCTTATACGTGTTAGGCCATTTAACTTTAACAACTCTATTAGAATGTATGCATCATTATTTTCTCCCTTTTTAGGCAGGAAATCAGACGTTTTGAAAAATAACCAATGTTTAAGTTTCAACAGTTAATAATAGTACAACTGAGATTTGTACCCAGGTTGTTAGGTGCCTTCCAGTCAGCCATGACTTATAGTGACCTTATGGATAACAGAACAAAATGTTGCCTGGTCCTGCGCCATCTTTTGGGCTTCAGAAGATGTGTGCTTAACCCTAGCAGTTGTAGAAGAAAAAGTCCACTCTCAGGAATCCAGTCCCTTTGAGGGGAACTGCCTTAGCCAACAGGCCTGCTGGCTGTAGTGCTGAGAGTATCCAAGGTTAAGCTTGAGGGACACAGCCAACCATTTAACCAGACAACTGGTGCCTGTCAGTGCAAAATCAACAAGGTGGTGGTTTGGCTGAACTGAACCTATTTATTATTTGTCTCAGATGGTGAAATTTGTCAAAATCATCTGTCCTCTGCAGACTGAGAAAAATTCTTAAGTTTTCTTTGTAGTTCAGAGAGGAAGCCTTTTTCTAAAATCTTTTTTTTTTATTAACCTTTATTGAGCTTCAAGTGAATGTTTACAAATCAAGTCAGACTGTCACATATAAGTTTATATACACCTTACTCCGTTCTGCCACTTGCTCTCCCCCTAATGAGTCAGCTCTTCCAGTCTCTCCTTTCGTGACAATTTTGCCAGCTTCCAACTCTCTCTATCCTCCCATCCCCCCTCCAGACAGGAGATGCCAACACAGTCTCAAGTGTCCACCTGGTATCATTAGCTCACTCTTCATCAGCATCTCTCTCCTACCCACTGTCCAGTCCCTTTCATGTCTGCTGAGTTGTCTTCGGGAATGGTTCCTGTCCTGTGCCAACAGGTTTGGGGACCATGACTGCCGGGATTCCTCTAGTCTCAGTCAGACCATTAAGTGTGGTCTTTTTGTGAGAATTTGGGGTCTGCATCCCACTGATCTCCTGCTCCCTCAGGGGTTCTCTGATGTGCTCCCTGCCAGGGCAGTCATCGGTTGTAGCTGGGCACCATCTAGTTCTTCTGGTCTCAGGATGATGTAAGTCTCTAGTTCTTGTGGCCCTTTCTGTCTCTTGGGCTCTTAGTTATCGTGTGACCTTGGTGTTCTTCATTCTCCTTTGATCCAGGTGGGTTGAGACCAATTGATGCATCATAGATGGCCGCTTGTTAGCATTTAAGACCCCAGACGCCACATTTCAAAGTGGTAAAATCTTTTTTTTTTTTTTCCTTATGGTTGCACTTGAAAAAATTACAAGTGAAAGGATGGTTTTGATTTGGTTTGAATTGTTCTTATATCCTTTGCATAAATCTGAACCACAGTTGCCTTGGAAAACAATAGAAAATTTTTAGAAGGAGCCGTGGGGTTGGATCTTGTCCATCTTTCTGTTCCTCAAGAATTTCCCACTCATCACCCTCCCTTCTTCCCCCTACTGACTGGTGAAAATGCAAAGACCCTTGACCTTGTAGATCTTTTTTTCTTGTTTTGTGTTGGGAACCATTTAGTTTTCTCTCCCATGCTGGTTAGCCTATCTTTGAAGAGCCTGGATAGCATGCCACAGACACTTTGCAGGTGAGTGTTGGGGCCAGGCAGGTGTTGTATGAGGAAGAGGCAGACACCAGTGCTAAGAGGTGCATCCCACTGCAGCAGGGGGCTCTGCCCGTGGGAGCAGTTGCTTCTCGCACCAGCCAGTTGCTGTTGAGCAGGAGCCTAGGCCCACGTACTTAATAAGCGTTTTGGGGTTCATCTTGGGAAGTTTTTATTCTGGGGATGTTTTTGATTTTTTAAACACTGTGAGACCCATCCTTTGCAGAATAAGCGAAGTATTTTCAATTTGGAATATAGTCCACAGTCTCTGCCTTGTCCCAGTTGCACCACAGCATCCTGGCTCCCTAGGGGCTTCTTCTCTCTACCTCCCAAGGACTTAGCCCAGCTCCTGGTGCATAGGAAACTCTCAGGAGTTGTTTGTCTGATTAGGGAATGAAGAACTTGGTGTTTGGAGATGAACCCCAGCTTGGTTTTTGAAATGATGAATTAACGAGTTCGTAAGTCCCCTTTACCTTCCTTTGGATGAAGTTACAGAATGTTTTCACTAGGTGTCTAGAAAGCAGAAAATCAAGGCCTTCAGTGGGAATGGAGACAGCAGCTCAGATCAGCAATGTTGAGTAAATTACTGATACAGCTCAGGTACCACATGATGCGAGGAGGAGAACTCAACTTCTCAACCAACTGGTGCAATTGCAGCAAAGAATTAACTCCTCCCTTAAAAGATGCAATTTAGTTCTTCGTGGTTTGAAGAACCAACAAATAAATGAGTACTAATGGAAGGGAGCTTGAATAATTCTCTAGAGTGGTGCGTCCAATCAAACACATTCTGTAAAAACGGAAATGTTCAATGTCTGCACTGTCCAGTAGAGTAGTTACTAGTCACATAGCTACTGAACACTTGGCATAGGCCAGGTGTGAGAAACTAAATTTTACTTATTTTTATATTAATTTAAATTCAAATAGCTAGTGGTTGCCATAGTGAACCGCACATGTGTAGAGAACGGCACCATCCACCTGGTTTGCAATGAGAATGTGCTAAACATCTGCAAGGAACTTAGTTGGGGACTGCATCCGACACAGCAGAATATGTTTCTTGTAAAGTGGCTCTGTTCTTCAGAGCATTCACTTGTACAGCCTTGAAGTTGATGAAGTCAAGAATGAATAACAGGGCTCAAACAGAAGTTTGTTTGATTTTTGCATTCTGAACTTATTTGTTCAACACACACCACAGAGGGGTGACAGAGAATTTTTCAAGCCAACTTCTAGAAAAGTATTAGATAGACCTTGAATTTTCCAAACTTTACCAGTTCTTTACTTTATACTATTATTTTGTACATTGAAATAGAAAGATAAAGCAACTTAATAACATTTCCTATTTGCCCCTGACATGAGGCACTATGACAGCTGTCAAAATTTGTACTAATTCGTTAGCACAAAAATACCCCAATATGATAGTTTTATTTGTTTATTTATTTTTAGTGATTATATTTATTTTATTTGGGAAGCAGAGTAAGAGCTACAAAGATTGCATGATATCATGTAATACAAAGAACTGAAACAATTTCTTGCCGGTTTAGTTAGCAGCCAATCATACCGAGACAGTTATTTATTCTGTGATTAGCAAGGTAGTCTGGTAATGTTTTGACAGTAGCCACGTGAACAGCACCGTCAGCATGCAAATGCACATTTAAGGGGATTGAGAGAGTGCAGTGAGGTTAAAGAGAGCGACAGTGACACAGGTGCTGCACAGTTGTGGAATCAGCCCCGTGAATGAGCCTGGGGATGTGCAATGCTACCTGAATCACCCTCTTCCGTTCAGTCACCCATGGGTATTATGGAATTTTAGAGACAGCCAGTACCCTAATTATGCAGCATCTTAGTTTGGATTTCCCTGAGAGCAAAACCTGAGTCGAAGGCTTGCAAGATGGTAAATTATTGGGAAGTGATCCCAGGGAGCAGGAACGAGGGACCAGGGAAGTGAAACAGGAAAGGAGGCAAGACCAATTCAAAGGTGCATTGTGGAGTTGGTCACTATGCAAAGGTGTACTGTGGAGCTGGTCACCACACAAAGGTGCATTGTGGAGTTGGTAACTATGCAAAGGGACATTGTGGAGTTGGTCACCATGCAAAGGTGCATTGTGGAGTTGGTCACTATGCAAAGGTGTACTGTGGCGTTGGTAACCATGCAAAGGTGCATTGTGGAGTTGGTAACCATGCAAAGGGACATTGTGGAGTTTGTCACCATGCAAAGGAGGATTGTGGAGTTGGTCATCATGCAAAGGAGCATTATGGAGTTAGTCACCATGCAAACGTGCACTGTGGAGTTGGTCATCTTGCAAAGGAGCATTGTGGAGTTGGTCACCATGCAAAGGTGCACTGTGGAGTTGGTCACCATGCAAAGCTGCACTGTGGAGTTGGTCATCATGCAGGAGGCTGGTGCTTCAGTCCTTGGGGCCTCCTGAGCAGCCGTGCATAGTGCCTCCCAGGACTGGCTACCTGGGGGACAAGGGAGGGTCAGTAATCTTCCAGCTCCCGTTTGCCATTGGTGAAGGGTGGCCTCATAGATGTTAACTTCTATCTTAGGTTGAGTTCGCCAGAAGCCAATTCTGAAATAAGGATTAAAGACCAAGTAGTTTGTTTGGGAAGGAGCCCTGATGGTGCAATGCTTAAAGCGCTTGTCTGCTAATGGAACGGTTAGTGGTTCAAATCCACCCATGGCTCCTCAGGAGAAAAGACCTGGCAATCTGCTTCTATAAAGATTAAAAAAATTTACAGCCTAGGAAATCCTATGGGGCTGTTCTACTCTGTCCTATAGGGTCATTACTTGTTATGAGTCAGAACTGACTCGATATGACACACAACAACAAAAGTTTATTTGGGAAGTAATCCCAGGAAATATTGGTAAGGGAATGCAGAAATTAAACAGGAAATACAAGTAAGGCAATTGTGAGTACATTTTCAAAAAAGTCAGTACTATTGGCAACTGGAGCTTAATCCCACCGCAAGACTCTGGTGAGCAGTGTGGAGCACGTGTTTTACAGTTATCCCACACCAGTGGTGAGGGAGCTGAGCTGTTTATCCACCACTTCCTGTTGGAGGAGATGCTAATTCTCCAACACCCCCAGCCTGCCATCTGTAATGCAGATGTTGGCATTGAAGTTGGGCCAGTATGTACTGAAATGGTAAGGCCAGAGGAAGAATGAGTAGAGCATTGGTGAAGTCTGCTATGTTGTTGTTGTTAGGTGCTGTCGAGTTGATTCTGACTTATAGCGACCCTATGTACAACAGAACGAAACATTGCCCAGTCCTGCACCATTCTCACAATCAGTGTTATGCTTGAGCCCACTGCTGCAGCAACTGTGTCAATCCATCTTGCCGAGGGTCTTCCTCTTTTTGTTGACCCTCTACTTTACCCTGCACAATGTCCTTCTCCAGGGACTGATCTCCCCTGACAACATGTTTCACCATCCTTGCTTCCAAGAAGCATTCTGGCTTTTCTTCTTCCAAGACAGATCTGTTTATTGTTTTGGCTGTCTATGGGCTATTCGATATTCTTTGGCAACACCACAATTCGAAGGCATCGATTCTTCTCTGGTCTTCCTTATTTACTGTCCAGCTTTCGCATGCATATGAGGAGATTGAAAACACTATGGCTTGGGTCAGGCGTACCTTAGCCTTCAAGGTGACATCTTTGCTTTTCAACACTTTAAAGAGGTCTTTTGCAGCCGATTTGCCCCGTGCAATGTGTGTTTCGATTTTTTCACTGCTGCTTCCATGGGTGTTGATTGTAGAGCCAAGTACAATGAAATGCTTAACAACTTCAATCTTTTCTCGCTTACAATGATGTTGCTTATTGGTCCAGTTGTTGAGGATTTTTGTTTTCTTTATATTGAGGCATAATCCATATTGAAGGCTGTAGACTTCGATCTTCATCAGTAAGTGCTTCAAGTCCTCTTCACTTTTAGCAAGCAAGGTTGAGTCATCTGAATAATGCAGGTTGTTAATGAGTCTTCCTCTAATCCTGATGTCTCATTCTTCTTCCTATAGTCTGTTACACGCCTCTATATTTCTGGTTTGCACGTATGTAATTTCCAAATCCACCAACCATGTGTCAGTTTGACATACCGTGGTGGCTTGTATGTTGTTGTGATGCTGGAAACTATGCCACTGGTATTTCAAATACCAGCAGGGTCACCCATGGTGGACAGGTTTCAGCAGAACCCCAGACTAAGACAGATTAGAAAGATGGTACAGAACCCGGCAACGTTTTTGTTCTGTTGTGCACGGGGTTGCTGTGAGTCAGAGCTGACTCAATGGCAACTATCACCAGGTTCCAAGTGGGTTTCCACAGCTGCCCCACTGTGAGGTGTCAGAGAAGACTGGGTTAGGAAGGGAGAGGAATGCAGGGTAGGCATGCAGGTGCTGTCCTGTTGAACCTCTTCCAAACCTGCTCAGACCTGGGGGCTATAGCAGTGACTGAGCAAGAGGTGGGGCCGCAAGGATGTGGAGTGCTGCCCAAGAGACACCGACCTGCAACATGGGCTCACCGTTGTGGCATGAGACCCTCCCGATATGCAATGTCAGGCAACATACAAGACATTCTATGCCAATGTTACTTTTTATGCCAACATCGTCCCATCATTTGCCCCCCTCAAGGGCATCATCCTTTTGCATGTTTCTTCCATCTCGCCTTTCCCCATTTCCATTGCTTCAACGTACCCAGCCCCAACTTTCAGACCCATTGCCATTGAGTCCATTCCAACTCATAGCTACCCTATAGGACAGAGTAGAAATGCCCATAGAGTTTCCAAGTCTGTAATCTTTTTTGGAAGCCAACTGCCACGTCTTTTTACCACGGAGTGGCTGGTGGGTTCAAATTGCCAGCCTTTCAGTTAGTGACTGAGCACTTAACCACTGCTGCACCAGGGCGACAACTTTCAGAGGCTCCCCAAAATTCGACTCCCTTTTCACCCTTGTGTAAGGAACTACTTTCCTCTATACAAGCATGTGAGAAGTTTAAGATTCTATAATCACTTACTTTTATTACTGGCCTTTTTTTTGTTTTGTTTTGTTTTGTTAATTAAAATACAATCATTGTAATTATCCTGTTGTCCATGATTCTCATGGTAGATTTTATTTATTTACTTTTTCCCTAAGAGTTTAATAGATTTTTATTGTTTATAGCAGGAAACTAATCAACAGTCAATACACTGAAACTGTGGAGAGATACACTCACCTTCAGGCAGTTGCCTTATAAATGAAGGCTTGGGACACAACGTGACTTTAACATGAAGGCCACTGATGAGCAGGACCGATAAGTGTTCACTGGCGTTGGTTCATTAACTCAGAGACAGCCAGGACCAAATTCCATGCAGTTCTCTTGACATCTTCAAGTCACCTCATTAACCACAAGAAGGTCACTTCACCCCAAATGAATCATTTCCGTTAGAGACTGAATGAGCCCCTCAACAGTTGCCGTAGAGTCGATTCTGATCATGGTGACCCTGTGGGTGTCAGAGTAGAACTATGCTCCACGGGGTTTTCAAGGCTGTGACCTTTCAGAAGCTAATCACCAGGCCTTTCTTTAAAGGCACCTCTGGGTGGGTTTGAACTACCAGCTTTCTGGTTAGGAGTCAGGTGCTTAACCGTTCATGTCATCTAGGGACTCCTTAGCCAGTCCAGTTGCTGTCAAGTTGATTCTGAGTCATTGTGATCCCACGTGGTGTGTCAGAGTAGACCTGTGCTCCAAATAGTTACCCCCCCCAAAAAAAAAACCCGTTGAGGTCTGATGGATTCAAACTGCCGGCCTTTTGGTTAGCAGCCGACCTCTTACCACTACACCGAATTGTTACCTTGCCTCAAATGTATCATCCCCATTACAGGTTGAATGAAGGGGTAGGGAAAAGGCAAAATGATGGATGCCTCCCGTATCTGCCTCACATCCTTTGAAGCGCTTTCCAGAAGTCACACCCATCTATGCATCGGCTATAATTGTGTCACCCAGCTACCCTTACCTGCAAAAGAAGCTGAGCACTGTATTTTTCACACACGGATGTTGACACCTCCAACAGGGCTGTTAGTAAGGAAGGGGGAAGCAATGCATCTTGGGGATTGAGAGAGTCGCCAGTCTCTGGCACAGATGAACAGTTGCTGCCTTCTCCACATTGCATTGTCTGTGCTTTTTCCTTTTTCAATTGTTTGAATTCATTCTGTCTTTCAATATATCATGTGATTATTTAAGTAACGGAATCCAGTCTTAAGAGGGATCACTTGATTGCAAGGAACAGCAACCCAGTCAAACTGGCTTAGAAGGGAAAAAAAGAGTATGGCAGTATGGAAAGAATCAGGGTTATCAAAAGACAAGATGTTAAGTCAGGCTTCATTTTGAGGGCAGGGGGAAGGTGAGATCTGGGAGCTGGAAAGTCGCTGGGCCTTGACGTGTCTGCTGTGTGCTTCTCTCTGTGTGTCAGCTCCATTTCTCTGGCTTCTTACTGTAAATAGACTTGCTCTGCTTTTTTGTATTCAAGAAATATATTATATGCCCAGGACCGATTCTAACCTCACCGTCCAAGCGTCCAACTGATTCCTCTAGGTGTCAATTCTCAAGAGAGAGGAAAAGGGCCTTGCCTATGGGGTGGTTCTGCCGGGTCCTGTCACCAGACGCAAGACCACGTAGTGTACAGGGGGCCACTGTTCAGGGGGCAGTTTAAGAAGAGTTAATAGGGGGCACAAATGATTGTGCTTGACTGCTATCCTAGAGGTTGGTGGTTCGAACCCACCCAGTGGCACGTGGGAAGAAAGGCCTGGTGATCTGCCTTTGTAAGATTACAGCCAATAAAGCCCTATGGAGCAGCTTTAGTCTGTGACACATGGGATCGCCATGAGTCAGAAACGACTAGACGGGAATTGATAATAACAATGGGTAGGAAGGAACTGGTAATGGTCTCTACCTCACTGTCAGTAACTTTTTTCAAGTTTGAGAAAATGCAGAGTGTATGAGGAAGTAGGGCTGCGGGAAGCTGGTAGTCAATGCTGAATTCCAAGCTCACAGGAAAGCGATGGTGGTAGTTCCACGATAACTGAGAAGCATTATGAGTGAGTGTGTGTGGTGACAGTCGTTCAGATGTTGGGGATATGAATCTTTAGACTGTCGCCTGTGCAATAGGATGAGGCTCTTCCGTGTTTTGAACACAGCATCACTGAATTCATTAATCATTAGAGGCACTTGGTATTAAAATCAGTAGCAAATTATGAGTGTCCTTGATTGCAGAATCAGGATACATTTTTAACTTGCGGTGCTCAAGAGCGATTTGGATTTGTTTTTGATAACCGTTCCAAGTTTCCCTGCCAGTTTCAGAAGAGCTCTTCACGGACTGGGGGGGTGCAAAGATGGGGAGGAGAGGAGTAAGGGAATATGACCTGCTTCCACATGATGCCTGGCAGATTGCTCTTTTGCCTATTGACATTTTATAAAATCTGCTACTGAGATCTGTTTGAATTTTAGAAGACACATCACATCCATCCGTCTATCTGCCCTTCCATCCATGCATCTATCTATCTGTCTGGATTGAATTGTGTCCTCCCCAAATATCTGTCAACTTGGTTAGGCCATGATTTCCAGTATTGTGTGGTTGTCCTCCATTTTGTGATGTTAAAGAGGATTAGGTTGGGATTGTAACACCCTTACTAAGGTCACATTCCTGATCCAATGTAAAGGGAGTTTCCCTGGAGTGTGGCCTGCACCACCTTTTATCTTACAAGAGATAAAAGGAAAGGGAAGTGAACAGAGAGGGAAGACTTCATAGCACCAAGAAAGAAACACTGGGAGTGGAGCGTGTCCTTTGGACCCAGGGTTCCTGTGCAGAGAAGCTCCTAGTCCAGGGGAATATTGACAAGAAGGACCTTCCTCAAGAGCTGACAAAGACAGAAAGCCTTCTCCTGGAGCTGACGCCCTGAATTTGGGCTTCTACCCTACTAGACTGCGAGAAAACTATTTTGTTAAAGCCATCCACTTGTGGTATTTCTGTTACAGCAACACTAGATGACTGAAAGACTATCTACCTACCTACCTACCTGCCTACCTACCTACCTACCTATTTACCTATCTACCTATCATCCATCCGTCTGTCTGTCTGTCTGTCTGTCTATCTATCTATCTAATATATCTATCATCTATCTAATTTATCCATCCATCCATCCATCCATCCATCCATCCATCCATCCATCCATCCATCCATCCATCCATCCATCCATCCATCCAACCACCCACCCACCCACCCACACATCCATCCATCCATCCATCTTCATTTTAAGGTATTGTCTGCACACACCTGCTGACTCAAATGCTTTGGTATAAAACAGTGGCGTGGCATTGGTACTCACCAGCCTGGTGCCATCCTCTAGGCATGTCCTAAGCATAAAGTAATGGTGGTGGGCTCTGTTGATGCACTTTACAGGGTTAGAGCACCACTTCTGCCACAGTTGTTGTGAATGTTGGCTGCTAAAAAAAAAAAAAGGCTGCTACAAGGTCATAAATAACCATTCTCTAGAAAACTGCTTTTGGCCAAATGAAAGCCACCTTACCCAGGAGTTCCCCACAGCCAGTAACTGTCTAATCAAAAAAACCAAACCCGTTGCTGTCAATCTGAGACTGAAATACAAAGGCTCCCTTGCTTCAAGGCAGGACCAACTCTGTGGTGCAGTTCACAGGTGGGATGGAGCTGAAGCTGACTCTAGCTGAAACCACGCCCTTGCTTAGCTCCATTCCCGGCTTTATGCTGCTTCCCTCGTTCCCTTTTTCTAGAGAGCAGTCTCCCAGTAAATCGAGAGCACTCGAATCCCTGGCTCAGACCCTGCCTCTGCCTCTAGGGAGCTTGACCGGAGATAGGAATGCTACTGTAGTTAGACCCTATCTAACAGAAGCATATTGGCAAAGTGTCTGATTCTTTGACTCTAAGGTAGCTGTGGAGTGTTGGGAGTAGTTCTGCCCAATGTAGTGAAGGACAATTTAGTGAAAAGAGCATGGATTTTAGAATCCAGGTTTGAATCTTGATTCTACTACTTTGTCATGTGACCTTAGACAAGTCACTTTCTGAGACTCAGCCACCTCATTGGTAAAATGGGAATACTACAAATTCTTTCACCATCTGTCGCTAATCTGATATTCTGTAGACATAGCCTTGATTTTTAGCAGTTTCACTGCGCTAAATTGGAGGAATGAATCTGGATATTTAGATAATATTTTGTGTTAGCTTTTGATATGAAATGTGTTTAGCACAGCACCTAGTATAAAGTAAGCTGTTAGTAAGTGTTGTGACTTTGGAACAATTATATTGAATATATATTGAAATATATATAGAGAATATATATATAAATATATATGTATTTATATACACACATTCATGTTGTTGTGTGCCATCGAGTTGATTCTGACTCACAGCAAACTTACATAACAGAGTAGAACTGCCCCATAGGGTTTCCTAGGCTGAAATCTTTGTAGAAGCCAGGTCTTTTCTCCTGCAGAGCCACTGATGGGTTTGAACTGCCACCTTTCAGTTAGCACCCGAGTGCTTAACCACTGCACCACAAGGAATCCCCTCTACTACTCTGCTGGGTTTGACAGTTTGTTGCAATGACTGCACAGAACTCTTAGACCCTACTCACGAATATGTGGTTTATGAGGGAAGTAACAGGCTACATCTCACGATGAGGATCAACTTGGAAGTAACAAGATACAACTCAGGAAACAGGACACAGTTCTTCATTCAGGGTGACTTCCAGCCAAGACAGCTTGCAGCTTCTTCTTGGCTGTGTCGGCAGGTAGGTGGCCCTTCTCTCCGCCATATCTGCCCCCAGGCCTCCTCTTGGCCTCTGCTCTGCTTGAGCAAGTGTTACAGCTTATAAGCTCTGCCAACAAGTGCCAGAAGGCACCCCACTTTGCCAGCAAGCCTCCTGCCCAAAGGCTCTCAGCCATCCCTTGGTCTGCAGGTCAGCAAGCCCACTGCTGCCGCCTCATGCTGGTCTCCTGCCTCCTGCCATTCATGCTACTGCTGTTTGTGCTGCTGGGGCCTCTGGTGCCATCTTTCTCCATCTTCAGTGTTAGATAGCTCCCTCTGTTGTGTCTAGGAGATTCTCAGTGCAGGGCCACACAAGTCCAAAGGACGTGCTCTGCTTCAGGTTCTTCTTGATATTAGTGAGGCCCTCTTCAATCTTTGTGCAATTGGCTTTTATGTAAACCTACTTCTTGTCAATTTCAAGTCATGGCGCTTCCACCAGACCACAAACTGACCTATCCACTTGGTAGGCCACAGTCACCTAATTTGCATAAAATTGACCAACTCCCACAAGGTCACTTAATTCTATTGGGTGATTTTATGCACCCTATTTGCATAGTAGGCTAGCCAATCCCTTTGCAAGTTCATGGCTTAGCAAACCATCTTGGCAGAACTATGAACTCAAGCCCAGAAAGGCCACATACAATGACACCTGTGAGAACCGGAACCCCACAGGACTGCCTTGTTTTTCTGGGGCTTACAGATTTTCTGCTTTTGATGAGGTGCAGCCTTACTGCTTTTCTGTTGCTCATTTTAGTAGAAAATATTTGAGTTTTCCTTCACTGATAGGTTTCCACCTTACACAGATTCCAATTTTCAGAGGTTTTATTGTGTAAGAGAAACCCGTTGCACTGCAAATCCTATCATGTCTCTCCAGCCCAAAAAAGATTCAAGGGCTCACCTGTTAACTAATTAATTAATTTCACTCCTACTATTGAATGTTGTCAAGGATTTCATTCTACTTGGATCAACAATCAATGCCCATGGAAGCAGCAGTTAAGAATTCAAATGACATATTAACTGGGAAAATCTGCTGCAAAAGACCTCTTTAAAGTGTTAAAAAGCCAAGATGTCACTTTGAAGATTAAGGTGTGGCTGACCCAACCTGTCGTTTTTTCGATGATCTCATATGTATGTGAAAGCTGGAAAATCGAAGGAGAATTGATGCCTTTGAATTGGGGTGTTGGCAAAGAATATTGAATATACCATGGACTGCCAGAAGAATGAACAAATCAGTCTTGGAGCAAGTACAGCCAAAATGCTCCTTAGAAGCAAGCGTGGTGAGACTTTGTCTTGCTTACTTTGGACATGCCATCAGGAAAGACCAATGGCTAGAAAAAGACATCACATTTGATAAAGCAGAGGGTCAGCGAAAATGAGGGAAATCCTTAATGAGACAGGTTGACACAGTGACTACAGCAACGGGCTCAAACATGCCAATGATAGCGAGGATGGTGTAGGCTGGGCAATGTTTGTTCCGTTATACATAAAGTCACCACGAGTCAGAACTGACTGGACGGCACCTGACAACAACATGCCTCAGTGGAATGCATGCTCCATGAGGGTGAGGACCTCATCTGTCTGCTTCACTTCTGTGCTTCATTGAGGTGCTATGTTGTTAATGAAACCCTCCCAGTGGGTAATTCTGGGCAGTTGAGAACTAAAAACAAACTGTCATCAAGAGCACAGAAATGACCTCCTCTGGCAGGCGGAAGTGGGATGGATGAGGAGGGTGTCTCTTTCCCTGGTGGGCTCAGTGACACTAGAAGGAACATGACCCAGCCACCTCTAATGTAGTTACACAAATTATCTTCATTGTGTAGAAAAACACTTGAGATTGAGTCAAAGGAGCCTGGTGGCACAGTGGTTTAAGTGTTTGACTGCTAACCAAAAGGTCAGCATTTTGAATCCACCAGCCATCCTTGAAAACTCTATGGTGAATTTCTACTGTAGGGTTGCTATGAGTAGGCATTGACTGAACAGCAATGGGTCGTGTAGAACTGAGTTAAAAGACTTGGGTTGTTGCACCTACTTTGATAATTTTTGGTTAAGCAGGTTACTTAAGTCTCAGTTTCCTCATTTATGAGATGAGTGGGTTTGATTGAACCAGAACTGCCCAAACATCCCCAATGATGAGACACCTGGGAGCTTGTTAAATTGAGTGATGACACAGCCTTTCTCCTGGAAAATTTAGATCCAGTAGGTCCTAAAACAGATGGGAGAGTGGACACGGCAGAAAGGGAGTTTTAATGAGATGTCCTCACCTCCTGGTAAGTTTGGGCAACACTTTCTTAGATGGCCTTGAGGTTTATTTCCCAGTTTTCAGGATCCAAGTTTACCTTGAAATATCAAATTAATTCTTCAAGGAGCGCTTGTGGATGTCCTTACTTCCTTTTCCTATTCTAGGATTGTTCAAAAAAGCTGTTCATTCTGCAATTAGCAATAACCTTCAAATGTCAAATTCTCTTAGTTGTATATTGTGTTGTGAATGGCTGAGAGCAGATCCTTTTCTGCAAGTGGGTTCTCTTATGTTGCTGTTATTAGATGCCTTTGAGTCAGTTCTAACTCATAGTGACCCTATGTACAACAGAATAAAACACTGCCTGGTCCTCAGCCATCCTCACAATTGTTGCTATGTTCAAGCCCATTGTTTCAGCCACTATCTCGGTCTATCTCTTTGAGGGTCTTCCTCTTTTTCCACTGACTCTCTACCAAGCAGGTTGCCCTTCTCCAGGGCCTGATCCCTCCTGATAACATATTCAGAATACATGAACTGAAGTCTCACCATCCTCGATTCTAAGGAGCATTCTGGCTGTACTTCTTCCAAGACAGATTTGTTCATTCTTCTGGCAGTCCATCATGTATTCAATATTCTTTGCCAACAGCTAATTCAAAGGCGTCACTTCTTCTTCAGTCTTCCTTATTCATTGTCCAGCTTGCACATGTGTGTGAGGGTTCTCTTTTAGGGGAAACATTTTGGAACTAAAGGGGGAGAGAAAGGTATCCCTGAATAGGGAAGTGGATGTCTAGTCCAGCTCCAAAATCAGTAAGAACTTAATCAACTTGAGAATCAGGAGAGTAAGGCGGGGGGTGGGGGGGGGGGTGGGGGAAGTGTGTGTGTGTGTGTGTGTGTGTAAAAGAAATTTTAAATTATTGTTCATATGGATATAGTTTTCCTCTTTTACTAATGTCTAAATTGCCAGGTACAGAGTAAAGACCAGGCCAGAAAAATGCCATCACTTACAAGGGAACTGATCCTGTAAATTGCAAGACGTTATAACCTTTCATTTCTTATGAAAAGATTTTGTCTCACTCTCACAGCCTCCCAGTTGGGATTCTGTGATGTAAAAATATCACAAGTGAGAATCATATGAATGACTCATGCAAGATACTCAACAGTTTCTTTCTCTTGAGACTATAAGTATCACAATTATTTCTTTTTCCTTTTTTAACATCATATACGTTTCATATACAGGATTTGTAATGCCAAGTTGGCCTTTCTGGAAGTTAAATTTGTATTTTTTAATTTTATTCATTAGCTTTACTTAATGTTAAAGTTAAATTTAATATTAAATATCTAAATTATATTAGTAGTGATTAGAGAAATCAGCATTTCAGTAAGTATACCTTTCATATGATAATTTTTATTAAATGTTTTGTGTAAATGTTTTAGTTTAGTGGTTAAATTTTTTTTGCATGAGCTGAGCATCAGACCTTGATATCAGTCCTGGATCATCACATGTTGCCTATAGAACAGTGGGGAAAGTTACATTCTTTCTGAGCCTCAGTTTTCAAATACTTATAATGGGTCCAGTTTGGGAAGGGTATTATGTGTATTAGCCAGCCTCCAAGATGGTACCCAATGGCCCTCACCTCCTGGTATTCAAATCCTTGTGTAGTTCCTTGTACCAGAGTTGGTCTGCCCAATGGAGACACCCATGAGGCAGGAAAATGAAGCCTCTTGCTAACAGATAGTGTATCATTCAGCCCCTGTTGACTCTCGAGATGATTTTAATCCCAGATGACAGCTTGACTACAACCTCGTGAGTGATCCTGAGCCAGAACCACCCAGCTCAGCTTCTCCTGGATTCCAAACCCTTAGAAATTACGTGAGGTCACAAACCTCTGTTGTTGTAAGCAGCTAAGTTTGGGGCTCATTTGTTATGCAGCAGTTGATAAATAATATACATATGATAGAAAAGAGTTTATTTCTTTTGCTCTAAACAACTGAAGGCTTGTTGCTTGTTTAAGCAATCATCATATCAGGTTTACAGTTTAGATCTTTTTCTTTACACAAACCCTGTGTGTTTGGTCAGGTTTCAAACTAGCTTGCGACTCAAGATTCACCTGGAGAACTTGTTTAAATACAAACATCTGGGTCCCATCACCAGAAATTTTGATTTAAAATGTCAGGAGGAGAGCCCAGGCATCTCTCTCTCTTCTTTTGCATACATATATTTTTTAATGAATTATCATTTTTTAATTTATTATAGTGAAAGTATACCCACTAAAACATTCACCTGCACAGCTCCCACATTTACGACTCGATGACATTGATTACATTGTTCATATTGAGCCACCATTATCAATACCCTTTCCCAAGACATTCCACCACCATTAACATAAACTCAGTACCCCCAAACAAAAACACCCCCTTTCCCTCTCCCTCCCACCCCTGGTAACCATTAATAATCTCTGGTTTCTGTATATATGCTTATTTGATGTAAGTGAGATCCCATAGTGTTTGTCCTTTTGCAACTGACTTACTTTGCTCAGCATACGCAGTGTTTTCAAGGTTCACCGTGTAGTGGCATGCATCAGGACTTCATTTCTCTTACGGCTGCATAGTACCCATTGTATGTATGTACCACATTTTGCTTATCCGTTCATCTGTTGATGGATTTATCAGTTGTTTCTACCTTTTGGCTATTGTCAAAAGTGCTACAATGAGCATTGGTGTGCAGGTGTCCGTTTGTGCTCCAGCTTTCGCTTCTTCTGGGCATATACCCAGGACTGGGATTACTGGGTCATATGGTAGTTCTATGTTCAGGGTTTTGAGGAATTGCCGAAGTGTTTTCCACAGTGGCTGTACAATTTCACATTCCCACCAGTTTCTCCACAACCTCTCCAACACTTATTTTCTGTTTTTTTTATCATGGCCGTTCTAATTGGGGTGAGGCAATATCTCATTGGGGTTCTGATTTGCATAGCCCTGGTGGTGCAATGGTTAAGTGCTCCACTGCTAGCCAACAGGCTGCCAGTTCAAACCCATCCAGTGGTTCCACAGGAGAAAGACCTGGCAATCTGCTCTCGTGATTACAGCCTGGAAGACCCTGTGGGGTAGCTCTGCTCTGTCATGGGGGGCCGCTGTGAGTGGAAGCCGGCTCGAGGGCACCTAACAACAACAATGGCTAATGATGTTGAGCATGTTTTCGTGTGCTTGCCATTGGCCACTTGAATATCCCCTTTGGTGAACAGTCTGTTGAAGTCCTTCGCTCATTTTTCAATTAAGTTGCTTGTCCTTTTGTTGTTAGGTGGTGGAAGCTTTATATATGTTTTGGATATTAGGACCTTAATTGATATATGGTTCCTGAAAACTTTCTCCCAATCTGTAGGTTGTCTTTTCACTTTGTTGGTAAACTCCTTCGATGCACCAAACTACGGGTGACTCTGTCTAACAAGCGTCTTACTTGTCTGAGATGTAGGTGCCTGCCACACCCACACACCAGCCCTCAAAACCCGCCCTTGTCAAACTGAGCTGATAGATGCTCTGAGAACTAGTTCCAGCCCTTCTTTCATATCCAAGGGTGACAACTCACTCTGGTTTGCCCTGAGCTCTCCCAGTTTAGCAATGAAATTCCTGTGTCCCGGGAAGTCTCAGTCCTGGGCAGATTGGGATGAATTCTGCAATCTCCCCATGCTTGCCTCTGCAGCTGGCCTGCCCCTTTCTCCCCAGTCTCTGTACCCCTACTTGCCAACGTCCCACCCGCCCTTCAAGACTCAGTTCAGATGCTTCTCCACACACAACAGCTTTTCTGATTTCCCTCAATTGTCCCGAAAGTCTTTGGGTTCTCAAAGCACCTTTTCTTTTATAGCATCTTAAAAGAGTAACATTGGTATCTTCTTTATCCCTTGCAGTCCCTGCAGGAGAGGACTTCTGTCTTTTTCATCCCATAATTAAATGTCAGACTCCGCAGTTTGAGGTGTTGATTCAAGTTCAGGTGCCAGCTAACTGCAGACCTGAGGAGGAACAGCAAGCCTTTGAGGGATGGAGGAACACATCTCTCTTTACAGAGGTTTCTCGATCTGTTTGAATTTAAAGCAATCTTGTTTTCCTCGCTCCCAAAACATTAATGAGGCTGCCATTTTAAATAGTCGGCTGCACCAAGGGTGGTGACTTCCTTTCTGGCAGCTGATAGTTGCTCCCTGGCAGAGCAGACTGACAGGTTCCTAGAGATAAGTACCAGACCTCTGTCTATCAGATTTAGCAATGATGAAAAACAATGTAAAATCAGTGTGTAGATGGTTCATTGTAATTTATCAAGGAGTTCATTATAATGATAAAGATCAAAGTAGCAGGAAATTCAATATGCTTAATTATGACTTCAAAATGCAAAGAAATTAGTCAAAGCTCTCTCTCCCTTGTCCTCCCCAAAGGATTACTTTTTCTTCATACAATTTCAGATAGTTACCACAGACATGAAAGGCTTTGCACTCGGGAGATGTGTGCTTTTAACCATCCCATTGCCATCAATGTGATTGAGACCTGAGGAAGACAAACGCATTCAGCTGGTCTAGGGAAAGAAGGGAGCAAGGTTTTGTTTCCAACTTTCATCATTTTTATTCTGGTTGTTCTGAATTTTAAAATTGACACTCTCCGTGGTGAAGGCAGAATAACTGGAGGAAATTTCTGGAACAACAGTAATAATCATTGCTGTATATTAACTACTTAGTTTGTGCCAGGCTCTGTGCTACGTGGTATATTTACATGCATTATACAACTTAATTTTCACAATAATACAAAGAAGTAGATATTATTATTGCCCCCATTTTACGGATGAGGAAGCAGAGGCTCAAAGAGGCTGAGTGACTCACCCATGGTCACACACAGGCTAAGTGAATGAGCCGGGATTCAAATCCAGGTAGCCTGACCTCAGGTTCCAAGTTGTGAACTATGCTGTGTTCCTTACCATGTTCCACAGATGCTCTTTGTTAAGACTTTTCTATTGAAACCAAATTTCTTCATGAAAAATTACTTCAAAAATTATTACTAATATATTAATAAAATGCCGAGTTTAATTCCTTCATTCCTTAATACCTGTTTGTTTCCACGCCTGAAGGGTTCCCAGAAGTTGTGTGCTCGTATATTCATATTTTGCATTGACTAAAACTATAATTTCAGAAACATTTTATCCTCCCTCTTCTTTGCCCTTTAATTAGCAGCTACCTCAGCAGTTTTACGATCTGTCCTTTCCCCGCCATCCGCTCTCCTCAGTCTTTCTGTCAAATAATCTATTTTAAAAAAAAAGCTGAAGGAACTCTTCATGAGACTTTTCTAACGCAGATCATCAGCCTTCGATTTACATGTTCTGTAAATTTTGATTCTCATATATTAAGTTTTCTTGAAAGAGGTCATACACAGAGATGGAGTGAGAAAACCTGTGTTGATAAGATTCCTAGGGGAAGCCTATTTAGAGAGTTCACTGTAAAGAACAAAATGCCGACTCTGGGCTAATTGCAGCTGGAATGAAGGGCTTAGCAGAGATTTGATATCAGACTTGAGAAGGGCAGGGTTCGTGGTTTTTTAATCTTGCTCACATTAGGGAAAAATAATGAATGAGGACATTTTCCAAAGTAAAGGACTGTGAAGGGCAAAGGGAAAAGAAAGTTTATCTTTAAAAATGCTAGGAAATGTTAGAGAAGAGGAAGAAAGGCTGAGTATGCATTAAATACAAGAAATAGAACCAAATCCTTCATTTTGCTTTTGGCATTTAAGTTGGGAAATAAGAAGGAACTTGACTATTTTTGTTTATTTAGGTTTTAGTTATAAAGTACTTTTTAATTATTAGGACTTTTTATTATGGTCTCATTTCATTGTGGTCTTCAGGATATTCTAGGACAAGGAATATATCTAATTAAAGTTGATATCCTCAGCATAGCAATTGGCAGGCATTTCGTTATATTCAATGGAAAAAAAAGCAAATTTTATTTAACTACACATATTTTATTTTTAACAACTTTATTGAGGTATATTGACATGTAATAAACCATCCAGGTACCATTTCCTGTGCTCTTCATTCCTGTACGTAGATCCAGATTTCCTCCTATCTAAAGGACTTTCTTTTTCCTCCTATCTGAAGGACTTTCTTTAATATTATTTTCTGTTGTACATGTCTGCCGATGATGAATTTTTTCAGCTTTTCCATGTCTGAGAAAGTCTTCGTGTCACCTTTGTTTTTGAAAGACATTTTTGCTGGGTATGGAGTTCTAGGTTGTGAGGAGTTTTTTCTTTCAATATTTTAAAGATGTTGCTCCACCGTCTTCTTACATGGTGAGAAATTTCCTATAATCCTTGTCTTTGTACCTGTGTGCTGTATATTGTGTGTTTTGAGCAATTTGATTATGACATGCTTTGGTGTAGTTTCCATCATGTTTGTTGTTCTTGGGGGTTCAATGAGCTTCTTGGATCTATGGGTTTATAGCTTTTATCAAATTTGGAATAAAAAATTTTAACCATTATTCTTCAAATATTTTTTTCTGTCCCCTCCTTCCCTACCATCCTCCTCTTCTTTGAAGATTGCAATTTCTCATATTAAATCACTTGAAGTGGTATTCAGGGATAGTTTCTATTGTTATGTCTTCAAGTTCATTAATCTTTTCTTCTGCCAATTCTGATCTGCCATTAATGCTATCAGGTATATATTTTTTTCCACACACTGAAAAAAACAATTATTCCTAGAAAATCAGTTTGGGCTTTTTAAAAAATCTTCCACATCTCTGCTCAACTTCTTAAACATTTGGACTGTAGTTACAATTGTTGTAATGCTCTTACCTGCTCATTCTAATGTCTTTGTCACTCCTGAGTTAGTTTAGATTGATTTTCTGAGTCAATTGATTGATTTTTCTGGGTTGTGTTTTCCTGTTCCTTTGCATGCTTGTAATCTTTGTTTGGACACCAGATGCTGAGAATTTCACCTTGCTTGATGCTGCCTTCCAGCCCCTGCCCTGGGGCTGGTGCGCCTCTTTAGTCGTATTTTGCTCCATGGGCCTGTTCGATTTTGGGCTGTAGGGTAAACCTCAGGAGTGACCTCATTACTAAGCTAAAAGGATGTCAGGGGCAATACTTTCAGGATTTCTCCAGTCTCTGTCAGGCCAGCAAGTCTGGTCTTTCTTTTTTCAAGTTAGGATTTTGTTCTACATTTTTCTCCAGCTCTGTCCGGGACCCTCTATTGTGATCCCTGTCAGAGCAGTCAGTGGTGGTAGCTGAGCACCATCTCATTGTACTGGACTTAGTCTGGTGGAGGCCATAGTAGATGTGGTCCTTTAGCCCTTTGGACTAATCTTTCCCTTGTATCTTTAGTTTTCTTCATTCTTTCATGTTCCCAAAGGGGTGAGACTGGTGGAGTATCCTAGATGGCTGCTCACAGGCTTTTAAGACCCCAGACACTACTCACAAATGTAGAATGTAGAACATTTTCTTTATAAACTATGTTATGCCAGTTGAGCTAGATATTCCCTGAGACCATGGTCCCCACAGCCCTCAGCCTAGCAATTGGGTCCCTCAGGGAGTTTGGATGCATCTATGGAGCTACCATGACCTTGCCTTGTACAAGTTGTGCTGGCTTCCCCAGTATTGTGTACAGTCTTACCCTTCAGCAAAGTGGAAATTTTTGTATTTCTACCAGAAAAAAAAAAAAAAAACAAGTTTTATCCCGAGAATCAGTTATTTGGGAAGAGTTTGATCCTTTCAAGTCTTGCTTTTGACATTTGTTAAGTAGGACCAAAGATGTGCTTGTTGTCGTTAGCTGGCTTTAAGTTGATTCCGACTCATGGTGACCTATGTATAACAGAACGAAGCATCGCCCTGTCCTGCACCATCTTCATGATGGTTGATATGGTTGAGTCATTCTTGCAGCTACTGTGTCAATCCATCTTCCTGAGTGTTTACCTCATTTTTGTTGACCATCTACTTTACCAATCATGATGTCCTGTTCTAGCAATTGGTCTTTAATGATGATGTGTCCAAAGTAAGCAAGCCGATGTCTCCCCATCCTTGCTTCTAAGGAACATTCGGGTTGTATTACTTCTAAGACAGGTTTGTTCAAGGCAGTTTACAGTATATTCAATATTCTTCACCGACACCACCGCTGGAACTCATCAGCTGTTGTGTCTTCCAACCCTCTAGGGAGGCAAAGTCCTTCTGAGTACTCTACACAATCCCCCATGAGTTAAAGGTGGTTTTCCATTCTGACTGGTGGAACCAGGTACTATTCCAAGCCCTGTGTGAACCCCTTATGGGCACACTTTCTCTAACCCTTTTTGGTGGACCTTACTCAGCCTGGGGAGCCCTGGTGGTGCAGTGGTTAAGAGCTCGGCTACTAACCAAAAGGTCAGCGTTCGAATCCACCAGCCACTCGTTAGAAACCCTATGGGGCAGTTCTACTCTGTTCTATAGGGTTGCTATGAATCGGGATCGACTCAACAGCAACAGGCTTGGTCTTGGCTACCCAGCATAGGGTAGTTTTCTCATGTGCACATGCTGGCCAGTACTCTGCTGAATCCAGAGTTGTCTCTGTGCAGCTCTCTTCCATACTCTGTTGTGCAAACTATAGGAGCCCTGGCTTCCCCAAACTGTGATGTTATTTGTGTTTGATATAAGTAAGTTAAGAGAACTTCTGCCTGCTTCAGACAACAGCCTGCATTTTAGAGTCTGGTTCTGTACTGACTCCTAAACCCTTAAGCCCACTCTTCTGTGGAGGCCATTTAGAGGGGAGCATTTCTGGTCCCCCACCTCTCTCCTCCTCACTCTACCCCCTCAACTAGCCCTCCAGTCCCATACAGTCTTCTGTCTCTTCTGTTTGTTTTTTCTTTCACAGAAGATATCAGCTTTGAGGAGGATGGATTGTTATTGTTGTAAGCAAGTAGAAAAATAAATAAAGGATGCAAACCTCCTTATAAAAGGGGGATTTTATTAACTTATGTGACCAAGAATTCCAGAGGCAGAGCTGGTTTCAGGTCAAAGCCCAGTCCACTGCCATCAGAATCAATTGCTGTTGTTGTTGTTAGCTGCCATTGAGTAGGTTCCAGCTCATAGTGACCCAATGTACAAGAGAATGAAACCCTGCCCAGTCCTGTATCATCCTCAGAATCAACTAGATTGAACAATACTATAAATATTCAACAATTCTAACCTTCGAAAAATGGAACTTCATACTTTTCACCTCATGAGTTTGTCTTACTTCTCTTAACTCTGCTTTCACCTTTGTTGGCTCCATTTTCAGAAAGTCTTTTGCTCATGTTGTCAAGATGGCTATGTCAGCTCCAGCTCCTCTCAGGTCCTAGTCCAGTGGGAAAGAATGGCTGCCATTGCTCCCAGGTCTCAGCAAAAGATTCATGCTGTCCTGTCGGCACTGAATAGTTCATGTGTCTATCTCTGAGCTAATTTTAAGGCCTATATGGAGCACTGGTTGGTATTGGCTGGAGTCCCTGGATCTAGTCCTAAAACAGGTAGAGCCCTCCCTGAGCCCCTTGACATGACAGTAGGGATAGCTGGTACCCCAGGGAGAAATCAGGAAGTGGCCCCTGATCCATGCTGAGATCACAAGAATATCTTGCTTTGGATGCCACTATGTAAAGGGTGGCACAGTGGTTAAGCACTCGGCTGCTCACTGAAAGGCTGGCGGTTTGAACCCACCAGCTGCTCTGTGGGAGAAAGATGTGGCAGTCTGCTCTAGTAAAGATTACAGCCTGGAAAACCCTATGGGGCAGCTCTATTCTGTCTTATTGGGTTGCTATAGGTCGGAATTGACTCCACAGTAACAGGTTTTGGTTTATGTTAAGGGCAATGCTGTTAAGCTGTCCCCTTCGCCCTCAATTTCTCTGGCTAACTCAAGGCTATCCAGAATACACAGAGATGTCATCTAATGCAGGTATCCTTCCCACCTTCTTTCAAAAATCAAATGTGTAAAATTAAATGTGAAAGAGTGAACATAAGACAAGAGAAGGTGGTAGTTATTTTTGTTTGTTTAAAAACATTTTAGCTTTCTTACTATTTCTTTTAATTGTCTTTTGGTTTTCACCTTAACATCTTATAATAAAAAGAAGTGAGATGTAATTATATTTTATGACTCTCAATTGTCAGTTTGAGAAATTTCACCTGTGCCCCTAACAATCACGTACTGACAGTGGGGATAATGGTGGTGTGGAGATCACCTGATTAACATCTCCATGGAAATGACAGATATGACAGAAAGACGTGATTTCTGAAATAAGAGCAAGGGATAACATACATGTAGAGTTACACACATAAAGCAAAGCAAACCAAACCCAATGCCACTGAGTCGATTCTGACTCATAGTAAGCCTAGAACAGAGTAGAACTGCCCCATAGGTTTTCCAAGGCTATAAATCTTTGCAGAAGCAGACTATCAAATCTTTCTCCTGTGGAGCAGCTGGTGGATTCGAACTGCCAACTTTTTGGCTAGTAGTCTAGTGCTTTAACCACTGCACCACGAGGGCTCCTTACATACACACATATGCAGATGCATACATATATATATATACTTATACATGTTTATGACCAGTTCCTTCTAGTTGATTTTGACTCATGGCAACCCCATGTGTGTCAGAGTAAAACTGTGTTGTATATGGTTTTCAATGACTGATTTTTTTTTAGATGTAGATCACCAGGCCTTTCTTCCGAGGTGCCTCTGGGTGGACTTGAACCTCCAACCTTGCAGTTAGCAGACACATACATTAACCATTTTCAGCACCCAGGGACTCCATACACATATATACACAGAATTATTGTCATCAAACAGGATATATTATTTTTGTAAAAAATATCTTCAACACTCGTGATAAGGATAATTTTCTGTGCATTATTTTAAGTATAATACTCTATCTGAACTCAGTGTAACACAGAAGATGGAACCTTGGTGGGAGTTAGGACTTGGAACCCAACCTCCCTGTGCAATCAAATTCTCATACGACTTCAAACGAGGCACTTCTTTCTGGGCCCTGCTTTCCTGGGCTCCTTCCAGATCTAGAATTCTGTGGTTTTCTAAATTTCCCAGTTGGTAATGTGATAAATGCGAGTGCTTTGCAAATAAGAAATTAATCTAACAAATAAGTCCGAGAATTCAAACAGAAGAGAAAAAAGCATGTATAAAAAAACACTCACCCCAAAGGAACTACTCTTCGACATGGTGGTGGGTTTTCTTCTAGACACCTCTCCATGCCTATGTATCCAAAGATGTATGTGTACAGTTTTGCATAAATAAGGCCAACCATATTTGCTGTTCTGTAACCTGCTGGCCAAAGACTTAATTTGCTGGTATTGAAACTATAAATTCTCTGCCCCCTACCAGCCCCCTACCTAGGTGCTACCTGGGAGTCTGTTTCCTGAGTCAGCTCTCTCTCTGCTGTTCTTCTGAGGGGCCGTTTTAAACTGTCCCTCATCTTGTTTACCTTCAGCTACACCCAGCTGTCCCTTCCCTGTCAGCAGATCCACCCTCCTCCTACTTCCCAGGGAAAGGAAACGCCATCTCCTTCGACTTCCTGTGGCCAGACCTGCTTATGTGGCCTTACCTGAGCTCACACACATCCTGGCATGAAGTGTGTTCTGCTCCTGCACGATACTGGTGTGTCCACCTGAGCTCTGTATCCCTGCCTCTCTCGCTGTAACAGGGCTCCACCCAGCTCTTTTGCACTGAGCTCCCCAAAGCTTGCCCCACTTCAGCTTCACTAGCTCATCCCAGAGTCCCTGGGTGGTGGAAAAACAGTTAAAACACTCGGCCGTTAACCCTTTGGTGATCCAATTATTTTCCTCTTGGAATTTTTTGTTGATACCATGTGGTTTCACTAATGGAAGGTGTGCTGGTTAAAGGACCAATTCAGAATTTTTATCAGGAGTTATGAATTTTGATACCCGTTATCTGAGATCACATTTGTTCCAGTGGACACCAGGACGTGGTAAATCCTGCTGATATGAGTCAATGAGTAACTTACAGGAGTTGAAGTTTCCTCAAAAGTACCACTGCTCATTACTCATTCTTCCTCATTAAAAAAGGCATTATTTACTGCTCAGAAGCTTGAAGAGAAGGGAGCGAGGAACACCCAGAACGATGAATGGCATCCAGGAGAAAATGGCCACCGTGACCGAGTGAAGACTGGCAACAGCTTATTCTCACAATAAGTACATTCTCACGATAACATAGTGACTGGGAAACATAGTGAGGAGGCTTATCTCATAGAAATAAAGGCAAACCTGTCAAAAGTTTAGAAAATTCACACATCTGGGAGGCATCACCTAAGACAAAGTTCAATCTACACAAAAACGAGGCTCCCACTCAGTATTTTTTAGTTTTGAGCATTTCAAAAGGCTCCCACCTTGAGGCTAAATGCATTAAAATCAGGTTACCTCCTTTCCAGAAAACTCCAGGGGCATAAAAAGTGGTGGGGATACTATATGTCCCATGAGCCACTAAACAGTTAACCAAAAGGTTGGCAGTTCAAGTCTACTCAGGGGCAACTTGGAAGAAAGGCCTGGCAACCTACTTCTGCAAAATCAGCCGTTGAAACCCTATGAAACAATTCTTCTCCGACACGTGGGGGGTCTCCATGAGTCAGAGTCTACTCAGCACAACTGGGGGTGAGGGCGGTGGCCTCATCTCAGTTCTTTGAAGAGAAAAACCTCTTTCCCTACTTGGTGCTCTTGCTCTTGTCCCTGTTCCTGAATGCTTTGCCCTTCACCCTTCCCAAGGCTGTCTCCTTCTCGTACTTCAGATCACTGTTTAGGTGCCTTCCTTTGAGAGGGCTTCTCTCACAGTCTCCACAGACGCCTCTTCACCTTGTGAAGATCCTGCTTCAACACTAACGCTTGTCCCTTCCACAGCACATACCGTACTATAATGCACAGTACAGGATTCTTGGTTGGTTTCTTTGTTTATTGCCTGTCTCCTTCACAAACTTAGAAACTTTATAAGGGCAGAAAGCCTGTTTTAATCACCAATGTATACCCACTGCTCAGTTGTTGTTGTTGTTAGGTGCCATTGAATCCGTTCCATCTCATAGCAGCCCTATGCACAACAGAACGAAACTGCCCAGTTGTGCACCATCATTACAATCATTGTTATGCTTGAGCTCATTGTTGCAGCCACTGTGTCAATGCGCCTCATTGAGGGTTTTCCTTTTTTCCGCTGACCCCGTACTTGCCAAGCATGATGTCCTTCTCCAGGGATTGATCCCTCCTGACAACACGTCCAAAGTATGTAAGGCATAGTCTCACCATCCTTGCTTCTAAGGAGCATTCTGGTTATACTCCTTCCAAGACAGATTTGTTCGTTCTTTTGGCAGTCCATGGTGTATTCAATATTCTTCCCCAACACCACAATCCAAAGGCATCAATTCTTCTTTGGCCTTCCTTATTCGTGGTCCAGCTTTCACATGCATAGGATGTGACTGGAAATACCAAGGCTTGGGTAAGGCGCACCTTAGTCTTCAAGGTGAACATCTTTGCTTTTCAACACCTTGAAGAGGTCCTTTGCAGCAGATTTACCCAATGCAATGTGTCATTTGATTTCTTGACTGCTGCTTCCATGGCTATTGATTGTGGATCCAAATAAAATGAAATTCATGACAACTTCAATCTTTTCTCTGTTTATCGTGATGTTGCTTATTGGTCCAGTTGTGAGGATTTTTGTTTTCTTTATGTTGAGGTGTAATCCATACTGAAGGCTGTGGTCTCTGATCTTCATTAGTAACTGCTTCAAGTCATCTTCACTTTCAGCAAGCAAGGTTGTGTCATCTGTATAACACAGGTTGTTAATGAGTCTTCCTCCAATCCTGATGCCCTGTTCTTCTTCATATAGCCCAGCTCTTCGGATTATTTGCTCAGCATACAGGTAGAATAGGTATGGTGAAAGGATACAACCCTGATGTACACCTTTCCTAACTTCAAACCAATCAGTATCCCCTTGTTCTGTCCGAACAACTGCCTCTTGGTCTATGTAAAGGTTCCTCATGAGCACAATTAAGTGTTCTGGAATTCTCATTCTTCACAATGTTATCCATAATTTGTTATGATCCACACAGTCGAATAGCTTGGCATAGTCAATAAAACACAGGTAAAGATTCTTCTTGCATTCTCTGCTTTGAGCCAGGATCAATGTGATATCAGCAATGATATCGCTGGTTCCACATCCCCTTCTGAAACCAGCCTGTATTCCTGGCAGTTCCCTGTCGATATATTGCTACAGCCATTATTGAAAGATCTTCAGCAAAATTTTGCTTGTGTGTGATGTTAACGATATTGTTCTATAATTTCCATATTCGGTTGGACCACCTTTCTTAGGAATAGGCATAAATATGGATCTTCTCCAGTCAGTTGGCCAGGAAGGTGTCTTTTATATTTCTTGGTGTAGATGAGTGAGCACTTCCAGCACTGCATCCTTTTGCTGAAACATCTCAATTGATATTCCATCAATTCCTGGAGCCTTGTTTTTCATCAGTATCTTCAGAGCAGCCTGGACTTCTTCCTTCAGTACCATCGGTTCCTGATCATATGCTACCTCATGAAATGGTTGAACATCAACTAATTCTTTTTGGTATAATGACTCTGTGTCTTTCCTCCATCTTCTTTTGATGCTTCCTGTGTTGTTTAATATTTTCCCCATAGAATCCTTCACTACTGCAACTCGAGGCTTGAATTTTTTCTTCAGTTCTTTTCAGCTTGAGAAATGCCAAGCGTGTTCTTCCCTTTTGGTTTTCTATCTCCAGCTCTTTGCACAAGTCATAATAATACTTTACTTTGTCTTCTCAAGAGGCCCTTTGAAGTCTTCTGTTCAGTTTTTTTACTTCATCGTTTCTTCCTTCTGCTTTAGCTGCTCGATGTTTGTGAGCAAGTTTCAGAGTCTCCTCTGACATCCATCTTAGTCTTATCTTTCTTTCCTGTCTTTTCAGTGACCTCTTGCTTTCTTCATGTATGATGTCCTTGATGTCATTCCACAACTCGTCTGGTCTTCAGTCACTAGTGTTTGGTGCATCAAATCTATTCTTCAGATGGCCTCTAAATTCAGGTGGAATATACTCAAGGTCGTATTTTGGCTCCCATGGACTTGCTCTGATTTTCTTCATTTTCAGCTTGAACTTGTATAAGAGCAATTGATGGTCTGTTCCACAGTCGGCCCCTGGCCCTTGTTCTGACTGATATTGAGCTTTTCCATCATCTCTTCCCACAGATGTAGTCAATTTGATTCCTGTGTGTTCCATCTGGTGAGGTCCATTGTATAAAAAAAAAAAATTTTTTTTTTTTTTTTTTATGTTGGTGAAAGAAGGTATTTTCAATGAAGAAGTTGGTCTTGCAAAATTCTGTCATTCGAACTCTAACATTGTTTCTATCACCAAGGCCATATTTTCCAACTACCAATCCTTCCTCTTTGTTTCCAACTTTCACAGTCCAATCACCAGTAATTATCAGTGCATCCTGATTGCATGTTAGATCAATTTCAGACTGCAGCAGCTGATAAAAATCTTCTATTTCTTCATCTTCAGCCTTAGTGGTTGGTGCATAAATTTGAATAATAGTTGTATTAACTGGTTTTCCTGGTAGGCATATGGATATTATCCTATCACTGACTGTTGTACTTTAGAATAGATCTTGAAATGTTCTTTTTAACAATTAATGCAACACTATTCCTCTTCAAGTTGTCATTCCCAGCATAGTAGACTATATGATTGTCTGGTTCAGAATGGCCAATACCAGTCCATTTCAGCTCAGTAATGCCTGGGATATTGATGTTTATGTGTTCCATTTCATTTTTGACGATTTCCAATTTTCCTAGATTCATACTTCGTCCGTTCCAGGTTCCGATTATTAATGGATGTTTGCAGCTGTTTCTTCTCATTTTGAGTCATGCCACATCAGCAGATGAAGGTCCAGAAAGATTTACTCCATCCTCGTCATTAAGGTCGACTCTACTTTGAGGAGGCAGCTCTTCCCCAGTCATCTTTTGAGTTCCTTCCAACCTGGGGAGATCATCATCCGGCACTATATCAGACAGTGTTCTGCTGCTATTCATAAGGTTTTCACTGGCTAATGCTTTTCAGAAGTAGACTGCCAGGTCCTTCTTCCTAGTCTGTCTTAGTCTAGAAGCTCAGCTGAAACCTGTCCTCCATGGGTGACCCTGCTGGTATCTGAATACCAGTGTCATGGCTTCCAGCATCACAGCAACACACAAGCCCCACAGGAAGACAAACTGGCAGACATGTGGTGCACTGCTTAGCAGAGAGAGCACCAAATAGTGTCACCGTTTATTGAATGAATGAATGAAGAAACAAATGAACAACTATCTTTTTAACTTGGGGAGTCATGTCAGTTGAAGAAAGTTGACCTGATGTTTTATCTGGGCCAAGATTTTAAATGTTTATGGGTTAAACTTTGTGGTATTGCCCACAGTGTGTACTGACTTCTCACAGTCAATCAACTAATCACATTTAAGTTTACCTGAAAAGATAGGAATAGACATTTCACTGTGCTGTGGAAATTTGGTCCTTTGCCTTATGTGTGGTGGTGAGGAATTAATATAGGAGAATTCCTTTGAAAGTCAGAAGTATCAGAAGTGCTAGAAAACATGGATTGCATAGGAGTCGTGGAGAACATGGAACATGACTTGGATAAGCATGCTAGATGTGGATTAAATTCTCAACCCAGAGAAACCTAATTAATTGGACTACAGTTTTGAGGTATATGCCCCCAAGATTTTTTTTTTTTTCAGATACAGGAAAAGACCTACATACTTTGGAACTTACTTTTAGAAAATATCAGTATTTTATGAGAGCATTTTCATTTTTCCAAAGTATGGCTTCAAGGGGCTTAGTCTCTTCTGACCTTTAAATATAACAGCACACTTTGTTTATTTTCTTGCTGGAAAAGTAAACTCTTTTTTATGAGTTATTATAAAAAATTCCCAAGAGGAAAGTGTGTTTTATTCCCTTCTCAATCATGCTCTTTTGAGAATTGTGAGAGTCCAGTATTTTCATCAGAATCCATTTCTATTTCTGGAATATGTTAATGTGATCACTGTCACAAAAGTTACGTACATCAAGTTACCTGTGGGCACAAAAGAAGGAGCAATTAATTTTGAGACCCTAAAGGATGTCAGTATCCCCTGAGAGTTCTCTGGTTCCTTGAAAATGGGGCGGGGTGGGGGGCTGTGCTTCATTTCCTTTGTAGCCTGAATGCCCAGCTCATTGATAAGCATGCGTTGTTAGTTGCTGTCGACTCTGCTCCAACTCATGGTGACCCCGTATACAACAGGACAAATGTCACCCAGCCCTGCATCTTCCTCACGATCGTTGATATGCTTGAATCTATTGTTCTGGCCACTGTGTATTTTGAGTGCCTTCCAACCTAGAAGACTCATCTTCCTGCACTAGATTGGGCAATATTCTGTTGTGATCCATGGGGCTTTCATTAGCTAATTTTCAGATGTAGATTGTCAGGCCTTTCTTCGTAGTCTCTTGTAGTCTGAAAGTTACACGAAACCTGTCCACTGTGGGTGACCCTGCTGGTATTTGCGTACCAGTGGCATAGCTTCTAGCATCAAGGCAACATGTAAGCCATCACAGTATGACAGACAGGTGGTGGGCTTAGCATGCTGCAGGTTCTGATTCCTCAATACCCCATAGGGAGAAGACCCTACATTTCTTGCCCCGTGTATATGCACAAAAGGTCTCCTTGTGCTTATGCACACCTCTCTGTGTGGGTAGCCAGTCTGAACACAAAGATTCCCCTCGAATAAAATCAGCTGAGCGTCTCCTTGCACTTCATACTAGAAAGCTCCCAGCGGGGACTCTGAGGTACTCCGTGAAGGCATCAGCTACAGCAGCCACATCAGGCCGGCAGCCAGGGAATTAGTGGTTCTCAGCTCTGCGAAGCTAGAAATGGTGCTCGTTCCTCTTCGTGTTTGTAGCCAACCCATCACCAAAGAAGCCCGCTGTTTTAACCAAACCAATTAGGTTTGTTACAACAGTCAGGGAGGAAATACTGTCTAAATGTCCCTGCTTAGCCAGCATGCTAGGAAAGGCTTCCTAAGGGGGATAGCATGAGACACCCTGCTCTGTGAGTGCAGGAAAGGCCGTTCCGTTGCCACCGAGTCAATTCCGACTCATGGCAACCCTACAGACAAAGTAGAACTGCCCCATAGAGTTCCCAAGGATCAGCTGGTGGATTCGAACTGCCAATTTTTTGGTTAGCACCCGAGGTCTTAAGTACTGTGTCCAGACTGCAAAAGTACACAGCAATCCCCCGCATGCAGTGCTTAGAGGAATATAAGCTTGTCGTAATATCCATTCATAAAGATTCCTGGTGTGCATTTGATGTGTAAATACGAGGTGGATGCTAGGGGTACAACACGTATACAAACAGAGGAGGTAGACATACGCTCTTTTTTTTTTTTTTTGGTTCCCCAGCCCTCAGCCCAGTAGCTCTATCGCTCTATCTCCCAGGGGCTTTGGATGTGGACACATCCTTTCGGGTGCCATGTATAGACTGAGTACTGTGGTAGGTACTTCTTAAACTCATCAATTTCCTGTAGGTTTCAGACAAGTCATGTTCTTGCCCCTTCACAGATGAGGAGGAAACTGAGGCTCAGAGAGGGGAGTCATCTCCTGTGGGCACACAGCTTGAAGTGGGTAAGACAGGACTGGACTCTAGGTCTGTGTGCTTAACTGCTAGTCTATATTGCTGCCACAAATATGAATTTATTTCAAAGTATTACTGATCATGGAAACCCTGAAGGCATAGTGGTTAAGTGCTATGGCTGCTAACAAGAGGTCAGCAATTTGAATCTGCCAGGTGCTCCTTCAAACTTTATGGGGCAGTTCTACCCTGTCCTATAGAGTCGCTATGAGTTAGAATCGACTTGATGGCAGTTTTTTTGTTTTTTTTTTAATCACTGATCATATGGAGGGTTTTATATAGAGGTCTTTAGGTCTTTTGGCATCCCTAGGTGGAGCAACTGATTAAGTGCTTGACTGCTAACTGAAAGGTTGGAGGTTCAAGTCCACCCAAAGTCACCTCAAAAGAAAGCCTGTTGATCTACTTCTGAAAACCCTATGGATCCCAGCTGTACTCTGACACACATGGGGTTGCTAGGAGTTGGAACTGACTAGACAGCTGGTAACCAGTATTGGTTAGGTCTCTATCCTCACAATGACTCTGTCAGGTAGGTAGTTATATCCCCATTTTGCAAATGAAAACATCAAAGCTCCCAGAGACAAAGTCAGTTGCTGTGGTCACTCAGCCTTTGGGTGTGAGAGCTTAGGTCTGTGTGGCCAAAGGCCAAGTCCTTGCCTTCAATCCCTTTGTTTCCCCTGCCCTTGAGAACCTCATCTTGCAGATGGATATAAACAGATGCAAATGGATTTAGATGCCCCATCTAAGGCTGAAGGAGTCCTGGTGGTGCAACTGTTAAGCACTCAGCTGCTAACCCACGAACCCACCCAGCAGCTCTGCAGCAGAAAGGCCTGGCAGTCTGCTCCCAGAAAGCCTCAGAAACCCTCTGGGCAGTTCTACTTTGTCATGTGGGGTCGCTGTGAGTTGGAATTGACTCACTGGCGCCCAACAACAACGAGATCTAAGACTGACTTACTCATTAAGGGTGGTATTTTATGGGAGAGACTATAAAATCAAGCAGCTGCTCAGAGCCATCTTTGTCATGGTGCATTTCTCCCGCATAAGAATCCCTTTGAGACGGGAGGAGAGACTTGGCGGCCGGCTTATCCAGTGAGTGCTTCGGGAAGGTAAGACATACCAAAGAGGAGTCTTCTTTAAGAACCAGGAAAGGCTCAGAGCAGAAGGAATAGTTTAAGCGCATTAATAGAATTGAAAGTAGCAGGACTCCGGCTGAGCATGGCTGTGGCATTTGTCAGGGAAGAATTTTTGACGTTTGCCTCTGGCTCCACAGAGAGCTTTTGAAGTATCAACAATGCCTTCTCTTAAGAACAGAAAGAACCAAGCCCATTGCCTGTGAGTCGATTCCGACTCATGACGCCCCCATGTGTTACAGACTAGAACTGCTCCATGGAGTTTTCTTGGCTGTAATTTCAACAAAAGCAAATGAACATGTCTTTCTTTCGTGGCATCACTGAGCGGGTCCTATCCACCAACCTTTAGTTAGTGACCAATCACCAACTGCTCACGCCATCCAGGGACCTTTCGCTGAATGTCAGAATGCTCAAAACTGGCCAAATGTAAGACTGTGTTAAGGTCCGTGTCTTAGCTGGATTCACTTTCCAATGGGCAGTTCACCTTCCCTCTCTTCACTTCACAGCTCCAATTCCCAAGTTTAGTTGGTCACAGGAGCATTTATTGAGATCCTGCACCGTAGGCACAGAAAGATAAAACAGACTGAGTCCCTGACCTCCGACTTGATAAGTTAGTGAATGAGATAAAACATATGCAAAGGCCAGAACGCCTCAGTTGCTTTGGAAAGCAACCGCTTTGTACTCTCAGAGTAATTTATTTCTGAACAGTTATTTCCTGCTGAGATGTCCAAGAAAACTTCCTGGGGAAGGAAACATTTGACCACTAGAACCAAAAACCAAACTCGCTGCTGCGGAGTCGATTTTGTCTCACAGCAACTCTATGGGACAGAGTAGAGCTGCCCGCCAAGGAGCAGCTGGTGGATTTGAACTGTCAATGTTTTGGTTAGCAACCAAACACTTAGCTACTGCACCACCAGGGCTGGGTTTAAAGATTGTAGGATCTGGACAGTTCCAAATAGGACAGTAAGATGTATAGGGTGATCCTGAAATAGGAAAGATTAAAAAAAAGCAGAAAATGCAAATGAAAGAATATACATTCAGAGAGAGTAGGGCTCAGGTGAATTAGCTCAGAACAGGGCAGAAAATGATGGTTAATTTTTCCTGAACACTTTCTTCATTCCAAGAATTATGCTAAATTTTTTCATATGTTCTTACATTTAATACTCATAACATCTTCATGAGGCAGGTATTATTGTCTGAATTTTATTGAGGGGTTAGGTAACTCACTCAAGTTACAAATAGCAGATCCAGCATCTAAGCCCAGTCAGTCTGATCAGGAAGCCCTCGTGTTTAAGCAAGGAGCCCCGATGGGGCAATGGTTAAGAGCTTGGCTGATAACTGAAGGGTTGGAGGTTTGAACCCACCAAGTGATCTGTTTCCATAAAGATTACAGCCTAGGTAAACCTATGGGGCAGTTCTACTCTGTCCTATAGGGTTGCTATGAGTCGGAATCGACTCATCGGCACACAGCAACAACAACAACAAGAGGAAAGAAACAAAATGTATGGTTGGGCTGGTGAATGTCAACTCTTTGTGCTCTCTGCTGCTTTGAAACCTGGATCTCTTGAGAGATGGGGAGGCTGTGTCTCGTGGAATCTGCTGGCCAGGCAGCAGCTTGAACTAGCTATTTAGTATGGACAGAATCTGGAGCTGATTACCAAGCGCTGGGGTGCAGCTGCAGCCACCCGGAATTAGCCTGGCAGATGGTAACGGGTGACTGGCTGTTCTCCACAGACCTCAGGACAGGGCACAGAAAATAACACAAGTGAGAGGCACACGGTTTCCCATGAACGCACTAGAAAACTTGCTTTGTGAGTTTCTGATTCACTCAAGGTACTTTCCTCTCATGTCCCAGTTACATTAACTCAGGTTGAGAATGCTGAAGAATGGTTTATAAAAATTAGATATTTTGTGATGAGGCCAGCTGCTGGGTTATCTGCATTTATATCCTGATATCTCAGAAGTCCTCTCAGCACGTTAGAAGCTTAGAAGTTCTCCACTAGTACAGTGTTAGTAGAAACCATTTACAGCATGGTAGAACAGCCATTGCAAGTACAACTTAATTCTTGGGTGACAGGAGAAGGACTTAATTAGATCTTCCAGATAGCAGCAATAACCATTTACTGGTGCCAGGCATTTTTCCATCTATGGTAGGTATAAATTCTCAATATCATATACTTGGGGTCTACAAGAAACATAATTCTTAACCATTTTCTTTGATAAAATCATTTGACTTCGAGCCCACCTTTTTCCTGGTGCCCAGAATGTCATCTAGACACATCTAAGAAAGATCCAATTCAGAAATGTCTTAGTCACTTCAGGTTTAGAATTCAGTATGTCTGGACTCTCCCTCACTCTCTAATTTATTCCCCTTTTCTACCCAGGGAAGACCCTAAACCCTAGAGGTCTTAGGTGCTACCTGGCGCCAGCAGGCAGTGGGTGCCCGCTTTCTGTCCTCAGCTAGCCTTCTAGACTCAGCATAAATTTATTTAGTCAGAGCTTGAAGGAACTCCCAATAGAGACCGGACAATTTACCAGTTCTGACTGGTCACAATTAGACCCTGGCCAGGTAACCTAAGGAAGTAAAATTCAGCCCTGCCCGCATTCTCAGTAGAAACTGTCCACACAGCTCATGTCCTAATACACACCTTCTTGTCCCCACAACAGGACCCTCGACAGGCCCCTGTGTCTCTCCTTCCTCAACAACTTTCACTTCCTCCTCAAGACTCCTGTGAATGTTTCTCCCCACAGCATTTGGGCTCTAAGAGATTTGGGCTGTAAAAGTACGTTCACATTGTCTCCATACCCCTGTGTGCCTGAGATGGAACCAGAGCTAAGAAAGTGATATTTTTATTAATTGGTCTGTTTCTGAAGAAGCCTACCCCCAGGGCAAATGGTGACCTCATGTCTGTCTACCTGAATGGGAATATGGTGGGGGAGAATAAAAGAAGAAATTGGTAGACACCTCTAATTGGAATTCTGACACACACATAATCTCATTTAATCTCCACAGCATCTCTTGGTAATAGGAATAATTACTTTATTAACGAGAAAAATGAGGCTTAGAAAAGTTGAATGACATGTTAAAGGTCCCACCAAGGCCAACAGAGTTTGAACACATCTGTGTGACTACAGAGAGAGAGTCCCTACCCATTACTCTACAGACAGCAGAGTCTGGAGCTGCTTATGGACCTCACGTAGAACTCAGCTCTCAGGGTACATGTGTGGGGCTGTTTTGTGAAGCAGAATACCTTTCAGTTGGTCTACTGTATTCCTCCTTTGCCAGCTATTAGGGGCAAGAGTGAAGCCATGTCCACATCATGAAGTTCTCCTTCCTAACAAATGGGATTATGCTGAGATTCCAATGGGCACCACCATCCTTATGGATTAGAAGGAATTCCAGAGTGCTGCTGGCTGGGACTGCACTTTGCCTGTTCTAGATCATTAGGTGACCAGTTTCTCCTAGAAGGCTGGAGGCCTAGATTCTGGCCCTGGGTCTTCTACCTTCTCGCACCAGTGCCCTGAAACCAGTCTCTACTCCATCATCTGTCAGCTTCTCTGGTAAACAGCACCAAGAAACACACTTACAATTGTCACTAACTTTGAGATCTTCAAAACAAAGTAGAAGCTCATGGCAAGAATTGGACCCAGGAGCTCACGGAAATAATTGAAGCATTGTGTTTGTATTCTGTTTATTAGGTTAACATCAAGCTAGTGTAGTAGAAAAACATTTTGGATTTAAATGGCCATCCAATTCTTTTCACTGCTCCTAAGTTTTACCAAGAAAACCAATAGCAATATTTTCTCAATCCAATAAAAGTCCAAATTCTTTATAGAAATAAGATGAACCACTGGTACGTCATTTTTAGCCCTTTGTTTTATTTTTCAGTGATTGTTAACTACTAGTTATGTTAAAGTTGCCATCCGTAGTGCGAATTGAAAGGAAAAAATGGACACTGGCCATGGAGAACATAAAATGTAAAATGGAAATAAATACGTACATCATAAAAGGAAATGTGCCCCATCAGAAGGACTAAAATAGAAAAGACAATACCAAGTGATGACAAGGACTAGAGCTTTCTTACACTGCTGGCAGGAATGTTAGCGGATAAAACTTTGGACAACTGTTGAGTGTTGTTGTTGTTAGGTACTGTTGATTTGATTCTGACTCACAGTGACCCTATATGACATGGTAGAACTACTGCCCTATAGGGTTTCCCAGGCTGTAATCCTTACGGGAGCAGATCGCCAGGTCTTTTCTCCTGTGGAGTGGCTGGTGGGTTCGAACTGCTGACCTTTCAGTTAGTAGCCAAGTGCATAATCATTGTACCAACTGTTTAGTATGACCTACTAAAACAAACAAACCAATCCAAAAGGCATGAATAACTGTGTTCATGAAAACCCAAATGCTAGTCAGTAGTAGACTGATAAATATACTATGATGTATTTACACAATGGACTACTATATAGCAATGAGAAAGAACAAACTATGAGTTCATACAACAAGGATGGTTTTCACACAACGAAAAGTATATTTAACAAAAGAAACCAGATACAAAAGAGGATATTCTATGTAATTCCATTTATTTAAAACTCAAAAAAAAAAAAAAAACCCAAACCCAGTGCTGTCGAGTTGATTCCAACTCATAGCGACCCTGTAGGACAGAGTAGAACGGCCCCATAGGGTTTCCAAGGAGCACCTGGTGGATTCAAACTGCCAACCCTTTGGTTAGCAGCCGTAGCACTTATCCACTACGCCACCAGAGTTTCCTTTAAAACTGAAAGACAGTAAAAATAATCTATGGTGTTAGAAGTCAGGATAGCAGTTAACTTTGGGTGGGAAGACTGTAGGAAGGAGTTTCTGAGTTTCTGATAATGTTCTGTTTCTTCATCTAGGTACTGCGTAGCTAGGTGTGTTCATTCTGTGGCAATCCGTTGAGCTCTTTGGACCTGTCTATGTATGTATATGGAAATCCTGGTGACCTACTGGTTAAGTGCTATGGCTACTAACCAAATGGGTGGCAGTTTGAATCCACCAGGCACTCCTTGGAAACTCTATGGGGTAGTTCTGCTCTGTCCTGTAGGGTTGCTATGAGTTGGAATCGACTCGATAGCAGCTTTTTTTTTTTTAACTTATGTATATAAAGAGTTTTGGTGGCGCAGTGGTCAAGCACTCTTCTGAGAACTGAAAGGTCGGCAGTTTGAACTCACCAGCTGTTCTGGTGGAAGAAAGATGTGGCAGTCTGCTCTCATAAAGATTACAGCCTTGGAAACCCTATGGGGCAGTTCTGCTCTGTCCTATAGGGTTGCTATGAGTTGGAATAGACTCAACAGCAACAAGTTTGGTTTTATATATGTATATAATATGCCAAGAAATTCACTTTTAAAAAGGCAAGGTGTGAAACGAACCAGGAGAAGCACAGCTGGAAAAGGCAGGACAAACTCAATATTATTAGCCAATTAATTGGGCGTGAAATTAATTGCAATGAGGATAAGTGCAGGTGCTGAATCTGTAAAATAGATTTTAGTGGCCTCATGACTAGGTTTTAATGTTACTTTTAAGAAAAGCTGCAAATCTCATATCCACATAAGACAATTTGTATCATTCAAGGTGCCCAGTACTAAATGATAAAAAAAAAAAAAAAAAAAGCACATCCTCAGAAAAAAACGTGATAGAAGCAAAATAAGGGTTCCTTTCCTCTTTTGCTTTTATCCCTGATGTCTAGAAGCTCAGACTTCCCTTCCGCCTCTTTGGGGCTGTCTGGAATCTTTTATTCAGGCTGCAAACTTCACCACTGTTAGGTGACCTGTTTGGCATTACTAGCCTGAGTCAGCCCACTTCATATCAAATGAAACTGGTCTGTATTTAAAAGAAAGAATTCATAATATACCAGCATGATCTTGGCGTTTAATCACTGGGTTGAGATATCCAGACCCCTGTTCCCCTAACATGCATTTTCCCCCTGGCTTTGACTCACAGTTGGGTGCTTTCAATGTGGACAAGCATAAAGGCAAATTGCTGGTGACTAAGAATAGTAGCCAGTGGTTCTGGGAAGAATGCATTGCTGCTCCAGAGCTGAGCAGGGAAGCCGTGGACCTCTGGGTACTGTGCTCATGTAAAATGAGCTTCGTGTTAGAGGTCTGATGTGACCTCCAAAGAACCTGGTGGCCACGGCTCTGAATTCCCCGGAGCTGGTCTCTGAATCCACTATGACAACATGTACCTGCCACATTTGTTAGTGGCTTGTGTTTAAATATGAGCATAGTATGACTTAGTAGTACTGATAGTTTTATTTTTCTCTACCTTTCATTTAATATAACATCCATGAGAGGCTGGGACCCGGTTTCTCAAATTTACTGCTATTTCTCCTGCCTTTATCAAAGAAGCTGGACCATGCTAACTCTACAGTATATATTTGTTATTTGAACGATTTAAATACAATCTTTAAGTCAAAGCCAACCCAGCTCTGAAAGTAGGGGCAGTCTTCAATTCCTTGTTGTTGTTAGGTGCCGTTGAGTTGGTTCCTACTCGTTGTTGTTAGGTGCCATTTGTTGGTTCTGACTCATAGTGCCCCTATGTAAAACAGAAGGAAATACTGCCTGGTTCTGCACCATTTGCATAATCGTTTTTATGCTGGAGCCCATTGTTGCAGCCATTGTGTTGATCTACTTTGTTGAGGGTCTTCCTCTTTTTTGCTGACCCTTTACTCTACCAAGCTTGATGTCCATCTCCAGGGACTGATTCCCTCCTGATGACATGTCCAAAGTATGTGAGACATCATCTTGCCATCTTTGCTTCTAAGGAACATTCTGGTTGTACTTTTAAGACAGATTTGTTCATTCTTGTCCATGGTATATTCAGTATTCTTCACCAACACCACAATTCAAAGGCGTCAGTTCTTCTTCTGTCTTCCTTATTTATTGTCCAGCTTTCCCAAGCATATGAGGCAGTTGAAAATACCATGGCTTGGGTCAGGCATATCTTAGTCTTCAAGGTGACATCTTTGCTCTTCAACACTTTAAAGAGGCCCTTTGCAGCAGATTTTCCCAATGCAATGCATCTTTTGATGTCTTGACTGTTGCTTCCATGGGTGTTAATTGCGGATCCAACTAAAATGAAATCCTTGACAACTTCAATCTTTCTCCATTTATCATGATGTGGCTTACTGATCCATTTGCAAGGATTTTTGTTTTCTTTATTCTGAGGTATAATCCATACTGAAGACTGTGGTCTTTGATCTTCATCACTAAGTGCTTCAAGTCCTTTTCACTTTCAGCAAGCAAGATTGTGTCATCTGCATAACGAAGGTTGTTAATGACTCTTCTTCCAATTCTGATGCCCCATTCTTCTTCATATTGTCCAGCTTCTCAGATTATTTGCTCAGCATACAGATTGAATAAGTATGTGAAAGGATACAACTCTGACTCACACCTTTCCTGGCTTTAAACCACTCAGTATTCCCTTGTTCTGTCCTAACAACTGCCTCTTGATCTGTGTACAGGTTCCTTATAAGCACAAGTAAGTGTTCTGGAATTCTCATTCTTCCCAATGTTATCCATAATTTCTTATGATCCACACAGTTGAACGCCTTCGCATAGTCAATAAAACACAGGTAAATATTCTTCTCTTGGGTTAGGAGACGGTAAACACTTAACAGTGTTTTATCAGTTGTAGTTTAATACCTTATATGTATTTATTCCTTTAATCTCTCCTTGAATCATATGGAAGAGTTATTATTACCCCCATTTTATAGATGAGGAAACTGAGGTTGAGAGAGATTAAGTAACCTGCTCAGGGTCATATAGCTATTAACTGATGAGCTGGTATTTGCACTCCGGGAGTCCAGCTATGGAATACATGCTCTTGTCCACTCTTCTGTAAGGCAGTCATGTTACTAATAGCAGCCCCACCAGAAGGGGAAGGAACCATTCTCTAGAATAAAACTTCCTAGTCGGACAAAAAGAATTAACAGTAACTAAACTTTCCTTCTAGACTCGGATGGAACTTGGATAAGTCACTGACCTCTCTGATCCTCCATCCTCAGTGTAAGGAAGGTGTTAGCCTGGATGAAGGTCAGTGAATATACAATAAAAGTTGTTATTACCACCACTGAGCCCAAACTGTGCCCACAGCAGGAACTGCTCATCAGTCACTGCACTGCTTCTCCCCTAAATCTGGATGGAACCTCAAGATCCTTCCCAACACCGTGATCCAATCAGCCATACTACTTGATCAGAGTTGGCAGGTGAAAAGGAAGCTTTTTGCCAGCCTAGGATTAGAAGATCCCAAAGAACATTTCCAGGGACTAACGTTTTGGGATTCTGCTGAGGCAGCTGAAATAAAACAGATATGTAGATAGCAAAGCCTGATTGCAGGGGTTGTTTATTAGATGCCCGTGAGCAAGTGCAGCTCTAGGAATTCTTCAAGGATCCTCTCCTCCATCTGCGGTCCATCCTGCTGAGTGATTGGTTTATCCCCTCCTTTCTCCTCCACCTCCTCTAATAACAGCAGAATCAGTAAGGATGCATCGTGAACCTCTCTCTTGATTGGTTCACACCAGCTCTCCGAAGCCCATTCCACGGGGCTACTGAGAAATGCCAGCAGTCTGGAAGGGGCCTGGGCTCAAATGTAAACCCGTGTAAATATTTATCTGGGGCCTGTCTCAGCAGCCCTGGGTAGCACACTGTCCCATTTTCCCTGAGAGGAAAGAAAGATTAAGAGACCTTCCTAAAGTCACATAGCTAGGAATTAGCTAAGTTGGATCATGAACTCAGGCTTCTAGCAACAAATCAACAAACACTGGCAGCTTTTACAGGCCAGGGAGTGTGCTGGGAGCTGGGGTTTTAGAAGAGGCATAAGCCAGTGTACACATGCTGACTTGGACTTTCTAGTTGGCAAACGGGACAAACATGAAACACTGATGAGGTACAAGACAGGCGCTCCATGAGTCCTGAAGTTGCTTTTGGCTGTAGGGCAACTCTTGAGGGTCATGCTCCCACCCTTTCTAATGCATGTTGCCTTCCAAGACATGCCTAAAATATAGATCTATAACGTTGCTGTCGTTCTTAGCTGCCATCCAGTTGGCTCCAATTCATGGTGACCCTATGTGCAGTAGGACAAAGTGTTGCCCGGTCCTGCACAATCCTAGGATCATTGGTATGCTTGAATCCATTGTTGCAGCCGCTGTGTATTCTGAGTGACTTCCAGCTGAGGGGGCCGATCTTCTAGCACTCTATCAGAAATAACTTCATGACTCATGAACTTTTCATTGGCTGATTTTCCAAAGTAGATCACCAGGCCGTTCTTCCTAGTATGTGTTAGTCTTAGAACTCTGCTGAAGTTTGTCCACCATGGGTGACTGTGCTCGTATGTGAAATACCAATGGCATAGCTTCCAGCATCACAGAAACATGCAAGCCATCACAGTATGACAAACTAAAAAGAGGGTGGAGACCTGTAATAGAACATTTCAAAATAAGATCCACAGGCAGGCGGGGGCATGAATCCTCTCTTTGGACATCGTGAAATCTCACGCCTCTTCCACATCAGCAAGTTCAGGGTATGGTTGCCTGTTCTTGGCTTTCTCTTCCCACCAGCTTTTACAGACTTAGTTATCTAGTGCTGCTGTAATAGGTGGGTGGCTTTAATGAACAGAAATTTATTTTCTCACAGTTTAGGAGGCTAGAAGTCCAAATTCAGGGCACCGGCTCTCTCTCTTAGCTCTGGGGGAAGGTCCTGGTCTCTTCTTAGCTTCTGCTCCTAGGGTCTTCTGCGATCTTTGTATGGCGTGGCATCTATCGTCTCCCGTCTGTGCTTTGCTTTCTTCTGGACCTGATCGGCTCTTTCATATCTCAAAAGTTGATTGGTTTAAAACACACTCTACACTGACATGGCCTCATTAACATAACAAAGAAACCCCTGTTCCCAAATGGGGTTGCATCCACAGGTATAAGGGTAAGGATTTACATCACATAATTTGGCACAGACTGAGTCATCCTTTGCTCTCGGCTCCTTCCACAGGTGGTGTTCCCTTGTGCCCTTCTGTTGCTTGTCCATAGATTTGGTCTTCCTCAGGTTTACATGGAGGGAGCCCTGTTGGTGCAACAGTTAAGTGCTCGGTTGCTAACCAAAAGGTCGGTGGTTCAAACCCACCCTACCCAGCAACTCCACAGGAAAAAGACCTGCTGATCTGCTCCTGTAAAGATTACAACCTAGAAAACCATTTGGGGCAGTTCTGCTCTGTTCCATGGGGTTGCTGTGAACTGGAATTGACTTGATGGCATCCAACTACAACAGCAAACATGCTTCAGTGGCTTTGTATTGCTCACCTGTGCTGTATAATGAGGTCCTTGATCCTTTAGTGACTGCCTTTCGCACTGGACGTTGCACTCCATAGGGTCAAGATATACCAAATATCACGTGATCCCACTTACATGAAATATCTAGAATGGGCAAATGCATAGAGCCCAAAGTCTGTCGATGGTTACCTGGGCAAGTGGGAGGGGAAAGGGTGAAGTTATGGCTTAGGGGTGCGGAGTTTCTGTTAAGAGTGAAGAAAAATTTTGGAAATGGATAGTGGTGATGTTGTACAACCTGGGGAACTATGTTTAATGTCACTGAATCGTTCATATATAAAAGGTTGAAATGGCAAAAGTTTTACATATATATTTGTATATTTTACCACGATATGTATGTACAGGAAACCCTGGTGGCATAGTGATCAAGTGCTACAGCTGCTAACCAAAAGGCCTGCAGTTCGAATCCACCAGGTGCTCCTTGGAAACCCTATGGGGCAGTTCTACTCTCTCCTATAGGGTCACTATGGGTTGGAATTGACTCAATGGTAATGGGTTTGTTTTTTGGGGGGGCTGGGTTTTTGTATATGTATAAATACATAGAGAGAGATGTCCTTTCTCCTGTTATATCCCCATCCCTTAGTTCAGTATTTTGCTTAGAGTACCTGCTCAATTTTTTTTTTTTTCACCTGCTCAATATATTTTATTGGGAGAAGGTAGGAAGAGGAGAGAGGGAGGGAAGAAGAGAGGAAGAGAGGGGAGACAGAATGTGTGGGTCTTAGCCTTCCTTAATAACAACTATGAAAATGAGATTGACTAACATTTTCTGAGCCCTTATGATGTTCACAGATTCTTCTCTCATTTGGTTTTCACTAAACTGTGTGATATAGGTTTTATCATCCCTTTTTACAAATGAGAGACCAAAGCCCAGAGAAGTTTAATGACTTGTCCAAAGCTGCTTAGCTATTAGGTGATACACTGAGGACTTGAACTCAGTCTGTCTGACTCCAAGGTTATTTCTAGAGTCTGTTGAAGAGCAGGGTTTCTCAACCTTGGTACCTTTGACATTTTGGACCACAGAACCCTTTGTTTTAGGGGGCCACCCTGTGCACTGCAGGATGCTTAGTAGAATCCCTGGCTTCCCCCCATAGATGCCAGCAGCAAACCCCACCCCCAAGCTGTGGCAACATACAGTGTCTCCAGATATTGCCATATGTCCCCTGGAGGTTAAAATCACCCTTAGCTGAAAACCACTGCCCTAGAGTAATAGGCCACATCCTTAATCAGCAGATTAAAACCCTCACCATTTTAAAAACAGGTTTTGTTTTGTTTTGTTTTTCCTAATTCCTAACTTTATCTCAGCCTACCTTTGTTGCATTTGAATTAAGGCAGCTTTCACTGGTTACAGTATATTTCTGGCCAGACTTTTCAGGAATTTGACAGATAATGAGTTCCAACTGCCCCTGCAATATGCCTGTTCACAAGGTCTTTGTGAAGTCCATTTGGAGCGGAACACAGACTGGACACTGTTCGACGGGTGTGGTCAACAGGCATTTATAACTCACAGAATAAACAGGATGGGAATGAGTAAGACAGAAAACCTCATCCTCAGCCAAGGGTGCCCCAAGTTAGGCTCCCATCCAGGGTGGTGGTGGATCCCATCCAAGCGTGGCCCACTCCACGTCTTGGGAGGAGAATGTCGAGGTCCCACTTTCCCAAGGGTTGAATAGTAGTAGGACAACCGTTTCTACACGCCAAGTAGCATGTACAGAGAACAGGTAGGGGAAGAGGTAGTAAGAGGGTTTAATGAACAGAAAAAGGGAGTGATAAGAGTGGGAGACCCCCCCTGGGCGACGGACACCATCCGTTGCCCCTGTTGGGGGTGGCTGTCTCCTAGTGGCTGCTGTAGACTTCACTGGCCTCAGGAGTTCTTGCTCATTTCCCCACTATGACAGTGTAACAGAGCTCTGGGTGTCTTCAGAGGGCGATCGTCCCCCCGCAGAGCAGGCTCTGTACTTTGTGTCCATTAGCAGCTATAGTGTCCGTTAGCCAAGAAGCGGTGGTTGAGCACTCAGCTGCTAACTGAAAAGTCGGAGATTTCAACCTACCAACTGCTCTGCGGAGGAAAGGTGTGGCAGTCTGTTTCTGTAAAGACTACAGCCTCGGAAGTTCTACGGGGCAGTTCCCCTCTGTCCTACAGGGTTGCTAAGAGTCAGAAGGGACTCAGTGGCAACAGGGTACGTTCATTAGCAGCTAGGGCGACAGTGGGTAGATTGCAGCACCCTGGTGCACTCAGTAGCCCCCCAGCCCAGTGAGGACTCTGAACAACCCCTTCACTCACACTTTGAATCTGAGAATCTAGGGAAAGCTAGCAGCAAGAGTGACGCCTCGGACTTGAAGGGAGAATTGCTTATTTGATATCAGATTCTCCCTCGTTCTTTCATAGCACCGCCAGTCCAAGGATAGTTGTAGGATTAAATCTGCAACTAAATTCCGTCTTTTTCATCGAATTCATTTTTTGTCCAGTTGTATTAAATAGCAAGCAGCTTCTTTGCCTCTTCTCATTAAACCTAAAGGGGGATTTTTAAAGGATGAAACATCTTACTAAAAGATTTTCTGAAGGGACTATCTTAAGAATAAAGAAATGGTCTATACGACCAGAGAGATTGGCGACACCTGGTGGTGGGACACATAACTCTTCTTAGAGTTAAAACAGGGTTATCATTACTGTTTTTTTAGAATAATCTGTGCTATTTTGGCTAAGTACCATAAAGTATTTTTGGCTCACAGCTGTTTTAATGATCAGGGTAGGAGTATGTAATTTCAAATGGTTTAGCTGTGGAATTCAGAATAGCTGTTATGTATTTTTTCCAGCATGTAAAAGTCTCTTGCAGGCAGGAACAGAGAGCAGTGGAAAACCCACATGCTCATAGGGCATCCACCAGGAATTGACTCTGACACAGGATTATACTTGAGTGGCTTAAATGTGCCCCTCTGGAGAGGGTGAAATCCAGTCATGTGGGAGGTGGGTGCTGCTTACCTGTGTGGCAAAGGGTTTCGTCCAGAGAGATCAAGGCACAGGTAATTCCAGCCGTGGCCATGCCTACCTTTTATTAGCTCCTCTGCTGAAGTTCAGCCTGAACTTTCCCAGCTATTTTCTGTCACATGTGCGAGTGTGTGCATGTGTGGTGCGTGTGAGCATGTGTGTATGTGTGTGGACAGGCAGGTTATGGCGATCAGCTTCTGCTTTGTTAGCCAAGCGCACTTGAAATGCCAGCTGGCTGTCTCGAAGGCAAACGTTTCTTTGCTTTTACAAGCCCATTGCACATAGTTTGATTCTTGGGCAGAATGACAGTTGCTATCTCCCTGCAGTCACTCCTATTCCAACCTCTTGCTAATAAACTCCTCCTTTGTAGCTGCTGAAGTTCGTTCCACGTGGCGATCATCGTAAAACCTGGAAGACTGTTTAATTCAGGAACAAGGAGTGAGCCCCTAATGTGTGCCCTGCTCTGTCTAACCCCTGGGATGTACAGGAACTGAGAAAAGTACCTGTACTCCGCAACACAAAGTCCCGGGGCAGACACCAAACCTTACAGAAGTACTGGGGCTGCTGCTATGGAGACACAGGGCAAAGTACAGCTGGGGCACAGAGCGGGCTGGGGCTGATAGGTGTCACCACACCAGGAGGTTTTTGTCGTCCTTGAGCTTGGTGCGACCAGTGTCCCAGGGACGCTCATGTCTTTGGAAAACTGTTCATCTGAGGGCTGCTTCTTACCTCGGGAGCCTTAGTGAAGGCATTCCCTTGACACACAGAACTCCCTGGTGGCTCTTCACACTGGAACTTCTGATGGGGCCGTTGTTCTCTGCACACATTGTCCCTTTACCCTCTTGTCTCCTGGTCATCCTTCCAGGTCACTTTCCTGGCTCCACTCAAATGCACGAGAGAGTCCTTTCTGTGTCTCACTTAGCAACAAGTAGAAATATTGGAAACAACCTAAACATCTGACCATTGTTGTTGTTGAGTGCCGTTAAGTCGATTCTGACTCATAGCCACCCCATGTGACAGTAGAACTGCCCCATAGGGTTTTCTTGGCCCTAATCTTTACAGAAGCAAATTGCCTGGTCTTTCACCCACAGAGCAACGGGGTAGGTTCAGACCGCCAACCTTTTAGTTAGCAGCTGAGTGCTTAACCATTGTACCACCAGGGCTCCTTAGAATCTGGTTAAATATATGGGAACAATATGCAGTAATAAAAAATGATGACACAGACAGCTGCCTTGGGAATTATAACATCTAGTTAGGGAGAAAGTTAGATTATAAAGGAGTATGTGTAATATTTCCCAGGGGCCACAACTGTGAATTGCTGTTTCAGGATGAAACCAGAAATTGTATCAGGATAGTACTGGTGGTAGGGTGGGCGGGGAGCATGCATAGTATAACCCTAAATACTTACACAGGGGTGCAAACACACGAAATGGAATAAAAGGACAATGAAACATTCAACAAAATATTAGGAGTAGCCACCCCTGGGTAGTCATAAGCATGCATTATTTTATAACCTAAAAAGCTTATTAACAAGATCTATCCCCCAATAAACCCTTTGAAGACTCTCTCTGACCTACCATAGTGTCCAAGCAGTGCAGTCCTCTTCTCTGCCTACCCGTCCAGTCACCACCCTGAAAGGAGCATTCGTGAGAAGTAGAAAGCCATGTTGTAAGTGATAAGACTTTATAGTGTCTAGATGGTTGTTGGCTCCAACTCAGGGTGATTTAGGCAAAACAGAACAAAACGCTGCCTGGTTCTGCATCATCTTCACGATGGCCAGCGTGCTGGAGACCATGGCTGAGGCTGTTGTGCCAGTCCATCTCTCTGAGGGTCTTTCTCACCATTGCTGACTCTCTACGTCACCAAACATGCTGTCCTCCTCCAGTGAATGATCCCTCCTGATGACATACCCAAAGCAAGCAAGCCAGACAGTATTCTGCTGTGATCCGCAGGGTTTTCACTGCTAATTGTTGGAAGTGCCCCACCAGGTCTGTCTTCCTAGTCTGTCTTCGTATGGAAGCTCCACTAAAACCCATCCACCGTGGGTGACTCTGCTGGTATTTGAAATACTGGTGGCATTGATTCCAGCATGACAGCATCATGCAAGCCCCGCAGTATGAGAAACGGGTCATTGCTAGATTATTTAAAAAAAAAAAAAAAAAAAACCCTGTTGCCCTCAAGTTGATTCCAACTTATAGTGACCCAATAGGACAGAGTAGAACTGCCCTGTAGAGATTCCAAGGAGCGCCTGGTGGATTTGAACTGCCAACCTTTTGGTTACTGGAGCCCTGGTAGTGTAGTGGTTAAGCATTCAGCCACTATCTGAAAGGTCAGCAGTTCAAATCCACCAGCTGCTCCTTGGAAACTCTATGGGGCAGTTCTGCTCTGTCTTACAGAATCATTATGAGTCACAATGAGTCAGAATTGACTCAAAGGGTTTGGCTGGACCCCTCAAAATACCAGAGGAAGTACCTGGGGAGGGGTGTCTGACTTTCTTGATCATCTCCCCCTCCTATTTTCTACTTCTTGAAATAGAAACTCAAGATGACGGTACAGTTAAATTCCCAAGTAGGAAATCTGGCTGTTTTTGGATTAAAACACTTTCTGATGATTGTTCAGAGACTCCAGATTTCAGCCTATCCCTGTCGACAGCCTGGAGTAGAAGAGCCAGCAGAAAACTTGCCTGCCGATCTTGGGATTTGTCAGTCTTCATGGCCTGTGAGCCAGATTTGTCGGCCTTCATGCCCTGCGAGCCAGAGCTCAGCTGTGTGACTTGCTGATCTTGGGTTCACCAGCCCCTGCGACTATGTAAATCAGGAGAAACCTCTAGCCTGAACCACGGACTCGGGACCTTACGACCTCTACAATCACATGAGCCGTTTCCTCGATATGGATCCCTCTCTATGTATATTTATAGGCTACACTGGTTTTGCTTCTCTTGAGAACCCAGACTAAGACAGAGTTTGTTAAACTTCTGTTTAATAAATGAATGAATGGATGAAATAATACCTCTATCATAGCCATTATTTCTTGCTGACATGTTGCAGTTGTCACTTATTCAACAAATATTTATTAAGCATTTACCATATACCGGGTTTTATGATGGGGATACAGCAGAGAGGGAGGGTCCTTGGGCCTTTGCTTTCGGGTTGGAGGAGACAGATGGTAAGCAAAAACACAAATTATAGTGTTCTTTTACTTTTTTAATGAAATTTTTGTTGAGGTACTTGCAGATTCACATGCAGGTTTAAGACTTAATACATATGGATTCCATGAACCCTTTACCCAGTTTTCTCCATGGATACATCTTACAAAACTATAGTACAATACCATAACCAGGATAGTGACATAGATACAATTTGCCCATCTTATTCAGACTTCCCCAGTTTTATCTCTACTCATTTGTGTGTGTGTGTGTCTTTGTTGTCATCGTTGTTGTGTTCTGTCAAGTTGATTCCAACTCATACCAACCCCATGTGACAGAGTAGAACTGCCCGCAAAGCTTTTATGATGCAGGTCACCGGCTGTTTTCTCCTGCAGAGCCGATGGAGGGTTCGAAACACTCATCGTTAGGTTAGCAGCTGAGCGCTTAACCACCGTACCGCCAGGGCACCTTGCTTGTATATTTGTTGTTGTTGTTAGGTGCTGTCAAGTCGCTTCTGACTCATAGGGACCCTACGCACAACAGACTGAGACACTGCCTGGTACTGCACCATCCTCACAATTGTTGCTATGCTTGAGCCCATTGTTGCAGCCACTGTGTCAGTCCATCTCATTGAGAGCCTTCCTCTTTTTTGCTGACCCTTTACCTTACCAGGCTTGATGTCCTTCTCTAGGGATTGGTCCCTCCCAATAACTTGTCCAAAGAATGTGAGATGAAGTCTTGCCATCCTTGCTTCTAATAAGCATTCTGGTTGTACTTCTTCCAAGACAGATTTGTTCATTCTTCTGACAGTCCTATTACGTTCAATATTCCTCACCAACACCATAATTCAAAGGCATCAATTCTTCAGTCTTCCTTATTCATCATGAAGCTTTTGCACGCATATGTGGCGATTGAAAACATCATGGCCTGGGTCAGGCACACCTTAGTCCTTATAGTGACATCTTTGGTTTTTAACACTTTAAAGAGATCTTTTGCAGCAGATTTGCCTAATGCAAAGTGTCTTTTGATTTCTTGACTGCTGTTTCCATGGGCGTTGATTGTGGATACGAGTAAAATGAAATCCTTGACAACTTTTTACTTTCTCGATTTGTCATGTTGCTTGCTTGTATATTTAGCGGCATACAATTTTGTCACATGTGTATGCTCATGTATCAACTACCACAGTCCAAATACAGAACAGTCCCATTGCCACAAGGTTTCCTCGTGTTGCCCTTTTATAATCACACTCGCCTCCCTCTCCCAGACTGCCCCCTAAAAAAACAGATGCTGTTGAGTAGAATCCGTTCATGGTGACCCCATCTGTGTCAGAGTAAAACTGTGCTCCATAAGGTTTTCAATGGTTGATTTTTCAGAAGTAGATTGCCAGGCCTTTCTTTCGAGGTGCCTCTGGGTGGATTTGAACCTCCAATCTTTTGGCTAGTAGCCAATGTGTTCACTATTTGTACCACCCATGGACTTCACCCCATCCTTAATCCCTTACAATCACTAATCTGCCCCACATTTCTGTAATTTAGATTAAGACTTAAATTACAGTTCATTTTTTTGTCTGTAGATGTCTGTTGTAGGGAAAAAAATCACAAAATTTAGTAAAGCAAAAAGAAAGTTTTATTCAGCATATATTCAAAAAGACAAAAGTGGGAAGCTGACAAGCATGCTGCTAGAGCCATGTCTGCCCAAATCCAAGGCAACATTACAGAATAAGCAAGAATGAGAAAACGGACAAGCACGCTGCCTCAGCCATGCCGGCCCGAGTCCAGAGAAAGTTACAGAGTCGTCAGTAAGTACGAACATTACAAAATGGGCAAAACCACTGAAGGCTCCACCTTTTCACTGATTAGCCGGAAACTGTGATCCTACATTTTGAGTTGTCTTTGTTAATGATCATTGGTACAGGTTTCAGTAAGGACAGTCAGGAGGGTTTTCATCGGTCCAACAAATTTTCTATTCCCTAAATGTTAATAGAAAAAGATCGGAGTGGAAAGTTTTTTTGTGTTCTGGCTTATGTGAAAGGTTCCCTAAAAGATATTTTCCAAGATTATTTTAGCTATGGTCTTTTTACCTCAGGGCTCAGTTGATGCGTCCTTGCTCTGTGGGGTCAAATTCTCTATGCTCAAGGACAGGGAATAATGACTCCAATATTATTTCCTAAATCATGTCTAATTACTCCAGCACCATTTGTTGAAAAGACCAGGTAGTCCCTGACTTACAACATATTCATGTTACCACGAACTGCACTTAATGACCATCTGTGTTTGTTTTTTCATACATTTTATCATTAGTAGTAGGTACTACATACAGTGTTGCAGTGAGTAATTTGCTGATGTTATCATTCTCAGATGTTCACTGGCAGATGTTCAAAGATTGGGTTTATAAAGATACTAATAATAAAAGGCAATAATCATAAAAACTAAAAAAAAAAAAAAAGAAGTATTCGACTTAACGTCAGAACCTGCTTACTTGGAGTTGCCAGAAAGGAACCCCGTCTTAAGTTGTATACCTCTCCCTTGAATTGCTTTTGCATCTCTGTCAAAAAATCAGTCAAGCATATTTCAGTGGGTGCATTTCTGGATTCTGGATTCTATTCCATTGATTTATGCACCTGTTCCTCCACCAATACCACACCGTCTCGATTACTTTGCCTGTTATCTTACTGTTGTTGTTAGGTGCCTTCAAGTGGACTCATAGCGACCCCATACTCTGTATTTTTTTCCTGTTGCTGTCCAGTTGATTCTGACTCATAGCGACCCTATAGTTTGCACCGCCGACCCTTTGGTTAGCAGCCAAACACATAACCACTGTGCCACCAGAGTTCCTTGTGTGAAAGAGGTATTAGCCCCTAGTTTTCTTTTTTTTCTGCCATCTTTGTATGGCTTTGGTATCAGGAAAATGCTGGGCTCATAAAATGAGTTGGAATGTTTCCTGGTCTTCTCTTTTCTGGAAGAGATTATGTAAAATGGGCGTTAATGGTTCTTTAAATGTTTGGTAGTGTTCTCCAGTGAAGCCACCTGGAAGGAGAGAGTTCGTTACCGGGAACTCTTTAATTACTAATTCAATTTCTTTAATGGTTATAGGGCTATTCAGGTTGTCTCTTTCCTTTGATTGAGTTTTGGTAGTTGTTGTTTTGAGGAATTGGCCCATTTTTTTCCAAGTGGTGGAATTTGTGAGTATAACGTTCACCGTATCCCCTTACTGTTCCTATGGTTGTACTTGTAACAGTGGTAAATGCTGTGAATCAAATGAAAACAGGGCCATGTGGTAGACAGTGGCTGAAGGCCTGCTTTAGGTTGGATCATCAGGAAAGTCTCTATTGGGAGGTGACACAGGAGCTGAGCTGCAAGAGCCAGCCCTGGGAATAACTAGGGGAGGAGCACTCCAGGTGGAGGGGGTGCTAGTGCAAAGCCCCAGAGGACCAGAGCAGCTGGGCAAGTATGAGGAAGAGGGACCTAGCAGGAGTAAAATGAGCGGTACCCAGTGGTTGAACTGAAGCCGGCAAGGGGCCAGGGGCTGCAGGGTGGGTGGGGAGGAGCTTGGATGTTACTGCAAGTCCTGTGGAACTTCATTAGGTGGTTTAAAGCAGGAAGAGTCATGCCAGCGTTTATGTTTGTGAAAGATCACCGTGGCTGCTCTGTGGGGAATGGACTGTAGGGGAGCCAAGGATCAGTTGGACAAGTTATGACACTTTTGCATTCTTCTCCGGGACACAGTGGTGTCTGGGGGCCCAGCATAGTTGTGCAGATGGAGAGAAACAGGCAGTCAGGATGGGCTTTGGAGCACTCTTTCTACCCCTGTCTCCCCAACTGAACTGAACTCCTGTTCAGGAGTAAGAATACCATCTCTTTTGGCTCTCACTTCTTTTTCAGGCCATCTCAGCCCATGAAGTTTAAATAAATCTCACATTATCCCCAAACCATCCCACCTATCTTTTGCCTTTCCTTCTGTAGTATAAATTACCCTAGAAGTTGTTTCAGGAGGGTGCGTGATTCACTGCCCAACTTGAGAGTTCTTTGAGAAGCTCGGCCATTTGTTTTGTCAGAGGTTGAGGCCATTGTTCAGTGTGTGGAGCGATAACTAGGCTGCAGTTTAATGTGCTGCAGATGTCTGGGATGGTGACTCAGGCTCCTGGCAGAAGTCCAAGCAGGAAACCTTGCTGCTGCAATTGGTATTCTGGGTGCCTGTGCTGGAAATGGCTGGAGCTGTAATTGCAGAGCTTATAGAGATGTAAATGCAGCCCAACCCCTAGTGGAGCCTCACAGATGCGCCTCATTAGCAGAGCTCCTGGCCTCTCTTTTGCTGTTCAGAGGAGATTCATTGGTAATCAACCTCAACGACTCTAGAGGGGAAGAATGTTCTCTCAGATTGTCTAGCTCGGTTTAAAATCTGCCCTCCTGACCTTTTGATAAAAGGAAATAACCAACCCTCTTGTGTTCAGGAGAATGTGCTTACAATAACAAACCTAGTGTTAAAAAATAAAATGAAAGACCCTGGGCATCTAGAGCCCTCTGTAAATGGAATACACCACTTTCCATTTGATCCATTTGCCCATGGCAGCTGCTTCCTCCTTAGCAGTGGGAAGCCAGAAAGCCTGGGGTACATGTTTCAGAAGTGTTACTTTTTCCTAATGTGAAGGTTCCCCCACCTCAAAAAAAGAAAAGGTTTTGGTGTGCTTTAGTGTGTATACTTTTAGGGATGTAAAGAAAATCAACTAGTTGCTGTTGAGCCAATTCCTACTCATGACAACCCCATGTGGGTCAAAGAAGAACTGTGTTCCACAGGGTTTTCAGTGGCTGGTTTTCGTAAGTAAATTGCCAGGCCTTTCTTCTGAGGTTCCTCTGGGTAGACTCGAACCATCAACCTTTTGGTTAACCAAGTGCACCAACTGTTTGCAACCCCCAAAGACTCCATAAAACTGAAAAAAAACAAACCCGTTGCAGTCAAGTTGATTCAGACCCATAGCAACCCTATAGGACAGAGTAGAACTGCCCCATAGGGTTTCCAAGGAGCTCCTGGTGAATTCAAACTGCTGACCTTTTTGGTTAGCAGATATAGCTCTTTAAGCACTACGCCACCAGGGTTTCCGTAAAGAAAATAGTACAAATGTTTACCCATAATGTTGTTGTTAGTTGCTGTAAAGTGAGTTCCAACTCATGGCACCCCATGTGTGCAAAGTATAGCTGCTCCATAGGGCTCTGAAGGCAGTGACCTTTTGGAAGCAAATCGCCAGGCCTGTCTTCCGAGGCACCTTTTAGCTAACAGTCAAGCGCTTAACCGTTTGTACCACTCAGGGACTACTTATTATATAATATTTAATTTAATTCCTCATTTAACGTATTGGGATCCCAACTGGAAACAGATACACACTCAAACAAGGTGTTTTGTTTACAAAAGGATTATTAGTAAAAGTGTAGGGTGGTGTAAGGGAATCACAAGGATAGAGCAGTAGCCTGGGGTTAGCAGCAGCAGAGCTTTTATCACCCCTGGGCCTGTGAGGACGCAGCAAGGAAGTGACTACCAGAGCCTAGAGGGGAGATGCCATCCTGACAGAAGTGGTGACCTCCAGAAAGGCTGACCTGCAGGTGAGCCTGGGGAATCAAGACCCCGACCTCACCCCCTCCCTCCGTACCCCTGGTCTCCTGCAGAGCTTCTCTTGGTTAAATCCAGCCCAAGCCAGAACCCGAGGGGACCCATTGGCATGGTCCGTCCAGGTGACATCTTGCAGAGAAAGCAGGGAGAGTAAGGTTAAAGTGGGTCTGCAGAGACAAATTTGTACATATTCAAAGTCGTTTATCCTGAAATGACATTAGTTTTGAAATATTGCCTTTGTTTACTGTAGCAGGTGCTGAAAGTATTTTATTCTCTTTTCGTACATCAGTGTTGTTTTCATCACTAGGGCCACTTTTGAATCAGCTGACACAGCTTTAAGGGTTCTTCACTTTCCAGGTAAGTCGTGGTGGTTGTTAGTCCCTGTCCAGTTGGCTCAGACTCATGGCAGCCCAACCAGGTACGGCACAGCAAAACGTTGCCCAGTCCTGCGTCATGCTCACAATGGCTGGTGTGCTCCGGCCTGCTGTTGCAGCTACTGTGTGTTTTGAGTGCCTTCCAACTTAGGGGGCTCATTTTTCGCAACTATATCAGACGATATTGTACTGTGATCCATAAGGTTTTTATTGGCTAATTTTGGAAGCACATTGTCAGGCCTTTCTTCCTAATCTGTCTTAGTCTGGAAGCTCTACTGAAACCTGACCCTACTAGTATTTGAAATATGGAATGTATCTTCCAGCATCATAGCACCACGAAAGCCTCCAAGTACAATAAACTGGCAGAAGGGGGTGGTTTTTACATATACAACTTGAAAAAAAACCTTTCTATGGTCTGGTTTTGGAATTTTCAAAACTCAAGCCACAAATACACATTCATATATTATTATGACAATGTTTTCATTCTTCTTGTAGATACACATTTACATACTTCACTATATAACATGCACTGTTTTAAAATGATTTTGAAGCTTTCCTTATAATGATATTTGTTCTTCGTAATTGAGAGATCATATTAAAAGAAAGTATGATAAAATATGTGATAAATTTCTTTGTCTCTCTTTCTACCAACTCTATTAGCTTACCTTAATGAGCACACAAATATAGTATTGACTGAGATCACTTTAGAAATGTTGTGTCTTCCCTAAATGGCATTTCATGATAGAGTAGCCCATAATTTGAGAGACTTCGTAGTGACATGAACACAAGGCTGTTGTTGTTGTTAGGTGCCATCGAGTTGATTCCACCTCACGGCGGCCAACAGAACAAAATACTGCCTGGTCCTGCACCATCCTCGAGCCCATTGTTGCAGCCACTGTGTCAATCCATCTTATTGAGGGTCTTCCTCTTTTTCATTGACTCTCTACCTTACCAAGCGTGATGTCCTTCTACAGGGTCTAGTCCCTCTTGATAATATGTCCAAAGTCTGTGAGATGAAGTCTTGCCATCTTTGCTTCTAAGGAGCGTTCTAGCTGTTCTTCCAAGACAGACTTGTTCATTCTTCTGGCAGTCCGTGGTATACTCAATATTCTTCACCGATATCATAATTCAAACACATCAATTCTTTTTCAGTCTTCCTTATTCATTGTCCAGCTTTCACATGCATGTGAGGCAATTGAAAATATTATGACTTGGGTCAGGCACACCTTAGTCCTCAAAGTGACATCTTTGCTTTTAAATGTTTTAAAGAGGTCTTTTGCAGCACACTTGCCCAATGACTATGTTGCTTGATTTCTTGACTGCTGCTTCCATGGGCATTGCTTGTGGATCCAAGTAAAATGAAATCTTTGACAACTTCAATCTTTTCTCTGTTTTTCATGATGCTGTTTGTTGGTCCAGTTGTGAGAATTTTTGTTTTCTTTGTGTTGAGGCGTAAGCCATATTGAAGGCTGTGGTCTTTGATCTTCATCAGTTAGTGCTTTAAGTCCTCTTCACTTTCAGCAAGCAAGGTTGTGTTATCTGCACATCAAGGATTGTTAATGAGACTTCCTCTAGTCCTGATGCTTCATTCTTCTTCATATAGTCCAACCTCTCAGATTATTTTCTCAGCATATAGATGGAATGAGTATGGTGAAAGGAAACAACACTGATACACACCTTTCCTGATTTTAAACCACACAGTATCCCCCTTGTTCTGTTCGAACCACTGCCTCTTGGTCTACGTACAGGTTCCACATTAGCACAATTAAGTATTCTGGAATTCCCATACTTTGCAATGTTGGCCATAATTTGTTATGATCCACACAGTCGAATGCCTTTGCATAGTCAGTAAAATACAGGTAAACATCTTTCTGGTAGTCTCTGCTTTCAGCCAAGATCCATCTGACATCAGCAATGATATGGCTCATTCCACATGCTTTTCTGAATCTGGCTTGAATTTCTGGCCATTCCCCGTCTGTATACTGCTGCAACTGTTTTTTTTAATTATCCTTAGCAAAATTTTACTTGTGTGTGACACTAATGATATTGTTCTGTAATTTCCACTTTCTGTTGGATCACCTTTATTTTGAATGGGCACAGATACGAATATTTTCGAACTGGTTGGCCAGGTAGCTGTCTTCCAAATTTCTTGGCATAGGTGAGTGCGTGCATCCGGTATCGCATCCATTTCTTGAAACATCTTCATTGGTATTCTGTCAATTCATGGAGCCTTGTTTTTCACCAGTGCCTTCAGTGCAGCTTGGGACTTCTTCCGTCATTATCATCAGCTCTTGAGCATACGCTAACTCCTGAAATGGTTGGACTTCGACCAATTCTTTTTGGTACAGTGACGTTTGTATTCTTTCCACCTTCTTTTGATGCTTCCTGATAGGGTTGCTATAAGTCGGAATTGACTCGGCGGCACTGGGTTTGGGTTTTGGGAGTTGTTTAATATGCTGCCCATAGAATTCTACAGTATGGCAACATGAGGCTTGAAGTTTTTCGTCCATTCTTTCAGCTTGAGAAATGCTGAACATGTTCTCCCTTTCTGGTTTTCTAACTCCAGGTCTTTGCACGTTTCGTTGGAATACTTCACTTTGTCTTCTTGAGCTGCGTTTTGAAATCATCAGTTCAGCTAGTCTCATTAATTTCAGGGCTAGTTTTGTGGAGGGAGACATTCTTTCATTCAGGAACATACTAAGTTAAAACTGTCTAGACCTCAGTTTCCTTATCTGTAAAATCAGGAAAAAGCTAGTGTTTACAGAATTATTAAAGAATTAAGTGAGACGGGACACACTCAGTGTTTGACTTCATTGATTTAGTTGATATTTATAAGGCTTCTAAATGGCCCTGAATTACCTTTTCCTTAAAGAATTACCTTCTTACATGGTGATCACTCTTTTCTTTCTCGGACTAGTAAGTAACAGATTATTATCGTGATTTGGTAATAATGGAATGTGTGTATTGTGGTTGAAAAATATTTTATCTGGTTGTTGTGGTTAAATTCCACTGTTTTTAGTTTGAATTTCAACAGAAGGTAGGCTAGTTTCTGACCACGGGAGACTGGTCATGGAGGCCTGTTTATCCTCTGTCCGAATTCCACATCCGCCCTTTCTTTTGGAAGTGCAATATTCCTGAATCTATTTGCATGTTTTTCTGTTGGTTCAGGAACTGGACGGGGTTCTGCGTCATTCTGAGCATTAACTGGCTTTGTCCAGGAGGTGGTGAAAGCCTAGAATATTCCACTGTATGTGTCCTGAGTACCAGACAGGGCCATTTTGACCTCATTTTGATTTTTGCCTGTTGATTTCATTTTGCTTTCTTTTCTTTTTTATCTCTCTCATGAAAGTAATATTTTTAAAAAAGGATCATCTATCCAGCTTGTCCAATTACATTTAAATTAATCTAAGCCTAAATATAAGCTGTTCTGAAGACTCTGGCATTGTGCTTCTAAAATCCAGGTCTTCTGCGGCCACCGTGTGCTGAAACTGATGAGAAAAGCTAACACGCCATGATTTTACATTGTGGTGCCCACCCACCACATTTTAGGAAAGAAATCTCAGTCATTAAAAGATACCCCTACATTTATAATTCTACTTAGTGTTTCCAAATATTAAAGGAAAGGGGAAAATACGTAGGTTAATCCACTCCTATACACACGTACATGGGCACATACACAATTACTAAGTTTTTAGCGGAGGAGGCCCTGGTGACGCAGTGGTCAAGAGCTTGGCTGCTAACCAAAAGGTCAGCAGTTCGAATCCATCAGCTACTCCTTGGATACCCTATGGGACAGCTCTGCCCTGTCCTATAGTGGCGCTATGAGTTGGAATCAACTCGGTGGCAACGGGTTTGGTTTTTTGTTTGTGTGTTTTTTTTTTTTGGGGGGGGAAGCTTTCCTTACATACACAGTGTATGTAGAAAAACATGAGTCGTGGTGACCCACGCAGCTGGCAGACCCTAACTTTTCATACTTGCTGAACCCACTGCAAGCCCTGTGCTGGGGGTGAGAGATGAGGAATGGTGGTGCCCTGCTTATTCAAGTGGTTCTTGGCAACTGAGGACTTCAGAGCATATCGTGATGGCAGAGAAAGAAAAGCCACATTGCTGATGTGTGTGTGTGTGTGTGTGTGTTGGGGTGAAGAAGAGTGAGGCGTTGCATCATTGTATAACACATCCCAAAGGGGACAGGCAAGAGTGTAAACTCGCATGCCTGCGGGGGCCAGGCCAGTCGGGCCAGAGCACGAAGCTGGCTGAGGAACGCCATCACTGGGCTGAATGAGATTGACACTAGCACTCAGTACTGATGCCACGATCAGAAGTGTGCATGTGTACGTGTGACAGACAGGCAGGCAGATGGACAGACAGACTGGCAAAGTGGAGAGCCCTTACCCTCCTGATGAATGGTTTAACCAGCAGTGTGTGGGCCTGACCATGTCTTTAGCTTGAATCTCCCCCAGTGACCAACAGATAGTGACTTCCTCACCTCTGGCTAAGGGGCAGATCTTCATGGTCACTTCTCCAGATCCCTCCTTGTTTTACCCATAGGGTCATGTCCCCAGTCTCTTGACCATGTGCCCCTTCTGATCTACCACGCTTCCTTCTTGTATATTTTTTCTGTACTTAATCCTATTTGTTGCTTAGACTACCCTCTAGAGCTCTGGTGGCACGGTGGTTAAGAGCTTGGCTGCTAACCAAAAGGTCCGCAGTTTGAACCCACCAATCGCTCCTTAGAAGTCCTGTGGGGCAGTTCTGTTGTCCTATAGGGTTGCTATGGGTTGGAATTGGCTTGATGGCAATTGGCTTAGACAGCCCTAAAGTGACCAGTTATCACTGGTCCTTCTTGGTCCCACAGGAAGAAATGTGCTCCATGGTTCAAAGGCCAGATTTCTGAGCCATCAGCCCAATTGATCCTGGTGAATATCACCCTCAGAACAGATGAGCACCGTGAGCACTGCTCGTTTATTTGCTGCTGGTCTTGCTCTTTTCATCTGTTTACTTCATGTGGTTTCAGGGTAGGGGGACGTCTGAAGCTCCCTGCCTAATGCCTTTGACGGTTTCAGTTCAAGTTGCAATAATGCAAGCTTCCAGTAGGGGGCACGTGTGCTTTTCAAATGAAGCGTGAGCGCTCTGTAGGAGGGAATCATTTTAGCAGGCTTGCCCCTAACGTCTAAGAAACAAGAATTCCTGGTTATTTGTTGCTTTAAGGACATTTAGGCCAGAATTTCCTTAGCTGAGGGAATTTAAAGTAGAAATGGTAGTTTTTGTTTACCCTTTTAGGCAATCGAGACTAAGTCTGGGGACAGTGGGGGATGCCACTGAGGAATGGTTTCTGAGAGGACACATTTCTGAAGGTAAATGTGACATTGGTTTTACTGAAAAAGAGCCCTGACTGCTAACCGAAAGGTCAGCTGTTGGAACCCACCAGCCACTCCACAGGAGGAAGATGTGGCAGCTTAACCACTGGGACACCAGGGCTCCTACTAAAAAAAAAAAACAACAAACCCTATGGGCCAGTTCTACTCTGTCCTACAGGGTCACTATGAGTCAGAATTGACTTGACGGCAAAGGGTTTGTTTTTTATTTTTTAATGTACATAGTACACAGGGGCTTTTTTAGTATGGGGTTGTCTACTTTTTGTGTGAATTTTAGTGCAGAAAAATATAGTTGTTCCTCATGGTTTGTGTTAAATTTAAGAGACCACCTGATACACTGAACTGAAAAGGTGTGGCTTCCTTATGAGGCTGCAGGTGTGGAAGGTAAAAGTATGTGTTCTGGACGCACACTGCTGCTGTGTGCTGTGGAGTTGATTCCGACCCAGCGACCCTACAGGACACTACAACTGCCTCACTGGGCTTCCTAGGCTGTAATCTTTATGGACGCAGACTGGTACATCTTTCTCCTGTGGAGCGACTGGTAGGTTCAAACCGCTGACCTTTAGGTTAGCAGCTGAGTGCTTAACCGTTGTGCCACTAGGGCTCCTTGGAGCCACCCTGCCTTGCATTCACATACCTGCTCGGGTACTTATTAGCTGTGTGACTGCAGACAGGTGGCTAAAGTTCCCTAAGGTTCAGTTTCCTCGTCTGTAAAACGAAGACTAGTAATGATAACCAACTGACAGCATGCATTCGCTAGCTGTTGCCACTAATATGCTGCATAACTAGCTACCCTAAAACTCAGAAGTTTAAAACAATGATCATTGGCTATTGCTTGCCTACCTATGGGTCAGCTCGGGGTCAGAAGTTCCAAGCTGAGCTTGGCTGGAATGGTTCTGCCCCACACTGAAGACTGGGGCTTCCTGCCCATGTCCCTCATTCTCCTTGGACCGGCAGGCTAAGACTGGGTGCTCCCAGACTAGCAGTGGGTCCTCTCAGACTAGCAGCAAGTGCTCCCAGACTAGCAGTGTGTGCTCCCAGATTAGCAGTGTATGCTCCCAGACTAGCAGTGGATGCTCCCAGGCTAGCAAGAAGTGCTCCCAGACTAGCAGTGGGTGCTCTTAGACTAGCAGTGAGTGTTCCCAGACTAGCAGTGGGTGCTCCCAGACTAGCAGTGAGTGCTCCCAGGCTAGCAAGAAGTGCTCCCAGACTAGCAGTGGGTGCTCTTAGACTAGCAGTGAGTGCTCCCAGACTAGCAGTGGATGCTCCCAGACTAGCAGTGGGTGCTCTTAGACTAGCAGTGAGTGCTCCCAGCAGGTGAGTAAAGTTGAAGTCAAGTGTTATAACGCAGAGGTTAAGCAGCCAAAACGTCTGGTTTCCAGCCCTGCCTCTTCCTCGTAGCCATGTGAATTTGGGTGAGATATTTAACTGCTCTGTGCCTCTAATTCTCCATGTGAAAAATGGGAATAATAATAGTGCCTACACCCCCATGGAAACCCTGGTGGCGTAGTGGTTAAGAGCTACGGCTGCTAACCAAAGGGTTGGCAGTTTGAATCCGCCAGGCGCTCCTTGGAAACTCTATGGGGCAGTCCTACTCTGTCCTATAGGGTCCCTATGAGTCGGAATCGACTCGACGGCACTGGGTTTGGTTTTTTTGGTTACACCCCCATAGGAATCGCCAGGTGGTGCAAATGGCTAACAGGTGTTAACCAAAAGGCTGGAGACTCTAGCCTACCCAGGGGTGCCAAGGAAGAAAGGCCTGGTGATCTACTTTTGAAAAATCACCCACTGGAAGTCCTACAGAGCTCAGTTCTACTCCGACAGACATGGGGTCTCCGTAAGTCAGAGTCGACTTGACAGCAGCAGTGGTTTTTTTTTTTTGTTTTGTTTTTTTGTTTTAGCACCTCCATAGGGTTGTTGTGACATTGAAATGAGTTAACATATTTAAAAAAAAATGCTGAAAACAGTGCTTTTCATATAAGAAGTGCTCTGTGTTAGCTATCAGAATTACAAATCCTTGTGAGTTAGCCAAATGGCCTAGTTTCTCACATCGCTGGCCGTGGAGTCAGCTTTCCTGGTGCTGGCAGAGTCCCAGAACCTGCCTGCTGGCGCTGTCTCTGGCTGTGCCTGTTCGGTCAGCATCCCTGCAGCTAAGCCTCTGCCCAGACGCTCTCAGACCACTCATGCCTCTGGCCCCATGGGAAGGTGCTTTCTTACCTGAGACCCAAAGATCTCTCCCAACTTAGACTGCCTCTTACCACCCTCTCAGGAATCTCCATTCGTAACCGAGAGTCTGGACTCTTCTCTCTGTCTTGTTTGACCTTTTGAAGAGCACTCAATGCCCAGACTTCAGGCTGGTTCTTATCCTTCAATGAAGCACCTTCTTTTTCTATTAGCATTCTCAGCCAACCGTTGGGCATTAGTTTCTCTTTATGGCTAGGGACGCCACCTTTCCATGAAGCTTTTCTCCATCACATCTGATCTTTTGGACAACCAGATAAAGCGTTTCCCCACCCAGCTCCTCCCTATTGCAAAGCCGGAGTTACGGTTAACCCACTTGCCAAGTCACCACGGTCCTAAGCCCTGCCTGCTGGCCTCTCATCTGTGGACCGTGGGGGTTCATCGCCTCCAGGGCCAAGGAATTTAAGTATATGTATGAATCACCTTTCGGAGTCTCTGGGGGACAATCTGTTTCCTTGCCTTTTCCTGCTTCTAGAGACCACCTGCATTCCCTGGCTAACGGCCTTTTCGTCACGTTAGTCCACCCTCTGCTTCCATTGCCACATCTTTCTCTGGCTCTGACCATCCTCCCTCCCTCTCAGAAGGCCTTTGTGATGACATGGGGCCACCCAGGTAATCCAGGATAATCTCCCCATCTCTAGGTCCTTAATCACACCTACAGAGTCTCTTCTGTTATGTAACATAATGTATTCACAGATTTTGGGACACCGTTAGTCTCTTTAGCACTAATAAGAAATGAAACAAACAAACAAACCAACCTAGGAATGAGGAAATTTTTACAGTTTTACATGGATGGATGGCAAAATTCATCAGAACTAAAGTTTAATGGGCATATAATATGTTCTATGAGCCATTCTAGACTTTTTACATATATTCTCTCATTCAATCCTCAAAACAGACTCTAAGGTCCGTTCTCTCATTTTCCTCATTTTAGACGAGGAAACTGAATCCCAGTTAGGCCAAGAAACTCTTGTAGCCTGTTATAGGTTGAGGTTAAGTTGGTAACCCAGCCATTTGAACACTAGAACCTTTGGACATAAGCACTTTATAATCTATTTTCCCTCCCCCGGTCTCTGAAATAAAATTCCTATAATGCCATTGAATTTTTTCCCATTAACTGTTGACAATGCTAATAATTTTTAAGGCCTCCAATTTTTTGTTGAGAAATTCAAGTATTTTACATGCAATTATTCAAAATATGGAAACCCTGGTGGCATAGTGGTTAAGTGCTACGGCTGCTAACCAAAGGGTCGGCAGTTTGAATCTGCCAGGCGCTCCTTGGAAACTCTATGGGGCAGTTCTACTCTGTCCTATACAGTCGCTGTGAGTCGGAATCGACTCGATGGCACTGGGTTTGGTTTGGTTTTTTTGGTTATTCAAAATATACCTATTGAACGTCTACTGAGGATAGAGGCTGTGTTGGGCTCTGAGGAGCACATGAGTGAGCAAGGGAAGCCCCCTCCTCCTCCTAAATAAAAACTGCTGGAGGCTGACCTGAAATAAGGAATCTGCAGGACCCAATTTTCCACTTTATTAAGATCAATCTGATTGGATTCTCCAAATTAGAAAGCTACCAGCCTCTGAGGATTTGGATGTGAATTGAATTTCTATACCTGGCCACAAGATAGCAATGTTCCCCTCCTTGTCTGCTCAGCCACTGTGCTGGCATGAAGTCTCGGCCAAGAGTTGGCTAGCTTGCCTATTGCAACAGATACGATGTGAAACTGCAGTTTGGTACCAACAAATGCTGCTGTGAGATGCTCCCTGAAGTTTCAGGTTGGTGCCTGCTGGTTCTCCCAGAGAGATGCCCAGTTCTCTTTGAGATTTGGCCCCTCTCGTGCCAGGCCTCATGCTGTGAGGTCACTTGAAACACCACCCTGTAGCCCCAGCCTTGGGAACTTCTTGCTAAGCAGACAAAGAAGACAGCAGCTTTGCCATTTGCTGACTTTAGAGAGGAGGTATCTTACAGACAGGCCTGTCTTTCGGGCCCTGCCTCTGCTCCTTACTGTCTTTGATTTTAGTCAAGTGTCTTAACCTCTCCCCATGTGCCGAATGGGGGTAATAATGGTGTATATCAGGGCCTTTGATTGCAAGCAACAGAGACTTAGCTTTGCTAAATGTAAGAGGGTAAGAGGTGGGTAATTTTTGGAGGATGATGAGGTAGCTCATAGATTCAACAAAAATCTAAAGAAGCAGACTCAGAATCAAGCAGCCGTGGGGATTTGTGAGGGGAAAATTAACAGCTGGTTTCATTGGATTATCAAAGATGCACCCCAACCCCTGCCCATCCTCTGAAATTCAGATTCATACATCCAACTGCCATGTGTTATCTGCACCTGGATGTATAATAAGCGTCTCACACTTACTATTTACAAAATAAAACTCTTAATTATCCCTCCAAGCCCCAGCAGTCCCCATCTTAGTAAACACGCCAGCTTTCTCAGCATTACCGTAGCCAACAATCTCGGAGACTTCTTTGCTCTCTTTTTCTGCACACAGTAGCCAGGTTTAATTATTTTAGAAACAAAACAAAGCATGTCAATCCTCCTCAAATACTGGAGTGACTTTGCATTGCATTAAAAATAAAACCCAAAGTCTCGATCTTGGCCTACAAGATACCACACTGTTTGGACAGGGCTGCATCTCCAGACTCACTGTGTCACGTTCTCCCATTGCTTGATACACCACCGTCCTTGGTATTCCTCCCATGGACAAAGCGTCCCCATATTGGGTCTTGGTGCTTGCTATCTCCTGTTGGCCTAGAATACTGCTCTACTGGTGTTCACATGGGTAACTCCCTCACATCGTTCAGGTCTCTGCCCCGAGTCACCCTCCAACGAAGCCATTAAAGAAATGGTCCCCTTCCTCCACTCCTGTATCCTCTCACTTTCTGTTCATAGCAGGTATTGCTGTCTGAGATTATGTGTGAGAGTTTCTGTTTATCCTCTAATTACTCACTAGACTGTGAACTCCATGAAGGCAGGAGCTGCATACATTTGGAACACTGCCAAAATACTGGAAGGTTTCCTGGCACATAGTGGACAATCAATAAATATTAGAATAAATTAGTAAATATGTTAGAGTGTCTCTATTGGGGTGTAGAGCTCCAGCCATTTTTCCATCCTTCATCACTATACTCAAATTTCAAATCTCCAAGACGGTCCCCATGGCTTAAGCTGGTTGTGTACCCACCCCTCGGTGGGGGAAAGACAAGCGTCTCTTACAGCCATACCCACAAGGCTGTACCCAGAGAAGGAATGTGGCTCCCCAGGGGCACGTTGGGGGGGTCCTACCAGGCAGAAAGGATAGCAGGCCACAGCAGCAGAGGTTCATCCGCATTACCCGTGCAGAATTATTGTGAGGCTTATCTGAGATACTACTGCAAAGGGTTAACACGCTCCGCTGCTAACTGAAAGGTTGGAGGTTCGTCTACCCAGAGGTGCCTCAGAAGAAAGCCTGGTGATCTAATTCCAAAAAAACAGCCCCTGAAACCCTTCCGGAGCACAGCTCTGCTCTGACTCCGTGGGAGCACCGTGAGTGGAAACTGACTTGATGACAACTAGTTATCGGTAATTAGCTTAAACTTTAGCCAAATCTTAGTGTATACACACACATAGGAGTTAATGCAGTCATTGTGTACAAGCATTGTGAAAGAAGAAATTGGTGCCCTTATGGGACAACTTGAGAAAAATAGCTGCTGTTATGAGAATATTTTTAACAATTGTTTTGGGTATAGATTCTAAAAAAAAAAAGCCAAACTCGTTGCCATCAGGTCAATTCCGACTCATAGTAACCCTATAAGACAGAGTAGAACTTCCCCATAGGGTTTCCAAGGCTTAAATCTTTACAGAAGCAGATTGCCACATCTTTCTCCTGCTGAGCAGCTGGTGGCTTTGAACTGCCGACCTTTCAGTTAGCAGCCTCACACTTAACCACTGCACCACCAGGGTAGTAAATGTTCACCCACATATAACTCTCTAATTTGGATACAGGAGGAATTCAGTTCTCTATTACTTTGAATTTAGTTGTAGCCTATTGACTAAACAAAAAAAAAAAACCAAACCTACTGCCATCAAGTCAATTCTGACTCATAGCAACCCTATAGGACAGAGTAGAACTGCCCCATAAAGTTCCCAAGGAGCAGCTGGTAGATTCAAACTGCTGACCTTTTGGTTAGCAGCCTGAGCTCTTAACCACTGAGCCACCAGGGCTCCAGCCAGTTGACTGGTTCTAGACAATAAAACATCAGTAGGAGGGACAGTGACACATGCCTCTTCCAGGTAGAAGCAGTTGAGGGCTGCTGCAGGGCCTTGTTCTCTTTCTCCAGCCACCATAATCAGAGATGTGTCAGGTGGCAAAGCTACAATTACACTGTGTCCCTGAGCGAGTGTGTAAAGCAGAGTCTCCACCAACATGTGATGGACGTGTAACATGGCTGAAAACCAAACCTTGCTGTTGTAAAACCAGTGAGCTTTGGGGGTAGTTTGTTCCTGCAGTGGCCCTAGTGGCACAGTGCTATGAGAGAGAGTACTGGATGCTGAGAGGGTAAAGGGGCCTCGACTAGCTGGGTTAAAGGGTGGTGTTGGGAGAGGCTTCCTTGAGGGTGACTTTCATGCTGAGACCCAAAGAATGAGCAGAGTTCTCCTAGCCTCTAACTAGAGGCCTGGGTGCATGACAGTTAAAGTCCTTGGCTGCTAACCGAAAGATTGGCAATTTGAAATCACTAGCTGCTCTGTGGGAGAAAAGATCTGGTGATCTAGAGATTACAGCCTAGGGAATGCTATAGGGCTGCTCTACTCTGTCATATAGAGTTGCTATGAGTCGCTATTGACTTGACAGCACCTAACAGCAGTAACAACCAGAGATCCCAATATAATGATCTTGCTTTCTGAAGTCTGTTCCTTTCGGCCTCCTGATTCTAAAATTGCTCCATGCCTTCAGCTTCTTACTAAACAAGTAATGAGGCCAGGTTTGGTGGAGGGCCAAAGCCATTATTTGAAGGATTCCTGAGGAGAGACTGGCTACACCAGTAGGATCATCTGGATAATTCCCTGAACATGGAGAACGGACAGCAATTAGTAGAGCATGTGAATTTCTAGAATATTTATATAGAAATAGTCTGCGTGGTAGCAGATACAGCTTTGAGTTTTTACACCATCCAGGGTAATTTGCTTGTGTGCTGACCTACTGTAAGTGAGCATTGTTTTCTCTAACTATTGCTTGTCTCGTTGCTATCTGGTGCTGCAGTTTTTAAACTTTCACCTTGCCCACCATCAGTATCTCAGTAGGAAGTTTATAGCCCTTTGGCCCCTAGATAATTAACAGCTTTCTTCTCGGGAAGGTTTGAGAGATATTAATATTAATAATACTTCATGTTTGACTGCGCTTTACAGCTTACACATCTCCTTTGGATCTTAAAGCAACCATTCAAGGTAAACAGGGCCAGCAGCATTTACTTCTTCTTGTGAACAAGAATAGTGGGTCTCTGAGAGTTTGAGACTTTCCCAAGGTCTACAGCTAGTAGAACAAGGAAACAAACTCAGTTCCCCTAACACCTAAGTGTAGAGCTGGTGAAGTCTGTCTGTGATCTGGCAGTTGGAATGCATGCGCCTGGGTTCTAGCTCTGACACCTACTCTCTGTGATCTTAGATGAGTCACTAAACCTCTCTGAGCCTCATTTTCCTCATGTATAAGGAAGAGAATGACACCTACCTCATGGGGCTGTTGTAGGGCTTCAACAAAATGAGCTGCTCTGTATTGATATCATCATTTATTTCCTTTTTTATTAATTGAACCCTACTCAGTACCCAGTGCTCTCTAAGTACTATGAAGAAAAAAAAAAAAAAAACTTGTTGCCATTGCGTTGATTCTAACTCATAGCAACCCTATAGGACAGAGAGGGACTGCCCCATAGAGTTTCCAAATGGAAATAGGAATGCTTGGGTCTGCCACAGGAGATTATGATTTATCATGATTCCAGAGTGGCTGTGGATTCGAACTGCCGACCTTTTGGTTAGTAGCTGTAGCTCTGAACCACTGCACCACCAGGGCCCCTGAATATGAGAGTCTTTGTCTTCAGAGAACATCCAGAATAGGAGGTCACAGGGAGAGTCCCATGCAGCTACACAGAATTTTCTCCTTCTATGACCTCCCACATAGACTCATTATCTGCCTCAGCTGTGGAAACTGCACGGTATGAGGAGGAGCACTAAGTACAAACAGAGAGTTTATCAGCACTGCCTCGCTGCTGCTGCTGCCACTACTGTTCCTGCAGGTGCTGGGATGGATGAGAAAATGTTAACAGTTAATGGAGGCTAACAATAACACAGCAGTTACCAACTGCAGAAGCTTTTCCACACTCAGCACCTGTTTATTTTTCCCATTTTCTCTGTCAAAGAGAGTGGTCATTGGTCTAGAAAAGCAAAACACTCCACTGATAAGAATATTGAAACTACATATACCTGAGACAACAGAAATCTAAATGAACCCATTTATTTAGTTCCGGGTGAATTGCACCTTTGTGTAAGGGACTAAGAGAGCATCTCGAATTGATTGGATATGGCTGATCTTTAAAAAAAAGTGTGTGTGGGGAGGATTGTCTAGTACATATTACAGATTTAGGAGCTTCAAGTCAGCCCAGTAACAAATTCTAGTGCAGTTTATAGGATAAATAGATGTCTTACAGGCACTTAGAGAAAGAAGAAGACTCACTAGAGCAACAGCCTCTTAAAAAAAGGGGGGGGGGGGGCAGAGCCAAGATGGCGGGATAGACAGACGTTTCGTCGAGCCCTCTTTACAACAAAGACCTGAAAAAACAACTGAAACGAGTATATTTGTGACAAGCTGGGACCCCTGAGCATCAAAGGCAAGCTTAAACAACAAACTGAGGGGCAAGGGAAGGAAGAGACCATTCAGAAGCAGAGAGGAGTTACTGGACCTAAATCACGGGGGGCCCTCAGGCACCATTCCCGGACCAGTGGCGCCGGCGGAGGCAGTGGGCTGGTCCTAGCGTTCGGTCACAGTTTCCTCAGGGAGAAGCAGCCAGCCACACAGCCCACTCACACCTCCAGAACCTGTAGAGAAGGGCACTTTCGACAAAAGCTAAGTACACTACTTGCGTATATTTTACCGTGCCCCCCCCACCCCCAAGCCGGCTTCAGCGGCTGAATCCCTAGGCCTGAGATAGACCCTGATGAGCACCTGGAGCCGTCCTTCCGGGCTTGAGGAAGGAAAAAATTTGCACCTAGGGGGAAAAGATAATTTGCTAGCTCCATTAACTGGGGGAGCTCAGGACAGAAGTGGCTCCTGTCCAGGCATAAACCGTCCATGGACCTTGAGCACCTTTCCCTTCTGCATGGACCTGTGTGGGCCTATTTTGGGAGAATAGGCCCTTGTTGGCAAACTCCAACCATTTCAGCTGTGTGGTGGAGAGGTGGGTGTTTGACGTTTGACATTGCTTGCCTATTAAACAAGGTTCTCACCTACCCACAACAGGGACCTAAGGACTGGTGGCTCCACTTGGGTCGCCCAGCCACCCACAACAGTGGTCCAGGGATAACTGTTACCTCCCAGTCCTTACAACCAAAAACTTTGGGTACCCATGGTCCCTCTGCAGAGCCCACCCACCAGCACACTCTAGGAAACAGAGACGCATTTTCCTCAGAGACATTTGGGGGTCGGTTCTCAGCCCCCTGCCTTGTTCAGAGCATGACCCCCTGCTGCAATCAGATACGGGTATATACGCCGATCACCCCTGCCCCCTAAGACTGTAGCACAGAGCCTGTACCACACACTTGATATCAGCTACCTGGGAACATGAGCTGAATTCATACAAGAAAACTGAATGGACTCTAGACTGATATAAATGATAACAGCTCTAGCCAGCTGGGGACAGGACACCAGAGCTCCAAAAGGTGAACATAATCAAGCTAGCTCACTCAAGCAACCCATAGGGGTATACCAAAACAAAACAAAGCAAGCAGCAATGACACAGTAAGCAAGCATAAACTAAGGTAATAACTTATAGATGGCTTGGAGACAACAGTCAATATCAAGCCACATAAAGAAACAGGCCATGATCACATCAACAGGCTCTCAAAACAAAGAATCCAGGAATTCTTTTAGATGAAAATGCATTCCTGGAATTACCAGATGCGGAATACAAAAGTTTGATATACAGAAACCTTCAAGACATCAGGAGGGAAATGAGGCAAGATGCAGAACAAGCCAATGAACACACAGAAAAAGCAACTGAAGAAATCAGAAAGATTATTCAGGAACATAATGAAAAATTTAATAAGCTAGAAAAATCCATAGACAGCAACCAGAAATTCAGAAGATTAAAAATAAAATTACAGAATTAGATAACTCAATAGAAAGTCAGAGGAGCAAAACTGAGCAAGTAGAAGCTAGAATTTCTGAACGTGAAGATAAATCACTTGGGGTTAATATATTTGAAGAAAAATCAGATGAAAGAATTTTTAAAAAATGAAGAAACCTTAAGAATCATGTGGGACTCTATCAAGAGAAATAACCTACAAGTGATTGGAGTACCAGAACAGGGAGGGATAACAGAAAATACAGAGAAAATTGTTGAAGATTTGTTGGCAGAAAACTTCCCTGATATCGTGAAAGATGAGAAGATATCTACCCAAGATGCTCATCAAACTCCACATCAGGTAGATTTTAAAAAAAAGTCACCAAGACATATTATAATCAAGCTTGCCAAAACCAAAGATAAAGAGACAATTATAAGAGCAGTGAGGGATCAAAGAAAAGTCACCTACAAGGGAGAGCCAATAAGAATAAGCTCGGACTACTTGGGAGAAACCATGCAGACAAGACGGCAATGGGATGACATATTTAAAAAATTGAAGGAAAAAATTGCCTGCCAAGAATCATATATCCAGCAAAACTGTCTCTTAAATGTGAAGGTGAAATTAAGACATTTCCAGATAAACACAAGTTTAGGGAATTCGTAAAAACCAAACCAAAACTACGAGAAATACTAAAGGGAGTTCTTTGGTTAGAAAATCAATAATATCAGGTATCGACCCAAGGCTAGAACACTGGGCAGAGCAACCAGAAGTCAACCCAAACAGGGAAATCCAAAAAAAAAAAAAAAAAAAACAAAGCAAGGTTAAAAAGAAAAAAAGCCCAACACAGGGTAACGGTGATGTTATTATATAAAACAAGACAACATTAAAATAATGTAATCATACACCTTCCATATGGAGAGGAAGATACGGTGAAACAAAGAAATAAAAGTTAGTTATAAATTTAGAAAAATGGGGGTAAATAATAAGGTAACCCCAAAGGAGACAAACAATCCTACTCATCAAAATAAAATACAAAGGCAAAATACACACTCAGCAGAAACAAAATCAACAACAAATATGAGGAAAGGACAATATACAAAGAAAATCTACTCAGCACATAAAATCAAGTGGGAAAAAGAAGCTGTCAACACACAAAAAAAGACATCAAAACGATAGCACTAAATTCATACCTATCCATAATTACCCTGAATGTCAATGGACTAAATGCACCAATAAAGAGACAGAGAGTGGCAGAATGGATTAAAAAACAAGACCATCTATATGCTGCCTACGAGAGACACACCTTAGACTTAGAGACACAAACAAACTAAAACGCAAAGGATGGAAAAAATATATCAAGCAAACAACAATCAAAAAAGAGCAAGAATGGCAATATTAATTTCTGACAAAATAGACTTTAAAGTTAAATGCATTAGAAAGGATAAGGAAGGACACTATATAATGATTAAAGGGACAATACACCAAGAAGATATAACCATATTAAATATTTATGTACCCAATGACAGGGCTGCAAGATACATAAAACAAACTCTATCAGCATTGAAAAATGAGATAGACAGCTCCACAGTAATAGTAGGAGACTTCAACACACCACTTTCAGTGAAGGACAGGACATCCAGAAAGAATCTCAATAAAGACACGGAAGATCTAAATGTCACAATCAACCAACTTGACCTCGTAGACATATACAGAACGCTCCACCCAACAGCAACCAAGTATACTTTCTTTTCTAGTGCACATGGAACATTCTCTAGAATAGACCACATATTAGGTCATAAAGCAAGCCTTAGCAGAATCCAAAACATTGAAATATTACCAAGCATCTTCTCTGACCATAAGGCCATAAAAGTGTAAATCAATAACAGGAAAAGAAATCAAACACTTGGAAACTGAACAATACTCTGCTCAAAAAAGACTAGGTTATAGAAGACATTAAGGATGGAATAAAGAAATTCAGAGAATCCAATGAGAATGAAAACGCTTCCTTTCAGAACCTTTGGAACACAGCAAAAGCAGTGCTCAGAGGCCAATTTATATCAATAAATGCACACACCCAAAAAGAAGGAAGGGCCAATATCAAAGAATTATCCCTACAACTTGAACTAATAGAAAGAGAGCAACAAAACAAACCCACAGGCACCAGAAGAAAACAAATAATAAAAATTAGAGCTGAACTAAATGAAATAGAAAACAGAAAAACAATTGAAAGAATTAACAAGACCAAAAGCTGGTTTTTTTTAAAAGACTCAACTAAATTGATAAACCATTGGCCAAACTGACAGAAGAAAAACAGGAGAGGAAGCAAATAACCCGAATAAGAAATGAGATGGGCAATATTACAACAGACCCAACTGAAATGAAAAGAATCATATCAGATTACTATGAAAAACTATACTCAAATTTGAAAACCTAGAAGAAATGGATGAATTCCTAGAAACACACTACCTACCTAAACTAACACAAATAGAGGTAGAACAACTAAATAGACCCATAACAAAAGAAGAGATTGAAAAGGTGATTGAAAAGGTAATCAAAAAACTCCCAACAAAAAAAAAGCCCTGTTCCAGACTGCTTCACTGCAGAGTCCTACCAAACTTTCAGAGAAGAGTTAACACCACTACTACTAAAGGTATTTCAGAGCATAGAAAAGGATGGAATACTACCAAACTCATTCTATGAAACCACCATATCCCTGATACCAAAACCAGGTAAAGACACCACAAGAAAAGAAAATTATAGACCTATATCCCTCATGAATGTAGATGCAAAAATCCTCCACAAAATTCTAGCCAATAGAATTCAACAGCATATCAAAAAAATAATTCACCATGACCAAGTGGGATTCATACCAGGTATGCAGGGATGGTTCAACATTAGAAAAACAATTAATGTAATCCACCACATAAATAAAACAAAAGACAAGAATCACATGATTTTATAAATTGATACAGAAAAAGCATTTGACAAAGTTCAACACTCATTCATGATAAAAACTCTCAGCAAAACAGGAATAGAAGGAAAATTTCTCAACATAATAAAGGGCATTTATACAAAGCCAACAGCTAACATCACCCTAAATGTAGAGAGCCTGAAAACATTCCCATTGAGATCGGGTACCAGACAAGGATGCCCTTTATCACCACTCTTATTCAACATTGGGGTGGAAGTCCTAGCCAGAGCAGTTAGGCTAGATAAGGAAATAAAGGTCATCCAGATTGGCAAGGAAGAAGTAAAAGTATCTCTATTTGCAGATGTCATGATCTTATACACAGAAGGCCCTAAGGAATCCTCCAGAAAACTACTGAAACTAATAGAAGAGTTCAGCAGAGTATCGGGATACAAGGTAAACATAGAAAAATCAGTTGGATCCCTCTACACCAACAAAAAGCACATCGAAGAGGAAATCACCACATCAATGCCATTTACAGTAGCCCCCAAGAAGATAAAATACTTAGGAATAAATCTTACCAGAGATGTAAAAGACTTATACAAAGAAAACTACAGTACACTTCTGCAAGAAACCAAAAGAGACTTACATAAGTGGAAGAACATACCTTGCTCATGGATAGGAAGACTTAACATTATAAAAATGTCTATTCTACGAAAAGCGATCTATACATTTAATGCAATTCCAATCCAAATCCCAACGACATTCTTTAATGAGATGGAGAAACAAATCACCAATTTCATATGGAAGGGAAAGAGGCCCCAGATAGATAAGGCATTACTGAAAAAGAAGAACAAAGTGGGAGGCCTTACTTTACCTGATTTTAGAACCTATTATACTGCCACAGTAGTCAAAACAGCCTGGTACTGGTACAACAACGGATACATGGACCAATGGAACAGAATTGAGAATTCAAACATAAATCCATCCACATATGAGTAGTTGATATTTGACAAAGGCCCCAAAACAGTTAAATGGGGGAAAAGACAGTCTTTATAACAAATGGTGCTGTCATAACTGGATATCCATCTGCAAAAAAATGAAACAAGACCCATACCTCACTTCATGCACAAAAAAGTAACTCAAAATGGATCAAAGACCTAAATATAAAATCTGAAATGATAAAGATCGTGGAAAAAAAAATAGGGCCAATGTTAGGAGCCCTAATACATGGCATAAATAGTATACAAAACATTATAAAGAATGTAGAAGAAAAACTAGATAACTGGGAGCTCCTAAAAATCAAACAGCCATGCTCATCCAAAGACTTCACCAGAAGAGTAAAAAGACTACCTAGAGACTGGGAAAAAGTTTTTAGCTATGACTTTTCTGATCAGCGCCTGATCTCTAAAATCTACTTGGTACTGCAAAAACTCAACTGCAAAAAGACAATAACCCTATTAAAAAATGGGCAAAAGATATAAATAGACACTTCAGTAAAGAAGACATTCAGGTAGCTAACAGTCATATGCGAAAATGTTCACGATCATTAGCCATTAGAGAAATGCAGATCAAAACTAAAATGAGATTTCATCTCACTCCAACAAGGCTGGCATTAATCCAAAAAACGCAAAATTATACACGTTGGAGAGGCTGTGGAGAGATTGAAACACTTATACACTGCTGGTGGGATGTCAGATGATACAACCACTTTGGAAATCGATTTCACGCTTCCTTTGAAAGCTAGAAATAGAACTACCATATGATCCAGCAATCCCACTCCTTGGAATATATCCTAGAGAAATAAGAGCCTTTACACAAACAGATATATGCACACCCATGTTTATTGCAGCACTGTTTACAATAGCAAAAAGATGGAAGCAACCAAGGTGCCCATCAACAGATGAATGGATAAATAAATTATGGTATATTTACACAATGGAATACTATGCATTGATAAAGAACAGTGAGGAACTTGTGAAACATTTCATAACATGGAGGAATCTGGAAGGCATTATGCTGAGTGAAATTAGTCAGTTGCAAAAGGAAAAATATTGTACAAGACCACTATTATAAGAACTTGAGAAATAGTTTAAACAGAAAACATTCTTTTGTGGTTACGAGAGGGGGGAGGAAGGGAGGGTGGGAAAGGGGTATTCACTAATTAGATAGTAGGTAAGAACTTCTTTAGGTGAAGGGAAAGACAGCACACAGTACAGGGGAAGTCCGCACAATTGGACTAAGCCAAAAGCAAAGAAGTTTCCTGAATAAACTGAATGCTTCAAAGGCCAGCATAGCAGGGGCAGGGGTCTGGGGACCATGGTTTCAGGGGACATCTACGTCAGTTGGCATAATAAAATCTGTTAACAAAACATTCTGCGTCCCACTTTGAAGAGCAGCATCTGGGGTCTTAAACACTAGCAAGTAGACATCTAAGATGCATCAATTGGTCCAACCCACCTGGATCAAAGGAGAATGAAGAACACCAAGGACAGAATGTGATTACGAGCCCAGGAGACAGAAAATGCCACATGAACCAGCGACTACATCATCCTGAGACTAGAAGAACTAGATGGTACCCGGCTACAACCAATGACTGCTCCTGAGGGAACAGGAGAGCAGTGGATGCAGATCCCAAATTCTCATAAGACCAGACTTAATGGTCTGACTGAGACTGGAAGGACCCTGGTAGTCATGGCCCCCAGATCTTCTGTTGCCCCAGGACAGGAACCATTCCCAAAGCCAACTCTTCAGACATGGATCGGACTGGACAATGGGTTGGAGAGGGATGCTGGTGAGGACTGAGCTTCCTGGAGCAGGTGGACACTTGAGACTATGTTGGCATCTCTTGCCTGGAGGGAAAATAAGAGGGTGTAGGGGGTTAGAAGCTGGCAAAAAGGACACGAAAAGAGACAGTGGAGGGAGAGAATAGGCTGTCTCTTTAGGGGGAGAGTAATTTGGGAGTGTGTAGCAAGGTGTATATGGGTTTTTGTGTGAGAGACTGACTTGATTTGTAAACTTTCACTTAAAGCAAAATAAAAATTATTTTAAAAAATAGGGTTAAATAAGAAAAAAAGAACTTTAAACTGATATATCTGGATTTAATTAAGGTACAAGAAATCCTTGTAGAAAAATATGGAGGAAAAGTAAGTTCCAGGAGACTAGGGTCAGTGAATTCTTAATTGATTTAACTGTCAAGCAGGTAATTAATTATAGAGCAACCTCAACTTGTGGTCAGATGGCCTCTGTCCTTGGTCCTGATCATTCACTCTTAGTTGTAGTAAGACCTCAAGGAGTGGTTCCCAAGCATCTGGGGGGATTTGGGGGAAAACGGAATGCTTGGATCTGCCACTGGAGATTAGGATTTACTGTTCATGAAATGGGACCTGGAAGCTCTATTTTAAAGAAATTACATTCGTTGATTTGGAGGATAAATGAATGCCTTAGATGGCTGAATTGTGGTGACCCGAGTACACTAAAACAAGAACTGAGTTCAGGAACTAACATCTTTAATACGGATAACATAGGTTTTGTCTTGGTTTTAATCTTTGTGGAAGCAGATTCCCAGGCCTTTCTTTAGTGGCTTCACCACTTGTGTTCAAACTGCCAATCTTTAGGTTAGTAAACCAAACCCACTGCCGTCGAGTTGATTAGGTTAGTAGTCAAGTGCAAACTGTGTCACCCAGGAGGTTGCCATGAGTAAGAATCAGCTTGACAGCAATGTTTTGTTGTTGTTGTTTATTTCAGTCTCAAAATTTGATGTAAAAAATATCACCTGTGTATCTTTCATCAAAAAGATCCCGAAAGAGACAATTCAATAGGTTTTAGGAGCAAACTTGAAACAATGGAAGACAGAATCAGTGAGATTGAACACAAATCCATGGATGCCACTTTGTTTGAGGAGAAATCAGAGAAAAGAATGAAGAAAGCCTAAGAATTATGTGGAACACAATCAAGAGCAAAAATTTGCATGTGATCAGAGTCCCAGAAGAGGGGGAGAAAATTGAAAACGCAGAGAACATTGTTGAAGATTTTCTGGCAGAAAACTTCTCAATATCATGAAAGATGAAAAACTGACCATTCAAGAAGCTCAATGAACCCCATATAGGATAGACTCCAAAAGAAAGTCACCAAGATATATCATAATCACACTTGCTAAAATCAAAGACAGAGTAAGAATCCTGAGAGCAGCTCAAGAAAAATGAAAAGTCACTTACAAAGGGAAAACAATAAGACTAAACTCTGATTACTCAGCGGAACTTATGCAGGCAAGAAGGCAATGGAATGACATATATAAAACCTTGAAACCAAAACAAGAAAAAACAAACAAACAAGCAAAAACTGCCAGCCAAGAATAATATATCCTGTAAAACCATCTCTCAAATGCAATGATGAAATTAGAACATTTCCCTATAAATAGAAATTAAGAAACTTCATAAAAACCAAACTTATAAGGAATATCAAAGGGAATCCTTCAGTTAAAGAATCAACAACACCAAAAAACAACTGGAGCCTAGGACACAGGAAAGCATCAGTAGATACCACCACAGGTAAAGAACTCTCAATAATAAAACGCAGCCAAAAGACTTAAAACAGGGAAACAGAGATGTCAATCTAAATGATGACAATGTCAAAACAATAAAAGAGGGAATAAACACTGTAGGTATAGAACTTTCAAATGAGAGGAAGTCAAGGTGATATCAAGTAATGAGAGGCAGGTTCAAACTTAGGAAGATTAGGGTAAATTTCAAGGTAACCAAAAGAAACTTAGCAAACATACTCATCAAAATAAAAAAGAAGAAAAACACAAAGACTCAGTAACACAAAATCCAGAGTAACGAAAGTAATGAAAAGAAAATTCACAAAAGATCAGCACAGTAAAGAGGAACAAAGAAAATGGCAGCATGATAAAAAAAAAAAAGCACCACAATATGACAGCAATAAACTCATACCTATCAATAATCACAGGAATGTAAATGGTTTAATGCACATGTAAAGAGACAGTGGCAGAATGGATTTAAAAAAAAAGCCTATCAATACGCTGTCTATAAGAGACATGCCATAGACACAAAGTCTTAAGTATATTAAAAATCAAAGGATGGAAAACAATATATATCATGCAAACAGTCCTCACCAAGAAAGACCAGGACTGGCAATACTAATCTCGGATAAAATAGACTTTAAGACAAAAATCCATAAAAGACAATGAAGGACATTACATAATTATTAAAGGGACAATCCACCAAGAAGACACAACCTTAGTAAAACAAACTCTAGCAGCACTGAAAAGAGAAATAGTTCCATAATAATAGTAGGAGACATCAGCACACCCCTGTCAGTAAAGGTCAGAAAATGTAGAAAGAAACTGAACAAAGATATAGATTTAAAAGCCCCAATCAAACAACTTGATCTCATAGACATATATAGAACACTCCACCCAACAGCAGCAAAGGATATATTCTTTTCCACAGCACATGGAACATTCTCCATAGACCATATTTGAGGTCACAAAGAAACCCTCAATAAAATCCAAAACATCAAAATAATACAAAGAGTTCTCTCTGATCACAATGCCATAAAAGTAGAAATCAGTAACAGGAAGAGCAGGGGGAAAAAAAAATCAAATACATGGAAGCTGAATAACACCTTCCTTAAAAACAACTGAATAATAGAAGAAATTCAAGTGGGAATAAAAAAGTTCCTAGAATCAAATAAGAATGAAAACACATTATACCAAAACATTTTGGATACAGGAAAGGCAGTGCTCAGAGGTCAATTTATAGCAATAAACACACACATCAAAAAAGAAGAAAGGGCCTAAATCAAAATGTTAGCCCTACAGCTCAAACAAAAAGAAAACATGAAAAGAAGCCCACAGGCACAAGAAGAAAGGCAATAATAAAGATTAGAGCAAAAATAAATGAAATAGAGAACAAATGAAAAATAATAGAATCAACAAGATCAAATTTGGTTCTTTGAAAAGATCAACAAAGTTGACAAACCATTGGCCAAACTGACAAGAAAAGCAGGAGAGGAAGCAAATAACTCAAATAAGAAATGAGAAGGGGAACATAAAAACAGACTCAACTGAAATAAAAGAATCATACAAGAATACTATGAAAAAAATGTACTCCAACAAATTTGAGAAACTTCAGATTGACAAATTTCTAAAAACACACTACCTACTTAAACTAACATAAACTGAGATAGAAAATTTGAACAGACCCATAAGAAGACAAGAGATCGAAGAGGTAAAAAAAAAAAAAAAAAAAAAACTTTTGACAAAAAAATGAAAAAGCCCTGGCCGAGATGACTTCACTGGAGAGTTCAACCAAACATTCAGAGAAGAGCTCATACCAGTACTACTCAAACTATTTCAAAGTATAGAAAAGGAAGGGATACTCCTAAATTCATTCTATGAAGCCAGCATATCTCTGATACCAAAGCCAGGCAAAGATCTACAAAAAACAAAATTACAGACCAATATCTCTCATGAATATAGATGCAAAAATTCTCAACAAAATTCTAGTTAATAGAATTCAGCATCATATCAAAAAAATAATACACCATGACCAAGTGGGATTCATACCAGGTGTGCAAGGATGGTTCAACAGTAGAAAATTGATCAGTGTAATCCACCACATAAATAGGACAAAAGAAAAGAATCACCTGATTATCTCAATCAATGCAGAAAGGGCATTTGGTAAAATCCAACACCGCTTCTTGATAAAAACTCTCAATAAAATTGGAATAGAAGGAAAAATCTTCAGTATAATAAAGGGCATCTATACAAATGCAACGGCCAACATCATTCTCAGTGGAGGAGGCTGAAAGCATTCCTCCTGAGGATGGGAACAAGACAAAGATGCTCTTTAACACCACTCCTATTTAACATTCTTTTGGAAGTCTTGGCTAGAACAATAAGGCAAGAAAAAGAAATAAAGGAAATTCAGATTGGAAAAGAAGAAGTGAAACTATTCATATTTGCAGATGATATAATACTATACATAAAGAGTCCCAAAGACTGCGCAAGAAAACTGCTGGAACTAATAGAAATATTCAGCAAAGTAGCAGAATACAATATCAACATACGAAAATTAGTTGGATTCCTATACATCAACAAAAAGAACTTTGAAAAGGAAATAAGGAAAATGATACCATTTATAATAGCTCCTAAAAAGATGAAATACTTAGGAAAAAATCTAACCAGGTATGTAAAAGACCTATACAAAGAAAACTACAAAATACTACTGCAAGAAATCAAAAGAGACCTACATAAATAGAAAAACATACCATGCTCATGGATAGGAAGACTCAACATTGTGAAAATGTCAATTCTACCCAAAGCTATCTACAGATATAATGCAATTCTGATCCAAATACCAACAGCATTCTTTAACGAGTTGGAAAAACTAATTCCAACTTTAAATGGAAAGGAAAGAGGCCCCGGATAAGCAAAGCATTACTGAAGAAAAGAACAAAGTATGATCCCTCACACTACCTGATCTCAGAACCTACTATACAGCCACAGTAGTCAAAACACCCTGGTGCTGATACAACAACAGACACATAGACTAATGGAACAGAATCAAGAGCCCAGATGTAAATCCATCCACTTATGGTCAGCTAATATTTGACAAAGGACCAAAGTCCATTAAATGGGGAAAAGGCAATCTTTTTAATACATGGTGCTGATAAAACTGGATGTCTTTTAAAAAATGAAACAGGACCCAAAACTCACAACATACACAAAAAACCAACTCAAAATGAATCAAAGTCCTAAATATAAAACCTAAAATGATCATGGAAGAAAAAATAGGGACAATACTATGGGCCCTAATAAACTCACTCTCACTGCTGTCGAGTCGATTCCGACTTATATGGGCCCTAATACATGGCATAAATAGAATACAAACCATAACTAGCAATGCACAAACACAAGAAGATAAACTAGATCACTGGGAGCTCCCAAAAATTAAATACTTACGCTCATCAAAAGACTTCACCAAAAGAGTGAATACAAAACCTACAGTCTAGGAAACATCAAACATGGCTCTAATTTCTAAAATCCATAGAATATTTCAACCCCTCAAAAACAAAAAGACAATTCAATTAAACAACGGGCAAAGGATATGAACAGACACTTCATCAAAGAAGACGTTCAGGCAGCTAACAGACACATGATGAAATGCTTGTGATCATTAGCTGTTAGAGAAATGCAAATCAACACTAGAATGAGAACTATCTCACTCCAACATTACTGGCATAAATTAAAAAAAAAAACAAATAACAAATGTTAGAGAGGTTGCAAGGAGATTGGAACTCTTATGCATTGCTGGTGGGAATGTAAAATGGTATAACCGTTATGGAAAACAATATGGTCCCTCCTTAAAAGCTAGAAATAGAAATACTGTACCATCCAGTAATACCACTCCTAGGGAATATATCCTAGAGAAATAAGAGCCGTCTCACGAATAGGCATATGGACACCCATGTTCACTGAAGCACTATTCACAATAGCAAAAAGATGGAAACAACCTAAGTGCCTATCAACAGGTGAGTGGATAAACAAATTATAGTATTATACACACAATGGAATACTACATAACAACCATAAAGAACAAAGATGAATCCACACAACATCTCACGACATGGATGAATCTGAAGGGTATTATGCTGAATGAATTAAGTCAATCACAAAAGGACAAATATTGTATGAGATCAGTATTATAAAAACTCAGGAAAAGGTTTACATACAGGAAAAAATAATTTCTGGTGGTTTTAAAGGGAGGAGAGAAGATAGCAGGGGAAATCACTAACTACATAGTAATAAACAAGTGTTAACTTTGGTGAAGGAAAAGACAACACACAATATAAGGGAAGTCAGCACAACCTGACCAAGGCAAAGTCATAGAAACTTCCTAGACATATAGAAACACTTTGAGGGACTGAGTTAATGGGGCCGAGGGCTTGGGACCATGATCTTGGGTGACATCTAGGTCAATAGTTCATAAAGAAAATGTTCTACATCCTACTTTGCTGAGTAGCGTCTAGGGTCTTAAAAGCTTGAGGGTGACCATCTAAGGTATATCCATTTGTCCTATCGTGTCCAAAGCTAAGGAGAGTGAAAAAAACTAGAGACCTAAGGAAAATGTTAGTCCAAAGGATTAATGGACCACATCCTCCACTAACCTCGGCCCAGAACCAGATGGTGCCTGGCTACCGCCACCGACCACTCTGACAGGGGTCACAATAGAGGGCCTCAGATGGAGTGGGACAAAAATGTAGAACAAAATTCAAATTCACAAAAAAAGACCAGACTTACTGGTCTGACAGAAACTGGTGAATCCCCCAAGAGTGTGGCCCTCAGACAGCCTGCTAACTCAGAACTGACGCCGCTCCCGAAGTCCACCTTTCAGCTAAAGATTAGGTAGACCTATAGAACAAACAGTAACATAGGTGAGGAACGTGCTTCTTGTTCAATCAAGGGCAGGCAACACCTGCCCAAAAGCACAGATGAAAAGGCAGGAAGGGACAGGAAAACTGGACGAATGAGGACGGGGAACCTGGGGTGTAAAGGGGAAGAGTGTTGACACATTGTGGGAATTGCAACCAATGTTGCAGAACAATTGGTGTGTAAATTTTTGAATGAAATACTAATTTGCACTATGAACTTTCGCCTAAATCACAATAAAATTATAGAATAAAAATAAAAAAGGATCTTGAAAGAAGAAATATAGTCAGTGTTGTTTTCATTAATTTGAGGGAAAACTGTTACCCAGGAAAAAAGGGTCTGTGTTTATTCAAGTTACTTATATATACATATTACATATATGTGTGTATATATATATATACACACACACACACACGGAAACCCTGGTGGTGCAGTGGTTAAGTTCTATGGCTGCTAACCAAAAGGTCGACAGTTCGAATCCATCAGGTGCTCCTTGGAAACTCTTTGGGCAGTTCTACCCTGTCCTATAGGGTCGCTATGAGTCGGAATTGATTTGACAGCAACGAGTATAATGGGTATATATATACACACACACATTTGTATACATGCATACATGCATATATGGATCTATACATATATGATGGACAGAAACATTCTTTTATTACATTTTCTATTTAGCTAAAAACAAGGAAAGCATTTTGCCCCTGGGTACCACTTCAGTGTGATGAGTCTATCAATAGGAACACGCTTTGTATTCTGATTATTTCTCACTTGAACACAGGGAGCAAGCGATCCGTGGGAAGGTTTGATGTTGTGTCCCTGATTTCCTTAGTTACAGTAACAGCTCTTTGCAGTTTTAAATGGTACTGAACATTGTCTGCACAATTCATAAACATTTGCATTTAGTAACTATATCAATAAAAGATTTGGAAGACTGAATTAGCTGAATCCATTTTATTTTCTGCAGAAGAGGCGGAATCTTAATTAGCTTTACTTCTGCTACTGGCTAACCCATATGTAATCTCTGATTATGCATTGAATTCAGGTAGAATCTAAATCTTTTCAAGGCTTTCTTGGGACAGAACTGAGGTGTTTTTGGTTTTCCTGTAAGTTTCTTTTCCTTCTAAAATGATACTTTTCTTGAGAAGGTTGGGGAAGGGGAATATTTATGATCTTAGATTAGAGAATCGGTATCGCTGTTACTATTATTATGGGAAGGAGCTTTGGTGGCACAGTGGTTAAAGCATTTGGCTGCTAACCAAGAGGTTGGAGGTTGGAACTCACTGGCTACTCCGAAGGAGAAAGATGTGGCATTCTGCTTCCGCAAAGCTTACAGCCTTGGAAACCCTATGGGGCAGTTCTGCTCTGTCCTGTAAGTTGCTGAGTCGGATCAACTCGAGGGCACACAACAACAACAACATGTAGGGTTGGAAGTCGGCGATTTCCCTGTACTATGAAAGGAAATATGTATCAGCCAAAGAAGAAAGACCTCTCTCCGAACCCTTCTGCATCACAACTTCAAGTAAAGAGTGTGCCATTTTATAGATAATAGTGTTACCTGGTAATTCATTCACTGTTGCTCACTGAGCGAAGGTTTATTATGTTTTCTATAAACTGTTTGCTCCTGTTAGGAAAACAGTAAATATGACACAGTTCCTCCTTGCTGACAGCTCAGCAGCCTAGTTTATGGAGCAGGAGATGAACGCACATGAGACATACATAGATAATGGGATGTGGCGGTTTGTATCAAAGGGTTACAACGAGTGATGCAGAGTAAGAACCCAGTACTGTCCTTGCGGAACTTACTCAATGCCAGGCCGGGCTCTGTTCTTTGCATGTATTGTCACACTTAATCCTTAAAATATCCCATTTTGAAAACAAAAACACCCAAGCCACAGAGTGGTTAAGAAACTTGGCCAAGGTCATATAGGTAGTATATAGAAAAAAATAGAGTGAGGATTAAATGAGTTACTGCACAGTAAGCAATAATCACAGTGCCTGGCAAGAAAGTTCTTCATAAACACTAGCTAGCAGACCTAGTGGTGGCAGGGGCAATGGGCACAGTATATGCTGGTGTCGTTCATAGCAACCGTATGAGTAATGAACAGGTCTAGCCCTAATATTCCAACTGAGGAACAAGGCCCAGAGAGGGTAACTGACTTGCATGGGGACACCCAGCATTTAAGAGACAGAGTGGAATTCAAATTCACACTATTCTCGCAGGCTCTCCAGCTCAGGAGTTTGGGTTTTATCTTCCAGTGGGCTTACTGGAGAGCTTCTGCAGGGGTGTGAGAGTGGTAAAAGCGGTATTTAAGGGCTAGCGTTGCAAAAGTCCTCAGGAGGGACTGAGTGATGGGGTAGGAAAAGGTGGGGATTAGAGGCGTACGATCAGTTCAGAGGCTGTTATATCAGTCCAAACATGATAGAATTGTTATAACGAGGGAAAAGATTCTGGTTTTGGCAGCGAGGGATTTTAAAAAAGAAGAGGTGGATCTCAAAGATGTTTAGAAAGAAGAATTTATAAATTTAGTGATGGGCTAAGGGCCGTGAAACAAAGAGTTCTCCTGGACCAAAAGCAACTGCAACATTCAGGACCATCTGCGTTACTCACCTGGTATCCACATTGCTCAGCACAGTGTCTGGTTCCCAGCAGGGTCTCAGTAAATACACGTGTACTGAACTAATACTGAACTAATGAGTGACCAGGGACAGCTCCGGGGTTCGGGCCTGAGTGTCCTGCACTGAAGCAAAGAGGGAGCCCAGGAAAGGGTGCTGCTTTGAAGGAAAGAGGAATGTGATCTTGCACATGCTGACTTTGAGCTGATGGTTGGATTAGCTGAAAGAACAGAGTTTTCTTTATGAACTCTGTATGAAATAGTAGTACTGCCCCAGCATTTCCTAGGCTGTAGTCGTTATGGGAACAGATTGCTAGGTCTTTCTCCCTCAGAACTGCTGATGGATTTGAACCGCTGACATTTTGGTTAGCGGCTGGGTGCTTATATATATATATACACACACACACACACATATATATAAAATTATAGGTAAATGTTATATATAATAAGCACATTATATATGTACAGGAAACCCTGGTGGCATAGCGGTTAAGAGCTATGACTGTTAACCAAAAGGGCGGCAGTTCGAATCTACCAGGTGCTCCTTGGAAATTCTATGGTGCAGTTCTACTCTGTCCTGTAGGGTTGCTAGGAGTTGGAATTGACTCGACGGCAACGGGTTTGGTTTGTTTTATATAGCATTTATCTTTTATTTTTCTTAAAGCATTTCAATATTTTTCATTTTTTCACTAAACAAACAAAATCAAACACTTGTCCTAGGATTATGGTGTTAATTATAATCCAACCCTTTAAAAATTTGGAACCAGATGTTTGCGTTCCCTGAGATCTAATCTAATCTTTTTTTTTTCCCATTTTGCTGTCTTTTTGTTGTTACTACTTAATGAGTCTCTACTTAGTGGTGTGAAGGTAAAAGAGAAGGAAGATGTTGCCCTCAAGGCCCCCCATGTTGTTTTAGGCTAAGTTCTCTAGAGCTGCAAAACCAGTAAGGTATGCGTATATATTGAGAGAGACAGAGAGGAGATTTATCTCAAGGAAATGGCTCATGTGCTTGTAGAGGCTGCAAGTCCCAAGACGACACACTGGTCCATTACATTGATGACATGCTGATTGGAAATAGTAAAGAAGAAATGTCAGTGACTCTGGACTTACTGGTGAAACATTTGCATGCTAGAGGGTGAGAAATTAATCCCACAAAAATTCTGGTGCCTTCCACCTCAGTGAAATTTCTAGTAAATATCTTGTAAGGCATCTGCCTCAAGTGGTGCCCCAGGCAATGAGTCAGGCACCACCCCAGGTGATATCTCAGACAAAGGCTGTTCAGACAGCTTGAGTTAATCTCATCAGATGGGGGTGGAGAGGATAATGGATTTACTGGGAAGGCGGTTTAGCAGACAAAGATGGAATTATCTCTTCAGATGGGAGTGAGAGGGCTTGTTCTATTGGTAGGAGTGATTCAGCAGAATTTAGGGGCTCATTGTCCCCCGCTTCCTGTTATCTGCCCATATGTCCCCATCCCAAGTTTCAGGGTCCCATCTGAAGTTGGGAATTCAATTGTGTTGTAATTCAGCTACTCTTACAATAAGACCCTGGGTTTGGTGTTAAGCAATATTAATTGTATTACTATAAGAAGTAAGGCTTTCTTTCAGGGCACAAGTGACAACTTTAAGGTCATTTATGCAGTGCTTGAGCTGTGACTCTGAAGCCCTGAGTTCCTCTCTTTCTTAAACCACTTTGTCTATTGAAAGCAGGACCAGCTTCCTTGTACTTCTCATTCTGACAAAATTGTAGAAACGTATCAAACATGCGATCACTCAGCTCTCACCTCTCACCAAAACTTGATCTATTTGTTGTGATATTTTCCATATTTCAACTGCCACCTCATGCCGTGGATTAGCAGTGCCCTCTTTAGTGTTGGAAGCAGAGTCATCAACATCTTTAAGACTAACCAGACTTGAGAACTAATTTAGAAAACTCATCCTTACAATTTTGTTTCTCTAGAACCACTCTCAGTACCCAACTTAGGCTGAGTTCTCTAGAGAAGCACAACGGGGAAACGGTTCATGCAGTTGTACAGGCTGGCAAGTCCCAAGTCCATGGATTAGGTGTCCCACTGGAGGCTTCTCCAGACTCATGTAGCCGTAGGGGCTGATGAATTCAAGATTGGCACGTCAGATGGCAGGCTAATGGCTCACGGGCTGGGGAGGCTGAAAAATCCAAGATTGGCAGGTAAGATGACAGGCTGCTGGCTCATAGACTGCGGAGGCCAAGGAATCCCAAGATTGGCAGGCAATATGGCAGGCAGCTGGCTCAAGTCCTAAGAACTGGAGGTCAGATGATGAGCTGGGTGCAGAGCGAGCAAAAGTCAGCAAGCTTTGCCAGAACTTCTAGGCCACACAGCCGAGAAGGCTCCCATTGTAGCCAGTTGACTGATCCCATCAGACCACGTCACGGAGATGATTACATTATATCACAAAATGGAGGAAGCTACATCGTCACGTAACTGCCAAACTGCTGAGAATTATTGCCCAGCCAAGCTGACACACAACTTTAGCCATCACAGGTCATTTTTTTATTTGATAGTAATTAGGATAATTAGCAATCGTTAATACCATATTTTATCTTTGCAGCATTTTTCGGCTCCACCCTGTTCTTATCAGTGTATGGGATTCTGGTTGATCTCATTCCGAATTGATTTGGGCTGCAGAGGAAAAGAAGAATTTCCTTCCCCACCCCACCTATAGAATTCAAATTTTCAGAAACTTACAGATTCTCCAAGTCCTCTTCTTTTCCCTTGGCCGTTTTAAGAGGGCCTTGGGTGAAGCCTTTTGAGTTAGTTCATTTGAATCTTAATTTGTGAAGCAGAGAATAAAATAAAAGATGTTTGTGTGTCTCTGTGCTTGTGGGTTGTCCACATTCTTCCTGATTTTTTAAGGTCCAAATAACCAGCAAGTGGCTAGATAGACAGAGGAGATGTGTGAATGAGTGATAAGTTTGTCCACGTGAATTGGATGCGTTAATCCCCCTTTATTCTCTGAAAGCTTCCCTGCAGGAGCCAGTTCTTTGCCCTGTGGAAGATGCTTCCCCCAAATCTAGCTCAAGATGGGAACAATGAGATTGTAAAATACTTGTCAAGTTTTCATTTAGAAAATCAGGCCCTTGAGAGCATTCCAAAAGGATTGACTCTGCCTCTAGCTGGGATTTCTTTAATCCTTTGGTTGTCCTTTAGGTGAGTTTTTTAAAAACATATTGACAAGCTATCTAGTGTACCAATAAAAAATCTACTTGATACTTTCATTTAATAGAACTTCATAATCTCCCTTTAGTAGAGGTTTGAAGAACGGAATTTGCGCTCATCCAAAAATTATAGTGGAACTTAACCATAGCAATTTTATACTGTGGTGTTTAAAATAGAACAAATAACATGTTTTTTTTGTATGTGACTTGTGGGCATAGCTGGAAATTTCTGGGCCCAAGGCAAATTTCAGAGTGGGCCTCGTAGCACTTTGTAGGTTTCAAAATAAGCGTATCTTCTACTCTCCAGAAATTTACATATTCTTTAGATTTTATTTAGGCCTACTCAGGAATGTAAGGAGGAAATTTATATTTTACTCTATCGGATTGAGCTTTGAACTCATGAGTGAGAACCTTGTAAAAATTTAGAGTGTTGAGTTGGAGAAAGGATTCTGTATAAATACCATGCATTCAGAATCTCAAAAACATATTATCTAAGCCCCTTTGTTGAATTTTAATTGATATAGTCTCTCTTTGGTGTATGAGTAAAGTACTTTTAGACCCCAAATCTTCAAGTCCTCAGAATTTCTGGTTGTGTTTGTGTAATATTTTTATTATAGTTTGTGAAAATGGAAGAGCCTACCACCAGTTTTGCTGAGGCGTTAGGTTTACAGTTATATTCTATTCTACGCAGGCTCCCTGAAATATTTATAGTCAGTCTAGCGATGTCACTTACTTTCACCTTTAAATATATTATTTATGTGCCAGTACCTCCAAAATTCTTATCTCCAGCCTGGACCTCTTCTCTGGCTCTGGACTTGAGTCTGTCAAAGCCTATCAGACATGTTCACTTGGATGTCTAAAGGCATCTGGAAATTAACAGGCCCAAAAAGGAACTCTTGATTTCCACCCTAAAACTTGCTCCTCCAGTGTTCTTCACCTACCGGTAGAAAGCACCAGCAACCACCCAACAAAATAAGCCAAAAACCCAGGAGTCAGCCTTGATTTCTCACTTTTCCTCTCTCCTCCATTTCCAATTCATCAGCAAGGGTTGTCAACGCCACTTTTCTGACACATCTAATTCATCTCCTTCTCTGCACCTTTACTATTCCCACCCTAGTCCAAGCCATCATTTTCTCTTGAGAACTCCTGCAATGGCGTTCTAACTTGGATCTTCTTCTAGTCTTGCCACTCTGAAATCCATTCTCCACACAGTGTAAGAATGACCTTGTTATCATTTCAATCAGTTCATGCCACTCCCCTGTCAAACCCTCTAAAGGTTTCTCCTGCCTTTAGGAGAAAATACAAACTCGCTTATCGTGGCCTACAAGGTCCTGTGTGAAAAGACTACTTGTCCATCTCTCTACTTCATTTCAGACCTCTCTCCACCACCCTGAGCATCTTTCTTATCTGCATCCAAAAAGTCACAACCTTGAAGACCCTGTGGAGCAGTTCTAATCTACACACCTGTGCTGGAATCCACTCAACAGCTAATAACAGCAAGAAGCAAAACTCCTTCCCATCCCAGTGACTTTGTATTTGCTGATTTCTTGACTCAGAACACTGCTCCTCCCACCCTGGTCCCCAGCCCCCAGATCTTCATCTGATTAGCTTTGTCCTCATTTAGATGCTAGCTCAGCTGCCAATTTATCAGAGTGACCTCTCTTGATCACCTCATCTAAAATAGCCACGTATATCACCTCCTTTCTCTATCCCCCCTCCGCCCTTTTGGACTCACAGCACTGGTTACTGTCTGAAATTACTTGTAAATCATTTTTTGACTCCCTCCATTATTATGTAAGCTTTACAGAAACAAGGACCACACCTACCTTCACTATTACATTCCCAGCGCATAAAACAGCTCCTGGCACTTCGCAAATACTTCAATGAAGAGTTATGTCAGTTTTGTATTCTAATCATACTGTTTTCCATACAATTATGCCTTAGACTAATTTCCCTCATTAACATTTTCTCTTAGGATATCTCGTTTTACTAAATACAACTGACTCTGCTACATATAAGCTGAGGTGATAGTTTTCATTTTAAAACTGTCAACACAAAGTTTAAAGGAAAATCCAAGACTCATAACGTTGATAGCATGAGAGAGACCTGAAGCCATCTAATAGAGATAGTGTTTAGGAAACACCAAAACCAAAAAACCAAACCTGCTGCCTTCAAGTCAATTCCAACTCATAGCAACCCTATAGGACAGGGTAGAACTGCCCCATAGGGTTTCCAAGAAGCGCCTGGTGGATTCGAACTGCTGACCTTTTGGTTAGCAGACACATTGGCTGCTAAATGAGCTAAGCATTTCTTTAACAAGCAGCACATGTAAATATGTATTCTGTTTACTTAAATGCAGCAGAAAAAAGTGTTCTCTGTCAAAGTATCTCAATGGGATGTGGCACTTTATTACCAGCTTTTAAACCAGTAGTTCTCAGATCTCCTGAGGCTTAAACAGAATAAAGTTTGTACTTCTAGGTTAGAAAACCACTTGCTCCTATATTAGAAGTCATTTACAGGTAAGAAAAAAAGTTTAATTTATAATTATCAGGCTTAAGTGAAGCTGACAGACTGGAAACGTACAATACAATAGCTTCAGGACAACAGCGGGTTTGGGTAAGTTAATGCCAACCTATCGTCTTTAATGAAATTACTTACTTTGTGTTAAAGTTTTTGTTTTAGTGTACTATAAAGTAAAGGTGAAAAAAAATTATTACAAATCAAACAGCAAGGATGAAGCAAACCAAGTGAGATACATTTTAGAGGCTTAAAAAAAACCTATTTCATGAAGACACAATGCTCCAGAAAATTGGAATCTGTGTTACTAAACAAAAACATGAATTACATGGCTTTATACTTTTTTTATACTTAGCAGGACACTGTAGAGTTATACAGACTGTTCAGTGTTCTATGTTTCCTGAATTTTTTTTTTTCTTCCTGCCAAGTTGAATCTTTACTAAAACAAGGAATGTAAGGACCTTGGACTGTCAGAATAAATGGTCACAAGAGATTTTTATCACTGGGACATTAAACAAATCAGCTTCACTAAGAAGTCTTGTTTGTATTGATTCAGAAAGTAAAGAATAAAAAGGTCAGGTTAAGATTTTTCAGAGTTGATCTATGAATCCATATTGCATTTATTATAAGAGCATAAAATCAAACACTTTGGGAAGAAGAATTGTATAAGGTAACAGAATTTTTCAACCAAGAATAAGTCCAGGTATGCTTTTATGTAAATGACAGCTATTTCATGTATTGGTATTATAAACGGAGGGAGGGGTGTTTACAGTTTATCTAACACATTGTTCCACAACGTGGCTTTAAGCAGTCACAGCAGAAACATTAAATCATACCATGGTGAAGGCGTTCCCTTTCAAATTCTTTCCCTCTTTAAAACTCTTCAGTATGGAGTTTTGCAAGCATAAAAAAAAAAGGTAGAGAGAATAGAACAGCAAAGCACCATATGCTGATCACACAATCAAGATTCAGGTTGAGGTTCATTTTTATTTGCCTGTGAATGTCCAGTTGGTCCGGCACCATTTGTTGAAAAGATCCTGAAACCTTTCTCCATTTAACTGCTTTTGCAGCTTTCGAAAAAAACCAGTGGCATGTGTTTGTTTAAGTCTGTTTCCAGGTTCTCTACTCCGTTCCACGGATCCACCTGCATGTCTCTCTGTCAGGATCACACGGTCTTGATTACTGTGGCTATGCGACGTTTTTCTGTTGTTGTTCGGTGAAGTCTAGTCGAGTCCGACTCACAGCGATCCTGTGCGACGAGTAGAACTGTCTCGTGCGGTGTTCTAAGCTGTGACCTTTATGCGAGCAGATCACCAGGTCTTTCTCCTGCAGAGCCACGGGGTGGGTTTGAACCGCTAACCTTTGGGCTAGCAGCTAAGTGCTTAACTGTTGTGCCACCAGGGCTATATAATTAATACACCTTGAAATCAGGTAGACTGATCCCTCCCATTTTATTTTTCTTTTTCAAAATTGTTCTAGCTTCTAGTTCCTTTGCTTTCCCATGCAAAATCTTGATAGGAATTGTGTTAAGCCTTTAAATTAATTTGGAAAGAAATGACATCTTTACTAAGTTAAATCTTCCAATCCATGAATACAATATGCATCTCCATTAATTTATATCTTTGATTATTTTCCTCGACAGTTTGTAGTTTCCAGTGTACAAGTTCCGTATGTGTTTTGTTTGATGAAACCTAAGTATTTGATTTTTTAGGCAATTTAAAATAGTACTGTATTTTTAATTTTGTGTCCGTGTAGTCATTGCAAGTATGTGGAAATATGACTGATTTTTATGTGTTTATCTTGTATCCTGGCTCACTTATTAGTTTCTTGGAGTTTTTTTTTTTTTTTTTTATCCCTTGGGATTTCTACATAGACAATCGTGTCATCTGCAAATAGGGGTAGTTGTATATCTTCTTTTCGGACCCATATGCCTTATTGCCCTGGCTAGAACTTACAGTACTACATTAAATAAGAGTGTCGAGAGTAGACATTCTTGCCTTGTTCTCAATATTAGGGAGGAAAGGTTTGAGTCTTTCAGTATTAAGCATAATATTAGCTGTAGTTTTTTTTTTTAGGTGTTCTTTATCAAGTTGAGGAAGTACCCCTTTTATTATATTTTTCTGGGAATTTTATCATGAATGGATGTTGGATTTTGTCGTATGCTTCGAATGAATCAACTGATATGATCATGTGATTTTTCTTCTTTAGCCTGTTAATATTTTAGGTTACACTGATTGCTTCCTGAATAGCCAACCAGCCTTGCATCCCTGGAATAAACTACATTTGGTCACGGTGTATAATTCTTTTCGTGTATTGCTGAAATCTATTCGCTAATACGTTGTTAAGAATTTTGTATTTGTACCATGAGGGATGCTGGTCTGAAGTTTTCTTTTATTGTACTGTCCTTGTCTAGTTTTGGTACGAAATTAATACTGGCTTCATAAAATGAATTGGGAAGTGTTTCCTTCTTTTCTATTTTCAGAGAGATTATATAGAATTGGTGTTATTTATTCTTTAAATGTTTGATAGAATTCTCCAGTGAAACCATCTTTTTTGGGTGCTTTTTTTTTTAATTATGAATTTAATTTCCATATTAGTTGTTAGGCTATTCAAGTTATTTTATATTTGGTTAGTTGTAGTAGCAGTTCATGTTTTTCAAGGAATTGGTCCTTTTCTATTTGTCAAATTTTTATGCATGGAGTTATTTTCAGTATTCCCTTATTATCCTTTTTATGTCTGCAAGGTCTGTAGTGCTGCACCCTATTCCATTCCTGATATTAACAATGTGTGTCTCCTCTCTTTTTTTTCCTTAGTCTTGTTAGAAGTTTGTCAATTTGATTTATCTTTTCAAAGAACCATCTTTATGTTTCATTAATTTTCTCTTTTGATCTCTTCGATTTCTACTCTCATTTTGATTATTCCCTTTCTTCTGCTTGTTTTGCTATTTCATTCTATGTTCTTAAGGTATGAGAGGTTAAATTTTTGATTTGAGGCTTTTTATTTTTTTTTAACGAAACATTTAGTACTATAAATTTTCCTCTCAGCCCTGCTTTTCCTGAGTCCCACAAATTTTCATGTTGTGTTTTTATTTGCATTCAATTCAATGTATTTTTAAAATTCTCTTGAAACTTCCTGTTTCATCAATGTATTATACAGAAGTGTCATTTAGCCTCCAAGTGTTTGGGGATTCCCCTGTTACCTTTCTGTTACTGATGTCTAGCTTGATTCCATTGTGGTCAGAGATCACATTATATTGCAATATTTTTAATTTGTTTAGTCTTGTTTTATGGTCAAGAGTAAGGTGTATCATGGTATATGTTCCATGAGCCCTAGAAAATAATGCGTTTTCTGCTGCTGTTTATGGAGTCCCTGGGTGGTGCAAACCGTTAAGCTCAATTATTTAGCCAAAAGGTTGGCAGTTCAAGCCCACCCTAAGATGCCTTGGAAAACAGATCTGGTGATCTGCTACTGAAAAGTCACATCCTTGAAAACCCTGTGAGACAATTGTACTCTGCAGACATGATTATCTTAAATATTTCTTCTGCATACATTTTAACCACATAAAATAAGTGTTATTGTTTTTTACTTTCACCATCAAGCATAATTTAGAAAACTCAAGAGGAAAAGGAAATGTTTTTCTCCACCTGATGACATTTTCCATCATTCTGTCTTCCTTCCTTCCTGGTGTTCCAAAATTCCTTCTCTTATAATTTTATTTATGTTTATAGAACTTGCTTTAGCCATTCTTTTAGGATAGGTCTGCTGTCCACAAAGTCTCTGAATTTTCCTTTATCTGAGAATGCCTTGATTTCTCCTTCATTCCTGAAAGATGGTTTGACTTGATAAATATCATTCTACTTCCTGCTGGCCGGCCTCCGTGGTTTCTGATGAGAAGTCTGGTAATTGTTTTTTCCTATAGATAAAATGGCCATCTTTCTCTTACCACTTTCAAGATTTTTTGTTCTGTTCTTCAGTTTTTAGAAGTTTGAATATGATGTGTCATGGATGATTTCTTTACATTTATATTGTTTGAGGTTTGCTTAGCTTTTTTGAATCTGTAGGTTTATGTCTTCTACTAAATTTGAATAATTCTAAGGATAATTTGAGTACTTTTTTCAGTCCTAATCTTTTTCTCCTCTCCTTTCAGTATTCCAATGACATGAATTTAGATATTTTGTTATAGTTAAATAAACCTTGAAGTTTATTCATTTTTTCTGGTCTATTTTCTTTTTAATGTTCAAATACCGTAATTTTTATTGTCGTATCTTCAGGTTTATGGATTTTTCCCCTTGTTCCCTCTCTCATGCCATTGAGTTCTTCCATTCAATTTTTCAATAATATTGAATTCACAGTAGTGTTTTTCATCTCAAAATTTCCATTTAGTTCTTTTCATGTCTTTTATTTCTTTACTGAGACTTTCTATTTCTTTAGTGAGACTTTTTTTTGTTTCACGTATGTTCATAATTCCTTGTTGAAGCATTTTATTAAAGGTTCTTTAACATCTTTTCGTGTAATTCTAACATCCCCATCATCTTGGTCTTGGAACCTATTTGTTGTCTTATTTTTTATTCAAGTTAAGATTTGCCTGGTTCTTGTATGATGATTTTTTTTTTTTTTTGATTGAAACCTGAACATTTTGAGTATCATGTTGCAAGACTCTGGATTTTATTTAATCCTTCAGTTTTAGCTAACTTCCTCTGATATTGCTCTGGCAGGGATGCGGTTGGGGGGCTGCCTCACTACTCTCAGGTAGGAGTAGAAGTCCAGGTTCCCAACTTGGCCTCTATTGACACCTGATGGGAGACAGGGCTGTTTGTTACTGCTGGTGAGGGTGGGAGTAGGAAAAACAGCCCTCTCCAGTAGGCCTCTGTTGAGGCCTCTTTTCCTGGGAGAAGTAAGAGTGCCTTGTTACTCCTTCCCACCTGGCTCCCACTGACTGCCTTAATACTGCTGGGTGGTGCTGAAAGTTCTGACTCTTTCCTAGTCTTTTCCTGGCAGCACCCTGGCAGAGAGGGTGCCTCATTGCCACTAGGTAGGGAATGGAAGTCTAGGTTCCCCACATGGCCTCGTCTGACTCTGTGGGGGCCTCATTAATGCCTGGTGGGCAGGAAAGTTCTGGCTCCCTACTTAGCCTTCTCTGACACTACCCAGGTGGGGAGCTTGGGGTGGCTTGTTACAGCCTGGCAAGAGTGGAAATCTAGGCTCCCCATTCGGCCTTTGTTGATGTGGGTGGAGGTACGGCCACAGTCATCTTCAGTGGTGCTTGGCTGGCACAGAGCAGCTATTGTCTAAAGCTATTCTCTGTCCTGCTAGGTTCCTGCTTTCCTGCTTCTTTAGCTAGAGAGAGCAGGGTTTTGTTGGAACTTTTTTTTTTTTTTGTCTGTTACCTTTGGTGTTTCCAGGTTGTTGACTTCTTTGTCTCTATGTCTGGGACATATGAGGCAAAAAGAAATCTCAGGGAACTCATCACCAGGTTGATTTTTTGTGGTAAAAGCATGACTCATTGTAATGCTGGAATGTTCAGATCCAAGGACCCTAGCCAGTCTGCCATTGCTCTTCCCCTTCCAGAGTCCTCTTACATTTGTTTTGTATATAATTTCTAGGGTCTATAGTTGAACTTGGACGAATAAGGAAAAGTATGTCCACCCCATCTTCCCCATTGGCTGTTTTTTTACTTCTCATGCCATTTCTTTATTGAAGAAAGCAGTTTTTTGTTTTGAAGAATTTCCAACATTCTGAACTGGCTAATTGAATTCTTATATACTACTTAATAGGTTACTCCATCTTTTATACTTTGGCAGTTGTGGACTTGTTCTAATTTTCTTCAGTTTCAGCTTAAACTTGCATATGAGCAATCAATGGTCTGTTCCGCAGTCAGACCCTGGCCTTGTTCTGACTGATGATATTGAGCTTTTCCATCGTCTCTTTCCACATATGTAGTTGATTTGATTCCTGTGTATTCCACCTGGTGAGGTACTTGTGTATAGTTGCTGTTTTTGTTAGTGAAAAAACTGTTTGCAATGAAGAAGTCATTGGTCTTGCAAAATCCTATCATGCGATCTCCAGCATAATTTCTGTCACCAAGGCCATATTTTCCAACTACCAGTCCTTCTTCTTTGTTTCCAACTTTTGAATTCCAATCACCAGTAATTATCAACGCATCCTGACAGCATGTTCTATCAATTTCAGACCGCAGAAGTTGGTAAAAATCTTCAGTTTCAACCTTAGTGGTTGGTGCATAAATTTGAATAATAGTTATATTAATTGGTCTTTGTAGGCGCTCACCATTCCTCTTCAAGTTGTCATTCTCAGCATAGTAGACCATATGATTGTCCAATTCAAAATGGCCAATACCAGTCCTTTTCAACTCATTAGTGCCTATCAATGTTTATGTGTTCCATTTCATTTTTTTAATAATTTTTATTGAGCTTTAAGTGAACGTTTACAAATCAACTCAGTCTGTCACATATAAGCTTATATACACCTTAGTCTCCCACTTACTCTCCCCCTAATAAGTCAGCCCTTCCAGTCTCTCCTTTCGTGACAATTTTGCCAGCTTCCAACCCTCTCTACCCTCCCATCCCCCCTCCAGACAGGAGATGCCAACACAGTCTCAAGTGTCCACCTGATACAAGTAGCTCACTCTTCGTCAGCATCTCTCCAACCCATTGTCCAGTCCCTTCCATGTCTGATGAGTTGTATTCGGGAATGGTTCCTGTCCTGGGCCAACAGAATGTTTGGGGACCATGACCGCCAGGATTCCTCTAGTCTCAGTCAGACCATTAAGTCTGGTCTTTTTGTGAGAATTTGGGGTCTGCATCCCACTGATCTCCTGCTCCCTCAGGGGTTCGCTGTTGTGCTCCCTGTCAGGGCAGTCATCAGTTGTGGCCGGGCACCATCTAGTTCTTCTGGTCTCAGGATGATGTAAGTCTCTGGTTCATGTGGCCCTTTCTGTCTCTTGGGCTCATAGTTGTTGTGTGACCTTGGTGTTCTTCATTCTCCTTTGATCCAGGTGGGTTGAGACCAATTGATGTATCTTAGATGGCCGCTTGTTACCATTTAAGACCCCAGATGCCACATTTCAAAGTGGGATGCAGAATGTTTTCATCATAGTGTTATTTTGCCAATTGACTTAGAAGTCTCCTTAAGCCATAGTCCCCAAACCCCCGCCATTGCTCCACTGACCTTTGAAGCATTTAGTTTATCCCGGAAACTTCTTTGCTTTTGGTCCAGTCCATTTGAGCTGACCTTCCGTGTATTGAGTGTTGTCCTTCCCTTCACCTAAAGTAGTTCTTATCTACTAACTAATCAGTAAATAACCCTCTCCCACCCTCCCTCCCTCCCCCCTTGTAACGACAAAAGTATGTGTTCTTCTCAGTTTATACTATTTCTCAAGATCTTATAATAGTGGTCTTATACAATATTCGTCCTTTTCCATCTGACTAATTTCACTCAGCATAATGCCTTCCAGGTTCCTCCATGTTATGAAATGTTTCACAGATTCGTCACTGTTCTTTATCAATGCGTAGTATTCCATTGTGTGAATATACCACAATTTATTTACCCATTCATCCATCGATGGACACCTTGGTTGCTTCCAGCTTTTTGCTATTGTAAACAGAGCTGCAATAAACATGGGTGTGCATATATCTGTTCGTGTGAAGGCTCTTATTTCTCTAGGGTATATTCCGAGGAGTGGGATTTCTGGGTTGTATGGTAGTTCTATTTCTAACTTTTTAAGAAAACACCAGATAGATTTCCAAAGTGGTTGTCCATTTTACATTCCCACCAGCAGTGTATAAGAGTTCCAATCTCTCCGCAGCCTCTCCAACATTCATTATTTTGTATTCTTTGGATTAATGCCAGCCTTGTTGGAGTGAGATGGAATCTCATCGTAGTTTTAATTTGCATTTCTCTAATGGCTAATGACAGAGAGCATTTTCTCATGTATCTGTTGGCTGCCTGAATATCTTCTTTAGTGAAGTGTGTGTTCATATCCTTTGCCCACTTCTTGATTGCGTTGTTTGTCTTTTTGTGGTTGAGTTTTAACAGAATCATGTAGATTTTAGAGATCAGGCGCTGGTCGGAGATGTCATAACTGAAAATTCTTTCCCAATCTGTAGGTGCTCTTTTTACTCTTTTGGTGAAGACTTTAGATGAGCATAGGTGTTTGATTTTCAGGAGCTTCCAGTTATCTGGTTTCTCTTCATCATTTTTGGTAATATTTTGTATTCTGTTTATGCCTTGTATTAGGGCTCCTCGGGTTGTCCCTATTTTTTCTTCCATGATCTTTATCGTTTTAGTCTTTATGTTTAGGTCTTTGATCCACTTGTAGTTTTTGTGCATGGTGTGCGGTATGGGTCCTGTTTCATTTTTTTGCAAATGGATATCCAGTTATGCCAGCACCATTTGTTAAAAAGACTATCTTTTCCCCAATTAACTGACACTGGGCGTTTGTCAAATATCAGCTGCTCATATGTGGATGGATTTATATCTGGGTTCTCAATTCTGTTCCATTGGTCTATATGCCTGTTGTTGTATCAGTACCAGGCTGTTTTGACTACTGTGGCTGTATAATAGCTTCTGAAATCAGGTAGAGTGAGGCCTCCCACTTTCTTCTTCTTTTTCAGTAATGCTTTACTTATCAGGGGCTTCTTTCCCTTCCATATGAAATTGGTGATTTGTTTCTCCAACACATTAAAAAATGTCATAGGGATTTTGATCGGCAGTGCATTGTATGTATAGATGGGTTTTGGTAGAATAGACATTTTTACTATGTTAAGTCTTCCTATCCATGAGCAAGGTATGTTTTTCCACTTAAGTAGGTCCTTTTTAGTTTCTTGCAGTAGTACTTTGTAGTTTTCTGTGTATAGGTCTTTTACATCTTTGGTAAGATTTATTCCTAAGTATTTTATCTTCTTGGGGGCTAGTGTGAATGGTATTGATTTGGTGATTTCCTCTTCGATGTTCTTTTTGTTGATGTAGAGGAATCCAAGTGATTTTTGTATATTTATCTTATAACCTGAGACTCTGCCAAACTCTTCCATTAGTTTCAGTAGTTTTCTGGAGGATTCCTTAAGGTTTTCTGTGTATAAGATCATGTCATCTGCAAATAGAGGTAATTTTACTTCCTCCTTGCCAATCCGGATGCCCTTTATTTCTTTGTCTAGCCTAATTGCTCTGGCTAGGACTTCTAGCACAATGTTGAATAAGAGCGGTGATAAAGGGCATCCTTGTCTGGTTCCCGTTCTCAAGGGAAATGCTTTCAGGTTCTCTCCATTTAGAGTGATGTTGGCTGTTGGCTTTGCATAGATGCCCTTTATTATGTTGAGGAATTTTCCTTCAATTCCTATTTTGGTGAGAGTTTTTATCATAAATGTGTGTTGGACTTTGTCAAATGCCTTTTCTGCATCAATTGATAAGATCATGTGGTTTTTGTCTTTTGTTTTATTTATGTGGTGGATTACATTAATGGTTTTTCTAATATTAAACCAGCCTTGCATACCTGGTATAAATCCCACTTGGTAGTGGTGGATTATTTTTTTGATATGTTGTTGAATTCTATTGGCTAGAATTTTGTTGAGGATTTTTGCATCTGTGTTCATGAGGGATATAGGTCTGTAATTTTCTTTTTTTGTAATGTCTTTACCTGGTTTTGGGATCAGGGAGATGGTGGCTTCATAGAATGAGTTTGGTAGTATTCCGTCATTTTCTATGCTTTGAAATACCTTTAGTAGTAGTGGTGTTAACTCTTCTCTGAAAGGTTGGTAGAACTCTGCAGTAAAGCCGTCCGGGCCAGTGCTTTTTTTCGTTGGGAGTTTTTTGATTACCGTTTCAATCTCTTCTTTTGTTATGGGTCTATTTAGTTGTTCTACTTCTGATTGTGTTAGTTTAGGTAGGTAGTGTTTTTCTAGGAATTCATCCATTTCTTCTAGGTTTGCAAATTTGTTAGAATACAATTTTTCGTAGTAATCTGATATGATTATTTTAATTTCATTTGGGTCTGTTGTGATGTGGCCCATCTCGTTTCTTATTCGGATTATTTGTTTCCTTTCCTGTATTTCTTTAGTCAGTCTAGCCAATGGTTTATCAATTGTGTTAAATTTTTCAAAGAACCAGTTTTTGGCTTTGTTAATTCATTCAATTGTTTTTCTGTTCTCTAATTGATTTAGTTCAGCTCTAATTTTTATTATTTGTTTTCTTCTGGTGCCTGATGGATTCTTTTGTTGCTCACTTTCTATTTGTTCAAGTTGTCAGGACAGTTCTCTGCTTTTGGCTCTTTCTTCTTTTTGTATGTGTGCATTTATTGATATAAATTGACCTCTGAGCACTGCTTTTGCTGTGTCCCAGAGGTTTTGATAGGAAGTATTTTCATTCTCGTTGCATTCTACGAATTTCTTTATTCCCTCCTTGATGTCTTCTATAACCCAGTCTTTTTTTCAGCAGGGTATTGTTCAGTTTCCAAGTATTTGATTTCTTTTCCCTAATTTTTCTGTTATTGATTTCCACTTTTATGGCCTTATGGTCTGAGAAGATGCTTTGTAATATTTCGATGTTTTGGATTCTGTAAAGGTTTGTTTTATGACTTAATATATGGTGTATTCTGGAGAATGTTCCATGTGCGCTAGAAAAAAAAGTATACTTTGCAGCATTTGGGTGGAGTGTTCTGTAGAAGTCAATGAGGTCAAGTTGGTTGATTGTAGCAATTAGGTCTTCCATGTCTCTGTTGAGCTTCTTACTGGATGTCCTGTCCTTCTCCGAAAGTGGCGTGTTGAAGTCTCCTACTATAGTTGTGGAGGTGTCTATCTCACTTTTCAGTTCTGTTAAAGTTTGTTTTATGTATCTTGCAGCCCTGTCATTGGGTGCATAAATATTTAATATGGTTATATCTTCCTGGTCAATTGTCCCTTTAATCATTATGTAGTGTCCTTCTTTATCCTTTGTGGTGGATTTAACTTTAAAGTCTATTTTGTCAGAAATTAATATTGCTACTCCTCTTCTTTTTTGCTTATTGTTTGCTTGATATATTTTTTTCCATCCTTTGAGTTTTAGTTTGTTTGTGTCTCTAAGTCTGAAGTGTGTCTCTTGTAGGCAATGTACAGATGGATCGTGTTTCTTTATCCAGTCTGAGACTCTCTGTCTCTTTATTGGTGCATTTAGGCCATTTACATTCAGCATAATTATAGATAAGTATGTGTTTATTGCTGTCAGTTTGATGCCTTTTTATGTGTGTTGTTGACAATTTCATTTTTCTGCTTACTTTTTTGTGCTGAGACGTTTTTCTTTGTAAGTTGTGTGTTCCTCATTTTCATAGTATTTGACTTTATGGTTGCTAAATCGTTACGTTTTTCTTGGTTTTTATTTTGAGTTATGGAGTTGTTATACCTCTTTGTGGTTACCTTAATATTTACCCCTATTTTTCTAAGTAAAAACCTAACTTGTATTGTCCTATATCGCCTTGTATCCCTCTCCATATGGCAGTTCTATGCCACCTGTATTTAGTCCCTCTTTTTGATTATTGTGATCTTTTACATATTGACTTCAATGATTCCCTGTTTTGAGCGTTTTTTTTTTCTTTTTAAAATTAATCTTAATTTGTTTTTGTGATTTCCCTATTTGAGTTGATATCAGGATGTTCTGTTCTGTGACCTTGTGTTGTGCTGGTATCTGATATTATTGGTTTTCTGACCAATTTCCTTTAGTATTTCTTGTAGCTTTGGTTTGGTTTTTGCAAATTCTCTAAGCTCGTGTTTATCTGTAAATGTTTTAATTTCGCCTTCATATTTCAGAGAGAGTTTTGCTGGATATATGATCCTTGGCTGGCAGTTTTTCTCCTTCAGTGCTATATATATGTCATCCCATTGCCTTCTTGACTGCATGGTTTCTGCTGAGTAGTCTGAACTTATTCTTATCATTCTCCTTTGTAGGAGACCTTTCTTTTCTCCCTGGCTGCTTTTAAAATTTTCTCTTTATCTTTGGTTTTGGCAAGTTTGATGATAATATGTCTTGGTGATTTTCTTTTTGGATCAATCTTAAATGGGGTTCGATGAGCATCTTGGATAGATACCCTTTCGCCTTTCATGATGTCAGGGAAGTTTTCTGCCAGCAGATCTTCAACTATTCTCTCTGTGTTTTCTGTTATCCCTCCCTGTTGTGGGACTCCAATCACACGCAAGTTGTTCTTCTTGATAGAGTCCCACATGATTCTTAGGGTTTCTTCATTTTTTTAAATTCTTTTATCTGATTTTTTTTCAGCTATATTGGTGTCAATTCCCTGGTCCTCCAGATCTCCCACTCTGCATTCCAATTACTCGAGTCTGCTCCTCTGACTCCCTATTGCGTTGTCTAATTCTGTAATTTTATTGTTTTTGTTTTATTGTTAATCTTTTGGATTTCTGAATGCTGTCTCTCTATGGATTCTTGCAACTTATTAATTTTTCCACTATGTTCTTGAGTATTCTTTTTGAGTTCTTCAACTGCTTTATCAGTGTGTTCCTTGGCTTTTTCTGTAGATTGCCTTATTTCATTTCTGAGTTCATCCCTGATATCTTGAAGCATTCTGTAAATTAGTTTTTTATATTCTACATCTGGCAATTCCAGGATTGTATCTTCATTTGGGAAAGATTTTGATTCTTTAGTTTGGGGAGTTGTAGAAGCAATCATGGTCTGCTTCTTTATGTGGTTTGATATCGACTGCTGTCTCCGAGCCATCACTAAGATATTGTAGTGATTTATTCTATATTTGCTCACTGAGTCTTATCTTGTTTTGTTTTCTTTCAATATACGTAGATGGGCTACTAGATTGCGCTGTCTTGGTTGTTGTAGCCCTTGAATCACTTATGTCCTATTACCAGCTGGTCTGGGCTGTTACCAGATATATAAGCCTAAGAGTCCATTCACTATTCTTGAGTAGAATGTGATTTTGAGTCATCAACTGTGTGGTGCAGACTGTCACCTATCCACCTAGAGAAGTAGTGGTGATAGTTGTGTGCACCAGATTCTAGTAGCAGCAGGGGTTCACACTCAAGGGGGGGCAGGATGCTGACAGGCTTCCCCCAAGTGCCAGTGAGGTAGGTGTGTCTCTATTCCTAAAGCACTTTGGTGGGTGGGCTCTGCAGCTGTACCTTAGGCCCCCAGTGCATGTACCTCTACAGATTGGTAGGTGTCACCCTCCTTAGATCCCTAAGGCAGGAGGCTAGGTGGTCTGGGGGGAGCTTCAGCCCTCAGTTCCCTGTTGTGGGTCAGTGAGTGCTCTGTTCAATACGCAGAGATATCAGACCTTGGAAACTTGTCTTTCCTGTAATCCGCTAAAACAATTACAGTCAGATCCCTATCAGATATGCTTTTGCATTATAATAGCCACCTTGTTCCCTGTAGGGATGAAAGCCCAAGACTGTGGATCTCATATGCTTGGCTGGAGCTGGTTCTGTGTTTTTAGTCCAATTAGGAAAGGATTTTTGGTCCCTGGGTTTTTGTAGCTGCTTCTCTCAGTCCAGGAGAATGGGTTAGGAAAAGACCAAAAAAAAAAAAAAAAAGAAAGAAAGAAAGAAAAACCGCAGAGCAGTTCAGTCTCTGACTCAGGAAATTCCAATGTTAATGAAGCCTCCTGGGAAGGGGAGGGGAGAGTTCAGATAAATAGGAGAGAGTAGCACCTTGGAATATAGACAATGTTACTTATCTTGCTTGGGATGACTGTTTTATCTGAGATTCCTGAGGGGCGCGTCGACTGTGTGTGCTAGCTGGGTAGAGATTACCCCCGATGGTCAGGCCGCGTCCCGTGCTTGCGCTGTCTCAGAAGCCGTGGTTAGTTCCTCCGCTTCCAGTCCAAAGCCCAGTGCCAAGGTTCCCTGGCTGGGACGCCGCCCTCCCGGCTCCAAAACCAGTCGCTGCCTCCCGGTGACTTCTCCTCCTGTCAGCTGCGTTGCTGCGCTGCTTGCGTGCACTGGCTGGGCTTCCCCCGAGGTCAATTCTGGCGGCTAGGGCTGCGCCCCGTGTTTGCGCAGTCTCAGGATGCCGTGCTCAGCTCACCTGCGCCCAGTCCAAAGCCCGGTGCCCAGGTTTCCTGACTGGGACACTGGCTCCAGACTCTGAAAACAGTCGCTGCTTCACCGTGGTTGTTCATTCTCAGTCTCTGTCACTCAGGTCAACTTTTTAAATCTGTGTTTGATGGTCAGGGTTTGTAGATTGTCATGTATGTGATCGGTTCACTTGTTTTTCCGAGTCTTTGTTCCAAGAGGGATCCAAGGTATCTTCTACCTAGTCAGCCATCTTGGCCCCACCCCCATTTCATTTTTGATGATTTTTAATTTTCCTAGGTTCATACTTCATACATTCCATGTTCCAATTATTAATGGATGTTTGCAGCTGTTTATTCTCATTTTGAGTCATGCCACATCAGCAAATGAAGGTCCCAAAAGCTTGACTCCATGCATGTCATTAAGGTTGATTCTACTCTGAGGAGGCAGCTCTTCCCCAGCCATGTTCTGAGTGCCTTCCAAACTGGGGGGCTCATCTTTCGGCACTATATCAGACAATTCTACACTGCTATTCTTTTTTTTTATTATTATTCATAAGGTTTTCACTGGCTAATTCTTTCCAGAAGCAGACTGCTGGGTCCTTCTTCCTAGTTCTGAATACCAGTGACATAGCTTCTAGTATCAGAGCAACACGCAAGCCCCCACAGTATGAAAACTGACAGACATGTGGGGACACACTTAACTGTGCTCGTGAGAAACCTGTATGTAGATCAAGAAGCAGTTGTTCAGACAGAAGAAAGGGATATTGCGTGGTTTAAAGTCGGGAAAGTTGTGCGTGAACATTGTATTCTTTCAGTGTATGCATTCAATCTGTATGCTGAGGAAATAATACAAGAAGCTGGACCGTATGAAAAAGAATGGGGCATCAGGATTGGTGGAAGACTCATTAACAACCTGTGCTATGCAGATGACACAACCATGCTTGCTGAAAGTGAGGACGACTTGAAACACTTACTGATGAAGATCAAAGGCCACAGCCTTCAGTACGGATTGCACCTCAACATAAAGAAAACAAAAATCCTCACAACTGGACCAACAAGCAACATCATGATAAAGGGAAAAAAGATTGAAATTGTCAAGGATTTCATTTTACTTGGATCCACAATCAATACCCATGGATGTAGCAGTCAAGAAATGAAAAGACACGTTGCATTGGACAAATCTGCTGCAAAAGACCTCTTTAAAGTGTTGAAAAACAAAGATGTCACCTTGAAGACTAAGGTAAACCTGACCCAATCCATGGTATTTTCAATTGCATCACATGCATGCAAAAGCTGGACAATGAATAAGGAAGACCAAAGAAGAATTGACGCCTTTGAATTGTGGTGTTGGCAAAGAATATTGAATATACCATGGACAGCCAAAAGAATGAACAAATCTGTCTTGGGAGAAGTACAACCAGAATGCTCCTTAGAAGAAAGAATGGCGAGACTACATCTTACATACTTTAGACATGTTGTTAGGAGGGATCAGTCCCTGGAGAAGGACATCATGCTCGGTAAAGTACAGGGTCAGAGGAAAAGAGGAATACCCTCAATGAGGTGGATTGGCACAGTGGCTGCAACAGTGGGCTCAAGCATAACAATGATTGTAAGGATGGCTCTGGACTGGGCAGTGTTTCGTTCTGTTGTACATACGGTCGCTATGAGTTGGAACAGACTTGATGGCACCTAACAACAAGAACAATACTACGTGTGTGGGACTGTGCTAAATACTTGACTTTGATTTTTCTCATTTAAGTACCATAACAACCCCATGAGTTAGGTGCCATTATTTTATTCTCTTTCTAAAGATAGAAATGGAGCCTTAGATATGTTAAGTAACGTGTCCAAGGAAGCTTAGCAAGTGATGTTGAAGCTGGATTTAATTTCAGTTCTTCCTAACTAGAGAGCAGAACTTTTAACCTTTATTAAACCTATCTTGAAAACGATTTAATAATTTAGGGATCATTTGTGAGGTGGAAGAAGCACAAATATTTAGATTAGAGAGGACCCCTGGGTCCCGGCTCTCACATTTACAGCTTTGTGATGCACTAGGACTACAAACTGCAGTTATCTCAGAACCACTGCCTCAATTTTTGCATTGTCTGAATACTTCCTATACTGTTATCTGCATTCCTTCTGTCTTATTATTTACTAGATATTCTTCTTTAAGCAGATAACCCTGAAAAATACCATAAAAATAACCATAGAAAATGGTATTATTGAAATATTTCAAAATACTGTAGAATGATGCTATGAATGGGCATTCTGTATGCTTGCTGTCTCTCTCTCCATCTCAAGGAGTTACCAAGTGTTATTGAGGTGTTAAAGACATGATAGCACCAAGCTGAGACTTTCTCCTTGGTGTAATAAGAAATATTGAGAGATAATTGAAAAGGAAGTAATTTTTTTTTTTATTGTGTTGTTCAATTTATTTACTACCGTGTCTCACCGAGTATCACTTCTCATTCTAAGTAAGTGGTCCACAATCTGTTAAACAGTGGTTGAAACTCTTTGAGATTCAGTTTACTAATTTGTAATATTGCCTGTACTCACCAGAAAGCAGGATTTTTCTGAAAATCTAATGAAGGAATGGACATGAAATCATTCAGTAAACTGGAAATCTATCTCGTTGCTCTCCTTTCAGGATTGAAGAAACAAACTCAATAACTTGGCTAAATACTAATCAGCATCTCTAGCTCTGCTCCCTGCTACAACTAATTGAAACTTTTCCGTGAGCCAGCTAGAAAATGTAGTGCCTGAGGCCTGGGTGTATGTGGTTAGGCCTACTATGATGCCAAATAAAAGAAAACTCCCCTATTGCAAGCTTGGAGGAACATACCTGATGTACCTTTTATTCTTTCAATGACGGAGTCAGTGAACAAATATTTCTGCAGCACTTACTATGTAGTAGGCATTCTATAAAACCAAACCAAACCCATTGCCATTGAGTCGATTCCGACTTATAGGAATCCTATAAGATCCTATAGAACTGCCCCATGGGGTTTCCAAGGAGCAACTTGTGGATTCGAACTGTCCACCTTTTGGTTAGCAGCCAAGCTCTTAAAAAAACAGATATGTTTCCTCACCTCACAGAGCTGAAAGTCTTGTGTGGACTAGCAAAGCCAAGAGATTCAAAACAAAGTGGTGGCCCTGTCAACACTTGCTGGATGAGCACTGAATTCTATTTTTAGAATTTTTAGTAGCTAGATGTTCATTCATGAAGACGGCAATGCTTTGTTCTATTATACGTAAGGCCACCATGAGTGTGCGTTGGAGCTGACTCAACAGCAACCAACAACAACAGGTCCTCCTTCGCCTTTAGTTTACGTTGACCAACACTTACTGGGCCTTTATAAATAGCCAGTACTATCTATTTTGGTGGCACCCAGCTAACACATACAGAGTGCTACCTACAAATGGGTTCCCTGGGTGGCTCAAACGGTAAAGTGTTCTACTATTAGCCTAAAGGTTGTTGTTTCAAACTCACCCAGAAGCGTCTGGGAAGATAGGCCTGGCAACCAGCTTCTGAAAAATCTCAGCCTTGCAAACCCTATGGAGCAGTTCTATTTTGCACATGTGGGTCACCGTAAGTTGGAATCGACTGAACTTGGCATCTGACAACTACAAACCAGGTTCCCTGGCGGGTGGATTCACACACTCTTTACAACAATCTGTTATGAGGCACAGATCATGCATCTGCTAAGTGGTGGAGTAGGATTTAAACCATTTTTTAGCTGACCCCAATGCTTGTGGCTTAACCACTAAGCCTTATGGTCTCACTCCAGAAATAAGTAAAAGAAGTAAGCGTCTTCTGCCCCGTAGGAGTCTGCGTGTTCCATTGCCACCTGCCATCTAAGAAGACACGGGGCAGTGCCGAGACCTGAGGTAATGACGAGGTGTCTTCCCTCCTCGTTAACAAGCTTTGTTTGAGCCGTTTACATGGCTTTCTTAATGTTCCTGAAACCTGCTTTGTATTTGTTTAATTATAATATAGTCTGGCACTTTGACATTTAATTGTCTTGTTTGGTTGTAATTATCTTCCACGAGAGTAAGAGCAGAGTTGGATTATATTTACTTCCTTTCTTTCTTCCTCTTTTTTTCCTCTTAACATGCAAATCTGACTGTGACTCATTGTGTTCTGATGAGCCTCAGTTCTGGGTCGATGACCTCAGATCTGCCTGAGAGGACATAGCTCTGCCACCAGCCAGGACCAACCTGGCCGGAGCCCAAGGCCGGTCACATACCTCACAGAGGAGAACTCGGTGTGGTAGACTGTAGGTCAGCACATCAGGCTGGACCATGAGTGCGCCATGGCTTATGGTGCGCCATGGGTCAGAGAAGAACCCCGCCAAGACAGCAGGGACCCTGCCAAGTAGCCTCTTCTCTGCTTCCCACCTAATTAGGATTTTTCAAAACAAATGGCTATGGGCCTTTAAGAATCGTGTTTCTCTGGGGTCAAGTTATATTTGGCCTGGTGGTAACTCTATGGAGTAGTTCTACTCTGTCTTATCGGGTCGCTATGAGTCGGAATCGACTCGACGGCACTGGGTCTGGGTGGGTCGTCTAAGGAAAACTGCCATCTCATTAAGTCGGGACTACCCTTTAATAGATCATGCAGTGCCGCAGAGAGCACAACTATCTTCCGCTCACGCAGAGCTCTTAGGCTTTTATAATCATCTGACTTGAAACCCACAGCAACATCATAAGAAAACGTTCCCCATACTTTAGTTACTTGCATGACAAGTTTGCAGTTTTCACCATGTCCACATACTACCAATCCACATATTACCAAATTACATTGGGCAAATCTGCTGCAAAAGACCTCTTTAATGTGTTAAAAAGCAAAGGTGTCACTTTGAGGACTAAGACGCAACTGACCCAAGCCATGCTGTTTTCAATTGCCTCATATGCCTGTGAAAGCTGGACAATGAATAAGGAAGACTGAAAAGAATTGATGCCTTTGAATTGTGCTGTTGGCAAAGAATGTTGAATATACCATGGTCTGCCAGAAGAACGAACAAATCTGTCTTGAATGAAGTACAGCCAGAATGCTCCTTAGAAGCAAGGATGGTAAGACTTCATCTAACACACTTTGGACATGTTATTAGGAGGGACCAGTCCTTGGAGAAGAAAAAGAGGAAGACCCTCAACTAGATGAATTGGCACAGTGGCTGCAACAATGAGCTCAAGCAAAACAACGATTGTGAGGATGGCGCAGGACTGGGTAGTGTTTCGTTATGTTGTACATAGGTTTGCTAAGAGTCGGAACCAACTCAATGGCACCCTACAACAACACTCTCTATCCAAGTATATGACCTAACGTTTTCCTTTAAATCATTCTTGTTTGGCTTATATACAAGCAAAAATGTATCATACAGCTAGGTCGGAACTCCACAATTTTTAGAAGAGAGGGCACGAATCTGTGGTTACCTTACAGGTGACTTCATATCTCTTAACTTAGAGTTCCCAGTGCCATGTTCATATGAATGATATGGAAATACCACTTGTCACTGCAGCACCCATCTCTTTCGATACATTGGTTTATCACTATGTAAGGAGAACTTTAGCATCTTTATGACCCAATGCAACTGAGACAACATTCTCATTCTTTTAGCCAGACAGAGAATCCTCTTTACCAGCTCAATTCAGAATATAAAGAACGGTTAGAGGATGTTATCAAGGGAAAGAAGATGAGACTACATAGTCAAGAGGCCAAGCTGAACCACATAACCAAGGGCTGGGTCAGAAGGAAGAGTGTGGAAAAGAGGAAGAAAAGATGTATTAGGCCAGGGCTACTGAGGGTGTTTGGGGCTTAATGTAATGTTCTGAAGCAGCAGTGGGTGTGAAAGAATAGTGGGTAGAGGTGGGAAATGTTTTGGGCACATACTGCTCTGTGTTATAGGATGGGTTCCCCACCCTGAGTCAGAGAGTAGTATCAGGAGGATTACCAGGGAGTGGAGTGCTTGGATCAAAAGCTGAGTTGAGGAAGGGGAGGAAGTAGGGACGGGAAGAGGGAGAAGATGAGCTACAGTGTAGTCATAAGAAAGACCCTAGAGCTGTCCTGCGTTGGGATGAGGGGCCTGAATCTTTGTACCCCGTGACCAGTCACTGAATGTGGGTTGCCCCAGGGAGAGAACATGACTTTGGATAAGGCAGTCCTCTTCAACTGAGACAATCCCTGAAGGAGCCTACAGCTGAGAGATCATTGCCAGTAGGTCAACCAGCAGCAGGTGATACGTCCTTGATTCTGTTAGGGGCATCTGGGTGGCATATACGAGCACCCACCACAGAGTTGGTTATAAACTGGCCCCCATTTAATATTTTTCATGAGTCCAAGAAAATCTGGAGTTACTTTTTGAACTATATGTGTTTTTGGAGGTGGGCTGGGTGGTGTGTTTAACACATGCCTGTGCAGAGACTGAGCCACGTGAGGTCCCAGGGTTATCAGGTTTATACCTAGAAATTGAATATTAGATTCACAAAGCCGTTTGTTGATAGCTGTTCATACAAGACAAATTCTCATAAATACCAAAAAAAAAGGAGGAAGGGGAGAAGTCACATTTATCGCATTTTAATAAAACAGTACTCTTGACCTCAGAATTACATAATTTTGGCCTTTGCATGAGGAGATTTAGGATTTTGACTACCACTGGGCTTTTATTTTTATCGAATTATGATCAGCAAGAGTAACAGTGCGGTGGTCTCTTTGGAGTTGCTCTCAGATAAATGAGGAATAAAGGAGTATTTTATTGACCCTGCCTGTGCGTCCTGCACTGTGAAACAGCGTATTGAAATGGAAGGAGGGTGAATTTTGACTCCATTTTATTGCTGTTTTTGTCAGCTGCTGTTAAGTCGGCCTTTGACTCATGGCAACCCCAAGCATAACTAAATGAAATGCTGCCCAGTCCTGTGCTATTCCCGTGACTGGTTACAGATGGGACCATTTTGATTCACAGGGTTTCCATTGGCTGACTTTAGGAAGCAGATCACTGAGTCCTTCTTCCTAGTCCATCTTAGTCTGGAAGTTCTGCTGAAGCCTGTTCAGCATCACAGCAACAGGCAAGTCCCCACTGACAGACGGGGTCGCTGTGCATGTGGGGCGTTGGCCAGAAATTGAACCCAGGTCTGCCATATGGAAGGCGAGAATTCTACCGCTGAACCACAGATGTCCCCATGTGACTCCATTTTAGACAGACCCTTGTGGTTCCAAATGACCAAAACCCACCTTAAGCATAAAGAAGAGGAGAAGGAGGGAATTGTGAGGCTCAACAGAACTGGGACACAGTTCAAACGATGTCATCAGGTATGTTTCTCTGGGTTGACTTTATCCTCATGTAGTGTCTCACAAATGTGGCTATTGGTAACCTTGGGCTTATATCATCCCAACTTAACACGGAGCAGAAATGGGAGACTCATCTACCATTAGTTCCAGGCAGGCTGTGGGCTGTTGCTCTTTGGCTCTGATTGGCTCAGTGGGTCACATGCCTATCCCTGAACCAATCACGGGGTTGGGTGGTAGGGGATCCTCATGCTCTTTAGCTCTGATTGGCTCACCTGGGTCACGTGCTTATCCCTGAACCAATCACGGGATTGGGTGGTAGAGTATCCTCGCTAGCCAGGTGGGTGTCGTGTGTCTTCCCCGAAGCTAGGACATCACACTCCAAACTGTGTGGATTGAGAGTGGGGAGGATGAGTCCCCAAAGGGAAATCAGGGAGCTTTTACAATAAAGGAATAAATAAATGCCAGTCAGACAAAAGGGCCGACACCTACTGTCCTTTCAGACCAAAGTGAAAGTTCTGCCTCTGTCGCTTTTATTTGGCCAGTTCCTTCTCTTTCCCTTACTGTTCTCCTATATAAAATGGGACTGATGAGCCTGATGTGCAGGGTTGTTGTTCCTGTGCACACAAAAGCTCTCTGGCACCTAGGGATGTGCTCACTAACTGAGAGCTTCGTTACAGTTAATGGTGAGTGCGCTCAGAGCTCTGTACTGACATTACTATCAATTAGGAAACTATTTTAATTGGACCAATCGCTAATGACTTCCGCCTTTTCACAAGATGATTAGTATTTTCCTAGCATCATGAAGAGAAAAAAGCGTGTGATAGCTCAGCATTTTCCACGCTGCAAACAAACTGAGAATAGGGAACTAGTTCTCTCTCTGAAGATCATGATAAACAAATGTGTCTTGTAGTCTACTTTTGACTTATAATCTAAAAATTGAAGAGAAGTAGGCAGAATTCCAGTCAGGTCTTTCTCGTGAGGGTGCATTCAGCAAAGCAGAGGAGCAAGAATAGGCCCTCTAAGTGGTACCTGGGGGGCCACTGAATACATCAAAGGCAGGACACCCGGGAACAGATGTTGCCGTTAGCTGCGGGGGGGCCACTGAATACATCAAAGGCAGGACACCCGGGGACAGATGCTGCCGTTAGCTGCGGGGGGGCCACCGGGGACAGATGCTGCCGTTAGCTGCTGTTGAGTCGGCTTTGACTCATGGCGGCCTTCGGTTTAACAATGAAATTCGCCCAGCCCCGTGCCGTCTTCATGATCACTGGTGTTTTTGAGTCCCTTGTCGCAGCTGTTTTGCCAACCCATCTCACTTAGGGTTTCCCTGATTTCCTTTAGCTCTCCACTTTACCAAACACGATGCCTTTTGCAAGCAATTGATCTCGCCATCTTCGTTTCTAAGAAAGATTCTGATTTTATTTCTGCTGGGCACTGATTTGTTCGTTCTTTGGCAATGCAAAGTATGTTCAAAAAATGAGTGACTCTGAAATTAGAGCATGGTAGGTCTTGATGTAACAGAAAAGTTGGACATAAATGGGATCGTACGCCTAAACCAGGGCTTCGAACCCGTTCTGCTTGGTTCCGTCATGGCAGGGGCAGCATCACTGGAACAGACCCAAATTTTTAAAATTTGAGTGAATCGGAACAATAACCAGAGTGGGAAAACTTACAGGCTGAAGCGCTGCTAGAAACTTAATCTCCCTCTTAGAAAAGGAGGGCAGAGTACCAGTTGCTTAGCAACCAAATCCGTTGCCCGTGGGATTTCGAGCAGAGCCAGAAGCAGCGTTGCCCCACTCAGAGGTGGTGCTCTGAATGTGTGTGGCTCTCCACAGTCCTGCCAATAATCCAGGCTCCTGCATCAGGCTCCTGAAAGGGTTCACTGTGCTTCCGAGTCTCCCATTCCAGGGCTTTGACCTGTAAGTTTTCCCCTTCCTATTATCATCCCAGTTCACCCGAATTTTAAAATTCAGATCTGTTCTGGTTTTGCTTCATCAGCCATGACTGAACCGGTTTCAACTGGTTGGAAGCCCTGGCCTGAACAAAAGGGATCTGAGATGACTCCCTAAAAGAGGATACAGTGTCATCACCGATTGCTCCCTGAAGACGCGTGCCTCACTTGCCAGCAGCACCACGTGAGTGGCAGGAGAGGGTGCTCTTAAAGCGTGTGTCTTACCATCAGACAGGCTTGGATATGCCTTCTGTTGTGTGAACTTCAACAGGATATTTCATGCCCTAGACCTCACGTTCCTCATTCCTTCACACAAACTCATGCTTCGGCTTCGGCCCAACTGATTGTTTCCTCTTAAAAATGCACATAGCCCCCCCCCCCCCCCCCAGAGCTTCTCCTACATTGTTCCCTCTGCTGGGACACTCATCTGTACCTACTCAGATGAGACCCCTCCTTGGAAGCACTGTCACCTCCCCAGTTTTCATCTTGCTTCAGTGGCTCGCTAGATTCTTCCAGGAGAGCCCTCTGCTGCCTTTTTTGGCTTCCCCTTGGAATGTAAGTTCCATAAATCCAGGGACCATACATACTGTGCTCCCGGGTGTACACCAAGGGCCAAGGATAGTTTCTGGCCACAGTAAGTTGTCAATAAATATGCATTTAATGAACAAATTATTAAAATGGGATGCTAGTAGATTTCATCACAACCCAACCACTTCCTAATAATAAGCTTTTGGCCCTATTTATGAAGGAAGACATTCAGGGATGGCCTTGCGAGAATTCTCTTCATCTCTCTTCAGAGCTCTAGCCAGTCTTGAGTGAGCCTAAGGGAGCTTCTGTCTTCTCTGAAACGTACAGAGATAATTGCACTTACTCAAAGTCTTACGGTTAGCAAAAAAAAAAACCCGCACCCATTACCATTGAGTCGATTCTGACTCACAGCAACCCTGCACGACAGAGTGCAGCTGCCCCATAGGGTTTCCAAGGAGTGGCTGGTGGATTCGAACCTCTGACTTTGGGTTAGCAGCCTGAGCTCTTAACCACTGTGCCACAATTCTAACCCAGATGTGCCTGACTCCAGGGCTTTAGTTCTTAATGGCCGTGCCCATCACCTCTTCCTAAACTATTCAGCCTCTGATCAAAAGTGAGTGGTGAATCAACTCTTCTAAGTATGCACTCATATTACAAGTAACCTCCAGTTCCATTAGTACTGCAACTCTATTGCCTAACTGAAAGGCACTATCAGTAATTAATATCTCTGTAACGTATCATGGAGGAGAGAAGACATGGAGCCCATCTCAGAAGTGGGTACCACACATCTCTCCTTCTTCAAGGTTTTGCATTAGCGTACTCAAAGCAGAGTATTAGATTGCTTAATTCCAGACAGTAAGAGTCAAGTTTTCAGAAATGATACTGCTCTCTGGTTTCAGAGGCAAAAATCAAATATATTCTCAGGTTACACCATTGTAAACAAACTCTCCAAATTACTGTTTTTCATCACACATATTTACTCAACCAGAGGAATTACTGTATACACACCAAAAAAGACCCTTAAAATAAGGCTAGTCATGATCTTTGAGGCAGGGGCGTTGTATGTATGTATATGTCTGTTTATGGGATCTTGAAATCTGGCCTTTTTCCGGTCCTCTTGAGTGTCATCTGGGGGATAGAGCTGCATTCTCACGTGGCTGCTGTGAGAATCCAGCGAGATAATGTGCGGGAAAAGTACTTTGAAAACTGCAAAGTGCTGAACAAATTGAAAGTGCTATCATTATCGTCCCTGGAATTCAGTTACAACCCAGCAGCCTGATGGTTTGGCCGTAACACCCAGCCCAAGGGGAAATTGTCTTCCTTTTCTAGAAGGAGGTCATGAACTAGACCTCTTTCTTCTTATTGGGGAAATCTAACACTCAGCAATCTTTCTTATTTTTGTTAATTTTTAATTTCACAAGTAGTTTATGAATGGAATATTCTTGAGGAAAACTGAACTAAAATATCACTGGCAAACGTCCTGTTTTTCTTGACTCACACCCCAGTTCCCACCTTCCCCCTCCCTCAGAGGCAAGCATTGTAGTGAGGATCTTGTATATTCATCTGTACATTTTTGTGCTTTTCCAGACATGCATATGGCCCATGAAGACTAAATGGCGTGGCTGGGAGTCTTTATCATAAATGATACATTCAGCATTTTGCAACTTGGACTCAACCATTAATCTTTGAAAACTATGTCATGAATATTTATTCATTTGTTACATATAGATCGAAATCACTAGTTTAAAGAGTTGCATGATATTACGCAGGATCAAATATTACAATATTACCATTGTAATATATATATTTTTTAATATTACAGTATTACAAGTATTTTCTAAGCAGGTATAATTGTGACATATCTAAAATAAAAATAGCATTTTTGACACTATAATATAGTGGAGGTACTTCCTCTTGGTACTTTATGTTCTTACATAAATGCCTCCTTCTTAAGGAGATCTTTGTCCTCCCAGATCAGATCAGGTCCCTTGGTGTACCCCTCATACACCATGTGCTTTTCTTTCATTGTTTCTGACACAATGCTAATTAATATTTGCCTAATCACTACTTTTGTATCTATTTCCCCAGTCATGATGCAGTCTTGCTAAGGGCTGGTTGGGTTTCTCTTATCCAGGACTTTATCCCCATATTATAACAGTGACGCATATTACATACAAAACAAATATTTGCTTGGTGATTAAATGAGCTTTCGCATAAGACAGACCTGTATTCAAATCTTAGCTCTTCCCCCTTCTAGCTGTGTGACTTTGAACAAGTCTTTTAACATCTCCTTACCCAAGGTTCCTTAACTATAGCATGTATTATAATTCTATTTTCTGCTTGCTCTTTTTTTCTTTTTTTAACTTGATGTTGGAGTCTAACTTTACCCTACTCATTCTGGTTTTGACTCTCTCCAAAGGATTATTACTAAAAAAAAACTGGGAAGCCCCACTCATAATGAGAATCTGCTTACCTGGTCTACCAGGACACAGTTGCATTATATTCTAAGTACAATTAACTTTTTGGTTTTTGCTTTCTTAAAAAATGGGCAATTGCATCTACGCTTTTATTTTTGCTTCAGCATGGCAAAGTCTCTTACCCTTGAAGGAAATCACCCTCAACTTCCCAGGGCAGAGGAGCGATTCTGCTTTCTTCCATAGAGAAATGCTCCCCGGATTTCCCTCTGCAATAAGTACGTGAAATTGCTATTGGCCACACTGCTAAGATACAACCAATAAAGCTGAAATACCCTGTCTCATTGTGTTCAGAATCATTTCTCCAGAACTTTAGCTCCGAGAAAATAGAAATTGTGTTCCAAGAAGCAAAAATGCCTTACGTGATCATGCTTTAAAGAAAAAAAGACAAAAGTTTTTGAAAAGTAAATATTAACCACTATAGCAACTCTGAGTATTAGCATCAGATCAAATTTGCAATTAAATCCATGTATGGGTCAAAATTTATCTAATAAAAAAATCTTCGGTATAAATAGACACATCCATAAAGATATGGAAACCCTGGTAGCATAGTGGTTAAGAGCTACTGCTGCTAACCAAGAGGTCAGCAGTTCGAATCCATCAGGCAGTCCTTGGAAACTCTATGGGGCAGCTCTACTCTGTCCTGTAGGGTTGCTATGAGTCAGAATCAACTCCACGGCAATGAGTTTTATAAAGATATACTTAATAAGCAGCTATTCTTATCCGTCAATCATATGAAAAGCAAATCATACATAAAAAAACCCAAACCAAACTCATTGCCATCGAGTTGATTCTGACTCATAGCAACCCTATAGGACAGAGTAGAACTGTCCCATAGGGTTTCCAAGGAGTGGCTGGTGGATTCAAACTATTGACCTTTTAATTAACAGCCAAGCTCTTAAACCCTGTGTCATGAGGGCTTCCAATCCATACGTAATGGGTAATAATAGGTATAAATGATCAAAAGCAGTATCGCTTCAGAGTCTGAACACTGACTATTAAACATCTCTAATGCTTGAGGGAAGAACACATACTAGTTGCTAGTTGCTGGCTCCAGTTTCCATGTTATTTGGGGAGATATTTGTTGGGTGGCCAGGAAGCCATCTTTCCTTACCTAAAGCCTCAGGACTATTGGAGATAATGCTACAAAAGGCAATTTGCACATTGCTTCGAACTGCTGACCTATTGGTTAGCAGCCCTAGCTCTTAACCACTGCACCACTGGGTCTCCAGAAATTTATGCCTCTTTATGATTCTAGCTATGTGAATTGATCCTAGAGTTTTTCCAGAAGTATTGCACACATTTTCAGTGCTGCTGGCAAACTGTGTGCAGTGATAATAGCAACAGTAACAAAAATTCCAGCTTCTTTCTGTTTATTAACTGTTTGCTGTGTGCTAAGCACTTTTATATACATGATCATATTCAAACCTCACAGCAACCCAAAAAGGTAGATACAGGTTTTCAGATGAGATTCTGAGAATCAGAGAAGTTAAGTAAGTGGCCTAAGATCACGTGAGTACTGTCTCTCCATCACGTGTAAATTAATAATAGTAATAATTACTGTTTGCAGAGAACAGGCATTGGATATTTAACATATACCATTATGGACTGATTTGTGCCCCCCCAAAGAATCGACTCGACGGCACTGCGTTTTTTTTTTTTTTTTAAAGATAAGTTTAAGTCCTAACTCTCAGTACTTGTGAATGTGACCTTATTTGGAAACAGTCTTTGCATATGTAATTAGCTAACGTAAGGTCATACAGAATAGGGTGAGCCCTGATCCAATATGATGAGTGTCCTCCTTAAAAAAGGAAAGAGACACAAAGAGACAGAAACAGAGGGAAGACACTCGAGAAGATGGAGGCAGAGATTGGAGTGATGCTGCCACAAGCCAAGGAATGCTTGGGGCTACCAGAGCTGGAAGATACAAGGAAAGACGTTCCCCTAGAGCCTTCGGGGAAAGCATGGCCATAACAACACTCTGAACTTGGATTTCTGGTGTTTCTGTTGTTTTAAGCCACAGAGTTTATGGTACTTTGTTCTGGGATTCTAGGAAACAAATATAGATACCAAGTATAGTACTGGGAGATATACACATTATTTCTTTTCTTTCTTTCTTTTTTTTTTTAATAATATTTTATTGTGTTTTTGGTGAAACTTTATACAGCAAATTAGGTTCCTGTTTAACAATTTCTATACATATTGTTCAGTGACATTAGTTACATTTTTCACAATGTGTCAACACTCTCATTATTTCCATTCTGGTTGTTCCATTTCCATTAATCTAGCTTCCCTGAAATATATCATTTAATTTCTTGACTGCTCCTTGTTGATTGTGGATCCAAGTAAAATGAAATCCTTGACAACTTCAGTCTTTTCTCCATTTACCATGGTGTTGCTCATTGGTCCAGTTGTGAGGATTTTTGTTTTCTTTATGTTGAGGTGCGATCCATACTGAAGGCTGTGGTCTTTGATCTTCATCAGTAAGTGCTTCAAGTCCTCTTCACTTTCAGCAAGCAAGGTTGTGTCATCTGCATAACGCAGGTTGTTAATGAGTCTCCCTCCCATCCTGATGCTGCATTCTTCTACATATAGTCCAGTTTCTCAGATTATTTGCTCAGCATACAGATTGAAGAGGTATGGTGAAAGGATGCAACCCTGATGCACACCTTTCCTGACTTTAAATCACTCAGTATCCCCTTATTCTGTTCAAATGACTGCCTCTTGATCTATGTAGAAGTTCCTCATGAGCACAATTAGCGGTTCTGAAATTCTCATTCTTCGCAATGTTATCCATAATTTGTTATGATCCACATAGTCAAATGCCTTTGCATAGTCAATAAAACGGGTAAGCATGCTTCTGGTATTCTCTGCTTTCAGCCAGGATCCTCCTGACGTCGCAATGACATCCCTTGTTGTACTTCCTCTCCTGGACCTGGCTTGAATTTCTCGCAGTTCCCTGTTGATTTATTGCTGCAGCCACTTTTGACTGATCTTCAGCAAAATTTCGCTTGCATGTGATATCAGTGATATCATTCCATAATTTCCACATTTGGTTGGATGACCTTTCTTTAAAATAGGCATAGTAGAGACTGGTAACTATATCCTAGATGGCTACTCACAAGCTTTTAAGACCTCAAACACTACTCACCAAATTGGGATGTAGAACATAAATTCTATGGACTGTGTTATGCCAATTGACAGAGTTGTTCCATGAGGCTATGGTCCTAAGCCTTCAAATCCAATAAACTAATCCAGAGAGGTGATCAGTTATGTTTAGGAACTATCCATCACTGTGACTCCTCTGTGCTGTATTATATACATGAATATACATGCAGCACGCACAAACATGTCTATACATATGCCTACAGATACACCTACACCTGCACATGCATATACTTACATGTGCCCTGCTATATATGCACATACATACATATCTGCCTGTGTAACCACACACATTTTTTTTTAATTTTTATTGTGCTGTAAGTAAAAGTTTACAAATCAAGTCAGTCTCTCACACAAAAACTTATATACACCTTGCTACATACTCCTAAGTGCTCTCTCCCTAATGAGACAGCCCACTCCCTCCCTCCACTCTCTCTTTTTGTATCCATTTCGCTAGCTTCTAACCCCCTCCCACCCTCTCATCTCCCCTCCAGGCAGGAGACGCCAACATAGTCTTAAGTGTCCACCCGATCCAAGAAGCTCACTCCTCACCAGCATCCCTCTCCAGCCCATTGTCCAGTCCAATCCCTGTCTGAAGAGTTGGCTTTGGGAATGATTCCTTACCTGGGCCAATAGAAGATCTGGGGGCCATGACCAGTTGGGTCCTTCCAGTATCAGTCAGACCATTAAGTCTGGTCTTTTTATGAGAACTTGGGGTCTGCATCCCAGTGCTCTGCTGCTCCCTCAGGGTTCTCTGTTGTGTTTCCTGTCAGGGCAGTCATCAGTTGTGGCCGGGCACCATCTGGTTCTTCTGGTCTCAGGCTGATGTAGTCTCTTGTTTATGTGGCCCTTTCTGTCTCTTGAGCTCGTAATTACCTTGTGTCCTTGGTGTTCTTCATTCTCCTTCAATCCAGATGGCTGCTTGCCAGCATTTACGACCCAAGACACCACTCTCCAAAGTGGGATAGAGAATGTTTTCTTAATAGATTTTATTATGCCAATTGACTTAGATGTCCCCTGAAACCATGGTCCCCAAGCCCTGGCCCCTGCTACACTGCCCTTCCAAGCATTCAGTTTATTCAGGAAATTTCTTTGCTTTTGGTTTAGTCCAGTTGTGCTGACCTTGCCTGTGTTGTGTATTGTCTCTCCCGTCACTTAAAGTACTTCATATCTACTATCTAATTAGTGAATACCTCTCTCCCTCCGCCCTTCCCCCCCTCTTAATCATCAAAGAATATTTTCTTCTCTGTTTAAATCATTTTTTGAGTTCTTATAATAGTGGTCTTATACAGTATTTGTCCTTTTTTTTTTAAATAACTTTTATTAAGCTTCAAGTGAACATTTACAAATCCAGTCTGTCACATATAAGTTTACATTCATCTTACTCCGTACTCCCACTTGCTCTCCCCCTATTGAGTCAGCCCTTTAGGTCTCTCCTTTTGTGACAGTTTTGCCAGCTTCCCTCTCTCTCTATCCCCCCATCCCCCCTCCGGACAAGAGTTGCTAACACACTCCCAAGTGACCACCTGATATAATTAGCTCACTCTTCATCAGCATCTCTCTCCCACCCGCTGACCAGTCCCTTTCATGTCTGATGAGTTGTCTTGGGGGATGGTTCCCGTCCTGTGCCAACAGAAGGTCTGGGGAGCATGACCGCCAGGATTCCTCTAGTCTCAGTCAGACCATTAAGTATGGTCTTTTTATGAGAATTTGGGGTCTGCATCCCACTGATCTCCTGTTCCCTCAGGAGTTCTCAGTTGTGTTCCCTGTCAGGGCAGTCATAGATTGTGGCCGGGCACCAACTAGTTCTTCTGGTCTCAGGATGATGTAGGTCTCTGGTTCATGTGGCCCTTTCTGTCTCTTGGGCTCTTAGTTGTCATGTGACCTTGGTGTTCTTCATTTTCCTTTGCTCCAGGTGGGTTGAGACCAATTGATGCATCTTAGATGGCCGCTTGTTAGCATTTAAGACCCCAGACGCCACATGTCAAAGTGGGATGCAGAATGTTTTCATACTAGAATTATTTTGCCAATTGACTTAGAAGTCCCCTCAAACCATGTTCCCCAGACCCCCGCCCCTGCTCCGCTGACCTTTGAAGCATTCATTTTATCCCGGAAACTTCTTTGCTTTTGGTCCAGTCCAATTGAGCTGACCTTCCATGTATTGAGTGTTGTCTTTCCCTTCACCCAAAGCAGTTCTTATCTACTGATTAATCAATAAAAAACCCTCTCCCTCCCTCCTTCCCTCCCCCCTTCATAACCGCAAAAGTATGTGTTCTTCTCAGTTTATACTATTTCTCAAGATCTTATAATAGTGGTCTTATACAATATTTGTCCTTTTACCTCTGACTAATTTTGCTCAGCATAATGCCTTCCAGGTTCCTCCATGTTATGAAATGTTTCACAGATTCGTCACTGTTCTTTATCGATGCGCAGTATTCCATTGTGTGAATATACCATAATTTATTTACCCATTCATCCGTTGACGGACATCTTGGTTGCTTCCAGCTTTTTGCTATTGTAAACAGAGCTGCAATAAACATGGGTGTGCATATATCTGTTTGTGTGAAGGCTCTTGTATCTCTGGGGTATATTCCGAGGAGTGGGATTTCTGGGTTGTATGGTAGTTCTATTTCTAACTGTTTAAGATAATGCCAGATAGATTTCCAAAGTGGTTGTACCATTTTACATTCCCACCAGCAGTGTATAAGAGTTCCAATCTCTCCGCAACCTCTCCAACATTTATTATTTTGTGTTTTTTGGATTAATGCCAGCCTTGTTGGTGTGAGATGGAATCTCATCGTAGTTTTAATTTGCATTTCTCTAATGGCTAATGATCGGGAGCATTTTCTCATGTATCTGTTGGCTGCCTGAATATCTTCTTTAGTGAAATGTGTGTTCATATCCTTTGCCCACTTCTTGATTGGGTTGTTTGTCTTTTTGTGGTTGAGTTTTGACAGAATCATGTAGATTTTAGAGATCAGGCGCTGGTTGGAGATGTCATAGCTGAAAATTCTTTCCTAGTCTGTAGGTGGTCTTTTTACTCTTTTGGTGAAGTCTTTAGATGAGCATAGGTGTTTGATTTTTAGGAGCTCCCAGTTATCGGGTTTCTCTTCATCATTTTTGGTAATGTTTTGTATTCTGTTTATGCCTTGTATTAGGGCTCCTCGGGTTGTCCCTATTTTTTCTTCCATGATCTTTATTGTTTTAGTCTTTATGTTTAGGTCTTTGATCCACTTGGAGTTAGTTTTTGTGCATGGTGTGAGGTATGGGTCCTGTTTCATTCTTTTGCAAATGGATATCCAGTTATGCCAGCACCATTTCTTAAAAAGACCATCTTTTCCCCAATTAACTGACACTGGTCCTTTGTCAAATATCAGCTGCTCATACGTGGATGGATTTATATCTGGGTTCTCAATTCTGTTCCATTGGTCTATGTGCCTGTTGTTGTACCAGTACCAGGCTGTTTTGACTACTGTGGCTGTATAATAGCTTCTGAAATCAGGTAGATTGAGGCCTCCCACTTTCTTCTTCTTTTTCAGTAATGCTTTGCTTATCCGGGGCTTCTTTCCCTTCCATATGAAATTGGTGATTTGTTTCTCCATCACCTTAAAATATGACATTGGAATTTGGATCAGAAGTGCGTTATATGTATAGATGGCTTTTGGTAGAATAGACGTTTTTACTATGTTAAGTCTTCCTATCCATGAGCAAGGTATGTTTTTCCACTTAAGTATGTCCTTTTGAATTTCTTGTAGTAGAGCTTTGTAGTTTTCTTTGTATAGGTCTTTTACATCCTTGGTAAGATTTATTCCTAAGTATTTTGTCTTCTTGGGGGCTACTGTGAATGGTATTGATTTGGTTATTTCCTCTTCGGTGTTCTTTTTGTTGATGTAGAGGAATCCAAGTGATTTTTGTATGTTTATTTTATAACCGGAGACTCTGCCAAACTCTTCTATTAGTTTCAGTAGTTTTCTGGAGGATTCCTTAGGGTTTTCTGTGTATAAGATCATGTCATCTGCAAATAGTGATAACTTTACTTCCTCCTTGCCGATCTGGATACCCTTTATTTCTTTGTCTAGCCTAATTGCCCTGGCTAGGACTTCAAGTACGATGTTGAATAAGAGTGGTGATAAAGGGCATCCTTGTCTGGTTCCCGTTCTCAAGGGAAATGCTTTCAGGTTCTCTCCATTTAGAGTGATGTTGGCTGTTGGCTTTGCATAGATGCCCTTTATTATGTTGAGGAATTTTCCTTCAATTCCTATTTTGATAAGAGTTTTTATGATAAATGGGTGTTGGACTTTGTCAAATGCCTTTTCTGCATCAATTGATAAGATCATGTGGTTTTTATCTTTTGTTTTATTTATGTGGTGGATTACATTAATGGTTTTTCTAATATTAAACCAGCCTTGCATACCTGGTATAAATCCCACTTGATCATGGTGAATTATTTTTTTGATGTGTTTTTGGAGTCTATTGGCTCGAATTTTGTTGAGGATTTTTGCATCTATGTTCATGAGGGATATAGGTCTGTAATTTTCTTTTTTTGTAATGTCTTTACCTGGTTTGGGGATCAGGGAGATGGTGGCTTCATAGAATGAGTTGGGTAGTATTCCGTCATTTTCTATGCTTTGGAATACCTTTAGTAGTAGTGGTGTTAACTCTTCTCTGAACGTTTGGTAGAACTCTGCAGTGAAGCCGTCTGGGCCAGGGCTTTTTTTTGTTGGAAGTTTTTTGATTACCGTTTCAATCTCTTTTTTTGTTATGGGTCTATTTAGTTGTTCTACTTCTGAATGTGTTAGTTTAGGTAGGTAGTGTTTTTCCAAGAATTCATCCATTTCTTCTAGGTTTTCAAATTTGTTAGAGCACAATTTTTCGTAGTAATCTGAAATGATTCTTTTAATTTCATTTGGTTCTGTTGTGATGTGGTCCTTATCGTTTCTTATTCGGATTATTTGTTTCCTTTCCTGTATTTCTTTAGTCGGTCTAGCCAATGGTTTATCAATTTTGTTAATTTTTTCAAAGAACCAGCTTTGGCTTTGTTAATTCAATTGTTTTTCTGTTCTCTAATTCATTTAGTTCAGCTCTAATTTTTATTATTTGTTTTCTTCTGGTGCCTGATGGGTTCTTTTGTTGCTCACTTTCTATTTGTTCAAGTTGTAGGGACAGTTCTCTGCTTCTGGCTCTTTCTTCTTTTTGTATGTGTGCATTTATTGATATAAATTGGCCTCTGAGCACTGCTTTTGCTGTGTCCCAGAGGTTTTGATAGGAAGTGTTTTCATTCTCGTTGCATTCTATGAATTTCCTTATTCCCTCCTTGATGTCTTCTATAACCCAGTCTTTTTTCAGGAGGGTATTGTTCATTTTCCAAGTATTTGATTTCTTTTCCCTAGTTTTTCTGTGATTGATTTCTAGTTTTATTGCCTTGTGGTCTGAGAAGATGCTTTGTAATATTTCGATGTTTTGGACCCTGCAAAGGTTTGTTTTATGACCTAATATGTGGTCTATTCTAGAGAATGTTCCATGTGCGCTAGAAAAAAAAGTATACTTTGCAGCAGTTGGGTGGAGCGTTCTGTATAAGTCGATGAGGTCAAGTTCGTTGATTGTTGTAAGTAGGTCTTCCGTGTCTCTATTGAGCTTCTTACTGGATGTCCTGTCCTCCGAAAGTGGTGTGTTGAAGTCTCCTACTATAATTGTGGAGGTGTCTATCTCACTTTTCAATTCTGTTAAAATTTGATTTATGTATCTTGCAGCCCTGTCATTGGGTGCATAAATATTTAATATGGTTATGTCTTCCTGATCAATTGTCCCTTTTATCATTATATAGTGTCCTTCTTTATCCTTTGTGGTGGATTTAAGTCTAAAGTCTATTTTGTCAGAAACTAATATTGCTCCTCCTCTTCTTTTTTGCTTATTGTTTGCTTGATATATTTTTTTCCATCCTTTGAGTTTTAGTTTGTTTGTGTCTCTAAGTCTAAGGTGTGTCTCTTGTAGGCAGCATATAGATGGATCGTGTTTCTTTATCCAGTCGGTGACTCTCTGTCTCTTTATTGGTGCATTTAGTCTATTTACATTCAGTGTAATTATAGATAAATAAGTTTTTAGTGCTGTCATTTTGATGCCCTTTCATGTGTGTTGTTGGCAATTTCGTTTTTCCACATACTTTTTTGTGCTGAGACGTTTTTCTTAGTAAATTGTGAGATCCTCATTTTCATAGTGTTTGACTTTATGTTTGTTGAGTCGTTACGTTTTTCTTGGCTTTTGTCTTGAGTTATGGAGTTGTTATACCTTTTTGTGGTTACCTTATTATTTACCCCTATTTTTCTAAGTAAAAACCTAACTTGTATCATTTTATATCGCCTTGTATCACTCTCCATCTGGCAGTTCAATGCCTCCTGTATTTAGTCCCTCTTTTTGATTATTGTGATCTTTTACCTATTGACGTCCATGATTCCCTGTTATGTGTGTTATTATTTTTCTTAATTAATCTTAATTTGTTTGTTTTTGTAATTTCCCTATTTGAGTTGATATCAGGACATTCTGTTTTGTGACCTTGTATTGTGCTGGTATCTGATATTATTGGTTTTCTGACCAAACAATATCCTTTAGTATTTCTTGTAGCTTTGGTTTGGTTTTTGCAAATTCTCTAAACTTGTGTTTATCTGTAAATATCTTAATTTCGCCTTCATATTTCAGAGAGAGTTTTGCTGGATATATGATCCTTGGCTGGCAGTTTTTCTCCTTCAGTGCTCTGTATATGTTGTCCCATTCCCTTCTTGCCTGCATGGTTTCTGCTGAGTAGTCTGAACTTATTCTTATTGATTCTCCCTTGAAGGAAACCTTTCTTTTCTCCCTGGCTGCTTTTAAAATTTTCTCTTTATCTTTGGTTTTGGCGAGTTTGATGATAATATGTCTTGGTGTTTTTCTTTTTGGATCAGTCTTAAGTGGGGTTCGATGAGCATCTTGGATAGATATCCTTTCGTCTTTCATGATGTCAGGGAAGTTTTGTGTCAGGAGTTCTTCAACTATTTTCTCTGTGTTTTCTGTCCCCTCTCCCTGTTCTGGGACTCCAATCACTCGCAAGTTATCCTTCTTGATAGAGTCCCACATGATTCTTAGGGTTTCTTCATTTTTTTAAATTCTTTTTTCCGATTTTTTTTCAGCTATGTTGGTGTTGATTCCCTGGTCCTCCAGAAGTCCCAATCTGCATTCTAATTGCTCAAGTCTGCTCCTCTGACTTCCTATTGCGTTGTCTAATTCTGTAATTTTATTGTTAATCTTTTGGATTTCTGAATGCTGTCTCTCTATGGATTCTTGCAACTTATTAATTTTTTCACTATGTTCTTGAATAATCTTTTTGAGTTCTTCAACAGTGTTATCGGTGTGTTCCTTGGCTTTTTCTGTAGTTTGCCTTATTTCATTTGTGATGTCTTGAAGCATTCTGTAAATTAGTTTTTTATATTCTGTATCTGATAATTCCAGGATTGTATCTTCATTTGGGAAAGATTTTGATTCTTTTGTTTGGGGGGTTGGAGAAACTGTCATGGTCTGCTTCTTTATGTGGTTTGATATGGACTGCTGTCTCCGAGCCATCACTGGGAAACTAGTTTTTCCAGAAAATCCGCTGACTGGTACGCTGGCTCCAGGCTCTGAAAACAATCGCTGCCTCCCCGTATTTGTTTGTTCTCCGTCTCTAAATCTGTGTTTGTTGTTCAGGGTTCGTAGATTGTTATGTATGTGATCAATTCACTTGTTTTTCCGAGTCTTTGTTGCAAGAGGGATCCGCGGTAGCGTCCACCTAGTCCGCCATCTTGGCCCCGCCTCCAGTATTTGTCCTTTTGCGACTGACTAATTTCACTCAGCATAATGGCTTCCAGATTCCTCCATGTTATGAAATGTTTCACAGATTCCTCACTGTTCCTTATCGATGCGTAGTATTCCATTGTGTGAATATACCAAAATTTATTTATCCATCCATCTGTTGATGGGCACCTTGGTTGCTTCCATGTTTTTGTTATTGTAAACAGTGCTGCAATATACATGGATGTGCATATATCTGTTTGTGTAAAGGCTCTTATTTCTCTAGGATATATTCCAAGGAGTGGGATTGCTGGATCGGATGGTAGTTCTATTTCTAACTTTCTAAGTCAAATCGATTTCCAAAGTGGTTGTACCATTTGACATTCCCACCAGCAGTGTAGAAGTGTTCCAATCTCTCCACAGCCTCTCCAACATTTATTATTTTGTGTTTTTTGGATTAATGCCAGCCTTGTTGGAGTGAAATGAAATCTCATTGTAGTTTTCATTTGTATATCTCTAATTTTTTTTTAATGGCTAATGATCATGAGCATTTCCTCATGTATCTGTTAGCTACCTGAATGTCTTCTTTACTGAAGTGTCTGTTTATATCTTTTGCCCATTTTTTAAATTCAGTTATTTACCTTTTTTCAGTTGAGTTCTGGCAGTATCATGTAGATTTTAGAGATCAGGTGCTGATCGGAAATGTCATAGCTAAAAACTTTTTCCCAGTCTGTAGGTAGTCTTTTTATTCTTTTGGTGAAGTCTTTGGATGAGCATAGGTGTTTGATTTTTAGGAGCTCCCAATTATCTAGTTTTTCTTCTGCTTTCTTTATAATTTTTTGTATACTGTTTATGCCATGTATTAGGGCTCCTAACATTGTCCCTATTTTTTCTTTCATGATCTTTATTGTTTTAGATTTTACATTTAGGTCTTTGATCCATTTTGAGTTAGTTTTTGTGCATGGTTTGAGGTATGGGTCTTGTTTCATTTTTTTGCAGATGGATATTCAGTTATGCCAGCACCATTTGTTAAAAAGACTGTCTTTTCTCCATTTAACTGTTTTGAGGCCTTTGTCAAATATCAACTGTTCCTGTGTGGATGGATTTATGTCTGGATTCTCAATTCTGTTCCATTAGTATACATATCAGTTGTTGTACAAGTACCAAGCTGTTTTGGTATAATAGGTTCTAAAATCAGGTAGAGTAAGTCCTCCCACTTTGTTCTTCTTTTTTTCAGTAATGCTTTACTTATCTGGGGCCTCTTTCCCTTCCGTATGAAGTTGGTGATCTGTTTCTCTGTCTCATTAAAGAATGTCATTGTAATTTGGATCAGAATTGCATTAAATCTATAGATCGCTTTTGGTGAATAGATATTTTTATAATGTTAAGTCTTCCTTCCATCTTCCTGTGTTGTTTAATATTTTCCCCATGGAATCCTTCACTATTGCAACTCGAGGCTTGAATTTTTTCTTCAGTTTTTTCAGCTTGAGAAACGTTGAGCGTGTTCTTTTGGTTTTCTATCTCCAGCTCTTTGCACCTGTCATTATAATACTTTGTCTTCTCGAGACGCCCTTTGAAACCCTCTGTCCAGTTCTTTTACGTCATCAATTCTTCCTTTTGCTTTAGCTGCTCGACGTTTGAGAGAAAGTTTCAGAGTCTCCTCTGACATCCATCTTGATCTTTTCTTTCTTTCCTGTCTTTTCAATGACCTCTTGCTTTCTTCATGTATGATGTCCTTCCACAACTCGTCTGGTCTTTGGTCACACAGAGTCATTATACCAAAAAGAATTAGTCGATGTTCAACCATTTCAAGAAGTGGCATATGATCAGGTACCGATGGCACTGATGGAAGAAGTCCAAGCTGCTCTGAAGGCATTGATGAAAAACAAGGCTCCAGGAATTGATGGAATATCAATTGAGATGTTTGAATAAACAGATGCAGCGCTGGAGGTGCTTACTCATCTATGCCGAGAAATATGGAAGACAGCTTCCTGGCCAGCTGACTGGAAGAGATCCATATTTATGCCTATTCCCAAGAAAGGTGATCCAACCGAATGTGGAAATTATAGAACAATATCATTAATATCACACGCAAGCAAAATTTTGCTGAGGATCATTCAAAAACAGCTGCAGTAGTATATCGACAAGGAACTGCCAGAAATTCAGGCCGGTTTCAGAAGAGGACGTGGAACCAGGGGTATCATTGCTGATGTCAGATGGATCCTGGCTGAAAGCAGAGAATACCACAAGGATGTTTACCTGTGTTTTATTGACTATGCAAAGTCATTCGACTGTGTGCATCATAACAAATTATGGATAATATTGCGAAGAATAGGAATTCCAGAACACTTAATTGTGCTCATGAGGAGCATTTACATGGATCAAGAGGCAGTTGTTTGGACAGAACAAGGGGATACTGGTTGGTTTAAAGTCAGGAAAGGTGTGCATCAGGGTTGTATTCTTTCACCGTACCTATTCAATCTGTATGCTGAGCAAATAATTCGAGAAGCTGGACTATACGAAGGAGAACAGAGCATCAGGATTGGAGGAAGACTCATTAACCTGCGTTATGCAGATGACACAACCTTGCTTGCTGAAAGTGAAGAGGACTTGAAGCACTTACTGATGAAGATCAAAGACCACAGCCTTCAGTATGGATCGCACCTCAACATAAAGAAAACAAAAATCCTCACAACCGGACCAATGAGCAACATCATGATAAACTGAGGAAAGACTGAAGTTGTCAAGGATTTCATTTTACTTGGATCCGCAATCAACACCCATGGAAGCAGCAGTCGAGAAATCAAAAGAGGCATTGCATTGGGTAAATCTGCTGCAAAGGACCTCTTCAAAGTGTTGAAGAGCAAAGATGCCACCCTGAAGACTAAGGTGCGCCTGACCCAAGCCATGGTATTTTCAATTGCATCATATGCATGTGAAAGCTGGACCATGAATAAGGAAGACAGAAGAAGAATTGACGCCTTTGAATTGTGGTGTTGGCGAAGAATATTGAATATACCATGGGCTACCAAAAGAACGAACAAAACTGTCTTGGAAGAAGTACAGCCAGAATGCTCCTTAGAGGCAAGGATGGCGAGATTGCGTCTTACATACTTTGGACATGTCATCAGGAGGGATAAGTCCCTGGAGAAGGACATGCTTGGCAGAGTACAGGGTCAGCGGAAAAGAGGAAGACCCTCAACAAGGTGAATTGACGCAGTGGCTGCAACAATGAGATCAAGCATAACAATGATCGTGTGGATGGCTCAGGACTGGGCAGTGTTTCATTCTGTCATGCATAGGGTCGCTATGAGTCAGAACCAACTTGATGGCACCTAACAAGTCTTCTATCCATGAGAAAGGTATGTTTTTCCACTTATGTAGGTCTTTTTTGGTTTCTTGCAGAAATGTACTGTAGTTTTCATTGTATAAGTTTTTTAGATCTCAGGTAAGATTTATTCCTAAGTATTTTATCTTCTTGGGGGCTGCTGTAAATGGTATTGATTTGGTGATTTCCACTTCGATGTTCTTTTTGTTGGTGTAGGGGAATCCAACTGATTTTTTGTATGTTTATCTTATATCCTGATACTCTGCTGAACTCTTCTATTAGTTTCAGTGTTTTCTGGAAGATTCCTTAGGGTTTTCTGTGTATAAGATCATGTCATCTGCAAATAGAGATACTTTTACTTCTTCCTTGCCAATGTGGGTGCACTTTATTTCTTTATCTTGCCTAATTGCTCTGTCTAGGACTTCCAGCACAATGTTGAATAAGAGCAGTGGTAAAGGCACCCTTGTCTGGTTCCCCATCTCAAAGGGAATGCTTTCAGGCTCTCTCCCTTTAGAATGATGTTGGCTGTTGGCTTTGTATAAATGTCCTTTATTATGCTGAGGAATTTTTTCTATTCCTGTTTATGTAATGGATCACATTCATTGTTTTTCTAATGTTGAACCATCCCTGCATACCTGGTATGAATCACACGTGGTCATGGTGAATTATTTTTTTGATATGTTGTTTAATTCTATTGGCTAGAATTTTGTGGAGGATTTTTGCATGTAAGTTCATGAGGGATATAGGTCTCTAATTTTCGTTTTGTGTGTGTGTGTGTGTGTGTGGTGTCTTTATCTGGTTTTGGTATCAGGGATATGCTGGCTTCATAGAATGAGTTTGGTAGTATTCCGTCCTTTTCTATGCTATGAAGTACCTTCAGTAGTAGTGGTGTTAACTCTTCTCTGAAAGTTTGGTAGAACTCTGCAGTGAAGCCATCTGGAACAGGGCTTTTTTTTCTTGGGAGTTTTTTGGTTACCTTTTCAATCTCTTCTTTTGTTATGGGTCTATTTAGTTGTTCCACCTCTGTTTGTGTTAATTTAGGTAGTGTTTTTCTAGGAATTCATCCATTTCTTCTAGGTTTTCAAGTTTGTTAGAGTATAATTTTTCATAGTAATCTGATATGACCCTTTTAATTTCAGTTGGGTCTGTTTTAATATCACCCATATCATTTCTTATTTGGGTTATTTGCTTCCTCTTCTGTTTTCCTTTTGTCAGTTTGGCCAATGGTTTATCAATTTTGTTGAGTTTTTCAGAGAACCATCTTTTGGTCTTGTTATTTCTTTCATTTAGTTCTGCTCTGATTTTTATTATTTGTTTTCTTCTGGTGCCTGTGGGTTTCTTTTGTTGCTCTCTTTCTATTTGTTCATGTTAGAGGGATAATTCTTTGATTTTGGCCCTTTTCTTCTTTTGTATGTGTGCATTTATTGATATAAATTGACCTCTGAACACTGCTTTTGCTGTGTCCCGGAAGTTCTGATGGGAAGTGTTTTCATTCTCACTGGATTCTATGAATTTCTTTATTCCATCCTTAATGTCTTCTTTAATCCAGTCTTTTTTGAGCAGAGTATTGTTCAGTTTCCAAGTGCTTGATTTCTTTTCCCTGCTTTTTCTGTTACTGATTTCCACTTTTATGGCCTTATGATTAGAGAAGATGCTTTGTAATATTTCAATGTTTTAGATTCTGCTAAGGTTTGTTTTATGACCTAATATGTGGTCTATTCTAGAGAATGTTCCATGTGCACTAGAAAAGAAAGTATACTTGGTTGCTGTTAGGTGGAGTGTTCTGTATATGTCTACGAGGTTAAGTTGTTTGATTGTGGCATTTAGATCTTCCGTGTCTTTATTGAGCTTCTTCCTGGATGTCCTGTCCTTCACCGAAAGTGGTGTGTTGAAGTCTCCTACTATTATTGTGGAGCTGTCTATCTCACTTTTCAGTGCTGATAGAGTTTGTTTTATGTATCTTGCCGCCCTGTCATTGGGTGCATAAATATTTAATATGGTTGTATCTTCTTGGTGTATTGTCCCTTTAACCATTATATAGTGTCCTTCCTTATCCTTTCTGATGGATTTAACTTTAAAGTCTATTTTGTCAGAAATTAATATTGCCACTCCTGCTCTTTTTTGATTGCTGTTTGCTTGATATTTTTTTTCCATCCTTTGAGTTTTAGTTTGTTTGTGTCTCTAAGTCTAAAGTGTGTCTCTTGCAGGCAGCATATAGATGGATCGTGTTTTTTAATCCATTCTGCCACTCTCTATCTCTTTATTGGTGCATTTAGTCCATTGACATTCAGGGTAATTATGGATAGGTATGAATTTAGTGCTATCATTTTGATGTCTTTTTTTGTGTGTCCTTGACAGTTTCTTTTTCCCACTTAATTTTATGTGCTGAGTAGATTACCTATATATATTTTCCTTTTCTCATATTTGTTGTTGTTGATTTTGTTTCTGCTGAGTCTCTATTTTTTTCTTGTATTTTATTTTGATGAGTAGGATAGTTTGTCTCATTTTAGTTACCTTATTATTTACCCCTATTTTTCCAAATTTAAACCTAACTTTCATTTCTTTGTATCGCCATATCTTCCTCTCCATATGGAAGATTTATGGCTACATTGCTTAGTCCATCTTTATTGTTTAAATGTTATCTTCTTTTACATAACATTGCTTTTACCCTGTTTTGAGCATTTTTTAAATCTTGATTTATTTTTCTGATTTCTCTGTCTGGGTTGACTTCTGATTGCTCTCCCCAGTGTCCTAGTCTTGGGTTGATACCTGATATTATTGATCTTGTAACCAAAGAACTCCCTTTAGTATTTCTTATAGTTTTGGTTTGGTTTTTACAAATTCCCTAAACTTGTGTTTATCTGGAAATGTCCTAATTTCACCTTCGTATTTGAGAGACAATTTTGCTGGATATATGATTCTTGGTTGGCAATTTTTTTCCTTCAATTTTTTATAGAAGTCATATAAAGTTATATAAGTCTTGCCTGCATGGTTTCTGCTGAGTAGTCTGAGCTTATTCTTAGTGGCTTTCCTTTGTAGGTGACTTTTCATTTATCCCTAGCTGCTCTTAAAATTCTCTCTTTATCTTTGGTTTTGACAAGCTTGATTATAATATGTCTTGGTGACTTTCTTTTAAGATCTACCTCATGTGGAGTTCGATGAGCATCTTGGATAGATATCTTCTCATCTTTCATGATATCAGGGAAGTTTTCTGCCAACAAATCTTCAACAATTTTCTGTCTATTTCCTGTTATCCCTCCCTGTTCTGGTAGTCCAATCACTCGTAGGTTATGTCTCTTGATAGAGTCCCACATGATTCTTAAGGTTTCTTCATTTTTTTTAATTCTTTTATCTGATTTTTCTTCAAATACATTAGTTCCAAGTGCTTTATCTTCAAGTTCAGAAATTCTGCTTTCCACTTGCTCAAATCTGTATCTCTGACTTTCTATCGAGTTGTCTATTTCTGTAATTTTATTGTTAATCTTCTGAATTTCTGATTCCTGTCTGTCTATGGATTTTTCCACCTTATTAAATTTTTCATTACGTTCCTGAATAGTCTTTTTCATTTCTTCAATTGCTTTATCTCTGTGTTCCTTGGCTTGTTCTGCGTATTGCCTCATTTCCTTCTTGATGTCTTGAAGGGTTCTGTATATTAATCTTCTGTATTCTGCCTCTGGTAATTCCAGGAAGGCACTTTCATCTAGAAGATCCCTGGATTCTTTGTTCTGAGAGCTTGTTGAGGTGATCATGGTCTGTTTTGTTATGTGACTTGATATTGACTGTTGTCTCTAAGCCATCTATAAATTATTGTATTAGTTTATTTTATGTTTGCTTACTGTGTCATAGCTTCTTGCTTTGTTTTGTTTTGATATGCCCAAATGGGTTTCTTGAGTGACCTAGCTTGATTATTTCACGATTGGAGCTCTGATGTCCTGTTGCCAAATGGCTAGAGCTGTTATCAGGTATATCAGTCTAGGAATCCATTCCCTTTTTTTTGTATGAATTCAACTCAGGTGTCCAGGTAGGTGATCATCAACTGTGTGGTACAGGCTCTGTCCTACAGTCTTAGAGGGGCAGAGGTGATTGGTGTAGGTACTGGTATCTGGTTGCACCAGGGGGTCACACTCTGAAAAAGGTAGGGGGCTGAGAATCATCTCTCATGTGTCTCTGAGGAAAGCGTGTCCCTGTTCCCTAGAAAGTACAGGTAGGTAGGTTCTGCAGACGGACTATGGGCACCCAATGTTTTTGGTTGTAAGGACTGGGAGGTACCAGTTATCCTTGGATCCCTGTCATGGGTTGCTGGGTGACCTGAGTGAAGCCACCAGTCCTTAGGCCCCTGATGTGGGTAGGTGAGGACCCTGTTTAATTGGCAAAGCAATGTGAAACATCAAACAACCACCTCCCTGCCACACAGCTGAAAAGGCTGGAGTCTGCCAACAAGGGCCTATTCTCCCGAAATAGGCCCACACGTTCATGCAGAGGCGAAAGGTACTCAAAGTCCACAGACCACTTACACCTGGACAGGAGCCGCTTCTGTCATGAGCTCCCCCAGTTAGTGGAGCTGGCAAATTATCTTTTCCCCCAATTCCGAATTTTTTCCTTCTCCAAGGCCAGAAGGATGGCTCTAGGCACTCAACGGGGCCTGTCTGAGGCCCAGGGAAGTCAGCCGCTGAAGCCGGCTTGGGAGCAGAGGGTGGGGGGTGGCATGGTAAAATATATGGAAGTACTTAGCTTTTGCCGAGAGGGCTGTTCTTTCTCTGGTTCCCGAGGTGTCAGTAGGCTGTGTGGTGGCTGCTTCTCCCCGGGGAACCTGCAGCCAGATGCTAGTACCAGCCTGCCACTGCTGCAACTGAGAATGATGCCTGAGGGCTCCCCACAATTCAGGTCTGGTAACTCCTCTCTGCTTCTGAACCGTTTCTTCCTCCCTCTGACCCTCAGTTCATTTTCTAAGCTTGCCTTTGATGTTCAGGGCTCTTAGCTTGTCATAAATATACTTGTTTCAGTAGTTTTTTTTGGTTTTTGTTGTAAAGAGGGCTTGCCAGAAGCATCTGTCTATTCTGCCATCTTGCCTTCACCCCCAGACAATCAATTTTTTGATTGTTACTGCTGTTGCAAAATTGTATAAGTTATCAAATTTACCAGAAAAGTCCCTTATTCTTGTGTCCTTCTTAGTGTCTTCATTTATCTTGGTCAAGTTGTGCAGACTTCATCCACATTTGGTATTGGCTTTCCTATCACCAAAAATAGCAAGTGTCTGCTATCTACAGTGATTCCCCCTCTTTCTCCCTCCCATCCCTGGTAGCCACCAAAGACTGTTGCTGTCTGTATGTATACCTGATCTTGTCTTTTTATGAAAGTGAGATCATATGTACTTGTCCTTTTGAAATTGACTTATTTCACTCAGCCTAATGCACTCCAGACTCATCCATGTTATGTTTTGAGAACTTGTCATTATTCTTTATAGTTGCGTAGTATTCCATTGTATATATGTACCACAATTGGTTTATCCATTTACCTGTTGATGAGCACTTAGGTTGTTTCCGTCTTTTTGCTATTGTGAATAATGCTGCAATGAACATGGGTGTGCATATGTCTATTCCTGTCACTGCTATTAGATCTCTAGGGAACATACCTAGAAATGGGATTGCTGAATCATAAGGTATTTCTATTTCTAGCTTTTTGAGGAAGTGCCATACTGTTTTCCACAGGGTTGTACCATTTTACAATCCCACCAGCAGCGAATAAGAGTTCCAATCTCCCCACAACCTCGCCAGCATTTCTAGTTTCTGGTTTTTTTTTGATCGGTGCCATTTTTTGCAGAGGTGAAATCGTAGTTTTGATTTGCATCTCTCTAAATGGTGAGGTGGTTAAGAACTCAGGCTGCTAACCAAAAGATTAGCAGTTCAAACCCACCAGCTGCTCCTTGGAAATCCTTTGGGACACTTCTACTCTGTCCTATAGGGTGACTATGAGTCAGAATCAACTTGATGGTACTGAGTTTAATGGCTACTGATCGTGAGCATCTTTTCATGTGTTTGTTGGCTGTTCGAATGTCCTCTTTGGTGAAGGTTCTGTTCATGTCCTTTGTCCATTTTATAATTGGGTTGTTTGTCTTTTTGTTCTGGAGTCGTACACATTATTTCCTTCAATGTATGTTGCCTTATCACTATGACTTTATCTACGGTGGGTGTTGTACTCAAAATTTTCTTCCTTTTTTTTTTTTTTCTTGTTTAGTAGATACAAAATCATGTCTTTGGGTTTCTAAAAATAATTGCTAATTATGAAGATTACCATCTCAACCATTTAATAGCTTCAACCATTAAAATCCTAGAAACCGATCTACAGTGCAGCTCTCTGGCTTACATAATTTCTCTGTACCTCAACTGTCTCATCTGTTGTGAGGATTAAGGAGTGAAAACATACAAAGCATTGAGAAGGGTGCTTGGCCCTCAGTAAGTAGCCTAATAATGATAGCTATTAACACTTGGCTGCTAACCAAAAAGTTGGCAGTTCAAAGTCACCAGCCACTCTGTAGGAAAAAGATGTGGCAGTCTACTTCCATAAAGATTACAGCCTTGGAAACTTTATGGGGGAAGTTCTACTCTGCCTTATAGTGTCACTATGAGTCAGAATTGATTCTACAGCAAAATTTTTTTTAATCTAATAATAACCAGACAAGCAACCAACCATCTGTGGTTGAGCTCTTTCCCAGGCAGAGGACAACTAGTTGGATACCTATCTCCTTGGGGTGATTACACCCATACAGAGGATGGACCCTGCATAACTAATTCCAGAGTTGGCATACCCTCTCTATGAAAGAACTCTCTGAGTACCCTTCAAAACAGCAATTCATCCATTTCACAAGGCCCCTAAAGATTTTTCTTCTAGCAAACACCCTTAGCCTAAAAATGAAACTTCAAGAGCACTTTTTCTGAAAAGCCAAGTTTTATAGACGTGAAACCTGAGGAAGAAAATTATAAAACTAACTCTATGAGCAAGTCAATATCCCAGCTCTAGGGGGACAGAGAGAGGGAGAACTTTTCAGTCACTCCTTTCCAAGATATCGGAAATCAGAATCCCTTTCAGAAACATTAGCTCAGATATCGCCTCCTTTTCAGCCAACATCTTCAGTTCCCAGATTGACAGTATCTTTCTTCTTAACACATCAAGAATCCTCCTGGGTGAGAATCTGGGCTGTCAGGTCTTTAGTTTGAAGGGATGTGTGATGGAGGGCCTAGTTCTCCCTCCAGTTCAGGGATATCAATGCTCAAAATCTGACAATGAGGCAAACAGTAAAATTTAAATATTTCATGTTTATGTTTTGTTTTGTTTTATTTCCTGTGAGATCCCTCTTCCAATGACGTCCGGCTTCTGTGCTACTAGAATAAGGGGTAACAGCTTGAAGTCTTACGGGCATTGACACAGAAAATATGATGGGGCCATTTAACTCTAGAAGACTTTATGGGAGAGAGAGAAGAAAATGTGCCCTGTTGGAGGACAAGGTACCCAACGGTAGCCTTGACACTAAAACAAAAAATGAACAACAAAAAAAGTTGCTGTTGAGTCAACTCTGACCAAGCTTTCAGTTAGCATCCAAGTGCTTAATCATTAGTGCCACCCAGGGACTCTAATCCTAACACTACTAAATAGTAAACACTGAGACCTTGAGTGAAACACCTTACCTCTCTCCAGAATCATAGATCAGGATAACAAGAGAGTTGATACAAATTGCTGGTTTTAAAACTTTTTAGTGCAGTGAACCCTTAAATTTTTTTTTAGTTTGAACTCTGGTATATAAAACAGATAGAAGTCAAGCTACTTTGGTTAAAATAGAGCTGAGGAGCCCAGAGTGCCACCTACTTGGTCCCTCTTTCACTTGTTTCTTTGCTTTCCTTCCACTTCCCAGTCTCTCCCCCACCTTCTTTTTCTGGAAGCTTCTGAGGCATCTTGAATTCTTGGGCCTAGAGAATCACAGCTTGAAAAACAGTACATTCAGCAGTTCTTGAGGTCTTATTAGTTCTGAAGTTCCATGATATTGAATACAGTCAATATTAGATCATCTAGAATGGTGTACAAGAAAGTCCATAAACTGCGGAATAACACAGACTTGAGTTTTAATCCATGTGCCCTGCCATTTACTAGCTGGGTGACTTGGAGCAAGTCAGTTACCTTTTCTACAAAAAACTTTTTTCTCATCTGAAAAAATGGGGAAGATGATAGCTTCTTCAAAGGATATGAAAATGGTCTATGGACAACATTCAAGAAATATTAATTCTCTTCTGTGTTGCTCTCATGTGTCTGTCAGTTTGTCATACTGTGGGGGGCTTGTGTGCTGCTGTGATGTTGGAAGATATGCCAGCAGTATTCAAACACCAGCAGCGTCACGCATGGTGGACAGGTTTCAGCTGACCTTCTAGACTATTTTCTTCTAGACTAAGACAGACTAGGAAGAAGGACCCGATGGTCTACTTCTGAAAAGAATTAGCCAGTAAAAACATTCTGAATAGTAGCGGAACATTGATACAGTGCCAGAGATGAGCCTCTCATGTTGGAAGGCACTCAAAATTCAACTGGGGAAGAGCTGCCTCCTCGATGTAGAGTTGACCTTAATGACATCAAGCTTTTGGGACCTTCATTTACTGATGTGGCCACTCAAAATGAGAAGAAACAGCTGCAAACATCCATCAATAATCAGAACCTGGAATGTGCAAAATATGAATCTAGGAAAATTGGAAATCATTAAAAATGAAATGGAACGTGTAGACATCAATATCCTAGGCATTAGCTGAAATAGACTGGTATTGGCCATTTTGAATTGGACAAATATATGGTCTACCATGCCTGAAATGAAAACTTGAAGGGGAATGGCACTGCATTCATCGTCAAAAAGAACATTTCAAGATCTATTCTGAAGTACAATGCTGTCCGTAATATCCATACGCCTACAATGAAGACCTGTTAATATGACTATTATTCAAATTACGCACCAACCACCGCAGCCAAAGATGAAGAAATTGAAGGTTTTTACCAACTTCTGCAGTCTGAAATTGATCAAATATGCAATCAGGATGCATTGATAATTACTGATGATTGGAATGGGGAAGTTGGAGACAAAGAAGAAGGATCAGTAGTTGGAAAATATGGCCTTGGTGATAATATAAATGATGCCAGAGATTCCATGATTGAATTTTGCAAGACCAATGACTTGTTCATTGCAAATACCATTTTCCACCAACATAAACGGTGACTATACACATGGACCTCACCAGATGGAATACACAGGAATCAAATCGACTACATCTGTGGAAAGAGGCAATGGAAAAGCTCGATATCATCAGTCAGAACAAGGCCAGGGGCCGACTGTGGAACAGACCATCAAATTAGAACAAGTCCACAAGAGCCGAAGTATGATCTTGAGTATATCCCACCTGAATTTGGAGACCATCTCAAGAACAGATATGACATGTTGAACACTGATGATCAAAGACCAGGCTAGTTGTGGAATGGCATCAAGGACATCATACATGAAGAAAGCAAGAGGCCATTAAAAAGACAGGAGAGAAAGAAAAGACCTAAATGGATGTCAGAAGAGACTCTAACACTTGTTCTTGAACGTTGAGTAGCTAAAGCAAAAGTAAGAAATGATGAAGTAAAACAGCTGAATAGAAAATGTCAAAGGGCAGCTCAAGAAGACAATGTAAAGTATTATGACATGTGCAAAGACCTGGAGGTAGAAATACAAAAAGGAAGAACACACTTGGCATTTCTCAAGCTGAAAGAACTGAAGAAGAAATTCAAGCCTCGAGTTGCAATACTGAAGGATTCTACAGAGAAGATATTAGATAACGTAGGAAGCATTAAAAGAAGATGGAAGGAATACACAGAGTCACTATACCAAAAAGAACTGGTTGATTTTCAGCCATTTCAGGAGTTAATATATGATCAGGGACTGATGGTTCTGAAGGAAGAAGTTCAAGCTGCATTGAAGCACTGGCAAAAACAAGGCTCCGGGAATTGATGGAATACCAATTGATATAGTGCTGGAAATGCTCACTCAACTATGCCAAGAAATTTGAAAGACAGCTACCCGGCCAACCAACCCGAAGTGATCCATGTTTATGGCTACTCCCAAGAAAGGTGATCCAACCAAATGCAGAAACAATCAAACAATATCATTAATATCACATGGCAGTAAAATTTTGCTGAACATCATTCAAAAGTGGCTGCAGCAGTATATTGACAGGGAACTGCCAGAAATTCAAGCCAGATCCAGAGAAGGACGTGGAACCAGGGATATCATTGCTGAGACAGATGGATCCTGGCTGAAAGCAGAGAATACCATAAAGATGTTTACTTTCTTTTATTGACTGCACAAAGGCATTCGACTGTGTGGATCATAACAAATTATGGATAACATTGCGAAGAACGGGAATTCCAGAACACTTATTTGTACTCATGAGGAACCATTACACAGATCAAGAGGCAGTTGTTCGAACAGAACAAGGGGATACTGATTGGTGTAAAGTCAGGAAAGGTGTGTGTCGGGCTTGTATCCTTTTACCATACCTGTTTAATCTGTATGATTACAAGGGTTCAGTTCACAACCAATCGTGGGGATGGCACAGGGCTGGGCAACATTTGTTTCCATTGTGCTGGGGGTGCGGTGAGTCGAGGGTAGCCATGAGTTGGGAGCTGACTCAATGGCAGCTAACAACAACAAAGCTTTAGAGTATACTTTAGATAAATATATTCAGATGCCAGCAACTAAGTTATAAGAGGCTCAGAACAACATCCCATGAGACATTTCGAGGAGACTAGAGATATTAACTGGATGAAGATGGTGAGACCTGAGTTTTAGCTGGCTTCAAATATCTGAAGAGAGGTTGTATCATGGTTCTTTTTGTACAAGCAATAAAAATGACTCTGACTTAAGTAGAAGGGCATTTATTGGAAAGGTACCTCAAGCTCAAGGTATTGGCAGGAAAGGTGGAGATCTAGACTTAGAAGCAGGCAGAAACTTCTCTGGGCTAGGATGCAGGGACACAAGACTGTTCTCACAGTAGGAAAAGCTTCATTGGGACCTATGCCTAGAATGAATGAGTTGCAAAATGTTGAAAGAGGTTTCTCCAACACTTCCCCATTCAGCTCAAGATTCAGAGCCTTGGAAGAGAACATTTGATTAGGTCAGCTTAGGTCACATGCCTGCTGCATGGAGAAGTAAGAAGAATCTGACTTGTGGTAGATCAGATTGCTGTGGCAATTCTTCACTCCCTCCCAAGTAACAGAATTATACATCCACAGCTTTGCCAGGAGACTTTGAAGTCCCTCTTACTAAAGTATGTTTTCTTGCATCTTGACTTTGTATTCAACCGTGTAAATTGGTCAGTTGAATCGGATGGAAGTGAAAGCGTGTCAGTTTCTAGCCTAAGCCTTAAAAGACTTCACATATTTCTGCTGATTATTTTCTGCCTCTTCCATATCCATGAGGAAAAAAAAAAGTGTAAGGCGGCCTGTTGTTCAGTGGAGATGGCAGCCTAGATGAGCCACCACCCAGCCAGTTCTGCAGATGAGTGTGCAAACTCAGCCAAGATCAGCAGAGCCACCCCAGTTTAGCTGTGAATGTGAGAGGTAAAGAATGCTAATATCTGCATGCAAATAAGATTTGGTGGTTCTCACACAGCAATAAAACAAAAAAACCAAACCCAGCGCCATCGAGTCGATTCCAACAGCAATAGCTGACTGATATATGGCCCTCTCTCCTTTTTGTTTTTGTGATGAGATGCAGTGTATTGGTTATTCATTGTCACATAACAAATTACCCCAAAACTCAAAGGCTTAAAACAACAGTAATCCTTTATTATCTCACACATTTTCTCTGGGTTCTGGAACCCAGGGGTGTATTCACTGAGAGGATCAGACTTGGGGTCTTACGTGATGCTACAGTCAAGGCATCCACCAGGTCTGCAGTTACCTGAAGGGCTGGATGATCCACTTCAAAGATGGCTGACTCACAGAGAAGGCATGTTGGAGCTGTCTGTTGGCAGAATGCTTCATTTCCTTGTCATGTGGACTTCTCTATAAGGCTACTTGTGTGTCCTCACAACATGGAAGCTGAATTTCACCAGAGCAAGAGATCCCCAGAAAGAGATCAAGGAGGAAGTTGCAATACCTTTTTTTGAGAGAGTCGTTAAGTTTAGACCACACTAAAAGGGAGAGAATTAGACTCCACTAAACACTGGTGGCATAGTGGTTAAATGCTATTGTTGCTAACAAAAAGTTCAGCAGTTTGAACCCACCAGCTGCTCCTTGAAAACTCTATGGGGCAGTTCTACTCTGTCCTATAGGGTTGCTATGAGTCAGAATCGACTTGAGGTCAATGGGTTATTCAAAGGTAAGACTGTCAAACCATACGTGAGCATATTTTAAAACTATCATAGGCAGGTGCTAGATTGACTGATCACTGAGTTGAACAAACCTAGGGAGAGAGAATTCCCACCTCGCCTCCCACCCCTCAAAAAAAATAAGGATGCCATAGGAAGGGAAAGGGAAGGAAGAGAAATAAATAAATGAATGCAAAGGGAAGAATTGTTCACTAGAAATGTCATGCACAGTGGGTTTAGTCTCATTTGGTATGACCGAAGGGAAGGGACTAGGATCAATGTGTATAAGAGATCTGGCAAGACAGAGAGACTTGATACACGTGGAAGAAGATCTCTGAGATTGTTGACAGGGAATGCAAGATTGGCAGAGGCCAAGTGTGGGTACAGAAACTAGATGTAATACACATGCACAAAAAAGATTTCATTATGGTGCTGACTGAGAAGAGGTCCCAGGTTGAGAGGGAGAGAGTTTATAAAACCCAAAGTGCTTCAAGACCAATAATGCAGGTGGAAAAAGGAAGAGAGATAGAGGAACGGAATTCGTGCACTCCAAAAAGGTATTATGTGGAAATCTATGAGGGAGCTAAGTGGAATGGCAAAGCAAGCTTCTGAGAAGATAATTGGATTTGCTGATGAGGGGGCTGCAGCTCTGCACCCAACAGGCTAGCCATGATGCAGATAAATGCTTGGTGGGAGCCATTCAGTAAGAGCGTATGAGAGCTATGATGAACTGGAAGTAAGAAGATAAGGGTGGTGATTGTTATTATGTTTACCTCCAAGTGGAACTGCATCAAGACGAGGCTGGGATAGTGATGCTCCAATTACATGCCATTGGTGATCTGGGCTCGCTACCTACTATCATGTCCTAGGTGAACTTGCTTGAGAACAAAGAACAAAGGGGTAGGGAGAAAATGCAATAAGACATCATTATCTGCACACTGGCTTCCTCAGGTGGTCTGTGCAAGGTCTTGAATAACAGTAACTATGAACTCTTTAGATAGTCGAGTGTCCAGCCCAGAGCAGAAAAAAAAATGTAGGGCAGGTTAATGACTGAACAAAGGACTTAGCTATTCTATCAGGTTGTTGCTGTAATTAGGTGCTGTCAAGTCGATTACGACTCATAGCCACCCCATGTGACAGAGTAACTGCCCCACAGGGTTTTCTAAGCTGTAATCTTTACAGAAGCGGATCACCAGGCCTTTCTCCCACAGAGCTGCTGGATGGGTTCGAACAACCAAGCTTTCTGTTAGCAGCTGGGGTCTTAACTGTTAGGCCACCAGGGCTCCTTACTATCAAAAGAGCATGGTGAATAGCTAGTTCTGTAGCTGTATTCATGGTAGACATCTCTAGTTGATTCTACTCATGAAGAGCTTGAATGCAGCTTTTGGAAACCTTATCAAAATGGTGCTCCAAACAGCCACTACCAATCAATCAGAGCTGTAGTGCAAGGCGAGCCCTATGTAAATGCTACCCCTGGGATTAGCCTCCTTGACAGTTAAGGAGTTCTTGGCCAGTAGGAAGTCGAAGAAAACAGTATCTTTAACCAGGGAGACACAGAATGGACAAAATATTCTTCAGCCTGAGACAGAAAGGCCCCTGCTGTTGATCTTTAATTTCATACCTCCAGGCCTGTATATATGCTCGTAAATGAAGAACTGTATTTCAGAGGAAGGGGCCCCTACTTTGAAGGAGTGAGAAGAAGGGAGAGGTTTGAGGAAGACAACTTTTTAGATCAAGCACTATCGGCATTTTGGGCTGGATGAGTCTTTGTTGTGGGGGGCTGTCCTGTGCACTGTAGGATGTTTAGCAGCTTCTCTGGCCTCCAACCATTAGATGCCAGTAGTATCTCCCCCACCACCATCACCCCCAGCTTGTAACAATCAAAAATGTCTCCAGACATTGTCTAATGTCCTTCAGGAATCTTTCCCAGTTGAGAACCACTGTTCTAGAAGATACAATCAGAGGACAGAAATCCAGCATGAATTCCAGTTCTCATCTCAAAAACAAGTCAGTATATTATAACTTAGGATCCATGATGATAAGAACCAGGAAGGATTTTTGAGACAGTTCTTTCACCATTTTACCTGTATTAACCCCTCGTTGTATCAAAATCTTAACAGGAAAAAGGGCCAGCTTGTCTGTGACAATGGACAAAGCTAGATTTCTTCCCACCCTCCTAACCCAGGAGAGAGGAAGTGGATGGGGTGCGGCTTATGTAATCATGGAAATAGAGGGAAACAGGGTAAGCACAGGGTTTGGGTCCATCTCCCTGTCTAGCCTTTGCTTTAGCTGTCCCCTCTGCCTGGAGTGCTCTTCCCTCACATCTATGGATGGCTAGTTCCTTTGGATCAAACAGGACTCAGTTCAAATGTCATTTTCCAGAGTCCACCCAATCGCAGGCAACTCAATCATCCCTGTCACATACAGTATTTTCCTCATAATGTTTAATCTCTGAATTTGTTTTCTTAGTTTGATTGCATGCTTATTATCTGTCTCCAAACGTTCACCAGAATGTGAACCCAACTGGAGCAGCAACCTTGTCACTTCCTTCCGTTGTTGTATCCCCTGTGCCTGGCACGGAGCAGCAGCTCAAGAACTATTTGTTGCCCAAATGAATAAAGCTTGGTGCCCTTGACCCAGGTATTACAAGTATGATGGGTCATAAAAAAAATGGGGGCACACAGACTGGAGACCTGCATGGCCCTGGGATATGAAGAAAGGCTTTCTAGAGACCATGGCCTCAATATGAGACCAGAAGACTCTGGCCAGGAAAAGATGCCATATCAGTAAGCATTTATTTAGTGACCATTTAATATATGCAAGGTACTATTATCAGTTTCTGTCAAGTCAATTCTGACTCCTGGTGACCCCATGTGTGTCACAGTAGAACTGCGCTCCATAAGGTTTTCAATGGCTGATTTTTCAGAAGTAGATTGCCAGGTCTTTCTTCTGAGGCATCTCTGGGTAGACTCAAACCTCCAGCCTCTCAACAGCTGAGCGTATTCCTTTTGCACCACCCAGGGTCTGTCTCTCTCTATACACACTTACACACACACACATCTATCTCTATATCTGTACTGAGAACTCAACACATTTAATCCTTGCAGTAATCTAGTCAATGAGGTGGGTACGTTTGATACCATCCCCATTTACCAAATGAGAAAACAGGTACCAGAGCCTGGCTGACTTGCGCCAGGTACCAGAGCCTGGCTGACTTGCGCCAGGTCATACTGCTAGATGCAATGCATGGAGAGCTGACCTGTGAAATTAGGTGCTGTAGTGTGGGAGCCTGGAAACCCTGGTGGCGTAGTGGCTAAGTGCTATGGCTGCTAACCAAGAGGTCAGCAGTTCAAATCCGCCAGGCACTCCTTGGAAACTCTATGGGACAGTTCTACCCTGTCCTATAGGGTCACTATGAGTAGGAATCGAGTCAACGGCAGTGGGTTTTTTTTTTTTTTTAGTGTGGGAGTCTACCCCCAACCATCTCACTAATGGAGGAAGATGGAGGAGTAACACGTTTAGAGCTCCAGAGGGGAGAGAGAAAAGGATGTTGGTAAGCTGGGAGGGGTCCAGAATGTAATAACAGAAAGAACAAAGAAGAGGGTAGTGAGTGATGAACTGAGCAGATACAAAGGAGTAGATGAACACCTCACTAAAAGGCCATACCTTGGTGAATCTCAGGAGTCATCCTTGATTGACTACAACTCCTGCACCAGAGATGAACATCGGCAATCCTGTTTGCTGTCAGATGGATTTCGTTTCTTAGGGCCAGGTCCAGTTTGTTAGTTGGTAATATTTAGAAAGGTGTTCATGGTAGCTATCTTACCTCCGACCACCATTTATAGGGAGAACAAAATCTGAGCCCATGTGTTTAGCATCCTGGTTTTATTTAATTTATTTTTTTTAAAGAAAAGGCAACAGAGCATTGGTTTTTATCCTGGAATAGATGGTTTGTCCAGCTGTAAATGCTACAGAAAGGAAGCTGAATGTTAATTAGATGTCAACAGTAATTATGGTGATTATGTTTTTTGAATAGCGATTGGGAATAGCTGGATCCACATCTAGAATGTGATGTGAATGACATTTTAATAGTTTTAAGAAGAAAAAGAGAGCAGCCTGTTACTAAGGAAATTACAGTGAATAGAATTATAGTAAAATAGATTTCTTAACAAAGAACTGTAACAATGATAATAGTCCCACACAAAGGGTATAGTATATATGGGGGAAAATCATAGGGAAAAAAAAAGTTTTTGAGACAGAATCCTTTATTTAAAAAAAAAAAAAAAAAAGACAATTTTCTTAAGCCTTTCCCACAAGGTTTCACTGGAGTGTTTTAGTCTGTAAGTATATTTCTGATTTTCCTTAAAACTGGGTCAGACCATGGTTTTTACAACCCTATCATTTTAAGGATATTCTAATCACATGCTTTTTATCTGCTGTGAGGGCCCCAGCACTGCAATAGCCTGTACCATCAGCCGTTTCATAAGATGATTTCGTTGAATTAATTGATTTTAAGATAAAAATCACAATCTAGAATATAATATTTAAGGCAAGCACTTATCATATTTTTTAATATTGAAGGAACTCTTTATAAAAAATTGTCACATGATTCTTTTGAATAGAGCATTTGCTTAATCTATTTAACATATTTAATATAAATAGGTTAGGTAAGGCAAGATTAACCTGCCTTCACAAGACAGAATTTAAAACTCAGCAGGAATGAGAGGCATTACAGTAACTCTGTGTAATCACAGATTACAAGCCAGTGGAGGGGGGAGGGGTGAACGTACAACCATTTATTTGACAACGTGTCAGATCTCATTAGAGCTGAGTGGGTGCAATAATCCATACCATCATTAAGGAGAGGGCATATCTGCATCAGTATTAATGGCTGTCTACCTGAGCATGTTATCAAGAGGGACCAGTCCCTGGAGAAGGGCATCATGCTTGGTAAACTAGAGGGTCAGGGAAAAAGAGGGAGACCCTCAATGAGGTGGATTGACACAGTGGCTGCAACAGTGGGCTCGGGCATAACAACGATTGTGAGGATGGCACAGGACCGGGCAGTGTCTCGTCCTATTATACACAGGATTGCTATGAGTCAGAACCAACTTGATGGCACCTAACAACGATAACAACCTCACCCACCCAACGCCCGTCCGTCTGTCAGTTTGTCGTACTGTGGTGGCTTGCACGTTGCTATGACACTAAAAGCTATGCCAACAGTATTTCAAATTCCAGAAGGGTTACTCATGGTGAGCAGGTTTCAGCAGAGCTTGCGGACTAAGAGGACTAAGAAGAAAGGCCTGGCAATCTACTTCTGAAAAATAGCAAGTGACAACCCTACAGATCACAGCAGAACATTGTTCAGCTTGCTGGCTTTCAGGAGGGATTAATTGACAGAGGAAGACACCATGTTTGGTGAAGTAGGGGGACAGTGAGGGTGAGGGAGACCATTTCATTTTACTGTACACAATTCACAGTCAGCTCGACGGCAACTAACAACTTCAGGTACTCTACCCAAGCGGATCTCTGTTCCTTCCATCTCTGCCAGTTGAGAAACATGGCTGACAATGATGACAAGATGGGCTCAGACCCTGTCTGTAACTATCTCATGGGGCTGCTGAGAATTCAGTGGGCACTAGTAAACAATGTGATGAGTGGTATAACATGAAAAAATACAGGGAGGTATATAATCACATGAAAACCATGGGACACGGGTTAGGGACACCTTCTCAGGAGAAACGTCTTATTAACTGATAGGAAGGGACCACCAAATGCAGAGGCAGCGCAAGAGTGAACAGCAATTCCAAAGGGCTGGAAGCAAAAGGGGAGCCCTGGTGGCACAGTTGTTAAGAGCTCCGCTCCTAACCAAAAGGTCAGTAGTTCGAATCCACCAGCCACTCCTTGGAAACCCTAAGAGCAGGGCTTGTTCAAGTAAGTGCAAATAATCCTGTATGGCTAGATCATAAGGGATGGAGGGGGCTATGCTTAGCATTCAGGCTGTAGATAGAGATCCACATTGTGCAGGGCTTTTGGGACCATGCTAAATACAGGACTTTATCATAAAAGCAGGAGCCCCTTGTTGGCGTAAACTGTTAAGCACTCAACTACTAACTAAAAGGTTGGTGGTTTGAACCCACCTGGAAGCTCCTTCAAAGACAGGCCTGGAGATCTGCTTCTGAAAGGTCACAGCCTTGAAAACCCGAGGTAGCAGTTCTACTCTACACACATGGGGTGGTCATGAGTCACATTGACTCGTCTTTTTTGGTTTGTTTTATCATAAAGACAGTGGGAAGTCAGGCAGGTGGGCCATGATAAAGGGTGTTGAAGGAGAAGTGAAATGATCAGATTCACCCTTGAGGGATATCCCTCAGGCTGTCAAGCGGAGAGTGACTTAGCAAGAGCAAGACAGACGGGGGAGCAGACGGGAGGCTGCTGGGAGATTCTGGGTAACAGACGGGGGTGGCTTATTCTAAGGGCCAGACAAGAACAAATGGTTCTGAAAAGAATATTTAAGTAATAGAATCTACACAGCTTTGTTTACTGTACTCTGAATTCTGTCTTACCAGAGAACATTTCATCGTGCTGGCTTCAGCAACAATAACAAAATGATATCAGTAATCAAAGTAATAGCACTTACTGGATGTTTATCATAGGCACTTGCTCAGCACTTCTCATCTAACCTCTACAAAAACTCTGTGAATCAGACATATACATCCTATCCCTTTCTCCTTGTCTTGGTCATCTAGTGCTCCTATAACAGAAATACCACAAGTGTACGGCTTTAACAAAGATAAATGTATTTCCTCACAGTAAAATAGACTAAAAGTCCAAATTTGAGGTGTCAGCTCTAGGGGAAGACTTTCTCTCTCTGTCGGCTCTGGAGAAAGGCCCTTCTCAGGAGCTTCTCAGGTGCAGGGACCCCGGGTCCAAGGGATGTGCTCTGCTCCTGGTGCTGCTTTCGTGGTGGTTTGAGGTCCCCAACTAACTCTCTGCTTGTTTCCCTTTCCTTTCATCTCTTAAGAGATAAAAGGTAGTGCAGACCACATCCAGGGAAACCCCCTTTACATTGGATCAGGTATGTGACCTGGTAAGGGAGTTACAATCGCACCCTAATCCTCTCTAACATAAAATTGCAATCACAAAATGGAGGACACCCACAGAATACTGAGAATTATGGCCTAACCAAGTTAATATGCACATTTTTTGGTGGGACATAATTCAATTCATGACACACCTTATAGAGGAAAAACCGAGGATCAGAGAAGTTGAATGTCTTGCCCAAGATCACATTACTAGCAGGTGGAAGAGCTGGGAATTGGATACAGGCAGTCTGATTCCAGAGCCAAAGTTCTTCCTGGAAATGATGGCCAGAAAGCAATAATTATGTTAGTATAATATCCAAGTCTTGAGGTATGTGTAGCTTTTTTGCCCTATATACTTCTTAGGACCCTGAGTCTTCAGTGAGATTTGTTCATTTTGCTGTAGAGAAATATAGGTTAGTGGCAAGTAAGAGAAAAAGGAAGGAATAAATCAAATAACTAATAGTACAAACATGCACCCTGCATCCATACCAGGCACTTGTCTATACCAGGTACTGTCTAGGTGCATTATTTTATTCTTCACTGTGCTAGGTGAAGGGGATGTATTATTTTTACCCTTCCCAGGAAATCTAGGAGGTAGGTTGTACTTTATGCCCGAGGTCATTCAGTTAGGACAGACCAGAGCCCAGTCCAGCTCTGATTCTTTTTCCAGGGCACAGTGCTGCCTCTCAAAGAGGACAGGAAGACAGAGATGCCAGAGGCAGGAAGACACATGGGATTGAAAAAAAACAAGGATACAAAAATTAAGAAAGAAGGAGGAAAGCTTTCCAGAGTGTAGAATTTGGAGCTGGGCAATCTCACAAGAAGGTCTCATGAGAAAAACAGAAGGGGTCTCTTGTCTTCACAGTGTCACCAAGTTCCTTGATAGCATACCTCTGTTCCATTAACTTTAGTGCCCTGCATTGAACTTTGTGACACTTAGAAGTCAGGACCAGAATATAAGTTCCAGTGTAGAAATTTTTACTGCTGGTGGAAGTGATTTGGTGCATCTGTCACAGATCAGCCCGTATTGCACAATCAAGACTCCAGGGAACGTCAGCTCGCTGCTGAGGTTTTTGGAAAAGATGATGCTTTGGACTTACAGTCCCCTTGTCCTAGTCCCAGGATCTTATATCTAACAGATAACAAAAGACATGCAGCTTAAATGGTTTCTTTACCTACCTGGGGTCACACATATACCTGATGGTAAAGCTTGCCCAGAGTTATTTCCATTGCATCTTCATTTTCCATGGAAAAATCATATGAATAGTTTAGGACTGCAGCAGTAATGAACCTTTGCAGCACAGATCGGGAATGATTTGAGAGTAGATGCCCCGTGTCTTGCTGACTTCTTTATGCCTGAGATTAACACCCATTAACCGTGAGTCAATTCCAACTCCTAGCAACCCCTCTGCCCCAGAGGGTTTTCAACACTGTAATCTTTACGGAAGCAGACTGTCACATCTTTCTCCCGCTGAGTGGCTTGTGAGTTCTAACTGCCAACCTTTCTGTTAGCAGCCGAGCACTTTAACCACTGCATCACCAGGGCTCCTTGCAATTAACACAGTGCCTGATTTACAGCAAGCTCTAAAAAAATGCTTGGATGAAAAGCAGTTAAATTGGGAAAAGACAGTCTCTTTAACAAATGATGCTGGCATAACTCGATATCCATATGCAAGAAAATGAAACAAGACCCATACCTCACACCATGCACAAAAACTAACTCAAAATGGATCAAAGACCTAAATATAAAATCTAAAATGATAAAGATCATGGAAGAAAAAATAGGGCAATGCTAAGAGCCCTAATACATGGCATAAACAGTACCTAAAACATTATTAGCAATGTGCAAACACCAGAAGAGAAACCAGATAACTGGGAGCTCCTAAAAATCAAACACCTATGCTCATCCAAAGACTTCACCAAAAGAGTAAAAAGATTACCTACAGACTGAGAAAAAGTATTTGGCTATGACAATTCCGATCAGTGTCTGACCTCGAAAATCTACGTGATACTGCAAAAACTCAACAACAAAAACACAACCCAATTTAAAAAATGGGCAAAGAATATGAACAGGCACTTCACCAAAGAAAACATTCAGGCGGCTAATAGACACATGAAGATATGCTTACAATCGTTAGCCATTACAATCAAAACCACAATGAGATTCCATCTCACCCCAACAATGCTGGCACTAATCCAAAAAACACAAAAAATAAATGTTGGAGAGGTTGTGGAGAGATTGTAACACTTCTACACTGCTGGTGGGAATGTAAAATGGTATAACCACTTTGGAAATCGATTTGGCACTTCCTTAAAAAGCTAGAAATAGAACTACCATGTGATCCAGCAATTCCACTCCTTGGAATACATCTTAGAGAAATAAGAGCCTTCACATGAACAGATATATGCACACCCATGTTCATTGCGACACTATTTACAATAGCAAAAAGATGGAAGCAACCAAGGTGCCCATCAATGGATGAATGGATAAATAAATCATAGTATATTCACACAATGGGATACTAAGCAACAATTAAGAACAACAATGAATCTGGGAAACATCTCATAACATGGAGGAATCTGGAAGGCATTATGCTGAGTGAAATTAGTCAGTTGCAAAAAGACAAATATTGTATGATACCACTATTATAAGAACTCTAGAAAAAGTTTAAACACAGAAGAAATATTCTTTAATGGTTACAAGGGTAAGGAGGAAGGGAGGGGGTATTCACTGGTGAAGGGAAGGACAACACACAATGCAGGGGAAGTCAGCACAACTGGACTAAACCAAAAGCAAAGAAGTTTCCTGAATACAACCAAATACTTCAAAGGCCAGAATGGCAGGGACGGCTGTCTGGGGACCATGGTTTCAGGGGACGTCTTCTAGGTCAATTGGCATAACAAAATGTATTAAGGAAATTTTCTGCATCCCACTTTGGGGAGAGGCATCTGGGGTCTTAAATGCTTTCCAGTGGCCATCTAAGATGTATAAATTGGTTTCAACCCACATGGAGCAAAGGAGAATGAAGAACACCAAAGACATACGGTAAAGATGAGCCCAAGAGACAAAAAGGGCCACTTAACCAGAGACTACATCAGCCTGAGACTAGAAGAACTAGATGGCACCTGGCTACCGCCGATCACTGCCCTGACAATGGACACAACAGAGAATCCCTGATGGAGCAGGAGAACAGTGGGATGCAGATCTTAAATTCTCGTAAAAAGGCCAGGCTTAATGGTCTGACTGAAGCTAGAGGAACCCTGGAGGTCATGGTCCCTGGACCATTTGTTAGCCCAAGATTGGAACTCTTCCCGAAGCCAACTCTCCAGACAGGGATTGGACTGGACTATAGGTAGAGAACGTGGAACCAGGGATATCATTGCTGATGTCAGATGGATCCTGGCTGAAAGCAGAGAATACCACAAGGATGTTCACCTGCATTTTATTGACTATGCAAAGTCATTCGACTGTGTGCATCATAACAAATTATGGATAATATTGTGAAGAATGGGAATTCTAGAACACTTAATTGTGCTCATGAGGAACATTTACATAGATCAAGAGGCAGTTGTTTGGACAGAACAAGGGGATACTGATTGGTTTGAAGTCAGGAAAGGTGTGCATCAGGGTTGTATTCTTTCACCAAACCTATTCAATCTGTATGTGGAGCAAATAATCCAACAAGCTGGACTATATGAAGAAGAACAGGGCATCAGGATTGGAGGGAGACTCCTTAACAACCTGCGTTATGCAGATGACTCAACCTTGCCTGCTGAAAGTGAAGAGGACTTGAAGCACTTACTGATGAAAATCAAAGACCACAGCCTTCAGTATAGATTGCACCTCAACATAAAGAAAACAAAAATCCTCACAACCGGACCAATGAGCAACATCATGATAAACAGAGAAAAGATTGAAGTTGTCAAGGATTTCATTTTACTTGGATCCATGATCAACAGCCATGGAAGTAGCAGTCAAGAAATCAAAAGAGGCATTGCATTGGGTAAATCTGCTGCAAAGGACCTCTTCAAAGTATTGAAAAGCAAAGATGTTCACCTTGAAGACTAAAGGTGTGCTTGACCCAAGACATGGTATTTTCGATCGCATCATATGCGTGTGAAAGCTGGACCATGAATAAGGAAGACCGAAGAAGAATTGACGCCTCTGAATTGTGGTGTTGGCGAAAACTATTGAATATACCATGGACTGCCAAAAGAGCGAACAAATCTGTCTTAGAAGAAGTACAACCAGAATGCTCCTTAGAAGCAAGGATGGCGAGACTGCATCTTACTTGCTTTAGACATGTTGTCAGGAGGGATCAGTCCCTGGAGAAGGGTATCATGCTTGGCAGAGTACAGGGTCAGTGGAAAAGAGGAAGACCCTCAGCGAGGTGGATTGACACAGTGGCTGCAACAATGAGCTCAAGCATAACAACAATTGTAAGGATGGCTCAGGACTGGGCAGTGTTTCATCCTGTTGTGCATAGGGTCACTGTGAGCTGGAACCGATGCACCTAACAACAACAACCACCTAGATAGATTATGATACTGTTGAGGAGTGAGCTTCTTGGCTCAAGTAGACACATGAGGCTATGTGGGCAGCTCCTGCCTGGAGGTGAGATGAGAAGGAAGAGGGGGACAGGAGCTGGTTGAATGGACATGGGGAATACAGGGTGGAGAGGAGGAGTGCACGATTTCATTAGGAGGAGGGCAGCTAGGAGTACGTAGCAAGGTGTATATAAGTTTTGTATGACAGACTGACCTGATTTGTAAACCTTCACTTACAGCACCATAAATAAATAAATTAAAAAAAAAAAATGTTTGAATGAATAAAGAGCAAGAGTTAGGAGTAACTTCCTCCTGTAGAATTAGGGAGAATATAGTTTGACCGTTAGCTCCCTCGACCTTAATTTTCTCATTTATGAAATGGAGATCACACTGTTGTAAGATGCTCCATTTAAAGTGCTTAATCGGGCCTGAGAAACCCTGGTGGCATAACGGTTAAGTGCTACGGCTACTAACCAAGAGGTCAGCAGTTTGAATCTGCCAGGTGCTCCTTGGAAACTCTATAGGGCGGTTCTACTCTGTCCCATAGGGTCGCTATGAGTCAAAATTGACTGGACGGCAGCAGGTTTTAATCGGGCCTGACGCATAGTAAGTTCTCAGTAAGTACTAGCTGTTACTTATTTATCAGCATTAATAACCTGCATGTGAAAAGCCGTACTTTGTAATCTTATATCATTTGCCAAAGATATCTTTGCCCAAGAGGAAAAAAATACACCATAAAGAAATTATTCCTTGGAGAGGTGAATCTGTTATTTTATAGATAAGGAAAATGAGAGTCAGAAAAAAAAAGTTAAAGCCATCATTGCTGCTGCTGACTACATATCCCAGCTCTCCTTTACAACACCTCTCTGCCCCTTGGAGTTAGGTGTACTGAGTAACTTGCCTTGGACAATGAAATATGAGCAGACGTGACACGTGTGGAAACTCCTGAGCCAGTGCACAGCGCATCCCTTCCGCTCTGCCCCAGGAAGTCCCAAATGGTGGGAGTCCATTAACTTGTATCCTGGAGCAAGGGTGACACGAAGCAGAGTCCTCTTTCCCTTGGTAGACAAGTGGAAACAAGCTGTTGTTTTTTTAGGCCATTGAGCTTTGGAGCTCTTGTTAACACAATTCAACCTAGCTCATCCTGATTAATATAAAAGTCATTGGTTTATTCAACCACTCATTTTTTTTTTTTTCATTCAGCAAATAACTATTGAATATCTATTGTATGCCAGGTGTGGGCTAGGTACTCCTAAAACAAATCATGATGCTTGTCTTTATAGCTTCTGGTGACTTGCCCAGCAAGATCATACATTTTTTCTAAGAGGCGGAGTCAGGATTGAAACTCAGACCATTGGATACCAGAGTTTGTGCTCTAAAATGCTTCATTATACTATTTCAAATAAAGATTTCCAGAATATTTTGCAATTGGTTTTAAAAATCTTTCCAGTTCTGAGTTTGGTCTATCGTGGGAAACATAGTAGGCTAAATTTCTTACAAGCCATCAGTTTAGTTGTGATGAGCAAAGCAAGTAGCTTGAGACTTACCACCAAGCAAGGCTGAACAAGACCAAAATATCGGTTGTGACTTATGGAGTAGATATTAGTCACGTTTTCTGCCTAGCATATTTTGAACACCCTGTTATATTTGGGTGATTTCCTACCTGATGAGGTCCCACCTCCCCAATCTGGGAACCTGAAAACTCACTTCCAACCTCCTTTGCAGCTAGGGCTTAGTATGTGACCCCTCTCCACCAACAGATTCACAGCTGCTAGACTTCAACTCAGACGTGAACAACCTGAAGATAAGACTTAATGTGGGGTCCATTTAGCTGGTGAGGGCAGCAGAGACCCCAGGCTTTGAGGAGGACAGTGATGGCAACGTTGAGTTCAGGCACATGAGCAGCAGAAGTGATGGTGCCGTAGTGTTTAAAGTACCTCATTCAATTCTACCAGTGTTGGGCGCAGCGGCATTCTTAGCATCGGGCTACTTTTGGAACATGATTTGGGGCATTATTCCTGGAAGTCTGGCATCAAGCCCAGTTCTCTAAACCTCCCAATAATTCTGTGAGCTACCCGCTATCCTTTAATGAACTTCTTTTCTGCTTAATCAGCCACAGACAGCTTCTGCTTCTTGGAAGTAAGAACCTTGACTGATACAACGTGGAAGCTGAGCCAGAAGCAGTTTTGAGCCAGGTCTTGGGGCAAGAGAACAGCAAATGGCCAATCTTAGCGGTGTATGTGGGTTGGAAGTTTAAGTGTGAGAAATAAATCTGATTATTTAGTCATTCAATGAATATTTGCAGAACACATGCTTGCCTGGCTCCATGCTAGGTACTGGGGATATAGTGGTAGATAAACCAGGCATGAACCAAGACCTCATGCTACTAATAATTTTATGTGATTGGAAGGTTGACTATAATCAAATGACTACATTAGTGGACAAACCAAGATAAATGCAATAAAACAAAGTTATATTGTTTTCTAACCGCATATAAAAGGAGAACTTGACCAAGTGTGGGAGGTCAAGGAAGGCTTCACAAGGCAGTGATTCTGCAGCTGACACGTGAAGGGTAAGGAAAAGCAGAAGAGAATTCCCAGAGACATGATCAGCATGTGCCACCTGGAGACAGAGAAAACATGGCGCATTTGAAGAGCTGTAAGGCTGGTGAGACTGAAGTACAGAGAAATGGCAAGAGTGCAGTGAGGTAAGGCTTCAGTGGTTCTAGAGGGTGGGGGCAGACCTTGCAGAGTCTTGAAGCTCTATTAAGGATTTAGGTCCTTTTCCAAAAATCAATAGGAGTCTATTTAAGAGTTTTAAGCAGTGCTTTAACATGGTCAGATTTGTGTTCTGAAATGCCATTTGGACAATAGTGTGGACAGTGGATGGGGTGGAGGAGTGGAATGAATACAAGGAAGTAAATTAGAAAGTTATTGCAGTAGTCAAGGCAAGATTGGGCCTTAGGTCAGCCTAGAGAATTGGCAGGAGACAGGAAAAAGAGCAGAGTGACTGGAGAGATATTCAGGAGGCAAATCAATGGAACTTCACAATGAGTTAATATGGAATATGTGGTGACTCCAACTTTCCTGCCTTGGGCAGCTTGTACAAGGACCAACGGAAGAACATAGTACTGGACAGCAAAGGAGTGGAGGTAATATCTTCAGTCTTGTTTGTACTGGTATTAGGATATCGTTGTCACATTCAAGAGAAGATGGTAAGTGCACATTTCAGTATGATAGTCTGGAGTTCTACAGAGACGTTTGGCCTGGAGATGTCTCTCTATTGATCTTAAAAGCAGGGTCTTCTGGCAATAGGATCTGACCAAATTCAGACTAAAAACCCCAAGTATGTTTGTAGTGGTTGTTGTTAGTGGTTCCAACTCACGGCGGCCTTATATATAATAAAAAGAAACATTGCCAGGTCCTACACCATCTCCACAATCATTGGTATGTCCGAGTCCATTATTGTGGCTATGGTGTCAATCCATCTCATTGAGGGTTTCCCTCATTTTTGCTGACCTTCTGCTTCACCAAACATGATACCCTTTTCTTGCCATTTGTCTTTCATGATGATGTGTCCAAAGTAAACCAGGCAAAGTCTCACTAAGGGGCATTCTGGTTGTATTTCTTCTAAATCTGATGTGTTCATTCTTCTGCCAGTCCACAGTATATTCAGTATTCTTTGCCAGCATCACAATTAGAATGCATCATGGTGCAGTCATCCATTTATTCAATGCAGTTTTATCGAGCATGTACCTTGCGCCAGGCACTAGGGATACAGAGTCAAGAAGGGGACACTGACTACAAGGAGCTGATAGTCTAGTTGAAAAACAAAAACGTCAATACACAAACATAAAAATGTAAGCCATGGACACATATACGGGGTTCTTTAAAAGGGCAGATTTTGTACCAATGTATTTTAACATTCAGGTACAAAGATGAGGCATGTTCTGAAAAGGGAAGGAAGTAGTGCAAAGGCCTGCAGCTGTGGAATAACACACTGTTCTTATATGTGCCTGAAGCAAGGGAGCTGGGGGCTGGGGAGCAGTAGGAGATGAGTCTAGAGAGTTAGGTGGGCAACAGCAATTCTATAAGCAGTTTCAACTCTAACCTGAAAATTACCTGGGGTCATTGAAGAATTTTACACAGAGGAAGAATGGGATCAGGTTGTGTTTTACATAGATAACTCTGCTGGAGTCATGGTGGATGACTTTCAGAAGAGATCTGGGAAGTATCACTCAAAATTTGCTATCTGCATCTTTTTAGTAGATAGATTTTATATTTATTAGTGCCTTATGGGTAAAAAAAATTTTTTTTTTTATGGGTAACATTGCGAAGAGTGTGAATTCTGGAACACTTAATTGTGCTCATGGTGAATCTGTACATAGACCAGGAGGAAGTCATTCAAACAGAGCAAGGGGATACTGTGTGGTTTAAAATCAGGAAAGATGTGCATTAGGATTGCATCATTTCACCATACTTATTCAATCTGTATGCTGAGCAAATAATCCAAGAAGATGGACTACATGAAGAAGAATCGGGCATCTGGATTGGAAGAAGACTCTTTAACAACCTGAGTTATGCAAATGACACAGCTTTGCTTGCAGAAAGTGAAAAGGACTTGAAGCACTTACTGAAGAAGATCAAAGTCTACAGCCTTCAGTGTGGATTGCGCCTCAACATAAAGAAAACAAAAATCCTCACAACTGGACCAATAAGCAGCATCATGATAAACCCAGAAAAGACTGAAGTTGTCAAAGATTCCATTTTATTTGGATCCACAATCAACACCCATGGGAGCAGCAGTCAAAAAATCAAAAGACACATTGCGTTGGGCAAATCTGCTGCAAAGGACCTCTTTCACATGTTATAAAGCAAAAATATCACCTTGAGGACTAAGGTATGCCTGATCCAAGCCATGGTATTTTCAGTCACCTCATATGCATGGGAAAGCTGGACAATGAATACATAAGACAAAAGAAAAGTTGATGCATTTGAATTATGGTGCTGGCAAAGAATACTGAATATACCATGGGCTGCCAGAAGGACAAATGAATCTGTCTTGGAAGAAATACAGCCAGAGTGCTCCTTGGAATGGAGGATGGCTAGACTTCGTCTAACTGACTTTGGATATGTTATCAGGGACCAGTCCCTGGAAGAGGACATCATGCTTGGTAAATTAGAAAAAAAAAAAAAAAGCAAACCCATTGCCATCGAGTCAATTCCGACTCATAGTGGCCCTGTAGGACAGAGTAGAACTGCCCCGTAAGGTTTTCAAGGAGCAGCTGGTGAATTCAACCTGTGTACCTTTTGGTTAGCAGCTGAGCTCTTAACCACTTTGCCACCAGGGTTCCTGGTAAAGTAGAGGGTCAGCAAAAAGGAGAAAGACGCTCAACAAGATAAATTGACACAGTGGCTACAACAATTGGCTCAAACATAGCAATGATTGTGAGGATGGCACAGGACCGGGCAATGTTTCATTCTGTTGTACATAGGGTCACTGAGTTGGAATCGACTCGAAGACACCTAACAACAACAAGTGCCTTTAGAGTTCCAAGTTTTCATGTTATTATCTTATCTCATTTGTCCCAAGGAAGTTGGAAAATGCTGCAAATCAGTACACTTTATACTTTATGATTTTCGTGGTTAAATTAGATAATGATCACAAAATGGCACTGGCTTACTCACTTGTTAGCAACCACAAAATAACCTTCCCGTTAAATATCCATTTCCCTATTACCAAGCAAATTTGGAACAAGGTATAGTGTGTCTTTAATTTCTCTTTAACTGGTGTACATTACTTCCATCATATTCAATAACTCACCTTGTTTTGGCTGCTGGTTACTTGAACTGTAATGGTTTCTTACTTTCTGCCACAGTGTGCCCATGGCCCAGGAGGGCAGCTGTCAAGGTTGACGTAAAAGTTTGTATTATCTTGTCGTAATTTAAATAATGAGTAAATAATTGAGAAGGCATTCCAAGAAGGAATCCCTGAGGGCTTATGTAATGGCTTATTTGGTCCACAAATAAAGCAAGATAGGAATTTAAATTTTGCCATTAAGACTAATGCTGTTTTATTTTCCTTCATTAATATTGGTGATGAGGACAAAAACAGAGGAAAAGACCCTTAGAACATATAGGGCCTCAAATACCACTTCAGCAGAGAGCAGCTAGAACTTTGGACGCTTTTGACTCACCCTATTCCAGTCACTATGAGCCATTGTTTTATTGTCTGTTGTTACAGGTACTTTTTGGCAGCCTCTCTGATGGTGATTGCTGCCTGAGGAGGAGGGACTGGAAGAAAGACCCACCACCAGCTGTACTTTCCATGCTGCCCAGAGGCTTAAGTGCCACTAACTGGAAGCTTAAGGGAGGGGGGAGTGGTTAAGCATTCATAACACAAATGATATTTTAAAACCTAGGAGTTGCCGTATCATCAAAAAATGAGCCTTTTTCCATTTATTTTCTTAGTAATGATTGGAAGGGGACTCAGAAACTCCAAGAGGGAAAAAAGAAGAAAGAAAAACAACGCTGCCATAAAAACAAAGACCCTTGGTTGTTTCTTTTTTAAGCAGCAACTTGGATATCTTGATTGACAACCTCTGTTATGAAGCCAATATCATGAATAAAATAATGATGCTTATGTAGGAAGAAAAGCAGAGAAGGCTTACAGTGGTTTAATAAAGCTTTCTGCTGGCTAGAGATCTGGAAACTTAAAATACAGTTGACAGTAATTAGTTATGTGTTTCTTTTTTCTTAAAAGCATGAAACACTAAACATCTTTTTTAAAAAGCCCACACTCAATTGTGACCCATCTGATGAATTCCTTACTCTTTGGGGTTTTATTAGGTTGTGAGTATTTTGCCTCAGCCTGGGTCCCAAGTCGATTGAATTTGAAGAAGTGTAAAAAGGATCTTTGCACAACAAACGGGCCGAGTGCCTTCTTCAACGTGGAAACAACAGTAGTTGAGACATCAACAATGCTGCTTTGAAAATCTACCCATCTCTTCGTTATTGCAGTTCAGAAATATTGTGAATATTCAAGTGGATCACAAAAACTTTCAAAACCACCCTCCACTAATGAAAAGGCTGGAAAGTTTATCCTCTAAATATTTTGAATCAATCAAATCAAATCCACCTGCTATGAACTTTATTTTTCTTAAAGCTGAAAGATTAATTTGGGTGCAGAGAATATGTAAGTCTGATTGCCAACTATGTAAACTGCATCTTTTTCATCTGCAAAGATCCTAATTACAGCCAATATCATTTCCACATACAAAGAAGTTAATTAGCTAATACTTTCATATCTGAAAACTCACTCCTTTTTAATTTACAACATGGTAGTCTTTGTATTTTCCTTTTATCTCTAAGAAGTGCAAAGCTTTCTAAACTCAGTGGGTGCTGCAGCAGGCTTTCCCTGGATTACAAGAGCTAATCGTTAACTTTGTAAGGATTTTGGGACCCAGTTGTTAAACATGGCCGTTATTAAAATTATATAAATTTACGATTGAATAAGTTACATTAAAAAAGAAAAATACGTATTCAAAACTGATAGCGCTTCATTATTTTGGTATATTTTATTGTTATATGTGCCCTGTTTTGAAGGTGTATTGTGTCTGTAGGATGAAAACGCTGTGTATTGGCATACTGCTGCACATCTCTTCCAACACTGAGTTTAACGACGGCATGTTGGTAGCTTGAAATTGGTTGTGGCGGGAGTATTTACACCACAGGAGTAGGCAAACGCTGCAAATCAGGTTTCGATGTATTGTTTTGTTGATTGGCAAATTATGGCTCCAAGGTCAAATTCTGTCCCAGAAGATGAGAATTTTTTTTTTTTACGTTTTTAGAGAGTTATATATATAAAAAAAATGCAACAGAGACTATATGTAGAAAGTTTTTTTTTCTATAAATTATTGGCGTTAGATATATTACGCTTCGTGGGCCACACAGTCCTGTGTCTCAACTATTCAACTCTTGCCATTGTAGGTGCAAAAGCGGCCATAGACAGTATGTAAATAAATGGACATGATTGTATTCCAATAAAACTTTATTCACAGCAACAGCTGGTGGGCCTGAATTGGCCCACAGGCCATAATTGTTCAACCACTGGTGTAAGTTGTAAACAAGAATAACTTTTCTATGCTCTGCAAGTGCCCTTCTATTCAGTAAATAAAAACCCAATCCCAGTGCCGTTGAGTCGATTCCAACTCCTAGCGACCCTATAGCACAGAGTAGAACTGCCCCATAGAGAGTCCAAGGAGCACCTGGTGAATTCGAACTGCCAAACCTTTGGTTAGCAGCTGTAGCACTTAACAACTACACCACAAGGGTTTCCCTACACCACCAGGGTTTAAACCAGAAACCAAACCCACTGCCATCGAGGCGATTCTGACTCATAGCGACCCTATAGGGTAGAGTACAACTGCCCCATAGAGTTTCCAAGGAGTGCCTGGCGGATTCGAACTACTGACCTTTTGGTTAGCAGCCGTAGCTCTAAACCAGTATGCTACCAGGGTTTCCAGTAAATAATAACTGTAATAATAATTTTTAAATCTAGGCAGTGCCCTGAAGGAATTAAAAGAATCAGTGACCTTTCACTGTTGCAAATTGCAACACTGCCGATTTGAATCACTTTGCAGTTCCATTAAAGGAAAATCCCATCTCTGAAGGCTCTTTGGCCAATTACGTGATGGCACTTGCGAAATCAAGCTTTGTGGTTTTAAAGCCCTTTAAAACCACTCAGTAAGCCACACAGGTAACCCTCCAAAAAGCAATAGAAGGTTACAAACTAGATACATCTATCTGTTCAACCCACTGATCTTTTAAACGATCTCGAACAAAACGTTTGGGACGTGCCATGTAACTTTCTTTTACGTGGAATCATTGAACACTGCATTTGAGTTCGCGTGGCTATTTGTAGTAAGAGGGTTGGCATTAAATCATATTTTGTTCTATTTTATGATTGAATTCATGTACAGTGACATAGACATACCCGGGCGCAGAATATATATCAAGGGTGCATAAAGCACAAATGTTACCAATATGCTCAAACTTTCTACCCAACAGTCTGGAAATCTGGTCACAACTGCCCAGATTGTAGGTCCATGAGCTACTAAGAATTTATAGAATAGTTAAATAGAGGCATCATTGTTTGTATGCATTTTTAATTTCTTCTTAAAGGGCTACATTTATGCAATTATACATTCTCACCACTTTGTCTAGAATTCCTCTACACGCATCTGAAAAGGAATAGGCGCTCAGATACTCTTGTTTACTGGAGGCCTTGTGGGGAGGGTCATAGTTTGTCCCTCAAAGGTTTTATAAACTGATCAGACAGTGTACGTAATGATAAACCTGTGGGATATGGACTCAACGCACATGGGTTCTAGGCCAGGCCTTGCCTCTTGCTCACTGTGTGAACCTGGGCTGGTGACTGCCCCACCTCAGCCTCAAAATTGTTGTTTTAGTTACCCAGTTCTGCTAAAGTAGGTGGCTTTAAAGAATAGAAATTTATTTCCTCACACTTCTGGAGTCTGAACGTCCAAATCAGGGTCTCAGCCATGTAGATTCCTTCTGTTGTGAGTCTCTCTCCTAGTTTCTGATGTCTGCTGGTGATCCTTGGCATTTCTTTGCTTGTAGATAGGTCCTCACATGTCGTCTGTCTTCCCAAATGTGTGTGTGTGTATCTAATTTGCTCTTTTTATAACTCAGAAGTGATTAGATTTGAACCCATCCTACTCAGCTATGATCTAATTAACATAACCAAGAGAACCCTATTTCCAAACAGGATCACATCCACAGGTATGGGGGTTAAGATTCCAACACATATTTTGGGGGGTGGGGGTGAGACTCAGTTTAATCTATAACAATTGATATCATCATAAAAAAGGAAAAAAGGAGTCATGCTAGGCAAACTCAGCTATCCCTTATAGCTCATACTCTGTGATACCAGATACTTAAAACTGGAAAGTATGTCTCAGGCAGCGTTACTGCCCTGCCCACCTTCATGGGCTGCAGGAGTGTAGCCCAAGAAGAGAAAGTAAACTGGAAGTCAGTGGTGATGAGGCTACCAGTAACATCACTAACAGGGATCTGGACCTCGCCAGGTGTCAGAGGGGTGACAACAAAATGACTGTGTATAAAAGTATCCCTGTAATGAGTTAAAACAACAAAAACATTTTTTGTAAGCCCAGCTTACATGCATTAATATACCTACAAGGCTAAAACTCTTTGCTAGTTTACTTCTGGAACGTTCTAACGCACTCCGGTCAGAGCTGTCATTATTACCCAATTACAGCGATGCTTCGAATCACGTGGCTTTATCTGCGTGCACTGCAGGCATGTGCTCTTGTTTTCATTGCTGCCACTGTTTTCATAGTCACTGACTTTGTCAGATTTTCTGGTGTTTTAGCTTCAATATTGTGGTAATTAGTATTTGTGAACCTATATCAATAACTTTTTTGAGAATAAAGTAGTAATTAAAAGAAAAGAAGGCGTGATATATGGGAATTATGATTTACGAGTAACAGTACACGAAACATTACTAAGGATTCTGTAAGGATGGTATGGGGGATGGTCCATGCAGGGGTGACACCATGAGTTACTGCACAGGGTGATGCCAACTTTAGTGACACCACTGACGGCTACCCCAAAGGCTGAAAGCTAGCAGCCCCCAGGTCAGGTCTCAGACCTGTTTTGTTTGGCTCCCATAATATTTAGTGTTTTTTAAATTGTTTGCCAGTATTTAAAAGTCAGAGAATTTCACATAAACATTTAGATTATCAGATTTTCTTGAAAAATGGAAAGATCTAGTAACTTTGGTGCCCCTACATCTGCCTGTTGCAGTGTGACCTGGTGCTGAGTGATGGTGGCCCCCGTTAAGTGAGTCAGGGTGTTGTGGAAGATCCACGTGTGGAGTCCTGACTGTAGAAGGTGGTTTTCCACAAAGAGCACGTGAAACCCTCATGTGAGGGAGGCCATGATCACAATGAGCTCTCCTTCCTAAACACAGATGGAAAAGAGAGAATACCGTTTTAGACATTAGCTCATAAACAATACCAGGAGTAGCTTCCTTCCCTTCATTGAGAGCAGTCCATTGGTCAAATTCCAATTTCTTCACATTGTAACTTTCATAAGGAAATATCTATGACAGTTTGCATAAAATTTTAAGACCATATCTACCTAGGAATAAATCTAGCAAAGATAGTGCAAGATCTTCAGGGAAAAAAATTACAAGATGTTATTAAGGCATGTAAAAGAAGACAGAAAAGTGGTTAGATGTAATACACTCATGGATGAGAAAACTCAAAATGGTAAAGATGAACATTTCCCCTAATTAATCTATAAATTCAATGCAATTCTAACAAAAAAAGGATCAAAAATTTCCAGGTAGCTTGGTAAATTTATTCTCAACTTTATCTACAAAAGTAAAATACACAAATGCCCGAGATAATTCTAAAAGAGAAGACAAAAGTGGGGGAAATGTTGAAACATCTATGAGGCTTATTGGAAGGGTACTGTAATTTAGGAAGCATGACATTGGTGCAGTTATAATCAAATACATCAGTGGCTCAGAATAGAAAGCTGAAAAATAGATCCATGCAGACATGCGAATTGCTTTATTATCTGACAATGGAAATCAGTGGCGTAACAGTCTACCATCTTATATACAGAGTTTGATAAAATTGGCTTTCTTTATGGAAAAAAATATAATTATATTCCTACTTCCCTCCATACAAAAACAAAGTTCAAAAGGTTGAAGACCTCAGTGCGAAAACCAAAACTATAAAATTACGATAAAAAAATTTAGGAAAATATTTTCATGACCTCAGATCTAGGAGAGATTTCTCAAAAAAAAAAAATAATAATAATAATAAAAGGAAACATTATTTGTACAAAAGATAAATAAGTTAGACTATATTAAAATCAAGATTTTTACATGGCAAACCCTAGCTTAAACAAAATTAAGGGGTGGTAGGCGGCTCGGTGGCACAGAGAGATAAGCACCCAATTACTAGCTGAAAGGTTGGTGGTTTGAACTCACCAAGAGGCACCTTTGAAAACAGGCCTGGCGATCTGCTTCTGAACGGTCACAGCCTTGAAAACCCAATGGGGTGCAGTTCTACTCCGCACACGTGGGGTTGCCATGAGCTGGGATCCACCTGATGGCAACTAACAGCAGTCTGACGGAGAGAAGACGTTACCAACATGCGATACAACAGGCAAAGCACTGTATTCAGAATGTATAAAGAACTCCTCCTATAGGTCAGTGACAAAAAATTGCCAGTAACTGGATAGAAAATGGATTTGAACTGCTGACCTCTTGGTTAGCAGCCCAGCTCTTAACTGCTGACCTTAATATATTCACGAGATCCCTTTATCTTTGCCATATAAAGTAACATGATCATGGGAATGATATCCCATCCTATTCAGAGGCCCCACCCATACTCAAGGGGAGGGGATCATATATGGCATCTGTACCAGGGGATGGGAATTAGGGAGTTTTGTAGAATTCTGCCTGCCATGCCTGGGATCAGAAGCTTAGGGAGAGATGGATTGTGAGGGGGAACGATGAAGTGGGTGTGGGTGATGGAAGTATTCAGCATTTTGATTGTGGTGCTGGGTTCACAAGTATCTACCTCTGTCAAAATGCACTTCAAATACAGTTTACTGCCTATAAATTACTCCTCGATGAAGTTGTAAAATTTAAAAATTGTATTCACCCATCAATACTGTGCTAGAGCATCACAGAAACACATCGCACACAGTACTGGAGCTGGGGAGTAAACTGAGAGAAATTGGGTCATTATCTAGACAAGATGAATACGGCGATACCCCATGACCTGGCAATTCCACTGTATCATAGGAAAGCTAGCCCGTCCATGCAAAGAATAAACAGAAAGATGCTTATTGTAATGTTGATGCAATAACAAAAATTGAAGACCACCTGAATGTTCATCATCAGAAAAACAGATAAACATGGCATATTCATAAAAATGTGACATCACATAGGAGCTAAAATGAATGAGCTGGACCTGCACCTATCAACATAGATAGGTCTCAAAACCTAATGTTGTCTAAAGAGAGCGAGTTGCAGAATGATTGTTCAGTATGATAATCATAAAAAATGCAAAATATTGCTGCAAACTATGTATCGACAAATATATGCAGAAAGATGTGGCGGCCCGCTCCCATAAAGATTACAGCCTTGGAAACCCTATGGGCCCTAAAGGGCCACTATGGGTTGGAATTGACTCAGTGGCAGTGAGTTTTTTGGGTTTTTAACCCTGAGGACCACCACCCATCTGTTGGTTTGTTGTACTGTGGTGGCTTGTGTGTTGCTGGAAGTTATGCCACTGGTATTTCAAATACCAGCACGGTCGACCCTGGTGAACAGGTTTCAGCAGAGCTTCCAGACTGAGACATAGTAGAAAGAAAGCCGATGAAAACCCTAAGCATCACAACAGAATACTGTTCCCTATAATTTTAGTTGGGGGTGATAAGGCCCTCAAAATACTGCAGCAATGTGGCTGCAACAATGGGCTCGAGCATACCAAGGATCCTGGAGATCATGAAGAAGACTGGGAGACATTTCGGTCTGTTATACGCAGGGCTGCCGTAAGTCAGGGCCACTCAATGGCAACTAACAGCAGAACAACCCGTGGGGAAAACATCAGACAAACCCAAACTGGAGGAACATTCTGGATGGCGTGCTGGTGAAGAGCACAGCTGCTAACCAAAAGGCCAGCAGTTCAAATCCACCAGCTGCTCCTTGGAAACCATATGGGGCAGTTCTACTCTGTCCTATAGGGTCGCAATGAGTCAGAACTGACTAAACAACACCTAACAACAACTCCTCAAAACTGTCAAGGTCATGAAACACAAGGAAAGTCTGAGAAACTGAACGTGGTTCAGAGGAGCCCAGGAGGCACGATGACTTAATGTAAAGTGGTGTCCTGGACTGGGTCACGGGACAGGAAGAGAACAGTAGATTAAAAACTAAACAAATGAAAGTATGAATTTTAAACAGGACTAATGTGCCAATATCAACATCCATGGAAGCAGCAGTCAAGAAATCAAACGATGTATTGCATTGGGTAAATCTGCTGCAAAAGACCTCTTTTTTTTTTTTTTTATTAACTTTTATTGAGCTTCAAGTGAACGTTTACAAATCAAGTCAGTCTGTCACATATAAATTAATATACACCTTACTCCTTACTCCCACTTGCTCTCCCCCTAATGAGTCAGCCCTTCCAGTCTCTCCTTTCGTGAAAACTTTCGCAGCCTCCAACTCTCTCTATCCTCCCATCCCCCCTCCAGACAGGAGATGCCAACACAGTCTTAAGTGTCCACCTGATATCATTAGCTCACTCTTCATCAGCATCTCTCTCCTACCCACTGTCCAGTCCCTTTCATGTCTGATGAGTTGTCTTCGGGAATGGTTCCTGTCCTGGGCCAACAGAAGGTTTGGGGACCATGATCGCCGGGATTCCTCTAGTCTCAGTCAGACCATTAAGTATGGTCTTTTTATGAGAATTTGGGGTCTGCATCCCACTGATCTCCTGCTCCCTCAGGGGTTCTCTATTGTGCTCCCTGTCAGGGCAGTCATCGATTGTGGCCGGGCACCAACTAGGTCTTCTGGTCTCAGGATGATGTAGGTCTCTGGTTCATGTGGTCCTCTCTGTCTCTTGGGCTCTTAGTTGTCATGTGACCTTGGTATTCTTCATTCTCCTTTGCTCCAGGTGGGTTGAGACCAGTTGATGCATCTTAGATGGCCGCTTGTTAGCTTTTAAGACCCCAGACGCCACATTTCAAAGTGAGATGCAGAATGTTTTCATAATAGAATTATTTTGCCAATTGACTTAGAAGTCCCCTTAAACCATGGTTCCCAAACCCCCGCCCTTGCTCTGCTGACCTTTGAAGTATTCAGTTTATCCCGGAAGCTTCTTTGCTTTTGGTCCAGTCCAGTCCAGTTGAGCTGACCTTCCATGTATTGAGTGTTGTCCTTCCCTTCACCTAAAGCAGTTCTTTTCAGCTAATTAATCAGTAAAAAAAAACCCTCTCCCTCCCTCCCTCCCTCCCCCCCTCATAACCACAAAAGTATGTGTTCTTCTCAGTTTATACTATTTCTCAAGATCTTATAATGGTGGTCTTATACAATATTTGTCCTTTTGCCTCTGACTGATTTCACTCAGCATAATGCCTTCCTGGTTCCTCCATGTTATGAAATGTTTGACAGATTCGTCACTGTTCTTTATTGATGCGTAGTATTCCATTGTGTGAATATACCACAATTTATTTACCCATTCATCCGTAGATGGACACCTTGATTGCTTCCAGCTTTCTGCTATTGTAAACAGAGCTGCAATAAACATGGGTGTGCCTATATCTGTTTGTGTGAAGGCTCTTGTGTCTCTGGGGTATATTCCGAGGAGTGGGATTTCAGGGTTGTATGGTAGTTCTATTTCTAAATGTTTAAGATAACGCCAGATAGATTTCCAAAGTGGTTGTCCATTTTACATTCCCACCAGCAGTGTATAAGAGTTTTAATCTCTCCGCAGCCTCTCCAACATTTATTATTTTGTGTTTTTTGGATTAATGCCAGCCTTGTTGGAGTGAGATGGAATCTCATCGTAGTTTTAATCTGCATTTCTCTAATGGCTAATGATCGAGAGCATTTTCTCATGTATCTGTTAGCTGCCTGAATATCTTCTTTAGTGAAATGTGTGTTCATATCCTTTGCCCACTTCTTGATTGGGTTGTTTGTCTTTTTGTGGTTGAGTTTTGACAGAATCATGTAGATTTTAGAGATCAGGCGCTGGTCGGAGATGTCATAGCTGAACATTCTTTCCCAGTCTGTAGGTGGTCTTTTTACTCTTTTGGTGAAGTCTTTAGATGAGCATAGGTGTTTGATTTTTAGGAGCTCCCAGTTATCGGGTTTCTCTTCGTCATTTTTGGTAATGTTTTGTATTCTGTTTATACCTTGTATTAGGGCTCCTAGGGTTGTCCCAATTTTTTCTTCCATGATCTTTATCGTTTTAGTCTTTATGTTTAGGTCTTTGATCCACTTGGAGTTAGTTTTTGTGCATGGTGTGAGGTATGGGTCCTGTTTCATTCTTTTGCAAATGGATATCCAGTTATGCCAGCACCATTTGTTAAAAAGACTATCTTTTCCCAGTTAACTGACACTGGGCCTTTGTCAAATATCAGCTGCTCATACGTGGGTGGATTTATATCTGGATTCTCAATTCTGTTCCATTGGTCTATGTGCCTGTTGTTGTACCACTACCAGGCTGTTTTGACTACTGTGGTTGTATAACAGCTTCTGAAATCAGGTAGAGTGAGGCCTCCCACTTTCTTCTTCTTTTTCAGTAATGCTTTGCTTATCCGGGGGGTTCTTTCCCTTCCATATGAAATTGGTGATTTGTTTCTCTATCCCCTTAAAAAATGACATTGGAATTTGAATCGGAAGTGCATTGTATGTATAGATGGCTTTTGGTAGAATAGACGTTTTTACTATGTTAAGTCTTCCTATCCATGAGCAAGGTATGTTTTTCCACTTAAGTATGTCCTTTTGAATTTCTTGTAGTAGAGCTTTGTAGTTTTCTTTGTATAGGTCTTTTACATCCTTGGTAAGATTTATTCCTAAGTATTTTATCTTCTTGGGGGCTACTGTGAATGGTATTGATTTGGTGATTTCCTCTTCGATGTTCTTTTTGTTGATGTAGAGGAATCCAAGTGATTTTTGTATGTTTATGTTATAACCTGAGACTCTGCCAAACTCTTCTATTAGTTTCAGTAGTTTTCTGGAGGATTCCTTAAGGTTTTCTGTGTATAAGATCATGTCATCTGCACATAGAGATAATTTTACTTCCTCCTTGCCAATCCGGATGCCTTTTATTTTTTGTCTAGCCTAATTGCCCTGGCTAGGACTTCTAGCACGATGTTGAATAAGAGCGGTGATAAAGGGCATCCTTGTCTGGTTCCCGTTCTCAAGGGAAATGCTTTCAGGTTCTCTCCATTTAGAGTGATGTTGGCTGTTGGCTTTGCATAGATGCCCTTTATTATGTTGAGGAATTTACCTTCAATTCCTATTTTGGTGAGAGTTTTTATCATAAATGGGTGTTGGACTTTGTCAAATGCCTTTTCTGCATCAATTGATAAGATCATGTGGTTTTTGTCTTTTGTTTTATTTATGTGGTGGATTACATTAATGGTTTTTCTGATATTAAACCAGCCTTGCATACCTGGTATAAATCCCACTTGATCATGGTGAATTATTTTTTTGATATGTTGTTGAATTCTATTGGCTAGAATTTTGTTGAGGATTTTTGCATCTATGTTCATGAGGGATATAGGTCTATAATTTTCTTTTTTTGTAATGTCTTTTCCTGGTTTTGGTATCAGGGAGATGGTGGCTTCATAGAATGAGTTTGGTAGTATTCCGTCATTTTCTATGCTTTGAAATACCTTTAGTAGTAGTGGTGTTAACTCTTCTCTGAAAGTTTGGTAGAACTCTGCAGTGAAGCCATCCGGGCCAGGGCTTTTTTTTTGTTGGGAGTTTTTTGATTACTGTTTCAATCTCTTTTTTTGTTATGGGTCTATTTAGTTGTTCTACTTCTGAATGTGTTAGTTTAGGTAGGTAGTGTTTTTCCAGGAATTCATCCATTTCTTCTAGGTTTGCAAATTTGTTTGAGTACAATTTTTCATAATAATCTGATATGATTCTTTTAATTTCAGTTGGTTCTGTTGTGATGTGGTCCTTCTCGTTTCTTATTTGGGTTCTTTGTTTCCTTTCCTGTATTTCTTTAGTCAGTCTAGCCAATGGTTTGTCAATTTTGTTAATTTTTTCAAAGAACCAGCTTTTGGCTTTGTTAATTCTTTCAATTGTTTTTCTGTTCTCTAATTCATTTAGTTCAGCTCTAATTTTTATTATTTGTTTTCTTCTGGTGCCTGATGGATTCTTTTGTTGCTCACTTTCTATTTGTTCAAGTTGTAGGGACAGTTCTCTGATTTTGGCTCTTTCTTCTTTTTGTATGTGTGCATTTATTGATATAAATTGGCCTCTGAGCACTGCTTTTGCTGTGTCCCAGAGGTTTTGATAGGAAGTATTTTCATTCTCATTGCATTCTATGAATTTCCTTATTCCCTCCTTGATGTCTTCTATAACCCAGTCTTTTTTCAGGAGGGTATTGTTCATTTTCCAAGTATTTGATTTCTTTTCCCTAGTTTTTCTGTGATTGATTTCTAGTTTTATTGCCTTGTGGTCTGAGAAGATGCTTTGTAATATTTCGATGTTTTGGACTCTGCAAAGGTTTGTTTTATGACCTAATATGTGGTCTATTCTAGAGAATGTTCCATGTGCACTAGAAAAAAAGTATATTTTGCAGCAGTTGGGTGGAGAGTTCTGTATAAGTCAATGAGGTCAAGTTGGTTGATTGTTGTAATTAGGTCTTCCATGTCTCTACTGAGCTTCTTAATGGATGTCCTGTCCTTCTCCGAAAGTGGTGTGTTGAAGTCTCCTACTATAATTGTGGAGGTGTCTCTCTCACTTTTCAATTCTGTTAAAATTTGATTTATGTATCTTGCAGCCCTGTCACTGGGTGCATAAATATTTAATATGGTTATGTCTTCCTGATCAATTGTCCCTTTTATCATTATGTAGTGTCGTTCTTTACCCTTTGTGGTGGATTTAAGTCTAAAGTCTATTTTGTCAAAAATTAATATTGCTACTCCTCTTCTTTTTTGCTTATTGTTTGCTTGATATATTTTTTTCCATCCTTTGAGTTTTAGTTTGTTTGTGTCTCTAAGTCTAAGGTGTGTCTCTTGTAGGCAGCATATAGACGGATCGTGTTTCTTTATCCAGTCCGAGACTCTCTGTCTCTTTATTGGTGCATTTAGTCCATTTACATTCAGCGTGATTATAGATAAATAAGTGTTTAGTGTTGTCATTTTGATGCCTTTTTATGTGTGTTGTGGACAATTTCATTTTTCCACATACTTTTTTGTGCTGAGACGTTTTTCTTAGGAAACTGTGAGATCCTCATTTTCATAGTGTTTAACTTTAAGTTTGTTGAGTCGTTACGTTTTTCTTGGCTTTTATCTTGAGTTATGGAGTTGTTATACCTCTTTGTGGTTACCTTATTATTTACCCCTATTTTTCCAAGTAAAAACCTAACTTGTATTGTTCTATATCGCCTTGTATCACTCTCCATATGGCAGTTCTATGCCTCCTGTATTTAGTCCCTCTTTTTGATTATTGTGATCTTTTACTTATTGACTTCAGTGATTCCCTGTTATGAGCATTTTTTTTTTAATTAATCTTAATTTGTTTTTGTGATTTCCCTGTTTGAGTTGATATCAGGATGTTCTGTTTTGTGACCTTGTGTTGTGCTGGTATCTGATGTTATTGGTTTTCTGACCAAACAATATCCTTTAGTATTTCTTGTAGCTTTGGTTTGTTTTTTGCAAATTCTCTAAACTTGTGTTTATCTGTAAATATCTTAATTTCGCCTTCATATTTGAGAGAGAGTTTTGCTGGATATATGATCCTTGGCTGGCAGTTTTTCTCCTTCAGTGCTCTGTATACATCGTCCCATTCCCTTCTTGCCTGCATGGTTTCTGCTGAGTAGTCTGAACTTATTGATTCTCCCTTGAAGGAAACCTTTCTTTTCTCACTGGCTGCTTTTAAAATTTTCTCTTTATCTTTGGCGACTTTGATGATAATATGTCTTGGTGTTTTTCTTTTTGGATCAATCTTAAATGGGGTTTGATGAGCATCTTGGATAGATATCCTTTCGTCTTTCATGATGTCAGGGAAGTTTTCTGTCAGGAGTTCTTCAACTATTTTCTCTGTGTTTTCTGTCCTCTCTCCCTGTTCTGGGACTCCAATCACTCGCAAGTTATCCTTCTTGATAGAGTCCCACATGATTCTTAGGGTTTCTTCATTTTTTTAATTCTTTTATCTGATTTTTTTTCAGCTATGTTGGTGTTAATTCCCTGGTCCTCCAGATGTCCCAGTCTGGATTGTAATTGCTCGAGTCTGCTCCTCTGACTTCCTATTGCGTTGTCTAATTCTGTAATTTTATTGTTAATCTTTTGGATTTCTACATGCTGTCTCTCTATGGATTCTTGCAACTTATTGATTTTTCCACTATGTTCTTGAATAATCTTTTTGAGTTCTTCAGCTGTTTTATCGGTGTGTTCCTTGGCTTTTTCTGCAGTTTGCCTTATTTCATTTGTGATGTCTTGAAGCATTCTGTAAATTAGTTTTTTATATTCTGTATCTGATAATTCCAGAATTGTATCTTCATTTGGGAAAGATTTTGATTCTTTTGTTTGGGGGGTTGTAGAAGCTGTCATGGTCTGCTTCTTTATGTGGTTTGATATGAACTGCTGTCTCTGAGCCATCACTGGGAAACTAATTTTTCCAGAAAATCTGCTAAAAAATATGCAGTCAGATCCCTATCAGAATTGCCTTTGGATTATAACTGCCACCTTGTTCCCTGTAAGGATGAAAGTCTGAGATTTGGATCATATATGCTTGGCTGTAGCTGGTTCTGTGTTTTTAGTCCATTTAGGGGTGGATTTTTGGTCCCTGGGTTTTTTGTGTTTCCTTCTCTCAGGCCAGAAGAGTGGGTTAGGAAAAGACCAAAAGAAAAGAAAAAAAGGCGGGGGGGGGGGAGCAAAGCTGCCGCGGAGCCCTCCGCCGTAGCCATTCTCCGCCTGGCTCAGGAAATTCCAATGTTAATGAAGCTGCCTGGGGAGGGTAGGGGAGGGATCAGAGAGATAGGAGAGTAGCACCTCAGAATATAGCCAGAGTTGCTTGTGTTGCTTGGAATGACTATTTTATCTGAGATTCCCGAGGGGCGTGTCGCCTATGTGTGCTGGCTGTGTGGAGATTGCCCCCGGGGATTTGGCCCGCTGAAGCCGGGGTCAGATCCTCTGCTGCCAGTCCCACTCCCAGCGTCAAGGTCCCCTGCTGGGACTGTTTACTCCCGGCTCCAAAATCAGTAGCTGCCTCCCGGGGACTTCTCGTCCCGCCAGCCACGTCGCCGCGCCGCCCTCGTGGACCGGCTGGGCTCCCTCCCGGGGTTAGTTCAGGGGAGTGGAGCAGCTCTCCGTGCTTATGCCATACCAGCGCCCAGTCAAAATCCCGGCGGGACGGTTCCCCGGCTGGGACGCTGCTCTCCCAGCTCCAAGACTAGTCACTGTCTCCCGGGGACTTCTCCCACCGGCTGCGTCGCCACGCCGCCCACGCAGACCGGCTGGGACCCCTCCCAGGGTGAGTTCAGGGGGGTAGGGCTGCACCCCTTTTTCGTGCTGTCAGCTCCCCTGGGCCCTCCCCTAAATCAGGTGCCAAAGGTTACCTGACTGGAACGCTGGCTCCAGGCTCCAAAACCAATCGCTGCTTCCCCGTATTTGTTCGTTTTCCATCTCTAAATCTGTGTTTGTTGTTCAGGGTTCGTAGATTGTTATGTATGTGATCGATTCACTTGTTTTTCCGAGTCTTTGTTGCAAGAGGGATACGAGGTAGCGTCTACCTAGTCTGCCATCTTGGCCCCGCCAAAGACCTCTTTAAAGTGTTGAAAAGCAAAGATGTCACTTTAAGGATTAAAGTGTGCCAAACCCAAGACATAATATTTTCAAGCACCTCATGTTCGTGTGAAAGCTGAACAATGAATGAATAAGGAAGACCGATGAAGAATTGACACCTTTGAGTTATGGTGTTGGCGAAGAATATTGAATATACCACGGACTGCCAGAAAAACATACAAGTCTGTCTTGGAAGAAGTATAACTAGAATGCTCCTTAGAAACAAGGATGCGAGACTACATCTCACAGACTTTGGATGTGTTATCAGGAGGGACCAGTCCCTGGAGAAAAACATCATGCCTGGTAAAGTAGAGGGTCAGCGAAAAAGAGGAAGACCCTCAATGAGATGAACTGACGCAGTGGCTGCAACAATGGGCTCAAGAATAGCAGCTATGGTGAGGATGGCACAGGACCAGGCAGTGTTTCGTTCTTTTGTACACAGGGTCACATGAGTCTGACCGACTTGATGGCACCTAACAACAGCAACAATGTGCTAATATTCCTTCATTAGTTGTGACAAATGTACCAACTGGAACGTTAACAATAAGGGGAACTGGCTGCAAGTTGTAGAGAAACTCTCTGTAATAGTCTTGCAACTTTTCTGAAAACTTAAAACTATTCTAAAATAAAAAGTTTACTTAAAAAAAAAAAAAAAGCATTACCTATAGCTCCAGGGAAGCAGCTGGCAGGCAAATCTGCAGGGAAATTCTGACTCTGCCATCTACTGGCCCTGTTGCCTTGGACGAGTTATGCAACTACTTTCAGTTTCCGTTCCCTCTTTTGCAAAATGTGGACAATCCCCACCTTATAGAGTCATGGAGGCTTTAAATGGGACAATGTGTAAAGCACTTAGCACATAGTAAAGGCCCAATTACTATGATTTGAGTTTTATTATAATTATCACCTTTATTACATCAGATGTGTTTGTTTTGAACATGTAAGAAAACCACAGTCTACAGAAATCTTGTTGATTTAAAATTTTTGAAAAGCAAGTTTGAGCTCCCTGGTTTTAATATACTAGTGCCCTGAGATAGGCTGCAATCACTCTATTAACATAAAAAAAAGTACTCAATGTTAACAGTCCCTTTGATAATATGGGCCCTTTGTGGGGAGGGGGACCAAACAGTAAGTTAGACTGGATCTTATGCAGAGGTAAGAGAATTTTCTCTTTCGCTTCATAAATTCCAACCCAAATCTCATGACTCTACCACTGTCTATTCAATGACAGGAGAAAATACGAAGAAAAAAATACATACAATGGCAGCCATCTTTCTTCTTCAGCCAAGTTAGGGGAGTGGCTCAAATAGAAATCAAGAGCCCATGTATAGCAAGGTTTTAACACAAGTGCCCATCTTATTGACCTCTGGTGGTGCAGTGGTTAAGAGCTCGGCTGTTAACCAAAACATCGGCAGTTCAAATCCACCAGCTGCTCCTTGGAAACCCTATGGAGCAGTTTCACTCTGTCCTATAGAGTCACTATGAGTTGAAATAATCTTGATGGCTATGGGTTTGGTTTTTGGTATCCTTGTTATTAGTGTATGTGTCTGATTCCAGTCACATCGGATGCATCATCTCAGTAGGAGGAAGAGGAAAAGGACAGAGAGTTTTGTACTTCTCCCCACAGATTATCTATGAAACATTATGGCATAATGAAAAATAATGTTTTCATAGAATAGTTCATGGAACGGGGAAAATGTTCACACTATATTCACCAGGGGAAAAAGGATAGGATTAAGCTCTATTTGTAGATTAATCCTTATTTTGAGAAAAAAAAAAGGAGGGCATAAATATTTGCATGGAGAAAGAACTGGAAGGATATACTCTTCACCAGAAGAGCAGTCTTCTGAATGGTGGGATTCGGTAAACGTTATACTTTTCTGTATTTTCCAGATAATAATAGACATAACATAAGAGAACGAGAGGAGATAAGGAAGGTATACCCATTGCCCTCAAGTCCGTTCCGACTCACAGCGACCCTATAGGACTGGGTAGAACTGCCCCATAGAGTTTCCAAGGAGCACCTGGTGGATTTGAACTGCCAGTCTTTTGGTTAGCAGCCATAGCACTTGACCACTACGTCACCAGGGTTTCCAAGGCACATACAGGTCAATTTGTTATTATGGTTATACTTCCTACCAATCATTAAAGGTAAGGGCTGGTATGTCCATAGGTTATAGTCTAGTATATGATTCCTCATGCACAAATAGGCCTCAGGGCACTCTGCCAGTAATAACATTAGAGTCACCATTTTGAGCCCTTACTATGATCCAGGCACACCTCTAAGCTCTTGACAGATAATATTTTATTTAATCCTTACAGCAACCTCATAAAGATCCATCCACTCTAGTCTAGTTGAAACTTGGGCCCTGAATCAGCCTTCCTAAGCTCAAATCCAGGCTTTACCATTTATTACACGTGTGACCTTGGGTAAGTTACTTAACCTCTCTGAACCTCACTATGAGCATCTGTAAAATGGGGATAATAGCACTGACACAGTGGAGTTATTATAAATACTAAATGAAAAAAGGGAAATGGAGACCTTTTTTTTTGAGCAATAGTAAGTGTTCATTAAAATTTTGCTGTAATTGTCCCCATTATAAAGATAAACATGTTATGACTTAGAGAAGCTGAGTCATTTTCCAAAATCACGTGTCTATGAGCAGGTAAGAATTCAAACCTTGTCTTCTCTAAACTAAGCTTTTAATAATTACACCAGGGATTATTTTCATTGCTAAACAAAATAAAGCTTAAGACTTTACAGACAATTGACTTGGGCTGGACTTTTTAGTTGTTGTTTTTTTTTTTTTTTTTCTGGTGTCAGTAAATAATTTAAGTTGCTTTGGGGTTGAATTCAACCACAAAATTAATTTAAATTAATTTTAAGATAACTCTATAATTGTACCAAGCCTTCCAGATTTAACAAAATAAATATGCTATCTTGATGGCTGCATTTGTTGTTGCTGTTTTTTTAAAATTGTACTTCAGATGAGGGTTTACAGAACAATCTAGCTTCTCGTTAAAGAATTAGTGCACATATTGCACAGTACTCCATTGTGTGTATGTACCACAGTTTGTTTATCCATTCATCTGTTGATGGACATCTAGGTTGTTTCCATCTTTCTGCTATTGTGAACAATGCTACAATGAACATAGGTGTGTATATGTCTATTCGTGTGATGACTCTTATTTCTCTAGGATATATTCCTGGGAGTGGAATTGCTGGATCTTATAGTATTTATATTTCTAGCTTCCTAAGGAAACGTCGTATCATTTTCCAAAATGGTTGTACCATTCTGCACTCCCACCAGCAGATAAGAGTCCCAATCTCCCCGCAGCCTCTCCAGCATTTGTTATTTTCTGGTTTTTTGATTCGTGCCAGTAATGCCGGGGTGAGATGGTATCTCACTGGACGACTGCATTTCATGGGGAAAAAAAAAAAAAAAATCACAGAAGAGTGCTCTCCCAGTTACGGACTTGAAAGGAAAAAACCTTGAACTTGAAAGAACAACAAAAAAGTCTCATGCTGTCTGTTTGAAAGGATGAGTTATATAAAGTGTGAAGTTCTTATTCTAAAAAAAAAAAAAAATGTATTACAAAGCCCCAAGGAGACAATAAAATGTAAGAGAATACGTTGCCTTGATTTTACTTACTTTTTTTTTTTTTTGAAAGCTAACACTGAGCTGTATTATTGATAATAGGATAAACCATTTCTTGGTATATTTCAGCTTGTCTGAAAGTCAGTTACTTTGGTTACAGCTCAGAAGACGTCTTCTATGGAAGGATAAAAGATGGATTTGCATTAATCATTTTCCCAGCACATGAAGGATGTATTGAGTAGGATGAGGTGGGGGCTAGCCTTCGGAAGACGAGCGAGGTCTTACAAGGGTCTCAGCAGATTTCTCTCCCTTGATGAACTCAGGATAACTCTCCTCTTTGTAAGCCACATGGATCTGTGGTTCACAAATAAGGACTGGGTCTAGCTCTGACCATCTTATTTAGCCTCTCTCTACCTCGGTCTCCCACCTGTGAAACAAGGAGGAGATGGATATCAAGGTAGTGGTTCCCCAAACTGGCTGTCAGTCATAATCTCCGGGGGATGGGGCATGGATATAAAAACCTACAAATCCTTGGGCCCAGTTCCACTTCTACTGAATCAGAATCTCTGGATACATGGCTGGAGAATTTGTATGTGAATCAAGATCGTTAGCTGGTCCTTACACAGCCCTTTCTGCTCTTATCCACTCACTGGTGTTTGGGAACAGGTAGGATGATGATTTCTGATTTCCAAGGTCCAGTCCAATTCTCCTGCTGTGGGGCAACGATTCTTTCAGTGTCTCACGCCTCTAGAAATGGAAGACGACTAAGTCCATAAGTACCTCTAAGCCCGGGTTTCTTTGAACCTACTGTTGTCTGTCTGTCTGCTTATTTATAGTTAGTCTCATTCCAAAAATTAACTGGTAGGGCCTATAAAGCCGTGGTGGCATGATGGTTAAGAGCTTGTCTGCTAACCAAAAGGGCAGAAGTTCAAATCTACCAGCTGCTCCTTGGAAACCCTAGGGGGGATTTCTACTTTGTCCTATAAGGTCACTATGAATCGGAATTGACTTGACAGCAAAAAGTTTGGTTTTGTGGTTATAGTCTAGGTAGAATGCTTTTAAAATGCAATGCAGCAGTACTTCTGTCCTTGTCTTATAACCAGTATTTTCATACTTGAGAATTAAGGAATGAATTGCAGCATGATTTTTGTTTAAATGATATATTCCACTTACTCATCACCTACAACATATCGGGCACTGTACTGAGTATTTGCCATATATCATCTTGAATATTCATAACAAAATCTCAAAGGTAGGTGTCAGTAAGTTCATTTCACAGATTGGTGAACTGAGGGTCATTGAGGTTAATTTGGCCAGAGTCACAAAGATTCATTGGAAGAACAAGGGTTGGAAATCACTGTTACAAGACCTGTGCTCAGTACATTGCATTGCTTTCTCTCCCAAGTTGCTGTGGACAACTTAAATGTCCAACAATAGGGGGAACAGTCAAATAACTGTTGCTCTCAAGTCGATTCCAACTCATGACGATTCCATGTGTTGCCGAGTAGAACTGCTCCATAAAGTTTTGATGGCTGTGACCTTTAAGAAGCAAACTGCCAGGCCTGTCTTCCAAGGAGCCTCTGGGTGGGTTCAAACTGTCTACTTTTTGGCTAGTAGTCAAGCATTTAACCATTTGCACACCGAGGCAGCCTGGATGACACATTTAAAAAAAAAAAAAAAACACAGTTGCCATCAAGTCCATTTCAACTCATAGAGACCCTATAGGACAGAGTAGAGCCGTCTCCATAGAGTTTCCAAGGAGCAGCTGGTGGATTTGAACTGCCGACCTTTTGGTTAGAAGCCAAGCTCTTAGATAGCCATGAAAAAGCATGATTCATAGCAGCATGATTACCACTATGTCAACTATATGCATCCATATTGTACCAGCTATCTTTGCATAAAAAAACATAAAAATCCGTGCTTAAAACAGTAAGTATTTATTATTATTTATTTTTCTATGGGTCACCAGGTGGTTCTGCTGATTAGCATCAGGCTTGACTGAGAGCAGTTGGGTTTGCTCAGGAGTCTGTCGTCAGCTGTCGGGTTTGCCGGGTGCTGACTGCTCTAGACTAGCTCGCTGACATGTGTAGTGGTTGGCTGGCTGTTGGCTGGGTGCTGAGGATGACTAGGTCATGTGTCTCTCCAGCGTCATCCAGCAGACTAGCGCAGGCTGTTCCGTGGTGACTCCCCAAAGTTCCAAGAGGGAGAGTGGAAGCTGCAAGGCTACTGGAGGCTTAGGCTCTGAGCAGGCACAACTTCACTCCCTCCACCTTCCATGTGACCAAAGCAAGTTATGAGGTGAGCTCAGGTTCAAGGGGTGGAAAAATAGTCTCCATCTCTTGCCTAAGAAGAGTTGCAAAGTCAGCACTGCAAGGAGTGTGGCTATGGGACAGGGAATAATAGGGTCATGTTTGTTTTTTGCAATCAATATATCACACACATGAACAAGAACTGGAACAAATATGAAAAATGCAAAGATCTGATGGGTGGGCAGGTTAGGGATGTGGACTTTCCTTTTTTTTTCTCCTTTAACAACAAGGATATTGTTGTTTCACCTAAGTGGCTGTAACATTGAAGGTGCGATAAACAATGATTGAGAGCCAAAAACAGTAAAGGAAGCCATGGTGAGAATAAGATCAACAACTTCCTTACTAACTATATTGAGAGGATTCTGTCGATAACTTGCATACCACAAACCAAAACAGACTACTGTTTGGTAGTACAGGGTAAACCAAAAACCAAGCCCATTGCCATCAAGTTGATACTGACTCATAGCGACCCTATAGGACAGAGTAGAACGGCCCCACAGGGTTCCAAGGAGTGGCTAGTGGATTTGAACTGCTGACCTCTTGGTTAGCAGTCAAACGCTTAAACCACTGTGCCACCAGGGCTCCATAGTGCATGGTGGTGAGTAACAATGGAAAGAACGTCACATTGCCAAAGCCAAATAGATCTTTAAGATGCACCTGATGGCCTTGGATCTTAGGTGGCATTTATCGTGAGATACCCAATTACTCTTCGCACTTCTGCACAGTGGGCATATTACCAGGGCTGGCCCCATCTCAGGGCTATAACACTTTAGCAATCTCTGGAACCCCTAGGAAACAATTCTTTCTTGATAGCTGTGGTTTCCATGCTTTGGACATGTTATCAGGAGGGATCAGTCCCTGGAGAAGGACATCATGCTTGGTACAGTCCAGGGTCAGTGGAAAAGAGGAAGACCCTCAATGAGATGGATTGATACAGTGGCTGCAACAATAGGCTGAAGCATACCAACGATTGTGAAGATGGTGCAGGACCAGGCAGAGTTGTTCATAGGGCCCCTATGAGTCGGAACTAACTCAAAGACACCTATCAACAACACCAACATGGTTTCCAGTAGTTGAAGTTTTGCCCATTTAAGAACCAAAATTTTAGTTTTTTGCTAAAAGGCTCTATTTCGAATAGAAGTGTCTATTCTTTAAAATTATATATGGTTCATGTCCTTATGTTTTGAAATAGAGTTGATAAAGACGTCTGAACAGTTTTTGACAATTTCTTTTTTTGTCATAATGTAATGACATCCTCAAAGCCCACAGAGCAAGGCAGGGTTTCTTTGCCCTGACACAAAATATCTGAGAATACTGTACTTTCAAGTCCTCATTTATGCCTCGTTTATTGTTTCTGTGCTCTCTCTTGTTCCCATGGGGCTCTGAATGTGCCTGTCTGTTCCATCTTACTTGGCTTCTTCTAGTATGCTGCCATCTTAGAAAAACCAACCATGTTAGAGTTCTTTGGAAAGTAAGGGTAACTATACTCTGGGTAAGGGCCAGGGACCCTCTATTGTGATTAAAAATGTGTAACCTTTAGTGTGTGGAAGCTGGGTGACATTTCTTTTGGTTGATTTTTTTCCTGGTTCCTGCCCACATCAAGAGACAGGCGAGGCCTAGATCATTTTGAATCCAAAAGCAGCATTGCCAGGCGTGATGGAAGTGCTGATATGAGTGACCTGCTAGATAAATAGATAAACAGCATTCTAGATGGGCTAACTCTGCTCACGGCATTAAACACTCCATAACCGTATGTTGTCAATGGTTAGTTTTTCAAAAGAAACAATGGACTTTTTCAAAACAGCGATTTTTTTTTTCACATTTGATTTTAATGTGAGAAAAAATTTTAGTGTGAGCTTGTTAGTTCATTCATTCCACACCTTCATTCATTCAGTCCCACACCAAGGATACATAAGATATAATTGATAAAAACCCTGCCTCGTGGAAATTATATTCTTGTTTGGAAAATAGAAATACAAGTGCATAATTGTGAAATGTTATGACAAGTATTATAACTGAGACAAGCCAGCCTACATGAAAGTCCAGAAAATGGGGGACAGGAAAAGGCCCCCCAGGCTTCTGTGTCCCAGTAAAATGTGGGTGATCACATACAAGCAGCAGGATTATTGTGAGGATGAATTAAGATATATATATATTCAAGAGAAGTTCATTATGCAAATGACGTGGGGGCAATATGGACTAGTAGAAAATCCTGTGTCTTGGTGTGTGCAAGACCTGTATATTACCTGTGTATCCGTGGTTAGATTTCTGCTTAGCTCCAGGTTTCATGTCTGGAAAATAGGACTCATTCCTGCCTTGCGGTGTTGTTGAAAGAGTAAAATAAAGCAACATAAGTACTCCACATAGTGCCTGGTAAAAAGCTTAAGTATATAAATGTCAGCCTCTTTCCCCTTCTCCTCTTCACAGAATGGGTGACAAGTAAAATGGGTTTTGAAGGATGAGTAGGAGTTCACAAACCAAATTAAAAATCTCCAACAGGTTTTATTGATTAATCAGTAGATAAGAACTGCTTTAGGTGAAGGGAAAGACAACACTCAATACATGGAAGGTCAGCTCAATTGGACTGGACCAAAAGCAAAGAAGTTTCCGGGATAAAATGAATGCTTCAAAGGTCAGCAGAGCAAGCGCGGGGGTCTGGGGAACATGGTTTGCGGGGACTTCTAAGTCAATTGGCAAAATAATTCTATTATGGAATCATTCTGCATCCCACTTTGAAATGTGGCGTCTGGGGTCTTAAATGCTAAAAAGCGGCCATCTAAGATGCAGCAATTGGTCTCAACCCACCTGGAGCAAAGGAAAATGAAGAACACCAAGCCCACACGACAACTAAGAGCCCAAGAGACAGAAAGGGCCACATGAACCAGAGACCTACATCATCCTGAGACCAGAAGAACTAGTTGGTGCCCGGCCACAATCGATGACTGCCCTGACAGGGAGCACAGCAGAGGACCCCTGAGGGAGCAGGAGATCAGTGGGATGCAGACCCCAAATTCTCATAAAAAGACCAAACTTAATGGTCTGACTGAGACTGGAGGAATCCCGGCGGCCATGCTCTCCAGACCTTCTGTTGACACAGGACAGGAACCATCCCCGAAGACAACTCATCAGAAATGAAAAGGACTGGTTAGCGGGTGGGAGAGAGACGCTGATGAAGAGTGAGCTAATTATATCAGGTGGACACTTGAGATTGTGTTGGCAACTCTTGTCTGGAGGGGGGATGGGAGGATAGAGAGAGAGGGAAGCCGGCAAAATTGTCAAGAAAGGAGAGACTGAAAGGGCTGACTCAAGACGGGGAGAGTAAGTGGGAGTAGGGAGTGAGATATATGTAAACTTATATGTGACAGACTGATTGGATTTGTAAACGTTCACTTGAAGCTTAATAAAAGTTATTAAAAAAAAAAAAAAATCTCCAACAGGACCACCAGGGCTCCTTTGGAAGGTGGTTACAGTATTTAAATTTGGTTCACTTATGGGGCTTATTTTAACAGCTAATGGATATTCCCTTTACCCTCCACTTGATTCCCCAAATCTGATGTGCTATAATAATATTATAAATATATGGAAAAAAAAATCTCCAACAGGTAAAGAGGTTTTTCAACAAAATTGGATGTGGAGATTTGCTTCCTAAAACAGAAGCTGGTTTGTGAAGCTGTTACCCCCTGCCCAGAAGGGCCAATGGTGCCTCCCTCTCTGCTTGTTAGTCTTCCATAATGTTAGCTCAGTGGTTAGGAGGATCTGTCTGTTCACCTGCACCAGCTCACAACAGTATGTTTGAACGCTCATTTCAGACAAGAAGGATGTGGCATTTAATGTGATAGGAAGGACAGAGGGGAGAACACTAGGAATCAATAATTCTGAATGAACAAATGGAATTTTGAAATTGTACATGGGGAAAAAAGATGACTTTTCATAGCAACATCCCAAAGATGTGAGGTTAAATCAGATGGACCTAATAAAAATGTGAAATCTCTGTTTAGGATCATTGTACTCATCCATTCAATAGGCATTTATCGAGCATCTACCGCTTGCAAAATACTGGAGTAAGAAGGGGAGAGAAACATGAGGATTGTTAGCTATGACACAGAATGAAATAAAGGCTATAAGTGAGAAAAATTTAAGAAGATGTCAGTGGTAAATTATCTGATCTTTTATGGGTAGCTAAGGAGCCCTAAAAGGAGCCCTGGTGGTGCTGTGGTTAAGTGCTCGGCTGCTAACGGAAAGGTCAGCAATTTGAACCCACCAACCACTCCACGGGAGAAAGATGTGGCAGTCTGCTTTTGTAAAGACTACAGCCGTGGAAACCCTATGGGGCAGTTCTATTCTGTCCTGTAGGGTCATTATGAGTCAGAATTGACTCAACAGCAATGGGTTTGGTTTGGGGTTTTGGTGGTGCAATGGTTAAGTGCTGGCTGCTAAACAAAAGGTTTGTGGTTGGAACCTACCGGTCACTCTGCGGGAAAAAAGACCTGGTGATCTGCTGCAGTAAAGTTTGTAGTCCAGAAAACCCAATGGGGCAGTTGTACTCTGTCCTATAAGGTTGTTATGAGTCAGAGTCAACTCAACAGCACACAACAACAACAAGGGTTGTGGTAGGCAGAGAAGAGAAGTAAAGATATTCCACATGGAAGGAATAGAATAAGCAAAGGTGCAGAAGAGTGAAAGTCAACAGCTGGAAAGACAAGCCTGACCTGTTACATAACTCACCAAGCCCGTTAAAAACAAAGCCTACAAGCATGAAGAAAAAAAAAATTGCTCAGGAGCAGCAGAGTCAGAACCAACATAGTCTTTCCCTGGAGTCTTCATAAAAAAGTCATTGTTTTCTTGTTTCCTTCCCTGCTTGTGACCTGGGCTTTTCAGGGGTACCTGTAGGCATTGTCGCAGTCACTGCCAAGTTTGTTTTCATATGCCCTCAGCACCTCCTGTTCCAGGACAAGCCTCAGCGTCCTCCTGCCGGGACCCAAGACTATGTCTGAGGGCTTTAGGTTGTCAAGCAGGAGAGGCAGGAATGTGGGGATTTACTGTTTGCAGGCGTCAACAGGGAAGGTGGCTGGAGAGCAAATGCACTAGCTTCCAGGACCCCCAGTGTGATACCTCTGCAGTGTGTCCTCCATAGCCTCCCAGAGGTCCCCAGTGAGATCAAGCCCAGGTGCCGACAGCAGTAACCTGCACACGAATGCATCCTTTATTAGCTTCCTTCGCTTGCCTGTCTCAATTCCCCTTTCCTTTTCCTGGAATTATCTTCCAGATGAACTACTTGCGCTCATTTCTATCTCAGGTGGAACCTTTGGGCAGGGAAGGCAGGGAGGCAGCCTAAGACAGCATTGCTTGGACCTACTAGTGCCAATAGGGTAGTGTTGTTGTTGTTAGTCGTCATTGATCCAGCCCCCAACTTATGGTGACCCCACGCACAACAGAATGAAACACTGCCCAGTCCTGCATCATCCCCTGATTGGTTGCAGATTGGACAACTGTGATCCATAGGATTTTCATTGGCTGGTTTTTGGAATTAGATTGGCAGTCCTTTCTTCCTAATCTGTCTTAGTTTAGAAGCTCCAATAAAACTTGTTCAGCATCATAGCAACATGCACGCCTCCACTGACAGACTGGTAGCGGCTATGCGTGAAGTGCCTTGGCTGCGAAATGAACCCGTGTATCCCCCATGGAAGGCCAGAACTCTACCATTGAACCACAGGGTCACAGAGTTGGTGAACTCACGTAAAAAGTTGGAGATGATTTGAGACAAGAGGGCAGCATCGAGGCTGATCCTAGGAAATGGTTCAAAGAGTATTTCTGTTGGTCTTTGGACTTTAATTTTTTATTTGGTTCTATTTTAAGGGGGATTAGGTGAGTTATTTCATAAGAAGTGCTTAGAACAGGCCTGGTACATACAAATCAATCATTGCTGTTGCTATGATTATATTCTGATCAGTCCCCCCTCTTGTTTCTGTATGAAATCATGCTCACTGAAAGAGGAAGACCCAAGTCACCAAAGAGGTGCGAGAAGGCATGTGGGCGGGAGGGTCTTTACTCTGTCTTCCGCTCCACGGCAAAGATTCCAGCAGGCAGCCTTTCCTCGTTCAGCAGAGACTCCTCTTTCTATTCCAAGCCTTTGCTGAATTGGGAGCTCACCTTTTGTGATGAGCCATGGTGGTCTTGTTGACTTGAACCCAAGCATTGGCCCCATGAACCCCACAGAGATTCCCTAACACCCCTGTCCTACCAAGTTCATATTGGGAAGAGTGGGCTGGGGTGATGGTAAATTACAGGCGCTGAGACTCCCCACCATCCTAGCTTATGACTCAGAAGGTCTGGGTTTGGAACTGCTGATGCGTGAGCCTCTCGGGTGATCTGATGTGCAGCCAGGGGTGAGAACCACGGTGCTGGGTGCCATTGGCCTCAGGATTCATGTCATAAGGCATTGTGGTGTCAAAACAGAAAGGTTTTCTCTTTTGAACAGAGTCCAAGGCTGCCCTCCTTAAACTGCAACTAGTGTCAGTATTATTACGGCTCCTCGTGTGGAATTTCTGTCTCCACATTTTCACAGTGGTGAGACAGAAGGGGTCGTTGTTGGACTCGAGATGAGTGACATTCTGGAAATACCAGAAAGTCCTGTTCTTCAGGCTCATTATCCCACTGTGTACCATTTAAAGTCTTGGGAATGCTTTAAGGAGGAACTAACATTTTCAGGGAGACCTTGGTAAAGCATTCTATTTTAAAAATAGATGTGCAGCTGAAAGCAAAAACTGGTTTCTCTCTTTGTGAGACCACACGGCATTTCGAACTGTTCTAAACAAACTAAACAGGCCTGCAGTAATAAATAATCGACTGTCGGAGTGAAAATTGTTTCATCTCATGTTTATGAAGGCACCGAAACTAACAGTCACTCTATTTAGTATGGTAAGCTTCAGTTCTCAAAGTGCTTTCACATGAGCTGTCTCTTTTTAGCATCCAGCCATTCTGCAGCCCTGTATCCCAGGATATGAGAAAAATGTAAATTAAGAACACAGGAGGTCTCCCCTAGATGGGAGATTTTTTTAGTTAGTAAAACTGTAGAAGATTTGACTGGCCAAATGGGATGCCCCTTACCACAGGAGTCTAGAAACACCTCCAGTGTAGGCCTTGGTCAGTCTGCAAAAGAGAGCAATTTTTACAAAGATTTCATGAACCCTCAAATTAAAATCATGATCCAGGCCCCTTCCTATCAATTCCATTCCCCTCCTGCACTCATAAGGAGACCTGGTGGTACAATGGTTAAGTGCTTGTCTGCTAACAGAAAGATGGGTGGTTGGAACCCAGCAGCTGCTCTTCAGGAGAAAAGGCCTGGCAATCTGCTCCCATGAAGATTACAGCCTTGGAAACCCGATGGGGCAGTTCTACTCTGTCCTATGGAGTCGTGATGAGTCAGAATTGACTCAATGGCACATAACAACAACCTGTACACACCCCTAAGATTGAGGTTCAGTGGGAGCTGGGAGAAGGGTGGAGAGAAGGTTTTCTTATGGAATTATAACCCAGCAGACCCTTGGCGCCTCCATGAAAAAACTCGGATGTTGTAAATTCTACATTTTAAAGTACTTCACCTATGTCATTTCCACTTCACCGACGCTGTTTCACGTATATCACTGTAAGTACTATCAGACTTCTGTGTGTATTTCCATTGTAATTCAGCACTCTCATACCCACTTTACAGGTGCAGAAACTGAAGCTTAGAAAGGCTGAAAGAGTCACATGACTATATACAATTGAACATGACACCTCCTCCTTTTCACGGGAAATTAGCAGTGAAAAAGTCCTGTGGCTATTGATCTAATTTACTGTTCGCTTCTCAGTGTGCTGGGCAAGATTATTGAAAATGGTCTCCATGTTTTTCTTCTCTCGCTCTCATTACGGTGCTAACAAGATTCATGTAAAAAGCAGACGTCAGGGAATCTTTCTGACATAAAGTTTTAATCCTTAATCACAGCAACAACTATTCATCTTTTGGTTCCACACCAGGATTTCAGAAATATGTGCCAGAAACAGCCACACTTGTAAGCCATCAATTTGCTGGAAAAGCTCTTCCCATTATGAAAAATGACAGGAGGGGACAGAAGATGTGTCTTTGTTGTTTGTGGTTAGATTATGAATGTGGGCCTAAGAAAGCTCACTCATTCTCGCTCATATTTAATGATTTGGCAAAGACTTATTTAGTACCTGCTATGCGCAAAGCAGGAGCCCTGGTGGCGCAGTGGTTAAGAGCTCAGCTGCTAACCAGAAGGCTGGCAGGTTGCATCCTCCAGCTGCTCCTTGGAAACCCTATGAGGCAGTTTTACTCTATCCTATAGGGTCACTATGAATCAGAGTCAACTTGACGGCAATGGGTTTAGTTTTTTGGAGCCCTGGTGGCGCAGTGGTTTAGAGCTATGGCTTATAGGGTCACTATGAATCAGAGTCAACTTGATGGCAATGGGTTTAGTTTTTTGGAGCCCTGGTGGCGCAGTGGTTTAGAGCTATGGCTGCTAACCAAAAGGCTGGCAGTTCGAATACACCAGCCGCTGCTTAGAAACCCTATGGGGTAGTTCTCCTCTGTCCTATAGGGTCGCTATGAGTCAGAATTGATTGGACGGCTATGGAGTTTTGTGCAAAGCGATGCCGAGTGCTATGAAAGACAGCAGGAAGAAGGGGTCTACTGGCAGGGCCACATTAACCTCCTGCACCCAAACGGTAGAGGCAACCACCAGAAATTATGCGACTGAAATATGTCACTGCTTTTGCTCACCAGTGTCAGCTCTAAAAAATAAAGGGGCAGTGACCAACGACCTGCCTTGTGTCTGCTAACCCTGCATACGTTAGCAATGCTGGGTAATGGGGAGACTGACACCTGGGCATTGCAGTCAGACAGCTCAGGTTCAAGTCTGAGCTCTAACACTTACTGGCTGTGCAGACATGGGTAAGCTTCAGCTTCATCATTTGCAAAATGAAGCTAATAATATGTTCTAGTTCCTGGGGCTGAATGATAATCAAGTGATATAATGCATGGGCAATGCTTAGGCTAAAACCCAGGAGGAAATATTAGCATTATTATTGGTATCAGACAGGTCCACTGGGAGAAATCACATCTGCCAAATACCTCCTTTTGATTACTTGTTTTCCAGACATTTTTCAGATGTAAAACTTTTGTTCAAATGCAGTCATGTTCGGAAGGCTGAGACATAAAACAGAACACAGCAGAGTGGGAGGGTTGAAGCAGGGAAGGGGTGTGGAGCCGGGGCTCCCCTCTCTGCCTGAAACCATCTTCCCACCTCCTCGTGTACCACGCAGCATCTCTGTGGAGTTCCTGGGGTTCGGCTTAAAAGCTATGCCATTAAAGATTATGGTTATAATCTGCTGTGTATATTTTCACAAAACTTTTTTTTAAAAAGATTATGGCTATATTTATATCATGAGCTGAAATGGTTTGGTCATTTGAATGTACTATCTACATTCTGGTACATATAAAAATGTGACCAAAAGATTTGATAGTCATATTTTGCATTTTGAAAATTGTGAGGCTGGGCCAATATATTTATGCATTTACTATGCGATATAGTAATTCAGCATTATTCATTCCCTCATTCAACATGTATGTGTCAAGCCCTAGTAGGTTCCCGGAATGTGCAGATAACTCAGAAAGATTCTAAGTCCCTTTTGGGCACGGGAGACATGCATCTTTTTTACCACTGTGTCCATAGAACTTAGGAGGTACCTGGCGTAGAGCATGCTTGCCACGATAATTGTGGAGCTAAAACTTTTAGGCTAATAAATGATTACCCTTTCATTTTAGAAGGTTATCACAGTTGTCGTGGATTTGAGCATGGTGCTTCCCTCTTGAGGACATGAGCCCCTAAATAGGCTTCAGCTATGATATGTGAATCCTAATCCAGACCTCTTCTCAAGGGTCTAAGTCTTCCTGGAATATTGAGGGGATTCTAAAGATGCTCAGGCCCCTCCACTGCCTTGAAGTATTTCATTAGAGCAGCAGTGAGTGCAGAGGGTAACCAGCACCTCACAGAGCTGGAGTTATTGCCTGAGACCCAGGGGTCCTCGGGTGGCCATCAGGGAGCCCACGAGCTGCCTTCTGCCAAGCAGTTCTCCACAGACACATAACTGCTCTACAGGCTGAGGGAATCCACCAGTGTACTGTAATCGTGCAGAAACACCAAGATTCAAAACCATTTTCAACAAATGTGTATTGGCCTTTAACCATATGCCTCAGTGTCTTTTCTATACTCCCTGACATTCAAGTGGAGAAAAATGGCTAAATCTTCCAGAACAGGGCATGGGCTTTTCTTTCCTTTCCCAAAGCATGACTAGCTCTCCTCTCTAGAGGAGAAACGGGAGAGTACAGGTATCACCTCTGCAAGGCCAAGAGAAGCTGGCAAAAACATTGTGATCCAGACTGTAATCACTGTTGCCGTTTTGATGTACTCAGCACTTTGTATGCATCAGCATATGTGTGCCCAATTTTCTAAGTGAGGTTAAGTGATGAGACACAATAAGTAGTAATGGGAGAAACTGGAACTTGAAACCACATGTTTGTATTAGTCAGGTTCCAGGTAGGAAACAGCAGACATGCTCACACCGATTAAATGAGGGGAGTTTAATAAAGGGCTGAATTAAAAGGAGGCAGGAAAAACCCACCCACTGCCATCAAGTCAATTCTGACTCATAGCGACCCTATAGGGCTTCCGAGGCTATGAATTTCTATGGAAGCAGGCTGCACATCTTCCTTCCGCGGAGCAGCTGGTGGTTTCGAACTGCTGACCTTTTGGTTAGCAGTCTATCACTTTAACCACTGCGCCACCAGGGCTCCTTAAGAGGGGTAGGCAGGATTTAAATAAAGCAAAATGGGATGGTGCAGGTACAGTACCTTGGGGATAGTAACTGGGAAGAGATGTTAGCACCCTAGACCTGAGGTGTCAAGGAGAGAGAGCACTGAGCTAGCTGTATGGAGAAGGAAATTCGCAGCACCTGTGGCCTTTGCTGGAGTGAAATAACCAAGTTAAGGCCCCGGGGGAGTCCCTGGTGGCACAAACAGTTAACATGCTCAGCTGCTAACTGAAAGGTTGGGGGTTTGATTGCACACAGGGATGCTGTGAGAGAAAGGCCTGACCATCCCCTTCTGAAAACCATCAACCATTGAAAACGCCATGGAGCACAGTTCTATTCCGGCACACAGGGGATTGTCATGAGTCAGAGTCAACTTGGCAACTGTTTTGGGCTTTGATCTTGGTATTACGGACCCAGAAGAGAGGGACCAAGCGAAAGACTATTTCAACCTCAGTCTCCTTCTGCCTCTGATCTCCTGGAGGTACCTACCTTTGGGAAGCCTCAGGGAAAGGGAGCCCATTGAGCCGGTCCATTTAGGTCAGCCTGCTGGGACACAGAATGGGCGGGAAAGTGGATCTAGAGAGACAAATAAAGCTGCCCAGCACAATGTCTGACTAAAGGGGAGTATACTTAACCATAGAGATTCTGTGCCCCCGACCCCCGCTCCCCACTCCCCGGTGATCCCATCCAGCCTCAGTCAGCAAACAGTTACAGCAAAGCTGCTCTGAACTGAGGATACAGAGATGAGTAAGATCTTGCCCTGCCCTTGAAGAGTTTAGTCTCCTGGTCTTAGAAGATGTATCGTGTGTGTTTTTTTAATTATTTTTGAAAATATACACAGAAAAACATATATCAATTCAACAACTTCTATATGCATAATTTAGTGACATTGATTACATTCTTCGAGTTGTGTAACCGTTCTCACCCTCCTTTTCTGAATTGTTTCTCCCCCACTGACATAAACTTGCTGCTTCCTAAGCTTCCTGTCTAAACTTTCGAGTTGCTGTTGTCAGTTTGATCCCATATAGAGAGTTCTTTAAAAGAGCACAATGCTCAAGGGAGATATTTGTTTACTAATTAAGCTAAACTGTTGTTTGGTTTAAAGATATCTTGCATATTTTTGATCTACAATTTTAAGTATCGTTTTGTCTCCTTTTCCTCTCGGGGGTAGCTACATTTTCACCCAAATACCCTAACCTTCCTCAAATCTTCTTCCACTATGTTTCTTAGCTTCTCTTGTTTCCATAATTTTTTCCTCTGCTTTCCACTTCAGTCTGGAGTTCTTTTAGCTTTGAGCCCTCCTGAGGAAAGCTAATGGTCTGATAAAGTCTCGAGTGATACTGATATTATTTTATCTCATTAGGTGTTTGAAAAGGAAAAGAGAAGGAGTTAGAGAAAAACACTGTTTCTCCTCTAAGGGAAATAAAAGATGACTAGAAAGTTCTGCCCTGACTTCGTATACCTGTTCACATCAGAATAAATCCAATTGCATCTTACTCGAGCTAAGAATTGTGCTCAGTCAACGTAAGGAAGGTGCCATTAAAGATTCAAGTTTGCTCAGTAAGTGGATGGAATTTAAGTGCTGTTATTACTATAGCTGCTTTGACTGAAATTGTGTTTGAAGCAAAATGGAAGAACCTTCGCTAACTCCCTTGGTCATTTATTCCTGTGGCCAAAATAGTATTCTTGGCTTTGATTATCTCTCTTCCCCCACAACCACGGAGAGATCCTCAGTGCTCTGGAAATTTCCTCTCAGTGTTTGCTAAATGCTTAGAAAGCTAGGCCTCCCACTGTCCAACCCTGAAGCAGATAGGCCCGAATGGACCCCTCATGAGAGGCCAGATGCTTAGTAATGGAAGCTGTAAGGGAAAGGAACTGTTGCAGTTACCAGGAGGTGTGGCCACCAAAGGGGAGGCAAGCATTTCAGTTCAGAGGAGAAAAAAAATAAATCACTTGAAGTTGCCTGAAGGTCATGCTCAGTTGAAAGATCACAGCAGTTGAAAGATCAGAGTTGAAGGTCTGACCATATTGAAAATTAGCATTGCTAATGAGGTTTCAGAGAATCACAGATTATTTTAATCTACTTAACTGTCCCTATAAATACCCAGCTTGGAGAACATTGGACTTCTATTTTTAATGGTCTAATAATGAATAACTGTTATTTTTGATGCACTGGCAAAAATACTAATACCATTTTCCAAACAAGAACCATCAAATAATGGCACATTGCTTTATTTTTGTCAGTTCCAACTGTATGTTAGGGAGTGGTAGCCAACTGTCTGGACTGTCAGATCAGCCGTGGGTGAGGACAGTCTAAGCGGCTGGCTGACAAGACTCTGCTCTCTGATGACAAGTGTATGGTCAGGACCCAATATTAGCTGTTCCATGTGGGCCTAGTGAACTAACCCCTGGGAACGCGAGCTTTTAATAAACATCTGATCAATATGGTTTACCAAAGAAGTTCTCCACCGTCTTTGGCATGACCTCCACTTAAATCAATATGACGCTGAAAGCTGCAGTCCCGCAAGAATGTTCTCAGAATGAGGAAGTAAAACAGTCTATGCACTAACGTGGTTCAACCAATCATCTTTGTTCACCTGCCCTGCTTTGTAAGGCTAAGCTTTTTAATAAGTTTAGATTCTTCATCTCCATCTTTGGTCTAACTTGTTCTCATATTGATTCATTCATCCACTTCATTATCCACCAAATGTTCTTTGAACGCCTACTATGTGCCGGGTACTATTCTAAACACGCAGGATACAGTACTGAGCAAAACTGACAAGCTTTCATGGAGGTTACCTCCTAGTGAAGGGAGATAACCAACAATGAAAAAATAAATAAGTAAGAATGTATCAGGCAATGATACTTACACACACACACACACACACACACACACACACACACATACAAAGGGGGTAATGGAAAGGGAATGGCTGGGAAGAGAGGAGTATTTTTTTTTTTTTAAAAATTGAGTGTCCAGGTAAGGAAAGTCCTCTAAAGAGCAGACTACAGAACTATGAATTGAATGACAAAGGAGGAGACAGTAGACGTAGATCTGAGGGAAAATGCTCCAGGCAGAAGGAAAAGCAGAGGCCAGTGTGGCTGAAGGGTAAGGAGGGAGAGGGCCCGAATAAGATAAAACCAAAAAAGGTGGGTGGAGCCAGATCACACAGGCTTTGAAGGCATGATAAGGAGTTTCAGGTTCATTTTAAGCCAGTTGGACAACTACTGAAGTATTTATTTATCTCAGATGAGTGATATGATCTAACTGATATTTTAAAAGACTCAATCTGGGTGCTGTATGGAACGTGCCTTACAGAGGGTGATAGTGAAAGCAGGGAGACCCTATGGGAGTGTAGTGCAGAGGTCTAGGCGTGAGATGATGGTGGTAGGGTGACAGCAGGAGCGATATTGAGAATGTCAATGCTTTAACTGAAACAAAATGTGTGGCAGGAAAATCTAACCCAACCACAGGATTAGAATCAACCTATCGGTCTTAGGACCTTATCTAGTTGAAGTCAACCCAGAAAGCCCTTTAGAGATCATTTAGTGGAAACCTTTCCATCGAATACTGACAAAAACTGAGGCATAGATAAATTGAGGCACACACCCGGGGTCATAGAGCAAACCACCAGCAAACCCAAGACTAGGCCTCACACCTCTACCTGCCAGGGTGTTAAGTAACTTTTCCGAGTCCAAACAGAACGCAGTGGATTCTGGCCATGGTCCTTGTCTACTTCTGGACCCTCTGTCTACACCAGGGGTTCCCAGGCTTTATTATGTGAATCTGTGCAGTCAGGAGAGCTGTGGAGCTATTGCAGGGATCCATGTATCCATATGTGAGTAGTCACACACCATAGATGGGACAAATAAAAGTCTAAGTGCCATCATGTCCCATCAGAGCAGAGTGGTTAAAAGCTCGGATCCTGGCACAGGACCAGGTTCAAATCTTGGCTTTACCAATTATTAACTGTACTTTTGGATAAGTTACTTTACTCTTTGGGCCTTGGTTTCCTCATTTGTAAAAGAGAATGCCACGTTTTTATGAAAAAACAGGGGCCTCGTGGGCTTGTTTGCCAACTGCACCCTTCCACCCCTGCAAGGTATTTTCATAAGCGCACTATGCTAATTTTTTACAGCAACATGTAAAAAAAAAAACTGCCATGGTGGTGCTTAAGAAAATACCTCACGGACAGGGGGTGGAGGGATTGAGCATGGTTGGCAAACAAACGTATAAGGTGTGTGTTATTTGTGTAAAAATATTTGCATCCTTAAGTTTGTCCTATTGTAGTGGCTTCCATGTTGTTATGATGCTGGAAGCTACGCCACTGGTATTTCAAACACCAGCAGGGTCACCCATGGTGGGCAGGTTTCAGCAGAGCTTCCAGACTAAGACAGACTATGGCAATCAACTTCCAGAAGTTTGCCAAGGAAAACCATACGAATTACAACAGATTATTGTTTAATATGGTACTGGAACATGAGTCGCCTAGGTTGGAAACCACCAGTTGCCATATCCCGATTCATAGAGACCCCATGCGTATTGGAGTAGAACTGTGCTCCATAGGGTTTTGAATGGCTGTGATCTTTTGAAAGCCAACCGCCAAGCCTTTCTTCCAACGTGCCTCTGAGTAGACTCAATTGCCAACCTTTCAGTTAGCAGCCCAGTGCTTAACTGTCTGCACTACTCAGGGACTCCCCTGTGTTGGAGGGCACTCAGAACACACAGTGGCCACAACAATGGGCATGAGCATACCAAGATCTGAAGATGGCACAGAACTGGGCAACATTTTGCTCTGTTGTACATGGGGTCACCATGAGTCAGAACCAACTTGATGGCAACTAACAACAATAAAAATGGAAAAAAATACTATTATTATATGAGAAGAAAAAAATTTTTTTTTATTGAAATGGTGGTCTTAATATTCAAAACTGCTGGGAATTGCTCATTCTCAACCCTGAAGAAACTAAGTACAACTCTCCCCACAGGCGTATAGCTGGAAACAGCAGCCTGGAATAACCTCTGCTCCTTATCAGCCACCTGGCAGCAAATGCGGCCTTCAGTCCAGGGACATTATTCATTCATTCAGTCTGTCATTCATTTATTCAGCAAATACTTACTGAGTGCTTACCATGAATGCCTCCCCCTGGTTCTCAGCCTTTTTTCTGCTTCCACTATGTTCAGTTTCTTAATTTGCTCCCAAGAATGCTTTCTTTCATTGCAAAGCAGCGATTTTTCAAGAGGCAGGTGAGGGGAAGATGGTAGAGGCTGTAGGGAGAAGCTGGTTTCTAACAGAATTTCCAAGGGAGCCAGGGGCAGGTATACAGTTTGAAGAGTCAGGAAGTGCTCTGAAGGCTTTTGCATAAAGAACAAGCTGACCAAAGGAGAAGGAGTGGGTCCTGAGCCCAGTTTGCATGTGTGAAGTGTAAGTGTGGGGGCCATTTTTCATTTGTTCTGCACACCTCCCCCCAGGAGCTCTAGGAGGTGGTGTTATACCCATTTTACAAAGGGCAAACTAAGGTGCAGTGACCTTAAGGGGTCTCCCCAAGTCACATGAAGAGGAGATAGAGAGCTAGGACTGGAACCCAGACCACCTGACTCCTCTTCATGTTTTGTTTGTTTGGTTCCCTGACCTCCCTCACTCTCCCCCCCCTTACCTCTCCTTCTGTTCCCCACTGAGGGCTGTTCCTGTGTGTATACGTGGAGGAAGACAGGGTGAGGGAGCTGATGATGACGGTGACCCTGTGGTGGTGTTTGTGGTGGTGTGTGTGTGTGTGTGTGGTGAGTGTGTGTGTGTGGTAGTGTGTGTGAGTGTGTGTGGTTAGTGTGTGTGTGTGGTAGTGTGTGTGTGGTGAGTGTGTGTGTGGTGACTGTATGTGCATGTGTGTGGTGAGTGTGTGTGTGGTAGTGTGTGTGAGTGTGTGTGGTGAATGTGTGTGTGTGGTAAGTGTGTATGTGGTGTGTGTGTGGTGATTGTGTGTGGTCAGCGTGTGTGTGTGTGTGGTGTGTGCGTGGTTAGCGTGTGTGTGTGTGTGGTCAGCTTGTGTGTATGTGGTGTGTGTGTGGTGAGTGTGTGTGTGGTAAATGTGTGTGGTGGCGAGTGTGTGTGGTGAGTATGTGTGGTGTGTTTGTGTGGTGAGTGTGTATGTGTGGTGTGTTAGCGTGGTGAGTGTGTATGTGGTGAGTATGTGTGTGGGGAGTGTGTGTTTGCATGGTGAATGTGTGTGTGGTGTGTGTATGTGTGTGGTAAGTGCATGTGTGGTGAGTATGTGCATGTGTGAGACAGAGCCTGACTCAAAGAAAGATTGGGAACAGACTCCGAATTAATGTTGTCGTTAACTGCCGTCCGGTTGGCTCCAGGTCAGGGCAACCCTATATATAACAGGACAAATGTTGCCCAGTCCAGCGCCATCTTCATGATTGTCGGTACGTGTGAGTCCATTGCTGCAGCTATGGTGTCAATCCAGGTCATAGAGGGCTCCCTCAGTTTCACTGGCCCACTTCCAAATACGAAACCCTATGTATCCAAATTAATAACCACGTATAAAAAACATAGTATCAGTCAGGCCATCACCAACTATACATATGATAAAGCAGAGATACCTGGGACCACCCAAGGCCAATCAACATACCTGTGCTGAGGAGGGTCCGGAAGTGGGGCAAGTAAGAGAAGGGGTACATGAATTTCTCCAGCTTCGCCTGCGGTACGGGCCTTGGGAGAAATTCCCCACAGGAAGCCAGTATGAGGCAACCATCTCACCTGTGGACAGCTTCTTCATGAATTTGGTGCCAATCCAAAAAGAAAAAAAAAAAAATGTTGCTGTAGGGTGCCATGATTTCAGCCTCTTGAATTAGTCAAGCTCAACTCCTTCCTGCTGAGGCTCACTGACAGAAAAAGCAGACCGAGGTCACATGTAAACCTCTGAAACATTTTTTAATTTTGAGCTTTTGCAGGGGCAGAGCTCTAAGTAACACTCCTATAATGAATGTGCAACCAAATTATGGTTCGTCCCTTCCACAGAGCTTGTATCTGTCTCCAGTACCAACACCTTTATTATTTATGGGCAACGTGTGAATTCCCCAAATGGGGATCGAACCTAACATCCTGGTGGTTCCATAAAAATGAGGACTTTAAAAAAAAAAAGTATAAACATTTACCTAATCTATGCAAATAAATTCATAAGGATTTTCTAAACCCACCGCTTCCCATCCGCAGCCCCAACACACAAAATCCTGGCTCCATTTCCTTTCCCAGTTTGCTTTTGAGTGTTGTGTTGGAGAGAGGAGGGGGCTGGTGGAGTAAAAGGGGGGCTGGTACTCTTGGAACGAGGCAAGCTGCTAGTGAAAAGCAGTCCTACACTTGGAGTTGTGAGCAAAGAGCCAAGTGTGGGAGCTCACCAGGGTGGGAGTTACCTCCCAACAAAGCAGGCAGCGCTTCACCAGAGAGAAGTATCAGATTCCTCTCCTTCGGCTGTGGGTTGTCACTGTCTAATGATATGACCGTTTTGCCATCTCTCTGCAAACAAGGCAGAAGCTGATACCTGATTGGTATAACATCTCACTTTCCCTCCGCATTGATTTTCTTGTTCTCCTCCTCTGCTTCATAAAAAGAGGGACCAGTGGCTGGTGCGGTGGACAGAGAAGCTTTATTTTTAGTATGAGACAACCTCTATTTTCTTTCAGGAGAGGGAAGTTGGATTATCAATTCTTTTGTAAATGTGTATGGTGATATTTGCTCCGGTAAGTTTATATCTATCTTGATTTACAGATAGCTGTGGGGATGTGTGTGTGTGTTTGCGTGTGCATGTGTTTGCACGGGTTCATGTGGCTGCTGTGAATTTTATTTCCAAGTATCATTTTTGAAATCTTCAGTGAAAGCATCTTTGTTTTTTGTTTTTACTCCTCTTTCTTGTGTTCATGGGTTTAAACCAAAGAGGCTGTGTTGCAAGACAGTGTGTTGCTTACCTTAGCTCTTGAAGTATATGTCAGGTTTCTTTTAACACAGTGAGGAAACTGTTTAAAGAAACTTATCTTTGGCTGTATAAAAATGAACTGTCATTCTACCCCACCCTCCTTGGGTGTGTTTATTGCGTGAAGTGCGTTCATGGTGGTTCAACCTGCTTGCCATTTTAATGAAAGTTTCTTCTCAAGTGCCAGAGCAAGGATTGTTTAAACTCCGTAGTAACTACCAAGCATTGCAGGTGTGTGTTCATTTCATAAGGTCTGATACCAATTCTGAGTGAGTGAGATGACCCTCCTCTAGGAACAGGTGCATGCATCTTTTAAGAAACACTGTCTTTATGAAAAGTATCCGAATCATTAAAGTAAACCTCTGGCGAGTCACCTCTCCATTCTGCGAAGAGCTGTAATCACAGAGACTGTTACTTCCCTTCCGTCTTTCTTTGCACTGAGCATTTGTGCTGCTGTCTGTCAGATGCTCAGCTCCAGCTCTCCTGTTTCTGTATCTAACGCGGTTCAAGAGAAAAGTTGTTATTAAATTCAAACTACTGCAAAATGACCCTTTGGCCACCACCAGTACTAATGTATTTAAAGTGGATTAGCTGGCTAACTACATTTTTTTTTCCCTCTAGAGACAAAAACATGGTCTGAATTCTTGGAACAAATTTGGAAGAAAGTCTATTAATACAATTGTCCTAGACAGTGATAAGATGATTAAGTAATGTTGGATTGGAAACAAACTGCTGTTTTAATCTTCTGTTTTTTGTTATACAAGCAACAAACTGCATTGTCTTTTCATGAAACAAGCTGGAGAATATAATGAAAGTTAAAGGCAAGGTTGGATGGGAAGCAAGAGGAGATATGACCATATATTTTCAGGGATTTTGAAAGTAAAGTTGGGAAAATCACACATGCCTGGACCTGTTAGGTGTAGAGTCCTTCTTAGGAGAGCGATTTGGCAGGACCTGAGGTTGTCTTCAGGCGGCTCAGGGAAAAGGTACAGGGTTTATGCAAAGGCGCTGATCTCACATCTATCTGCTTCCTTTAGGGTATATCCCTTTTATACACCCCTTGCAAGGTGGAAGGAACCCACAAGTAGAGTGAATGTTGATTAATCGAGCTCAGCCTCAAAAGTAGACAAATCCCCAAACCCAGGTGAACTTATTGTATTGCCTCGTGAGCTATCCCAGTAGTCTTAGGATGCTATAGCCTGGCTGGGAACTGAGCGTCCTTAGCAGTTTCGTATTTAAAAGAAAAAAACTTGATCCTTGGTCTGTTGGTACTTACTGCTATGTGAACTCACAGCATGGAACATCCATCCCTCCGGACACACAGCCTTAACATTTTCAGTAATGGTTCTCCTTTTCACAGCTGCTGTAACAGGTTATGTATGAAGTCATTAGCTGTAAACAGAGTTTAGCATCCTCTCAGGCTCTCTGGTAATCTAAATTACTGCAGGCAGCCTCCATGCTGGAGCACCTGTGTCTTTCCCTCCAGGTTGAAGGCTTACAGGAGTGCGAAGCCTGTCGTCAGAGGACGGCCAATAGGGCACGTGGATCTTAGTGGTGTGGGACCTTGGTTTGGTTAGGGTTGGTGTGCAAGGTCCCTAAAACTATCACTTTGAAAAGCATTTACTTCGGGCAAGTCCAGAGCACCATAGCCAGAAAAATGGCTGTAATCTATTCTGAGGAATAAAAATCTGCGCCACGTTGGGAAAAATGATTAAAAGATTTTTTTTTAATATTACGATGAGATCATTTATTCTTTTAACCAGAATAAAGAACTATGATTTTTTTTGAATTCTTACCTCCTTATAACAAGATTCTCTTTGAATGCAGTAGCAATTTCCATTTAGTAACTACATTAGTGCTTTAGTATTTTCTTCAGTATTTAGCATTCAGTAAGAATGACTGGCACTCTGCTAAGCATTTTACATGGCGTTTCTCCTTTAGTCTTGAGGTAAATGGCATCACCTCCCCATTTTACAGATGGGAAAATGGAGACATAGGGTGAATATATAACTTGCCCGAGGGAATAACTTGATGGCAGTGAGACTCGGAAAGGCTCATTCCCTCTGTCAGAGCTCCCCTTTGTTGGTACAATCTACAACAAGCTCCTAGACCAGAGTGGGGTGCAGGGGCTTACAATAAAACATCAGATTTCAGTTAGTTTCCTCCTTCTGACACTGCATCACCTCCTTCCTTGAAGACTGTGCCTTTGTGACTTGAACCTAATTATGCCTTTGAAACGACAGCCTCTGTTTTATTTCCACTCAACTTGTGCAGCTACTAAGTCGCGGATGTGACAAGAATGAACCCGCTGGGAAAGAGGTACATACAGAGGTGGCTACATCAGGGAAGCTTTTTTAATTGATCAAAAAAATCCATCCCTTTGACTTTCAATCTTTGAAACATAAAGTCAAAATAAAGATACTACCATAGCTCTGAAATATCAACACCTCAGAGTATCTGATTTGCTACTGATGCAACATGCAAGAGGCAATTCCAACTGAATTGATTTATATGTGGAGAACTTAATAGAATTCTCACCTTCCTTTTTTTTTCACTCACCGTCCCCCTCCGCCCCCCGCCCCCCCGCCCCAGCATGGTCTCCTCCCCAGTCTCTGGTTAACTGCAAAGGGCTGAGGTGGCACTTCAGGTGGAATATTGCAAATCGTCTCTACCACCTGGGTAATTAAAAAATGAACGCAGCTGCCCGATAAGCTAGCTGGGACGCTTGACGAAGTGGAAATTCAGAGTCCCCAAATGCATTCTTTTGCACCTGAATGCTAAGCTTCCCATTTGAAACCCATTTAAATAAAATTCAGATGAGTCTTACAGGGAGGAAATCCAACTGACAAAGAATCAGTGTGTTTGAAATTTCTCCTCAAGTGGCAGCTTTTGGGCTGGAAATGGCCACACCAGCCCTGGTGTGAATCTGTGAAATACTGCCTTTTCTTCCTCCCAGTGAGAGAGAAAGGATTATGAATAGTGAAAATGTGCTAGAAGATAGAACCTAGCTCAGGGCACGCTTGCTATATTTTACCCAGAAAATCAGAGGGATCTAAACAAAACAAACCAAAACCGGAAACAAAGAAACAAATAAACCAAAAACACCACAAATTAGGAGCACTAAGAGTCAAGTTTTGAAGTCTTGGCATAATTTTGATTTCTTGGTGTGATCTGCTGTGTGTAATAAGCAACAGCTTTTGAGATTCCCTCCTTATCCTTTCTTCAGTGTAGACACCCAGTTAATTCAAAAGAGTTCAGAGTGCAAAGCATATTAAAATGTTTCCAGAGTCATCATCATTTTTGTCAGAAGCCAGCTGGTAACTCACAGACTCTAATTCTTTCTCTTGCTCTTAAAAATATTAACAATAGTTGAATGGTTCACTTCTCAAATGTGGCATTAGAGCCAGTATTGACAAAGAAGTGTGCATCAACCTGCTTTTTCCAACAGCCTTTAGAAGACTTCTGAATATACCAGGAGTCATCAAATGAGTGCTTTTATTTTTAATGAAATACGTTGTTCTCAGCCACAAAAAACAGCCACAGTGCTCATCAAATATAGACCATCCCTTAAAAATTAATCTTGGAGACAATTTTATAAAGCATATCGTGCTTCAGTCTCCACCTGGAAAAGGGTACTTTCTTCAGAGAGGTGACCAAATTCTAGAGGCAGAGCAGCCAGTGGGCAAGGTAGGCACGGGCTTACTTGTGCTTACTTACTTTCTAATCTGTAGAGAACAATTTCACGTGGGTTTTATGTGGTGAAACACGTGTGAAATTGTTCACTACAGATTAGTAAATAAGCACAAGTAAGCCCGTGCTTAACTTTGCTTACTGTGTCATCCGCCCCTGTCAGGAAGTGTAAATTTGAAAAGAGGCTTTGATTCTGTAGGAAGGTGCTGTGGGGTTGGGAGAGGGAGAGATGCCAGCCATACCTAGAAGCAGAACCTGTATGTGGTGAAAAAACGTGACGTTTTTCACTTCGGGTAGTCTGGTAAACTAGGTAAGCACCGTGCTTACCTTGCCTATTGGATAATCCACCCCTGCAAATCCCAAATAAATAGCAGTAGAGGTTGCACTTCATCTTACCCATGTTTCCTTTTGCCCTTTCATTGGCGATGGATGTGTGTGCTTGATGCTTCATGATCTATTAGGTGTAGAGAAAGCACCTGGGGTTAAGACATAACGAGTGTTGAGTTAGTCTTGGATTTGTTAGCGAACATTCTAAGCTAGTGTACAAATAGAGTGGTGGTCCTGTTATACACTCGCGTAAGAAAATGGAATCTGAGTATTTTGAGCCTGAAGCCACCACATGAAATACTAAATCCTCTAGAAGAGACTCTTGGTCATCAATGTATCTTTAAATGCATAAAGATTAGGAGTGAGCTGAAAATGGAAATACCTCAGTCTCTCTACTCTGCAGGCTAATGGACCTGCATAATTAATATATTTGACAGTGATCATTTTTTAACACAGATGCTAGCCAAAAGGACTAATGGACAATTGTTCAGGGGCAATGCCAAACACATTCCACTACACTTTCTGGAAAGCTTTTCCCAAAACAGGGCCATCAGCTCGCTGTGTAGCTTTGGGTTGGCCAGTGTAAGTGGATGATCAGGTCATTATGGTCCTTTGGGGGATGCTGTTTTGGACATAAAAGGCTCCTGTCAACAGTCCTCATATGACATTGTCAGCCCTGCTTACAGAATCTCTAAATCCTCCAAACGATCACATATTGTCTCAGTGTAGACTCCCTGGCAGAGATATGACAAATATTTTTGGCTTATTTTATTTCTGGCAGTGGACAGCTTTAAGAATGTTTGTGTCCAATGTGAATTATTCCTGCAAGGACTTTGCAAGCCATTGAGCTGACACGCACTCCTCAATGATGAGCCGGTCTTCCTTTATCTGGCTCTTGAGTCTCCACAACGGAGGAGAAGAGATACAATTTTTCAAAGTCTATGGCTCTCGAAGTACCTTTGGATGAAATCGAGTAGTCGAGGGAAAAAAAAAAAATTTTTTTTTTTTTCTAAATTGGGAGCAAATTTGAGGAAAGGAGTGGAGTGTTGACTTCATCGGGCTATCCTTTCATTCAACAAATATTTACAGATCCTTCCCGTGTGCCAGACCCTGTGCTGGGCACAGGCAATGCAGTGATGGATGGATGGACATAATATCTGCACCCCCAGAAAAAAAATGCCTTCGTTTTCCATGTTCTCACCTAAACCTAGTTTCTGTTTCATGGCTTAGGATGTGTCTTCTTTAAAGCAAAATTGAATGGTTTTAGTAAGACATTTATAGAAAATGTGTGCTTCTGGTGCTGTTCATGCTCTTTGAAGGAACAGGACTGAATCCACTTATTTACTGATGAGATTATGTCTGGCTGGAAAGGGGTGGTTTTAAAGGGGGTGCTGGAAGAGGCCTTGCAGTGCTTTCGTCTTGTAAGGGTTATTTATTGCTCCTAGAAAGTCTCGAATTTGATAGACTGTTCTCAGTCCTCCCCCGTGTTTGGAGAGGAAAGAAAGAGAAGAAGGTTTAACGGGACGGAAAAGTAAACATCACAGAAGAGTAAACAGAGAGGGTGCTTAAAGGAACTAAGATTTCATTGGCCACCTCAGTTAGATCTACTTTGCATTATTTGGTTCTCTGTAAGTTTTCCGTCACTCATCCATTTATTCAACAAATACTTTATGCTCAGTATTGTGCCTGATACTGGAATACAGGAAACCCAAGATATTCTAGCCTCTGACCTTCTGGAACGTCAACAGACCAAGGTATTTTAACCTTGGTACTATTGACATTTTGGTATGTGTGTGTGTTTGGTGGGGTGGGGAGGGGAGGTTGTTTTATGCATTTTAGGATGTTTAGCAATATCCTTGGCCTCTACCCACTGGATATCAGTAGCCCCCACCTACGATGACCAGAAATGTCTCCCAATAAATAAATAAATAAAACCAAACCTATTACCATGCACTGGGTTTGGTTTTTGGTATTACCATGGAGTCAATTCCAACTCAGAGACACTGCCAAATTGTCCCTGATTGACAACAACTAGTTGAGATTTAGTAATTGCCACCAACTTTGACTAATCTCCCCACCATCTTTCTGTTTTTCTTCCTTTCAGATGCCCTGTTCCATGATTTATACCAAGGGTTTTTAAGTTGCTTTCTTCAAATACTGTGATACAACCTGCCTAATAAAGACAACAGCCATTTCTAAATCTCTTTTATAAGTATTATCCCTTACGTCTATATATCACGTTACCACATTTACTTAGCTTGCATTTTCTCATTGGATTCTAACAACCACCAAATATTACACCCCGTGTGGAGTGATGGAAAGATTTTGGAAGCAGAAGGTAGTGAAGGTTATACACATTGTTGAGTGTAATTAACGCTCCTGAATTCTACACTTAAAACAGTGGTTATACTGGAAAATTTTATGTTACATGTATTTTACCTCAATAAAATTAAAAAAACTATACCCTCTTAACAGATGTGTAAATGGACATTTAGAATGGTAGTTATAAACCCCAATTCTTATTGCTAATAATGGATGGAACCTGGATTCTCACTCACGTGTCGACTATAAAACCCAATGTTTTTATACCAAATTATAATATTCAGTGGGGGAAAAAAAAAGATAGATATGTTTAAGCCACACCTCTTCTCTTTGAGGCTGTTTTGGACCAGAAAGGCAGTACAGCTGTGGATGGAGGGTGGGGCATCGCAGGTTGGCAGCCTTGGCTTCCTTACTCAGCATTTATTAGCTGGGTGGTTTTGGATATTCCACTTAAAGCTCTTAGAGTTTCCTCAATAGATCAGGGAACATAAAGTGATACATTTAAAAAGCCACAAGGAGCCCCGGAAGGTGGCAGAAGGCACGGAGCCCAGGCTTTGGAGTCAGGTGGACCTGGGGTATGAGTCAGTATCCCAGCAGGAAGAAATGATACCCTCAAACATCCACCTCTTGCCAGTGACTGTCTTTACATTAAAACATAATATTTTTACATCAGAAAATTCAAGCTCCAAGGGGTAAGGTGGGTTGTCCAGGGCCTTGTGGTGAATTAGGTCCAGAAGAAGACAACAAGCAGTTTCAATATCCTTCAGCCCAGCGAGCTGAAGAACGATTTCCTGTGAGAGGAACTGGCGAGCACCAGAAATGTATGAGTTTAGTTAAGGTCATAAGCAGATGGTTAGTGCCTGAGATAGGTCCCTGAGCTTTAGAGGGGAAATACCCAGGCATCTTTGGTGTTAGTTTAGCCAAATTTGGCCTCATTAGAGGCCACAGAAAGAGCCCTGGAGGCACAACATGCTCGGCTGCTAACCAGGGGCTGGTGGTTCAAATCCACTCAGCAGCTCTGTGGGAGAAAGACCTGACAATCTGTTTCCACAAAGATAACAGCCAAGAAAACCCTGTGAGGTAGTTCTACTCTGTCACAAGGGGTTGCTATGAGTCAAAAATTGACTTGTTGGTACCTAACAGCAGCAACAAAGGCCACAGAGACCCGAGGCTCTTGATGGACCTTCGAAGAGAGGTGCTCGTGGAAAGTACAGGAAGGCAGGTGGTGGTTTGCAGCATCAGCCATCTCATGTGCTCATGAGCATGGACAGATGTGGGCTTTCCCAGGAGACAGGCTCACGCTGTCCCTGGACCCTTATCCTTGATCACGGGAGAGCTGTGAAAGTATATATGCAACTATTGAGACGACTGGTTCATTTGCCAAGATAAAAAGCCTTCCAGGTGGATGGCTCTGGCAGAGTGCCCGTCAAGAAAATTGTCTTTGCCTGCAGTGCTTTGGAGCACTGCACTTGGAATAAGATGAAATGGATTCACAACCCGGCTCTGGGGCTGATGAGTATTCAGGGACTTAGACAGGGCACCTGCCCTCCCGGGCCCCCCCAGTCCCTTCATCTGTAAAATGTAAATAATGGCTGTCCTCCTCAGAGTATGCAGAAGATTGCTGTCATAGACTCAACAGGAAAAGCCCTCCTTAGACTGTGCAGACCTAGGCAGTAGTATCAATATTTCCCTCCCTATGTAGTCAAAAGCCCACCCTGCTGTCGGTTTTCATCCCGTGCCCTGGAGAAGTACGTGAAGTTAGGGGAAATGGTTTCCCCAGTCCACCAGAAAAACGACTGTAGTTCTGGGGGGCGGGGGAGGGGCGGCACCTAAAGGAGTCTGAAGTGCTTTGATGGGTAATTTCTTCTCAAGGGGAGATTTATGTCCATGTTATATATATATATATATATATTTTTTTTTTTATATGGCCAAGACAAAGTATCATCACTGAATAAAACCAAATGCAATTTGGATAAAGCCATTCCCTACAATCAGCTCATCTTAAGGAATGCCCTCGGATTCTCCTCTCTGCTCTCTTGGAGCCTGTTTACTCCCAACAGTCCTGGCATAACCCATGTGTTGGAGTAGTGGGAGGGGAATAACACGACCTCAGACCTCGGCTCATCATGTTCTAACCCGTGAGACCTTAACCCTCTCTTCTTTCCACGTGAATCCAGAAGCTCCTTGAGAGTATTGGAAATCATAATTTTCTCCTCCCTGAGGACTGAGGCTCGGAGAAAGCCTGCCCTGGGCTCCTCGTTAGCTCCCACTGCGAGAAACCCAAAGGCATCTCTCAGTTTTCTTACTCGCCTCAAAGCATCTCCTGGCACGTGTGATCGGAAAACTCCGTTAGCTCTTTTTTTTTCCTAAGACCATTACTGGCTGGCAGTCCTCTTGGGGACACCTTCCTCTCCACTCTCCTCTTCACTCTGTGACTGGTGTTCATAAACTCCTCATGTCCTGAGACGTTTGGAAGACACACAGCCCGAGCCTCCCACAGGCCAGTTTCCCCAATGTAAGCATTTTCTCCCTCTCTCACTGCCACTACCCTCTAAGAAAGTGTTCTTCAAACTCTTTTCTGTTTGTTCTCTTCAGGAAGGCAAGCATGTTTTCTCATTCATTTATTTATATGTTCATGCATTCATTTATTTATACATTCTACAAGTGTTTATTGTACTGTGTGCCAGAAACTGTGCTAAGCATTTAGGATATGGAAGAAACTAAAACAGAGTCCCTACTCCCTAGGTGGTACGAATGGTTAATGCCATCAGCTGCTTAGCTGAAAGCTTGGATGTTCAAGCTTAGATGTCCACCCAGAAGTGCCTTGGAAGAAAGACCTGGCAATCTATTTCCAAAATATCAGCCATTGAAAACCTTATGGAGCACAGTTTTACTCTGACACACATGGGATAACCATGAGTAGAGACTGACTCAATGATAACTGATTTTGCTCTTGTAAGATTTACCAGATAATGGGGGAAGAGTAAATTAAAAATAAAATTTAAAAAAAAACCCTCAAAAGTGAATTAATATCATTGTAGTAAGTGCTTAAAAAAAAAAAAAAGCTAAGCCATTTTGGGTACTAATTACGTGACAGGCATGGCTCCAAGGGTTTTATGCATATTAATTTATTTAATCCTCATAATAACAATATGAGGTAGCTGAAAGAGGAAAGCATTGAAGCCCATAAAATCCTAAAGGTCCTGGACTCCTTAAAGAATCCAGGAAGAGGAGAATGAAGTTCATGCAACAAGACGCTAAGAGTTCACAGAGCTAACCTTTATGCAGCATTTATTGTTTACCAAGTACTGTGCCGTACACCTTACAGGGCCTGAACCATCTAATCATCACGATAGCACCATGAGGGATCAGTCTTATTATTTTAAGGAAGAGGAAAAAGAGACAGAGTCCCTGGTCCAAAGGCACACATTTATAGCTGGTAGCTCTGAGAGTGTGGCCTAGGGGTGTTTGTTCCCAAGCCCAAGCTCTCACCCACTCTACTAACCTGTTAAAAGACGATTCGAAACATTCCTCATTCAATTAATATCCCAGGAAATATGAGTGGTGGGGGCAGGGGGGAGGATCGTTTTGATGTGTGTCGAGATCCCACAACGACCCATCAGAGTGCAGTGAACCTGATGTGGGCTGAGAGGGCTGAATCCTTAACCTTTTAGCATATTTCAAGGAAGACAACCAGCATCTACAGCACCCTACTCAAAGTGTGGTCCAACAACCAGCCGCACTGGCATCACCTGGAAGCTTGTTAGAAACGCAGACTCCACCCCAGACCTACTGAGTATCAGTTGATTTGTTTGTTTTCAAGTTGCCCATGTAATTTTTTTTAATTGCATGTGCTTTCAGAACAAAACTAGGATTAGATTTTGACTGAGATTCTAAAAACAAATTAAACCAAGAACCATGATAGGCTATTTGGCATTTGAGAGATAACTTTTTCTTTTTCTTTTTTCATGTTTGCTATTGTTACTGAATTTTGAAAGGTCATCCACAATAGCCATTCAGTAAATCTTTTAAAAACTTTTTTTTTCTAAATATCAAATTATATTGGAAACAATGACCATAAATAGAAATTGATACAGCAAACATAATTAGTAAGTTTGATTCACCACACCCCAGGACAGAACATATTTTGACCTTGAACCAGTTACCATTGAGTTGTCTCCAGCTCACGGTGACCCCGCATGTATCAAAGTAGAACTGTGCTCCTAGGGTTTTCAATCGTTGATTGTTTGGGGGGAAGCGAATTGCCAGGCCTTTCTTCAAAGGCACCTCTATGTGGGCTCAAACTTGCAACCTTTCAATTAGGAGTGAAGATGGCCATAATTCAGTGTTCAAAAAACTCAACAGTGAAAATGCATGACAATATATGCTGAGTTGGCGTAAAGTTAAAAAAAAAAAAAAAATTTTTTTTTACATGTCATTAATTTATTCCTTTTTATTGATTTAATATTTTATGGGTGCTTACAGTGTGTCAGACACTATAGTCCAGTTCTATGATAGTTCAGATTACTTATTAATGTAATTATACTTATTAAAATGCAAATTTATACATAGGTGACATTCTTATTATAAAAATATAGGTAACACATTTGACAATTCAACATTTTTCATGTGTACAATTCAGTGACCCACCCCCCTCCTGGTTTTCGTTGCTCTGACCCTTCAGTGGAATTGACCTCAGGCCCCTCCCAGAGGAATTCAAGTCCCCTGCTTAGAAGAGCCTAGAGATGTTGGGGAAGGAAGAGTCTGTAGAAGCTCAGAGCCTCTCTCTTACCTCCAAAATCAGTTTCTCATAGTGTGGCCCATGGAGCACCTATATCAGAATTACTGGGAATTTATTTATTTCTAACTTTTATTGTGCTTTAAGTGGAAGTTTACAAATCAAGTCAGTCTCTCATATAAAAATTTGTATACACCTTGCTATATACTCCTAGTTGCTCTCCCCCTAATGAGACAGCACACTCTTTTCTTCAGCCTGTATTTCCGTGTCCATTCGGCCAGCTCTGTCCCCCTCTGCCATCTCATCTCCCCTCCAGACAGGAGCTGCCCACATAGTTTCATGTGTCTACTTAAGCTAAGAAGCTCACTCTTCACCAGTATCATTTTCTATCTTATAGTCCAGTCCAATCCCTGTCTGAAGAGTTGGCTTTGGGAATGGTTTCTATCTTGGGCTAACAGAAGGTCTGGGGACCATGACCTCTTGGGTCCTTATAGTCTCAGTCAGACCATTAAGTCAGATCTTTTTACAAGAATTTGAGGTCTGCATCCCACTGCTCTCCTGCTCCACCAGAGATTCTCTGTTGTGTTCCCTGTCAGAGCAGCCATCGGTTATAGCCAGGCACCATCTAGTTCTTCTGGTCTCAGGCTGATGATGTAGTCTCTGATTTAAGTGGCCCTTTCTCTCTTTTGGGCTCATAATTACCTTGTGTCTTTGGTGTATTTCATTCTCCTTTGCTCCAGGTGAGTAAAAACCAATTGATGCATCTTAGATGGCCGCTTGCTAGCATTTAAGACCCCAGATGCCACTCTCCAAAGTGGGATGCAGAATGTTTTCTTCATAGATTTTATTATGCCAATTGACCTAGGTGTCCCCTGAAACCATGGTCCCCAAACCCCTGCCCCTGCTACACTGGCCTTTGAAGCGTTTGATTTGTTCCGGAAACTTCTTTGCTTTTTGTTTAGTGCTCACTGGAAATTTAGTAAAAAATAATGTTTAGATTAAAAGCAAACATCTCAGGACAGCATTGAATGCCAATATGAAGTGTAATATACTATAATATTGTGTATAATGTATACACAATATAGTGTAATAATATAATAATATATACACAATATAATGTAATAATGTATACACAATATAGTGTAATGATATCTTCAAAGCACCAAGAGAAAGTGACTGCCAATTTAGAACTGAATACCTCTCCTAAGGGTTATCGAGAACAAGATGCAATGAAGACATTATCAGGCAAACATTACATTTAGTTTTCACGTTTGATGAATCTCCTTTGGGAGGACTCATTACTGTGGAAAGTGTACTGTGGATCCTGTCAGACTTCGGGTTCACATTCTGGCTGCCATTTCCCATTAGCTGTGTGACTTCTGAGTGATTTACACTTTTGCACCTCAGTTTTTTCATTTGTGAAATGGGGATGGAATTGTCCGTGTTGAGGGAAGGACGGACTGTTGAGAGGTTATCGATGGTGTATGTAAGGCTGTGGCACATAGTACTAAATGAAATAAATCATAACTCTTATTATTGGTTATCAAGCAGAATTAAATTTCACAAAATTATTACTCTTAAAATATCTATGATATAATCATGAAACTATAGATTAGTTGCTGTAAATAGAAACATATTTTGTCTGAATACGTTTAAGAGGATAATTAATTTTGCATATAGGTCTTATCCCTTCATTCGTTCATTTAACAAATGTTTATTAAGATCCTGCTGAATCCCAGGAACTTCCCCAGGCCCTGAAACTGCAGCTGTGGCCTATGCTACCGGGAGGGACGGGGCGACAATAAGCAAAAAATAGAAAATGTTAGATGGTGGAATAAGCTGGAGAAATATAAATCAGGAATTGGGGATGGACCATTGTTTTAGATCCCTGTTTTTATAAATTGAACCAAAGAGTAAAATTATGAGTGGAAGCCTTCATAAAAGTTTTGAAAGTATAAATAACTATTTTCATCCTTGTGAGTTTTAGGATCTTCTCTCTAGGTTCTCTCAAAATGAAGAGTCATCCTTTTTGGAAAAATTTAAGTTGGTTCAAAGCTTGATGACCAACTGGTACCATCCCTTCCATCTTCCCACAGAATAAATGACCCATGCAGGTTCACAATACTGAAGACTTGAGGAAGTCATTTGTCATTCCATGTAAAAACCCCAAGAAACAGATTAATTCTGTATGGAGTTTTATCTCAAGTGAAGGAAACTATGGCTCAGAATGGCCATTTCCGATTGACTAGAGCTTTACCAGTGATAAGTGGTGATGCTGAGAGTCAAACTGGATCTTCTCTCTCCAGACTCGGTGTGCACTCTACCACAGGACTGCTTACTTGATAATCCCTAAAAGACCTCCCATAAAAAAGGGTCAGGGTTCCGTGGTAGTGTAGCTCTGTGTGATATTGCAGTTCTATGTTGTGGGGAGTTAGCAGGGTGTTTCAGACTTAAGCTACTAGCACTATGGGAATATGATTGTGTAGAGGATGAAAAGGGAATAAATGATATAAAGGCAGGCAGAGTTTGTGAGGCATTAAGGATCAGCCTCATTAAAAAAAAAAAAACTTTTAGGCTATCATGAAATTTTCAGAACTCTACTTTTTACTTAGGGCTTTTTAAGCATTTTACTGTGAATAAGCTTCTTAATACTTTCTGATTTAAATTTAGGAACAATTTTATTCTCACTGGCTCAAAGATGGAATTATATCCCAGTGAACTCTACCAGCTAAGTGTTCAATATGAGCTTTGAAGACGTAACATCTCGTTTTCTTGTTCTCCTGTTAGTCCATAAACAATGCCATGGCCTAATAATTGAAATATTAGAGGCAATGCACTGAAAGAGAAAAACACACTAGAAGTGGATCCAATATTTATGTGAATTTTTCCGGGACAATTAGAGCACAACTGGCCTCCAATTGAGCAGTGTCCCCTGCTCTACCGCTGGACTGTAGAGCGGCCTCATTAATTTTCTGGTTATATTCGCTTAAGGTTGCAATTGCATTATACTATTCAAAATCTACTTAGCATGATTTCTATCATGAAATTATGGAATTTTCTGCTATCATAATTAACTGTGCTTTTGCTATATTCTGTGTGTTCACACATGCCTGCACGCACACACACACACACACAGAGCCACATTTTCCCCCCAGATTTTTGGAATGTGAAATTCAGGGAAATGTAGGACACCCCTCTATGTTTGGTCATTTTTGATGGCAATGTTGTTGTTGTCATTGTTATTATGTGTCGGCGAGTCAGTTCCAACTCATAGCAACTCTACAGAATGAAACACTGCCTGGTCCTGTGCCATCCTCATAACCATTGTTATGCTTAAGCGCATTGTTGTAGCCACTGTGTCAATCCATCCCCTAGAGGGTCTTCCTCTTTTTCACTGACCCTATATTTTACCAGGCATGGTGTCCTTCTCCAGGGATTGATCCCTCCAGACAACATGCCCAAAGTCTGTGAGACATAGTCTTCCATCCTTGCTTCTAATGAGCATTCTGGTTGTACTTCTTCTGAGACAGACTTGTTTGTTCTTTTGGAAGTCCATGGTATATTCAATATTCTCCTCCAACACCACAGTTCGGAGATGTGAATTCTTCTTCTGTCTTGTTGGCAATACGAACATCCAAACAGATAGTACAGAATGTTTTCTAATGTATGTGACCCCAAAGTTCCAGCAGGGAAGATGTTCATACAGAAAACTCTCAACTCAATATAATTTAAGGTTGTCAGTTAAAAAGAAATTGGTTCATAAATAATACAGCATAATTGAAGAGCAGCTTCCACTGTAATTGTAACTTGTAGGACAATAACATTCTAAAGTATCTTCCTTTACCCCCTTTCTTCCAGGTTCTCAAAGCTGAGAGCTGTAGTTTATCCCGGCTTAGCCATGGTGTCTGCCATGTGCATTTGGGCTGGGGCTAGAAACAATAGCATGTCAAGAGTGGAGGGACCTGATGGAGTTAGAAAATAATAATGTTTTGTAGTTTGCAAATACAATAGAAGCCCTTTAAAATCCCCCATTCATTAGATTCATTGGATTAACCACTGTTCTTTCATTCCTCCATCGAAAACAAAACGCAGCATGCTGAATACTTGTGGAAAGCTGGTACAACCAAACCCTACTGAATCTACCAGTTGAGCTGTACGTTTGACATCTTAGACAATATGCCCCAGTTCCCCATCTATTATTTTGCCTTTGCGTATAACTGGTGTGTGTGTGTGTCTTCGAATGTCCTCAATGTCTGTTTTTTTTAAAGTGTTTTATCCAGTTTGCATTTAATTGTTTGCCATGAAATAGACCTAAAATATCAAGGCCCTGATCTTTTTGCTGTCACTCACCTGTGCCTCAGACATAGAGGAGGCCCTCAGTGAATGTTTGTTGAATGAATAAATGATAACTATTTAGAATTCTCTCTTACACTGGGAGTATTTTGTTGAATCAGTGCCTTCAAGTCTCCTCAAGCATACTTGCCAGATAAACAGTAAATGTTTGTTGAAGTTGGTCCCGGGGAAATAGGAATGAGCTGAGAGCAGTTAGAACTGTGGCTCCCATTTGCTGAGCTCTCACCATGGTGGGGCAGGCATGGGACAAAATATGCTAAGTACTGAATTCTCACAATAGCCTTGTAGGTGGGGGCCAACACCCACATCTTACAGAGGAGGAATAGGAAAGCTTGAGAGATTCAGGAATTTGTTCAAGGACATTGAGCCAGGAGTGATGGTACGGGCTTTGCCCCCAGGTCTGCCTAAATCCAAAGCCTGCGGTCTTAGCCATTGTGCATTGCTGGGAAAGGAGCAGGTCTGATTCATGGTAACGGCTCTGACACTGGCAGCCTGCTGGTGTTCCCTATTTTCCTAATGAACGTCCTCCTCACCCTGGCCAACTTCTCTTTGGGTTTGTTTTTCCTTCCCCTCTGGTCCTTTCCATCAAATCCATCCTGGGAACCCTCCTCAGCCTTTACAAAGGATTGGGGTGTTCTCCCTGAGGGATGAAGTTGCTGGGTTGAGGGCTGTGGGGGTCATGGTCTCAGGGAACATCTAGCTCAATCTGCATAACATAGTTTATAAAGAAAATGTCCTACATTCTACTTTGGTGAGTAGCATCTGGGGTCTTAAAAGCCTGTGAGTGGCCATCAAGGGTACTCCTCTGGTCTCACCCCTTCAGGAGCATGGAAGAATGAAGAGAACTAAAGATAAAAGGGAAAGATTAGTCCAAAGAACTTAGGGATCACATCTACCACAGCTTCCACCAGACTGAGTCCAGCACAACTAGATGGTGCACACCTACCACCACTGACTGCTCTGACAAGGATCGCAATAAAGAGTCCCCGACAGAGCTGGAGAAAAATGTGGAACAAAATCCTAACTCAAAAAGAAAGACCAGACTTGCTGGCCTGACAGAGACTGGAGAAACCCTGAGAGTATGGCTCCCAGACACCCTTTCAGCTCACTAATGAAGGCACTCCTGAGGCTCACCCTTCGGCCAAAGATTGGACAGGCCCATAAAGCAAAACAAGACTAAAGGGGCACATCAGCCCAGGGGCAAGGTGTAGAAGGCAGGAGGGGACAGGAAAGCTAGTAATAGGGAATCCAGGGTCGAGAAGTGAGAGCACTGACATGTCGTGGGGTTGTTAACCAATGTCATAGAGCAATGTATGTACCAACTCTTTAATGAGAAACTAGTTTGCTCCGTAAACCTTCAGCTAAAGTACAACAAAAAATAAATAAATAAAAGGATTGGGGTGTCCTGTTGGAGACAGAGCAACAAACAGACCAACGCGCACCGCCTGTGATTTTCTCATGGAGTCCCTGGCCGCAGGGAACTCGCCCCCTGGCTGAGTGCCCATCGACCATTGCTCCCCTGGGCTGTCTTGCCTGGCAGCCCAGCCAGGCTGCTGAGGTTTTTATTAGTTGCCACAGAGTAGATTCCGGCTCGTGGCAACCCCACGTGTGCAGAGTAGAACTGCTTTATAGGGTTTTCAAGGCTGTGACCTTTTGGAAGCAGATTGCCAGGCCTGTCTTCTGAGGCACCGCTGGGTGGGTTTGAACCGCTAACCTTTCAGTTAGTAATTCAGCACTTAATCATTTGCACCAAAAATAAAAACCAAACCTATTGCCATTGAGTCAATTCTGATTCATAGAGACTCTGTAGGACCGAGTAGAACTGCCCCATGGGGTTTCCGAGGAGCAGATGGTGAATTTGAACTGCCGACCTTTTGGTTAGCAGCCAGAGCCCTTGGGTTTCCACTGCACCACCAGGGCTCCTCATTTGCACCACCCATCTCATGTACCAAGGGCCTCTGCTTGTTTTTCCCTCCAGGATAAGAAGAATGCTTTCTCCAGCTTGCCTCACACACCTCTCCAGGAGCTACCTGAGCTATGCTGCAGCTCACAGCCCTCTTGCTGTTCCTCCCCCAGGGTAAACGTGCTTTCTGGTGGACTCCCCAGGGCCTTCCCTTTGAGACCTGTAACTTCCCAAGGATAGTCTTCACTTTCATTTAATTTTTTTTTTTTTAATTTTAGTAACTTCATCCTATTGAAATCAAATTTCTACTTAGAATGATCCTTTTACTCTTCTTTTTTTTTCCCCCCTTAAGGCCTTAACAGTTCTTTGTTTTTCCTCTAGAACTTGCTAGGACATCTAAGTCTCACCAACAGGCACAGCATGAAAAGCAGAAAAGGTTCATTTTAACGAGCTCTTTCGCAATGTTTCTTGCATCCACTAAAATAAATTAGGTCAAAGCAAGATTGAAGAAAGCTTCAAAGTGCTTCAACTTCTAACAAACTGATTTTATTATCTACAAAACAGGAAGAAGTGAAGAGAACCTGCAGAATGAGAAAGTAATTAAACTCCTGTACTTAATAAAGGGGCAGTCTCGACGGAGCACATTCTCATATTTATAACCCAGGGAAAGGAAAAGGTCCCCAGAAGAGCTCCTGGGCCTGCAGAGCTCTGAGTCATGGACATGTTGACTATTTAGCAAGTCTTCTCTAGGAAGAGAGGTCTCAACAGCTTGGACCAGGTTCACGCCTTGCAAGTATGTTGCTGGCTGCTGTCGAGTTGGCCTCTGACTCATGGAGACCCCATATACAACACAACGAAAATCTGCCTGGTCCAGTGCCATCCCCAAAGATCAGTTGTAAATTGGACCATTGTGATCAACACTGGTTGATTTTCAGAAGTAGGTAACCAGGCCTTTCTTCCTAGTTCATCTTAGTCTGGAAGCTCTGCTGAAACCTGTTCAGCATCATAGCAGCACACAAGCCTCCGCTGACAGACGGGCGGTGGCTGTGCCTGAGGTGCGTTGGCCTGGAATGAAACCTGGGCCTCTTGCATGGAAGGTGAGAATTCTACCACTGACCCACCAATGCCCCCTTGCAAGTATAAGGTTACATAGTTGCCTTACTCCTGGCTGATGTTTGGAAGCCCTAGGGGGCAGTTCTACTCTGTCCTATAGGGTCACTATTTTTTTTTTTTCTGGTCTGATAGTATCAGACATGATGAATTTTATACCGACTTGCTTCTCTTGCCTTTATTCACTATAAATGGTAGAATTTTCCAGTCTGCATCTTATGAATCACCCTCTTCTTTCAAGATCCTCAGTTAATTTTCTTCTTACCTTGCCTCGTCCTAACCCTAGTTTTCATGCACCTTTCATGAAATTGTGGGTGTGGAGGACTGAGACTTTGCTTTTGGTATAAAAAAAAAAAATTTTTTTTGTATATTGTAAGGTAATTGAATCCTTGCATTTAGTAAAGTCTAGTGAAATCTACAGACAAGGTTATTTCTTCCTTGAATTTGCATAGTTTGTGTTGACAACACCGTTCTCTGCTTTTCCCTTTCTTGACTTTTTCTCTTGGAGTTTATGTGTCAGTCAGCTTTTGCTGCATAAGGAACCACCCCAACAGTTAATGGCCAGAAAGCACAACTATTTATGTAGTCCATGATTTTCTAAGTCAGCAGTTTGGGCTGGGCTCTGCTGGGTAATACTTCTACTGATCTTAGCTGGGCTTAACCATGTACTTGTGATCATTTTCTATCAATAAGGTGGCTCTCTTTCCAGGGGTTAGCTAACTGTCAGCTGAGAAAATGGACGTGACTAGGCCTGGTATCTCTCTCATCATCCAACAGCCTAGCCCTGGCTTGTCCACATGGTGGTCTCAAGGCTCCAAAAGAGAGCATGGGAGCCACAATGCCTCTTGAGAACTAGGCTTGGAATTCACAGAACATTACTTTCATCACATTCTATTGGTCAAAGCAAGTCACGAGACCAGCCCAGGTTCAGAGAGTAGGGAAATAGACTGCACCTCTTGATAGAATTGTCTGCAAATTATGGCAGCCATTGTGCAATCTATACAGTACTATCATTTCTATGACTATGTCCCTAAATCTGGAGTCCAGCCTTATCTTACTTCCAGAACATGATCAACTGATTATCCCAAGCTCATCTGAACTTGTTAGGTGTCAACAAGTCGATTCTGACTCATAGCAATCCCATGTGACAAAATGGAAACCCTGGTAGCATAGTGGTTAGGAGCTATGAATGCTAACCAAAAGGTGAGCAGTTCAAATCCACAAGGTGTTCCCTGGAAACCATATGGGGCAGTTCTACTCCATCCTATAGGGTTGCTATGAGTCGGAATTGACTCGACAGAAACGGGTTTGGTTTTTTGATCTTTACTGAAGCAAATCCCCAGGTCTTCCTCCTGCAGAGGCGCTGGGTGGGTTTGAGCGACCAACCTTTCCGTCAGCAGCCAGGTGTTTACCCATTGTTTCACTAGCGTTAGACCTCTTGGAAACTGGCCTGCTACTGTTTCTTTGTGCCCCGCTTCTGTCAGCGAAGCCATCATTTCCCAGGCTCTTAATTGAAACCCCTGTGTTCATCTCACTCTCCTTTCTCCTCTTTTCAGAGCCCAACCACCAAATTCTGTCGGAATCCTTCTGAAGTATCACCCAGTATCTCCTCTGCCACCACTGGGATCTCTCCTTGATCTCCTTGCCTGCAATTATTCTTTCATCCAAAACATCAGGCACACTCTCTCCCAACTAATCTTACTCATTTCTTCTGTCTCCTGTTTCAGAAGTTTCCGTGGTTCTTCATGATGAACTACACCAAGTTCAAGCTTCTCTGCCAGGCCCCACTTTGTGATTTGGGCCCAACTGACCTGTCCAAATTTACTTCTATAATCCACCAATTTGGATATTTATCCTTTAGTGAAATGGAGCATTTCACTGGCGCCAAACACTCTACACACACATCTATTCTTTTATTCACACTATGCTTTTCTCCACCCTTTTTACCTTTTAAAATCTAACCCATCCTACAAGACTCAGACCAAGTTCTCCTTCCTCTACAGAGTCAGAAGACAGTGGGTAGGCACAATGACTTCCCACCTTCCTATTACTCCATTATGTATTTTGCTGGCTATCTATATCGTGCCGTGTAAAAAAATCGTGCCGTGTAATTATGCTTTATCTCACATTGTTCAAATGTTTGTCTCCTCCAGCTAAAACTGACCACTTTGAGAGTCAAGAAAGACATCAGACCTTCCTTTTGGGTTCTCCAGATCTAACAGGGCAATGTACGGGGAAAATGGATATTCAATGATAATGTATTACATTGAATTGAATCTCTTATTTTATTTTTGATTGTTGTAAAATATAGATAACACGACATTTGCCAATTCAATATCTTTCATATAAACAATTCAATGACAATTACATCAGTCATATTGTGTAACCATCACCAGTATGCTATGCCAAATTTCCCATCACCATAAATAGAAACTGAGCTTTTCCTAAACAATGATTTTCCCCTTTCCCCCTCCTTCCCATCCCGGGTAACCCCTATTAAAGTTTGATCTGTATACATTTGCCTATTCTAGGGATTTCAGGTAAGGTCATGCAATACTTGTCCTTTTGTAGCTGAATTACCTCACTTAACATATGTTTTCAGGGTTCATCCACGTGTAGCATGTATCAGGACTTCATTTCTCTTTATGGCCAAGTAATATTCCATTGTATATATATATACCACATTTTGTTTATTCATTCATCTGTTGATGAACATTTGGCTTGAATCACCCCTGTTTTGAAGATCATTTTCTCTCATTTTAAGAATCAGTAGGCTATGAGATTTATCAAGTTCACACAGCCTTATACATATTGGGCCTAGGTGGAAATATGGATTTTTTTTTTTTAACCCCATGGAAGCAGCAGTCAAGAAATCAAATGTATGTATTGCACTGGGCAAATCTGCTGCAAAAAACTTCTTTAAAATGTTTAAAAAAAAAAATAAAGCATAGACATCCCTTTGAGGACTAAGGTATGCCTGACCCAAGCCACAGTATTTTCGATGGCCTCATATGCATATGAAAGCTGGACAATGAATGAGGAAGACAGAAGAAGAATTGATGCCTTAGAATAATGGTTTGGTGAAGAACATTGAATATACCATGGACTGCCAGAAGAACAAACAAATCTGCTTTGGAAGAAATACAGCCAGGATGCTCCTTAGAAGCAAGGATGATGAGACTTTGTCTCATGTATTTTGGACATGTTATCAGGAGGAACGAGTCCCTGGAGAAGGACATCATGCTTGGTAAAGTAGAGAGTAAGTGAAAAAGAGCAAGACCCTTTACTAGATGGATTGAAACAGTGGTTGCGACAATGGGCTCAAACACAACAATTGCGAGGATGGCACCGGACCAGGCAGTGTTTCATTCTGTTGTACATGAGGTCACTTTGAGTCAGAACCGACTCCATGGCACCTAACAACAACAACAAACTTTGAACCCATCCAACGTTCTTTATATGGACTCCACAGGCCCTTTATCTTAAAAATGACTTCGACAGAGCCAAGGTATGGGGAAATGCTGCGTTCTCTCATTTAAAAAAGTCATTCTTGATACCTCCATTACCCACCAACGTCCATCTCAGCACTAAATCTTGTCAATTTTGCCTCCAAAATATCCCTCAATCCATCTACTTCTCTCCCTCTCTACTCTTACCTCCCACTCTCCCTGGGACGATTGCAACATCCTATGAAAGCTCTCGCTGCTTTTCACTCGTCTGCACACCCACATCTTCCTCTAAGTCATTATCTACATGGTGGCAAGAGAGCTCTTTTCTAAATTCAGATTTTCTCTCCCAGCTCCCTGGCTGGAAACCTCCTAATACATTCCCACTGCTGTTAGATTAGAGATGAAAGTCCTTAACTGGACCCATAAGACCCTGTGGCGTCTAGCCCCTGCCTCCTGCCTGCCTCTCCGTATCACTTCCTCCCAGAATGCTCCTACTCAACTGTTTCGCCCAGCTCAGCTCCTCGGATACATGATGCTTCATCTTCCCTTAGAGGCTTTCTGCACACTGATCCTTCCAAAGAGCCCTGGTGGCACGGTGGTTAAGTGCTTGGCTGCTAACTGAAGAGGTCTACGGTTCGAACCCACCAGCTGCTCCATAGGAGAAAGGAATGGCGATCTGCTGCGGTAAAGATTACAGCCTAGGAAACCCTATGGGGCAGTTCCACTCTGCCCTATAGGGTCAGTATGGGTCAGAATCAACTCGATGACACAAAACAAAACAACAACAATCCCTCTGCCCAGAATATGCTTCCCACCCTGACAGCCCATCACCCACGTCTACCCTTCCTTCAGCCAACTCCAATTATTTTGGTAGTTGTTTAATTAATGCCTGTCTCTCCTGTTGGTGTATAAGCTCCCTGAACACAGGAAGCCTCTCTATTGTGCTCTTCAATGTGGTATCTGGTGCATATTAAACACTCAATAAATAATTATTTGCATGAGTGAATGAATAAATGAATGACTGGCCATCTACGTTCCAGGCCCTGTGCTGAGCTTTTGGAATATACTCTTGCAGGAAACATGGTTTCTGGACCCAGGAGCCTACATTCTGGTTAGGAGAGGCAGGTGTAAGTTACGAAGTGTGAAAAGTCCCTGTAGAAGCTTACGGACGGAGGAGTCAATTTTACCTTGGGTGGGAGGAAGGAAGGATGGGGAGTGTGTTCTAGTTTCCTGTGGCTGTTGTAACAAATTAGCACAAACTTAGTGGCTTAAAACAATGCAAATTTATTACATTACAGTTGTGCAGGTTAGAAGTCCGACAGTCTCAGGGGGCTCAAATCGAGGTGTCGGCAGGGCTGCATTCATTTCCGGAGGCTCTAGGAGGAAATCTGTTTCCTTACCTCATCCAGCTTCTGGGACCTGCCTGCATTCCCTGACTCACAGCTCCTCCCTCCATCTTCAAGGTCAGTGGCAGACAGCTTCAAATCTCTCTCCCTGATTTCATCATCACGTCTCCTCCTCTGACTCGCACCCATCTGCCCCCCATATGAGTCAGAATCAACTCGATGGCCTTGGGTTTGGTTTTTGGTTTGGTAGTTACACTGGGCGCACCTGGATAATCCAGGATAATCTTCTCCCCCTCAGAGGTCTTCACCTAATCGCATCTCCAAATCCCTTTTTTCTTGTAAGGTAACATATTAGGAGGTTTCAGGATTAGGATGCTGATATTTTGGGGAGCAATTAATCCTGTCTACTGCTGAATGGTAAAGGAGTGAGACAAGAATAGCTTCATGGAGAGAGTAGCACTCAGTCTGGTCTTCAGACACAAAGATGAGGAAGGCACTCTAGACAAAGACAGTGGCCCAGGCGAGGGTTTATAGGCAAAGAATGCCTGGGAGTGTTGGAGAAGTTGCTATTGTGGAAGCCCATGAAGTGACGCCTAATTTAAGGACAATGAGTGATGAGGGTAGAGGCCTTGCCAGCCATGCTGAAGAAGTGAGACTTATCTGGAAGGGATGGAGTGCCACTGAGTGGTGATACATGGGGAAAGGCAGTGACTCAGTCAGACTTGTCTTCTGGAAGGATCACCCTGGAAGCAGTCTGGATGACCTGGGACAAGGCTGGGGGCAGACACAGCTGATAGATGACATCAGCGCTCTGGCAAGTGATGGTGGTGGTCTGGGCCAGGGTGATAGCTGGCTAATAGATAAGGGGATGTGGTTATGAGCAGTACTGAGAATGCAGAACCAACAAAGCTAGGTGGCTGAATAAGATGGGGAAAAGAGAAAAATGCACAACTACTCTCAGGTTCTCGATTTGGTGGTGGGCGGAGACGGGGCATATCTCACATGAGTCTGTTCCCATGTACTTCTCAGATACCCCGTAAAGGGAACACAGCTTTCAGATGCTCATTAAGCCCAGTTTCCTAGTGCCGTAACAGGGCACACCTTCTCATAGTACTTGGTGACAGGCTTGTTGTTTCATTTCCAATTGGACTTGCAGCCTAAAGAAATGAGAACATTATAATATTCATAATCGTTAAAGAGATCCACGTCCTATGAAGCAAACTCTACATTACCCATCGTGTCTGCGTCCCTGTGACATTTGTCTACCAGTTTTCCCAAGGAACATAAATATATCAACCAAGAAAAGCCAAGTGCAGCGGCTTCTTCCTCTTTCTTGATCAAGTCTGACACCTTCTTACATGGTTGTTCTGGCCTTTGGACTTGTGTCAGAACATCTTTGCTTCTAATCCTCTCCCCACACACTGTTGGTTCTGTCAGAAGTTTGGATCCCATCCCAGCATCTGCTAAACACAATGGTGAGTCTGAGTGGGATCAAAGTAGCCACACCCACAGGAAAGTTCTGCTTTTTTCTGAATGCTTCAAGGTATGAATGAAGTTCAGGAGAACAAGGCTCAGAACTCAAGTCAGGTAGTCTAGGGTCATCTCCTGGCTTTACCACTTACTTGCTGTGTGATATTAGAGAAGTTTCCAGGTTTTGAGCCTCAGTTTCCCCAGCTGTAGAACAAAGATATTACCTACCTTTCAGGCACATTGGGAAAGTCATCTGACATAACACACACAGAGCACTTTACTCAGAGTCTGGCATACAGTAAATTGTCCTCAAGTGGTAGCAATTATTTGATTATGAGTATTTTATTATTAAGAATCACTATAGACTGATTCATAAATAAATAACAGAATTCATGCAGTAAACCCAGACTCCTTGTGAGGACTTGCCTGGTCTTGCCCCAAGCAAGCTTCATCGCTGCTTTCTCCTCGCCCTCTGCAGCTGCAGTAGCTTCCTTTCATTTCCTCAAACATGCCAAGCTCTTGCCCTTCTTAGGACCTTCTCTTTCCCTCCATCTCCAGCTCCTCCCAAGGCCAGCGCCTTCTCAGTCTTCAGAACTGGACCTGAGTGCCCCTTCCTCAAAGGAGCCTTTCCTGATCTCCTTATCCAAGCAGGCCCCCACCGTTATTCTCTGTCACTGTCTCTGCTCATTACCTTGGTTTCCTTTACACAATTTGCTATCTGTGTGTTTATTCATTTATTGCTTGTTACTTCATTAGACACTAAGCTCCAAGAGAGCAGTAACCATGTATGTTCATTCACCTATATATATCTCTATATCTCTATCCATGTGTATCTATATGTGTATCTCTCTACCTCTATTTCTATGTGTCTATATCTCTCTCTATATATATCTCTATCTCTATCTCTATATCTACGGAGTCTCTGGGTGGTACAAATGGTTAGCACTCTTGGCTGCTAAATGAAAGGTTGGACGTTTTTGTCCACATGGGAGACCACAAAAGAAAGGCCTGATGGTCTGTTTCTGAAAAACCGACCATTGAAACTCTGTGGAATACAGTTCTACTCTGACACACATGGGGTCGCCGTGAGTTAGAACTGACTCCATGGCAGCTAGTTTTTGATTATTCATCTAAATCTGGATATGTATATGTCTAGCGCCTACACAATGCCTAGCACTTAATCAAAACAAAACAAAAACCAAAACCAAGCCAGTTGCAGTCAAGTTGATTTCAACTCCTGGGGACCGCATAGGTAGTCAATAAATATTTACATTTAAAAGATATTCTTTTTTATTTTAGGAAGAAAGTCCACATACCTATAATAAAACTGCACTATCCAATGAAGAACCATATATCAAACATAATCTTGAATTCGACGTGTGAATTTATACTTGTTAACCTCTAATTTAGGTCACTGAGTTACACTTCATTCCCAGGACATAGGGTGCCAGCCCCCTAGAATCATGGATAACAGAGCTCACAGACACTGTCCTTCCTTAATTGTACACAGATATAGAATGAGCTGAGACTTATCTCTTTCAAATGGCGATGTCCTCACATCTGTTATGACTGGGAAGAGATGGAAACATGAGACTGGAAAATCATTCTTTGCATACTTCAGTGTCCATGCATTAAAATATGCATTTCCAACCAATCTCAGCTAAAGAAGTCAAAACACCACAAGGTTTTGATGCTTTCAAGGCCTTGATATCTCTGCGACTCTAATGGAATAACCAGGTCTCTGAGGACTTTGGCTAGCAGCAGCCAAGGCACTAGCTCTCTGTGTGTCTGCAGCAGACGAGCCCGACTGGAATGGTGGAGCCCAGCCACCGTTCATTTCCCCAATGGCCCTGGGTCTGGATGCCTCATGCCAGCACACCTCCCCTTACAGGAAGCCGAAAGTGATGCCCAAGAGGCCACAAGTCCCAGGCTGACTGGAAAGTAGCTAACAGCAACGACATAAGGGCAGTGGTTTTTAGCCTGAAGTCCTTGGACTTAACGGACTTGGCCTGTTAGAGGGCCCTGAGTCTGTATGACAATTTTAAAATATATGTGCAAATGATAATTTTTCTATGGAAAAATCCCTAGTTTTCGGTAGCTTCCTGAAGTGTAAACTAAGGTCATCTTAACATCAAGGTCATCTTTGATGACCACTCTCAAGTTTTCCCTAAAACAAGCTCATCTTGTTCCAAACTTCCAACATGGCCTCATATCCTGGAATGTTATTATTCAATTATTATATCTCTTACTCGTCTGCTTTTGTCATATTTCTTCTGCCTCCATTCAATTATATAACTTTAAATGTTAGATGTGGGTAACTTTTCTTCTAATATCTAGTTCTATTTCTTTCTTTCTAGACTATTAGCTTGGGGCCACCTCTGGTGGAATCCCCCAAGTTCTTTGACATAAACTTGTGAGTTCTGCTGAGAGGAGGATGTATTTCCGTTCATTAATTCAACAAGTCAGTTCTGAATGCTTGCTGTGCGCTAAGCATTGGGCTCACCTTGATGGCAGTTCTGTCATGTTTGTGTCTGTCTACACTTATCAAAGAACTCTTTCTCTACTTGGTAGCTTGTTTCTGATGCTTGTCTGACTTGGGTCCTGGAAGTTTACTCTAGAGTACTTGCACTCATTAGGGAGAGTATTTAATTTACAGATATGATGAGAGAACTCCCGCAGTAGAGAAATCCAGAGACAACCAATACATGGCCCCTGCCATCCAAGGGCTTCCAGCCAAGCAAGGAAAATAATTTAACAGCATCCATGCCTTTTCGTCATTCTTGTTTCATTTTTGGTTGATTTCTTTCCGCCTGCTCAGTAGGTATTCCTGCTTTCCTCCTAGTTCCTCAAATTCCTAGTGTCCTCATTCACTCCTGTTCATTATTCCGTTTCACTTCTTAGTTTGCTGGGAAGGCTAAGACCCTTCCCTGTGAGACCACTCAACTTTCCTCCTTTCCAACTCAGGGTAACGCCGTCCAGCCCCATCCAGCCCCTCCTTCTCCCCTCTTAGAGGAAGCAGTATAGCTCGTATTCATTTGACACGTTTACTGGGCAACTGTAATTTGCAAGACTTCTTCAAGTCTACTTCTTAACTGCCTTTCTATTCTCACACCTGAATATTTTCTCAAGCGTATGCAAATCCCTGCTTTTAGAATTATGTCACTAATTTTTGCAAAATTGCCTTTGATTTCCATGAATAAATCAGCATTTTAACCTTTCTAGATGTGTTTAAAAAGTGCGATAAGTTTAATTTGGGAGCCAGAATCTAAAATTTTAGAAAAGCTCACTTTGTCTTTTAGTTATGGGATCACTAGATGGCTCCATGTTTGTGGTCTCTTCTGCAGTACTGAGGTTGATGGGATAATATTTATGTCTATACTTATGAGTATGGTCTATATGAACTTCACTTAACATTAGTCTTCAGAAGCTAAAATATATTAAATATTAAGTAATCTGATATCTTCTATTACCTCTTGAATTTAATTAATAGAAAGACATTCTTGAAAGACAGTGGGTTTTTTTTGTCTTATTATCTAGGAAATAATACTTCTTTACATGGAATGTACAGTCGTTTAGGCTATGGTGATCTCTCATCCCATTAAAACATGAGAAAAGCTGCTCTCTCATTACGAGGTAGAACTAAATGGGTTCCTAAAACCATCAATGAAGCTGATTAAGAGAATTTTTGTTAAAGAGAATGCATTTTTCTTCCAAGTTCTACAGTCCTGTAATAAGAGAACAGAGTGAGATTAAAAAGTGTGCCCCTCAGCAATTTTCATTAAGCTTAAAAAAAAAAAAAAAAAAAACTTTAAAGAATCTGACAACTCTTTACACATATATTAAAAAGATTATTTGAATTTCATCTGCACATATGCACTCACATGGAGCCCTGGTGGCCGAGTGGTTAAGCATTCAGCTGCTAACCAAAAGGCAGGAAGTTCAAATCTACCAGCCACTCCTTGGAAACCTAATGGGGCAGTTCTACTCTGTCCTATAGGGTCGCTATGAGTTGGAATCGACTCAACAGCAACGGGTTTTTTTTTTTTTTTTGGTTTATACACTCACATATAGATTGGTTTATAATATGATCCTGATTTTAAAACTTTTTTTAAATAATGGAAATTTTCAAACACACGTAAAGGAATGCAGAATAATATAGTGAATCCCCAAATCCTCATCACTGGCTCCAAAGACTTTCAACTCCTACCCAGTGTTGTTCTTTTTATCCTTCCGTTCTTCCCAGTCGTCATATTATTTCCTCCAGAAATAAGTAGGCACGTGTCTCTAAAAGGTAAGAAATCTGCCAAACAAAAACACCAAAATATCATTTAAAAAATTAGCAATACTCCTTCAATGTCATCAAATAGCCACAACTGGCTAATACCTCATTTAATCTCATGGACATAAATAGTTTGCTTGAACTGGGATTTTTAAAAAGTCCACACACTGTGTTGGCTGAGGTCCATTCAGACTGTTTCAGTTTGCACCCTGCGTTCTCCTTCACGCCCTCTCTCTCCTTTCCCTCTTTTCATTCCATACATTTTGGTGGTGGTGGTTGTGGTGCTGGTGGTGGTTGTGGTGGTTGTGGTTGTGATGGTGGTGGTTGTCATGGTGGTGGTGGTGGTTGTTATAGTTGTGGTGGTGGTTGTTGTGGTGGTGGTGGTTGTGGTGGTGGTTGTTGTGGTGGTTGTTGTTGTGGTGGTGGTGGTGGTTGTTGTGGTGGTGGTGGTGGTGGTGGTTGTTGTGGTGGTTGTTGTGGTTGTGATGGTTGTGGTGGTGGTGGTTGTTGTGATGGTTGTTGTGGTGGTGGTTGTGGTAGTGGTTGTTGTCGTGGTGGTTGTTGTGATGGTTGTGGTGGTGGTGGTTGTTGTGGTTGTGATGGTTGTGGTGGTGGTGGTTGTTGTGGTTGTGATGGTTGTGGTGGTGATGGTTGTGGTGGTGGTGGTGGTTGTCATGCTGGTTGTGATGGTTGTTGTGGTGGTCGTGATGGTTGTGGTCGTGCTCGTCGTTGTTGAATAAGCCAGGTGTTTTCCCCTGAGAGTGTCCCAGATTCTAGGTTTTGCTGACTTCATCCCACTGGTGTCATCACATGTGTTCCTCTAACTCCTGTATTTTGTTTGTTGTAAATTAGCCATTGGGCTTAGGGGCTTGATCAGATTGAGAGTTTGATTTTTGGCCAAGAATACACCGAAATTGGTGTAATGAGATCCTGCCGTGACGCACCTAGCATGCTGCTGGGCCCGGCGTCTCTGGTGTTTTCCAGGCTGTCTAGCTGTCTGTCTGTGATATCAGCCATCAGCGCCTAGATTTAGTAGTTCAAGGAAGGTTATAAAGTGATGACATTCTGATTCCATCATTCCTTCTTCGTTATTAACAATACTTCTTCAAAAGGAAACTTCCTCTCATTTACTGTTCAACCACTTTCTGGTAGTTTTCATAACGAAAAGGCAAGGTAAAGGCTTGATTCGTTTTTCTTATTTACCAGTTTCAGAAAACGAGTTTCTTCACTAGCGTCCCCTGACAATGGCCAATTTGATTTTTGTGTCCGTTTGTTCATTTTAGCGTGGTTATGAACGTATGGATTTAAACTGTGTTTCTCTGTGTGACCTTGGATGAGTCAGTTACCTTCTCTAAGTCACTATTTACCTAGCTCTAAAATGGGGATAATCATGGAACCTACCTCCTGGGGTGGTGGGATTTTGATGAGATAATGTCTAACTCAGGTCCCTGGGTGGCACAAATGGTTTGTGCTCGACCCCTAACGTAAAGGGGGGCAATTTGAATCCACTCAGCGGCCAAGAAAACCCTATGGGGCAGTTCTCCTCTGAAACACATGGGGTCACCATGAGTCAGAATGGAGTTGATGGCAATGGGTATGCGTGCATGTCTGCCAAGGACCTACTGCGTTACTTGACACAGTAGGAGCTCAGTGAGTGGCGGCAGTTGTTGTCATTGACGGCCGACGGTGACTATAATTATATCAGAAAGTATTACTTTAGAATGTGCTTCAGACTGCTCCTCTGGAGCTCCTGCTACAAATCTAGTGTTGTGAATATTTTTCAGTAAGAACAATTCCTAACATGCTGCCTTTTAACTACCTATTATAGATCTGGTCCCTTTCCATGACACAACCAAAACAATAGATTGAAGCAAGTCCCCCATTGTCAGAGAGGCCACCTGAGGACCCTGCGTCTTGTCTGAGAGGCTCAGAGATTGATTTCCAGGTCAAGAATCAGAATAATCAAAACTGCTCCGTAAACGTTTTGAAGTGAAATATGAACAGCTTAGAGAAAGCAACTTGCAAGTGAGGTGTTGAAAGGAAGTAGAGTTCGCAAAGGCTTTCAAGGCTTTATACAGTTATTTGCATGTTTCAAAATTCTTCTCACAAGGCAGAGGGGGACAGGTGCTGGTTGAATGGACACGGGAAATACAGGGTGGAGAGAATGGGTGTGCTGTCACATTGTAGGGAGAGCAACTAGGGTCACATAACAATATATATATAAGCTTCTGTGTAAGAAACTGACTTGAATTGTAAACTTTCACTTAAAGCACAATAAAAAAAGGAAAAAAAAAATTCTTCTGGCAATAACTTGTTCCATGACTGATTCTGCCGGTGATGTATGGCTGTAGTTAGTCAGCCCTATGTGTTATTTAATATACCCGCAAAGCGTTGTCGCTGTTAGCTGTCGTCAGGTCGACTCTGACTCATGGCGACTTTACATACGACAGATGGAAACGCTGCGCAGAGCTGCATCGTCCTCACAACCGCCAGCATGTTGGAGCCTGTCGTGGCAGCTGTTGTCCAATCCATCTCACCGAGGGTCTCCCTCGCCCTCGTTGGCCCTCTACTTCACTGAACGTGATGTCCCCCTCTAAAGATTGAGCCCTCCTGTTGATGTGTTCAGAGCAAGCGAATTGGACAATATTCTGTTGTGATCCATAAGGTTCCCAATGGCTGATTTTCAGATGCAGATTGGTAGGCCTTTCTTCTACTACCTTCGTTTGGATGCTTTGCTGAAACCTGTCTACCATGGATGACCCTGCTGGTATTTGAAATGCCGGTGGCACAGCTTCCAGGATCACACACACAAGTCACCACAATAGGACAGACTGACAGACGGGTGGTGGAGCCGTAAGGCTTAAGGTTTACAAAAAAAAAAAAAAATCAGCCTCTGATATTCTGTTAATGCCATGCTGCTCTTTCATGAAGGTAAAACTGTATTTAAAACAAACAAACAAAAAGGGGTGGGGAGAAGGGGATGAGAGAAAGGTCCCTGTTTAATGACTCTTGCTGCCTAGTGAAAAGACATTGATTGAATTTTGCCAATTGGTTGTGAATCAATTATTTTTCCAGAATAATACTATGTTATTCTAAATTGCTTTATGGATGTAAACTGTAGCTGTAGTCAATGAAATATGTAAATGTTAAAGAACAAACACAATCCATTGCCATCAAGTCAATTTCAACTCGTAGCGACCCTGTAGGACAGAGTGGAACCGCCCCACAGGGTTTCCAGCGCTGTAATCTTTACGGAAGCAGACTGCCACATCTTTCTCCCGTGGAGCAGCTGGGGGTTTGAACCACCAACCTTTTGCTTAGCAGCCAAGTGCTTAACCACTGCACCACCAGGGCTCCTTAATGTTAAAGAAGACATACTAAATACGCTGAATTCAACAAGAATAGAATTTCACTTCAAATTTTATTTCCTATTCAGAGAACGCTCGACATGGTTTTCTGAGACCTACTCTAAATATATATCTATTTATAGGATTTGAGGGTTGTGCCTTATTTTCAGTTAAAAAAAAATAGTCATTTTACATGAACTTAAAAGCATGGAATAGCCCCCTGCCAGCGCAGGCAACGTGCAACACTGAGCTCCAGAACGCAGCTGTGTGCCGCTAGCTTCTCTGGCTCCAAGTTTCTGATTAAGCCGAAGGATGCAGTAAAGAGCAATGATTTTCTTCACTGCTCCAAGAGATGGTTGTGGTAGGCAAGAAGCCACATCACAAATTTACCCAGGAAAAATGTCAAGTTCAAAAACACTATGATAGGCAAGAAATTAATTCAAAAGATTCTCTCTAATCGAGTGTCAAAGGAGTGATGTCAATTCTAAGTGGGAAGCTCTGTTGGATTTTTATTTTATCCTGTTATTCCATTATGACGGATATGAGAGAAGCGGAGTTGATTCCTTTTGAAAAGTTACACCCATTTAATGTGATGGCAGGTAAGCCGCACTTTTCACTCAGCCAACGATTAAAACGCTACTTGCACCATGGGTCCCGGAGGCATATTTTCAGATACGTTTACCTTGATTCTAAAAGCCTGGCGTTGCCAAAATATTCTATTAAATAAGCAGGTCAAAAATGCAATTCCATTTATGTTCACTGCAGACATAAATCATTTGGAAGTATTTCAGAAGAGACTGCTAAATGGAGTGGGTTTTTCTTTGACTTTGCATTTTTTTCATCTAAATCACGGTTAATAGCACGATCGTCTAATGACAGACTTGGGTTTACTTGTCTCAGGTAACCCAGAAAAAAAAAAAAAAAAATTAACCCAGAGGTTGCCTCAATTTGCAATTTTCATAAAATCTCTAGTTAGCTACAAAAGTAATACCAAAAAAAAATTCTTATTGAAAAAATTTAAATAATTCAATATTATTTAAAAAGTGAGGCTATGGCTCCAAATTAACTGATAAAGGCTCAGAGCTCATCTCTCTAGACCTTGTCAATGTCTGTAAAAATGTGCATATGTGTATGCAGAAATATTTCCTTTTCCTAAAAAATGCAACATGTGCATATTAAAGTTGGAAATTTGATTTTCTTTTCTTTGTACGAAGGATGCGAATGACTTTCTATAGTGCTATTCATGCCCTTTCGCCAAGACATGATATTCCATTGATTGAATACATGATAATTTATTTATTCTCCTTAGAGGGTGAAGATTGTTTCTCATTTGTTTTTAGTATTTCAACCACGTATTTTATCTTAAAGATCAGTTAGGCTTCTGCAGGAAAATAAAATTCAAGTAGAAACTTAAACTTCAATTCATGGACAAGAGTTAAATTTAGTGCATTGCATACAAGGCACAGGTTTTTCCAGACACCAACAGAGGAAAACAAAATGATGGGACGTTGAGTGGTTTTGACCGTGTGTCCTGCCTTTAGGAAACGCCTTGGTGCTTGCTTACTGCTGTTGCCTGTCCCATCATTTCCTGTGGCAGACCACGGAGACTGGCTGACTCAACAACCATCGCAGCCTTTTCCTCTTGCCTGTCTCTTCTGCAGGAGTCCCTGGGTGGTGCAGTTAGTGTTCGACTGCTAACCAAAAGGTTGGAGGTTGGAGTCCAGCCAGCAGTGCTTTGGAAGAAAGGCCTGGTGATCTACTTCCAAAAAATCAGCCTTTGAAAACGCTGTGGGGCACAGTTACACTGACACACGTGGGGCCGCCACGAGTCAGGGTGGACTCAACAGCCACCAGTGTTCCTTACTGGTTGTCCCTTCTGTAGAGCCCAGGGAAGCTGAACTCCCAAATCCTAGCCTCCCACGCAGCTAAGGGTGTCAGTGGACACAGGACCCTTTGTGTGACCATAAGACAAAGACCGTAAGAACCAAAGAGATGCTGGCTAGGCATCAACAATACCAGCAGCCACCTAGCCCTGGGCTCCTAGACATTCGTGAAAAATAAACTCAATTCGCTTAAGGCACCGTAGGTCAGATTTTCTGTTACCTGTGGCCAAAAAAAAAAATTGCGAACTGATCCAGTCTACAGGGTTCGTCTGGCTGTGGGTCTTGAGAAAATGAAAATGGAATCTGCTTTTGCCATCTAAGTAATTTGGAGTTCTCCCTCTGCAGGGCCTGGTCAGAATTTCTCAGGTGATAGTGTGAAGCACCAATTACGTGAGGCTGCTTTTGCCTGGAAGGATTTCACGCCAGTCATAAGCAGCCAGAAGAGCACATTCCCGATTTTTGACAAGTGGCATGAAATGGAATGCAGTGTGAAAGAGATTGTGTATACCAGATAGTTACATACAACGGACAGGAAAAGAGCACACAGCTGTACGGGGAAGGATTTTGACAATGGTTTTTAGTACCTCCAAATAAGATACGATTATACTGTCTTCCAGGGACCGCGTGCCATTTTTAGCTTCACAGGAAGGTCCCATCAGAGGTTCACAGGGCTGTTTACCAAAGTCTTCAGGGTCAGCGTTACCCCCATTGCAGTAATAATACCCTGATGGCTGAGAAGATGCTCAGCCTATTTCCTTGGAAGAATCCAATTATCAGCAGGAGAAGAAAAACTCAAAGAAGGCGGCATAGCTTCCAGCATCACAGCCGCACACAAGTCACCACAGCTGCACAAACCGACAGATGGGCGGTGGAGCCACAGTATATAACATTTACAAAAAAGAAAAAATCAACCTCTGCTATTCTGTTAAAATAATGCTTGTCTTTCAGGAAGGTAAAGCTTTATTTAAAACAAAAATGGAGGGAGGGGATGAGAGACTAGCTGTCCAGTGAAAAGACTTTTTTTTTTTTAATTTTTATTGTGCTTTAAGTTTTTAAGTGAAATTTTACACGTCAAATCAGTCCTTCATACAAAACCTTATATACGCCTTGCTATACACTCCTAGTTGCTCCCCCCCTAATGAGACAGCACACTCCTTCTCTCCACCCTGTGTTTCTGTGTCCATTCAGCCAGCGTTTTTCCCCCTCAGCCTTCACATCTCCCCTCCAGACAGGAGCTGTCCTGATAGTCTCATGTGTCTACTTGATCTGAGAAGCCCACTCCTCACCAGTATCATTTTCTATCCCATAGTCCAGTCCAATCCCTGTCTGAAGAGCTGGCTTCAAGAATGGTTTCTGTCTGGGCTAACAGAAGGTGTGCGGACCATGACCTCCAGGATCCCTCTGGTCTCAGTTAGACCATTAAGCCTGGCCTTTTTACGAGAATTTGGGATCTGCATCCCACTGCTCTCCTGCTCCTTCAGGGATTCTCTGTTGTGCCCCCTGTCGTGGCAGTCATCGGTGGTAGCTGGGCACCCTCTAGTTCTTCTGGTCTCAGGCTGATGGTTTATGTGGCCCATTCTGACTCTTGGGCTCATGATTACCTTGTGTCCTTGGTGTTCTTCATTCTCCTTTGCTCCAGGTGGACTGAGACCAATTGTTGCATCTTGCTAGCATTTAAGACCCCAGATGCCACTCTCCAAAATGGGATGCAGAATATTTTCTTAATAATTTTTATTATGTCAATTGACCTAGATGTCCCCTAAAACCATGGTCTGCAAACCCCCGCCCCTGCTACTCTGGCCTTCGAAGGGTTCGGCTTACTCAGGTAACTTTGCTTTTGGTATAGTCCAGTTGTGCTGACCTCGCCTGTATTGTGTGTTGTCCATCCCTTCACCTAAATTAGTTCTTGTTTGCTATGTAATTAGTGAGTCCCCTTCTCCCTCCCTCCCTCCCTCCCTCCCCCGTCTCATAACCATCAAAGAATATTTACTTCTCTGTTTAAACTATTTCTTGAGTTCTTTTTTACAAAAGTGGTCTTATACAGTATTTGTCCTTTTGCATCTGACTAATTTCACTCAGCATAATACCTTCCAGGTTCCTCCATGTTAAGAAATGTTTCATGGATTCATCATTGTTCTTTATCAATGCATAGTATTCCATTGTGTGAATATACCGTAATTTATTTATCCATTCATCCGTCGATGGGCATCTTGGTTGCTTCCATCTTTTTGCTATCGTAAACAGTGCTGCAATGAACATGGGTGTGCATGTATCTGTTCATGTAAAGGCTCTTATTTCTCTAGGATATATTCTGAGGAGTGGGATTGCTGGATCGTATGGTAGTTCTATTTCTAGCTTTTTGAGGAAGTGCCAAATCGATTTCCAAAGTGGTTGTACCATTTTACATTCCCACCAGCAGTGTATAAGTGTTCCAGTCTCTCCACAACCTCTCCAACATTTATTATTTTGTGTTTTTGGATTATTGCCAGCCTTGTTGGAATAAGATGGGATCTCATTGTAGTTTTGATTTGTATTTCTCTAATGGCCAATGAACGTGAGCATTTCCAAAAAGACATTGAATTTTGCCAGTTGGTTATGGATCAATTATTTTTCAAAAAAAATACTGTTATTCTAAATTGCTTTATTGGCATAAACTGTAGCTATAGTCAATGAAATATTTAAATGTTGAAGAACAAATACAGCCCATTTCCATCAAGTCAATTCTGACTCATAGCAACCCTATAGGACACAGTAGAACTGCACCACAGGGTTTCCAAGGCCTCAATCTTTATGGAAGCAGACTGCCACATCTTTCTCCCGGGGAGCTGCTAGTGGGTTCAAACTGCCAGAGATGATTAGAAATGGAACATTCATTTTTGGAGATGTTTATCAGTCTACTGGTGGTCTCCTGGGTAGTGAGTGGAGTGTGAGGGAAGCCACAGTTAATCAAAAGCTCTTTCTGAACTAGGAAATATCCTGACAGTATGTGTTCCTCATTTTCAGGGCTACTGTTGAGGTACTCAGCTCCTATAAACAGCTGTGTTTCCGGAACTGCTCTTCAGTGGGGTGCTGAGGACAAATGGCTCATCAGCCCAAGACAAAGCATAGATGGAGAAAGGACAAGGGTGGTTCATCAGAGGGGGCTGGAGGGGGTGTTTGGGCCTCTTTAATCCATAAGCTGTTGAATGATTGAGCTGCCTGGAAGGAAGAAAGCCACCACCCCCAGCTGTAGGCGGCTGGCAATTAGGAGGAGGGACTTGTCAAGAGTAATTGGCATAACCTCCTCACATCAGAATTTCCACGTGTTCCTCTCATGCTAGACTCTACCTCCCTTCCCCCAATGGCCTGTAATGCCACAGAGCAAAGACTTGTATGGCTGAGGCAAAATACATGCATTACCATTAAGTCACGTCAGATGATTAGAGCTTTGTCTTATAGATGCTTCATGTAATCTTCACTTGACATTCTGAGCATTGATGTGACAGAGAGAGCCTTAACAAGCCCATAATTGGTATTTCTGCATTAGTCTTTCCATAGGATGCTCAGCTAAGAGACCCCCTTCCCACTCCTGGGAGAGTTGGAAAGAAGGAAGATAAACTTTCGAGAAAAGCAGATCTGTGTTCAAACCCTGACTCCTTCACGCACAATAATCACGTGACCTTGGGCATGCTGATTAATCTGTTCCCTTGCCTATAAATCAAGGAATTGTGTTTCTGATTACAGAGGTTGTGCAAGGATTAAATGAGCTGATTTCGTGTACTAACTGAAGAGACTGGTGCACAGAGCCCAGGGTAGCAGTTTTATCATTACTATTGTCATCATCATCACTGACAATGTTTACTATTCTTTGATTCAGTGCCAAAGTCCTCTTTTCCAAGCACTGCATCCTCTCATCCTGCCTTGACCATTCGTTCATATATTCATTCTCTTAATAAAACTTATGACCCACCTACGATGTTTTGGCACAATGAGGGACACAAAAATGACTGAGGCACAGTCGCGCTGGCAAAGGATTTGCAGACTGTCTGGGAAAGTAAGACACTTTGGCTTCCTACTCCTGCCGCTCTCCGCTACAACCAGTGTGGCCTTCCTGAAACACAAGTTTGGTCATAACCCACTCCTGCTGAAAGCCCTCTGTTATCACCCCCTGTAAGACCCAGGTTTCTTCACATCAGCAAGCTACTTCTGTAGAGGGTCAGATAGTAAATATATTTGGCTTGCTGGGCCATATGGTGTCTGTCACAAGTACTCAACTCTGCCATTGTAGCAGGAAAACAGCCATAGAGAACAGGTAAACAAAGAGATGTGATAACATATGGCTGGGGGGGCCATCGATTTGGGACCCCCGCTAGACCACACCTGATGCAGCCTTGACTACCTCTATGGGCCCCATCACTCCCCTCTTCCCACCTTGCAGTGTCTGCTCCAGCCGTATCAGCTGTATGACCCAAGTGCCTAGAACATTCTTCTTCTCCCTTTTACCTGGGTACATCTGGCATGTTTTCCTGGTTTCTGCTTAGCCATCCCTCATGTCCTCTCCCCTTCCCTCCAAGTATTTACCATATTCGTCTAATGTGCTCCAGTTACTGTCACCACAGTATAATACTGTCATACCCAACCCAACAAAATAAAATAATTTTTTTTTTTTTAACAGTGCTGGCTTATTCACTTGTCTGTATCCCCAAAAAGAAGTTCCCTGGAGGTAGAGGAGGGAGGGAGGAGGTTTCTATTTATTTAGTCAACAAGTATATATGGAGCACCTGCTTCATACCAGGTAGTGTGCTAGGTGCTAGCAACAAAACCAGTGTACCGCCTTTTCTAGGGAGGTGCTGAACCAGAACATAAACAAGTGAATAAATAATATCAAGAAAATACAAATATTTTAAAAGCGCATTGCTGTAAACAAATAGGCTATAAGGGGCCAGGCTGGGGCTGGAAGTGGAGGCATGAAGCCTACTTTGGATAGTGTAGTCAGAGAAGTCTTCTTATTTAAAAGAAGAAAGGAAGGATGGAAAGGAGCCTGCTATGCAAAGGGTATAAAGGAGGAAGTTTTGGGCAAGGAGAGCGTTCCTGCCGCTGGAGGGGGCTCAGCCTATTCATGGGAATCGGAGAGAGCTGCAGAGAGTAGAGCATCGGAGGCTAGGGGCGAAGGCGTGAGATGGGTGGACAGAGGTGCAGTTCCCTTTAGTAATGCATTCCTAGGGCCCACTGCAGCTCCTGAAAATAAAGGTGCTTAGTAAACGTTTGATGGAGTTCCTGGGTGGTACAAACAGTTAATGGGTTCAGCTGCTAACAGTTTGGAGGTTTGAGCCCACCCAGAGGCACCTCACAAGAAAGGCCTAGCGATCTACTTCTGAAAAGTCATCCATTAAAAACCCTATGGAGCACAATTCTACTCTGAACACACATGGGGTCACCATGAGTTGAAATCAACTCGAAGGCAACTGATTAAATGTTTGCTAATTTTCTTGCTTGCATTTCCTAAAAGGAGATCCTAAGACGTGGATTTTGGTTCAAGTTTTTTTGGGGTACAATGCTGGGAAGCACAACGAGGATGTGGAGAATTGAGAAAGCGAAGAGAGAAAACCCAACCAAGAGTGTGTTAATGGGCACGTTGTTGCTATGGGCAATGGGGGCTCAATGCCAGCGGATATTCTGTGAGCGATTGAATTGAACAGACTTGAAAATTGTCCCAGAAAGGAACAACAACATTGGGCTGTAACACACCACTATCTCTCACATTGGTGGAAAGCTGACAGGGAATTCACTCTGGGAACCTCCAGTGTGCCTCAGTCAGAGGTTCAGCACGCTTCCACTGCCAGAGAAACCCTCGCAGAGTGATGTGGGTGCTGGAGGGAGAGAAGCCTTTGCTGTGTGTGAAGCTGCAGGTGACTTATGGGGTGGGCCAAGGCAGTACAGACAAGACACCAAGAGCTTCTGCTACAGTAACTAACTAGTTAAGTGCATAAGTCATTGAGTAGGTGAACGGACCAGTAGAATAAACCCAAAGGGGAAGACTCTGACTTGCTTCTTCCAAGGCATCCTTCATGCTTGAGGTCGTATACCAAGCCTTGGGAGATGTCGCCTCCCAACATCACTGCAGACCGCAGATCCCTAGGAGTGCCATTAATCAGCCCAATTTCCTGTCCTCCTCCAACGTATTGCTTTCAACTATGACTTGAAAATTAACCAGAAGGATTAACAGCAGCCTTCATTGATATTCCTTGGGTGGTTCATTTAGTTCCAAGGAGGGAGCTGCTTGCCATCTTTCTGCTGGAAAACCTTTAGCATCATTAACTGTGCAAAGACATCATTCCTGCCTTGGGTGATTTTGGTTTATTTATGCTTATTATGCCAGAAAATGCAAGCCAGTTCTTCTGTTCTCTTTCACTTGGATGTGTTTCTAACCAGGCCATCATATACAAGGGAAATCTCTGCTGGCTAATTCTGCCCATTTAGAGAGCAATTTTTTTGTTGTTGGGAACAGAGCTGTAGATTGTCCAAGGCAGTGGTGAAATGACAGTTTACTGCAGAAGATTTGCTTCGGTCTCCTGAACTCAAAGGAGTGAATGATTGGATGAGTGGTAATGATATTGATCATCTTAGAATTTATATGAGAGCGACGTGTCTACTTTGTTTGAGGAGAGTTGGAATCTTGAAGAAAAATGAGAAGAGAGGTGTTAAAATTTCACTTGGTTGAGTAAATGGACTTTTGTTCCTGGGCAAGGCTCTTAGCTCTAGAAAGGTGGGCTGGTCTATTGTGTTACCACACAGAAGGCACAGTATTTGGTATTGGCCAAGGCTGGACACACAGAGCGCACAGTTTGAAGAGAATATGCACACGTGCACACACATGCACTCACATATGCACACACATACACACGTACACATGTATGCACGCACATATGCACACACGTACATGTGCACACACGTAGGCACACACACGCACAGGCACATACACACACAGACATACACACATCACACATGTAGGCACTCATATGCACACACATATACATGTACATACGCACATGCACACACGTACACACACACACACACACACACACACACTGTGCCTTTACCTCTCTCACTAAGTTGCTTGCAGCCTGCCTCACACAGGGATTGTTCCTCTCACCTCTCTTTACGTCCCCTATGCACTGTTACCCTGGGCTCTTCTCCCCCCTTGCCTTCCTGGATTCACCCCCAGTCCTTACCCCATCCTGGCTGCATAACAGGAAGTTATCCCATCTTTCTAAATGAGATGTTATCTGTCTCAGGGCTGCGCATCTACAAGACACACAAGCCTTTCTGTTGCTAATATGAGTGGCCTCTCAGAGCGCCGGTTGTCAAGTTAAGCCAGGCTCTGTCTCCTCATACTTTCCTACCGAAGACCCTCCACCCTATCACAGGCAAGGAGAGGAAAAGAAGGAGAGAGGACGGACGAAGCACCCACCCTGCCCCCTGCTGAGCTTGCCAGGTGCGTCTGTGAGACGTTTGGGAGAAGCCTGGAGAGCCACAGGCCACTAAAGCACCAGTGGTGTGTTTTTGGGCAAAGCCAACTGGACCATTTGACAGTCAACTCCTTCCTCCCAGGTGCCCCAAAATCGTTCTTCCTGAAATTCTAGAGCTAAGTAGAAGAAGACTGACTTGGAGAATCTGGAGACTAGGGTCCTAGTTCCAAACTCTACTCCTAGCTGAGTTGGGGCAAGTGGATTTTCTTCTCTTGTTTTCAGTTTCCTAGATAGTGTGGTAATAACTGTAGTAACAGTGATGAGGCACTGTAATGTTCAGTGAGGGCTGTGAGCGTGATGTGTTTCCTCAGTTAGTGTGCTCAACACCCAGTGAGGTGAATACTGCTATTCTTAGCCTCTCTCACCACCCGACTGCCGCCTTGAACTTCTATTGGCTCTTTGAACTTGCAATCCTTTCCTCTCTCAGGACTTACATGTAAGCGGTTCCCTCTGTTCAGCACCCTTTTCTTGCTGTTCGTGTGACTTGCTCTTGTTGCTCCTTAACGTCTTAGCTTCAGTGGGACATCCTCAGGCATATCCTCCTCTGAGGCATAGCTTCCCGGCAGAAAACTGAGCGCAATTTGGAGTTATCTTATTTGTATGCTCTTTTAGGTTCTGTCTCCCTGATTCAGCATTAAGCTTTTGCCTTTTCTCTGACTTTTTTTTATCCTTTCTCTACCCAACAGCTGGGACACAGTAGGTGTGTAGTTAAATATCTGCTGAATGAAGCAATGAACGATTCCTGATTGAGTAGATGCAGGAACTGAGATTTGGAGAAGTCAAGTAACGTGCCCAGGGTCACAGAACTAGGAACTGGACTCAAACTCAGATCCACCTGACTCCAGACGGCTCTGCTCCACCTAGGGCAGAGTGGCTGGGTGGCTTCCTGGAAGGGGAATGGGTGGGAGAATTTCCAGAATTTCTTCCCCACTCTGTGTTTCTGTGATACACAAAGAGCCTGAAGTGCCCTCTCTGCTGCGACTTGGTGTATTCTAATTATAGGACCAGGCTCCTGGCTGATATTCCCTGGAGGAGTTGAATCCACTCCCCCAACTCAGGAATTGCCCGTCCCTGTGATAAGCTATTCACTCAGCAGGATCTACCACTTTCCATGTTAAAAAAAACACAGACATTATCTGCTTAATCCTCACCAAACCCATGTGAGTTTGCTATCCGTCACACAGCGTGATTCCCCTCTAATCAGTGAGGACTGGGGAAGGGAGAAACTTAACCAGAAAGCCTGTAGCTTCATAGTTAACCCTAGTACAATATCTTGTGTTTTCAGAGCTCAACATAGGCTTAAAAAAAATAGTGGCATATGCGGTTTCAATAGCCTGACACTTTCTTTCCATGCAGCTAATATTTCGAACTATTTAAATGCATAATGAGTGTTCCATCTTAAACTCATTACATGGTAGCATTAATAATACCTTACTGTGACTGTAGATGGCACTAAAAAAAAAAAGTATGCAAAGCAATTTAACAGAAGCTGAAAAGCCAAGGCTAGTCTCTTTGTAGCCATTAAGCACTGAAATTAACAAGATTTGCTTTTATGCCTTTCAGCTCTTACTTGCTATGTTTTAAGGTCCCAAGTAACTTTTTAAGGTACAACTGTTTGAAGCCACCGTCCGATGTGCCTCACCCACAGCCACCCCCCGTCTGTCAGTGGAGGTGTGTGTGTTGCTGTGAAGCTGAACAGGTTTCAGCAGAGCTTTCAAACTTAGATGGACTAGCAAGAAAGGCTTGGCAATCTACTCCCCCAAATCAGCCAATAAAAACCCTATGGATCACCAGGATCCCATCTGAAACTCATCATGGGGATGGTGCAGGACTCGGCAGCGTTTCATTCTGTTGTCATGGGGTTACCATGAGTCGGGGGTGGGGGGCTGACACGGTGGCAGCTGGCAACAACAATGCAATTTGCAGAATCTTTGAATACAGAAATATTAACCTTCATATAAACACACACACACCCTTCACGACATTGTTGCCAAGAGAAAGTATGATCACAGATGTTACGTTCTGGTCGCAAGACCTGGCCCATTGCAGGCAGTGAAATGGCCACAGTGGCAACCCCTCCCTACCTTTATACATACACGTGCTGGTTGCATGATTAGGACTCTTGCCCCAGAGGACTATGCAAATAATGTAAATATGTAAATACCATGTGTAAATACCACACAAGCATGAATAGGGAGGGAGTAGTACATAAATGGAGTCATGATGGGGCAGTAGTTAAGAGCTCGCCTGCCAACCAAAAGGTCAGCAATTCAAAGCCACCAGCTGCTCCTTGGAAACCCTATGAGGGCAGTTCTACTCTGTCCTACGGGGCCACTATGAGTTGGAATTGACTTGACAGCAAAGGTCTTTATTTATGTGTTTAAGTTTTTGGTTTAGTAAGTAAGTGCAGACTCCATTTCATTTGATTTTTAACTGTACAGGGGAGATATAGGAGATATATCTGTTTTACAAATGAGGAAACTTGGAGGGGAAGGAACATCTCCACAGCCATAGTGCAGGCATTAGGACCCAATGACTCCCTTCTTTCTTCTGGAAGAAGTTTTGCCCATAAAGATATTTTGACATGGCATAAGGGGCTGGAACATCCAGTATTATACAGTGAAAACTAAATTTAAGCATTGAATATCTAAAATCTCCTCCTCCATATTCCTACCAATACTAAGAACTGACAGGAAGAGACCATTTGGTCATGAGAAGTGAGCAAATCTCTGCCATGCGGATAAAGGTCAGGTTGCCTCCCTGATCCCATTTGCTAAGTCAGCATCATCCCCTTTGTTAAGTGGGTTGGGGAGTCCCTGGTGGTGCGAACAGTTAATGCGCTTGGCTGCTAACCAAGGTTGGAGGTCGGAGTCCACCCAAAGGCACCTCAGGGAAAAAAAAAAAGGCCTGGTGATCTGCTTCTGAAAAATCAGCCATTGAAAACCCCGTGGAGCACAGTTCTACTCTGACACACATGGGGTCACCATGAGTTGGAGTGGGTTCTATTGCAACTTTTTTTTTTTTTTAAGTGAATTGAAATAGCTTTTGAATGCCTTTTCAAGTCACATCAGTTAAGAGAACTGAAAAGAAAAGCAAGCAAAGAGAAAAAAAGAAAAGAAAAAAAGATTGGTTTGTCTGGACTGGTTGGATGTTGGCTTGCTAGGGCAGATAGCCATAAATGGAGCCAGGGATTAGGTCTAAACGTTCGATTGTTTGGCCTGAAACATTTTACCAGGGAACACATCCACACCTGTTTGCAGTAATAATAGTCCTTAACTGGTGTTAGGTGCCTACTGTTTGCCAGGGTTTTTTTTTTTTATCCTAAATGTTTCACACACCTTAAAGCACACTGATACATTTTTCTCTGACTGTATCTTTTGGTCACCTCTTTCTCTTGGTCAAATTGTTTCCATTTCAAAAAGCACTGATTTTAGAAACTAATAATTTAAAACTGCCTTAAAAAAAAAAAAAGAAGTCTGCAAATCATTCCTTTCCCTCTGAAGGTTTCGTGATAGACTATCATTGACCAGTCTTTCCCTGCTGAATTTATACAGACAGTTGAGACAAACAGCTCTGAGATAGCTTTCCACCACAGATTGGGACTGGGTGGCAGGTGTTACAGATAATATTCATTTAGCCTTTTGTACTTTGCGGACAGACTTGGTGACCTTGCCAGTCCCAGCACCCTTCTTTTTACTGCTTTGGTGACACCCACACAACAGTCTGTCTCCTATCCCAGAAAGCAAGGCCATTCAGAGGAGGCACGCTCAACACCATTTAACTGATGAGGAAGCCAAGGCATGGGGAAATTAAGCAACTTTTCAAGGTCACTCAGAGCCCATGCACTTGATCCCTAAACAGTAACTCCTCTCACTATGCAAAGTGAAAGAGTGTCCCTAATAGGGATCCAAGATACTGCAAGAAGCTGAATTCCAGAATTAAAATGAAATCAATTAGAGTATCACAGCATGTGTTAAGTGCGCTGGATCGATTTCTTTAGGAATGCCCAGAAAATGCTTTTGAATTTAGCCAAACTATGAATGGACAAAGTTTGGCATTTGTTAACTTCCCATCTCAGGCCATCTCGGCCTTCCTAGGCATCTCTTCCTTCTCAAAGGCTTCTCTGAGTTCCTCTTCCTAATTTTCAGTGCCTGGTTCTCCACACCTGCATGTTCTGCACGAGGATAGACTATGATATTAACTGACCAACTATTAAAAGATACCGAATCTTTTAATAGTTGGCTTATAAATAGCGACCAACACAGAGATGTAACCGCCAATGGGGGTTTGAGGCTGAAATCTCCTGAGATCTTCCTTTCTGAAATAGCACCTCTTAGTACTCACCTACTCTTCCTCAACCCTGAAAGCTCTAGAATTCCCTGATTATGCTTTAAAAAATCTACCCATGTTATTCCAAGGACATGACATGTTTATTGCAGAAAATACAGGTAAACAAAAGAAGAAAGCAAGGAGATAACCGCAAATTCTCCTGACCTGAAAATACCTACTGTTACGCCTTTGGTTCATGGCTTTTCAAATCCTTTAACTGTGATATAATATCTATGCTCTGTAAGGCATAGCAGCTTTTTACACACTCAAACACACGTATTTTGTCCTTGTCTTTAATGTTTCTCCAAGTAAAATTACTCTAACTTGTCAGACTCTTCTTTCAGGCACCATCTCCCCCCGCCCCATCATCACTATGGCCCTCATCCTCCGCTCTGGACCAAGCGTGGTGCTTCCTCATTCTAGACACTAAACTCCTACTGGTATACCTGATTAGGTCAATGGCATCCTAATAGCTGCCTTTTCTTTTGTTTCTTTGTTCTCCACAGCTTTTTGCCATCTTTGCATTCTCAACATGCGGTGGCTATTCCGGAGGCCTGCGGCTGAGTGTGGACTGCGTCAACAAGACAGAAAGTAACCTCAGCATTGACATAGTGTTCGCGTACCCGTTCAGGTAGGGAATGGGCTTCGCTCTCATCTACGTCACAGAGAGGGGGCTTTCTTCCTTCTGTGGCACCTCTAAAATGTGTAAAATCCAGGGACTCTTGGGTAAACAGAAAGGATTCTGCCTTCAGCTCACAAAATGCCCAAACAAGTAGAATGCCCACCTACCATCCCAAACCAGGAAGATGTGTGAGTTGTACCTTCAAACCAGAATGGACTCATCTTAATATATATATATATATATATATATATATATATATATATATATATATATATATATATATATATATATACTACAAATGGCCCAGGATTGGGGGCTGTCAATGTGGAGACCTTACTTACGCAGGTAATTCCTAGTTCCCCGTACACATTGCCAATCTCAAGGTCTCCTGAATTCTCTGTAGAATTGTGTCATCTCTAATTTCATATTGACTGTGCAATCCTGGCTGATGTGTTTAATAATATTATATATAAGATTCTTTCCATGTGCCAGATACCATGCCTAGCTATTTACATGTTTAACTTCATTGAGTCATCACATGGCCCTGTGGGGTGAGGATTGTTACCATCACTATTTACAAATGAGTAAACTGAGGTACAGGTACATTGTGTACCTTCCCTCAGCCAGCAAGTAGCAAAGGCAGGGCTTGATCCTGCCTAGTTTAAATCCAGAGCTCACAATCTCTACTGCTCTATTTAAATTGCTTGAGAATAACACTGTTAACCACCTTGTAAATTCAGTATGAAAAACAATGCCTTATCTGCATCGTACTTTGTCTATAAAATGCCGACTAGGTACCTATCAGGTCTTGTCCCAAATCTGACATCTTGTGATTCTGATCCATATACCCAAAATGGATTAATTTAATTCAAATTTTAAATAGTTTCTTTCTGTAAACCTTCCAGATATTTGGTACCAAATAACTGGTGCAATTTTTAAAAACAACTTTCAATACAGTGTTCTGACATTGTATTAATATATTCTCTTGTTCACTTGAATTTAAGATTTGAGTGTCCTCCTTGGGCCAGACCCTGTGCTGGATCAGGGATCACAGAGAAAAGTAGATATTAGCCCCTTCCAATTTTTTTTAACAGGCAAATGCAGTGTTTTCCAAAACATTTCCCAAGAAGCCTTAGACAATCAAGGACGGGAGGGAGGGAGAAAGGGAGGAGGAGGAGGGAGGGAGAAAGGACTATATGATCAAGTAAGTTCAGGAAATACTTCTTAGCAGCTTTGCCTTTCTAATGCACATTGTGAGTCACCAAAACAGACACAATTTTCCCAAATACGTTTGACCACAGAAACGTTTTCGCTGAGTCTCTCCAAGGATTTCTATATCATGGGACACATCTTTAATATATTGGTCTAGTCAACTTTTCTGTTTTGAAATAAAAAGTGCCCAGTTCATAGGTAACGAATCATGGGAAGAAAGTGGCATTTATGCCAAACTTCATACAGGTGAAAGACTTTAAGACTAGGACTGACAAAAGCTGTAAACACCCCTGTTCAAGTAGATACTCTCATAACTAATAAGAGAGTCCAAAGTTCAGAAACATTGAATACATGATCTCAGTTAATCTGATAACAAATATTTCCTGTGCTGGTGGAAATGGGGTGGAGGGTGCTTGACACTCCTGAAAGTTCTGGAAGAACTCTTTGGCTTCTAGAATGGCCATGGCAATGTGGGCTCACTGATGAGCGTGCAGCATCTAGGATAGAATATAAGAATTGCCAGAGGTTGGGTAGAGGGGTGGGATACTTTGAAAGGCTATTCATGGAGCTAGTAAGGCCTACATTGCGTTTTAGAATAATTTCCCACCAAGGGATGTGGTAGGAGCAAGTGACTTCAAGGTCAATCCTTCAAGATTCTAGGCCTCCTAGAAGCAACTTGAAAACCACTCTTCCAGAAGAAAGCAAGAAAGCTTTTGCCACTCTATTTCCCATGTCTGTACAGCCTATGCTGTCTACTATTGGGAAATCAGGATTAGCCTGTCTAATCCCATAGAAATTCTTGCACTTCTGTTCCATTAGTATCCACCTAGGAGATGTTCATACCATTCTAGACAGACTCAATTTTACTAGAGTTGCAATTTCAATTTTACATTTGCATACTTTAAAATGTTGTACCACCATTCTCTTGGGGGAAGATCTGAATAATAAGCTACTGTGTCTACAATTTATACAGGTTATTTTCAAGGTATTTGTTTCAGAAGAGGCTGGGTTAGCAGAATGCTGATGATGTAAATCGGTAAAAAGCTATTTTCTCCTGAAACTTTACAAGCCAATGTCAACGATTTTATCATAATCTTAAAAGTAAAATAAGTGTTCAGCAACCTCTAACATTTCAGTTTATTACAAACACAAAGAAGACAATAAATCCTACTGCCAAGTCATTTGAACAAAAACAATTAGTTTGTAAACAACAGATCAAAGGAAGCTATTTAACTAGTTGTTGAACGAGTATTTCGCAGTCGTAAATAGTGTCAATTTAGAAAACCCTAGAGAACTTAGAAAATACATTGCCGCTTCTGATGCCTGTGCCAAGGTATGTAGCTCTTTTACCAGCACATGTATGCACGTTTGACCCGTACTTTCACCAGAAGGAACTTACATTCAGCAATATATCATTTTACTGTGGGAATAAAACACTTGTCCCCTGATCTTCCTTTTGATTTGTTATTAAAATGAACAAATAGGATTTAAGTTTTTGCCCATCTACTGCAGCGTGCTAACTTGGTACGGAACTTGGTTGATAAGTGGGATTCTGGATGAATTCTTTTTAGCCCTTCCTTTATGCACCAAACAAACAAACAAACAAACCTGTTGCTGTCGAGTCAGTTCTGACTCATAGAGACCCATAGGGTTTCCGAGGAGCAGGTGGTGGATTCACACTGCCAACCTTTTGGTTAGCAGGCGAGCTCTTAACCATTGGGTGACCAGGGTTTGGCATTTATACGCAGAAGTGTGAAATAGAGTTTCTCGTTGTAAGGAACTTAACATATTTGGAGAAAGAAAACCTACTCAAGGAACATCAGTGAACACTGGAACACTGCAACAATACAGGACACATGTAGAATAAGAGGTTGAAGGTGAGAACAGAGAGCTTAGGGACTACGGGACAAAACAAGTCATCATGGCAAAGGTTAGTGTTGAAGGGTCAGATTTTTTTTTTAATATTTTTTATTGTGCTTTAAGTGAAAGTTTACAAATCAAGTCAGTCTGTCACATATAAGCTTATATACACCTTACTCCATACTCCTACTTACTCCCCCCTAATGAGTCAGCCCACTCCCTCCTTCCAGTCTCTCCTTTCATGATGATTTTGCCAGTTTCTAACCCTCTCTACCCTCCTATCTCCCCTCCAGACAGGAGATATCAACAGTCTCAAGTGTCCACCTGATACAAGTAGCTCACTCTTCATCAGCATCTCTCTCCAACCCATTGTCCAGTCCCTTCCATGTCTGATGGGTTGTCTTCGGGAATGGTTCCTGTCCTGGGCCAACAGAAGGTTTGGGGACCATGACCGCCGGGATTCCTCTAGTCTCAGTCAGACCATTAAGTCTGGTCTTTTTATGAGAATTTGGGGTCTGCATCCCACTGTTCTCCTGCTCCCTCAGGGGTTCTCTGTTGTGCTCCCTGTCAGGGCAGTCATCGGTTGTGGCCGGGCACCATCTAGTTCTTCTGGTCTCAGGATGATGTAAGTTTCTGGTTCATATGGCCCTTTCTGTCTCTTGGGCTCATAGTTATCGTGTGACCTTGGTGTTCTTCATTCTCCTTTGATCCAGGTGGGTTGAGACCAATTGATGCATCTTAGATGGCCGCTTGTTACCATTTAAGACCCCAGATGCCACATTTCAAAGTGGGATGCAGAATGTTTTCATAATAGAATTATTTTGCCAATTGACTTAGAAGTCCCCTTAAGCCATAGTCCCCAAACCCCTGCCCTTGCTCTACTGACCTTCGAAGCATTCCGTTTATCCCAGAAACTTCTTTGCTTTTGGTCCAGTCCAGTTGAGCTGACCTTCCATGTATTGAGTATTGTCCTTTCCTTCACCTAAAGTAGTTCTTATCTACTAACTAATCAGTAAATAACCCTCTCCCACTCTCCCTCCCTCCCCCACCCCCGTAACCACAAAAGTATGTGTTCTTCTCACTTTATACTATTTCTCAAGATCCTATAATAGTGGTCTTATACAATATTTGTCCTTTTGCCTCTGACTAATTTCACTCAGCATAATGAAGGGTCAGATTTTAAAAGTTAGAAGTAGAAGAGAATAGAAGACTTAAGGGGAGGAGTGTGATGAATGAATGGACAGATAATAAAATAGTTAATGCAGACCTAGAATGTGCCTAAAGACTGCTAGACACCTTGGCGTACATGATATAATCATTACACACCATTTTCATGAAGGAGATTGACATTATACTGATAGCGAAGACTGAGCTGGAGGAAACTTGGTCAATATTATACAGAAAAGCCAGCCTAAACCTTTAAATTTTATGTATTCTACTAATTTCAATAAAAACAAGAAGAAAGCATTGTTCAGGCTTGTTTGAAGCATGGTGAGTACAGCCAACATTTACCATGGGGAAAAGTGAAATGAGCATGGAAAGGTGGTTTTGGCCAGGCTATAGAAAACCTTAATTCCCAAGTGACCGGATATGGAGAAGGAGCTAAGGATACTAGAGAATAATAAGGAAAGCTGTTTTGCAGTGGGCAGTAATCACTTGGATTTGATCATGCAGAGTTTTTGGTGCTTGCAAGTAGCCAAGGAAAGTTTCTGTCAGGAAGGTGTAAACTAAACCCTATACAAGGAGAGAGAGGGGAAATCAGAAAACGAGCTCTGAGAGTCCTCTTCATGGAAGGCAAAGCAAGTCCCAGAAGGAGAAAGGTCACAGAGAGAGACAGAAGAACAGGGACAGAGGGCCAAGTTTTGGAGAAATGCCCACACTTACAAGAAAGGAAGAAGAGGAGCCACTGAGGGAGACTAAGAAGAGTCAAATAGAAAAGATGTGAAAGTATTTCACAAAAGGTAAGAAAACTTTACGAATGTTACCACTCTGCAGCCCTTCTTTTCAAAGAAGTAAAGGAGCGAAAACTAAGAAAAGGCCATTGGCTACAATCAATGATGGTTATTAAGAACTTTCATGAGCTATTTCAGTAGGAGAGAAAGCAAGCCAGGCTGTTGGAGATTGAAAAAGAGATTTAGATGTGTTTTCCCTAAAACAAGAAAAACAAAATTCTGAGGACTCTAACCATTTCACCTTACACCTGCATGAGATGGTGTTGGCAGAGAAAGACCAGGTTTGTTAAGGACCTTCCTACAGAGAAAGTATCCACTGCTCCATCCTTGAAAGTAATCGGCTCATTTGATAATATGGTGATAAACTTGCTACCTTAGTTCAACAGGCAGATAAGGGTTTCCTGTGAGTAAAAGTCTTCTTTCATCTGAGGACAACTGAACATAGAGGATTTCAAAAGAGTCATCATAAGAAATAAGTTATTGTGTCACTTTCCTGTCTTAAGACTCTATCAGGGTCAGAAATACTATGTTTGCTGTCAGTTTTGAGCATTCTTTTAAATATGGGCTTAGTAATTACTGCCCTAGACAATTAGCAAGATTGCCCTTGATTAATTTGTCGTAAGGAAGTAACTAGAGATATACAGAAAGAAGAGCTCTGGTGGCACAGTGGTTAAGAGCTCGGTTGCTAACCAAAAGGTGGGCCATTTAAGTGCAGGAGCCACTCCTTGGAAACAATATGGGGCAGTTCTACTCGGTCCTATAGGGTCGCTGTGAGTTGGAATCGACTCAATGGCACACGACATCATAAAGAAGTCTAAACAAAAGTAGTTGTTTTCAAATTATTTAAAATTGTATAAAATTAGAAAACAGCTTATATTTTAAAGTATGCTTATTTATATATTTTGTATAAGATATATTTTTATTCATATTTGCTATTTATATCTGTTTTAAAATGTGTGCAACGCTCTTGGCACTATATTAGATGAAAAAGCAGAATACAGGACTATGTATATGGAATGGGTCTGATTTTGTTTTATTTTGTATTAGCTGGCTGTAGCAGATACTGCCGTTGCCCACCCGTGTCCCCTAGTTCCTCACTGCCCCTCACACTGCAAGCCCCTGTGCTTATTAAAGGGCTTTCTCTCACCACAGAAACTTGCTTGGTCCATGTGCAGCGCAGGCCAGAAATGCTGGAGAGTTATGGCCCCTGGAGCAGTCCTCATCCGATGACAAATGAGAGCTGGAGGATAAGTACCCTGGCTTCCTCCTCCCTCATGTGGTACAACACACCCCACATGCCCCACACCATGTCCCAGAGGTGCCCAGCAGGATTGCATCCAGGTTTCCCACGGCGGAAGCCTGGTCATTAACGCATCTTTGATTACCTTCCTTACCTCTCCTGTCTCACTTCCCCACACACCGTGGTGTTTCTGGGGATGAACCCTCCAAAAAAAAGTTACACCCAAATCTTGGTAGTAGGATCTGCTTCTGGGAAATCCAACCTAAGACACAGGCATTGCCCAAGAGAATTACCATTATTAAAGATGATGGATGGGTGGATGGATAGGATAGATTCTTATTTCCCCTCATTCCAGAGCATGGTATAAGGTTGCTCATGTGAAAACAGCTTGGTTGAAAATCAATACCTTCAGTTCAGAACAACAGCCCTTGTGGTTTTCAGTTCGTGACTGATATTTGAAGCCACAGTTGGTTTTCTTCATCCATGCCTTTGTGTTATGTGATAGGTCTTTTCCAATTGACAGTCATCTTAGCATGTATTTCACCCGAGTTTCAGATTTTCTGAACCATAGATGATTGCTCAGAGTTTGGAGGTGCTCCATAGAGCCTCCAAGATGAATTTTGTGTAAGGCATAGTCTATATTTTAAGTCAGTCCATCCCAAATATATTCTCCAAATTTGGTGATGAACCGCACAGCCTTTCTCGAAGGGTACCCAAACACAAACACTAAATTATATTTATAGAGATTGTGGCATGGCCAGTGCATCAAGGTGTTAAAGTATTTATTTCTAGATAGTGAGATTATGATCAAGTCAAATATTCCTTTTTTTTTTAAAAAAAAATACTTGTCCAACTTTTCTACAATAAATTTTTCCTGCTTTTCACACTGTTAATTTACTGAAGCAACATAATGTAGCTTGAATTCCAGAGACAGAATGCCTGGATTAAAATCCCCACTCAGCTACTTACTGGCTGTGTGACCTTGGGAAAATTGCTTGGCATTTCTGTTCCTTGTCTGTGAAATAGAGACAGTGTTACCTGTTTCATATGATTGTTGTACATATTAAACGAAAAGTGTGTGAAACCCCTAAAACAGGGCCTGGCAGTCAGGAAATTCTCCTTTTCTATATTATTTTTACTTTCATATCAAGAAAGAGAAATTAAACATAAGTTAGAGAGCTGAAAAAGATAATTGTTATTGTCGTGAGATGCTGTCGAGTCGGTTCCAGCCCATAGCTACCCTATGTATGACAGAAAAAGGTAATGATTCTATCTAATTAACAAAACGATCCTTGAGGCAACAAAATGACCCCTTTGGCTGTTATGCTATATTTTACCGAGAATGGGTGCTTCCTTGGCCCTCTCTCCCCTGTGTACAAATATTAAAAAATGTGTACACATTTAACTGTCTCTCACTTCTTAGCTTGCTTTTACCTCCCTTTTTTGGGGTTGCCCTGTTGTTGGGTGCTGTCTAGTCCATTTAACCTCATAGCAACCGCACGTGACAGAACAGAACTGCCCGTAGGGTTTTCTTGGCTGTAATCTCTATGAGAACAGATCACCAGTTCTGTCTTCCGTGGAGTTGCTGGGTGGGTTTGAAAAGCCAGCCTGTCAGTTATCAGCCGTGAGGGCTCCTTTGGGTTGCCCTAGGAGGTATTATTATCAAGCCCATATTTTTTCCTCCGTGGGAGAAAGGAACCCTCCCGAAGCGACAGAATGGGGAGTTCTCAGAGGCACCGGTGTGAACCTTGGGGGGTTCTGCATCTATGGGGTGGGAGCATGAAACTCTAGGCCCGATTCTTATGGTCCTTAAGACAGGCTACAACCAAAGGCCTTCTGTGCTGAGGGAAGGTGTGCTGGCTGCCAGCTGGCCCCGAGCAGCTGTTCTGTGACTCTAGCCACTTGCTCTGTGATGCTCTCATTGCCGTTTGGAACGCAGAGGCAGGTGGAGGCAGATGCCAGGACAGCTGTGGCGTTCGCGCCATTATCTAACATGCCAGCTCTGTGGGGTGGAGAGTTATTTCCTTCTGTAAGATCCATACCCTAGAGCCGTGGCCATAATTTTTTTTTTTTTTTCCCAAAAGGACTAATTTAGGAAGAATAAAAACATTTAGGGCTGCAATTTTTTACATCTTGTGTTCAGGAAGTGCTGCACTTGTGAGCTACCTGTAAGTGTTTGTTTATTGTTTCTCATTAGAGAACGCTTTCACTATGTTTGGATAAAATATCAGAAAATTTTTATCTCACCTGAGAGGAACATGCCCCTTAAACAATCAGTAATAGGAAATTAAAAAGGCAACATTTTCCCAAAAGCAAGAATGAGAAGGCAGGAAGGCTCGAAAATCAGGACGAAAGGACACAGGGAACCCAGGGTGGGCATGGGGAGAGAGCTGACACATTGTGGGGAAGGAAACCAAGGCCATGAAACACTTTATGTACAAACTGTCGAACGGGAAACTAATTTGCTCTGTAAACTTCCATCTAACACACAATAATGAAAAAAATACAGTATCACATTTTAATGTTGTGCCTTAAAACAAATTTTGTGTACGATGAGACCAAGTGGTTCTATGGGCAGGCAGTTTGGGAGATTTGGAGATGGTATAGCCAAAGAATTAAAGGCCGTATCTCCATCCAACCCCTGGCTTCAAATCCAGGGCTTTGAGCCAGTTCATCCCGGTTCAACCTCCTGCTGGGAATTTGCATTTCTAACAAGTTACCAGGCAATGCTGATGCTGCTGGTTAGGGACGAATTCTCAGAACCACTAGTACAGCGGTGGTTCTCAAAATTTATTATACATAAGAATTTCCTGGGGATCTTGTTAAACTGTAGATTCTGATTCAGTATATCTGGGGTGGAAATGCTAATTCTGCAGCAGGGGTTGGAACCAGGACGAGCTAGTTGGAAGCCCTGCTTCAAAACCAAGCTGTGCCAGCTACAATACAGGTAAGGTATAACCTCCCTGGGCCTCAATTTCCTTATTGTAATGTAAAAAGAAAATAGCAACAGTAACTTCCTCATAGTGTGGCCGTGACCTTTCATTAGATAACACAGATTGTGGACCAAAGTCTGGCACACATAAGGTGTTCAGTGAATCGTTTCATTGTTGTTGTTGAAATTATTACAAATAGGGTCAAGTGCAAGGAACTGACACCAGAGTTCAGCTGTAGACCAAGGATAAGAAGACAGCCCTGTCAGTAGAATCCTAGAATGAGGAGATCAGTTACCATTTGTAGGGAATGTCTGCCACTGAAACCGTAGCAGTGTGGCTCCTGGCATGGAAGGGCTTAAAAAGAACATCAGTAAAGGACACACCGCTCCAGCCCCCTGCCACTCTTCCGCTCCCAGCCTGTACAATTGCTGGATTGGAACTTGGACCACTTTCATGGCAACGCTCCCCCAACAGGAGAGTGACGGTGGGGAATGAGATAGAACGGGTGTCTAAGTTTGGGTTCTCCCAGAAGCACAACCTGACAAAAAGATTTGAATACAGTTAGTTTTCTTGGGAGATGATCCCTAGAAGTACCACCTGGAAGTAAGGAATAGGAACGTGAGCTAGGGAAGGGAAGAAAGCCAATGAAAAGTGGATTAATGGCACAGTACCACCATGAGGGAAACCCAGCAGCCCTGGTGGCGTAGCGTTTAATCACTACAGCTGCTAACCCAAGGGTTGGCAGTTCAAATCTGCCAGGTGCTCCTTGGAAACTCTATGGGGCTGGTCTACTCTGTCCTATAGGGTCGCTAGGAGTCGGAATTGACTCAATAGCACTGGGTTTGGTTTTTGGTTTTGGACCACCATGAGTAAGTGGGGCAACTGAGACTTCTAGGAAATGGTGAGGAACTAGCCTCAAAGTTATTGCTTCAGAGATGATGGTGAGGTCCTTACCCAACAACTCCTGTCCTCCTTCCTGGAAAGCTCCTCCTGGGTCATTGATGGAAAGCTGCTCCTGGGAGTATTAAACCAAGCATGTCCCTACCCGCAGGCAGAGACTTATGGGCTTGCCTTAGAAAGCCCTATTTGTGGATATAAATGGTGAGTGCCATAAGAGAGAGGGGCGCACAACCGGTAGTGTCCAGCACTGTGGGGGAGACCCTTTAATCATCTCCTTATATCTGTGAAAAGCCCTGTGTCCCATCATGTATTTATTCTCTCGGTAAATAGTTACTGAGCACCTACAGTAAACAGGGCCCTAAACTATATAGGCACTTGGTATGTATTGGTAAACATGCCCCTCCTCACATGAAATTTACAATCATGTGGGGATGGAAGTCAATCAAGAAGTAAGTAGGAAATATACATGTATGTTTATATGTTATTGTTGTCAGGTCCTATTCAGTCAGTTCCAACTCACAGGGAGTTTATGTACAACAAAACGAAACATTGCCGAGTCCCATACCGTCCTCACCACTGTTGATGTTTAATGCCATTGTTGTAGCCACCGTGTTAATCCGTCTGCTTGAGGGTATTCCTCTTTTCCACTGACCCTCTACTTTACCAAACATGATGTCCTTCTCCAGGGACTAGTGCCTCCTGATAACATGGCCAAAGTACTTGAGACAAGTCTCGCCATCCTCACTTCTCAGGAGCATTCTGGCTGTACTTCTTCCAAGACAGGTTTGTTTGTTCTTCTGGCTGTTCATGGTACAGTCAATATTCTTTGCCAACACCGTAATTCAAAGGCATCAATTCTTCTTTGGTCTTCTTTATTCATTGTCCAGTTTTCCATGCATATGAGGCGATTGAAAACACCATGGTTTGGATCAGGCACACTTTAGTCCTCAAAGTGACATCTTTGCTTTTTAACACTTTAAAGAGGACTTTTGCAGAAGATTTGCTCAATGCAATGCATCATTTGATTTCCTGACTGCTGCTTCCATGGGCATTGACTGTGGATCCAAGTAAAAAGGAATCCTTGAGAACTTCGATCTTTTCTCCATTTATCATGATGTAGCCGTGAGGATTTTTGTTTTCTTTATGTTGAGGTGTAATCCAAGCTGAAGGCAGTAGCCTTTGTTCTTCATCAGTAAGTGCTTCAAGTCCTCTTCACTTTCCACAAGCAAGGTTGTGTCATCTGCATAATGCAGGTTTTTAATGAGTCTTCCTCCAACTCTTCTGTCTCATTCTTCTTCTTATAGTCCAGCTGGTGATGCAGTAGTTAAGAGCTACCACTGCTAACCAAAGTATCAGCAGTTCGAATCCACCAGCTGCTCCTTGAAACCCTATGGGGCAGTTGTACTCTGTCCTATAGAGTTGCTATGAATCGAAATCAATTAGACAGCAAAGGGTTTGCTTTGGTTTTGGTCTCGGATTATTTGCTCAGCATACAGATTAAATAAGTATGGTGAAAGGGTACAACCCTGATGCACACCTTTCCTGATATCAAACCGTGTAGTATCCCCTTGTTCTGTTCAAATGACTGCCTCCTGGTCTATGTACAGGTTCTACACGAGGACGATTAATGTTCTAGAATATCCGTTCCTCACAATGTTCTCCATAATTTGTTATGATCCACACAGTCGAATGCCTTTGCATAGATAATAAAACACAGGTAAACATCTTTTTGGTGTTCTGATATTCCGGTATATATATATATATCAGTACATTTACACATACATATTTATACACACACATATATGAAATATATATATATTTAAGGAGCTCTGGTGGTGCAGTGGTTAAGCACTCTACTGCTAACCAAAAGGTCAGTGGTTTCAGTGGTTTGAACCCACCAGCCCACTCCTCAGGAGAAAGATGTGGCAGTCTGCTTCCATAAAGGTTATAGCCTTCGAAATCCCATGGGGCAGTTCTACTCTGTCCTGTGGGGTTACTGTGAGTCAGAATTGACTCAATGGAAATGGGTATATATACATGTGTTTCTATAGGTACACACACACACTTATTGTAGTGGTTATGTATTTATATATGTACACACACACACATCGTAGTGGTGATGTCTATGAAGAAGGTGAACGTTGACGTAGAATAATGGTAGTGGGTGTGGAATGGGTGAAAGGACACCTACTTGGATAGAATGGCCCAGAAAGACCTCACTGAGAAGATGACCTTCAAGCCTGTGAAGACAGAAGAGGAATGAATGTCCCAAGCAAAGGGAAGAGCGTGGGCGAGGCTTTGAGGGAGAAAAGATCTGGGTCTGAAGGAATAAAGGGATGTCAGTGGGTCAGGGGAGAATGACATGAGACAAGAAACAGACAGGACTAAAGCCTGGTAGGCATCAGATGGTGATAAAAGTCTTCAGAGGAAATTAAGGTTAGAGGAATCAAGGAGAATGCCGTGCTATTTTAGGTTAGCTGGTGGGGAAAACCTCTCTGATGAAGTGACACTTGAGTGAAGACCTGAGAGAACTACAAAGATGTCTGAGGGCTATATTCCAGGGAGGATCCCTCATGACTCAATGGCGAGGCACTCGGCTGCTGACTGAAAAGTGGGCCATTCAAACCCACTCATTGTCTCCGTGGGAGAAAGACCTGGCGATCTGCTTGCGTAAAGATTTCAGCCAAGAAAACCCTATGGAGCAGTTCTTCTCTGTCATATGGAGTCACTGTGAGTTGAAAATTGACTCCACTGCACCTGACAACAATCACATATGCCTGGGAGAGAGACAGCAAGAGCAGAGGCCTTATGTGAGAGCCTGGGGAAAGTTTGGAAACCAGCAAGGAGACCAGCCTTGCTAGGTTGGAATGAGAAGAGGGAGGGCAGAAGGAGGTGAAATTGAAGAAGCAGAGAGAAGCTCCATCTTGTAGAGAGGCTTGAGGGCTAATAGGAGAAATCTGGATTTTATACTGAGTGAGATGGGAAATCATTGCAGGGTTTGAGCAGAGAAGCAATGCAACCTATGTTTTCAAAAGATCTGCTTGTCGCTGTGAAAATAGACATAAGGGAGCATGGGGCAGGAGTGAAATCAGGGAGGCTAGAAGGAGGAGGAGGTGCGCTGATGGAGAGAAGAGGCTGTGGGGGGTCTGACCAGGATGGAGGCAGTGGAGATGGTCAGGGACCACCCTGTGTATGTCATAGCCGAATGGTTACCCACGCCACACCTCCTATTACAACTTATAGCTACAATCCAGCCCTGTTTGGAAGCGTTTTTCCTCACTTTTTCTAGTGACGTTGAGTAGCAATGGTCAGTACAGAGACCAACTTTGATAGTGGAAGTCTCTTGTCCCTGAGGCTCACTTGTGTTTCAGCGCCACCTGGAAGCATCACCCAGGACAGTGAAAACAAACAGGCATCCAGCTGACTTAACCTGAATGATGCATCTACAAGATTCCATGGAGACATGTTTATGAATGTGCTTCTGAAGACCAGAAGGCAATAGAAAACATATCAAGTGGACGGTAGCACCACTTCATAGGAAAAGGTTTTAAATAAGTCAGCGCCATATTAGTCAGGGCCAGTCAGGAAAGAGAGCTCACCCCAGGTGGTTCAACTAAAACAGAAAAAGTCAGTATAAGGAACTAGAAGGAGAACTGCTGGCACAACAGTTAAGCGCTCGGCTAAGAATTGAAAGGTCAGACAACCCAGAGGTTAGCAACTGAGGGAAGCTGCAAACACCCTGAAGGCTAGAGCTGGGGCTGTCAAAGCAAGGCCCTTGATCCAAATCCAGGCGAACCCTGCCACCTGCTTTTTTATGGCCCAGAAGCTGACAGCGGCTTTTATATTTTTACATGGTTGCACTTCAGATGTCCATGTAAGCACCTACAAAACATCCTCACTTTTGCCTCTTAGTCCACAAAGCCTAAACTACTTACTATCTGTCCCTTTAAGAAAAGCGAACTGTTCCCTGGACAAGAGGTGTAAAGGGGTGGCTTCTGAGAACACAGGGTGGAGCCCATCTGGCAGAAGCTGGAACCATGGAGACAGGAGATGTCCAACAGCAGCAGGGGCTGAGGAAGGATGCAGCTGCCGCTGGAGATGCTGCCCAAAGCAGCAAGGGAAAGAGGGGAGAAATACCCTGGCTTCTCCCTTCCTGCCACCCTCCAGTCCCCCACAAATGCTTCCCGTTGGCTGAAATTAAATGGACTCCAGTTGATAAGGAACTCAGCCCCCTGAGGTGCAGAGCTGGGGAGACGCTGGGTGTGGGTTCCAGAACGAACAGCCAATGACCAGCACAGAACCCTTCCCTGAACCTGTTTCCTTATCTACAAAATGAGAAAGCTGGATTGAAGACTTCTTAAGAAAGAATTAGACCTCTAACTCCGTGAACACAGAAATACATCAATTTCCTTTTTAGGAAAGAGCAGGAGCAACGACCTTGCCTGGAAACCCTAGTTGTGACCCAGTCACTGCTGCTTCAGAGAGAGCAGAAAGAAACGTAAAACTCAGTGAAATTACCCTATACAAGGCTCTTTCTGTCAGCCTCATGGGGCTTGGTCTGACACTTGCCTATTTCTGTAAAATCTGAACAGGCTTTCAAAGACCAAGATTGAGGTGTTTATTGAAAATGATTATAGGTTATGTAATCAAGACCATTGTTTCTGTTGTGCTCCTGTAAGGCGGTGACGAGGGGCAGAGATTGAATTGGTGCCCTCTGAGCGAGCCTTTTATGTAGTTCTGTGTCTCACTACATGTGGTTTTACAGAGCAGGCATGGGAGGTTGTGGTGGGCAGAACCTCATCACCTAGGAGAAGCTTCACACCCCAGAAGAACACAAACATCGCTTCCTTCAAAGTTAGGAAAATAAGTTCCGGTTCTCCCTTACGTCTATTTTCTTTCCTGGGAAGTAAGGAAGAGAAAGAGAGAGACTGTGAGTTGCCTAGAAAAGGACCAAGGACCTCAGCTTCAATGACACCAGGAATGTCAGAAGGAAACACCCAACTCTTGTATCTGTGTGTCATGTCCCTTGAAAAGGCTAGGTGCTCCCTCAATTAGCCTCCATCTCTGCTTCCACCTCTTCTGGAGAGAGAAATGTTAGAAGTTTCTTTGCATCCCCTGGAGCTATCAAGCAGCTGTCCTGAAGTCACATGGTATACTTTCCTAGGTCATGCTGGTGTCAATTGAGTGTTGGAGACCTACATTTCCTCCCTTCCCCAGACCCCTTCTGTCTCTGAGAAAATGGCCTTTCGTGAGCCATGAGATGAATTGGATTCCCCGAGGGCTCCAGGGTCAGACCAAAAGGAGGCAAGTTCTGCAGCTGTCTTGCCTGATGCTCCAGACAGCAGACAGCAGAGCCAAAAAGGATCAGGGCCTGGGGCATCAAGATGTGATGACTGTCAGGCTGCCATTCTCGTTTCTAACTCCTCTCCCAGATTCTAGCTGTGGGAGCTCAGAGACCCTGGACATGAGTCAGGATTTTAGACTCTCAGTTTGAGGTTCAGGAGCCACCTCTGCGTCTGAGTCATGTAGAAAGCTTGTTAAAAATGGAGATTCCAAGATCTTACCCCAGACCTACCATCTCAACATCCATGCTGGTGTAGTCCAGAGATTGGCATTTTAATAAAGCCCTCCAAACAATTCTTAAACTGTGGAAATTTGAGAACTGCTGACCTAAAGAGAAATAAGCAGAGCTTCACTTTGCAATAGCCTAATCATTTATGTTTTAACACTGATAAATTTAAAAAAAAAAAAAATTGAGGCTTACGCTTTGGTTTAAGCAAACACTTGCCTTTATTCATTATACTTAACACTATAAAATAGAAAAAAGAAAAGTACTGTGAATACGTAAATAGTCTTTTCCATTTTTTGTTATTCTCAAATTTTCTTTAGTGGGCATATATTGCTCTTAGAAAAACAATGAACTTGACAAAAAAAAACGGTAATTTAAATTTGGTAGGAATGGGTAAACTATAGCACTTTGACTTATCCCACAATGTGCCTTTTAGAATATCCCCCCAAAAGACTCCGGTGCTGGTTACCTTCCCACCACTCTAGGTCAAGTAGAAATGAAGGTTTGTGGTTGTTGTTAGGTGCTGTCCAGTCGATTCTGATTCACAGAAGCCCTATATAACAGCGTAGTACTGCCCCATGGGGTTTTCTAGGCTGTAACCTTTATAGGAGCAGATAGCCAGGTCTTTCCTCCTGGGGTGGGGTGGGGGGGAGCACCGCTGGTGGGTTCTAATAGCTGACATTTTGGTTAGCAGTCAAGCACTTAACCATTGTGCCACCAGCGCTCAGAAATGAGGATAGAAATCAGAATGTAGGGTGGATATGTTAAATATATATTGATAGAGAGAGAGAGAAAGAGCAAGAATGTGAGAGAGAGCTTCCCCCCATTATATGTCATGATTGCCAATGTACTCTTGTTGTTATCCCCTTGATAATTGCAAATCTGTAATGAGCCAGTTTATTTTTATTCCCCTTCATCAATCAGCAGAGACTGGAAGCTATCTTCAGGTCGCACAGCCAGTGTGCGCCAAGTCTGGAAACCTATCCGGATGTTCTGACTCACTTGGGTGTCTGGACGGGTTTGTTCATCACCACCCAGCATTCTTCTCCAGCAACTAGAATGATGATGAAGGGGAAGACGATGATGACATTGAGAATCATCATCATCATCATCAGATAAAAGCTATTACCATATTTTTACACAAATAATGCGCACTTTCTGCGTTTACGTGCTGGCAGTGCCCTCCCCCCAGAGACACTCTGGAAAGTGCCACCATGCCAACCCTCTTCCACATGTTGCTGTAAAAAAAAAAAAAAAAAATTAGCATAACATGCTTATGGGGGGTGGGGGCAGAGATCAAGGCCCGCAAACATGGGTGTGCCTTATTTGCATAAAAATGCAGTAGTTATTGACCAAGGAGTCCTGGAGGCACAATGGCTAAGCACTTGCTTGCTAATCAGAAGGTTGGCAGTTCCAACCCACCCGTCGCCTCCCTCCCCACCCCCCACAAGGAAGACCTGGCTACCTGCTTCTGTAAGGATTACAGCCAAGACAACCCTATGGAGAAGTTCTACTCCATCATATGGGTTTGCTCTGAGTCAGAAATCAATTCAACGGCACCTAACAACACTTATTACCATATGTCAGGAATTGTGCCAGGCGCATCACACATATTATGCCATTTAATCCTAAAACATCTATCTAAGACAGCTGTTCTGAACTTTATTTGACAGATGAGAAAACAAAGTGCCATTGAGGTTGAATGGCTTGCCCAAGGTCACACAGCTAACAAGTGGCAAGGCCAGACTTTGAATATCTAGGTTTGGCTTACCCCAGAGATCGTAAAGGGCAGCAGTGATGTCTTTTGTGTTTACAAACCCTCACAACTGCAGCGGCTCCTTCCCTGAACCCTAGATCTGTAACCTGTTCCCCACAGGCAGGCAAGCCAAGGCAGGCCAAGGGGGACTTGGGGGATGGTTTTCAACGACATTGTGTTCCTGAGGATGTAGTCATTGGCATTTATTTTCTGGTCGATTTCTCAAATTTAGGAATAAACTGTGAAGGAAAAACAACTCTGGGCTGGAGCTAAAATTATTACCCTTTTTTCCTTTTTGCAGCCAGCTAGAATTTGGATTAAATGAACTGTTGCTGAAACAGTTTGTAGGACTTCTTATTTCTTGCTTTGAAAGATGCATTACCAAGTAGCAGCTGTTGCCTGGAGGCTGGGTGCTAAGAAATCACACAAATGGCGTGGTTTTCCAGGAATGAGGTTGTTCCAAAGGGCCTAGCAGTATGGAAGATTCTCGTTTCCCTGGCAAACAGGTAGATTGGGGGGAACACAGGAGTTGAAGAGTTGAGAGGTCCCAGATACTAATCAGAGGACTTAGACATCTTTGATTACAATGAAAGACCTTTAGTTGTCACACTCCATAAACTTAGCACTGAGCTGTCAGTGTTAGTGGAAAGTCTAGAGAGCCACTTTTGAAAGGCAGAATTGGGGCTTCCTCCAAGGTGTACTTGATTAGCTCTTACCGTATTTAGAGATTAGCTGTGACTTGTGCTCAAAAACCTCTACACACGTCTTATTTTAGTACACCTACTTGTTGTTGTTGTTAGCTGTAGTCAAGTCGACTCCGACTCACGGCGACCTTATGTACAGCAGAGTGAAATCTTGCCCAGTTCAACATCGTTTTCACAACACCAGCAGGTTCAAGTCCATCACTGTGGCTACTGTGCCCCTCCACTTCGCTGAGGGTCTCCTGTGCCCCTCCACTTCACCAAACATGATGTCTGCCAGTGATTGCGGCCTCCTGATGACGGGTCCAAAGCAAGCAAGCCGGACAGTGTTCTGTTGTGATGCATAAGCTTTTCGTTAATTAAATTTCAGGAACAGATCAGCAGGCCTTTCTTCCTGTCCTAATCTAGTCTGTCCTAATCCTATTTCTCCACGAGCATCCCAATAGCAATACTATAACTGCTTACATTACTGCAAATATAAAAGGTAAAAAATAATATCTTGTTATTTAATTTACATTTATTTGATTATTAGTGAGGATGAGCATCTTGTTAAAAGATTTTTAGACACTTGCATTCCTGGAAAGACCTTTTGAGAAATAAGATGCTCATCTTTCTTTTCCTCTGAAAGCTGACGTGCCCACCTTATCACTGCCCCTCACCCAAGTTGCTCTGTTGGGTCAACATTCCCCAAGGCATCACTGTGGCATTTATTTATTTATTGCTGCAGCAGACTTTCTGTAAGGTGCCGGAAACAGTGCCTGATACTAAAGGGAATTACAAAACGAAAAGCCGATAGATTCTTTTCATGGAGCTTCGTCATTGTTGAGAATAGCTCAGCACTGATGAAACTGATACGCTGAGAGGTTACATCCCCTCCCCCAGGACTCACAGCAAGCCCTCATTTTTTCGAGAATTTGCACCAATGTCTCTGACTTACCCAGTATGACTGACTCTCTCTCAAGAGTCACAGTACAAATAATTAGAATTAAGGCCCTATTTTTTTTTTTTAATCTTTACTAGGAAACCCTGGTAGCATAGTGGTTAAGAGCTACGGCTGCTAACCAAAAGGTCGGCAGTTCGAATCCACCAGGTGCTCCTTAGAAACCATATGGGGCAGTTCTACTCTGTCCTATAGGGTTGCTATGTGTCAGAATCGACTCAATGGCAACGGGTTTGGTTGTTTTTTTGGAATCTTTACTAATGACCAGGGATCTATAACAAATTACCTTAACTGACAAATTAACATTCACGCTGTGTGAGGGATCTTTCTGAGAATGTGTATACGGGCGTGATTTACGTCACAGTGCTCATTGTCACAGTCCTCACTAAACGCTGGCATGGAAAGTGGTTGTGAAGAGAACTCGTTTGCCAATCCCTGTTCCCTCTCTCATGAATACAAAAGTATATAAAAACAGTCTGTCTTCAGGGTTAGTTTTCAAGAATTTATTCATATGTAGTGGGTCGGTCACCAAAATGAGAAGGAATCTTTTTCTCTGACCTCTTAGCGAGTCACCACAAGCAGTTGTCAAGAAAGAGTGACTAATCAGGGACGATATACAATTAGATACAATTTTTCATCAGTTAAGCCACAGTCTTAGGCTGATGTGAACTTTCTTCTTTCCACACTTGGAAATGATTATGATGCTCTTTGGAGATGGCATCCGGCCCTTCTGCAGAGTGAACATTCTCTAAGGCATGATAAAGTTTAATGTTTCCTTTATGCCGGTGAAAAAGTGAAGCATGAATATTCTGTAGGGGAACAAACAGTGCCGTAGAAGGAAATAAATGTAAATGCCCGATGTTGTGCAAGACTAAGTGCAAACGTGACGTGAGTAACCTTCTAGCTCAGGCCCATCACTACTGGCCAGATGACTGTGTGTCTGTGGTCTTAAAAATCACTTCAATTTTCCACCAAATGCTCTAGTCAGATAACCAACGTGTCTCCAGCGCTTTTTCTAATGCTTTTTGGAAGAGAAATACAGACAGGAAAAAATAAATAAAAGGCACAGCCAGCTGTTCTTTCAGGGCTGTACTGTCCATCAGCAGGAGTCCTCAGAGACTTGTTGAAACTTTGAGTCCTTGACCATTTGTCCACTAATGTGGTCATCAAATGCTTGCCCGGTGCATCACCAAATGAGTATGGGGTGCTTGCCCTCCCCTGAGGAGTCCCTGGGTGGGGCAAAATGTTAACACACTTGGCTGCTAACTGAAAGGTTGGAGGTTCAATTCCACCCAGAGGCACCTCAGAAGAATGTCCTGGCCATCTACTTCTGAAAAATCAGTTCTTGAAAGCCCTACGGAGCACAGTTCTACTCTGACATACAGGGGCCATCAGGAGTCAGAGTTGACTCGAGGGCAACTGGTGGCCAGCTCTCTGTGATAGGTCCAATACATGTGGCAGCCAGAATTGGGTCCATGGGGCCCTGGCCATCCTAGCTGATTGGTGGGCACCAGTCTATCAGTTGTTCAATAATCTGTGAATGGTTCCTGGCACAAAGGAAGACTCATTCATTCATTTAGCATCATTTCTGAATACCTACTATATGCCAGGCACTGTTCTTGGTGCTGGGAATCCAATAAAGAACATGATGGACCAGGTCCTTCTACTCAAGACTTAGTGTTACAGCAAGGGGAAGAAACTGAGAAAACAAGTAAACAAGTGAAAGACAAAGATTGTGTCTGCTAACGATAGTTCAATGACAAAGATTAAACAGAGTAATTTGGTGGAGAATAACTGGGGAGGGGGTGACCAAGGAGGCTTCTCTTACTGAGGGACATTTGAGCTGAAACCTGAATGATGAGAAGGATGAATTGTGCAAAGTTCTGGAGAAGAGATTCATGCAGAGGTGGGAAGGGATTCCGGGCGGTAAAGGAAGAGAAAGGAGAACAGCGTGGTGAGAACACAGTGGAAGGGGAAGAGCAGTGTACCATGAGGAGCCAGTGTACTGGGAAAGCCACTGGGATTTTCATTATTGGTGCAATGGGAGTCCTTTGATTAAAAGTAGGGAGTCGTTTAAATGCTAACAAGTGGCCATCTAAGATGCATCAATTGGATCAAAGGAGAATGAAGAACACCAAGGTCACAAGGTGATTACTAGCCTAAGAGACAGAAAGGGCCACATGAACTAGAGACTTACATCATCCTGAGACCAGAAGAACTAGATGGTGCCCGGCCACAACCGATGACTGCCCTGACAGGGAGCACAACAGAGAACCCCTGAGGGAGCAGGAGAACAGTGGAATGCAGACCCCAAATTCTCATAAAAAGACCAGACTTAATGGTCTGACTGAGACTAGAAGAATCCCAGTGGTCATGGCCCCCAAACCTTCTGTTGGCCCAGGACAGGAACCATTCCCGAAAACAACTCATCAGACATGGAAGGGACTGGACAATGGGTTGGAGAGAGATGCTGATGAAGAGTGAGCTACTTGTATCAGGTGGACACTTGAGACTGTGTTGGCATCTCCTGTCTGGAGGGGAGCTGGGAGGGTAGGGGGGTTAGAAACTGGCAAAATCGTCATGAAAGGAGAGACTGGAAGGAGGGAGTGGGCTGACTTATTAGGGGGAGAGTAAATGGGAGTATGTAGTAAGGTGTATATAAGTTTATATGTGAGAGACTGACTTGATTTGTAAACTTTCACTTAAAGCACAATAAAAATTATTAAAAAAAAAAAGTAGGGGGTCGTGTGATCTAACCTGCATAGTTTATGGATTGTTTTAGCTGTAGTGAAAAAAAAAATTTTCCCCCAGGGGAACAAGGAGACCAGTTAAGAGACTGTTAGATTTAATTTAGAAGTGATGGTGGCTTATGCTGGGGTTTTAGTGGTTGGGAGGGAGAAGACTGGAAACATTTAGAATGTGTTTAAAGCCCACAGAACTGGCTGATAGAAAGGATGTATGGGGTCAGGGGAGTTGAGGCAAAGAAGGAATCAAGGTCTGGTGCCCAAGAACTGGGAGAATGGTTGTGGGAGGCTGCCGGTCCATGGATCTACTGTTTCATCTTGGACATGTGAATTGGAGATACGTATCAGACAAAATCCAGGACGTTTGTCAGTTTGTTGTACTGTGTTGCTTTGTTTGTTGTAGTGATTCTGGAAGCTATGTCACCACTACTTCAAATATTAGCAGGGTCGCCAATGGCGTACGGGTTTCACCGGAGCTTCTAAACTAAAACTATAAAGAAAGGCCTAGGATCTACTTCAGAAAATTAGCCAATGGAAACCTTATGGATCACAGCATAACATTGTCCAACTTGTTTGCCTTGGACATGTCATCAGGAGGTATTATTTGCTAGAGAAGGACATTAAGTTTGGTGAAGTAGAGGACCAACAAGGGTGAGGGAGACTCTCAGGGAGATGGATTGGCACAGTAGCAACAATGACGGGCTTGAACATGCTGGTGATCATGCAGATGACACAGGACCAGACATCGTTTTTTCTGTTGTACATGAGTTTGCCATGAGTCAGAGTAGACTCGACACAGCTATCTAGCGATCTAGTAGACACAATAGATTTTTTAAATAAATGATTAAATGAATAACCTGTTGCAGAAAGCTGAGCTAGACCAATCAGATTCCCTACTTAGAGAGCTTGTGCTAAGAAGCTAGAGGTAGAGAGCTGCAGAAGCTTGCTGATGAGGTGCAATCAAGGCCACAGGGGCCAGGAACAGCTCTACGGAAGCCAAAATTATAAGAAGCATAAAGCCTGAGTCAGCAAGGAAGTCAACTGAAGAAAGGAGAGCATCAGTTAGAGAGAAACAAAGACGGCTCAAGAAGAAAAGACATGACTGCAAAGAGTTGTCATGTAAAGTCCAAATGAAATGCTGAGGCTGTTAAAACACCAGGTATTTGCTACTGGATTAAATATTCCTTGGTAAGCAAGCAAATAAATAAATGTTGTTGTTGTTAGGTGCCACCCAGTCAGTTCTGAGTCACAGCAACCCTATATGCAACAGAACAAAACACTGCCCAGTCGTGCACCATCCTCACAATCATTGTTATGCTTGAGCCCATTGTTGCAGCCACTGTACCAATCCATCTCATTGAGAGTCTTCCTCTTTTTCTCCGACCCTGTACTTTACCATGCATGATGTCCTTCCCCAGGGACTGATACCTCCTGATAACATGTCCATAGTCTTGCCACCCTTGCTTCAAATAAATAAATAATAAATAAAGAAAAGCAAGGTGTCCATTGGAATCTGTATTAGTGAAGAGGGGTGACACGTGACCATTTCTATTAGCTAATATAAAGCATTATATAAGGTAGAGTTTCCCGAATTTTGGGTTTTATGATGTCTGCATGCCACCTGTACTATTATATACTTAATATTTTCATTTGACTAAACTCATACCTTTGTAACTTAAATACATACTTTAGCCTCATCCTAAGCAATATCACCCTTGAAATAATGATTTATTGTGCTGTCTGTATTTTTTCTAATATCCATAAAAATAAATACAGACAATGGAAATAGAGATCAGTTACATATGCACCTAAAATCATCTCACCCACCAGGGCTGCATGTACCAGATTCCTCGAAACATGGAAGCAGTGAGAAAAACACTAGGCTCAAAGTCACAAGATAGGATCTTGAATTTGGCTTCTTCACCTAGCAGCTATGGGATGCTGGGTGCATCAAACCCACTGCCATCAAGTCAGCTCTGACTCATTGCAACCCTATATGACAGAGTAGAACTTCCCCATAGGGTTTCCAAGGCTGTAAATTGTCACAGAAGCAGACTGCCACATCTTTCTCCCACAGAGCAGCTGGTGGATTCGAACCACTGACCTTTCAGTTAGCAGCTGAGCCCTTAACCAGTGTGCTACCAGGGCTCCTTCCCTCAACACTACAAGAGTATAATACCCACCCTGCCCACCTCATAAGGATCAAATAAGAGAGTATATTAAAATGTTTGGCAAAAGAAGTTTTCTGCAAACATCAGTGTTTCTTAGGAGTGCAGCTGGGAATTATAACGATTATAGATGTGGGTCCTAATGTGAGTGTCATTGGGTGATGCTGTCATTGGAAGGGCAAAAACCATACCTTCTCCTCCTCTAAGCTGTGCTCCCAGAATGCTCCAGCCCTTTCTAATCTTCTTTAAACTTGTCTTTGCTTATTATCAAAACCACACAATTTGGGTCATGCTCGCTCATTGCTTTTGCTGTGTTTCCAACTATTTCTTGCAACCCAGCCTCATCTTCCCAAGTGTATTAGGCAGTTTCCCAGTAAAGCCAACTTCTTTTGTCAAATGAGATAAAGGTTATAAAATAGACTGTATATTATCATATATAGTGTGGTTAAGTTCTGAACTACTAGCCAAAAGGTTGGCAGTTCAAACCCACCCTGCAGGGGCACCTCAAGAGACAGCCCTGGCAATCCCCTTCTGAAAGCCCACAGGCTTGGAAACCCTATGGAGCGGTTCTACTCTGCACACATGGAGTCCCCACGAATCCGAACTGCCTCGATGGAAGTCAGCAACAACAACATCACATAACTAATCTGCTATAAGTCATACTTTGGGAAATGCTGAGTTAGACAAGAGCAAGTTTTCATTCTAACTGCAAAAGAAGAGCTGTATCTCTTAGAAGGGTCATTTAAAAACAAAAATTAAAAATCACCATACTGCCTCAGACACATATCATTTCCATTTTTTGGAGCTGTCTCTGACGGAGGCACCGGGCGACATTTTATGGATTAACGCACTCTGATCCACGCTGTCCATTCATCAGTCAGCACGTGTACATTGAGCACCAAGTGTGATAGGCTGAATTAGACAGTGGCAGTACCAAGAGAGGAGGCCACAGATAGGAGAGCTACTAAGTGCCTGGTGTGACAGAAGTGTTGATCCAATGGGAGTGGACAAGGGAGAGAGGGTCAAGAAAGACTCCTGGAATTTTATCTGGGGTGATTAAGTAATTAGCAGATTACAAATTGGAGGTGGGCCTTAATCGTGCTCCATTTGACTTGATTATGAACAGTTCCTCCATGTGTATGTGGCCAGACAAAATGTACTGATGAGCAGAGTTTACAGGTTTGGGCTCCAGCACCTCACCCGTGAGAAAGCACTAGGCATTGCCTGCTCGTTTGCTCCTTTCCCTACCGTCTGAAGAGAGTGCAGACTCTGGGTAGTGGCCATGATGGCAGAGACGACACTTGGATGAACACAAGGTCGTCTGAGGCAGCCAAGTAAATGTCCTCCAAGAATAAGAGAGGATTAGAGCTTTGGAGAAGAGTTGCTGTTCTGAATGTTTTAAGAGAATTTAACTTCCATGTTTTAGAGAATCATGCCCAAGGATTGGGTTTCCAAGTGAGCCATGCTCCTTGAAATATGGCAGTCTCTGGGGGCTAGGCTGTGAGAACCTCAGCTTTATATTTGTTATAAATAAATATACATATTTATTAATATAATATATAAGTATATGTAATATATAAAAGGAGCCCCGGTGGTGTAAATGGTCAAACACTAGGCTACTAACTGAAAGGTCTGTGGTTAGAACTAATCAGCCACAGAGGAAGATGTGGCAGTCTGCTTCGGTAAAGATTACAGCCTTGGGAACCCTGCGGGGCAGTTCTACTCAGTCCTATAGGGTTGCTATGAATCAGAACTGACTTGACGGCAATGGGTTGTAATACATAAAATGAAATAGTGTTCCTGCAATTTACCCCACTCTGATTGACTGTTTCAGTGAACAGCATTTTAGGAGCTGGATGGGTTCAACTGATGGCCTTAGTGTGAAAAATATAAAATACACATATATATAAAAGATATATAAAAGATATATAGTTTACATAAAATGTACCTAATATACTAAAACATAAAATATGCATGTATAGTTTATATAAAATATACATAATACACAAAAATGTAAAATACACGTATATAGTTTATATAAAATGTACATAATATACAAAAATCTAAAATATGCATATATAGTTTACATAAAATATACATAATACACAAAAATGTAAAATATACATATATAGTTCATGTGAAATGTACCTAATATACAAAAATATAAAATATGCAAAAATATAAAATATGCATGTATAGTTTATATAAAATGTACATAATATACAAAAATGTAAAATATGCATATATAGTTTATATAAAATGTATATAATATACAAAAAATAAAATAAACATATATAGTTTAAATAAAATGTACCTAATATACAAAAATATAAAATATGCATATATAGTTTAAATAAAATGTGCCTAATATACGAAGATATAAAATATATATTCTATATAAATATTTGAAATATTTGACGGTAGGGCTGATGGTGGGGTGGGTGGCTGTGGATGGGGAGGAACAAGAATAAATAAAGGGGAAAGAACCCCCCCCAAAACACAAACCCAGTGCCATTGAGTTGATTCCAACTCATAGCGACCCTGTAGGACAGAGTAGAACTACCCCATAGAGTTCCCAAGGAGAGCCTGGCCAATTCGAACTGCTGACCCTTTGGTTAGCAGCCATAGCACTTAACCACTACACCACCAGGGTTTCCACGAGAAAGAACAAAAGTAAATTAATTTAAAAGAATTAGGTGATAGTGTAGCTGAGCGTAAAGTTGAGAGAGCAATTTTATAGAAGGAGAACTTTTGTTGCAACCAGCAAAGTAAAAATTTGCAAGCTAGGGGGAGCTAAGAGGACCTAAATCCAAACCCAAGTCGCCCATTATTATTATTATTAATATTATTGTCCTTTCCATTCTTCAGTTTCCACAGACACTTCTGAATGGAGGGAACAATGGGGAAGTAAAAACAATGCTCTACTTTTACTTGGCACTCAAGGTCAAGTCCAGCTCAGCCATGGACAACTGCACTTGACCGTGGTTTTCAGGGTCAGCTTTAAAGGAAGCAGGAGCGTCCTGAACCACCAGCCCTCCATGCTAACAAAGCAGAAATATCAATATGCTACCTTGTGAGCATAAGGATAATTCGGCAGAAAATGGAGAGTTTTGAAATTATGCAGCCCACTGCAGTTTCTTGACATGAGCCCAGAAAGGCTGATCAATAAAGTTTGATTCTTTCTTTCCCTGAAGTTTGAATAGTTATCTATAGCCTGGTGAATTCCACGTATTAAAAAAATTGATTATTTCCCTCGAGGGGATTTTTTAATTTCTTTTTCTCTCCTTGTAGTATAGGATGAGGTTTATAGTTTTGTAGTTTTTTTTTTAACCTTTGATCAGTAAACTTACTGATTTAAATCTCTGGGATAGGAGAGGACAGCAGAGACTGGAACTATCAATTAATCCTGCACGTCTGCTTCTCAGGCTCCATAATACTGTAAACCTGTTAGAGGGAAAAGCTCCAGCAGAAAGGATTTTGTTGTTGTTCTTCATGGATGGTCTTCTGCGTGTGCTTATGGGGTGCTTTCTGGAGTGCAGGTTCCTGGGCCCAGTTCCCTATCCCCCAACCTGACTCTGTGGGGGTGGAGCCTGAGAATCTGCATGGTTAACAAGGTTCCTGGGTGATTCAATGCCCTCTGGGTATTGAGAACCATGGACCATGTGCCCTGGCACCAGAAAAGCCTGGATTTGAGTCGATGCTCCTGTTCACAGCCTAGTTGCTCCAGTAAAAAACAAAACTTGCTGCCGTGGAGTCCATTCCGACTCATGGCGACCCCATGTGTGTCGGAATAGAACTGTACGCCATAAGGTTTTCAGTGGCTGATTTTTCAGAAGTACATCGACAGGACTTTGTTCTGAGACACCTCTGTGTGGACTCGAAACTCCAACCTTTTGGTTAGCAGCTGAGCATGTTAATCTTTTCCACCACCAGGCACTCCCTAGGGTGCTCAGAGAGGCCTTTCTGAGGAAGTGACACCGAGCTGCCCCTGTGTTGGGCGGGGGGGACTTCTCTAACAGAGAACGCAAAGAAGACAGGGAATTTGGATCCAGCATACTCCATCCCACTTGGTTGAGTCCACAACAGAATTCATCAGAGCTCTTAATTGTGACATTTTAACAAGCCATCCTGCTTCCATCCTTTCATGTGGCTGGAGTCGAAGCGGCTTTTGTGCCTTTGTTTTGCAAAGGGAAACGCAAACATTTGTTTCTGCTCCTTTTCCTTTAGCTTGGATCTCTGTAATGCACATATTCATAGTCCAGGGAGGCAAGAAAGGGAAGTAGGACAAACTTGTGCTTTTAAGGCCTGCTCTATGGACCTGGACAGGGAAAAGTCAGCCCTACAAAGATGAGCCAGCAGGTTCTTTGTTTGTCTACCTGACACGAGCCTTTTCTCATCTGTGGTCCCATCTAAATAGCTTTTCTTAAAGGATAAAACATGTTATCAGGGCCTAAGTAACTTGCAGTTACTGGTTTTCCAGTGGACAGATGTACTATTTAAAAGCACCAAGTGAAAGAGAAACTTAAGAGGTTCTGGCTTCTTAAGCTAGACCTCAAAGCACTGGAGGAACTTACTTTTATGCTGTAGTCTCCTATTTTTTTTTCTAATTTTTAAAATTACAAAACTAATACGTTCCCATTGCATGATATTCATACAAAAAAAAAAAAAACTCTTTGCCATTGAGTTGATTCTGATTCATTATGACCCTGTAGGGCAGAGTGGAACTGCCCCAGGGGGTTTCCAAGGAGCAGCTGGTAGATTCGAACTGCTGATCTTTTGGTTAGCAGATGAGCTTTTAACCGCTGAGCCACCACAGCTGCAATACAAATATTGTTGTTGTTAGGTGCCATCGAGTCAATTCCCACTCATGACAACCCTATGTATAACAGAACAAAACACTGTCTGGTCCTGCACCATGCCCACAACTGTTGTTATGCTTGAGCCCACTGTTGCAGCCACTGTGTCAATCCATCTCATTGATGGTCCTCCTCTTTTCCGCTGACCCTCTACTTTACCAAGCATGATGTCCTTCTCCAGGGATGGATCCCTAAGGAGCGTTCTGGCTGTATTTCTTCCAAAACAGATTTATTCATTTTTTTAGCCCATTCCCATTGCTGTCGAGTCCATTCCGACTCATGGTGACCCTACAGGACAGAGTAGAACTGCCCCATAGAGTTTCCAATGAGTGCCTGGCAGATTCAAACTGCTGACCTCTTGGTTAACAGCCACAGCACTTAACCAGTAAGCCACCAGGGTTTCCATTGTTTTGGCAGTCCATGGTACAGTCAATATTCTTCACCAACACCACAATTCAAAGGCATCAGTTCTTCTCCCTTCTTCCTTATTCATTGTCCAGCTCTCACATGCACCTGAGGCGATTGAAAACACCATGGCTTGGGTCAGGTGCACCTTAGTGTTCAAAATGATGTCTTTGCTTTTCAACACTTTAAAGACAGACTCTAAAATTAGCATTTTTTTATTTTTGCTTTTCCTCTGCGCTCCAGATAAATGACCTTCCACTCTTAGGATTCCTGGGACTTGCCCTTTCGATGGCCTCTGATGTACTTGTTTTCTCGGTGCATTTGAAATGGGTCCTGGCCAGGAGCTTGGCAGTCCTCTGAGGCTCCCCCAAAAAGCCTGTGATGTATGTTTACTGCTTTTCCTCTGTTCCAGGGGTAGGTGCCCTCAGGGATTCTGAGCAGTGGCCCCAATGTTTACGGCTTTTGGAATTACGTGAGTCCCAGGGTCGCAGGAATTGTTTTACATCCAAATATGTACAAAGCACGACTGAATCGATGAGGAGCCCTGGTGGAACAGTTGTTAAGAGCTCAGGCTGCTAAGGTCGCTATGGTCAACACAAGGTCAGCAGTTCAAACCCACCAGCCGCTCCTTGGAAACCCTATAGAGTAGTTCTACTCCTATACAGTCACTATGAGTCAGAAAGTGGAGTTCTAGAAGCAACATGGTTTTGTTAAATATTCTAGCAGTTTTTCCTTCCTTCTTTTCTACATATTTCATCATTTTTCCCTCTTCAATCTTTTCCAGCTATCCATCCATCCATCCATCCATCCATCCATCCATCCATCCATCCATCCATCCATCCATCCATCCATCCATCCATCCATCCATCCATCCATCCATCCATCCATCCATCCATCCATCCACCCCTCCACCCCTCCACCCCTCCACCCCTCCACCCACCCACCCACCCATCCACCCATCCACCCATCCACCCATCCACCCATCCATCCATCCATCTATCTTGCTTTCAGCCCTCAAAACCTCTATGAGCTTATGACATCTCTGACTTTGCACTAAGTTTCTCATTTGGTCGCTCTCGTTACTTTTCATCTTCTCGGTAACTATAGGCCCCCTCATGCTTCTTAGATTAAATCTCCCACTCTTGTCATTGTCCTCCTCACTTTGCTTAATTAGATAATATCTAAGACAGCTCTGAAGATGCTAGGTGCTGTTCCAGCACTATGTGGGGATGTTACCATTATTATCTTGAAGTCTCACAGGATGGAAATCACATTCATCTCTCCTGTTCTTGTCTCTGTCCTAGTTGGTGGGGTATAAATAATGAAAAGTCTTTCCTTAAATGGAAAAACTGTAATAGAGCTGAGTTATTTTCCCCCAGTTGCCGACTACTGAAAATGGAGGCCTGTCCACACGTGTTTGGCCTGAGAGAAGGGACGGCAGAGGGGCAGACAGCACAAAGGGTGCTGTGAATGGTCTGCGTCGTTGGGCTTCATTAAGTGGTTTCTATTTTTATCATTAAACCAACACCAAATCTTTGTAGAGAATTTGAAAACTAGAGAAAAGTGCACAAGTGAAAATGCATATCACCTGCTTTTCTACCTTACAGATTGTGTATGTATGTGTGTGTATGTGTGCATGTATGTGTGTGTGTGTGCATGTGTATGTGTGTACGTGATTATACTCATATTATTATCATTATCATTATTTTGCACACAAAAAAAGGATCATCCTGGGCATAGCGTTTTCTAGCCTGCATCTTAAACCGAATATACTGTGAACATTTAAATTTTTTCACATCGTCATGGTCACAGGGCACCTTGGCACACCACACAGTTGGACCATACTTTGTTTAACTTGTCCCCTATGGGTGAACAAGGAATTGGTTTCCAATAAGCTGTTAGTCCAACAGTTAACTGGACTAATATAAACAATGCTGCAATCAACGTCCTTTATGCATAGCCGTTCTAGTTTTGTTTATATATATATATACATATAATTATTTCTTTAAGTTTCTAAAACTAGATTTGCTGGCTCAAAGGATGTGAAATTTTAGTGAACATTGGGTGTTTAGAAAGATGCCCAGAAGGTTGTACTGAAGCATAATTCTCATCTTGGTTTTGATTAGAAAGGAGACTCTACTTTGGGGAGTCTCTTTCCAGTATTTGCTCACCGTGGACAGTTAGCACAGGACCAGAGCCTTTTTTCTGGCTGGACATGCTTTGGAAATGCCAGTTAGATTCACAGAGTGGCTCTAAAGTCTCTTCACACTCTGAGGCTCATCATAGCTTGTCATCAGAGTCCTGTATCCCTGGGACATCAGTTATATCCGAAGCAAGTTCTTCAGGTTTAAAGAACTGACCACCGGAAACAGTTAACCTGGTTTTATGCCAAGTTAGAAGGAAGAAAGAAAATGAATGCTTCTTGACCACCTGTCCAATGCTGGCATTGCACCCTCTCCACAATCCTGTAAGGTAAATGAGGTCTCACCTTCATTTCATGGTTGAGTAAGTAAATTAAGCTACGAGGCAGCTGAGGCATGGTAGAGACGTTAGACCCTTGTCCGCCTGGCTCCAAAGACCTCGCCTTCCCTCCCCGTTATAACTCAGTCATACAGTATAACGTCCCAGAGCAGCTCCAAGGCCATGCAGGATCTGCATCGGAACCTAGTGGTATTTATCTTCTGTCACTTGTTTCCTTGCTTGTTTAAAATCAGTTTGGTATGCGTTTGCCTTCCTAGGTATTAGTAAACAAATTTTCCCTTGCTTTACATGTCATTCATGTTTTCATTATAATCCTTGATGTATTGAAGTATTCTTCTCTCCCTTTACCTAAAAATTCAATAGATATTCACGAAGCCTTCAAATAGCATTGTATATGCAATGCCAGTTAGCCTGCCTCGCAAAGCCTGTTTATACAAGTGAGACTTGCTTGTTCAGGTAAGTTGAGTTTCGGACTCAAAGGGAACACAACCTGCTGGCCTCAGAGTGATCTATCCACACATGTTTCTTAATTCCTTCTTAAGGAGAATTCAGAAATCTACAGACCTGGGTATATTTACAAACCAAACAGTGGACTGAATGTGCTTATGTCCACAAACGGAGAACTCTAGCAAAGACAAGAACAATATAGCGCAGGGTTATAACCACAGACAGGCGACAACGGAGCCAATCTGAACTCTGAGTCTCAGTTCCCTTTTCTGTATAATGGGGAGATACATCATGATGTTTAAATGATTTAAATGGCTTTCAGGTGCTTAGTAGAGTGCTTGACACATGAATGATATGGATGATCACAGAGGGAAAGACATTTTAAAACAACAATGACAAAAAAATACGCCAAGTGAATTTCTACTGGAAAAGCATGAAAGGAATATTAGAACTGACTCTCCTAGGATCGAGGATATAATACTCCCATTTTTATTTTTTATGAAAACCCAGACTTTCTTAATAATTCTTAATCAACTTAATTACAGCAGAAATTCTTTACTTTTTTGGAACTCTCAGTTGAAAATCTGATAAAAGCTTAGAATTCTCCATAGGAATGTGCACATTCATGCCACATGTTGCAATTTCAGGAAAGCCCATGGTGTCTGGGTTAAGACTGCCCCCAAACCATAGAGGCTGTAGGAGAAACTTTTTTTTCCTGAACAAGGTCACAAAGGAGAGGTCATGGCAGACTCCGGACTCCGGATGGATATGCTCAACCCTAAAGCCAGAGATCATAATTATGCCACAAGGTTGATACATTCTTTGCCCTGAACAATCCTAATCCAGGAAGAAAGACAAGCAGGGAAATAGTTACAGCCCAATGAAGGGCAATACTAAGCGAACCCACTGAAAGTAATGACTGTCTGTTGCAGGGTTGGCTGGAGGTGGGGAGAGAGAGGCAAAGATCACTAGAACAACCTCTACTTGAGCTGATTTCACAAGTGCAGCAGTGGTCTCAGGGTCTGTCAGAATTTGGGGACATTTTATGGACCATGTGGCATACGCTATATCGAAACAAAAGTCTGATATCAAAGATAACTCAAAGAATCGCCAGTGTCCTCTGGAACAGTGTCCATGCCGCTTATCTGTATGAGAGATGGAGGTAGTAGGTGAATGGCAACTTGTAAGGATGTGTATCTTCATCCATTGCTGGACAAGTTTCAGCTCATACATACGATATCATATATTCAGCTCATACATACGATATCATATATTGAGCTCATACATATGATATATATTCAGCTCATACATACGATATCATATATTCTGCTCATACATACGATATCATATATTGAGCTCATACATATGATATCATATATTCAGCTCATACATACAATATCGTATGCAGCCTATGGCATCCCGTGTCAAGCCTTAAAATTTTTGAATTCTTGATTCCCAATATTCAGAGGAACCCCAATGAAAAGACAAAGACTTTCAGACTGGATAAAAAAAGAAGAAAAAGCCAAGATCAAACTGTATGTTCTCTACAAGAAACCCACGTTAAATATAAAGACACAGATACATCAAAAGCAAAGAGAAAGAGAAAACAGAGTGACAGTTATATCTAACTTGGCATTTAATTTATTGAGAATAAAGGCTCTACCCATACTGGAAATGTGTTATTTGCACAGAGCTTGCAAATAGCAGCCCGAAATCATTCACCTCCTGTCGTTTATAAACAAAACATAGAAACTATAAAAATAAAAGAGTAGTATTTTTAAGCATAAAATTTCAGACATCAGTTCTTAGAAAACAGTCTTTGCCTGTATTTGATGCAGTACCACAGAGTTGAATCTCGAAGTACTTTTTAGTGTACACTCAGTTCCCAAACCAGATAGCGTGTACCGTCTTTAGTGTACTTGTCAGAAAATTATGCTTGGTCTTATACAATGTAATAACAATTAAACATTGCACATTTGCTGTTAAATGGTACAAAGTAAGAATTTGTCTGTAATGACTATATATTATGAATATTCTCAATGATTGCATTAAAACAAACTTAAGAATACTAAAAAAAAAGTAAAGAGATAAAGATTTACCACGCTAACACTAATGAAGAGAAAGCTGGAGTAGCTATATATTAATTTCAGACAAAGCAGACTTGAGAGCAAGGGAAATGATCAGAGATAAAGAGGGGCATAATGATAAAGGGATCAACTCTCCAAGAAGACATAACAGCCCTTAATGTGTGTGTCTAACTACAGAGCATGAAAATCCCCGAGACCAAACTGATACAACTGCAAGGAAAGAGAGACGGATGTCCAGAGGTGACAACAGCAGCGCTTCACCTTCTGCACCCACCACGTGTGTGGAGGGCTCTGTGTCTCAGGTCTGCAGGCTCGCTTCTTCAGCCAAACATTCTCACTCTGACACGCAAGAAAGGGGAGATAGTAAGGAAATGGTGTGGCCATTCAAAGCTACAGTGAGCTTGGGAGCAACGTCAGAGAGATTTCCCTCACTTCTAAGCCTGTTGTTAATTTCTGTGGTTGGACCTTCCCTGCTTAAACAACAAACAAAAAATCAAACCCATTGCCATATAGTCGATTCTGACTCATGGCCACCCCACGAGTTACAGAGTAGGACTGCTCCAAAGGGTTTCTTGGCTGTAATCTTGATGAAAGCTGATCACCAGGCCTTTCTTCCATGGCACTGCTGGGTGGATTTGAACCACCAACCTTTTGGTTAGTAGTCAAGCCAAACTGTTTGCACCATCCAGGGACCCTAATTCAAATCATAGATCTACCACCTGCCAGCCTTGGTCAAGTTACATAACCTCTGGGAATACTGAATAACATTTATTGAGTGCCAATTGTATGCCTGGCTCTGGTCTAAGTGTTTTGCATATGTGGGCTCAGCCAATTCTCACAGCAACCCTATGAGGAAGGAATTATTATTATTACCATTGGCTATGAGGAACAGGAGAGGCAACCTTCTGGGGGTCACACAGCAAGTGGGCGGAGCTGGGAATGGAGCCCAAGCCATCTAGCTCCAGAGCCAGTGTTCCCACTCACAGTACCACGATGCTCCACAACAGCAGGGTCAGGTTCAACATTTGTAAACATGGATGATGCTGCCCATTCTTGAGGGCAGTAGTCAGGCTGTCAACTTCACGGACCCACAGCGAGGAAATCCACCCTCTGTACGAAACATGCTTTTTGTCTGTTCTCGTCCTCTCATCTCCCCGCCTTCCGTTCTCTTCTATACTGCTCCCAAGTGACTGTTCAGATGGGTTAAAATGGTGGCAAATGGTGATTCTCAGCAGGGCTTTCCCTCCCTGCCTCGATTTTCTAGGACCCCTGGATCCTTCAGCGCTTCTTCCAGTGGGGTTGGCACCAGTTCTTTCAGAATCACTTATGGATCTCTGGCTCCTAAAAATGTAGATTCTTGGGGCCACATCATACCTATTGAACTAGAATCTGGGATGGCTGGCTAGAAAATATATTAAATGATCCCAGAAAGTGGTCACAAAATTTTGAGAACCACTGTTTAAAATCTAATCTCCAAGAAATTGCCCAACTAATTTTCTGAATCTCAGCTCTATTCTGGTAGTAATGGGACTTGCTGACATCTGCTGAGTTATGTGTGCCAGGGACTGCTGTAAGCAATTTTGCAAATATTAAGTCATTGTGCATGCAAGGAGTCCAGGATGTGGGTGCTCATATTGTCTCCATTGTACAGACAAGGAAACCAAGATGCAAGTTGCACAGGTCGTGTGATGGTTAAGGTTGTGTGTCCACTTGGCTGGGCCATGATTCTCAGTGTTTTGGCAGTCGTATAAGGTGATCATTTCCCTCTTGAGATTTGATATGTGATCATCCCCATGACGGGGATGCCGATCAGTTGAAAGAGAGTTTCCTGGGCTTGTGGCCCGCATTGAATATAAGTGGACATTCTGGCAAGGCTTGGAGGCTTTTTGCTCGTGCTGGATCCTGCAACTGGCTCCTGCTTGTCTGACCTCTGGTTCTTGGGACTTGAGCTAGCAGCTCACCTGTGGTCTTGCCTGCTGATCTTGGGATTCAACAATCTTCCCAGCCTGTGAGCCAAAGCTCTGCTCTCTAACCTGCCAATTTTGGCTTCGCCAGCCCCTGTGGCTACATGAATCAGGAGAAGCCTCTATCCTAATCTGCAGACTTGGGACATTCCAGCCTCTACAACTGTGTAAGCCATTCCCTTAATATAAATCTTTCCCTCTATATGTATTTACATGCTTTGTTGATTTTGCTTCTCTAGAGAACCCAGCCTAAGACAGGTAGTAAGTGTCGGAGGCCAGTTTGAATCACGCAGTCTGGTTCTTTTTTGTTGTTATTATCAATTTTATTGTATATACAGCATAGAGCTTTCTGTTTTAGCCATCTTGACGTGTACAAATCAGTGGCAGTAATTACATTCACCATGTTGTGCTGCTGTCACCATTTCCAGATGTTTTTCATCACCCCAACAGAAGCTTAGGCTTTACTCATGAAGCAATAACTCCCCTCCTAACCTCGGAGTGGCTGGTGGATTCGAACCGCTGACCTTTGGGTTACCAGCCAAGCTCTTTAACCACTGCACCACCAGGGCTCCTTATGCAAAGACCAGTGGGGTGGTATTTGTTTCAGATAAAAGAAACAGCAATGCAAGGGCCCCGAGGCAGAAATGGCAGACAGTTCAGAGGTCAGCAAGGATGCCCCTGGGTATAGATGGGACACAGTGAGGAAGGGTGGTGGTTAGGGATGAAGTCTGAGAGCGAGCAGAGATAGACCACACAGAGCCTTGTGGGAGTTTGGATTTTACCCTAAGAAGGATGGGGTGCCCTTGGAGGGATTTAGAAGGGGAGTGACCAAATGAAATGTTTTAAAAGGTCAGTCTGCTGCGATGGGGAAAACAGATGGTGGTAGAGCAAAAGGAGCCTGTGGTAAGAGTCTAGAAAGAAGTGCTTGCGGCTTGGAGCCGGGCTGTGGCAGAGAAACAGAAGTGGGCAGATTCAGGAAATATCCTGAGGTGGGAAGACGGTGTGATGTGGGGGAAACCATAGGAACACAAGGCTTCCACATGGCGCAGTGCTGTCTGTGAAACCCCACCCTTCTGACCGAGCAGGAAGCTTCAGCAGAGTACCTCAGCCCGGAAGAGGAAGTGTGCCGGAAGCTTCTCTCTGCCCTTCCAAGCTCACCTCTCTACTTTGAGCCCTGGGGGCTTTTCCGTCAAGTTCTTGTTGTCTTTGGCTAATGGGAGAGCAAGTTATTGTGCCCTGAGTCCTCTGGGCTGGCCACTCCCCTGGAAGAGACAATACAGCCCCTGTTGGCTGGCCGCACCCCTGGAAGAGATGATACAACCCCTGTTAGCTCGCTGCGTCCCTGGAAGAGATGATACAGCCCCTGTTAGCTCACCACACCCCTGGAAGAGATGATACAGGCCCTGTTAGCTCGCTGCGTCCCTGGAAGAGATGATACAGGCCCTGTTAGCTCACCACACCCCTGGAAGAGATGATACAGCCCCTGTTAGCTTGCTGCATCCCTGGAAGAGATGACACAGTCTCTGTTAGCTCACGCTGTCCTGAGTGCTAGTGTACTCTGTCTCTCTCTCCACCTTCTCCACACCCCCCCACCCAGTACCAGGAGCTGCTCCCTCCTCTGCCCCTAATTACCGAGGTGGTAGCTGCCACAACCCTCACAGCGCAGCAGTGACCTCCCAGATCTAGCTGATGCTCAGCGTGACCCCTCCTCAGGAGCCCTGGGTTGGAAGACATTAACTCTTCTTCCAGGATATTCAGCAAAGGCCATTTCTCCTGTGTCTCGGACGGCCAGACCATCCTTTTGCTATGTTTTTGTTTTATTTATTTGTTTTTTGAGGGGGTAGGGTAGGGTGGGACAAGGGTGTGTTATAATTTGAAACCATCATCCTTGCTCACAGTGACTTCAGGGTGGAGTGAACAGCCATGGGGGATGGACTCACTGTGGGAGTCAGGGCAAGTTTACTGTGGACCTCAGCTCCCCCATCTGTAAAAAGAGAGGTTTTTACTAGGCTGCATCTCCATCTGTTATTCCATCATATACCACATCACAAATTTTGCCATATCCACGTACACATCACCTTCCTGATACATACTTCATTAGGACTCACTGTTGAACTTAAGGGAGCCCTGGTGGAACAGTGGTTAAGCGTTGGGCTGCTAAACGAACGGTTGCCAGTTCGAATCCACCAGCCACTCCTTGGAAACCCTGTGGGGCAGTTCTACTCTGTCCTACAGGGCCGCTATGAGTTGGAATCGACTTGACAGCAATTGGATCGAACTTAATTCGTTGTTAAAGGAAGCTTCCTATCATTGCCATAAGTGGAAAACCAGTATTTCTTGTCATCAATAAAAGGCACCTCTCCCCCAGAAAAGTCTAAAACTATACCAAAAAAAAAAAGTAGCAGAAATTCACCAAAAAATCATCTCAGAAACTATACTTTGAGAAGTACTGTACTGGATGGTCTCTAAATCCCTTCCAGCTCAGACAATCTATAATCCTCTACAAATAGACCAAAGATGAAGAACTCAGCCTGTCTGCAGGGCAGGGACTGCTGAATCCTCCAGCTCCGTATCTTTCTGGAAGGCAACTAAGGAGAAAGTTTGGCTGCATCCAGGTGGGCGTGCCACCAACAGTATCAGCATGTATTTTAAATAATTGGCAATGAACTGGAAGGCTGGCATTCTGGGCTCCATTTTTTTTTTTTTTATGTCTCAGAGTGCAGACTGGGCAGTTGCTAATTGATGGTCACCCTCCTGCCACCGCTGACTAATTTGCAGCACACGTTGTGAGGGGCAGTCCAGGAAAGCCGTCTTCAGGCATGGAGGAGCGTGGTCTCACTCTGCAGCCCACCCAAGGTTGTTAGCATCTCATTCAGAATGCTGCTTCTTTACAAAACACGTTTTAAGGCTTTATCATGTCGGTTTCTAATGCCATCCTGCTTCTTCCTCCCAACAGATTCCTAATATGGGGTCCAAATCCCATCAACATGGAGTGCGTGTATGTGTGTGTGTTTGTGTGTGTGTGTCCTTCTCTTTACTTAGTTGTGTCATGATGTAGATGGGATCTGAGCTATGCAAGAAGAAGAAGGGGACAGGTGAGTTGCACTGAGGCTGTGAAGTTAGAAACTCAGAGTTCCAGATTCTGACTCGAGGGCTGTGTCCCTGTGACCACAGATGGATTTAGTAAAAGGACACAGAAGGCGCTGGGAATAAGTAATGGGGGGAAGTAAAAAGGGCCAAAGTCGTGATTCCTCCTCACACTCTAACGAACTGGTTATCTCACCTCCAATGTGTTCTGTTCCAAGCCCATCCGTGTATCTACATCACGTCAAAATGCCAGTTTTCACTGACTTCTCCCTTTCCAGAAACAGCCGTGAAAATGCCTACTTTTCTTCTGGCCTCCCTTCTAGTAGTGGCTGTCAGCTCACCTGAGAATCACCTGTGGAGCTTTGAAAAACACAGGTGCCAGGCCTCATGCCAGACCTGTCAAGCCAGCGTCTCTGCAGGTGGGGCCCAGGCAGCAGCAGGTTGACAGAGCCCCTCAGGTGGGCCTAGCAAGCGGCTGATTGAGAGCCAGTGCTCTGGAAGGAGCGTGCAGGTAGTCACGCTCTCTGACTTGATTTCCCCTCCCTGCTCGTCTGGCAGGGTCGGGTAAGGAGCAGGGTCCGAGGGGCACAGGGTGAGCCAGAAACAGACACAGGGCCTGAGGGGCCGAAACAGATGATTTACGTTTCCTTCATTCCACAAAGGATTAAATTTGCGGTCCTGGTGGCACAGTGGCCAAGCACTCAGCTGCTAACCGAAAGAATGGCGGTTCGAACCCACCAACTGCTCTGAGAGAGAAAGATGTGGCAGTCTGTTTTTGTAAAGATTTACAGCCTTGGAAACCCTATGGGGCAGTTCTACTCTGTCTTACAGGGTTGCTATGAGTAGGAATTGACTTGACGGCAATGGGTAGGTTTTGCCAGGAGGGATTTGCAGTTTTAGGTCCCCTGAACTTCTACCATTGAAGCCAGGACTGCGTGACTGCAGGGTTTGATCATGAACCAAGGAGGAAAAAAAAGGAGGAAGTTTCAGTTAAAATGCCAAAGAGGCTTTCCTGGGATCTTTATTTACCAGTGACACTATTTCCTGGAGCATAACAGAATGTGGCTAGAATGGTCCATCCCTCTTAAAAGAGAATTCTGTGTCCTTGCCCTAGTCCACGAGACCTGACGGGCCTTGTTCTTACCCCTCTCTCCCACCTCATTTCCTGCGCTCCTTCCATGGCCCAGGTCGCTCCAGCCGCATTCGCCTCCTCACTGGTCCTGACGTACATCAAGCAGGATTCCCTTTTCAGGGCTGATACCAGCTGTTCCCAGGTCCTCTAAGCCTCTGCTCTTTTAGGTCTTTGCTCAGACATCTCCTCCTTGGAGGGGACTTCCCTGATCTCTTTATCTAAATAGCACCATCATCACTCCGTCCCCTTGCCCTGTTTCATTTCATTTTATGGCACTGACTATATATTTATTGTTTAGCTGTTCATTTTCCGTTTCCTGAATAGCCCAAAGAGTGCTGGGATTATGTCATTCTTGTTCACTGCCAAATCCCCAGCACCTAGCACAGTGCCTGGCACGTGGTAGATGTTCAGTAACTACTGTTGAATGAATGAATGCAATAACAGTGTTTCCTTCACTACATTGATGTATACATTCATCTTCAGTTAAGGACAGGGATGCTAGTTTCTGATTGTAGCAGAGATCAATGTTCTGCTTTTTAAACTAGTTAATGCGAGGAAAAGGGGAATCAATTTAAAGAAAAACCTTAAGTAAATAGAAGCATACACGGCTCACAAATGTGACAAAACTCACGAGAGTGATACAAGAATGATTAACATTTGGGAAACACTGGCCTAGGAAGCAGATCAGGAAGTGAAGATGGAAGAACCAGCTAAAATGTCAGTAAAATGTCAGCTGGTCACCCAAATCAGGAGGCAGAACAAGGAGCTTTGCCTATTCCCAATAGCAATCTTTTTCCAAATGTTAAGGTACAATTAAGGAGCCCTGGTGGCCCACATTTAAGCACTCGGCTGCTAACCAAAAGGTCGGTGGTTCGAACCCTCCAGCCGCTCCACGGGAGAACGATGTGGCAGTCTGCTTCCATAAAATTTACAGCCTTGAAAACCCTATGGGGCAGTTCAATTCTGTCCTAATGGGTCTCTGTGAGTTGGGATCGACTTGATGGCAGTGGGCTTTGTTTTGTTTTGTTTTGTTTTGTTTTGTTTTAATGAAGAAAAAGTCTAGAGTTTCAGGAGGAACTCATGCAGCACCTCATGTTTGCCTGGTTTCTTCTCTTGGGATCTTACCCCACATCACCCAGAAAGCATTTCTTATGATAGTGCCCATGTCCACCCCAAGAGGAGCTTCAGGGAGGCATCTCGGCTTCCAAATAGCCCGCCACAAGTCCTCTCTTTTCTTTCCATAAGGAATATATCTGGAAAAGCCCCTCCTATCATTCCTATGGAGTGGCTGGGTGATGCAAACAGTTAAGCATTTGACTACTAACTGAAAGGCTGGCCATTCAAACCCACCCAGAGGCACCTCAGAAGAAAGAGTGGGTGACCTGCTTCCCAAAAAACCAGCCCCTGAAAAGCATATGGAGATCAGTTCTACTCTGACATACATGGGGTCGCCATGAGTTGGAATCGACTCAAACGCAACTGGTTTGTTTGTTTTTGGTATCATTCCTATGGTACGCTCTCAGGCAGTAATCAATCACTGCCCTAACCAAAACCAAACCAAACCTGTTACCGTCAACTCGATTCTGACTTATAGGACCCTATAGGACAGAGTAGAACTGCCCCATAACATTTCTAAGGAGTGGCTGGTGGATTCAAGCTGCTGACCTTTTGGGCTCTTAATGAGATCCTTCATCTCAGTGGGGGAAGGTATCCTTGAAGAGAGATTTCTCCCTATAGCCAAGTGCCCCTCCTCCACTGTCTGAGCCCAGCAGCCCCCCATGGGTAATTAATGTCCTTTGCATGGTCTTATCCTGCTACTTTGCAATAGTCCTGTCTCTGTGTGTCCAGCTCATGACTTCAGTATCCTTTTTTTAAAAGTTAGTATGGCTTAATGTGGCACTTAACCTTCCCAATGTGCGTCACAGTGAACATCCTACTTCATTTTATCGAAGGTCTGTCTTGAGTTACAGCATGGAACAGACGATTCTAGGGAGGATGTAATGATCTTAAATAATGCATAGAAAAGCGAACCTCTGCTCCCAGTGGTTCAGAAACTTCTGCTGGTCCCAAGCTCCCTTCCCACATGCTCATATCCGATTTTGAGAAAGCTCCCACTTGGAAGATAATTGCATGAGAGAAGGACTTTCTCTCCCTCTCTCCCTCTCTCAATGAAAGAATAACCCATGAAGCCAGCCTCCCTTTAGAGCTCCTTCTGTCACTAACATCTCATTTTTAAAAACCAAAGTGTGTTCCACAGAATGTTAATGGCTGTTATACAACCTCAATTTGGGGTCAAACTAACTTTAGGGAAAACTGAGTTAAACAAAGTTAAGCAGGTATGTTTACGGAGGACAAGGCCAAGGCTTCAATATGTGGCTCCAGGAGAGACGTGTATGCGTAGCCTTTCCCTAAGTCATTTTTCCCCTGGGACCATTTTTGATGTCGAATCTTGAGGAACGTGAGCTCGCCAACCGACAACTAGCAGAAGAGTCCTAGCTCTGGAACCAATATTCAGATGTGCCCCTGAAATTGCAGCTCCCAGGGCAGTCGCCATTGTTGCCCAAAGACTGACTCGGTTTGTAACATTAGCCTATCATATAAGTCAGTGAGCGCTTCTTCACACCTGCTGTTCTCCCAGTTTTTTATGAGAAGTACACATTTTGATTTCCTTACATAGAAAGATGAAGATCACAATTTTACTGTTTATGTATTTTCATTGAAAATATTAACTCTTACAACAAGAAAGCACATCTCCCAGCCAGTATTTTTAAAAAAGCTTTATATTCTTACCAATCAGGAGCCCTGGTGGTGTGGGGGTTAAATGCTCAGCTACTAACTGACAGGTTGGCAGTTGGAACCCACCCAGCAGCTCCCCAGGAGGAAGACCTGGCAATCTGCTTCCGTCAAGATTATAGCCTAGAAAGCCCTATGGGGCAATTCTACGCTGTCACGTGTTGATTCTGCTATGAGTCAGAATGGGCTCGACGGCACCTAACAACAACAACTACATATTTAGCAACGCTGTAGGTTGTCTTTTAATAGTGGAGTAGATGGCACCGACCCAATCAAATGCCACATGCTCTTCCTCACCCAGTGTGACTAGAGACAGCAACAGGGAAAGGGTTGGCCGGGGTTTGGTGTGACTCTCCTCCCCATACAGGATTTTTGGCTTCATTTGCATTTTTGGATGTCTGGGCATATTAATCATTACTCTTCATCTCTAATGACTGAGGAAATAACTGACCCACTGAACTGACACCCAAACATACACCAAAATACCAGCTTTGTTAATGGACACCCTGTCCGCAGCTACACTCAGTCAGACGAGCCTGCTTACAGTGGTAAATACGAGGTTGGACCCCAGGTTTGTCTGCCTCCAGCACCCCTGCATTTAATCGTGACATTCTCCTGCTCCTCAAACGCACACACATGCACACACACATAGAAGGAGGATGACAATGTTTGTTGGACTAAATGAAATTTGTGGTTTCTCCAGACTCCCTGCTATAGAATGTGACGGCAGAACCTGAAAAGTCAGGAGAGAGATGCAAACTCCAGTTTCAATCTAATTGCCACTCCATAGGAGCAGGAGCCTTGCCAGACAGGAAGACTGTAAAAGAATTGAAGATAGAATACATCAGTAAATGGATTTGTTGAAATAATTGCAAAGGAATTAAGTAAGGATTTAAACTCAGGGGATTTGGTTTGGGAAGCCACCCCGATTTCTGGGACATGAGCTGCTGTTGTTAGGCACTGTCAAGTAGGTTCTGACTCATAGTGACCCTATGTACAACAGAATGGAACGCTGCCCAGTCCTGTGCCATCTTTATAATTGTTGTTATACTTGAGCCCATGGTTGCAGCCACTGTGTCAGTTACTCTTGCTGAAGGTCTCTCTCTTTTTTGCTGACCCTCTGCTTTACCAAGCAAGATGTCCTTCCCTAGGAACTGATCCTTCCTCATAATACAGCCAAAGTACATGAGACATAGTCTCGCCATCCTTGCTTCTAAGGAGACTTCTGGCTGTACTTCTTCCAAGGCAAATTTTTTTGTTCTTCTGACAGCACGTGGTATATTCAATATTCTCTGCCAACACAAACCCCATAATTTAAAGGTGTCAATTCTTCTTTGCCTTCCTTATTCATTGTCCAGCTTTGACATGCATATGAGGCAATTAAAAACACCACGGCTTGGGTCAGGCGCACCTTAGTCCTCAAGGTGCGTCTTTACTTCTGGCAGTCTACTTGCAGAAATGTGGCCAGTGAGAACCCTATAAAGCAGAGTTCTACTCTGACACACACAGATCCGTTATGAGTCAGAATCAACTCCCAGAGTAACAGGTACTGGCAGTCCTGGAAAGCCCAGAGTGTGTGGAGTGTTGAAGAGGGGGAGGCAGGTATAAAGTGGATCATGGACCTGGAAACAGATACAAAGACCTGTTTCACAGGTGTTAACTCAGTAGCAAAGTACAGTCTAGGGTGGTTCTAATCAAGTATGTGTGCACTCATTGGGCCTAAGCAATCTTCTGTGCCCTGTCGGATAAACTTCCACAGTAGCCTTTCCCAGTGAGCACTGGGAACAAATGAAGTGTCTGGAGACCCCCAATCTCCTCTGCCTTCCCTACATTTACCCCTTCCCAACTCTACAAAGGATCTTTAGGACGTCCTGGGGGTCACTGAACTGAGTTGTAAACTCAGGACAGTGATGTTGGGGAAATGAGGCCAGCGTGCAAATTCCCCCTGAAGCCTTCTTTTTCCACCTAACTCTGTAGGAATGGGTGTCGTCCTCAAGGAACTGGAGCCCCAGTAGTTACATCCCCCGTGTTCACATGGCCATGTTCAGTAAAATAATGACTTACAATGTCTCCCCAGCCCCTGCAGGGAGCAGTGACCTGCCATTCTGTCCCTTTGCTCTTGCCCAATAGAAGTCTAACAAAAACACTGTCCATACTATGCACTTTGTGGGCTGGTGGAAAGGAGCATTGAGTTAGTTATTTTATAAAATTAAACCATCCTCTTGTAAAAGTAGAACTTTTTAACAACAAATGGCTTTCCTCTTTTTCAATTAGATGCTCTCTGGCTAGATAAATGAATTCATTGTCACCTGGGTACACAAGAATTTGTGTTCCAAATCACAGTGCTCTTGAACGTCTTAGAGGTTACCAGCTCTAAAGAGCATTTCATGCCAGACCCCTGCAAGTATCGCCATGGGCAATAAGTTTTTCAAGCCTGCTCAGTCAGACTGATTGTCCATCCCAGATTAATTCAGATCACCTTTTCTCTGCTAAAATGAAGGTAAAAGTTGGCCCCGCTGTGTGGGCAGAAGAAGGGAAGACGTGGAAATAAAAGGAATTTAAATGCTTGTCTCTTTTCAAGGTCTCCGGGAGCGATTTCTGTCCCCGCCTCTGTCTCCACTTGGAGAAAATAGGAGCAAGTAGATGGTTGAGGCTGGTAGTTAATTTTAAACTAGATTTAAAGACTGCTAGGGAACACACTGGCCTCATTTCAAGCCATGGTCAGTTGTCGTTCAGTCCCATTAACATCCACGAAATGCAAGCACCAGGCCCCAGACACACCAGGCACCGAACAGCAAAGTTTGACATCTTTGTTTTCTCAGGCCCATCCTGAGCAATCTGGTATGTTGCCCGAGAAAGTGTAAACCTTGGAAACGGTGATACGCCATGCTAAGAGAAAAATAAAGTATCCTCTACGGGTCAGGCTTAATTTTGCAAACTCCATTTCCTGGAGATAACTGGTCGCTGGGCACTATGGGGGATTAGCTGGATTAGTTGAAATCTCCCGCACTCCTTCTGGTCTGAATTCATCTCCTGTGCTCTGTGATCCCACAGCCCTTCACCTCTGCCTCAATGACAGCACTTACCACAGCGTCCCTGGCATTAGTGTTATTTCTGTGTGGCTTGTCCTCCTCACCAGATTCCAGGCTTTCAGGAACGACTCTGTCCTATTCCTTTTTGTGATTCCGACACCTAGGACAGGGTATGTTACACGCTCCATAGATTAGATGTTTGTTGAAAAACTGGAGGATGGAAATAAAAGAAGAATTTTGTGGTTCTCTCTACCATTATAAAGTGTCGCTGTCTTCTACTATATGCAGTTTCAGTCAGATCCTTTGTAGGACACTTCTGGAACCCATGAGAGTTTCTAGTATTTAATGTTAATAGGAGAATTTCAGGGGAATTTAGAGGTGAGCCTTTTAAGAGATTAAAGAAGTCAGTATTCAAATACACAGGAAAAAACACTTTAAATAGCCCTACTCATTATGGAAGAGAGCCCTGGTGGTGCAATTGTCAAGCGCTTGGCTGCTAACTCAACAGGTTGGTGGTTCAAACCCCCCTCCCAGTGGCTCTGTGGGAGGAAGACCTGGAAATCTGCTGCCGTAAAGATTACAGCCTATAAAACCCTATGAGGCAGTTCTATTCTGTCACATGTGGTAGCTATGAGTCAAAAATCAACTTGGTAGATAACAACACTTAGTTGTGGAGGGTCTGAGAGTGGACAGGGATGGAAGCAGAATTTGCATCACTAAGAATTCTTGAGGTTGCATGTTGCCAATAAACTGCCTTTAGGTAACAAAAATGGAGAAATAATTTATTGGATGGATATGAGGAAGTTTACGTAAACAAAGGGCAGGCTAAAGAACTGAATTCCCAAAACTAAAGGTAAAGAGGCAGCTCAGGTATGTGTACGGTAGAAACTGAGGACTGGTTTCAAGTCATTGTTCAGTCTCTTCATTTTATAGGGCGATTCAGCTCAACCACTTACCCCATCCTTACATCACATATTCAAGGTCCAAAATCCAGAAAAAGATTTGAGTTGGTCTAAGTTGGGTCACATGCCAATCCTTTGGTTAGGAAATGGCTCTTCACGGGAAGAGATGCAATACCCCAAAAGGCGATCAAGGTGCTATTAACAAAAGAAGCGAGAATGAGCGCTTGGCAACTGAAAAAAACAGCTGATGTCCACTGCGGTCGTACCTTGGGAAATATCTAAATTAGAAAACTACTTTAAGGACTAAAACTCTCTTGAAGCTAACAGGAAAAATAAGACCTTAGAAAACTCTTATTCATCAAGGAAATTGGACTTGAGGATTAAGTACAGCCGGGGATGGATTAACGAGCAAGCAAGGTACACAGGGGCTTCCTCATGTTTACTTAGCAATCTGCAGTGCACAATTTCACAGGGGTTTCACCACATCTTTGATGTGCTGAAAATCAGAGGAAACTGTGTGCTGCAGGTTAGATTACTAAGTAAGCACAAATAAACCCATGCGTGCCTTGTGTCATTTGTCCCTGAGTACAGCACATTTGGACAAGTGCTATCAAATAGTTTGGCTAACATCCATATTGCCCATATATATTTTTATCCTGTTAAATTGCTTAGAAAGCTGTATTTTTTGTAGAAAGGTGAAAGGCCAAAAAAAGCTTGGCAGAGACTGTCAAATAATGACTAAATCTGAAATCGGAGTTGATGAGAACATTGAGCTAACAATTTCTGTCAGCCCTTTTGTACTCTTTCTTGTGCGTATGGAAAGAGGAAAAATAAACAAACTGAGTTTCTGAGCTGAATAAAACTCTAGGAATTACATCATTGCATATTTGCAGTTTTTTCACTTGAATGAATACATGAAAATAGCATCTTATCAACAGGTCTCCTTGCACAGCTCCTGCTAATACTGATGGTCTGAGCTTTCTAAGGGCTTCTGTATTTCAGGCTCTCTGCTGAGCGCTTTACAGGCATTTCTCATTTAATGTGTACAAGAACCCATTGAGGACAGGTACTGTCGCCCCGAGGAAGTTGGGGGTCAGAGAAGGTAAGTACCTTCCCCAAGATTGCACAGCTGGTAAGTGGCAGAAAACACTGATACGGAAAATAAATACACGGCACATACATTCGTATATATAATTACAGACATTATTGTTCACTTTAGAAATTATTTTCTGTAGTACTTAGATCACTTCTCAATAAATGTGTATTGTTGTTAGATGCCGTCAAGTCGGCACGTACAACAGAATGAAACACTGCCCAGCCCTGCACCGTGGTCACAATTGTTGTTATGCTTGAGCCCATTGTTGCCATCACTGTGTCAATTCATACCAAATGCTTATTAAAGTTTGGTATGAGTTTATAATATGATTTTTAAAAATATGACTTTCAGGAAATTTTTCGAGAATATTTTTGTAGCTAGGGAAAGAGATCCATCGGCATGTAAGCGGGCTTTCTGTATGGATCATGACGGCCTGTTCCTCATTATTCTGCCTCTGAATACAGTTTTTAGTTGGGGCAAGGAAGAATTGTTTTTTGTTTTTTTGACCCTTGGAAGTATTTGCCTCTGGAACAGCTCATTAAAGGAGGTGGTGGAATGTATTTCTCTGACATTGAAAGAGTCAGGGTAATCAAGACGATGTGACCTTAACATAAGGATAGACATACAGGCCAATGAAATAAATTAAGAGTCTAGAAGTAAACTTTTACATTTGTAATCAATTGATCTTCGACAATTTCAATAAATGATTCTGGGACGACTGGACATCCACATACAAAAAAATGAAGCTGATTCCTACCTCATCATATATACGAAAATTAACTTAAAATGGATCGTAGACCATGTAAAAGCTGAAACTCTGAGAAGACAATAGGAACGTAAACATTAGTGACCTTAGGTGAGGCAGTGATTTCTTACATATTACAACAAAAACACAAGCAATGCAAGAGAAATAAACTGCACGTCAAAATTGTAAACTTTTGTGCTTCAAAGGACATCAGCAAGAAGGTGAAAAGATAACCCAGAAAATGGGAGAAAATATTTGCAAATCATATATCTGATCAAGAATAAACAGAATATGTAAAGAACACTTACAACTCAACAATAAAAAAGAGAAATAACCCAATTTAAAATGGGCAAAATATTTGAATAGGCATTTCTCCAAAAAAGACATACTAATAGCCAATAAGCACACTAGAAGGTCCTCATCTCTCTTGAGAGATAAAAGGTGGTGCAGACCACACCCCAGGGAAACTCCCTTTGCATGGTTCAGGGATGTGACCAGGGTAAGGGTGTTACAATCCAACCCTAATCCTCATTAACATAAAATTACAATCATGAAAATGGAGGAAACCACAGAATGCTGAGAATTATGGCCTAACCAAGTTAATACACACATTTTTGGGGAACACAATTCAATCCATGACACCTGCTTTCCCACTCCCACCCCAGACTTTTCCTGCCTTGTAAATTCCTTATTTCTCCTTCATGAGGTGGCTCGAACTTCATCCTTCCAGAGCAGTCTCCCTGAATCTCTGGTTCCACCTAGAGCAGCATGTATCTGAAGATCAGTTGGACTTCATAGGCCTCATTCCAGCACAAACCATCCTCCCTGGTCATTGTCTGTTCATGTGTCTGTCTCCCCACTAGTGTATAAGCAACTTGGACATTTATCTTTGTGGTTCCAGATCTGGCACAGTGCCTGGCACATATTAGGCACATAGAAATGAATAAATGGGTAAATGAATGTGTGTGTGCATGCATGCTCAAGACAGAAAACTAAACAAAAGAATGTCTCCTAGTTGAAAGATTCTAAGCTGTCAGGGTATTTTCTGATCGTAGAAGGTATCTTGGGTTTAAAACTTAAATACTTTTGTACGCTGGATTCACATGACCTGTGGAAATCAATACCAAAAGGAATAAATATTTACTTTCTAGATGTGAGATGCTAACTCAGTCCTCAGGCATCCCAGAATAAGCCAAGCTTCCTAAGAGGGGCAAGAGATTTTCTTGCCACATGGAATACTCTTGGACAATTAACCATCTGTAATGCAGGGTCCTAAAACATTCCACTGGAAGCATCTAGCCTTGATTGACAATAATCCCAAGATATTTTAAGGGTTGCACCATGAGCCTGTTGTGGTTTAGAAATAGAGCCTCTGGTGAATCAACTTAATCCAGATATCTGTCCTCCTCCCAGTCGATTCCGACACAGAGCAACCCTATAGGACAGAGTAGAACTGCCCCATAGGGTTTCCAAGGAGCAGGTGGTGGATTCAAACTGTCGACCTTTTGGTTAGCAGCTGATCGCTTAGCCACTGGTCCCACCAGGCTTAATATATATATTCCCCTGTCTTACAGGCCAAGCACACTGTAGTTTGAAACATGTAAACAAGGTTGTTGTATAGAAAGAATAAGAATTTACAAAGAATTTTGATCAGTAAGACTTTTCTTGATGCACAAATCCATACATTTAAGCAGCTAATGACCCTGGTGGTGCAGTGGTTTAACCTTTTGGCTGCTAACAGAAAGGTCAAGAGTTTGAATCCACCAGCCACTCCTTGGAAGCCCTGTGGGGCAGCTCTACTCTGTCCTACAGGGTCGCTATGAGTCAGAATCAACATCACAGCAACAGGTTTGGTGTTTGGCTTTAACGGCATCCTAGAAATGAGAAAACACCAACAATGAATAAAACAGACACCCCCTCGAACTGCCTTTACGTATTTTACATTATGGTGGAAGAAGAGACATTAAGGGAAAATAGAAGGGAAAAGAATTCCAGGCAGGGAGAACAGCTAGTGTAAAAGTGGGAATGTGTTTGGTGAGTTGCAGAAGAAGAAAAGTCCAGTGTGACAGGGGCGTAATGAACATTAGACCCACCCATTAGATGGCAGTATGATAATTAGCACTATTGGTCACAGTTCTTCAGCCTCCTCCCCAACTAGTATTTTGCAAAAACCACTCTGCCTGGCTCTCATAGAGACGGAGTGTATTTCCCGGCCTCAGTGATGTTTGGCTTGGCTGGGTCAATGGAATATGGACAGAGGGGATAGCATGTGATTTCCCAGATGAGTCCTTACAGGGCATCGCTTGTTCCCGCTGGCCTTCCTGTGCCTCTGTCATCCGTCAGAAGGCCTCTTCCAGGTAGATCCCCTGCCCCCGTCATCCTGGGCCACAGAATGAGCACGCACGAAGCAGAGCCACCCTATAGACCCAAGAGCAAGAATAAATGGGTGTTGTTTTCAGCCACTGAGCTCAGAGGTGTTTTATCATGCAGCTTCATGGCAGTAAGAAGAGATAAGCCTTCAACACCCATCTTACGCGTTGTTAATCTTTCCGTTTTCCCTGTTTAAAACATTATTTTATTATGCATATAATATTTAACTGCCAAATCATTTCTGGGAAATGACAGATTGTTTATAGTCATAAACATGACTACATGAGTCTATCTACGCGTATTTGGGGAAAAAAAGACATCTGACCGTGATCCTGATTTGTTTTAGCCATTTGTTTAGTTGGAGAAACTTTCTCTCCTCCCAGTTTTATTTCCACCTCGGCACCAGGGCATCTGTTGTTTCAGTCCCATGGCTAGAAGTTTTGGCGTTACTGAAACAAACACGAAAACAAACAAACACAAAAATACAACTTACAGCTTGTGTGTTTTTATTTTGGCACCTTAGTGTGTTACTACTAGCCATTCAGTAGATGGGCGATCCTGTTACAAAGTAAAATTTACAGAAGGAAATGTGAAGTTACTTTTGTAAATAAATCCAATTTATGGCTCATTTTCACAATTTATAGTCCCTAGGCTAAATATTCCTAAAGGAGTTCAGGCTTTCATGCATGTATGTCCCAAACTTGAACTTGAACCTAACAGGAATGCAAATAGAAAATTAATCTCATCATCTGTAGGGAGAAATATCACAGGACTTTTTTCTCTAGACTAAAAACAAACGATTTTCCTCAAAACTAAACCAGTTAATCACCAAGTAGTTGTTAAGTGTAAGTCCAAAAAACTTGCAATACAAGCAACACAGAGCAACCGAAGAAGGGCCTGACCCCTACCCCAAATAAAGGTATCCTGAGAAATGATTTGAGCAATTGAATCTGTTGAGGAGCTGTCTTGATTTGGGTTTCCCCCAAGACGATCTGAAGACAAAGACTTGGACACAAGTCCCAAAGGCACACATGAAGTAGTGCAAAAAGTGAGATGGGGCCAGGAGAAGAGCCAATAAAGTTTGCGTTAGTTAGCAGGTTCCTACTGTGGACAGCTGTGTGGGGCTCAACCCTGCTGGGGATCTCTAAGAAAGTGGGTGGAACCCACTGTGGAATTGTGAGACCAGAGGGCAGGGAGGCTGGGGCGTTTATCCACTGACTTCCACCCTCCACGGTTTGAGAGCTGCACTCAAGAGTGTCAACCCCTCTGTACTTCCGTATGTGCCTGCCTGCAGCAGAGCCAACTTTCTTGATTCCAGACAGAAGAAAGGAGCCTATGGTGGGAGGCTTATCAACACCTGTGGCAGCTACCTAAACTCAGGTCAGCCAAGGGAATGTGGCACAGAGCATCACCTGCATCTGTGACAGGAACCAACCACCAGTTGCCACTGAGTCCACTCCAACTCACGGAGACCCCATGTGTATCAGAGTAGAACTGCTCCACAGGGTTTTCAATGGCTGATTGGAAGTAGATTGCCAGGCCTTTCCTCCAAGGAGCTTCTCAGTAGACTCAAACCTCCAAATTTTGGTGAGCAGTTGAGTGTGTTGACCATTTGCACTGCCCAGGGCCTCCACTGCAAGAACACAGCTACTTACTTCATCAGGTATAACAGGAGTTAGTACTTGCTGAGTATTTACCATGTGACAGGCACTGTGCCAAGCTGCTTAAAGACATCATCTTGTTTAATCCTCACAACCACCCTCTGAGATATAGAGTTATTATGATTCTTTACAGATAAGGAAATAGAGGCACAGAAGTTTTGGAAAATTTCCAAGGTGAAACAGCCAGTAAATGTTGGAGATTTGGGGGTGGGACCCTGACCACAGTACCCTGGTTTATAAACCACACCTCACTAACGAAGGACAAGGTGCAGAAAACAAGTGCGCCAGCCCTTCAAAGACGGAAAATAATGAGGCATGTGGTCCTCAGGGAAGGCTTCTCAAGAAATGGCTTTGAGGAGTACTTTAAAATTAACTGAGTGTACAAGCACAGAAACAAAAAGGAGGCGGTGTGTGGTAGGAATGGGGAAGGGGGATGGGGGGGCTGTCACTGGGCGTGCAGTCTGTAAAATATCCACACTGAAGGGCGTGCAGAGACGGTCCTCGTCATGGAGTAAGGCGAATACAAAGTGTATATAATTCTGTGCTTTTTTATTCAACAAATATGTATTCAGCATCTGCTTTGTGCTAAGCATTGGAGACACAGAGACGAAAATACCCAGACAGGATGGCTAGGGAAGAGACACACGCAGTAGGTGTTGTGCTGTTGGTTTCTCTTTTCTAGAACCGGAACCTTCCTTTCAGTGAAGAACCCAGTCAGTGAGGTTTATGCAGAGCTCTCTGCTTCCTCTCACCCCCCACACACATATTCACACACACACACACACACTCTCACCCACATGCACACACACACACGCACACGCACACACACTGAAAACACATTCACTCACACACACTTACATTGCACACACCACACATACACTCACACTCAAACGCACTCACACACATGCACACATTCACTCACACATACTCCCACTCACACACTTACATACACTCATACATGCACACATATGCACACACACATTCACGCACTTACACTCATACACACACATGCACATGCACATTAATGCTCTCATGTGCTCATACAACTCACACACACATACACACATGTTCATACTGTCACACTCACACAGTCATGCACTTACACAACTCAAACACGCTCACACATACACACACATTTGCTCACACACATTCACTCTCACACACACTGCACACATTCACATACTCACACATGCACTGACACACAGTCTTAGACTCACATGCACTTACACACTCACACACAAACTCACTCATATACACTCTTACACACACATTCACTCATACACACTCACTCACACACATACTTACACACTCACTCAAACACACTCACTCACACACACTCACCCACTCACACACACACTCACACACACGTACCCACACTGGGCAACAGACTACCAGTCAGAGTAGTCCCCTTGGCCTCAGTGATTGTTTTAGAGATAAGCGTGTGACCTAATTGGATTTTTCTACGGAAGCCAGGTGGGAAGCTGGCTGCTGCTGGCCAGGGCTACTGAGCACATCGGACATGTGCATGGGGCTGCCATTTTGCCCTCCGTGTACAGATAGAGTAAAACCAGCAGAGGCAAGCAGTCTAATGAACAGAAAATGAGTGTTCTGCCATCTTTTTTGAGCTCTTGGACTGTCTTGAGAGTAAACCACAGATAAATCTTCTCTCAATTTCTTCAGAAGAAACCTCTGTAATTGCACATGAAGGAAAGGAGGCGTTTGGGTGGTTTTCTTAACATGACTGCTTACCGCTTACACTTCTTGAAGACTTGATCAACCTCAGATGCACTTATAACCTATTCATTCTATAGGACAGCAGATACACCAGTCCTGTCCATTGGCCTGAGCCTTCACAGGCAATCAGACAGTGGAGTGCACCAGTCCTGTCTACTGCCTGAGCCATCACAGGCAATCAGACAGCGGAGTGCACCAGTCCTGTCTACTGGCCTGAGCCATCACAGGCAATCAGACAGCGGAGTGCACCAGTCCTGTCTACTGGCCTGAGCCATCACAGGCAATCAGACAGCGGAGTGCACCAGTCCTGTCTACTGGCCTGAGCCTTCACAGGCAATCAGACAGCGGAGTGCACCAGTCCTGTCTACTGCCTGAGCCATCACAGGCAATCAGACAGCGGAGTGCACCAGTCCTGTCTACTGGCCTGAGCCTTCACAGGCAATCAGACACCAGAGTGCACCAGTCCTGTCCATTGGCCTGAGCCTTCACAGGCAATCAGACAGCGGAGTGCACCAGTCCTGTCTACTGCCTGAGCCATCACAGGCAATAAGACAGTGGAGTGCACCAGTCCTGTCTACTGGCCTGAGCCTTCACAGGCAATCAGACAGCGGAGTGCACCAGTCCTGTCTACTGGCCTGAGCCATCACAGGCAATCAGACAGCGGAGTGCACCAGTCCTGTCTACTGGCCTGAGCCATCACAGACATAAGACAGTGGAGTGCACCAGTCCTGTCTACTGGCCTGAGCCATCATAGGCAATCAGACAGTGGAGTGCACCAGTCCTGTCTACTGGCCTGAGCCATCACAGGCAATCAGACACCAGAGTGCACCAGTCCTGTCTACTGGCCTGAGCCATCACAGGCAATCAGACTGCCTGTGTCTTTATACAGGTGGGAGTCTGGAATAGTGTAGATTTCAAATGGGAATCTGAACTTTGGATTAACTTCTCCTCGACTGACAGGTCCAAATCTACTGAGTACTGTTAGTTGTTGTTTGACATCATGGAGTCAGTTCTGACTCATAGTGACCCTACAGGATGGAGTAGAACTGCCCCGTAGGGTTTCCAAAGAGCAGCTGGTGGATTCCAACTGCAAACCTTTTGGTTAGCAGCCCAGCTCTTAACCACTATTGAGTACTGGATCCTGCTAATTATAACCTTCCTTTTATAAATCGCTTCCTCTTCCCACTCGCTCTCCTGGCCCACTTTGGTTCATGTTCCTTGGCTCGAGATACAGACTAGGAATACTGGCATTGGTTGCCCATATGTGAAGAAATCTTTACAAGATTCTGGAGCCCAGAGAAGATAAACATAGAAATGCAAAGGCTAAAAATGTTTTTAGAAAAGAATGCATTTGAATCATGCAACACATCCAGTGTCCTGATTTAAAAAACAAAAACAAGAAACAAAAAAACTACCTTCTTCTTGGATCAGGTAGACACTTGAGACTATGTTGGCATCTCCTCCCTGGAGGGGAGATGAGAGGGTATGGGGGTTAGAAGCTGGTGAAATGGACACGAAAAGAGAGAGTGGGGGGAGGGAGCAGGCTGTCTCATTAGGGGGAGAGGAACTGGGAGTGTGTGTAGCAAGGTGTATGTAAGTTTTTGTGTGAGACACTGACTTGATTTGTAAACTTTTACTTAAAGCACAATAAAAATTAAAAGAAAAAAAAAACTACCTTCTCAAGAAAGGGTTTGGAAGGAAAATAAATGCTAGAGATGTGGTACAAGTTAGCAGCAAAAACAAAGGGTAAATAGAGGGAAGAAGAAAAGGATTTTATCAAAATTGGAGGTGCCAATGGCCATTTCTGCGGCCAAGCCTGTTCAAGACCTTGAAGGCTTATAAAGGCCTCTGTCTTTAACCTATTAGATGTTCCAGTCACTTGTAAAGAAGCTTGTTTAGAAGTCAATTGAGTCAATTAATATTTTTGTATAACTGTTATGTGCCATGCACTATCCTAGGTTCTCTCCCGTTGCTGTTGAGTCAGTTCCAACTCATAGCAACCCTATAGGACAGAGTAGAGCTACCCCATAAAGTTTCCAAGAAGTGGCTGGTGGATTTGAACTGCTGACCTTTTGGTTAGCAGCCGTAACACTTACCTATTATGCCACCAGGGTTTCCCTTTACACATAGTAGGTACTCAATAAATATTTGTCAAATGAAAGAAAAGCCTGTGTAATATGGGGAATCAGGCCATGCATGCCCAAATTACCCAAATTGCAAAAATTGGAAAATGAAATAATTTAGAGGGAAGTCAAAAATCATCATATAGAGCAGCAGTTCTCAAGCACTAAGTCTCAGGACTGCTCTACATTCTTAAAAATACACTTTCTAGACAGTTATTGTTGTTGTTGTTGTTGTTAGGTGCTGGTGAGTCAGTTCTGACTCATAGCAACCCTATGCACAACAGAACGAAACACTGCCCGGTCCTGAGCCATCCTTACAATCGTTGTTATGCTTGAGCTCGTTGTGTCCATCCACCTCGTTGAGGGTCTTCCTCTTTTCCACTGACCCTGTACTGTGCCAAGCCTAATGTCCTTCTCCAGGGACTGATCCCTCCTGACAACATGTCCAAAGTATGTATGACGCAGTCTCCCTATCCTTGCTTCTAAGGAGCATTCTGGTTGTACTTCTTCCAAGACAAATTTGTTGGTTCTTTTGGCAGTCCATGGTATAGTCAATATTCTTCGCCAACACCACAATTCAAAGGTGTCAATTCTTCTTTGCTCTTCCTTATTCATTGTCCAGCTTTGACACGCATATGATGCGATTGAAAATACCATGGCTTGGGTCAGGCGCACCTTAGTCTTCAAGGTGACATCTTTGCTCTTCTACACTTTAAGGAGGTCCTTTGCAGCAGATTTACCCAATGCAATGCGTCATTTGATTCCCTGAGTGCTGCTTCCATGGCTGTTGATTGTGGATCCAGGTAAAATGAAATCCTTGACAACTGCAATCTTTTCTTCTAGACAGTAGACACCTGTTGAGTTTGGTGATAGGACAGGCAATACTGAACAAATGTGAAGTCAGCACAGCCTGACCAAGCTAAATGATGACACTAAGAAGCACAAGAGAATGAGGGACGATTTTGTAAATGCTATAATATATATTATAATATACACAATTTTACAACAACAGTAATAACAACTAAAAATACGTGTGTGGTTACATAGATAAACAGGCATGTATATATATACATAGGAAGGCACGTATGAACACACGGATGTGCAGGTGTAGGTGTATCTGTAGGCATATGTATATACAGGTTTATGTGTGCTGCATACATATTCATATATAAAATAAAGCACATGGGGGCACAGTTACAGATATTTCCTAAACATAGCCAAGCACCTCGTGGGATTGGTTTATTGGGATTGAGGATTTAGTGCTATCTTAGTCATCAAGTGGAAACCCTGGTAGCGTAGTGGTTAAGTGCTACAGCTGCTAACCAAAAGGTTTGCAGTTCAGATCCACCAGGCGCTCCTTGGAAACTCTATGGCTCAGTTCTACTCTGCCGTATAGGGTTGCTATGAGTCAGAATCAACTCGATGGCAACGAATTTGTTTTTTTTTTCCCTTTGGTTTAGTCATCTGGTGCTACTCTAACAGAAGTACCACAAGTGGATGGCCTTAACAACGAGAAATTTATTCCCTCACAGTCTAGTAGGCTAACCCACTGCCATTGAGTCAATTCTGACTCATAGCGACCCTATAGGACAGAGTAGAACTGCCCCATAGAGTTTCCAAGGAGCACCTGGTGGACTTGAACTGCCGACCTTTTGGTTAGCAGCCGTAGCACTTAACTACTACACCACCAGGGTTTCCTCTAGTAGACTAGACATCCAAATTCAGGGCATCAGCTCCAGGGGAAGGCTTTCTTTCTCTATTGGCTCTGGACGAAGGTCCTTGTCATCAATCTTCCCCTGGTCTAAGAGCATCTCTGAGCAGGAACCCCAGATCCAAAGGACATGCTCTGCTCCCAGCGCTGCTTTCTTGGTGGTATAAAGTCCCCACTCTCTGCTTGCTTCTTTTTCATCTCTTATAAGATAAAGGGTGGTACAGGTCACATCTCAGGGAAACTCCCTTTACATTGGATCAGGGATCTGACCTTAGTAAGGGTGTTACGATCCTACTCTAACCCTCTTTAACATAATCTAATCTTGCCTCATTAACCACAGGTAGAGATTAGGATTTACAACACATAGGAAAATTATATTAATTACAAAATAGAGGACAACCACACAATACTGGGAATCATGGCCTAACCAAGTTGACACGTTTTGGGAGGACACAATTCAATCCATGACAAGTGCATAGGGCAACTTGGTCAATTGGCATAACATAGTTCATAAAGTTCTGCAACCTCCTTTGGTGAGTAGTATCTGGAGTATTAAAAGCTTGCGAGCAGCCATGTAAGGTACAACTATCGTCCACCAATTATCCAGAGCTAAGAAGAAAACCAAAGACTCAAAGAAGAAACTAGTCTACAGCACTAATGATCTACAGGAGCCATGGCCTCACCTACCTTGAGACCAGAAGAGCTACATGTTGCCCAACTACCACTGCTGACCGTTCCAACCAGGGACATAATAGATTGTTCCTGATAGAATAGGAGAAAAATGTAGAACAAAACTCAAATTCCTAAAAAGAAAGTCCAGACTTACAGGATTGGTAGTGACTAGAGGAACCCTCAAGACTATTGCCATCGGATACCCTTTAAACTTGGAACTCAAAGCACTCCCAGAGGTCCCCTTTCAGCCAAATGACAGATTGGCTCATAAAATAAATAATATCATTTGTAAGTACTGTGCTTCTCTAAATAATCATCTAAATAAAACCAAGTGGTAAACATTTATCCTAGACCAAAGACGAGAAGTTAAGGGGGGACAGAGAAGCTAGATTAAGGAAAACAGAACAACCAGAATGAACATAAGGGAATCCTGACACATTGTGAAAAATGTAATCAATGTCACTGAACAGTATAACCCACCAAAAACCGGTGGGAATCTAATTTGCTGTGTAAACTTTCACCAAAAACACAATAAAATATTTTTTAATAAAGATTGAGGACCGCAATGAGATTTTTATTTACATAGATTATGTCTATGGGTAGTTATCATATTAGAAATCAAAACTAAGAAATAGAATACGCGAGCACATATTCCATTAGCTGTCAAAGCAACGGACGTGGAGCTTCAGGAAACTCCACTGCAAACTCAGGAGAAAATGAGAGTGAAAATGAGAATTATCATCTTAATATTATTATGAACAAAGTTTTGATCTCTGGGACCCCCTGGAAAGGTCTGCAATTCCCAGAGTTTTCTAAGCCTCACTTTGAGCTCTGATCTAGAGTTTTCAGAAACATCAAGGATTTCTAAGCTCAACAAACTGATTGAATATTAAGTTATTTGCAAGACTTACTTGTAGCATCTGCTCACGTGGCTTAGACCTTGACTTTTCATTATCAGTGGAGGAAGCTGGATTTAGCTTTTGTTGTCTCTCATTTAAACGTCCTGTGAATCCAGGAGGTAGCCTTTGACCTATAATGAAAGGAGGTGTTTTGTTTGACTTTTTTGTTTTGTTTTGTTTTGTTTTCAGACCTTCCCAATAATTAAATAAAATTTTCCTTTTTAAAGACTTTTTGCTTCTTCTATAAATAGTTGGTGTCACTGGCCTCATTAAAAACTGTGAAATCTTTCCAATGAAATCCTTGCTAGGGGTTGTATAAAATGCCTTCCACTTAAGCGGAGTCCAATCGAGGTGATTATATGGGGACAGAAGTCAGGACACTGGCTTGAATAAGCAGGATGAGGTTGAGCAGGACGTAGTGGAAGATTGCCTGAGACCACAAACAGTAGACTTTGGAGTGAGCAAAAGAAGGAAGCCATTTTACTCCTTTTGGTGAGCAGCTTGGAGGACAAAGCAGCTCTCACGCCCAGGTGATGCAGCATTGTTCATGTAGCCAAGAGGAAGATGACACTGGCTTCAAAGGTTCTGAGTCATCCTTTAAGAATTCTACTCTAGGGCAACCTGTGGGGCAGCCCTGAGGGCCTCCAGGTTAATTCCCCAAAGCTAAATATGCAGGAAAGACATTTCCCAAATAGTCATTTTGCTGAAAGGTAGGTTTTTCTCTTCTAGAATATTTCCAATGTATCAGCAGTACAGAGACAAGCCCTTTATCTAGCCCACCCCAACACACACAGACACAGACACACACAAGACACGCACAGACACACACACACACACACACACACACAGACGCACACAGACACAGACACACAGACACAGAAACACACACAGCAGACACACACAGCAGACACACACACAGCAGACACAGACACACAGCAGACACAGACACACACACACACAGACAAACACAGACACACACAGAGGCACAGAGACACACACAGAGACACAGACACACACACAGAGACACAAACACACACAGAGACACACACAGAGACACACAGACACACAGCAGACACACACACAGACACACACACAGACACACACAGCACACACACACACAGACACACACGCAGACACAGCCACACACAGACACACACAGAGACACACACACAGCAGACACACACACAGACACACAAACACACACAGGCACACACACAGAGACACATAGACACACATACACAGACACACAGACACAAACAGACACACACACAGACACACAGACACACACACAGACAGACACACACAGACACACACACAGAGACACACACAGCAGACACACACAGACACACACACAGACACACACAGAGACACAGCAGACACACAGACACACACAGCAGACACACACAGAGACACAGCAGACACACAGACACACACAGCAGACACACACGCAGCACACACACACAGACACACACACACACTCACACACACACATCCGCATTCCTATTTGGGCTTCCAGTTGAGGAGCAGCTCTGACCTATGGTGAAACAGCTGTAGTAACATTTCCTTTAGAATTTTGAACGATCGATTATTTGGCGAGTTTATTTTTCAGCCAATTTATTCTTTAAAAACTAGTTTATCATCTATAAACTGTTCTGAAACTTTGCACAGCTTCCACCCTGCAGGTGTAAAGGGCACTGGCCTAGGTGAGTCCCTGAGAAGAGCCCGAGAAACATCCGGTCTGCGGGAGGGAGCATGAAGCATGCGTGGGGCGTGGGGGTCTCTCTCTAAACAAGCCAGTTTTATCTGATGGACCCCCTGTGTGCTCAGTCCCAGTTTCCTCATCTGTAAAATAGGGATGATAACTATTATACTTCTCAGGGCTGCTGTAAAGATTTAATGAAATAAGGCTTGTAAATAAGCAGGGATTGATACATATTAACTGTCATTTTTACTGTTATCACTTTTAATGACAGACGTTACCGTGGCAATTCTACAGTCCTTTTCTAAAAGAACGTAGAGTTCCTCAAATGATGTACTTTTTCACCTCCAGGCCTGGTGTCCCCTGCCCACTTCCTCAATTCCTAGTCTAAATCCTCTCCAGACTTTCCTTAAAAATCACCTCCCCCAGGAAGCCAAAAGGTTAGAGGTTCAAGTCCACCCAGAGATGCTTCAGAAGAAAGGCCCGGTAATCTCCTTCCAAAAAATTAGGCACTGAAAATCCCATGGAGCACAGGTCTAATATGGCACCCATGGGTCGCTGTGAGTTGGGATCAACTCAGCGGCAGCTGGTCTTTTTAGACTAGCTTAGGGCTCCTGTATGTTCCTACCTTGGCCCTCACTGCCATTTACCGAAACAGGTTGTTCAATTGTCTGCCTTTCCTTAAAACGGAAACTCTGAGCACAGAAAGCGTCTGCCCATTGCTTACCGTGGTATCTGTAATCCTTAGCAGTGGCCAGCGTGTGGGAGGTGGATGGACGAATAAATGAATGAGAGAGACACAAGCTGGAGCAGGGTCAGATCTGCCTGGCCCCGACGTTGGAGCGAAGCCAGGACTAAGCAGGAAAAGCCCCAGGGGAGAAGGCTCCTTACTGAGGATGGCTTATCCGAGGGATGCCTGCTGTTTCTGACTCCTTGCCCGGTGCCTCTCAAAGCCTTCCAGCCATGGACTCTCTGGACCACCGGGGAGTTGCTCCTCACAGGAACTGTAGAGCAGTGAAGGCCTCTTGAGCCAGGAGCAGAGTGGGAGGGTTTTCACCATGTAGCTTTTGAACAGGTGTCTTCATCTCTCCGACTGTTGGCTTTGTCTTACGGAATGGATAGGGCTTTTCTCCTCACAGCAATATGAGATGTGAGCAGGGTTGGCTCCCAGACAAATATCTGCTTTAAGGATTTAATAAGATCCATCCTTTTTCTTGTTCTTACTTTTCTTCCTTCCTCCTTTCTTTCACTTGACCAGTATTCACTGAGTGCTGAACCAGGTATGACCAGGTGCCTGGTAATAGATATGACCAGGTGCTTGGTAATAGAGAGGCGGACAAGACAAACAAGATCACTCTTCATGCTGCTTACATTCTAGTGGGAGAGGCAGAAAATACACAAGGTCAAAAAGAAAGAGAATTGCTTTAATAAGTTATGTAGTTATATAAGGCAATAAAAGGGGATAACATCATAGAGAACGGCTAGGGGTGGGCGCACCTTTCAGCCTGGGTGCTTAGAGACAGGACGTTGGAGCTGAGACCTGCATGAAGAGATGAAGCTGGCCAGGAGCCACAGACGGGCTGGCTCAAAGCCTCCAGGGGGAAAGAGTCATGTTCTAGGAAGAGAAAGAAGGAAGTGGGCATGGTGATGGCAGACAAGCAGCCTTGGGGGTCATGATAAAGCATTTATACGTGGCCCTGAATGTAAGGGGAAGCCATTGGAGGAGGGTTTTAAGTAAGGAGTAACATGTTCTGATTTCTGTTTTTAAAAGATCTCTGGTTGCTGGGCGGAAAGTGGATTCTTAGATGGCATATTGCAAATGCAACTTGGAAGCAGTGCCATGAATCCCCTGGTGGCTGGCGAAGCGCTGGAAGCATGGGCGGCATTACAGCTGCTGACTATAAAAGGCACTTTTTCTATCCCAAGCTGATAAATGTGTTGAACACACTGTTCCTAGTTAACGAAAATGAACATGTTGACTTGTGTCTTAGACTCTTTTTTTTTCCTCAAAAAGGGTTTTGTATTTATGGTGATATTAATAACTGAAGAGTTGGAAACTTACAATTCCACAGCCTCTTGACAGGACAATAGCTTTTTGGTGATTTAAAGGAGATTGCATTTTGTTCTAGATGGCAAACGACTCATGTTTATTTCATTATAATCTGGAAGGTATGTTGAATTTCCTACCCAGCCAGAATTCTGGAAGCTTCCCTAGTTTGATCCTTCAGTGAGGCCAGTTGTTGGGTACAGAATGAAACCACAGCAAGCAACAACAGAAAATGACCAAGTAACTGCTTGATATGGTGGCTTTTAGACAGAGCAATACATTCATAGAATGTGCTATGTTGCCAGGTTTTAAAACCTACTTTTTGAAAGCGTTTGGGATTTTTAAATCAACTTCAGTGATTAGACTTGAATTTTGGACTTTTGAAACTCCTCGCAGTTTGGCATAATAATAGTAACTGCAGCCACCATTATGGCAAGCGTGGTGTGAGTTGTTATGTCCTTTGAGCCTCACAGAAAACTCTGTGAGCTGTAGGTGATTCTGTTTCTCCTATTCTGCAGATGAGAAAGCTGAGGCTCAGAAAGGCCCAGGACTTCTCTGCAGTCACATAGCTGGTGGCTGGTGGAACTGCTTGATGTTGCCTTTCAGTAAGGAAAAAATAAGCTAAAATGTCATGGTCCATTGGGCACCAAATGGGGGCGCTGGGTGGGTCTGGAAGTAGCATCTCAGTAACTGGACTTGTCCCTGTGTCGTCTTCTCCACGTTGCCCCCAGGCCTGAGAGTAGACGAGGTAAGGATGAAGGGTTGGCACTGGTTTTGTCCATATTGGATAAAATCTGAGGCTGTGAAACAGTAAGAATTTGTACAATTTACTAAATTCTTAATAGGTTTCCTGATACCAATAAGGTTAACTTTCATGAAACTTCATCATGTTGGTGCTCCAGTGCTGAAAATGGAAATAAGAGCTGGGTTCTAGAGGTTCCATTCAGACTATTTCATGACCCTACGTTTTGTCCAATATGGACAAATCCAGTGACAACAGATTGATAGATAGATATACACATACATACATGGACACATGTAAATATATATACTACATGTTACATATAGTACATATATGCCATATATATTAAATATAAAACCAAAACACCAGACCCAGTGCTGTCGAGTCAATTCTGACTCATAGCGACCCTATCGGACAGAGTAGAACTGCCCTATAGAGTTTCCAAGGAGCGCCTGGCAGATTCGAACTGCCGACCCTGTGGTTAGTAGCCGTAGCACTTAACCACTAGGCCACCAGTGTTTCCATATTATGTATAAAATATACATAGTTATAATTATGAAGGCATTTGCAGCTCTTCAAGGAGTCCCAAAGTTCATTCCTGAGCCTCCTGACAACCCTTCAACCACCTCACCCTCTCATTTTAAATTTGAGGATACCAAGACCCGGAGGAGGAGGAACTTATTCAAAGTCACACAGCAAATTAGTATGTGTCTGGGTTCAGAAATCTAACCCTTCTCACTTATATAATTCCCAGGTTCTATTTTGTTGCCTAAAATTCAGAAACTATTCCATTTGAAATGATTGGCTTTCATTCTGAAAGTTTGTCCTTCTAATTTTGGAATGTTAGTATCTCTTTTCTTGGATGAAATAATTTTTTTAAGTGATAATTACTGCTCTTAATTTCAGTTTCCATTTTGAATGTCCTCACCTGGCTAAATTAAAAAAAAAAAAAATGGTAATTCTCTGCTGATCCCAAAATTCTTCTGGAATTGTACCGATCCAAGAAATCTAAAACTCTTGGAATTGCTGATTTGACCAAGTGCCTGTGTACTGTCATCTTCTCCCTAAAGCAGCAGGCACACCCTACCGGAGCCGCAGCCTTACCCTTGAATCTGATGCATGTAAGAAATGAGAGGTTTCCACAGGTCCTGATTCCTTCCACAAACGCAGTACAAAGGAGAAAAAAAAACACAGGGAGGAAGAACCTGTAGCTTAAGAGAGATCTAAAGGACATATCAGCCAAATGCAATACAGTAACTTCTTTGCAACCTACTTCCAATAAACCCATTTAAAAAATATACGAGAGTGTAAGAAAAATTTGAACATCGATGATTTAAGAGATTACTGTTGCTTTGTAGGCGAAAATTTAAAAGTACTGTGGTTATGTCTTTTTTTTTTTTTTTGAAGAGTCCTTATCTTTCAGAAATACATTCTAAAATGCTTATAAATGAAAATATAGGTGATCCTGGATTTGTTTCAAAATAATCCCGTATGGGGCTGTGGGTCGGGGTTGGGAGGAATTTCTGATGCTAGGGAGCAGATTAAAGCCAGGTGTGATTCCCTCTGCTTTGTGTAGAGAGAATTTTCAGTTCCAGACAATGACTTCATTATCTATTTTAATTTGACAATGTAGAGGCAGTTTACATTCTTTATGACTCAAAACTCTATTTGAAGAAACTAAAATTAATAAATTATAGCTTAGTGAGCACAGCGATCCACCTTCGCAAGCCATTATAGAGGCTTAATAGGATTTATAGACTTTTCCTTCTCTCGGGTCCACGTCATTCCATGCCCCGGGCTGCACCAGCCCATTCCTTGTTAATCACCTTGTAGCCTACCTGTTCGTAATGAAATGTCTATCTACACAAATACCAACCAGTGTAGGGGGTGGAATTTGAAAAGGTCCTTCTTTACAGCATAATACACTTACAATAAATTGGATAAATATCTTTCTGGCTCATCAAGATGGAAGCCGTGTGCTGGGGTTCAGTGGGGACGGGGGAGCAGTGATTTTCCAGCCTTGTCCCCATGTGTATGACAACAATTCATTGTATAGAAATGAGTATTGTTTGCAGTAACCTTGATTGCTTCTCCAATCTGCCATTCAGGTCCCTCTGCTCACTATTTATTATTACTCTTTAAAAAACAGTCACCTCCTCTAACAGTAAGGTGGAGAGGACAAAAAGTCATGGAAAATACTTCCTATGGAGAATACATAATACATAACCAAATGGGGGAGAAATGCCCCAATTGTGTTTGAGAGCAGAAGCTCAGCATTCTACCTTTTGTTTGGTTTTTGTTGTTGTTTTCTCATTTTTGAAAAAGAAAGCTGTTTAGTGAATACATGCTCTTGTTGCAAGCCTTGGAGATGAAGCTGTTTTTTCTCAGCCAAGGTCAAGATAGAAATGTCTGGGAAAATGATTCTGACTGCCTGAACAAGGCCGTTTACCTGAAAATAAGAAAGCTGGAGGTCGTCTTTTCGGTCTGAAAGAAGAAAAAGTAGGTACCAGCTCAGTGTGCACTGATGCTCCCAGGAACAGGGAACATCATTAGAATTCCTGAGGTGATTTGTGCACTGGGTATGTTTTATGCGTTGGCTTGCTTTGATGTTGCACCCACCCCAGGCATGTTTTATATGTTGGCTTGCTTCGATGTTGCACAGAGCCTGGTAATTGCTGTCATCGTAAACAAAAGCAACCCGAGTATACAGTTCTCTGCCTTCCAGGCAGGGAGTCTTATTTCTCAGATAAACTCACTCCATTCTCCTTTGCAGAGCTGAAGACTTCAAACTAGTTTCCAACTTCAGCAACCCGAATCTAGTTGCCTTCCCTCAGCCTCACCATAAAGGCCACATCTCCGAGACCTGTTCTCAATCCCCACCCTGAACTCTTCTGCCTTTTCGTCCCCAAACAGATCTCAGGCCTGAGACCCTATGAAGTCACATTCTCTCCCCAGATTTAGACCATGGTGTAAAGATGTGCCTGGTGAGGTGCTAGTGGCATGAGGAAAAATCTCACTCCGATCGACATGGGACTCTTTAGACCCAGTTTGGAATCACCCATGAGCCAGAGAAGCCATGGGACAGATGGTCATGGTCCACATACTTGTGTCCCATGACCATTCCCCTGTTGAGAAATAACTGCAAGTGGAAAGTGAGAGATTTTACACAGGATGGCCATCAGCAGCAGTGCAAGAAGTCTTTAAATATGCAGTTGATGAAAACAATTGATAGCATTTTTTTTTTTTCATAAGGGAGGCTAAGAGTAAGAGATTTGGGGTCAAATAGATTATGTTTTAAGTCTCTTATTTCAGCAAGTCACTTAACCACCCTGCACGTCAGGTTTTTTGCTCCTAAAATAAGGGTAATAGTGCCCACTTCATCAGCTTTTAAAATATGAGTGAGATAATATGTGAAAGCACTTGGCATGGTGCTTGGCCTCATATGTGCTCAATAAATGTCAGTGAATGGCAGCCAGTAGTAATAGAAGTTGAATCACCATCATCAAGGTAAACAACGTCACCAAGACCCAGGCTGTAGGTACAGCAAGACATTCAGGAGAAGGGACACACACAGGGGACTTGCCCTTGTCAACCTCCTAGATAAGCTTCCTACCCATTCCCCACAACTCATGGTCTTCCCATCCTCAGTTCTCATGAGTGGGTCGCAGGGAATGAATGTAGGAAGGACTTGAACACGGTGAAGAACTCATTGGTTTGGAAAACTTAGAAATGGAAGCTGGGTCACAAGTAAGAAGTATTTATAGCTGGGACCCAGAAAACCTGAGCTCTCTGCCTGTCTCTTCTCTGTGCCAACTCAGTAGCCTTGACGATTCTTTCAAAATGAGTTCCAGCTTCCTCATCTGTGAAATGGGCAAAGTTACGGGGAATAAAAAGTGAGATGCTGAGTGGCAAAATGCTCTGCAAACACTCAGGATTTTGTAATGATTTAGGGGGCAGTGGAGATTCAGGGGTAGAAGTCTTACCTTCCATGCGGGAGACCTGGGTTCAATTCCCAGCCAGTGCACCTCACGCACAATGGCCACCCGCCTGTCAGTGGAGGCTTGCGTGTTGTCGTGATGCTGCACAGGTTCTAGTGGAGCTTCCAGACTAAGACGGCCTGGGAAGAAAAAGTCTGGAGAACTACTTCTGAAAACCAGCCAGTGGAATTCCTGTGGATCACAATGGTCTAATCTGCTACCGCTCATGGGGATGCCATTTCATTCCGTGTGCATGGGGTCCCCATGAGTTGGGGGCCGACTTGATGGCAGCTAGCCATCCTTGTTAATCACCTTGTAGCCTACCTGTTCTAGCAACAACAATGTTAGCAACAACAGCGTTCTGACTTATATAAGCTGAGCAAGTAGGGGTGTGTGTGTACGTGTAAATGTACATGCAAGCACACTTATCACCCACATACATGGCTAGCAAATGAAAAGTCAGTCTAAAAGTGCTGAAAAGCCAGACAAATGCCAATGTTTCATATTTGGAAGAGAGAGGGAAAAAATGGAGCAAGAGGATGAAAGTTTCTGTCAACTGAAACAGGGGCTACAGAAAACCATCCAGTGGAGAGAAGACGTGCTCCGCACCACAATGCACCCACTGCCCACTGATCCCACCTCTGCCACTTTAATTCCAGCTCTCACAAATTCAGCGACAGCGGCTTGCTCCCCGTCACCCTCAATGTGTCCCACATCAGCTCCTGGGCCAGATCACAGCTCTCAGGGCATGCCATTGTTGTCTGCACTGGGCAACCCCCAGATGTGCTGTTAGGAGCTTCAGCCCTATTTTCTTTCACACCTGGTACCAGATGCCCATAATGGTACGTTGTGACCTAAAGATGAATCAATGCTGCTGTTTACTGAACGCCGCACTTTCTATAAAGAATCGCACTGTGATGATCATAATTTCAGGACATGCTGCCATCAGGTTCATTTGCCCTCTGCTTGATTCTGAGGCAAATGTTAGAATAACCCAGGACAAACTTTGGAAACTAGGAAGCTTTTTAATGACTTCGTATCTGCCACTCTGCAGGGATTCAGCTGCATCACCTCTGGGTAGCCGGTACTATGTCTAATTCACATAGATCGAGGTAGTAGCAGAACAAAAATTGGTTTAGAAACCTTTTGTATGTAAACTATTTGTTCAGGTCTACTATTAAATTAGATGTCATGGGAAAGCTGGGCTGCTTGTTTGTATACGAACATTCTGCTGGAAATCTGAGGATGCTGTAACGTAAAGCAGAGAGGCAGAGAGGAGTACTAGTCGCAAGTACAGGCTCCTCCTAAAATGTTTGCGTTCAAGACTCGTCTCTGTTGCCTGTTAGACACACAACCGTGGACCAGCTCACTACCTTCACCGTGCCTCAGTTTCTTCATCCGTAAAATGGTGATAGTAAGAAAATTGTGCTGAACATTAAATGAGACACAAGTAGGTAAAGAGCCTAGCCCAATGCTGGTGGTTGCAACATGGTGGTGGTGGTTATTATAAACATTCTTTTATTAATAAAGAAATATCGACTTACCCTTCTCTAATTCCCTGAAAGCATACTTACATTTATTATTTTTCTAGGCCTTGTAAACAGAACTAAAACATGTAGACACTCAGCAGTTTCTTTGGTTTAATTGAAGCATCATAATTTTTTTTTTTTTTGATGAGCGTACACACACTGAATGAGACGCCATTTCAACAATCTCTACATGTGCGATTCAGGGACATTGGTTACATTCTTCAAGGTGTGCTACCACCCTTGCTATCCTTTTCCAAATTATTTCACCACCATTATCTTAAATTCACTGTCCCCTAAGCTTCCCATCCAACATTTTGAGCTTCCATTGTTAAAATTTGATCTCAGATAATTCTTTAAAAGAGCATAATGTGCGAAGCAGATGTAAAATGTCTTAAAGACTTTGTTTAAGCAGTGAAATTTTTAGAAATCACAAAAATGAAGGCCTTTCATTGACAGACACAACACAGGAAAGCCCAATGACATTCAACTACCCCGTGATTGGTCAGGCAGCCAAGAAGGGAATTATACATTTGAAACCACCAAATTGGATTTGGCACCCTTTTGCAGCCTCAGCAATTACTCCCTGACTACTTCCTCACCAGATCAGAGGTGAACTCAGTCAGCTCCCAGATTCCACTTACCCGTCAACTGAACTACGCTATCTACGGAGAACAGTGTTTGTCCTTGTCTGGGTTCTAAATGAATGATATTTGCTTCCAAAGTTGTTATAGCTGCTAAACCCAGTGACTAAAAAATTGCTCCCCTTCAATGAAATTTGTAAATATGAATCTGTACATATGCAAATGTAACTCCGATTGCTTAAAACCATCTTTATGTTAATAGAAATATATAGGTTTACTAACGCGTATTCTCATAGAGTATTTAAAAGGCTTCATAATATGAATTATTACAAGCAGACTATGAGAAGCTGACACGCTCTTCCTTTATAAATCATCTCCTACCCACTTCCATTGAACAGGCACTAGATTACAATTTCACTTCCACTCCTCCTCTTTCTCCTGATTTCAGCCCAGCATGGCTGGAGGGCTACACACTGAGCTAAAGATCATCGGTATTGATAAACAAGGCAGATTATTTAGTAAGTCATTTTGCCTTGTGCCGATAAGCACACTTAACAATTCCTATAAGTCGACATAATAATTTAGCAATGGGGAAAACATTGATATTCAGCTGGCTACATAGAAAAAAGCCATTATTTTCTTCTCTCCGTCCCCTCCAGCCTCCACCCCACAAAGACTGCAGGCACAGTCAGTGTGTGTGAGGTGATGGGACTGACGTGACGGAAGCAAGGCAGATGCTGAGATGCATCCTGGCGCCTGGAAAGGGAGCACGCATGGCTCTGAATAGTCATGATACGTGACATGGCCCTGCCTACTGTTTTCATTTCACATGGTGTCTATTATAAGAAAATCTTTACAAACGCTGACTTAAGACAAAGACCCAAATCCTTAGCCCAGCCCCCACGGTCCTCCATCTCATCCTGCACCACCCACCCCTCACTTGCTATGCCCCAGCTTCACAAGCCATATCTCAAACCCCCATGTGCTGTGCTCCCTGCCTACTCAGCTTCTTGGCACATGTTCGTTCCTACTGCTTTTTAACAGTTCAGAAACCATACAACTCACTTAAAGTGTAGGAGGAGCCCTGTGGCACAGTGGTAAAGAACTACAGCTACTAACCAAGAGGTCGGCAGTTCAAACCCACCAGTCACTCCTTGGAAACCCTATAGGGCAGTTCTACTCTGTCCTATAGTGTCACTATGAGTTGGAATTGACTCAATGGCATTGGATTTTGTTTTGCTTTGTAAAATTCACCTTAGTATATTCTCAGTACATTCACAGAATTGTACATACATAGCCACAATTTTTAAACATTTCCTGACCCCAAAAAGGAACCCCACATCCCTTAGCCATCATCCCCAATCTCCCCACTGGCTTCTGTCTCTGTGATTTTGCCTGCTCTGGACATTTCATATAAATGGAATCACACAATATGTGGTCCTTTGTGACTAGCTTCTGTCACTAAGCATAGCATTTTCAGGGTTCATCCACATTGTAGTATATATCAGTACTTCACCCCTTTTTATTGTTGAATACTATTTCGCTGTATGGCTGTATCACATTTTATTTATCCATCCATTTGTTGAAGGACATATTGGTTGTTTCTACCTTTTAGCTGTTGTAAACAATGCTACTCTCAACATTCATGTACAAGTTATGACTGGACACATGCTTTCGTTTCTCTTGGGTATACACCTGTACCCCTCACACATCTGTCAAGTTGTCAGACTGTGGGGGCTTGTGTGTTGCTGTGATGCTGGAAGCTATGACACCAGTATTCAAATACAAGCAGGGTCACCTATGGTGGACAGGTTTCAGCTGAGATTCCAGAGTAAGACAGACTAGGAAGAAGGGCTCAACAGTCTACTTCTGAAAAGAATTAGGTTTCAGCTGAGATTCCAGAGTAAGACAGACTAGGAAGAAGGGCTCAACAGTCTACTTCTGAAAAGAATTAGCTAATGAAAATCTTATGAATAGCTGCGGAACACTGTCTGATATAGTGCCAGAAGATAAGCCCCTCAGGAAGGTGGAGGGCACTTAAAATACGACTGGGGAAGAGCTGCCTCCTCAAAGTAGAGTCGGCCTTAATGACACGGATGGAGTCAAGCTTTTGAGACCTTCATTTGCTGATGTGGCACAGCTCAAATTGAGAAGAAACAGGTGCAAACTTTCATTAATAATCAGAACATGGAATGTACAAAGTATGAATCTAGCAAACTTGTAAACTGTCAAAATTGAAATGGAACACATAAACATTGATATCCTAGGCATTAATGAGTTGAAATGGACTGGTATTTGCCATTTTGAATCAGAAGATCATATGGTCTAGTATGCCAGGAATGACAACTTGAAGAGGAATGGCATTGCATTCATCGTCAAAAAGAACATTTCAAGATCTATCCTGAAGTACAACACTGTCCGTGATAACATAATATCCACATTCCAGTTAATACAACTAATATTCAAATTTAAACACCAACCACCAAGGCTAAAGATGAAGAAATTGAAGATTTTACCAACATTTGTGGTCTAAAATTGGTCAAACATGCAATCAGGATGCATTGATAATTACTGGTGATCGGAATTTGAAAGTTGGAAATAAAGAAGGATTGGAGTTGGGAAAATATGGCCTTGGTGATAGAAATGATTCTGGAGATCACGTGGTAGAATTTTGCAAGACCAACAACTTCTTCATGGCAAATATCTTTTTTCAACAACATAAACAGCAACTGTACACATGGACTTTACCAGACGGAATATATAGGAATCAAATGGACTACATCTCTGGAAAAGCTCAATACCATTAGTCAGAAAAGGCCAGGGGCTGACTGCAGAAGAGACAATCAATTGCTCATATGCAAGTTCAAGTTGAAACTGAAGAAAATTAAAACAAGCCCATGAGAACAAAAGTATGACCTTGAGTATATCCCACCTAAATTTAGAACCATCTCAAGGATAGATTTGATGTGTTAAACACTAATGATTGAAGACCAGATGAGTTATGGAATGACATCAAGCACATCATACATGAAGAAAGCAAGACATCATTAAAAAGTCAGGAAAGAGATGGGCGGAGCCAACATGGAGGAATAGACAGACGGTTCTGTTGAGCCCTCTTTACAACAAAGACCCTAGAAAACAAGTGAAACGAATATATTTGTAACAAGCTGGGAGCCCTGAGCATCAAAGGCAAGCTTAGACAATGAACTGAGGGGCAGGGGGAGGAAGAGCCCCTTTGGAAGTGGAGAGGAGTTAGCGGACAGGAATCGTGGGGAGCCCTCAGGCACCATTCCTGGAGCAGAGGCAGTGGTGGCGGCTGCTCCTAGCGTTCGGGCGCAGTTTCCTCAGGGAGAATCAGCCGGCCACACAGCCCTCTCACACCTCTGGAACCTGAGGAGACGGGCGCTTTCTCGGTGAAAGCTAAGTACTTGTGTATATTTTACAGCTCCCCCACCCCCACCCCCAACCCGGCTTCAGCAGCTGAATCCTTGGCCTGAAATAGACCCTGGTGAGCACATAGAGCCATTCTCCCGGCCTTGGGGAAGGGAAAAAAATTTGCAACTGTGGGGAAAAGATAATTCACTAGCTCCATTACCTAGGGGATCTCAGGACAGAAGTGACTCCTGTCCAGGCATAAACCATCTGTGGACCTTGAGCACCTTTCCCTTCTGCATGGACCTCTGTGCTCCTATTTTGGGAGAATAAGCACTTGTTGGCAAACTCCAACCATTCCAGCTGTGTGGTGGAGAGGTGGGTGTTTGACATCACTTTGCCTATTAAACAAGGTCCTCACCTACCCACATCAGGGACCTAAGGACTGGTAGCTCCACTCAGATCACCCAGCCACCAGTGACTGGGGTCCAAAGATAACTGGTACCTCCTAGTCCTTACAACAAAAATGTTGGGTGCCCATGGTTCCTCTGCAGAACCCACCCACCAGCATGCTCTAGGGAACAGAGACATGTTTTCCTCAGGGACACTTGGGGGTCGGTTCTCAGCCCCCTGCCTTGATCAGAGCATGACCCCCTGCTGCAATCAGATACCGGTATATATGCCAATCACCCCGGCCCCTCTAAGACTGTAGGACAGAGCCTGTACCACACACTTTATATCAGCTACCTGGAAACCTGAGCTGAATTCATACAAGAAAACTGAATGGACTACTAGACTGATATACCTGATAACAGCTCTAGCCAGCTGAGGACATGACACCAGAGCTCCAAAGGTGAAAATAATTTAGCTAGCTCACTCAAGCAACCCATAGGGGTATAGCAAAACAAAACAAGGCAAGCAGCTGTGACACAGTAAGCAATCATAAACTAGTACAATAACTTATAGATGACTCAGAGACAACAGACAATATCAAGTCACATAAAGAAACAGACCATGGTCACCTCAACAGGCTCTCAAAACAAAGAATCCAGGGATCTTTTAGATGAAAGTGCATTCCTGGAATTACCAGATGCAGAATACAAAAGTTTAATATACAGAACCCTTCAAGACATCAGGAAGAAAATGAGGCAATATGCAGAACAAGCCAAAGAACACACAGATAAAGCAACTGAAGAAATTAGAAAGATTATTCAGGATCATAATGAAAAGTTTAATAAGCTGGAAAAATCTATAGACAGACAGCAATCAGAAATTCAGAAGATTAACAATAAAATTACAGAATTAGATAACTCAATAGAAAGTCAGAGGAGCAGAATTGAGCAAGTAGAAGCTAGAATTTCTGAACTTGAAGATAAACTTGGTACTAATATATTTGAAGAAAAGTCAGATAAAAGAATTTTTAAAAAATGAAGAAAACTTAAGAATCATGTGTGACTCTACTCTATCAAGAGAAATAACCTATGAGTGACTGGAGTACCAGAACAGGGAGGGATAACAGAAAACACAGAGAAAATTGTTCAGGATTTGTTGGCAGAAAACTTCCCTGATATTGTGAAAGGTGAGAAGATATCTATCCAAGAAGCTCATCAAACTCCACATAAGGTAGATCTGAAAAGAAAGTCACCAAGACATATCATAATCAAGCTTGCCAAAACCAAAGATAAAGAGAGAATTATAAGAACAGCGATGGATAAACGAAAAGTCACCTACAAAGGAGAGCCAATAAGAATAAGCTTGGACTACTTGGCGGAAACCATGCAGACAAGAAAGCAATGGGATGACATATTTTAAAAATCGAAGGAAAAAAATTGCCTGCCAAGAACCATATATCCAGCTAGAGCTGGACAGCTCCACAGTAATAGCAGACTTCAACACACCACTTTCAGTGAAGAACAGGACATCCAGAAAGAAGCTCAATAAAGACACAGAAGATCTAAATGCCACAATCAACCAACTTAACCTCATAGACATATACAGAGCACTCCACCCAACAGCAACCAAGTATACTTTCTTTTCTAGTGCACATGGAACATTCTCTAGAATAGACCACATATCAGGTCATAAAGCAAACCTTAGCAGAATCCAAAACATGGGAATATTACAAAGCATCTTCTCTGACTATAAGGCCATAAAAGTGGAAATCAATAACAGGAAAAGCAGGGAAAAGAAATCAAACACTTGGAAACTGAACAATACCCTGCTCAAAAAAGGCTGGATTAGAGAAGACGTTAAGGATAAAATAAAGAAATTCAGAGAATCCATTGAGAATGAAGACACTTCCTATCAGAACCTTTGGGACACAGCAAAAGCGGTGCTCAGAGGCCAATTTATATCAATAAATGCACACATCCAAAAAGAAGAAAGGGCCAAAATCAAAGAATTATCCCTACAACTTGAACTAATAGAAAGAGAGCAACAAAAGAAACCCACAGGCACCAGAAGAAAATAAATAATAAAAATTAGAGCCGAACTGAATGAAAGAGAAAACAGAAAAACAATAAAAAGAATTAATAAGACCAAAAGCTGTTTTTTTGAAAAAAACAACAAAATTGATAAACCACTGGCCAAACTGACAAAAGAAAAACAGGAGAGGAAACAAATAGCCCAAATAAGAAATGTGAGGAGTGATATTACAACAGACTCAACTTAAATTAAAAGAATCATATCAGATTACTATGAAAAACTATACTCAAACAAATTTGAAAACCTAGAAGAAATGGATGAATTCCTAGAAACACACTACCTACCTAAACTAACACAAACAGAGGTAGAACAACTAAATAGACCCATAACAAAAGAAGAGATTGAAAAGATAATCAAAAAACTCCCAACAAAAAAAGTCCTGGTCCGGAGGGCTTCACTGCAGAGTTCTACCAAACTTTCAGAGAAGGGTTAACACCACTACTACTAAAGGTATTTCAGAGCATAGAAAAGGATAGAATATTACCAAACTCCTTCTATGAAGCCACCATATCCCTGATACCAAAACCAGGTAAAGACACCAGAAGAAAAGAAAATTATAGACCTATATCCCTCATGAATGTAGATGCAAAAGTCCTTAACAAAATTCTAGCCAATAGAATTCAACAACGTATCAAAAAAATAATTCACCATGACAAGTGGGATTTATACCAGGTATGCAGGGATGGTTCAACATTAGAAAAACAATTAATGTAATCCATCAAAAGACAAGAATCACAAGATTTTATCAATTGATGCAGAAAAGGCATTTGACTAAGTTCAACGTTCATGATAAAAACTCTCAGCAAAATAGGAATAGAAGGAAAATTCCTCAGCATAATAAAGGGCATTTATACAAAGCCAAGAGCCAAAAAAAAAAAAAAAAAAAAAAAGAGCCAACATCACCCTAAATGGAGAGAGCCTGAAAACATTCCCATTGAGATCGGGAACCAGACAAGGATGCCCTTTATCACCACTCTTATTCAACACTGTGCTGCAAGTCCTCGCAAGACCAATTAGGCTAGATAAAGAAATATAGGGCATCCAGATTGGCAAGGAAGGAGTAAAAGTATCTCTATTTGCAGATGACATGATCTTATACACAGAAAACCCTAAGGAATCTTCCAGAAAACTACTGAAACTAATAGAGTTCAGCAGAGTATCAGGATACAAGATAAACGTACAAAAATCAGTTGGATTCCTCTACACCAACAAAAAGAACATCGAAGAGGAAATCACCACATCAATGCCATTTACAGTAGCCCCCAAGAAGAAAAAATACTTAGGAAAAAATCTCACCAGAGATGTAAAAGACTTATACAAAGAAAACTACAGTACACTTCTGCAAGAAACCAAAAGAGACTTACATAAGTGGAGAAACATACCTTGCTCGTGGATGGGAAGACTTAACATTATAAAAATGTCTATTCTACCAAAAGGGATCTATACATTTAATGCAATTCTGATCAAAATCCCAATGACATTCTTTAATGAGCTGGAGAAACAAATCACCAAGTTCATACGCAAGGGAAAGAGGCCCCGGACAAGTAAGGCATTACAGAAAAAGAAGAACAAAGTAGGCGGCCTTACTTTACCTGATTTTAGAACCTATTTTTTTTTATACCACCACAGTAGTCAAAACAGCCTGGTACTGGTACAACAACAGATACATGGACCAATGGAACAGACTTGAGAATCAAGACATAAATCCATCCACATATGAGCAGTTGATATTTGACAAAGTCCCCAAAAGATAGTCTTTTGAACAAACGGTGCTGGCATAACTGGATATCCATCTGCAAAAAAATAAAACAAGACCCATACCTCACTCTATGCACAAAAACTAACTCCAAATGGATCAAGGACCTAAATATAAAATCTAAAACGATAACGATCACGGAAGAAAAAATAGGGACAACGTTAGGAGCCCTAATACATGGCATAAACAGTATACAAAACACTATTAAGAATGCAGAAGAAAAACTAGATAACTGGGAGCTCCTAAAAATCAAACACTTATGCGCATCCAAAGACTTCACCAAAAGAGTAAAAAGACTACCTACAGACTGGGAAAAAGTTTTTAGCTATTTCATTTCTGATCAGCGCCAGATCTCTAAAACCTACATGATACTGCAAAAACTCAACTGCAAAAAGACAAATAACCCAATTAAAAAATGGGCAAAAGATATGAATAGGCACTTCACTAAAGAAGACATTCAGGTAGCTAACAGATACATGAGGAAATGTTCACAATCATTAGCCATTAGAGAAATGCAGATCAAAACTACAATGAGATTTCATCTCACTCCAACAAGGCTGGCATTAATACAAAAAACACAAAATAATAAATGCTGGAGAGGCTGTGGAGAGATTGGATCACTTCTACACTGCTGGTGGGAATGTCAAATGATGCAACCACTTTGGAAATTGATTTGGCGCTTCCTTGAAAATCTAGAAATAGAACTACCGTATGATCCAGCAACCCCACTCCTCGGAATATATCCTAGAGAAATAAGAGCCTTTACATGAACAGATATATGCACACCCATGTTTATTGCAGCACTGTTTACAATAGCAAAAAGGTGGAAGCAACCAAGGTGCCCATCAACGGATGAATGGATAAATAAATTATGGTATATTCACACAATGGAATACTACGCATCGATAAAGAACAGTGAGGAATCTGTGAAACATTTCATAACATGGAGGAACCTGGAAGACATTATGCTGAGTGAAATTAGTCAGTTGCAAAAGGACAAATATTGTATAAGACCACTATTATAAGAACTTGAGAAATAGTTTAAACTGAGAAGAAAACATTCTTTTGTGGTTACGAGAGGGGGGATGGAGGGAGGGTGGGAGAGGGGCATTCACTAATTAGATAGTAGATAAGAACTACTTTAAGTGAAGGGAAAGACAGCACACAATACAGGGGAGGTGAGCACAATTGGACTAAACCAAAAGCAGTTTCCTGAATAAACTGAATGCTTCGAAGGCCAGCATAGCAGGGGCAGGGGTCTGGGGACCATGGTTTCAGGGGACATCTAAGTCAATTGGCATAATAAAATCTATTAAGAAAACATTCTGCATCCCACTTTGAAGAGTGGCGTCTGGGGTCTTAAACGCTAGCAAGCAGCCATCTAAGATGCATCAATTGGTCTCAACCCACCTGGATCAAAGGAGAATGAAGAACGCCAAGGACACAAGGCGATTACGAGCCCAAGAGACAGAAGGGGCCACATGAACCAGAGACTACACCATCCTGAGACCAGAAGAACTATATGGTGCCCGGCTACAACCGATGACTGCCCTGACAGGGAACACAACAGAGAACCCCTGAGGGAGCAGAAGAGCAGTGGGATGCAGACCTCAAATTCTCATAAAAAGACCAGACTTAATGGTCTGACTGAGACTGGAAGGACCCCGGTGGTCATGGCCCCCAGACCTTCCGTTGGCCCAGGACAGGAACCATTCCCAAAGCCAACTCTCAGACATGGGTTGGACTGGACAATGGGGTGGAGAGGGATGCTGGTGAGGAGTGAGCTTCTTGGATCAGGTGGACTTTTGAGACTATGTTGGCATCTCCTGCCTGGAGGGGAGATGAGAGGGTGGAGGGGGTTAGAAGCTGGTGAAAAGGACACAAAAAGAGAGAGTGGAGGGAAAGAGTAGGCTGTCTCATTAGGGGGGGAGTAATTGGGAGCATGTAAAAAAAAATTTTTTTTTTTAGCAAGGTATATATGGGTTTTTGTGTGAGAGACTGACTTGATTTGTAAACTTTCAGTTAAAGCACAATAAAATTTATTTTAAAAGTCAAGAAAGAAAAGACCAAACTGGATGTCAGAAGAGACTCTGAAACTGCTTTTGAACTTTGAGTAGCTAAAGCAAAAGGAAAAAATGAAGAAGCAAAACAGCTGAACAGAAGATTTCAAAAGGTGGCTGGAGAAGACAAAGTAATGTATTATGATGACATGTGGAAAGACCTGGAGATAGAAAACCAAAACAGAAGAACACCCTTGGCATTTCTCAAGCTGAAATAAAAGAAGAAAAAATTCAAGCCTCCAGTAGCAATATTGAAGGATCCCATGGATAAAATATTGAATGACTCAAGGAGCATCAAAACACAGAGTCACTATACCAAAAAGAATTTGCCGACAGTTCAAATATCTCAGGAAGTAACATATGATCAGGAACCGATGGTACTGAAGGAAGAAGTCCAAGCTGCACTGAAGACAATTGGCAAAAAACAACGCTTCAGTAATTGACAGAATACCAATTGAGATGTTTCAACAAACAAATGCAGAGCTGGAAGTGCTCACTCATCTGTGCCAAGAAATTTGGAAGATAGCTACCAGTGTTTTGTTCTGTTGTCCACAGGGTCACTATGAGTCAGAACTGACTCGACGGCACCTAACAACAACAACAAATATACCTGGGAGTGACATTGCTTGTTGTGTTGTGTTTAACGTTTGAGGAACTAACAGACTACATTCCAAGGTGGCTGCACCATTTTAGAGTCCCACCAGCAGTGCATGAGGGTTGCAATTTCTCCACATTCTTGATAATACTTATCACCCATATTTTCTAATGTAGCCATCCTACTGTATGTGAAGAGAGAGCTCATTGTTCTTTTGTCCCTATCTTTTGACATGTGTAATTTCTAATTCTCTTGTAAACTGTAGCTTAAAACTCACTCCCATTGGTTATCTTACATTGACCACCGCCCTCTAGACTAACTTAAGAGTCCTCTCAAAAAACCCTATCTTTCCCCCCTAAACTCTAAGTTCCACATGGGCAGGGATGATCCCATCTCTACTTTGTCCCCACTCTATTCCCAGCATCTAGCCATTGTGTGATCTATAGTGGTGCTTGTTAAAATTTAGTTTAATGAATGACATGTTAAGAAATAATCATGAAAAGGTATAGGTTATCTGAACATCACCAATATCAAAGTAATTAGCCTGAGGACTTTTTATATCTTTTTTATTTCTCAGCATTCCTTATACACTACACTGTTGAGAAACATATTTTAATGTCTCTGGCAAGGGGAAGAAGGATGTTTTACAATATAACCAATATCAAAAGCTCTTATTACCATAAATTTTATTGAAGTTATACACTGTTATGAATTGAATTGTGTCCCCCAAAATATGTGTTATAAATCCTAGCCTCTTTGCCTGTGGGAAATCAGTTGTCTTTATTATGTTAATAATACATAATTAGTGTAGGGTGTATCTTAATCTCTTTTGAGATATAAAAGAAATTAAACAAGCAAGCTAGAGAAACAGAGATTGGGGAAGAGAGATGCCAAGTCACATGAAGATTGCTCAGGAGAAAAAGCTCAAAGAGACAAGGACCTTCCTCCAGAACCAACAGAGAGAAAGCCTTCCCTTAGAGCCAACACCCTGAATTTGGACTTCTAACCTTCTAAACTGTGAGAAAATGGATTTGTTTTTGTTAAAGCCACCCACCTGTGGTATTTTTGTTGTAGCAGCACTAAACCAAAAAACTAAACTCATTGCTGTCAAGTCGATTCCAACTATTAGCAAACCTATAGGACAGAGCAGAACTGCCCCATAGGGTTTCCAAGGAGCAGCTGGTGGATTCCAACTGCCAATCTTTTGATTAGCAGCCATATCTCTTAACCACTGCACCACCAGGGCTAAATTAGAATTTGGTACAGCAGAGTGGGGTGCCGTTCTAACAGGTAACTAAAATGTGGAAGTTGTTTTGGAATTGAGTAATGGGTAGAGGCTGGAAGAGTTTTAAGGTGCCTAATAGTAAAAGCCTGAAGGCCTGATGGTGTCTATGAGCTGGAATTGACTCAACGGCAACAGGATTTGTTTTTTTTGTGTGTGTGTGATAGTAAAAGCCTAGATTGGCTTGAAAACACTGTTGGTAGAATTATGGAAATCAAAGGCAATTCTGATGAGGGCTTAGAAGGAAGTGAGGAGAGCTATAGAGAAAATCTCTATAGTCTTAGAGAATATATACGGCATCAGCAGCAGAATGTTGCTAGAAATGTGGACATTAAATGTGCTTCCAGTGAGGCTTTAAAAGGAAATGATAAACATGTAATTGGGTAGTGGAAGAAGGGTGATACTTTTTATGCAGTGGCAAAGAGTTTGTCTGAATTATGTTCAAATGTTTGGTGGGAGGTAGAACTTGTAAGAAATGAACTTGGATATCTGGCTGATGAGATTTCTAAGCAAGATTTTAAAGGCACCATGTGGTTTATCCTTGCTGCTTATGGTAAAATGCGAGAAGAAAGAGATGGACTTAAAAATGAACTGTGCAAAATGAAAATGGAACTTAAAGATTTGGAAAATTCTGTTGGGCAAACTAAAGACACGTGTTCTAGAACTTTAAACAAGAACGTGGTTATGCAATCTTTTGCTAAAGAGATTAAGCCTGTGACTGATGGATCTAACCAACTACCACAGCAGAAAACCCATCAGCTTGGACTGAAGGGGGCAGAGAAAAAATTAAAAGAACACTGCCTCTTGGAATTCTACAGGTAGGAAACAGGTCAAAGGAGCTAAATCTGTTGTCCTCCAAGAAAAGAAAAGGACCATTTCTGGAGCAGTTCAGAGGTCGAAGAACTGTTGGAAGGAGTAGAGAAAGCAGGGCTTCTCGGTTTCAATGGGTGGGGCCACAGTCTCCTGGATTTCAAAGGGTGGGGTCACAGCTCCTGGGTTTCGGCAACCCAGATCTTAACCAACTCAGTTCCGGAGTGTGGGGCTGCCATTAAGGTGTACCAGGGGACGGGGCACAGCCCAAAGGTGAGGAGACAGGGCTTCCATGCCCAAAGGGCAGAAGAATGGGGGCTGTTGAAACCAGATGGTGAGGTAGCTGCTCAGATGGACTAGGAGAACAGGGCCACCCAAAGCCTAGGGAGCAGTATTGCCATCCAACTAGGCCTGGAAGGCAAAGCTGAAGCCCAGGGCTGAGGGGCCTCCACCCAGAATCCAGACAGCATGGCCAAAACCCAGAGTCCGGAGGGCAGGGCCAGCGCCCAGATGGTTTCAGAGAATAGAGAATTATTTTCAAGCCTTGAGAGTTAATGTAAATTGTTCTGCTGGGTTTTGGACTTGCTTGGTGCCCATTATCCCTTCTTTCCCTCCAGATTCTTCCATTTGTGATGGAAATGTCTGCCTTTTACTTGTTCCACAATCAGACTTTGGAAATAGATAACTTGGAGTTTAGATTTCACAGATTCACTGGTGAAGAGGAATTTTGCCCCAGGATGGAATATGCTTAAAGTCTCACCCGTATTTGATTTAGATGATTCAGAAGATGAGATTTTGGACTTGGAATTGATTGAAGAATTTTGGGATGATGTGGTGGCGTGAATGTGTTTTGCATGTGGAAAGGACATGAATTTTTAGGGACAAAAGGGTGCAATGTTATAGATTGAATTGTGTCCCCCAAATGTATGTGTTGTGAATCCTAACTTCTATGCCTGTGGGAATGGGTTGTCTTTGTTACGTTTATCATACAGGATTAGTGTAGGGTGTGTCTTAAATCAATCCCTTTTGTGATGTAATAGAGATTAAACAAGCAAGTGAGAGAGGCAGACTTGGGGGAAAAGAGATGCCAAGCCACATGAAGATCACCCAGGAGCAGAAGCTCAAAGAAACAAGACATTCCCCCAGAGCCAACAAAGAGAGAGAAAGACTTCCCATAGAGCTGGTGCCCTGAATTTGGACTTCTAGCTTCCTAAACAGAGAAAACAAATTCGTGTTTGTTAAAGCCACCCACTTGTGGTATTTCTGTTATAGCAGTACTAGATAACTAAGGGACACAACTTTCAGTTAGTCAAGAAAAGAGTCTCTTCTTTGTGAGTGAGGCTCAGTATCCACAAGTAAAATCAAATGGACTTTGTAAACAGTTTTCTTTTAAGTCAAACAATAAATAAAAAAGAGTATGTTTTTGAGAAGGAACCTAGGGCAACTGGGCTTTCCTGCTTTGGCTGTCAACAAGGGCACACCCCTAGAGATTTTAACTCAGTAGGTCCAGAATAAAAACAACAACAACCAGTCACCACTGAGTTGCTTCTGATTCAATACAACCCCCACGTGTGTGTTCCATAAGGTTTTCAATGTCTGAGTTTTCAGAAGTAGATCACCAGGCCTTTCTTCTGAGGTGCCTCTAGGTGCACTTGAACCTTCAACCTTTCAAATAGCAGCTGAGTGCACTAACCATTTGTACCACCCAGGGACTCCAGGTTCAGGAAAGGGCCCTGGAATATCCTTTTTTTTTTTTTAATTATTTTTTAAATCAAGGCCCCCAGTGATTCTGATGCTAGGTATCCACAGGATTCACTTTGAGGAAACGTCCATCCTGGTTAATGTTCTCATTATTTATGAAGAGCAGGTTAATGCAGAGGTTGAAGAAAAAAAAAAAAAATCAGGCTCTGGTGTCAGACGAAGATTTAAATCCATGACCCAACATTTACTATGTGGTTTAGGACAAATTACTCACTCTTTCTAAACCTCTGTGTCTTCATCTATAAAGAGAAGGAGAGGCAATGAAAATGCCTACATCATAGGCTTGTTTTGAGCATTACATTGAATAACACATATAAACAGTTAACACAAAGCCTGGCACATAGAAAAGGCACCTATGTTAGTTGCTAGTATTATTGCTATTTTTTCATGATCATTATTACCTTAATTGGAAGAGGATGTGCACATGGGTCTGTTTTAAAGGGATTGAGTTTTACTTAGTCAGTAAATCACTTCCTGGACCTAAGTTGGGAATTTACCAGGTTCATCAATGGTTGTATGATCATTGTTACTTTCACAGATAATTTTCTAAGTGATGCTTTATTGATGTAAATAGTTTTCATTCAAGTGCTTGCCTAATCCTTAAGGAATAAATTAGTCACTTCTGAAGAAGAAGAATTTGGTTACTGTCTTAGTCATCTAGTGCTGCTATAACAGAAATACCACAAGAGGATGGCTTTAACAAATGCAAATTTATTTTCTCAGTTTAGAAGACTAGAATTCCAAATTCAGGGACTCCAGCTTTAGGGAAAGGCTTTCTCTCTCTGTCAGCTCTGGGGTGAGGTCCTTGTCTCCTTTCAACATCTGTGGGCCCAGCATTCTTTGGAGATCTCCATGTATCTTGGCATCAGTCTTCCCCTGGGTCTAGGGGGTTCTCAGCAGAGGGGCCCCAGGTTCAAAAGGATGCTCTGTACTCTCCCAGCTCTTCTTTCTAGGGAGTGGGGTCCCTTCTTGCTTGCTTCTCTTTCCTTTTATCTGTTGTAAAACAAAAGGTGTGACTCAAGCAAGGATGTGACTTGAGTAAGGGCATGACTTGAGTAAGGCAGTGCGACTCAAGATACACCCCACCCTAGTCCTGCCTTATAGAGGTTTTTGGATTTAGAACTCACAAAATGGAGGATGGTTACATAACATCACAAAATGGAGGATAATTACATACTACTGGAAATCATGGCCTAACCAAATTGACACATATTTTTGAAGGACACAGTTCAATCCACGACAGCTACTATATTAAGTTACAGTTAACTGCATGGTTCTAGTTCCCATCATGAGCTCCTGTTATGCCTATAACACATCTTCCTTAAGTGTCATCAACTGAGCACAAAGTGTTGCCCAAATATCTTTTTTTCTCTATTAAATAACATAATGCACTTGGATGCTGCCCTGACAGAACTTATTCTAGAAAATAGAAGTTCCAAAGTTCAATCAAATGAGGACCTATCAGTCATCTTACAAAATCAGGAATGTTAATCTATGTATTAAAGTACTATGTACTGAGTGTAACAAGCCTCAGCCATTCAGGATACATAGAGAAGAAAACCAAGGTCCAACTACCATGAAGAGTTCATTGCTGAAGGTATAGTAGAGAGAGAAAAAAAAAGTAATCTAATACATTACCGTGACAGTTTTGGCTGGTGATCAGTGCTAAGAATGACATTAAAGAGGGTGAGGTGATAGAAAATGCCTAAAAGAAGGGAGCTACAGTGGATTAGTAGCCAAGGAAAGGTTCCCCCAGGAGATGACAACTGAGGGGATACCTGGATGCCAAGAAGGACTTGACCATGGAAGATGTCAGAGGGCAGAGTGATTGAGGAAGAGGAAATAGGCAGATACAAGACCCTAAGGCAGGAGCAAGCTTTGGCATTACTGAGAAATAGGATGTGGGCCCGCACAGTGCAAAGGGGCGATGGAGGCGGAAGTGGTAGGGGAAGAGGCTGGAGACATAGATATGGGCATGTCAGTAAGGCCTGGTCTCCCACGTTAAGGAGCTGGTGGGATTTTATGCCAAGCACAGTGGGGAAACACTAGGGGATTTAAGCAGAAGGTGCTGTACTTCAATTTATAATCATTTCACACTCCTTTTTCTTGCCCTATCCCTTTTCTCTAGAGTGGCTAGCCATTATTCAACCCAATTGAACAATGTTTAACTGCAATATTTATTTCCACATCCACAGTGATCATCTCTACAATGTTTTTAATGAAGTTGCCTCTTAGACATGCCACAAAACCCTCAAAACCACATTTCAATTTGCTTTAGAAGGTGTAGGCATGTGGCATCGAATTTCCTCTCCACAGCATATTAAAGAGTGTCTTCTTGAATCTTGGGATTTAGGTTGCACCAGGTGACTTTTGAGGTACCTACCTGCGAGGGAAAGGAGCGGCAGAAGCTGGCCTTGATTGGTGACTTCTCGTCTTCAGCAGAATTCTTCGTTACCGTTGCAGTCTTCGCCTTCCTCTACTCCTTGGCTGCCACTGTCGTTTACATTTTCTTCCAGAACAAGTACCGAGAGAACAACCGGGGCCCACTCATTGTAAGTGATTTTCTTTTTGAAATAACTTTCTATTCCTTCTTATCTCTTTTTTCTAATGCTTGGAGGGCTATGGAGTTGCCTGAGCACTCAGGGCAGGTATTTTAAAGGTAAACAATTTCTTTTTCATCCAAATCTCTTGGATCTACAACAAAAACATGATGTCTGTCATTCTCTTGTGCCACTGTGTTAGAAAAGTAGCACAAGACTTGATGGAAACCCCTCTGAAATAAATGACTGAAAATCTCATGAGATCAAGGAAAGAGTAACGAAGTTTGCTGCAAATTGATTTAGCTCAGCATCTCGGAGTTAGTCAACCATTTTTCTCTCTGAGTATTTGGACAGTGTGACTTGTGCTTATTTAGTTTGAGACGGGGATCTACATCTTTCGACACTGCCTTCATCTGTTCCTTCCTTCCTTAGTTCCTTCCTAATTTCCATCCTTCCTTTCTTCCTCCCTTCCCTCCTTCCTTTCCTCCTTCCATTCTTCCTAACTTCCTTCCTTCCCTCTTTTCCTCCCTCCTTCCTAACTTCCTTCTTTTCTTCCTTCCTTCTCCTTCTCCTCCATCTCCCTTTCCGCCCTCGTCCTCCTTTTTTCCCTCTCTCTCCTACCTTTTTTTCTTCTTTTTCAGTGTTTCAAGGTCTGTCATACGTGAAGCCAATATAGCTGAGTATATCCCAGTGGGGCACTCATATGTTTGTTGTTAGTCGCCATCGAGCCGATTCTGACTCATGGCGACCTCGGGGTACATAAAACTCTCCCAGAGGTACACGGGCATGGATAATTTTAAGGAAATAAATTTAAAATATCTCAAACTTCGTATGTACATCTGCCTAAAATATATCTTCCTGAGAATGCCTGTCACCTGACAATATCTTGCTGTCTTTTTCGTCACCTACTCCCATTGTACAAACATCCTTCTCCCATCCCAAATCTTACTACATAGCCCATTGCCACAGGATACAAAGCCTCTGGGACTAAACAAAGGGAATACTGGTGTTGGTGCTGATGAAAGAGAGTTATTCCAGTGCTTGGATGATGTAATCTTTTGCATATCAGGAGGTTTCCAATTTTTTGCTTTCAAAAAAATTGAAAGTGCTTACGGTGTGGTGAATTGCTATTATATGGCCCTTCTAGCCATGGTCTTGTAACTCCCACAAAATGATTGGGTAGGATTATGCAAATAAGATGCATGTAGCCCACCAAGGGGACTGGAGAGTCTGCTAATGCAAATAAGATGCATGGAATGCTTGTGGGGCTGGGAATATACAAATAAGGTATATGGAACCCTGGTAGGGAGTTGGTCAGTTTTGCCATCCCACTAGGCTTAAAAAAACCAATCCCAGGTGTTGGAGGGTGGGGTACCTCACTACATCAAGAAAAAGCCAGGAGTAGAGTGTGTCCTTTGTATCTGGGATCCCTGTGCTAAGAACTTACTAGACCCAACACACAGAGGGAGCTGTAACATGGGAGACAGCGTGAAGTGGCAAGAAGCAGCAGCAAGCACAGCAGAGTCAAGGGGCAGAAGAACCAGGACACCAGCGCGAGACAACATGGTGGGCATCATAGCCTGTGGAGCAAGGTGGCTACGGTGGGTGTGCTGACCCACAGAGTGAGAGAGCTGAGAGCCTTTGGGCAGTGGGCTTGCTGGTGGAGTGGGGTGCCTTTGGGCACTTATTGATGGAGCTAGGTTTGCTGACCCATGGAGCAAGAGAGCTGAGCACCATTGGGCACGGGGTTTCCTGGTGAAGTGGGATGCCTCTGGGCACTTATTGGTGGAGGTAAACAGCTTTGTAACACTTGCCTGAGCAGGGGTCAAGGGCAGGGGGACAAGGTCAAGAACAAGATCCCAGTGGCAGAGGCCAGGCCTGAGCAGGGCCTGGCACCAGAGACCTGCCTTCAGACACAGCCAAGAAGCTATTCTGATCAAAGGACTGTATTCTGAGTTGTTTCTGTTACAACAAAACCTGTGAAAGCCAAAACCTGTGTAAAGCAAAAACCTGTCAGAGAAGGAAAACACAAATATTTTCCACTAAAACAAGCGATAGAAAAGTGGGAAGACTGAACCCTGTCAAAGGCGGAAAACTTGACTCAGAAAAACAAAGCAGTCCTGTTGAGTTCCAGCTCTCACAGGTGTCACTGTACTTCCTAGTTGATCCTGACCCTGAATTGTAACTCTTACTTCCCTCATAAACCCCATAACTGTGAGTATACTCTGTGAGTTTTGTATGGCCGTTGCAATGAATTACCAAACCCAGCAGAGAAGCAGAGAGTGCTGTGAGAGGGATTACTGGTGTCAGAATTGATAAAAAGGTTGGAGAGCAAAGTTATGTCTGACGGCCACCTCACAGGGATCAACTGTGGGCTGTTGACGCTGATGGTGATCCTCTCTCCTTCCCCTGAACTTAGATGAGGTGCGATGCTGCCATTTTACAATGCTAATCTACTCATAAGGAGCCCCAAGAAAAGACCTGGTGATCTGCTCCCGTAAAGATTATAGCCTAGGAAACCATACGCGGCAGTTCTACTCTGTCACATGGAGTTACCATGAGTCAGAATCAACTTGACAGCACACAACAACAGCAATCTACTGATCAGCTGATAGATCATTAAAAAACCATTTTTGATGACAAGTACCGTGTGGCCTAAAGCTTATAACACAGAAGGAATTCAGAGAAATGAATGACACTACAACAAAACCTCACCCATTCCCATCTGCTCATTGATATGAACAAGCCTTCTCAGGACTTACATCTATAAAATGAAAAACAGGAATAGAATTCATGCTGAATTACCTCCCATTCTTGAAATAAATAATATCTGTCCAAAAACTATATAAACTCATTGAAGAAAAAAGCCTCATCCAAATAACAGATAAATTTCCAATATAAAAAATTTACTTTTTTATATTTAAGCATTATTTATTAAGTTTTATAATACATTTATATTGTTTTGGGCCATTGTGTATTAATAATGCTTGTAATGATAACACAATCCAAAAGAAATTTTTGATACTTTAAGCATTAGGGTCATAAGGAATTAAAAAGTAATTTAAATTTATGTACATATTTTTGTTGCAAAGAAATATAATACTATGGTGATCAAAAATGTGCTTTCCAGTGTGAACAATATTATTCTAAGACATAATTCTATGAGGGAAGTGTAATGAAAATACAAGTTCAAAGAGAGCAAAAGAAACAATGTAAAATGTCCAATGGTAAAAAAAAAACAATAGTTCATTAATTTTTTCATAGAAAATGGTGAGCATAAAATAACTTTTTTATTAGAAACATTTAAAAGATAGATATAATGGTTATATTTTTAAATATCAATACTAACAATATGACAGAAATTACATCCTTGGCAACTATTTAAACCTTTAATAAAAAAAATTAAATGTCAACCTTAAAACATAGAAGTAGAAACACGGTTCTTTTTTTTTTTTTTTTAATTTATTTAGGGAATATGTGAGCAAACTGCTAACCAAAAGGTCGGCAGTTTGAAACTACCAGCCGCTCCTTGGAAACCCTATGGGGCAGGTCTACTCTGTCCTATAGGGTTACTATGAGTAGGAACTGACTCAGTGGGAATGGGTTTGTTTTCGTTTTTAGTATAATCTCTATATTATAAAGCCCTATACCTTAAAAGGAGCCCTGGTGGCACAGTGATTTAGTACTCGTCTGCTAACCCTCCAGTGGCGTCATGGGAGAAAGATATCGCAGTCTGCTTCTATCAAGATTTACGGTCTTGGAAACTCCATGGTGCAGTCCTGCTCTGTCCTCCATGGTTGCTATGAGTCAGAATCGAATCAAGGGCAGTGGGCTTTGTTTGCATTTGGTATCTGATAAAGAACTCCCTGGGTGGTGCAAGCAGATTGCAAATGCCTGCTAAGCTAAAGGTTGGAGGTTCAAACCCACCCAGCAGGGCTGCAGGAGAAAGACCTGTCGAAGTGTTACCATGAAGATTACGACCAAGAAAACCCTAGGGAGCTCAGTTCTATTCCGAAACACGCTGAATCGCCATAAGTCAGAATTGATTTGACAGAAATGCGTTTGGTTTTTTAAGTTTTGGTACCTGAGAGTAAATCTATTTTGAAGGGTAACTAGGAGACATGCCTGTTTGTGGAACCTTGCAGTTGCTTTTGAAGGGACTGGAAGAAATACAGATTCTCACCACTTTATTATGTTAACTTTGAGGAAGAAGGGTAATGCAGCAGGTGTCTTTTTTTCCCTCCCAAATTGGATCTAATTGTCCTAATGGTTTAAAGTGTCTTTAACAGAGTAACCCAACTTGGGGCCATCACTCCTGTGATACGCAGATAGGTACACAAAGAGATTGCCACGCATGTAGCCTAATACCAGCATGTACCTGTCCATTCCTGGACACAAGGGACACATATACACGTAGACACAGAATTCTAAAGAACAAGGAAATATCGTGACTTCCAGACAGGAGAAGGTGACACAGCTAGTTTGCACATAAAGTGGGAAAATACCTGTTTTGTTATATGAAACCTCATTCTCCTCACAAGACGTAAACTTGTGAAGGGGCTACCTCGCTCTGTGTAAATCGTCTTTGCCATCAACCGGGGTTTAATGAAATCCTGTGTTGTGTACACACTGGGTAGGTTTTGTTTCATTACATTGTTGGGGGGGGGGAAATTCTGGTAATAAAAAAAAGAAAGGCTCCTAGATGAAATGTCTGTGATATTAAAAAACTGATGTGCTCGTTACTTAACAGATAAAAGTTAATTTAAAAATGAGCCTGAGTCATAAGACTCAGAGAAGCAGAAGGAACATAGCAGGCCAGCGTGATGCACTGCAGGTGCTAATGATGACAAACCTTATCAGTTCAAACCCACCACGATGAGACAGCAATCAGGGACTCTACCACAGCAGATTATGCAACCAGTTGTGAAGAGCAGATGTAACCAAACTCAGAGTGTATCAAGAGCTCGAGAGAGTGGTTCACACATACGACAGCTTGTCAAACACACAGAAAGCACGTGTTCGTATGTTAACAATAACTGTACTGGTTTTCAGCCAGTCTTATTTTTCATAAGGATGGCTACTGACCATTACTGGGGCAACTTTGGTTTTCGTTCTTGTGACCATCTGTTCTTTTTTTAGTTGTTGTTTTGTTTTTAGCAAAGTACACACACTTTTTTTTTTATTACTATTCTTAACTTGGGATTCTCCAAGTCAAACAAACTTTTATCCTGAAACAACAAAATTACCATATTATATGGATATAAACTGATTCAAACAGTTCTAAGACATCATATATCCTCCGAAGCTATTCTGTTGTTGTTTGTTGTCATACAGTCAGCTCCAACTCATGGCAACCTTGTATATAACAGAACAAAACACGGCCTGGTCCTGTGCCATTCTCACAATTGTTGATATGGTTGAGACCATCTTTGCAGCTCTTGTGTCAATCGATCTCATAGAGATTTCCCTCATTTTTGCTGACCCTCTACTAAACATAATGTCCTTTTCTAGCGACTGGTCCTTCCTGATGATGTGTCCAAAGTGAGCAAGGCAAAGATTTGCCATCCTCTGTGCAGTCATGTTGATTCTGACTTGTAGCAACCCTATAGGACAAGTACAACTGCCCCATAGGATATCCAGACTAATCTTTATAGAAGCAGATTGCCACATCATTCTACTTCAGAGCTGCTTGTGAGTTCGAGCCACCAACCTTTTTGTCAACAACCAAGCGTTTAACCACTGCACCACCAGGGCTCCACTAGCCTCTAGAGATCATTACATCCCTAAAACTAATGAATTCCCATCTAGGTCTGTACCATTATACATTATATATTATACATCGTGCACAAGTAGGATCAATCTGTAGGGAAGTGATAATGATGATAACGATAATACCGACTGATATTGATTGAGCTTCTACCCAGTGTCAAGCTGATTTAATGTTCCAGCAGCCCTGGTTTATATTGCTAGTATATACATTTATAAATGATGAAAGGGAGGCCTGGAGAAGTTACCCAGCTCTCCCAGACCACATTACTAATAAGCAGAGGACCCAGAATTTGAAGCCAGGTCTCTCCAAGTCCAAGGGCTGAATTCATAACCAAAATGGTCCAAGATCCTCGTAGGTGACGTGCTACAAAGTTAGATGTATAGAGATGAGTAAGACAGGTTGTGTGGCTGCTATACTGTCTTCCTCTGGAAATGGAAGAGCCAATCCCTATAACCCCTAGGGTCTTCTGCCCATTTGACTACCATAGAGAGTTTTTTATTTATCTTCAAAATCTATTTGGAGTTATGGAATGGCTGCCATGAATCTATAAACTAGATCAGCCGGAGGGTTCTCCTTGTGCTGCAGTTTATGTCTGTTGAACGTAGAAGATGCCAGCGTTAGAAAACAAGCTTTAAAAAAGCCCAGATCAATGTGGGTCATAAACCAGACGTTGTTGTTGTTGTGTGCCGTTGAGTCAGTTCTGACTCATAGCAGCCCTAGAGGACAGAGTAGAACTGATCCACAGCGTTTTCTAATTTTTTTTTTTTTTTAATCTCTATGGGAGAAGAGCACCCGGTCTTTTGTACTGCAGAGTCACTGGGTGGGTTTGAGCCACTGACCTTTGGGTGAGCAACTGAGTGCTTAACCATTGTGCCACCAGGGCTCCTTAAACAGAGATTACCAGAACTGATTCCAGTACTTTTGTAAGTAGTTGTGCGCAGTTTCTTGCAGACTAGGGCCAAGTTTATCAATGGCTATTTTTCAAAATAACTTTTTTCTACTGAATCCACTTGACAAGATTATCCACCTTTACGTGAAAATGAGAATCTGAATGTCTATAGAAGTAACATAATTGCTAATGAGGCTGAATGACACAGTAAACAGAAAATTGGGCCAACGGAATCAGCCAGCTACTGTATATCACTACAGTATGTGCCTGCTTTTACAGATGAATAAATACCAGTTCTCGGATAACAGAAACGGCCACCTGAATGGTATGATTGTGGAACTGAAATGTCATGTCTGGTTAATACATTCTGTCATGTTCCTTAGTGTACGGTTTTAAAGCCTGTCTCCTGCTGAGATTTCTGTGACAGGATGTTCTGAGCCATTTTCAGATCTCATGTCAAATAGTCACACTATGAAGCATGGGGTTTTTTTGTTTTTTTTTTTTTGTCTTAATGAAAAATAGCTTTAAAAGATAACTTATCTTACAAGGCTGACAGAGTGCTCCAAGAATGAGCATATGATAAGCAAAAGCATACATTTAGGTGAATTCTTATTGCCAGAGGTTTGGTTTAAAGTTACTCCTCTAGGAGTCAAGGAGAATCACAATTTTCACCTAAGATTTCATGGAAAAGGAAGGGGCTTTGTTACTTTACCACCACCTGTCTGTCAGTTTGTCATACTGTGGTGGCTTGCATGTTGCTGTGATGCTGGAAGCTATGCCACTGGTATTTCAAATACCAGGAGGATCACCCACGGTGAAAAGTTTTAAAGGAGCTTCTAGACTTAGACAGACTAGGAAGAAAGACCTGGCAATCTGCTTCTGAAAATTAGCCAATGAAAACCCTATGGGTCACAACAGAATACTGTCCCATATAATGCTGGAAGATGAGCCCCCTAGGTTGAAAGGCACTCAGAAAGTCACGCGGTGGCTGCAACAATGGACCTGATCACACCAGGGAATGTGAAGATGGTGCAGGACTGGACAAGATTTCGTTCTGTTGTACATGGGGTCGCCATGAGTCCGCGATGACTCAACGGCAACTAGCAACATGTTACTCAAACTCTCCCTTCCCCATAAAGAAGACCAGCTTGACCAAAGGAGGTTCACGCGCCTAGAAGTATGTACCCATTGCAGGCACACAGTGGTAACTGAGGCTCACGTTTGTTTTACACCCAATGCATTCCAAAGTATTTTTATATTTTCACCCCCATCTAGCCTCTAAACAACCCTGACAGACAAGTTGAGCAATTAGAATTATCCCCACATTTGATTTCATTCCTCTTTACCGAGCACATCCTATGTACCAGACATTGGAAAATGAGTCCCTGGGTATTAGAAATTTTGCCTGTTGACAGAGAAGTTATTAATGGTAGAACAGGGACTCAAACTCTTAGTCCAGTGTTCTTAAGGGTAGAGGCCAAGCAGCGGATTCCTGGGTTTTATTTTTAAGAACTATTATTTAACAGTTGGAAGCCTGTTACTGCATCTGTGGAATGAAGCTAATAATACATGTGTCACAGGGTTGCTGGAAGGAAACAAGGAGGAGTCAATGTCCTCAAGCACTTTGCACAGGGAAACCATACAGTAAGTGGCACTTTAATAGTACCATCTGTCAGTTTGTCATACTGTGGTGGCTTGTGTCTTGCTGTGATGCTGGAAACTATGTCACCAGTATTACAAATACCAGATAGGGTCATCCATGATGGACAGGTTTCAGAAGAGCTTCCGGGCTAAGACAGACTAGGAAGAAAGGCCTGGGGATCTACTGCCAAAAATTAGCCGAGGAAAAAAACCTTATGGATCACAACAGAACATTGTCTGATGCACTTGGTTTGGACACATCATCAGGACGGATCAATCGCTGGAGGAAGACATCGTGTGCAGTGAAGTAGAGGGTCAGCAAGGGCGAGGGAGACCCTTAGTGACATGGATTGGGACAACAGCTGCGATGGTGAACTCAAACATGCCAGCAATCACGAGAATGACGCAGGACCAGGCAGTGTTTTATTCCATTGTACATAAATAAGATCACCTGAGCCACAGACCACTCGACGGTAGCCTTCTAATTGTAACATTATTATTGTCACTGATTTTAATTATCCCCCTGCCCATTACTAGGTAGTTTGTGAGGCTTGGCCCCACAAAGGGAACTGACTATAGTGCCCACATCCTAATTATCTCTCTGACCACCAAGTCCTTGAGGATAGCGCTTGCCTCAGGACTACTTCTAAGATCACAATGGCTAGGTTAATCCATCAAACTCACCTGTCTGTTCCTGAAACTACTCTCTGTGAGATGGTGGATTTTTAACCCCCTAAAGCAAAAGAAGGCTTCTCACATGAGGTACAGGCTGAAGCCATCACTAAGGGAGAAAATCAGGAGGCAACAACAGAGCTGATGATCAAAGAATCAAACACCAGTTCCTGACCATCAACTGCATCTTTACTTGGATGTAACCAGAGATGGGACTCAGATCTGCAGTTCCTGAGCCGTTCGGAAATAGCTGAGAAACCTCCCTCCGCCCTCTCCCCTCTGCTCTGCTCCCTCCTCTCTCTTCTCTCAGATCCGCTTCATGTCTCAGTATATCTAATTTTAATAGGTAATAATATCTTCATAGCCCAAGCAATGTGTGTATGTGGATGAATTGAAAGCATCTAGTCTGGTGAGGAAAAGTATTTAATAATTACAGCTCTCATACTAATGACCTGCTAAGTAATAAGTTGCCGTTGAGTCAACTGGTGACCTCTTGTGTGTCAGAGTAGAACTGTGCTTCTCAGGGTTTTCAACAGCTGATTCTCCAGAAGCAGATCACCAGACCTTTCTTCTGAGGTGCCTCTGGGTGGACTCGAACCGCCAACCTTTTGGTTCGCAGCCAAGCACCATGTGCGTGGCCTGGGGACTCCTGCTGGAGGAATGTAAAGGAGCTTTGATAACCTAGAGGCAGAAGGTAATGCCAGCTAGGAGAGAGGGCTGAGTAAGCTCACAGACAACACCAGAGTACCTGGAGGCACCTGAGCAGACTGAATAGAGAGACCGTTTCTGAAGTTCTGCCCTAAGTACAATGTATTTGATGCTAAAAATAGCCACATCATTTGATACCCCCAAAGTATGCATCTTGTTAGTCAGAGGCACGCCTGTCAGAGTCTGACATTCACTTGTGGTGTGCCTGTGGGTTTTCTGCCACTCCCTCTCCTTGAGGGAGAAGTATTGACAATACAAAAGGATATGGACCTCACCTTAAACGAACTCTTAATCTAAGCTGCTGTAAATTTGGCATCAACAAACGTATTTTTCCGTTTTCGGCACCACAGGTGAAGGCAACTAGATGTGTGGGGCACCAGAACACACAGCAGGGTATGACCCTGCTCCTGGCCTCCAGCCATGGGCTTTCACTCCTGTTACCCCTGTGAGAAAAATCTGTTTTGGGGAGACAGGAGGGAGCACTGGCTAAGATTTCGGGTTCTGGAGCCAGACTACCCAGTGCTGTCGAGCTGCCCCCACTCATGGCTCCCCAAAGTGTGTCAGAGGAGAACTACACTCTGTGGGTTTTCAACGGCTGGCTTGGGGAAGGAGATAAGCAGGCCTTCCTTTTAGAGACAGCTCTGGGTGGACTCGAACTTCCAGCTTTCCAGGTGGCAGCCAAGCTCATTAACCACCTGCGTGCCCCTGGGCAGGTTACCGGCTCCCTCTGAGGTTCAAGTCCTTGACCTGCGAAGTGGAGATAGCAGTTTCTGACATATTGGCTTGTTGGTCAGATTAAGTGAGCTACCACACAGCGCAGGCAGAACGGCACCAGGCACACAGCATTGCTCACTAGTGCAAGCCGTTCTCTTCATTGGCCTTATCGCTGCTGTGACCCTGGTGTCCACCGTACTTTCTCAGTAGCTGAAGGTTAACGCACCTCAGTGGGCTGATTGGCTGACGAACAAGTGGGTGACAACTCCACTGTCTTCCTCGTCCTGAGAAACACTTCGGAAGGCTTCTGGTTTCTGGCGTCAGCTGCTCTTTTACCTTATTTTTTATTCTCCGAGGCTCCAGATTCAGCACAAGCTGCCGTCACTTCAGACAAATGCAGTCAGCCCTGAGGCGGAGCCTCCCGCTGTCTCTCCCTCTTCCCACTCTTCAGCCTCCCTGCCCCCACCTGGCACTCAGACCTCAGGCTCCAGGGAAGGAGGGGAGGGAGCAGGACTCCATTAAACTAGCCCGGCTCCAGAGAACAGAAACCCGAACCCTTGTCAACTGGAAAGTCTGAAAACAGCTGGACCTGTGAAGAGCATAATCCTGCACCAGGAATAAACTCAGAAATGTGATTGTTCGGGGGCGTTCAGCTGAGAAACTAGCATCGGACTTTTTCTCCTCCTGTGACTTGTTTTAAAGGCCTTCATCACCCCTACCTGCCACCCCCCAAAAAAGAAAACCAGACCTGTTACCATTGAGTTGATTCCAACTCATAGCGGCCCTATAGGACAGAGTAGAACTGCCCTATAGTGTTTCCAAGGAGTAGCTGGTAGATTGAAACTGCCGACCTTTTGGTTAACAGCCAAACACTTAACCAGGGCACCACCAGGGCTCCTCCCACCCCCTAAGATGGCAAAAATCCCCTTGCTACTTGTCTTTGCTTTCAGAGCAGGTACACTCTCTCTCTCACACACACACACACACACACACACACACACGCGCGCACACACACACACGCGCGCACACACACGGTACTCTGGGCTCTCTGGGGCTCTCACAGTTTGAAATGTCTTGTTCTAATATCTATGGTTCATTACACTTGCAAATAATTGGAACAAAGTTCAGAGGTTGTATTTTTTCCAAACCTCTTAGCTCTTTCTTCCTGATGGGCATCTTCATTTCCATTGCTTATTAGCAGGACCCCGATCCCAGCCACACAAGGAAGTGCTTGGAAGCTCACCCTGGGAACAAGAAGGAAGTGACTCACAGTAAGATCAGCTTGGATCCCTGTGAGGGACGTGGTTACCGGAAATAACTGAGAACTTGGCTGAGGCCTGATCTCACCTTCACTCCCCTACCTGTCTGGGATCTGCAACTTTGAATCCTCTTCCACGTAGTTCTGAAATTTCTAATAGATTTATTAGAGGCATCTAATAATTTCATGCAGTTTCAAGAAATAAACAGCTAAGCTGAATTGCAATGAGTATTTTTGTGTCTTCTTTGATCCTTTAGCCAATTAACGAGCCACACCTATGAGCAGAAAATTATGTCAATTACTGACAATCTAGAAATTGCAGGACCGAGAAAAAAAATGTCAAGTTATTACAGTGGAAAAAAGAACTTGGAAAAATGTCAGTTGTGGCTAGGGAAAAGCGAGTTCCAATGGCGTTTTGTTGTTGCTGTTGTTGTTGTTAGCTGTCATCGAGTCGGCCCCTGACTATGGCGACCCCATGCACAATGGAGTGAAACGCTGCCCAGTCCTCTGCCATTCCCATGATCAGCTGCAGAGTGGACTGTTGTGATCGGAAGAGTTTCCATGGGCTGATTTTCCGAAGTAGATCGCCAGGCCTTTCTTCTGCCATTATTTTAGCTGCCCTTTATTTTTGAGCATGTTCCACAGGCCAGGAATTAAATAACATAGAAGTTATCTTGTTTGATTCCTCAAACACCTTTACAGCTGGTATTATTACCCCACTGTACAGACAAAGACTCAGATTTATAGAGGGTAAGTCACTTGGACAGTGAGCAAAGGGAATCCTGAGACCTGCTCTTCTCCACCTCATTCTTACCTGGAAGCAGAAAAACGGAAGGTCAAGAGAAGTCTATCAGCTTATTGAACACCTGCTGTGTGCAGGCACATGACGGCTGCCCACCCTCTGCTGTCGAGTTGATTCCCACCCACAGCAGCCCTGTAAGATAGAGTAGAACTGCCCCGTAGGGTTTCCAAAGCCGTAAATCTTTACAGAAGCTTTCTTCCGTGGAGTGGCTGGTGCTTTGGAACTGCGGACCTTTAGCATCGGAGCACTTTAACTACTGCACCATCAGGGCTCCTTGTGAGGCCCACGGTGGCATACAATTCATTAAGTCTTCACCGTTCTGGAGCTGACGGTCAAGACAACAAGACAAGACAAAGACACACCTCAGGATAAACGCTCAAAGGAAGTGTGTTTTATAGTTACGAGTGATAGAGACACTGTGTCAGAATCAACAGGGAAGAGAGTGTGCCAGTGGCTTAGTGGTCAAATGCTTCAAGGACTAGGACAGCCTTGATGAAGAGTAGCAAGTGATGGGTGGTAGGGACAGCTGTTTGACTGGGGGGTGGCTTAGGCAAGAATGCAAGAGAAAATGATAGAATAGCAGATACTTTTTTGACCTGCCAGCTTCCTTCCTGGGAGGAACCAGCTGTCTCGCACTCACACAGTTTTGCTGGACTAGCAATGGTGGTGCCTCACCCAACACCATAAGATGGTCAAGTGACCCCAGCCAGGCGATCAACGTCTCCTCTGACATCTATCTATGGAATGAAGTTCTTCTTCCCTTAGAGGTGATAAACTAGGAAGATGTGAGTCGGGTTGCTGGTGGCCATATTGCCCATGATGTGGACGGAATATGTCTAAAGGATAAAACTGAGCAAGGATAAGCAGGTCACCGAGAGGGAGAGAGAGAGTCTTGACAGAGAATGTAAGCCCCTGAATTCTATCATACCTGAAGCTAGAAACTCTCTAGACTTTTCAGTTATGTTAGTTAATGAATTTCTCTTTGTGTTGGCTATTTGATTTGGTTTTCTGGCACTTGCCAAATGAAGGAATCTTGATCTATTCATAGTTGGTACTTCTGTAAAAAAGTTATAAAAACCCATACATCGAAGAACAATTGTCATTAAAGAACAAATGTCTAGCATGGTCTTTGGGTGCTAAGAACATAAACCCATTTTAAAAACTAGGTGCTTTAACTCTGGTGGCATAGTGGTTAAGTGCTATGGCTGCTAACCAAAGGGTCATCAGTTCGAATCCACCAGGCGCTCCTTGGAAACTCTATGGGGCAGTTCTACTCTGTCCTTTAGGGTCGCTATGAGTCGGAATCGACTCGACAGCACTGGGTTTGGTTTTTGGTTTTAATAACAGTTTGTTGATTTTTTTTCATTTAAGGTGGAATGATTCTGGTAATACTTTCGTGTTCATTATCATTCCACTCTAATTGTTTCCATTTGTAACAGCTGTGTAATATTCCATTCTATTGAGATATCATAGAATTATTTAACCAATTCCCTATTATTGAACAGTTGTGTGACTTTACATTTTTCTCTCTTATAAATAATGTTATGCATTTAAATCTTTACACATATTTTAAATTATTTAGGATAAGAAATGCAGAAATTGATTGTTCTTGATTTCGAAAGCATAAGTTTCTATTTTTAAGTTCATCAAACACACACACACACACACACACACACATTCCTCGGAAATTACCTCTGGTTTGAGTGAAAAATTCAGATCCCAACTTTTGAGTCTACCCTAGACTGTAAGATCTTACGCTATTGAAGGAGATCTCCCCAGAAAGATCTACATAGAGGTTTTCTTCCCAGGGAGGGAAAAAACAAAACTTGTTTTAAGGAGGCAGCTACTGAAACATTTGCTTTGAAACTTGAGATGCTAAGGGGACATCAAAAATTCAATTCATGTTTAAGTATGCAAAAGGTCAGCCTTTAATTATCAGTGACAAATCCCCAAGACAGGCATTAATCTGCACGGCCACATAAGCTTAGACTCAGTGCTGGGCTCTGCAAGCCCTTAGCTTTGGCGTTTTCCTTTCTCACTGAGGCTCAGTAAGTGAAGTTCAAGACCATTAACAGCTCCTCTGGAAAAAAAAAAAAAAAATGGAAGAAAAAAACAAATAGAAATTCCACATGATGATATTTTTTAAGTAACGGAATGCTTTGTAAGTTTCATCCTGGGGGTACACTCAAATGCCTGTGTTCTGTATGAGTTAACCTGGCAGATGGTCAAAAAGCGGCAGGGGTCTTTATTCAAGCCTGCCTGCTGCAAATGGCCTGTGGAGAGCTTCTGCATAAATCTGGTGGTTCCTTTCAAGCCCCCAGTAAGCTATTTCCCGCAGCCCTTCTTGGCCCTTTTTTTCTGGCTCTATAAATTTTTGATTCAGGACAGGAAAACACAAACATTTCAAACTATACTGGATCATTGTCCCGGATTAGAAGCTCCACTGCCAAGGAGCCCATTCTGAATTTTATGAAATCCCTACACTTTAAGTTTTGGTACAGTTACAGGGAATGGGGTAGCTGAAGGGCTGTGGTAAAGGGTAGTCTCCTACCTCATTTCTCCAACTTTTTCTCCACATACAGCTGTGTTTATGCCAGTCACCATCTGTGGCTTATAGAAATCAAGACTCACTCCTCACTCCAGTGTTCAAGGTCCTCTGAAGACATGACCCGTCACCTACCCTTGACAGCCATCTGCTCCCATTCTTTGCATTCCATATTTTAGCCAAACTGGGCTACTTACCATTTCCTAAACATGCTCTAAGGACCCTGGGGGGTGCAAACAGTTTTCATTTGGCTGGTAACCAAAAGGTTGGGGGTTTGAATCCACCCAGCAACACCATGAAAGAAAGACCTGGCAATCAACTTCCATAAGATTACAGCAATTGAAAACCCCGTGGTGCACAGGTCACCGTGAGTCAGAAGTGACAACATCCACTGGTTAAATGTGCTCTGTAAGTTCCTATTTCAGCATGTTTACTGAGTTTCCTCCCACTACCTGGGAGGTTTTCCTCCCCATCTCAGCCTATCAAAATTTGACTCATCCTCAAAAACCAATCTCAAATGACATCTCTTCCATGAAGGTTTCTTTACCATCCACATCCTCCTGCCCGAAGACAGACGAGTTCTACCATCTCTAAACCTCCATGGCTCTGTGTGAGAATCTTCCTTTGTGTGAAGATCATTACCACCTCATGTTTTAGTTAGCTGTGGTTTTGGCTGAAGTCCTCTACTAGATATTAGGTGTCATAAGAGTGAGGGCTATTTCTAACACAGCTATGGTTCCCTAAAGTCAGTTAAATATTAAAAATGAAATAAATGATAAAGGATAGGGTCTAGATTATAATCATTCTTTCAACACACATTTATTGAGGTATTACTGTGTGCCAAGTACCATGATTAGCACTAGTTACAAAGAGAAACATAGAAAAGGACTCCCAAAAATATAGAATATGTACTATCTAGAATCTGGTCTGTAGACATCAGAGGTGTCTGTCAGGATCACTACATGTTAAACATTAGGATTTTGAAAATACAAACAAGCATCAGTGTTATTGAAACAGTGCCTCATCTTAAAAGAGACTGAGCTTACTATTTCAAAACATTGGACGCTAATCCTTCTCGAATACTTCATACAGCATGCACACTACAATGTACAGGGACTCTGTCTATTATAGATTGAATTGTGTCCCTAAAAATGTGTGTCAACTTGGCTAGGCCATCATTCCCAGTGTTATGTGGTTGTCCTCCATTTTGTGATCTGATGTAATTTTCCTATGTGTTGTAAATCCTAATCTCTGCCTGTGCTTGATAAGACATTAAAACCCAAAACCAAACCCATTGCCATTGAGTCAATTCTGACTCATAGCAAACCTATAGCGACCCTATAGGACAGAGTAGAACTGCCCCATAGGGTTTCCAAGGAGCACCTGGTGGATTTGAACTGCCAACCCTTTGGTTAGCAGCTGTAGCACTTAACCACTATGCCACCAGGGTTTCCAATGAGACATTAGGCTCTGTTAAAGAGAATTAGGGTGGGAAGCAACACCCTTACTCAAGTCAGTGCCCTGATCTGCATCACTTTTTATCTTACGAGAGATAAAAGGGGAGAGAAGCAAGCAGAGAGAGAGGGACCTCCTACCAACCAGAAAGAAGAGCCAAGAGCACAGTGTGTCCTTTGGACCTGGGGTCCCTGCACTAAAAAACTCCTAGATCCAGGGAAGGATTGGTAAAAAAGACCTTCCTCCAGAGCCAATAGGGAAAGTCTTCCCCTGGAGCTGGCACCCTGAATTTAAACTTCTAGCTTCCTAAACTGTGAGAGAATAGGTTTCTGTTTGTTAAAGCCATCCACTTGAAGTATATCTGTTACAGAAGCACTAGATGACTAAGATGCTGTCTGGTCAAAGGATCTTCAAGTAGCTCTGTCATGCACTTTGCTCTCATTAAGCATTTTGTAAGAGGGAAATGGAATCAAAATACAGTACACAGCACATCCCTACAGTTTTATTCCCCTATGAGGACATGAGAGTTGGTCTTCATTCATACCTTTCTATTTAAAAGAGGTGTTTATGTTTGTCATTCATGGAGCATCAAGGTAAATTCAAATTCGTAGACTTCCAAGCATCCTTTCAGCCAGTGGCGAGCAGCACCTATCTCTTTTCTGGTTGTAGGATGTTACTGGTAATGTAGAATCAGAAAATTGAAGACCTAACTCTTGAATAGGGGGCACCCTTTTCAAGATTCAGAGTGAATTTCCCCCAAAGAGAAGTGGAGAATCCAGAAATGATCTGTTTTAAATTCAGAGAGTTTCCAAGTGTTTGTAAAAGAGGAGGAATCTCTTTTCCTACATGCCTAAGAAAACGAAGGTAATTCACTGAGACTTTAGACTCTTGTTTATATAATTTGATGACAAACTGTATATGAAAGGCTTGTGGCTAAGTCATTGTATTTCCCAAAAATGAGTGAAATTTTGCTGGAAGAAGCTGGTTGGACAAGTTGACCTGTTGATGTCCCCTCCCAGATCTATTACCCAAAAAACACTGATGTCCGCTGACTTTGAGCAAGGCATTACATATTCAGCTTCCTACGCTGGAAAACAAACTTCTTGAAGGTAGGAGTGGTTTTATTATCCCTGAAAGATCAGCACTAACTAGGAGAGAGCTCAGCACAGAGCAGGCATTCAGTAAGAGCTTATCAAACGAATAAATTCAGAACTTCAGTTTGTGTGGACATGGCCCTTTCACTAGAATTCAGACCCCGTACTCACAAGACCTTCAGTTTAAGCCAGTTGCACATCTATCTGCCTGACCTCCATGCTACCATATGGCCTGGGCTAGCAAAGCAAGTGGCCTTTTCAGTTGTCATTTGACTTAAAACTTTTCAGTTGTCATTTGACTTAAAACTTTTCAGTTGTTCTTTCTACCTATTGAGCCAACTGTCCTTCATTTCCATCCAGATTCCACTTCTGTGCTTTTCTGTATGCCCTCATAACTACCTCTTGCAAGGAGATTATTCAACGACTTCTCTTCTGTGTAAGCATTGTACTTGCAACCAAGACCCATGCCTGCCAACTTTGAGTAAGGCCTTACGCTAGGCATCGGAACCTAAGCCTGAGTCTCTCCATTCTCTGTTTTTCTCATTTAATAGTTTGTCTCCTCTAAACAGAAGTACTTTCCTTCCCCAAAGCTCTGGAATTAGGGGGGGCCGGGGGGAAGAGGTCAGAAACTAAATGCTATCTCCTCACTCTTATTTAGAAATACAGAAGCCTTGTTGGTTTGTGAAAGTAGAAAATAGGAACCCATTTTTCTCATCTAAAATTGAACAACAGCCAAGCAGAAGAAAGGGATAGATTTAAATTAGACAAGGTTATATTAAATCAGCCGATTCACTCCAGCTACTGTATGCATGAAAAGGTATAATTTTGAAAACTTGATATTCTGTAGCTTTATGCATATTCACTTTACGAACTTAGACCTCCAGAAGCCTCTAGGACTGCTTTCTCATTTTTAATAAGTTCTGAGAATAAGACACCTCCTGGAGGAATTAAAGGAGGGAGGATTTTTTTTTAAGCTTTAGCAGCAAAGTTAAAACAAAGGAGCAGCTACTCTGCTAGGTGCTGTGTGTGCTTTGAGTGCTGCAGATAAAATGAACCTCTTGGGTGTCAGCCAAGAAATGATAGTTTAGCAATTAAGGAAACAGCTGATGGATCAGGAAGAAAAAAAAACTTATGAATCGCAATTTCTAAATAACATCAGTGGGTCCGTGTGCAGCGGCCTGAATACTTATCTTGCAAAAAGGAAGGGATTTCAGAGAAATCCCACAAGATTCAGTAACCCAAAGCCCAAGGCTGCCAGCTGGGTTTTGCTTTGGTCAAGAGAACACTAACGGTCAACACAAGACACTCCAGGTGAGGCGGGAGTTGAGAGTTAACTCAGCTGCATAGGTAACTCCTGCCCCTTCGTCCTCAACACTCTGCTGTGAGGTTCCCTCACACTCAAGAAGCCTGTGAGGAAAAGGTATCAGGAGAGCACCCTAAAAATTAATGCTGTGAACCTCTCAAATCTGTGAATCTTTAGGGAGATAAAACTGCAAATCGAGGAACAGCAGTGAATGCAGCGAGCAACACTGAAATCATTATTTTCTTCAACTTCTTGTTTCACCAGTAGAGGCCCAGAGAATTTGTCACTTGCCCCAGGTCACACAGCCTGTTCACAGAAACTGCCATTATTGCTCAGCACCTTCCTACCCAGGAAGAAAGGCCAGCCTGTGGGTCAGGTCCCAGCCAGTCAGCTCCGGCGTCCTGTTATTGTTCTGTCAGTCTGCTGCAGGGAAGAGGAAAGTGTGAAAGGAATACCTGGGTTGTGCTGTGAATTTTCTTGTCATCATTTACATTGAAACAATAGCTGGCCTGGGGACAGGATGACTCCACCAAAGTTGGACAGATTTAACTCTTTTCTGCAAAAAGCTCCTCCATGGGGCATTTTGGTCCAAGATGCGGGAGGCTTCAAGCTACCAGGGAGTGTGTGTCATGGGCAGAGCCGGTAGCTGAATGTCAGGATGGTTTGTTTTCCTCTTAGAATCTGGGCTCTCCCTGCTGTGGATAATGGAATCTAAAATATTTATCCGGCTTGATAATGACTGTTTAGCATTTACATGCACCTGGTGTTTTCCAAAGTGCTTGACAACCAGGTTTATTAACAGGGGAACCACTGCTAGTCAATCTGCCCCGTGACATTTGGGGAGCAAGTCCCTGTGGGGCTCCAAAGAGGGTGTTCGTGGGAGCAATGTTGAGACCAATGACTCAGAGGCAATTCATTTGCCAAATTTTGCCTAAGGCCTCATATTTAAACATCCCCTTAGTTTACTAGACTTCATTCCAAGAATCCTGAAGGGTAGCCTGATTATTATATTATACACCAAGCGTTATATTACTCATCAAGCCCTCATTAAACGCCAGCTAGGTGTTGAGGACAAAGGAGTAACAGGACTACCCAAGTCTGGCTCAGGGGCTCCTGCATAATGCCTGTGTCTAGCCTGAACACAGCAGGTGGTTTTCAGTAGGGGTCAAGGGCATCTGCCATGTCCAAAGACATTTTTGGTTGTCACCACTGGATGGGGGTGCAATTGGTATCTAGTAGGTCAAAGCTAAGGATGCTACTAAACAACCCACAATGGACAGGACAGCCTCACAACAATGAATTATCAATACTGCCAAGGTAGAGGAACCATGTTGTAGTCCTGTCTCTCTAGTTTATAACTGATTACATATCAGCCTCCCTTACTGTATTGCAAGATCTTTGAGTACAGAAGCCATTTCTTATTCTTCATTGTATCCCAGCACCTAACAAATACAATACAGAACTCAATACGTAGGGCTGAATAAATGAATAAACATGGTATCCCAGCCCCCAAAGAGCCCACAAACTCAGGGGTGGGTGGAGATAGACAAGTAAGCAGGCAATTTGGGGATAAAATGTGGTTGGTCTTCAAAGCAGTCATATAAAAGCTATTTTGTGTGACCTATACTTTATCAGGAAGCCCTGGCGGCATAGTGATTAAGAGCTATAACTACCAACAAAAAACGATGGCAGTTCAAATCCACCAGGCACTCCTTGGAAACCTTATAGGACAGTTCTACTCTGGCCTTGAGGGTCACTATGAGTTGGAATCCACTCCATGTCAATGGGTTTGGTTTTTTTTTTTTGGTTGTAGTTTGTCATCTAAACTGATATACTTTTCTGGGGGAGAGGTGTTTGCCCCTTTAAAAAAAGTTATGGTAAATATCTATGTAACATAGCATTCGCCATCTCAGCATTCCTCACACATACAAGTCAGTGGCATTAGTTGTGTTCGTCACATTGTGCAACCATCACCATTATCTGCCTCCAAACTTTTCCATCACCCTGAGCAGAAGCTCAGTATCCCCCTAAGCAATGAGTCTCCATTTCCCCCTCTATCCTGCCTGCCCCCTGGTAACCACTAATCAACCTTGGCCTGTTACACTTATCTATTCTATTTTATGTAAGTGAGATCATACAATATTTGTTCTTTTGTGTCTGGCTGAGTAATGCCCCATTGTATGTATGTACCACCTTCTATTTATGCATTCATCTGCTGAGAGGCATTAAGGTGTTTCCACCTTTTGGCTGTTGTGAAGAGTGCTGCCGTGAGTGTTGCTGTACAAGTTTCTGTTTGTGTTCCTGCTTCAGTTCTTTTAGGTTTCTACCTAGAAGTGGATTGCTGGATCACATGATAATTCTATGTTTAACTTTTTGAGGAACCTGGAGACTGATTTCCACAGAGGCTATATCATTTTGCAATCCCACCAGCAGACTGATACATTTTTGAAACTGAAAGTGAGCACTTCCAAATATATAAGGCAGAGCAACAGGTGAATCCCTGCCACAGGCCTTTCCCAGGCCAACCAGGACACATTTATGGTCAACTCCTGCTAGAGCCCATAGGATACTGAGCGCCCACCGTAAACCAGGTGCCAGCACTTCAAGGATCCACCACGACGACAATGAGCTAGTATTCAACTTACAGAAGATACCATGGGGCGCTGAAAAAGCTTACAATACATGTCACACAGCAGAAAGTTGATAAAAGTAAATAAACAAAACCTCGTTAGTCGGCTTGATCTTCTTTCCAGAGCCCCATCACGTGCCCAGCTTCTGCCCAGTGCTTTGCAGCAACAGTCTCTCCTGTCTACCTCTCTAACCTTGCAGAATGTCTCTGTTCTGTGACCCCCGCCCCCTTTTTCTATCACAAAGGTTTAGCATTCTCTCACCTGCACCCCCATACCCACTAATCCTGCTCAATAACCGAAGGTCCCTCCCTGCTTAGGAACCAGCTAGAGATGGCAGATAAAAACAACTTCTCCCAAATATGGTTCTTATGGCTCTTGATACAGCTGGGGTCTTTACAAAGCTGCAGCTACACACACAGGAGAGCAGGGTCAACTCTACCTGGGATGGTGGGGAAAGCTCTGCAGAGGATATAATACTTCAGAGACAGCCTATCACCAGTTCACTTAAAAAAAAAAAAAATTAATCATCAAGCCAAGGAAACCCATCCAAAAGTCTGAGATTCATGTTTTCCAAGTGGGTAGAAAGAGTTTCTTCACCAGCAGGCATGCTTTGTTGGGGGTTAGCCACAAAGATCTTATGTGGAAACTTGCTAGAGAGTGACATAAATAATAAGAGTATGTTTTGTGACTTCTCCAAGCCTAGACTTTAGAATGAAGACACTGAGACTTCAATTTAACTTTTTATTTTCCTCTTTTGTTGTTGTTGTTACCTGCTGTTGAGTCAGCCATCTACTCATGGCTACCCATACACAACAGGTTGAAACACTGCCCGGTCCTTCACCCTCCCCATGATCGACTGGGGATCAGACCATTGTGAGCCATAAGGTTTTCACTGACTGAATTTCAGAAGTAGATCACCAGACCCTTTTTCCTACCCTGTCTTAGTATGGAAGCTCCATTGAAACCTGTTTAGCAACACGCAAGCCTCCACTGAAGGGCGGGTGGTGGCTAAGCACTAGGGGCATTGGCTAGGAATTGAACCTGGGTATCCCACATGGAATAATTCTACCACTCAACCACCAATGCCTCTAAACTCTTATTTCAGTAAAAACCAATCCTTTATAATATTCAATGCACTTACTGTGAAAACAAATACCTACTTCTTTGCGATCCAAAGTGTCATTGTTTTATTGTAAACAAACATTAAGAAACCAAAAACCAAACTCGTTGCCATCAAGTAGAGTCCAATGCATGATGACCCTATGGGACAGGGTAGAACTGCCCCATAAGATTTCCAAGGCTGAAATCTTTACAAAAGCAGACTGCCACATCTTTCTCTTACAGAGTAGTTGGTGGGTTCGAACCACAGACCTTTTTGGTTAACCTCCAAGTGCTTAACCACTGCACCACCAGGGCCCCTTGAACAAATATTAGGAACAACAAATTTACTGTCTTTAACTTTAGGCAAAATAACTTCTTTTATTCTGTGTCCCCATCTGACACAACTATTGCTTGCAGGGAAATTCCCAATGAGACTGTAAAGTACAGTGAAAACTGTGAGAGCTGGAACTCGATGGGACTGCCTTGTTTTTCTGGGTCCCAGAAGTTTTGCGCCTTTGACAGGGTACTTTCCACTTTTCTATGCCTCTCTCTTAAAACCCCTTTTGTTAGTGCTTTTTGTTTTCCTTATTTTTTTTTTTTTTTTTTTTTGCAGCAAATGTTTTCAGTATTGGAATGCATGCTTACCAATTGAGTGGGTTTAAATTTTTGGTTGGCAATACGGATTTTGAGGAGTATGATCTGCTAATACAAGCCACCACTGAGGTAAGTGGCACTGTGGAGCCACCAATCTGTGGTATTGTTACCACAAATCGCGGGTTCGAGCTGCCTGCTGCAAAGCCAGTACTGAGACAGGAGGAGGTAAGCAGCAAGAGGGCTTTATTGGACACTGTGTTCAAGAGACAGAGGGGGCTAAATTTCCCCCAGATTCCATCTGCCCCGAAAGGGCTAACTGGAGAGTTTTACAGGGAGAGGGTCAGGGTTTAGAGATTTCCAAGAATGTTGATTCTTCTTTGAGGTGGACATATGATGAAGTGAACTGCTGTTGACATCTTGCAGGCCACTTTACGCCATCCTAGTTTTGGCCACAAGATAGGTCCAGGTTTTGCTCAATTATCTCAGGTCCTGATAGTATTGTTATTGTTTTTTGCCCCCTGGGAGAGAAACATGGTTTAATCAACAACAAAAAAAATCTTGATTACTTTGTTTTTCTACAACAGAATTTGTTTTTCTACAAAGGAACAATTGTGAGACAGATTCTAGAGCAAGTAATCGACATTTTCAAAGACTAAAGATTTAATCACAGCTCATACAGCTAAACTAGAAAATATATTCTCTAATATTTGAATACTAAAACACTACAGAAAATGTATTTTCTCTACTTCAGTATGACAGTATACCAAGGAGAGCTAGATAGATCATATTGCAGGCACCTTTCCATTAGGTTACATGGGGAACTTCTGGTTTCAGGAAAACCGAACCAAACCCATCAGGGCTCCCTAACTATCACACAGGAAAGCCATAAGCATGCTTGCAAGCCTTATCTCACAGAAATAAAGTGGAAAAAGGCAAAAGTTTACAAAGCTAACACATCCTGGAAGCGTCACCTAATAGAATGCTCAACCTACACAACAATGATGTTCCAACTCTGGTCTGCTGAGCTTCACGCACTTCAGAAGGGACCCACCCTGACGCTAAATGGATTACAATGGAAATATCGCCTTACCTCTGAGGTCCAGAGGCATAAAAAGTGGCTGGTAGTATACTGTTAGCCCAATGGTAACAAAAAGGGTAAGAATCCTGCGTCACAAACACCCAGTGAGTTTTCCTTTTCTGACAAGTTTCCACCTTACACGGGTTCCGGCTTACACAGATTTTACTGTACATACTACCCTTTCCTAGACTAGATTCAAAAAGACCCCCCTCAACAGCACATCAATGGCATCCGTCCCCCTGTACCGATCTAGAGATTCCATGACATTGTATGTGAGTGTGTTTGATATCAAGTGGATCTTTCAGAATAAAATGTTACTACTGTCTTTTTTTTACTGTCTAATATCCTCTAGAAGCCCTGGTGGCACAGTGGTTAAGAGCTCAGCTGCTAACCAGAAGATCGGCAGTTCGAACTGACTGGCCACTCCTTGGAAACCGTATGGGACCACAGTTGGACGCTGTCCCATTAGGGTCGCTAAGAATCAGAATAGATTCGATGGCACAATCAATAACAACAACGTTCCAGTTGGCTTTCTACAAGTACATGAAACAAACACCAGATGGTAATTTGTATAGGGATAAGGGAATTGGTGCTAATTTTAGGGAGTTCTTGGCCATTTCCCTCACCCAAAGTTAGGAGGGAATTCTCAGTTGGAATGATTTTCCAAGTTTCAAGAAGCAGCTGTCTGATTTTCTCAAAGCTGTGCCATCATTCTGCTTAACAGTATGTCAAGCCAGGCCACCGTGTTCCATGCATAGGAAACATGTTATCTAAATCTTCATCCCAAACTTCTGTAAACACACTGACTGCAACAAAGGCAGGCCTCAGAAGCCTGTGACCATTTAGTCACACCTTCCTTGTTGTTGTGTGCCGTCAAGTCGATTCCGACAAGTAAAAACCCCATGTGATAAACCTGCCCCATAGAGTTTTCTACGCTGTGATCTTTACGGGAAGGAGCCCTGGTAGCTCAGTGGTTAAATGCTCAGCTGCTAACTGGAACGTCAGTGGTTCAAACCCACCAGCCGCTCTGAGGGAGAAAGTTGTGGCTGTCTGCTTCTGTGAAGATTTCAGCCTTGGAAACCCGATGCGGTAGTTCCACTCTGTCCTGCAGGGTCACTATGAGTCAGAATCGACTCCAGGATACACAATAACAACAACAGCAATCTTTACAGGAACAGATCACCAGGTCTTTTCCACCAACTTTTAGGGTAGCAGCTGGGCACTTAACCAGTGCGCCACCAGGGCTTCTTAGGCACACCCTTAAACACCACCATTTTTAGCTACTTTCAGAGAGTCAGACTGGTTGAAAGAGTTCCTAATTTCTAGCCTAAACCATGAGGCAGCACATCTCCCTGGAAACACTGGTGAAGGGAATCGGTTGTAAGGTGTTATGATGCGAACACTCACAAATCCGGGCTTGCTGGCACTTTATAGAACAGATGGCTATGCAAAGACAATTCTCACACTCAGCTGTAAGGTAAACTGCAAACTCGGAGCAGCAGGTGGCTGGGTAAACGCAAAGCTTAACTGCGGTCTGTATGTTTACATTTAGATCTTAGGGACTGAAATCTTCCTAATTGAATTCAACAAACAGTTACTGAGAAACGGTTATGTACCAACTACCACCCACGCTAGGCTCTGAGGTACCAATTATACCACACAAGGCTCTGAGATACCAACGATACCACACAAGGCTCTGAGATACCAACTATACCACATTAGGCTCTGAGATACTAACTATACCACATTAGGCTCTGAAGTACCAACTACCACACAAGGCTCTGAGGTACGAGCTACCACGCTAGGCTGTGAGGTACCAACTACCACGCTAGGCTCTGAGGTACCAACTATATCACATTAGGCTCTGAAATACCAACTATACCACACAAGGCTCTGAGGTACGAACTACCATGCTAGGCTGTGAGGTAACAACTACCACGCTAGGCTCTGAGGTACCAACTACTATGTTCACCTCTGAGGTACCAACTACTACGTTAGGCTCTGAGGTACCAACAACTGTGCTAGGCCCTGAGGTACCAATTAACCACGCTAGGCTCTGAGGTACCAACTACTACAGTAGGCTCTGAGGGGGAGAGAATTGAATTACAGGCTTGAGTCTTTTGGCTCCCTGTGCCTGAGACCACAATGGAAGGACAAGCAAAAGGCTGTGTCACAAGAAAGAATAAGGGATTGATTCCGACTAGAGAAACCCAGGAACATTTTTCTTGTTTAGGAGGAAGTTGAATGCGAGAACAAAGGCTGGGTTTTTAGGCACAAATATGGTGGGAAGCTTCTTCCATTTGAAGAGCAGAACTGAAGTGACAAACCCGAAGCAGAAAGGGCAGAAGCGAGTATGAAAGAGTGTGTATGAATGTACATGCTTGAGTGTATGCATGTGTATGTCTGAGGTGTGTGAAGGTGTGAGCGGGTGTGTTAGTGTGTATTGTGAGTGTGAGAAAGTGTGTATGTGTGTGAAGGTGTGGGGGTGTATATTTAAGGGTGAGTGAACTTGGGACCCTACACTGCCATTGAGTTGATGCAAACTCATAGAGACCCTATAAGACTGAGTAGAGCTACCCCGTATGTTCCCAAGGTTGTAAATCTTTACAGAAGAGTAGGCAGAGCTAAGATGGCAGAATAGACAGACGCTTCCGTCGAGCCCTCTTTATAACAAGACCCGAAAAAACAAGTGAAACAAGTATATTTGTGACAAGCTGGGAGGGGAGCCCTGAGCATCAAAGGAAAGCTCAGACAACAAAGTGAGGGGCAGGGGAAGGAAGAGGCTGTTCAGAAGTGGAGAGGAGTTACCGGACCTGGGTGGCGGGGAGCCCTCAGGCACCATTCCCAAAGCGGGGGCAGCGGTCTGGTCCTGGCATTCGGCCGCAGTTTCCTCAGGGAGAAGCAGCCAGCCACACAACCCACTCGCACCTCCGGAACCTGAGCAGAAGGGCGCTCTGGGCAAAAGCTAGGTACTTGCGTATATTTTACCGCGCCCCCCACCGCCACCCCCAAGCTGGCTTCAGCGGCTGAATCCCTGGGCCTAAGATAGACCCAGGTGAGCACATAGAGCCATCCTCCTGGCCTGGGGGAAGGGAAAAAATTTGCAACTTGGAGGAAAAGATAATGTGCTAGCTCCATTAACCGGGGGAGCTCAGGACAGAAGTGGCTCCTATCCAGACATAAACCGTACGTGGACCTTGAGCAACTTTCCCTTCTGCATGGACCTGTGTGGGCCTATTTCGGGAGAATAGGCCCTTGTTGGCAAACTCCAACCATTTCAGCTGTGTGGTGGAGAGGTGGGTGTTTGACATCACTTTGCCTATTAAACAAGGTCCTCACCTACCCACAACAGGGACCTAAGGACTGGTAGCTCCACTCAGGTCACCCAGACACCCGCGACAGGGGTCCAAAGATAACTGGTACCTCCTAGTCCTTACAACAAAAATGTTGGGTGCCCATGGTTCCTCTGCAGAACCCACCCACCAGCATGCTCTAGGGAACAGAGACACGTTTTCCTCAGGGACACTTGGGGGTCGGTTCTTAGCCCCCTGCCTTGTTCAGAGCGTGACCCACTGCTGCAATCAGATACCGGTGTATACACCAATCACCCCTGCCTCTCTAAGACTGTAGCACAGAGCCTGTACCATACACTTGATATCAGCTATCTGGAAACCTGAGCTGAATTCATACAAGAAAACTGAATGGACTCCTAGACTGATATACCTGATAACAGCTCTAGCCAGCTGGGGAAAGGACACCAGAGCTCCAAAGGTGAAAATAACCAAGCTAGCTCACTCAAGCAGCCCATAGGGGCATACTAAAACAAAACAAAGCAAGCAGCTATGACACAGTAAGCAATCATAAACTAATACAATAGCCTATAGATGGCTCGGAGACAACAGTCAATATCAAGTCACATAAAGAAACAGGCCATGGTCACCTCAACAGGCTCTCAAAACAAAGAATCCAGGGATCTTTTAGATGAAAGTGCATTCCTGGAATTACCAGATGCAGAATACAAAAGTTTAATATACAGAACACTTCAAGACACCAGGAAGAAAATGAGACAATATGCAGAACAAACCAAAGAACACACAGATAAAGCAACTGAAGAAATTAGAAAGATTATTCAAGAACATAATGAAAAGTTTAATAAGCTGGAAAAATCCATAGACAGACAGCAATAAGAAATTCGGAAGATTAACAATAAAATTACAGAATTAGATAACTCAATAGAAAGTCAGAGGAGCAGAATTGAGCAGGTAGAAGCTAGAATTTCTGAACTCGAAGATAAATCACCTGGCACTAATATATTTGAAGAAAAGTCAGATAAAAGAATTTTAAAAAATGAAGAAACCTTAAGAATCATGTGAGACTCTATCAAGAGAAATAACCTACGAGTGATTGGAGTACCAGAACAGGGAGGGATAACAGAAAACACAGAGAAAATTATTGAGGATTTGTTGGCAAAAAACTTCCCTGATATTGTGAAAGATGAGAAGATAGCTATCTAAGATGCTCATCAAATTCCACATAAGGTAGATCTTAAAAGAAAGTCACCAAGATATATTATAATCAAGCTTGCCAAAACCAAAGATAAAGAGAGAATTATAAGAGCAGTGAGGGATCAAAGAAAAGTCATCTGCAAAGGGGAGCCAATAAGAATAAGCTTGGACTACTTGGCAGAAACCATGCAGACAAGAAGGCAATGGGATGACATATTTAAAACATTGAAGGAAAAAAATTGCCTGCCAAGCATCATATATCCAGCAAAATTGTCTCTTAAATATGAAGGTGAAATTAAGACATTTCCAGATAAACACAAGTTGAGGGAATTCATAAAAACCAAACCAAAACTATGAGAAATACTAAAGGGAGTTCTTTGGTTAGAAAATCAATAATATCAGGTATCAGCCCAAGACTAGAACACTGGGCAGAGCAACCAGAAGTCAACCCAGGCAGGGAAATCCAAAAAAACAAAGCAAGATTAAAAAAAGAAAAAAAAAAGCCCAACACAGTGTAACGGCGATGTTATTACATAAAAGAAAACAACATTAAAATAATAAAGAGGAACTAAGAAATGTAATCATACACCTTCCATATGGAGAAGAAGATACGGCGATACAAAGAAACAAAACTTAGTTACAAATTTATAAAAATCGGGGTAAATAATAAGGTAACCAAAAAGGAGACAAACTATCCTACTCATCAAAATAAAATACAGGGTAAAAATACAGACTCAGCAGAAACAAAATCAACAACAAATATGAGGAAAGAGCAATATACAAAGAAAATCTACTCAGCACATAAAATCAAGTGGGAAATAGAAGCTGTCAATGCACAAAAAAAGATATCAAAATGATAGCACTAAATTCATACTTATCCATAATTACCCTGAATGTACATGGACTAAATGCACCAATAAAGAGATAGAGAGTGGCAGAATGGATTAGAAAACAGATCTGTCTATAAGCTGCCCACAAGAGACACACCTTAGACTTACAGACACAAATTAAAACTCAAGGATGGAAAAAAATATACCGAGCAAACAACAATCAAAAAAGAGCAGGAGTGGCAATATTAATTTCTGACAAAATAGACTTTAAAGTTAAATCCATCAGAAAGGATAAGGAAGGACACTGTATAATGATTAAAGGCACAATATGCCAAGAATATATAACCATATTAAATATTTATGTACCCAATGACAGAGCTGCAAGATACATAAAACAAACTCGATCAGCATTGAAAAGTGAGATAGACAGCTCCACAATAATAGTAGGAGACTTCAACACACCACTTTCAGTGACGGACAGGACATCCAGAAAGAAGCTCAGTAAAGACACGGAAGATCTAAATGCCACAATCAACCAACTTGACCTCATAGACATATACAGAACACTCCACCCAACAGCAACCAAGTATACTTTCTTTTCTAGTACACATGGAACATTCTCTAGAATAGATTACATATCAGGTCATAAAGCAAGCCTTAGCAGGATCCAAAACATTGAAATATTCGAAAGCATCTTCTCTGATCATAAGGCCATAGAAGTGGAAATCAATACTAGGAAAAGCAGGGAAAAGAAATCAAACACTTGGAAACTGAACAATACCCTGCTCAAAAAAGACTGGGTTATAGAAGACATCAAGGTTGGAATAAAGAAATTCATAGAACCCAATGAGAATGAAAACACTTCCTATCAGAACCTTTGGGACACAGCAAAAGCGGTGCTCAGAGGCCAATTTATATCAATAAATGCACACATCCAAAAAGAAGAAAGGGCCAGAATCAAAGAATTATCCCTACAACTTGAACTGATAGAAAGAGAGCAACAAAAGAATCCCACAGGCACCAGAAGAAAACAAATAATAAAAATTAGAGCCGAACTGAATGAAATAGAAAACAGAAAAACAATTAAAAGAATTAATAAGACCAAAAGCTGGTTTTTGGAAAAAACCAACAAAATTGATAAACCACTGGCCAAACTGACAAAAGAAAAACAGGAGAGGAAACAAATAGCCTGAATAAGAAATGAGAGGGGCGATATTACAACAGACCCAACTGAAATTAAAAGAATCATATCAGATTACTATGAAAAACTATACTCAAACAAATTTGAAAACCTGGAAGAAATGGATGAATTCCTAGAACACACTACCTACCTAAACTAACAGAAACAGTGGTAGTACAATTAAATAGACCCATAACAAAAGAAGGGATTGAAAAAGTAATCAAAAAACTCCCAACAAAAAAAAGTCCTGGTCCGGAGGGCTTCACTGCAGAGTTCTACCAAACTTTCGAAGAGTTAACGCCACTACTACTAAAGGTATTTCAGAGCATAGAAAAGGATGGAATACTACCAAACTCCTTCTATGAAGCCACCATATCCCTGATACCAAAACCAGGTAAAGACACCACAAGAAAAGAAAATTATAGACCTATATCCCTCATGAATGTAGATGCAAAAATTCTCAACAAAATACTAGCCAATAGAATTCAACAACATATCAAAAAAAATAATTCACCATGACCAAGTGGGATTCATACCAGGTATGCAGGGATGGTTCAACATTAGAAAAACAATTAATGTAATCCATCATACAAAGAAAACAAAAGACAAGAATCACATGATTTTATCAATTGATGCAGAAAACACATTTGACAAAGTTCAACACTCATTCATGATAAAAACTCTCAGCAAAATAGGAATAGAAGGAAAATTCCTTAACATAATAAAGGGCATTTATACAAAGCCAACAGCTAACATCACCCTAAATGGAGAGAGCCTGAAAACATTCCCATTGAGATCGGGAACCAGACAAGGATGCTTTTTATCACCACTCTTATCCAACGCTGTGCTGGAAGCACTAGCCAGAGCAATTAGGCTAGATAAAGAAATAAACGGCATCCAGATTGGCAAGGAAGAAGTAAAAGTATCTCTATTTGCAGATGACATGATCTTATACACAGAAGGCCCTAAGGAATCCTCCAGAAAACTACTGAAACTAATAGAAGAGTTCAGCAGAGTATCGGGATACAAGATAAAAGTACAAAAATTAGTTGGATTCCTCTACACCAACAAAAAGAACATCGAAGAGGAAATCACCACATCAATGCCATTTACAGTAGCTCCCAAGAAGATAAAATACTTAGGGATAAATCTTACCAGAGATGTAAAAGACTTATACAAAGAAAACTACAGTACACTTCTGCAAGAAACCAAAAGAGACTTACATAAGTGGAAGAACATACCTTGCTCATGGATAGGAAGACTTAACATTATAAAAATGTCTTTTCTACCAAAAGGGATCTATACATTTAATGCAATTCTGATCAAAATCCCAATGACATTCTTTAATGAGATGGAGAAAGAAATCACCAATTTCATATGGAAGGGAAAGAGGCCCCGGATAAATAAGGCATTACTGAAAAAGAAGAACAAAGTGGGAGGCCTTACTTTACCTGATTTTAGAACCTATTATACTGCCACAGTAGTCAAAACAGCCTGGTACTGGTACAACAACAGATACATGGACCAATGGAACAGACTTGAGAATCCAGACATAAATCCATCCACATATGAGCAATTGATATTTGACAAAGGCCCCAAAACAGTTACATGGGGAAAAGACAGTCTTTTGAACAAATGGTGCTGGCATAACTGGATAGATAACCATCTGCAAAAAAATGAAACAAGACCCATACCTCACTTCATGCACAAAAACTAACTCCAAATGGATCAAAGACCTAAATATAAAATCTGAAAGGGTAAAGATCATGGAAGAAAAAATAGGGACAATGTTAGGAGCCCTAATACATGGCATAAACAGTATAGAAAACATTATAAAGAACACAGAAGAAAAACTAGATAACTGGTAGCTCCTAAAAATCAAACATTTATGCTCATCCAAAGACTTCACCAAAAGAGGAAAAAGACTACCTACAGACTGGGAAAAAGTTTTTAACTATGACATTTCTGTTCAGCGCCTGATCTCTAAAATCTACATGATACTGCAAAAACTCAACTGCAAAAAGACAACCCAATTAAAAAATGGGCAAAAGATATGAATAGACACTTCACTAAAGAAGACATTCAGGTAGCTAACAGATACATGAGGAAATGTTCACGATCATTAGCCATTAGAGAAATGCAGATCAAAACTACAATGAAATTTCATTTCACTCCAACAAGGCTGGCATTAATACAAAAAACACAAAATAATAAATGCTGGAGAGACTGTGGAGAGATTGGAACACTTCTTCACTGCTCGCGGGAATGTCAAATGGTACAACCACTTTGGAAATCGATTTGGCGCTTCCTTAAAAAGCTAGAAATAGAACTACCATACGATCCAGCAATCCCACTCCTTGGAATATATCCTAGAGAAATAAGAGCCTTTACACAAACAGATATATGCACACACATGTTTATTGCAGCAGTGTTTACAATAGCAAAAAGATGGAAGCAACCAAGGTGCCCATCAACGGATGAATGGATAAATAAATTATGGTATATTCACACAATGGAATACTACGCATCGATAAAGAACAGTGAGGAATCTGTGAAACATTTCATAACATGGAGGAACCTGGAAGGCATTATGCTGAGTGAAATTAGTCAGTTGCAAAAGGACAAATATTGTATGAGACCACTGTTATAAGAACTTGAGAAATAGTTTAAACTGAGAGGAAGACATTCTTTTATGGTTACGAGAGGGGGGAGGGAGGGGGGTGGGAGAGGGGTATTCACTAATTAGGTAGTAGATAAGAACTACTTTAAGTGAAGGGAAAGACAGCACACAATACAGGGGAGGTCAGCACAACTGGACTAAACCAAAAGCAAAGAAGTTTCCTGAATAAACTGAATGCTTCGAAGGCCAGCATAGCAGGGACAGGGATCTGGGGACCATGGTTTCAGGGGACATCTAAATCAACTGGCATAATAAAATCTATTAAGAAAACATTCTGCATCCTACTTTGAAGAGTGGCTTCTGGGGTCTTAAACGCTAGCAAGCAGCCATCTAAGATGCATCAATTGGTCTCAACCCACCTGGATCAAAGGAGAATGAAGAACACCAAGGACACAAGGCGATTACGAGCCCAAGAGACAGAAGGGGCCACATGAACCAGAGACTACATCATCCTGAGACCAGAAGAACTAGATGGTGCCCGGCTACAACCAATGACTGCCCTGACAGGGAACACGACAGTCTCAGAACCCCTGAGGGAGCAGGAGAGCAGTGGGATGCAGACCCCAAATTCTCATAAGGCCAGACTTACTGGTCTGACTGAGACTGGAAGGACCCTGGTGGTCATGACCCCCAGACCTTCTGTTGGCCCAGGACAGGAACCATTCCCAAAGCCAACTCTCAGACATGGATTGGACTGGACAATGGGTTGGAGACAGATGCTGGTGAGGAGTGAGCTTCTTGGATCAGGTGGACACTTGAGACTATGTTGGCATCTCCTGCCTGGAGGGGAGATGAGAGGGTGGAGGGGGTTAGAAGCTGGTGAAAAGGACAGGAAAAGAGAGAGCGGAGGGAGAGAGCAGGCTGTCTCATTAGGGGAGGAGTAATTGGGAGTGTGTAGGAAGGTGTATATGGGTTTTTGTGTGAGAGACTGACTTGATTTGTATACTTTCACTTAAAGCACAGTAAAAATTATTAAAAAAAAAAAAAACATCTTTACAGAAGCAGACTGCCACATATTTTCTCCCGCAGAGTGGCTCGTGGGTTCAAACTGCTGACCTTTCAGTTAGCAGCTGAGTGCTTAGCCACTGCGCCACCAGGGCTCCGAGGGCTTAGGGGATGAGGTTATAAAGGTGGGATGGGCCTTATTCTGGAAGATTTTGAGGGTCAGGGTGAAGTCCAATGTACTTCTCTACGCAACTGGAAGTTTAGAACGGGAGAGAGGTATACACGTTTGTTTTTAAAAGCTCATGATTAACAATTAAGAAGGGATTGCAGCTGAGTCAGAATCGACTCAACGGCAGTGGTTTTTGTATAGAGAAGGCAGTAAGAGTCATCGTAACAACTCTTTCCTGAGTGCGCACTGCGTGCCTGGCACAGTATCGAGGGCTCATTTAAAGTTCACAGAAACCGTAAGAATTGTTTTTATTCCCATTTTAAGTGAGGCCCAAGGTAAGTAACATGGCTGGTAAATGGCCGAGCCAGAAATCAAACCAGATTTGCTGATTCAGGGCCTGGGCTGGCACTCACCACCTTACAGGACCCCAAAGAAGGAAGAGCAGGAGGGGGAGGAAGGAAGAGCTTACAAAGGCTCCCATTGTTCCTATAACATGGGGTTGTGCCTGTAGACAAGTAGACACTCCCAGATGGAGGAGTAGGCTTAAGGGAGAAGCACTGAGCTCCTTTTTCAGGCATGTTAATTTGGAAGAGCAGGAAAGACATCCATGTATGGATAGTATGGAGGAGTTGGGGCGTGGATCTGAAATTCAGATCTGGTTATGAAAGTAGATGAGAATGTGGAGGAAGAGGCTGAGTGAGAAGAGAAGCTATGTGTCCAAGAACTCCCATACTTTAAGGACTGTCAAGCACTGAGGTGGCAGTGCTGAACACTGGAAGGTCCCCATGTGAAAGATTCTGAAATGAATGCATGAGACTTCCTCGTAACCATCCCTAACCAAAAAGAAGATTTAGAATGACTATAGTACTTTTTCAAGGAGCCCTGGTGATGCAGTGGTTAAAGCAATCGACTGCTAATTGGAAGTTTGGTGGTTCAAAACCACCAGCGGCTCCATGGGACAAAGATGTGGCAGTCTGCTTCCATAGAGATTGACAGCCTTGGAAACCCTACAGGGTCGCTATGAGTCGGAATCGACTCGATGGCAGTGGGTTTGGGTTTTAGGTGGTACTTTTTCATGTATACAATTTTAACTGAGTAAATAGAGCCCGAGACATGTGTCTCCAAAATAACCATCCAAGAGCATGACCTGCCTACACCCCTGAACTTCCTGAGTTCAGCAAGGCAGGTCAACCAAACCAACGTAATTAGCTTAAAGAATTAATTTTATCCCTAATAAATAGAACTACAATCTCCTTAAGTGAAAAAAGCCAGAAACCTGGGTATTTCCTAGGACACCTTCTCCCCGCCTCTAAATTAAATCCCTCATCAAACGCCATTAGATACATTTCCTTATTATTCCCTCCTTGAATCCAGCTGCCACTCCCCTAATCCAGGCTGTTGTCAACTCTTATATCAAATATGACCACAACCTCCTGCCGGTCCTTCCTTCTTTCAAATCCAGTTTCCCTGGGGCAGTATATGTACACTTGTTATCACATTCTATAAAGGGCCTTTGACCCTAAAAGGATGAAGAACCGCTGACCAAATAAATACAACGAAATAAATCAAGACCTTCATTTTTCCAGGTTGGCAAACCCACCAAGCTCATCCCCAACGCTGAGTGCTTATGCTTGCTCTTCTCTCTGCCCAGAAGGCTCTTCCCAGATAGCCACATGGATGGCTTTTTACTTTCTTCAAGTTTTTACTCAGAACCCACCTGCTTAATAAGGCTTCCCTGAACACTTCGCTTAGAATTTCGGCACTCACATCCCCAACATACCCAGTTCATATCCTTCTTCCCTGCACTATTTTTCTCCATAACACTTACTTACCATCATCCAATCCGCTACACCCTTCACTTAGTAATCTTGTCCGTTGTCTCTCTCCTCCAAAAGAAAGTACATTCCACAAGGGCAGGGATTTTTATCTGTTTTTGCCCACTGCTATAGTCCCATTGGAAACTCTGGTGGCATGGTGGTTAAGAGCTATGGTTGCTACCAAAAGGTTGGCAGTTCGAATCCACCAGCGCTCCTTGGAAACCCTATGGGGGCAGTTCTACTCTGTCCTATGGGGGGGGCTATAAGTCAGAATCAACTAGAGGACACACAACAGCAACAACGTATTCCCATTGGAGTCCCTGGGTGATGCCGTTAATGAGCTCAGCTGCTAACTGAAAAGCTGGAATTTCAAATCCACCCAGAGGTGCCTGCCTATCTACCGATACACCAGCCACTGAAAAGCCTAGGGAGCACAGTTCTATCCCGACACACATGGGGTCGTCACGAGTCAGAGCTGACTCAGCAGCAGCCGGTGACAGTCCCAGTGTCTGGAGGAGCACTAGGTAGTGAGTGAATGAATGAATGAGCAATAATGTTCGCTGATTGTTTCTTTGGGTTTTTTTTATTGTCCTGGATTATCTGGTTAATTTTTCTAGTTCTCACCTGAGGTGTGCAGACCCAGCATACATAATTTCAAGTTCTATTTTGGTTGGTGCCTTATATCTAGCTATGAAAGAAACCATTACCTGGCATTTTAAGGAAGGACACTGTGGTGTTACTCCTTAGTTTTCAACACCAGGCGTTTGGGGGAAAGGCTTTCCATTTTAAAGTTTTTAAAAATGAATTAGGAATCTTCATTTGATAGGTTTTTTCATTCATGCTTATAAATAGCTATTTTATATGACCCAGTTGAGCTAGGAGCTCTAATGCCTAAGGTGAAATTAATCCTCACAACCATTTCATATTGAGAAACAGAGAACTTGGTGGATATTAGAAAAATAAAGCGCTCTATCTCGTTACTTTGTTATGAGCAAAGTTACTCAAAACCTGTTTAGAACAGAACTCACAGTTTTTAGAAAGTCCTGCTTTTCTTGCAGAAAACATACATGCATTGATAAAATGCAGGTGAGTTAGCAAACACAACAGTATCTTGGGAAAGACTGCATTTCTTTGCCAAAATCCATGGAATTAGGTACCCTGAGGCAACTAAGATGAGGACTCAGAAAAATGCTTTAATAAGTATTCTTTGCTCGTAGCAACACAAATCTGAAGTTAGGTACAGCCTATGGGGAGCTAAAGGGATAATGCGGATCTCAGAATAAGTTGGAAAGAAATATCCACAAACTCCAGACACATGACGCAGTACGAGTGTTCCCAAAGGGGGAAATTCAGCAGGGCAACTAACTACTGCTTGGCTTCCAGGAAGCTGAAGCATTAACTTAATGCTAACTCCAGCCTCTATTAACCTGGCATCAAAACTAGTTAGGTTTAGTTACCCCTCAGTTAGTCTCTGACCCTAAAAGCTAGTGAGTTTTTCTCACTCTAACCAAATAGGTTGACATCCAAGAAGCACAGTCTCATCTCTAGAAATGCCTCACCTCTACTACCAGTGATCTGCTTTGAGAATTCATGCTGGACAAGTAAGTCTCATTGCTGAACAATTTTGGACTGTGTCTAGTACACCTGGAAATAACAATGTTGTTGTTGTTAGCTGCGTTGAGTTAGGCCCCAACTCATGGTGACCCCATTTGTTACAGAGTAGAACTGCTTCATAAGGTTTTCTTTCTTTTTTATTTTATTGTGTTTTAGGTGAAAGTTTACACGAAAATTAGTTTCTCATTCAAAAATTTATACACAAATAGTTTTGCAACATTGGTTGTAATCCCTGCAATGTGTCAGCACTCTTTCTTTCTACCCCAAGTTCCCTGTGTCCATTCATCCAGCTTTCCTGTCCCTTCCTGCCTTCTTGTGTTGCTTTTGGGCAGGTGTTGCCCATTTGGTCTTCTATACTTGATTGAACTAAGAAGCACGATCCTTACATGTGTTACTATTTGTGCTATAGGCCTGTCCAATCTTTGGCTGAAAGGTGGGCTTCAGGAGTGGCTTGGAAACATAAGCCAACAATCTTCTGTATGCACAAAGCCAAGGACGCCATTCACCGTGGGAACTTAAAAGATTTCTCAAAAATGATTTTGACTTTCGGTGGTTTTTGCATCACACAAAGACGTCAGAGCCCACCTTCACTCACATAGGGTTCAGTTCTCCCATATTTCCAGCTCATTTTAAAAGGTTACAGTCATTCCAAATGCTGATTTCCTCTTCACCAAAGCTAAACACAGTTACCTTAATGCTTAGGCTTTCAAATTCTCTCTGAATCATCAAAACAAAGTACTTGGAAAATGTTTGTTTCCCAGGTGATTTCCAGGAGGTTCAGCACTGTTTGCCACGGGGCCTAAACTGAGTGCATTGGATTGAATTATGTCCCCCCAAAAATGTGCGTTATCAGTTTGACTGGGCCATGATTCCTGGTATTGTGTGATTTTTCTATATGTTGTAAATCCTGCCTCTATGATGCTAATGAGGGAGGATAGGTGGCAGTTGTGTTAGTGAGGCAGGACTCAACCTACAAGATTGGATTGTGTCTTGAGGCAATCTCTTGAGATATAAAAGAAAGAAGCAAGCAGAGAGACAGGGGGACCTCGTACCACCAAGAAAGCAGTGCCAGGAACAGAGAGCATCTTTGGACCCGAGGTCCCTGTGCAGAGAAGCTCCTAGACCAGGGGAAGACTGATGAGAAGGCCAACAGAGAGGGAAAGTCTTCCCTGGAGCTGATGCCCTGAGTTTGGACTTTCAGCCTGCTTTGCTGTGACGAAATAAATTTCTCTTTGTTAAAACCATCCACTTGTGGTGTATCTGTTATAGTGGCACTAGATGACTAAGACATGGAGCAAGGGAGGGTCCTGAAATATGGAACCAAGGTGTTGCATACTTACCCACAGAGCAGCTGCAGCTTTCTTCATGCTCTGAAAAATACTTTCTTTTTGGCTTTATCTTGGTAATAATGAAAAAGATCAAAAATGGAATGAGATTATGAATACCACTTAACGGGCAGTTTGGCAAGCTGGTACAAGATTATTATATCTTCAACTAATTTCTGCAAATTTGTGTGGAAGCAGGGCCCTCTTTGTGACTAAGAATATCTTATGTAGAACCTTCACTTTTTTAATAGCTAATTACTTCCTCTCAGCAACAGGACACAATGTGGCATATAATGAAACCTCATTGTAACAGATTTGAATATACCATAGGTCAAATAGTGTCCCCATAGCATAATTACTCATGATAAGATTCTAATAATGTATAGTTTAGCTAAGTATGTATTATTAGACTTCTGTCTGGTAATTTTAGTCCTAATCCCCTGATATTCCACAGGTTTCATTAAGCAGTTAGGAAAAGAAGAAAAAGCAACAAATGCTTGTCTCTATTTGTACAAGAGATTTTTACCTTCTCTGCTTAAAACTACATCTACTGTAATGATACAACACTGGAACAGGTACTGTGGGGGTTATAAAAGGCATTTGATGCTGTCCCAGTAAGGCTAATCTTAGCAAATCCTTAGTGGTTGGGGGCCCAGACTCTGGAGTTAGACTGGGTTTGCGTCCTAGTTCTACCACTTGCTAGCTGGGTGACCCTAGGCAATTTACTTAACCTTGTCGTCCTCACCTGGTAGCTGATGGTAATAATATCCCATGGGGCCACAGTGAGACTAAAATGAGGTGAATTCACACAAGCCTTTAGCACAGTGCCCAGGATGTAGAGATTACCCAGTAAAGGCTAGAGAAGAGAGGGTAAGGAGAGAGTGATCTTAAAATTGAATTGGCAAAATGAGACCTACCTACGTGAGTGGCAGTGTATGCAAAATGGTGTGGGAAGGGGCTTTGGTGGGGGGCATGGATACCAGCGGAGTCGAGTCGACTGGAAGATGTTAGGATGTTTCCTCAGAGGTTAGGACCTTGCTTCTCAAAGCACATCCACGGACCAGCACCACTGGCATCACGTGGGAGCTTGTTAGAAATGCAGAATCCCAGACCCCACCCTGGACCTACATTTCAACAAGATGAATCTGCATTTCAACAAGATGCCCATGACACTTACGGCACATAAAGTTTGGGAAGCCCTACTCTAGGACACACCTTGCTTCCCAGAGCTGCCATTAAATCCTGTCATTCACATCAGCACGTGCAACAGGCTAGAGAGGGAGACTGTACTTCCCAAAATTCCCAGTGCACAAAACTGTGAATGTTAAATACCAACAGTAATAGGCAGAAATATGATAGTACTGAGAAAAATAAACAGAACCAGCTGAATAAAGCAAGGAACATAAGTTATGATTCAATTAATATTTATGCTTAGGCAGGATAAAAATCGCAAATATTTATTTCATCCAGGCTGAAAATGAAAACCAAGAGAACATATCATCACTGTCTTTGGGAGAATTTGGGCAGAAATCCCTGGTACCATCAGACTTATGAAAAACGTGCATACCTCTAGGGAGCAACAACGTTTCAATTCCATGTGAACCCTTGCCCATTCCCTCAAGCTCACATCAAACAATAAACAACGTTTGGTGAGCTACACTATGTACACCCCACATACCACAGAGCAGACAGATACCCCGCCTCATCCACACCTTCCTCCTTTTCCTGTCTGCCTAGCTTCTGCTTCTTAGCCAGAAACACAGAATCTTTGAGTTGAACTAAACTTGAAATGGAACAAGAACAAAGGGGTGAACCGATAGTGAAAGTAATACCTATGTTTATCAGGTGCCTACTTATGCAAGCAAGGTATTGTGCCACACGTTATTCGTGCTTTCATCATCTCATTTTAACTCTTGCAAAACTCCTCTAAGACAGGCTATTAATTCTCTACTATTTCAACTGAGGAAATGAGGATCTACAGAGATCAAATCATTTGCCAAAGGCCAAGTGTTCGTTGTACGGTGGTGACTTGCATGCTGCTGTAATGCTGGAAGCTATGCCACTAGTATTTCAAAGACGAGGAAGGGTCACCCATGGTGGACAGGTTTCAGTGGAGTTTCCAGATTAAAACAGACTAAGAAGAAACGCCTGGTGCTCTACTTCTGAAAATGAGCTAATGAAACACATAGAGATCACAACAGAACACTGTCGGACTCACTCGCTTTGGACACGTCATCAGGAGTAATTAGCTGCTGGAGGAGGACATCATGTTTGGGGAGGTAGGGAGCCAGTGGGGTGAGGCAGAGCCTCGGTGAGTGGATTGGTACAATGGCTGAAACAACAGACTAGAGGATGCCAGTGATCACGAGAATGGTACAGGACCGGGCAGCATTTTGTTCTGTTGTACATAAGGTTGTCATGCTTCGTGGTTGACTTGATGGAAACTAGCTGGCTAGCTATACAGCTAACAAGTAGCACACTGAGACTGGAACCCAGGTCTAACGTCTGCTCTCTAACTTACATGGTAAAAACAATGCCTATCAATCCAATAGCCATCTTCTTGAGGAATGGCTTCTCATTTGTAATTCCAATGTAATATTTTTCCTGGCTTTCACTTCCTCTGATGAGTGGGGAAGTGGCAAAGGAATATTTTGAATGCAGACTGAATTTGAACTATGGATGGTGAAGTACTGGATAATTTCCTTCTTGGTATTTTCAAAGTTCTTCATTTTAACCATCTGTTGCAGGCTGACAGGTGAGTTGATGTATGACAGAATAATCGGTCTTCAATTCTAGAAAGGCATAAGGAATGCTTGAAAAATAGAAGCTCTTTTCATGAACCTAGCTGTGCTAATGCCACTAGCTCACTCAAAAAAAAAAGTTGATGGGAGGGAAGTGTGAAATATAATCATTCCCCTAAACAGAAAGTTTCTCACAATTGACAAAGGTCGAGTCCAGCAGAATATGCCAATTCTAAAATCATGCCAGAGTTTTCACATCCAGTCATTTACTGAGGGAGGGGCAGGGAAAGCGGAAGTGAAGCATAAATAAATAAAAACATCAACAAAAAGCGTTCTTCCATCCCTATCCCATGAACATTTAATTATCTTTTTTTTTTTTTTTTAAGGCAGCAGTGTTAGGTGTTTCTTGTGTCTTTGAGATAATTTGGGGAACATCCAGATTTCTGAAATCCAAATGATTTTCCCTTTAAGTGTCTCCTCCAAATGTGAAGTCTCTCACCTTTCTATACTTGTTCAGTGAATGTATATAAGCACTCACTATATGCCAGGTATTTGAGAAGGCCCTAGGGACACAGCTGGTGAAGACAGTCCTGTCCCCAAGGTACTGAAAGTCCGGTGAGTGAGACCAACATGTCAAATAGAACATGATGTGATTTTTCACAGTGTAACAAAGCATCCATTCAGCATCTTGGTGGTACAGCCTCCTAGGCAGAACATCTTCAGATGGGCTTATAAGTCTTTACAAAATGATCAGAGTTCTTTCCCAACCATAAACTGCAGCCAAATGAAATACTCAAACACACACTTAGATGCCATATTGTTGTCAAATAGATTTGATGTTCTGCCTACTGACTGAACCCTTTAGACTCGGTTGGCAAAGTTTTGGCCACATGGATTTAATCTCAGCAGAGTGTTGCTATTTACAAAAGAACATCAGAATACAGTTTTTTTTGTTTAAGTCAAGCCATTACAGCTGAATTCACAGTCAAATATCAATGACCATGAACAAATCAGGCCATGTCACTTGAAAACAGCAACACCACAACACGCAATACAGGAGACATCAGCACAACTGGACTAAACCAAAAGCAAAGAAGTTTCCTGAATAAACTGAATGCTTCGAAGGCCTGCGTAGCAGGGGTGAGGGTTTGGGGACCCTGGTTTCAGGGGACATCTACGTCAATCAACATAATAAAATCTATTAAGAAAACATTCTGCATCCCACTTTGAAGAGTGGCATCTGGGGTCTTAAAAGCTAGCAAGCGGGCATCTAAGATGCATTAATTGGTCTGAACCTACCTGGACCAAAGGAGAATGAAGAACACCAAAGGCACAAGGTAATTATGAGCCCAAGAGACAGAAAGGGCCACATAAACCAGAGACAACATTAGCCTGAGACCAGAAGAACTAGATGCTGCTTGGCTACCACCGATGACTGCCCTGACAGGGAACACAACAGAGAATCTCTGATGGAGCAGGAGAGAAGTGGGATGCAGACCTCAAATTCTCATAAAAAGACCAGACTTAATGGTCTGACTGAGACTAGAAGGACTCCAGAGGTCATGGTCCCCAGACCCTCTGTTAGCCCAAGACAGGAACCATTCCCAAAGCCAACTCTTCAGACAGGAATTGGACTGGACTGTAGGATAGAAAATGATACCGATGAGGAGTGAGCTTCTTGGCTCAAGTAGACACATGAGACTATGTGGGCAGCTCCTATCTGGAGAAGAGATGAGAGGGCAGAGTGGGTCAGAAGCTGGCCAAATGGACACGAAAATAGAGAGTGGAGGGAAGGAGTGTGTTGTCTCATTAGAGGGAGAGCAACTAGGAGTATATAGCAGGGTATATATAAATGTTGTTTATGAGAAACTGACTTGATTCATAAACTTCCACTTAGAGCACAATAAAAATTTTAAAAAAGAAAGAAAATGGCAAACCCATTGCCATCATCTTCATCACACCCATTGATGCAGCAATTAAATATTCCAGTGTCCATGCTGAACACTTTAATTTTCATCCTCACATCAACCCTGTAAGGCAGGCACTCCTATTCCATTAATTTTAAAATTCCTGATCAGGTTAGCTTTATCATGTTATTTCTGGCCGTATGTATCAGCTCTCTTCCATGTTCTATCTGGGAAATATCTGTAGTGTAGAATAGTAAGTTAATAACAGGGTTATGTTTTCAAAGGCGTATTTGACAGCCTGAATGTATCCCGGCTGTCCCTTCCCACTCTAATATTATGTAATTCTGGGGGAGGAAGATGTACATTTTCCCAGTTTCAGAGAAAATGATAACAAAAAACTATAGAGCAGCCTTCAGAGAGGAGCTGGTTTGGGTCAGAAGGTGGCACCTGAAAGGCCTGCCAGAGTTTTCTGCATCAAAACTGCACAGTACAGCTGACTTGAAATGAGTTCACACAGAACACAACTGTATTCAAATATAGGTTGGGTGGTGGGGGTGTCTTCAATATTTTTTAGACAAATAAAGAAATTACTTTGAATTATCTGATATTTTAGCTACTCATGTCTCTACCCTCTCCCATTACATGGAGAAAAAAAAAAAGATAGTTGTGGGGCGTGTGTGTGTGTGTAATAAAGCTGCGATGGGGTAGTTGTTTTGTTCACTTGATGAGAGAGCACTGTGGCCCAGGAGGCGTGTGTGAGATGAAGCTCAAATCTGGCTGCTTCTGGCTGTAAGTCTCCCCCTGTGTCTCCTGTATGCTATATTTCTTCCAGATGTTTCACCTGCAGGCTGCCTGACATCTGGTGTTTCCCAGGATGTTTATTGTGACCACATGTTTTGTGTCAAGTAGACAAAGCTGGTAGTTAATTCCCTACATCTTAGCACTTTCATCTAGCTTGTTCAATAGCAGCCTCAAAAATATTTTAAAAGTGCCCAAAAATACGTACGAATAGAAAAGACTGATATGATGATAACAGTAAAAAACAAACATTCCCGAATTTCCAGATTCATCCTTGACTAACTCTAAACATGTGATTTTTTTTCCAGTTATTTTTAAAACATTCAAACTGATTTCAGCAGTTTCCTCATCTCTGGTGTAAGATCTTGAACTTGTTACTTATTTTTGTACTTATTGATAAATATGCCAAATAACCAATAACCAATTATTTAGAAAGTCTGCTATTTCAGGTGTAAGTCACAACTCACCTGGAAACACTTAACGACCCTGATTGCTTGTAAATGACCAAGGTCCTAGGGCCCAGAAAGCAGGAATACTCTTCCTCCACAATTTAGACGTATAAAAGATCTACCCCAGATCTCTTTGTCCTTGGGCTCACCTTGTTTATTGCTTGGCTTCCTAAAAAGAAGAGGGCTGCAGGTAGGCAAATGCAGAGAGCTAATAGTGTCAGTAGCTATGTGGGCCACCAGGACACCCAAGAAAGGAGCAACCTTCTCATCCTCACACTGAAACCTCCTCCAACTAACACCATAGCCCAATACCTGCCCTTGCTCCTGACCTGCTCAATATCAGCATGCATCCTTCTTAGGCATGGAGTAAGCAGGTAGTGGATTGGAGCCCAAAGCTCCCTCTGGGGGCCAATTCATAGGCTTTCCAGATAAGCCATTTTGATGTATTTATTATTCAGCATGAGTCTGCTTTGAAAACCACCCAAGGAAAAGCCTAAAAGGATATTAGATGATGCCACGAAATAACGCCAATACCCTTTTCTATGCTGTTACATTTATGGCTATTACACGTGGTGAAGTTTTCCTGTATCCAGAGCAAGGAAATAGTGTGATACAATGAAAAGTGTGGACCGTGAGTTAGTCAAATGTATATTTAGAACATCCATTGAGGTTACTATGTACCAGGCACTGTGTTAAGTATTTTATTGCATTAATTCATTTATTCTTGACAAAAATCCTAGGAAAATCTATATTATTAGTGCCCCTTTTTAAAGATATATGGGCAGTTCTGCTCTGTCCTATAGGGTTGCTATGAGTTGGAATCGACTCAATCGCTATGGTTTTGGTTTTTGGAGCCCTGGTGGCTCAGTGGTTAAGAGCTCGGATGCTAACCAAAAGGTTGGCAGTTCAAATCCACCAGCTGCTCATTGGAAACCCTGTGAGGCAGTTTTACTCTATCCTATAGGGTCCTCATGAGAATCGACTCAATGGCAACAGACTTGGTTTTTGTTTTTACAGATAGGGAAACTGAGGCTTAATGGAGTCCCACAGCAGGGCAGGTTAGTAAGAGCTGAGATCTGAACTCAGGGCTGTCTGATTCCAAATATTATAATGCTACTTTCTTCCCTAAAAACCTATGTATAATAATAATACCTACCTCAAATTTCTTAGTGAAGATTAAGTGGAATAAGGTATGTGCTGGCATATAGTGAGTCAGTCATAGCTATTGATAGTAATACTACTAGTATTACTATTAATTTATTTTGACCAATTATTAACTTATTTATATTACTATTAACTTATATGGAAAGGCTCGTGTGATTTGTAATGAAAAAATTAGGCAGAATCAATTGGAAATCAAATCAGGTTTTGACGAGTGTTTTAACACAGCATTTTCAATACCATTGCACAAAGCTAGAAGAGACTTACATCCATTCTGAGATCGCCAAGTAGCAACGAATACCTCTCTTTTGCACCAAGGTTATGAAGTCAATTGCCTACAACTGTGCTACTGGGAGAGATGCACAGAACCTTTAAAATCTTCATTTTACAAGAAAAGTTGGAAACAAGAAACAGGGGGCCTCAGCTCCACAGGTGAGCAGCCACAAATTAATTGATGAGCTTCTCTGAGAATGGGCTAGAGAAGAAAAAGTTCAGTATGTCAATCATAACCAAATCTCACTTAGGAGACTAAGAAGTGACATCCTACCTTAATTCTCAAGCCTAAGCCGATTCTTCACGCGTGAAACGAGGTGACTGATCATTGCCCATCCACTGACGTCACACCAGCATCCACTAGTCTCTCTCTTTGCAAAATCCAGCTTAACTGACTATGCAACCGTAGTGTGTCTGAAAGTAGCAACAGAAAACAATCAGGCAGTGTAGAGAGTAAAAGACATAAACTGCTTGAGGGATGGGAAGGAATCTTCTTTGGCTGGGATCCCCCCACACCCTCCATTTTTAGAACAGTGCCTAGACCATAGGACCCTGAATGGCGCAAATGGCTAAGCACTCAGCTACTAACCAAAAGGTTGGAGGTTCAAATCTACCTCGGAAGAAAAGACTGGTGAGCTGCTTCTGAAAGATTACAGCCATTTCAGAGCACAGTTCTACTCTGAAACACATGGAGTTGCCATGAGTCAGAATCAACTTAATGGCAACTGATTTCATCAATGTGGTGAAAACCACTTGAAATTGTGCACTGCAGATCAGTAAACAGACACAGTTAAGCCTGTGCATACCTTACTTACTGGTTAATCTGCCCCTGCCACTGCTGCAAAGTCAGCTCTGACCCACAGCAACCCTGTGGGACAGGGGGAAACAGCCCTACAGGGTTTCGAAGGCTGTCTCTGCCCCATCTTTCACTCGTGGTGCAGCTGGTGGGTTGGAACCACTGACCTTTTGGTTAGCTTCTGAGCACTCTAACCACTGCACCACGAGGGCCCTTTTACCCAGCCTATAGTGTGAAGTTAATAAATGTTGGGCAGAAGACTGGACAAAGGGATAGATAGAACAATGGACAAGTGAACAAAACAATGGACTTTGGAGTCAAACAGATCTGAGTTTGGGGCCCAACCCCTCAACTTACTTAACTTCTTTAAGCCTCACCTTCTTCATTGTAAAATCAAAACAAGCTACCAGCTACTTCATCGGGTTGCGGTGAGGATGGAATGAGGTGATCTAGGTAAAGCACTTTTTACATCATCTTAGCACATGGTTCGCTTCCATTACAGCCCAGGAACACAGCTTAACAAATTAGTAACTGAGAAACCTCCAGAAAAATCACTCACACTTCTGAATCTCGGTTTCCTCATCTGTAAAGCGCGGTTAATACTCTCCACCTCAAAGTGTTATGGTGAGAATTAAATGAATAGTGTGTATAATGTATCCTGTCCAATATATAGTGACTGCTCCATAAATGATACCATAGTTATTAATATTACTATTAATTTATTATGAACCAATAAAATCTTAGGTCTCTAAGAAGCAATAGAATGCAGTGATTACAAACACAAGTTCTGGAGCCAAACTCCCTGGGTTCAAGTACTTGTTCTGTATCTTTCAAGCTGGGGTTAAGTAACTTATCCCATCTGCAAAGTGGGATAATAATAGTAGCTACCCCAACAGGGTTGTTGGGAGATTAAATAAGCAAATATATGTAAGGCACTCAGTGACTCCCCCAAGTGTCTGTCAGTTTGACATACTGTGCTGGCTTGTGTGTTGCTGTGATGCCGGAAGATATGCCACTGGTATTCAGATACTGGTAGGGTCGCCCATGGTGGACAGTTTCAGCTGAACTTCCAGACTAAGACAGACTGGGAAGAAGGACCTGGCAGTCTACTTCTGAAAAGCATTAGCCAGTGAAAACCTTATGAATAGCAGCAGAACATTGTCTGATATAGTGCTGGAAGATGAGCCCCTAGGTTGGAAGGCACTAAAATATGACTGGAGAAGAGCTGCTTCCTCAAAGTAGAGTTGATCTTAATGCAGTACTGAAGGATTCTATGGGGGAAAACCTGGTGGTGTAGTGGTTAAGTGCTACGGCTGCTAACCAAAGGCTCGGCAGTTCAAATCCTCCAGGCGCTCCTTGGAAACTGTATGGGGCAGTTCTACTCTGTCCTATAGGGTCGCTATGAGTTGGGATCGATTCGATGGCACTGGGTTTGGTTTTTGGTTTTGGGGGGAAATATTAAACAATGCAGGAAACATCAATAGAAGATGGAAGGACTACACAGAGGCACTGTACCAAAAAGCACTGGTCAACATTCTTCCATTTCAGGAGGTAGCATATGATCGGGAACCGATGGTACTGAAGGAGGACATCCAAGCTGCGCTGAAGGCACTGGCAACAAGCAAGGCTCCAGGAATTGACGGAATACAAATTGAGATATTTCAACAAACAGATGCAGCACTACAAGTGCTCACTGGCCTATGCCAAGAAATTTGGAAGACAGCTACTGAGGGGAAGACAGGCCACTGACTGGGAGAGATCCATATCTATGCCTATTCCAAAGAAAGATGATCCAACCGAATGCAGAAATTATCCAACACCATCATTAGTATCACACACAAGTAAAATTTTGCTGAAGATCTCGCTCAAAAGTAGCTGCAGCAGTACATTAACAGGGAACTGCCGGAAATTCAGGACAGATTCAGAAGAGGACGTGGGACCAGGGGGGATACCACTGCTGATGTCAGACGGACCCTGACTGAAAGCAGAGAATACCAGGAAGATGTTTACCTATGTTTTATTGACTATGCAAAGGCATCTGGCTGCGTGGGTCATAACAATTTATGGATAACATTGAGAAGAATGGAAATTCTGAAACACTTAATTGTGCTCATGAGGAACCTGTACATAGATCAAGAGGCAGTCATTTGAATAGAACGAGGGGATACTGTGTGATTTAAAATGAGGAAAGGTATGTGTCAGGGTTCTTTCCTTTCACCATACTTATTCAACTTGTATAATCCAAGAAGCTCAACTATATGAAGAACAAACAACCTAACTTCAGGACTGCAAGAAGACTCATTAACAACCTGCTTTACATAGTGACACAGCCTTGCTTGCTGAAAGTGAAGAGGACTTGAAGCACTTACTGATGAAGATCAAAGACCACAGCCTTCAGTGTGGATTGCATCTCAACATAAAGAAAACAAAAATCCTCACAGCTAGACCAATAAGCAACATCATGATAAACGGAGAAAAGACTGAAGTTGTCAAGGATTTCATTTTACTTGGATCCACAATAAACACCTGTGGAAAATGCAGTCAAGAAATCAAAAGATGCATTGCATTGGGCAAATCTGCTGCAGAAGACCTCTTTAAAGTGTTAAAAAGCAAAGATGTCACCTTGAAGACTAAGGCTCACCTGACCCAAGCCATGTTGTTTTCAATCTCCTCATATGCATGTGAAAGCTGGACAATGAATAAGGAAGACCGAAGAAGAATTGATGCCTTTGAATTACGGTGTTGGTTAGAATACTGATTATACCATGGACTGCCAAAAGAAGAAACAAATCTGTCTTGGAAGAAGTACAGCCAAAATGCTCCTTATAAGTAAGGATGGGCAGACTTCGTCTCACATACTTTAGACATACTATCAGGAGGGTCCAGTCCATGCAGAAGGACGTCATGCTTGGTAAGTACAGGGTCATTGTAAAAGAGGAAGACCCTCAATGAGGTGGACTGACACAGTGGCTGCAACAGTGGGCTCAAGCATAACAATGATCATGAGGATGGTGCAGGACCGGGCAGTGTTTTGTTCTGCTGTGCATAGGGTCGCTATGAGTTGGAACCGACTCAACGGCACCTAACAACAACCACAGTCAGTGAATGCTAAGTGGTAGCAGCTAGCATCATCATCATCACCATTATCATCGTCATAGCCTCCTTCTCCCTCTTCTCTTTCTTCTTCACGAAATGGTCAGAAAATCAACTCTTTAGAAATTGCTTACCTCCCAAATTAAAAATGATAGGCACAATAATAATAATTGAATGGACTGAAAAGCTTATTCCAGCTACAAATTTCGTTGAAAATCAGGCAGCCTGTTTTTTCTTTTTCATCACCTGTGTGGACTGTTAGCCTGCACAGGGTTCTGGCTGAGCTCAGAACAACCCCTGCTTGGAGGAGGCACAGAGACCGACAATAAGGAATAAAAGTGGAGGCCTCCAGCTTTGGGTGTTAGAAAGAAGTACGGAGGTGTGGTGTGAGGCAGTAGCAATTCGGGATGGGATTTTCCAAACATGTGTTATACAAATGAAGCAGCAGAAGTCCATGGCCTCTTGGCTTATTGGCTGCAAAATAACAGCAGACAGAGTAGGGCATTCTCCTCCAAATGTAAGGACGGTAACTCACGTCCAAATCTCCACGGAGCCAGCTCTTTGGCTATGATTAAAGAGTGTTTCTACCTCAACTTTCTACTCTAGTGAGGATGGTGGCTGGAGCTCCCTTACTCCAGGCAGATTTCCTTTGCACATTCGAAACAGAAGCCTATTCTCTGGATTCTGACTTCCCATGGAGACTGGAGCTCACCCAGGGGGTTTGTGTAAAGTTTAGGGGATTGGTGGGATGTGTCCAAGCACAGTCAACATCAGGAAGTTGTTGTTGGGTGTCTTCAAGTCAATTCTGACTCATAGCGACTCTATAGGACAGTGTTGAACTGCCCCATAGGGTTTCCTAGGCTGTAATCTTTACAGGAGCAGATGGCCAGGTCTTTTCTCCTACCGTGCCTCTTGGTGGGTTCGAACTTCTGACCTTTCCGTTCGCAGCTAAGTGATTAGCCATCGCATCACCAGGGCTCCTTATATAAGGAAGAGAGGAACTGAAAACTCCAAACCTGGTATAAATTCACTTTATTTGCCTTGAGAAACTGGATTTCAGTTTCCTTAGCCATAAAGTAATAGTAAAGCCTGCCTCATGGAGTTGTAAACGTAAAATGAAACACTGCATATAAAACATTGAGCACCGGACCTGGTACATTAAAAGTGTCTGATAGCAATGAGCCTTCTGGAACCTGCATTCCTCTTTTTGCCTCCTCCTGCCCTCAATGTCTTCTCCTCCTGCTCCACTTCTGCCTCCTTCCTGCTTCTTCCCCCCCTCCTCACATCACTCCTCCACTCCTTCCTCCCTCTTCCTCATCCCCCTCCTCCACTTTGTCCTCCCCTCTCTCTTCTCCTCTCCCTCCTCTTCTTCTTCCTCTCTGTCCTCTCTCTTCCTCTTCTCCTGCTCCTCTCCCTCCTCCTCTTGTTCCTCCCCCTCCTCTTCTTGTTCCTCCCCCTCCTCCTCTTGTTCCTTCCCCTCCTCTTCTTGTTCCTTCCCCTTCTCCTCCTGCCCTTCCCCTTTGTCATCCTCCCCTCCTTTGATCACAATAGCCAGCTCTACAAACAAGAAGACAGCATATTTCATCCCATTTAACCAGCCACTATCCTGCCCAGAGACATCCAACCAGGATTTCCCCTACACCTGCCCTAAACGCAGTTCCCACGTGCTGGGGCTGCCCCTGTGGGCTAGCTCCTTCTTTGGGCTGCCAGTCCAGAAAACCAAGCCTCCCTTTGGTCATGCTGCTCTGCCTTCAGACCTCCACCAGACCACTGAGGCAATGGCTTGGGCAACCGTATCAACCCAGTGTGGAATCCTGCAGGCCAGAGGGATGAGAGGCCTAAGGCTTGTGAAAGCTAAGCTGAGGGAAGACTAATTACCAAGAGAAATTGTGATGTCAGTGACCCGAACCAGAAGGGGCATCACTCTTGCTTGACAGAGTAAATGAATGTGCTCCCACTGTTAATGGGGGTTAGAGCTGCACCAGCCAGGAGGGCAACACTAGTGACATGTGGCTGCTGAGCACTTGAATGTGGCTTGGTCCCAATGAAGGTGTGCTGTAGGTATAAAACACATACCCAGTTTCAAAGACTTAGTACAAAAAAGGGAAAATGTAAAATATTAATAATTTTTATGGTATATATTATTATACATTGGGTTAGATAAAATAGTATTATAATTCATTTTGCTAGGTTCTTTTTGCTCTTGTTCAACATGGCTACTATGAAATATAAAATCACCCACGCGGCTTGCATCTGCGGCTCGCATCCTATTTCTATCAGACAGCACAGTAATAGAACCTCCGTGTTCCTGTCCCAGAACGGCACCACACAGTCCTTCCCAAACTGCAGGTTTCTCCACCCTGCTCCTATCACCTGGGCTACCAGTTATTTAATATAGTTCTTTAAAATAAATTACTTTTTTAACTTAAATAAAATTATGTTTTAAGCAAACCCTGTACTGCCCTTGGATCCAGAAGCCCAGCATTAATTTGATGTAATCAAAAGACATAATTCATAGGAATGAACCAAAGGGAAAGAAATAGTGCTATTAAACTTCAGCTCGATGTATGTCACTGCTTGTCTGAGGGCTCTGAGCCTGGGACAAATTTTTTTTTTATATATTAATTGTGCTTTAAATGAAAGTTTACAAACCAAGTCAGTCTCTCATACAAAAACTTATATACACCTTGCTATATACTCCTAGTTGCTCTCCCTCTAATGAGACAGCACACTCCTTCCCTCTACTCTCTATTTTCGTGCCCATTCGGCCAGCTTCTGACCCGCTCTGCCCTCTCATCTCTCCTCCAGACAGGAGCTGCCCACATAGTCTCACGTGTCTACTTGATCCAAGAAGCTCACTCATCACCAGTATCATTTTCTATCCCATAGTCCAGTCCAATTCCTGTCTGAAGAGTTGGCTTTGGGAGTGGTTCCTGTCTTGGGCTAACAGGAGGTCTGGGGACCATGACCTCTGGAGTCCTTCTAGTCTCAGTAGGACCATTAAGTCTGGTCTTTTTACAAGATGGGACATTTTTTGATATAAGGAGAGAGATTAGCACTTTTTAAATAGGTGTTGGAGCCCCTGAGTAATGAAAATGTCAAGGGTCTTGACTGCTAACTGAATGGTTGGAGGTTCAAGTCCACCTAGAGGCACCTCAGAAAAAAGCTCAGCCATTGAAAACACTATGGAGCCCAGTTCCGCTTGTCACACACAGGGCCGTCATGACTTGCAGCAGCTAGTTGGTCATTTTTAAACCGGTGTTGGAGACAGATTAATGCCCAACTGAGACTTTCTCCTTCACTATTCAGGTTGAAAGAGAATTGTGATAGAAAATGCCTTTCTCTCTGTGTAGCTCAATGTTACCTATTGCTACGTCTGGGTTCCCACCGTGGCAGGTGACCCAAACCGCAGAATAACCTAGGCTCACTGAACACGAAGCCTGGTGTCCTGAATTCAAATCTCATCTCTGTGTGATAACTTGGACACATCACTTAAATTCCCTGCATCTAATTTCCTCATCTGTAAAACCGGTATAATTATCTTCACCCTCACTTAGTTGTTGTGAAGATCAAATAACAATGAGATCAATCTGTAGCCGTGTGTTGAAAACAGTGGGCACTCTCCCAAAGTCAGAAGTCATTATTATTAGTGCCTCAGAGGAAACAGACTCAGGAGTAGGCAGATCATTGCTTCATCCACCCACGCTTAGCTCTTCGCCCTTCCAAAGCGAGTCCGAAGTTCTATCCCCAGTTGAGCTGCCATCTTGTTGTTAGACCTCTGTGTTCCCTGATTCGCAGCTTCATGCTGGGGTTCCTGGAAGCTGAAGCATACCCTACAAACTACGTGGCAACAAACCACCCTACCAGCTGCTCCCTCAGAGTGAGCTGTTTTTTTGGCTCACTGAACAGATACTTAAAATACGTTGCAGAAACCCGACCAGACTGTGTGTCAAAGTTCTTTAGGTACAGAAAGAGGTCGATGCTCAGAGCACACTTTATAAACCACTTAATGAACCACAGACAAATCACTTACCTCTGTTGGCCATAGTTTCTTCATCTGGGATATAGGGGTTTTATGGGGACCACATAGGTCACGATTGTGAAAGCACAATTTGGAGAACATAAAATACACAAAATGGTATCTTCTCTCCAAATTTTCAGGAAACTACATGGTATGCAGCAGTAGTCAAGCCAGGCATTCATGAGAGGGGAAATACTTAACCTGCCTATTCCTCAGCTGGAGTCCCTGGGCCGTGCAGGTTAAAGCATTTAGCTGCTAACTGAAAGGCTGGCAAGTCCAGTCCACCCTGAGGCACCTCAGGAGAAAGGCCTGATGATTCGTTTCTGAAAAATCAGCCACTGAAAAGCCTACGGAGCACAGCTCTTCTCTGACACACATGGGGTTGCCGCAGCTCAGAGTCGACTCAACAGCAACCGGATTTTTTTATACCTCTATTTCCTCAAAAAATGCGGCTTATGTGTCTATGCCGTAAGGTTGGTGAGTGAAGTCAGGAGGTGCTTAGCAGTGCGCCTTACATACAGGAAGTTCACAGTAAATGTTGTCCTAAGTCAACAACTAGTTGGTTTGGGACAGTTTCTGATTCCCTCTCTGCCCTCCTCCACCATGCTCTGTGCCCCAGGAGGTGACCAGCATGGATCCGATCGGTGGCCTCCCTGCCATCTGGCTTCCGGTTGTTTTAGCCAATGAGAATCCTCAGCAGGAGGTTGGAGGGTGGGAGGAAATTGGAGTCAGGGCATTTGGCTCCAAGTCTCTATCTCGGCAAGGCAGCCTCAAACTCGGGCTTATACTGAAGCCCAAAATTAAAACATTCAGACTAATATATTCTTTGGCTAGAATTTTTGGCATAGTTTCCTCAGTTTTACACTTTGCTTAGTTATAGAAAACCTGGCTTGAAACTCTCGGATGCAAAAACTCTCAATCCTAAAGACATCTATTATTTGGTCCATTTATAAATCCTGGTCCTGCTATTAAGACAAATATGGCCATCTAAAGGTGTTCTGTCTGGGATAGCCATTGATACGATTAATCAGTGCCTTGATCATATTGCCATACAGTTTTTATTTAGTCTCATTATAAAATATGTTAAAAATACACAAGCTTATATACAACAAAAGAATCTATTATTCTACCAGTACCATTTGGTAAATTCTTGTGCAATGTTATATTGTTGTTGTTGTTGTTGTTGTTAGGTGCCGTCAAATCATTTCCAACTCACGGTGACCCTGTGTACCACAGAATGAAACACTGCCCAGTCTTGCCCCATCTTCATAATTGTTGCTATATTTGAGCCCATGGTTGCAGCCACTGTCAGTCCATCTCATTAATGGCCTTCCTCTATTTTGCTGACCCTCTACTTTACCAAGCATGATGTCCTTCTCCAGGTATTGATCTCTCCTGATAACGTGTCCAAAGCATGTGAGATGAAGTCTTGCCAGTCTCAGGTTTAACAAGCATTCTGGCTGTACTTCTTCCAAGACAGATTTGTTTGCTCTTCTGGCAGCCCATGGTACGTTAAATATTCTTCACCAGCACCATAATTCAAAGGCACCAATACTTCTTTGGTCTTCCTTATTCATTGTCCACCTTTCACATGCATTTGAGGTGACTGAAAATACCATGGCTTGGCTCAGGCACATCTCAGTCCTAAAAATGACATCTTTGCTTTTTAACACTTTAAGAAGGTCTTTTGCAGCAGATTTGCCCAATACAATACATAGTTTGACTTCTTAACTGCTGCTTCTGTGGACGTTGATTATAGATCCAAGTAAAATGAAATCCTTGACAACTTCAATCTTTTCTCTGTTTATCATAAGTTGTGTATTAGTCCAGTTGTGAGGATTTTTGTTTTCTTCTTGTTGAGGTGTAATCCATAGTGAAGACTGTGGTCTTTGATCTTCATCAGAAAGTGCCTCAAGTCATCTTCACTTTCAGCAAACAAGGTTGTGTCATCTGCATGTTGCAGATTGTTAATGAATCTTCCACCAATACTGATGTCACGTTCTTCTTCGTATTGTCCAGCTTCTCGAATTATTTGCTCAGCGTACAGATTGAATAGGTATGGAGAAAGAATACTACCTGGCCTCGCACCTTTTATGATTTTAAACCACACAGTATCCCCTTGTTCCATTTGAACGACTGTCTCTGGGTCTGCATACAGGTTCTGCATAAGCACGATTAAGTGTTCTGGAATTCCCATTCTCCGCGACGTTATCTGTAACTTTCTATGATCCACACAATCAAATGACTTTGCATAGTCAATAAAATACAGGTAAACATCTTTCTGGAATTCTCTGCTTTCACCCAAGATCCATCTGACATTAGCAATGATACCCCTAGTTCCACATCCTGTTCTGAGTCCAGCTTTTTGGATCTCTGGCAGTTCCCTGTTGATATACTGCTGGAACTATTTTTGAATTATCTTCGGCAAAATTTTACTTGTGTGTGATATTAATGATACTGTTCAATAATTTCTGCATTCTGTTGGATCACCTTTCTTTGATGGAACGAGACAACAGAGAAGCTCCATATCAGTCAGAACACGGCCAGTGATGGACTGCGGATCAGACCATCAATTGCTCATATGCAAGTTCAAGTTGAAACTGAAGACAATTAAAACAAGTCCATAAGAGCCAAAATATGACCTTGAGTATATCCCAGATGAATTTAGAGACCATCTCAAGAATAGATTTGATGCATTGCATACTAATGACAGAAGACCAGATGAATTGTGGGATGACATCAAGGACATCACACATGAAGAAAGTAAGAAAAAAAAGGGTCATTAAAAAGACAGAAAGAAACAAAAGACCAAAATGGATGTCAGAAGGGACTCTGAAACTTGCTCTTGAATGCAGAGTAGATAAAGTGAATCAAAAAAATTATGAAGTAAAAGAGCTGAACAGAAGATTTCAAAGGGCAGCTCAGGAAGACAAAGTAAAGCATTATAATGAAATGTGCAAAGACTTGGAGACAGAAAACCAAAAGGGAGGAACACGCTTGGCATTTTTCAAGCCAAAAGAACTGAAGAAAAAATTCAAGCCTTGAGTTGCCATATTGAAGGATTCTATGGGCAAAATGAGGCCCTGGTGGTGCAGTGGTTATTGTTGCTTATTACAGGTATTGGCCAGTTACTGTTGGCTAGGAATTGTGCTAAGCATTGTATTTGTGTTATCCTCACCACCTTCCTGTAAGGCAAATACTGTTATTATCCCACTTTAGAGAGAGGTAAACTGAGGCTTCACACAGTGCAGGAAATTGCCCAAGACCACACAACTAGTAACCAGCAGAGCCAGAGTTCAAACCCAGGTCTACCAGATGAGAGTTTGAGATTTTAACTCAGATAAGAGATACCCTAGTACAATATACTGATGCCCTCTTTACAGGTATGCTGCTGGGATGCTGAACAGGTTTCAGCAGAGCTTCCAGACTGAGAAAGACTAGGAAGAAAGGCCTGGTGATCTACTTCTGAAATTCAGTCAATGAAAGCCCTATGGATCATGACGGTCTGATCCCCTTGCGCATGGGGTCTCCATGAGTCAGAAGCCAGCCGGATGGCAGGCAGCAGCAAAAACAACTAGGGGATAAAATATTGGATCAGCTTCCAAAAAGCGCCATATTCACTAAAAAAAAAAAAAAAAAAAAAAAAAGGATATAGGTCCTTGATTTTAATTATGAAGTTTGTTTATGGAAAATGTTTCTGCACTATTTTTCATATTTAAATTCAGTAGGGCTTCAGATATAATATAATATCAAATATAATTTTTTTTTTTAGGGCTTCAAATATAATATCTTTTCATTTTCCTGTGGACTTGTTTTAAATAGGAAGATCGGCATTCCACTAGGCAGCCATGACAGGCAGTATAGAAGGGCAGGTACACAGGCTGTGGAGATGGACTGCCAAGCTTAGAATCCTGGCTACTTCATTGACAAATGACTTTGAGCAATTTAACCTCTCTGGGCTTCAGTTTCCTCATCTGTAAAATGGTAAGAAATTTAGCAGATATTTCACAGGATTGCTGTGAGGATTAAATGAGTTAATACATGTAAACTTGGAACAATACCTGAACAATAACTGAACCCAAACCATTGCCGTTGAGTCAGTTCCAACTCATGATGACCCCCCATGTTAAAGAGTAGAACTGTGCTCCATAGGGTTTTCATGGGTGATTTTTCACCAGTGGATACCCAGACCTTTCTTCCAAGGCTCCTCGGGGTGGACTCCAAACTCCAACCTTTCAGTTAGCAGCCAAGTGTGTTAACCATTGACACAATGCAGGAACTCCTGGCACATAATAAGTGCTCAATAAATGTTGGGTGTTATTATTATTGCTATTGTTGTTGTGTGCTGTTGAGTCGATTACGACGCATAGCAGCCTTATAGGACAGAGAACTGCCCCACAGAGTTTCCAAGGAGCAGCTAGTGGATTCGAACTGCTGGCCTTTTGGTTAGCAGCCTGAGCTCTTAACCACTTCACAACCAGGGCTCCCTTCACCACAGAATCATTTAACAGATCAGCCTAAAAGTTTTGACAGGATTTTCTCCATTTCCAAGTAAAAGATCTTCATATGACTCTGTTATTTTCTTAAATGCTTCTGCATCTAATTATGATCACTGTAAGTGATGAGGAGCCTATGAAGTAGTTAACAGCTCAGGCTGCTAACCAAAAGGCCAGCAGTTCAAATCCAACAGCTGGTTCTTAGAAACCCTGTGGCAGTTCTCCTCTGTCCTGTAGGGTCGCTATGAGTCAGAATCAACTCAATGGCGACGGGTTTGGTTTTGGTTTTGTAAATAATGACAGTCATTATGTCATAGTTGGAATTGTAGGATATCTGTGACTCCTAACAAATATGTAATATCAAGAGAGTGGTGTCTGTAGTTTGCATTTGTTTTGTCCCCCTGTAAGACTTTGTTCAATATCTGGCACATTACTCAAAAAAATATTTGAATGAAATCATAAGTCACAGGACTGAACATGAACAGAAAGCTGTGACTCGACACAGTCAAGCTGGTTTATTTATTTGTACCCATTCCTCGAATTTCTAATTCAAACCCTATCACTTCCAAGACTTGAGTTTCTTTATTCCTAACATTTTTATTGATGTTGAAATAGCTGTAGATTTATTGATGTTGTATTTGTTTGCTTGTTGGTTTATATCCCCCCTCATTCCAGAAAGGACTTACAATGGCTTACAAGGATGTATGGGATTTAAGATACAATTAATTAGAACTAGCAGGAAAGAAAAAGGGAAAACAAGGATAGGGATAAAAACACAGGAATAGGGTTACATTCTTCCAGTTGGAGTCAACTCCACCTCATGGCAATCCATGTGTGTCAGAGTAGAACTGTGCTCCATAGGGTTTTCAGTGGCTGATTTTCAGAAGTAGGTGGCCAGGCCTTTCTTCCGAGGAGTTTTTGGGTGAACTCACACCACCATCCTTTCAGTGAGCAGTGAGCACGTTAACCATTTGCACCACCCAGGAACTCCAGTGTTAGAAGACTCATGCCATAAAAATCCCTATGGGTGAGACACGCATTCACCCTACATTTTCTAGAGCCAACACAAAAGGTAAATTAATGAGTTAAATAATTCACAACAACCTCTGCATGAAGAGAGGGCAGTTGCTCAGAAGACTCAACCACTCTTAGTAGTAAGACCCCCAGAACTTTCTCCACAAAGGCCACAGCTAACGAGCGTCAATCACAACAACCTCCTCAGGGTATAAGGTTCTTCAGTGTGGTTCATGGCCCTCGGTGAAGAGGCTAACCAAGGCAAGACATGAGGCGCCATGCCTCTGGGCTGGAAAGAAATACATGCCAGGTTTTCTACTTGAGGACTGTATTGCTTAGAATAAAAGCAAATGCTCTTTCTGCTGGTTATCAAATATACTTTCCTTTCCAGATCAGTGTTTTTATTATTTTAGGTAAGCAGCACATGGTGTTTTTAAAGTAGTTAAATGTAAATATAATAAATCCAAAAAATCGTCCTGCTGTATTAGAACATGATCTGATTATATTTTGCACAGTGTCACCCCCTCTGAGTCATGAGAGAGGACATGAGAAATAGCCTCCATTGTCAGGAGTTTGGATATGTTTCTCTAAAATGTTTGGTTCCCCTTATATCATTCAGCTTTTGTTTGATAATAATAAAGAAGCTTCTTTCTTCTGCAAACAAGCCATTGATTCTGACTCATAGTGACCCTATATGACAACATAGAATTGCCCCACGGGCTTTCTAAGCTGTAATCTTTACTGGAGCAGATCACTAGGTCTTTTCCCCTTTGGGGTGGCTGGGGGATTTGAACCACTGATGTTTTGGTTAGCAGCCAAGAGCTTAACCACTGCGCCACCTGCCTTCATGTCAGGTGCTTTTCAGAATCAGACAAATTTGGATTTGAATCCTGGCTTTGCCACTTCTAATGTGTTACCTTATATCTCTGAGCCTTAGTTTCCTCATTTTAAAAATTCAGTCTAACAAGATTATTGTAAGGATAACTTTATAGAAAAGCTCTGGCCCTTAGTAGGCACTCGAAACATTGTAGCTATTACACCCACTCCTCACTTACCGACATGGTTAGTTTTCAAAGACGAGGTCGTTATGTGAAAATTGGTATAATGTTAAAATGGAGAATGACTACATCAGATCACAAAATGGAAGATGGTTATATCATTACATAACTGCCAAATTGCATTGTTACATAACTGCCAAGCCACTGAGACTCATGGTCCAGCCAAGCTGACACATAACCTTAACCATCACAGCTAGCAGTACTCATCTCGCACCTTGGTATCTGTTACTGCTAGATGTATGTCATTAATGCGCAAAATATTCAGATAATAGACTTTTTACTATTGTTGTAAATGCAAAATGTCAGATAACAAGATAGTTGATAAGCAAGAGTGGCTGTATTGTCTTCCACTTAACCCAGTCCCAAGCATATAATAGACAACTCATGGGTTTGTTAAATAAGTGAATAAATGAATACTGCAATCCAGGAACTGTTAACAATCTGCAAATCTCTCTAACCTTTTGAAATCACCATAGCATGGTAGTCAGTAGTCAGGATGACTGGATTGGAATCTGACTCCATCACTGGTTGTCTGGAATCTCAGACAAGGTGTTTGACCATCTCTGTCTTAGTTTTGTCATCTGAAAATAGGACAATGATAACTTTCTTACACGGATGTTGTAGGAACAATGAGACTATAGTTATAAAGTACTAAGCATCAAGCCTGGGACATAGTAATCGCTCAGTAAGTATGTCTATTATTTATTTTATATATATGTATACACATGTGAATATACACACATATATATATGTATATATCCAGTTGCCATTGAGTTAACCCAGTGGCCCCATGTCGGAGTAGAACTGTACTCCCTAGGGTTCTCAATGGCTGATTTTTTAGAAGTCGATTGCCAGGGCTTTCTTCCGAGATGCCTCTGAGTGGACTCAAACTCCTAACCTTTCGGTTAACAGCTGAATGCGCTAATCATTTGCACCACCCAAGGATGTGTGTATATATATGTATATATGCATAATACTATAAAACTTTCTTTTATTTGCTTTTAACGTGTTCTTGTTGTCAGGTACCGTCGTGTCAGTTCCGACTCATAGCCACCCTACAGGACAGAGTAGAACGGCCCCATAGGGTTTCCAAGGAGTGGCTGGTGGATTTGAACTGCTAACCTTTTGGTTAGCAGCCAGTTCTTAACCACTGTGCCACTAGTATTTTGGAATTTCTCAAAACGCAAACCTATATTTGCATAAAACTAATTGACTTGTGTCTAGAATTCACATTTTCTCCCATGTTTTGTCTGTTTGTTTCTATAGGACTTCATTATTACCGTAGTCTTTTCATTCTTGTGGTTGGTGGGCTCATCGGCTTGGGCGAAAGGACTGTCTGATGTCAAAGTCGCAACGGATCCCAAGGAAGTGTTGTTACTGATGTCAGCTTGCAAACAGACGTCCAACAAGTGCATGGCTGTCCACAGCCCTGTTATGTCCAGCTTAAACACGTCCGTGGTGAGTATGTTCTCATCCATGCTTTACCACCCAGGCCTTTGTTTACCAGTCAAATGAGTAAGAAAAACATCTCAGGAGTTGTCTGGGGAATTTCTCCTCTAAAACTAGGCCAGTCAAAAACCTGATATTTCACTCCATGCACTAAGATGATCCTGTGGCCTTCCGGTTTGCTATTGTCAGAATCCATAGACTTTAATGCCACCAAGTACGGAGTTCTTAATAAGAACCCAGCAGGTATTAGCAGCTGCTGCTTAGAAGACAGTCAAGTCAAAATTTGAAGCCAGAAGCAGATATGAAATCTGAACTTCAAGGCTGAAGCCTGCCAGAAGTTAAAAGGAATATTTGATGGCCTAGAGGCTTCCTGGGAAGAAAATATTGTTCAAACCACACATGGTTAGAATACACCTAGTTGGTTATCTGGAGAAAAACATGCAGACCTAGTAGGGTGCAGGAGGAAATGCATGGTATGAAACAGTACTTCTAATAGTTACGGAGATCTGCTTTTATCTTCTCTATGCTTCTGGTTTAGTTGCTTGATAATTTTGGAAAAGCCAAACTGTATTAGTTGAACAAAGTCGAATATTATTGTCAAGCGTGTAGCTCTTACGGGAAGATGGAAAACCTGACTGTTAGCAGGGATTCTGAACTGGATTCTTATTCTACACATGTAAGAATCTGTGTTATTCCAAAGAGAGAAGCTGTGTGTCAGAAAGACATAAGCTTTAATAGCAGCAAAGAAAAAGCAGCAGTTATTGAAGGATGGAAGGCTCAGCCGCCTTTGCTGAAGAAACAACGCCCAACAGCAGGCCCTGAAAATGGTTATCCTTGCTTCAGGATTAACTAACGTTTCTTTGGCTTTCTGGAATTCAACTTGAGAGGCATTTAAGAAGGGGGAAGGGTGGCTAAAGCGCTCCTGATGATAGGACCGAGGATCTTGCCTTGGTGAGATAGTAACCATGGAAATAACTCGTGTGGTAGACCTCAGAATCATTTTCATTTACTGCTGGCCACACCTGTAGATAAAGACTTTGAGGTGTACGTTAGCATGTATACTCTTGCTTCTGCAGTTGGCTTATAGGCAGTGTTTAATTAAAGTTGTTGTAACCCTCATCTCAAATCTAGAACAAAGATAAAATCACTTGATGCGTTCGTAAGTTTAAAAATCAATCTCCTAATAAATTGTCACATCCTACATGGACCCTTTATTAGCACTTCCGAGGTCTCTAATGAGTTTTCAACTAGGAGGTTGGAATTTTGAATAAGAAATGATGTAACATGTCTCTTAAAACCAAAAAGAGGAATGGACCAAAACCAAATAATATGACGTCTGTGAAGGACAGGTCAGTGGTGTTTTAGTTATGGATCCGTGTCAGTTAACACCCTTCAGGTTCCTAGTGACAGAAAACTGAACTCAAACTGGAGTGAAGTTGAAAACAACTCTCATTTCCTGAAAGTTTGCTCTTTGCACCCCACTTCTAGTACCAATTTCTGTATATGTTAGACTGTTTTGGCTGCAAGTAATAGAAACTGACTGTGACTAACTTCATTTCATTAGGGAAAGAAAAAAGTCTTTGAAAGATATCAAGTCGCTCACAAAACTGATGAGACTGGAAGGAACAGACTCTAAAAATGGCAGGCGCTAGCAGGACCAGAGGTCTTAATGTGAGACACCAAAGAATGTGGTCTCTTCACGTTGCTGTTAGTAGGAAGTTTTATCCAATCTTGTATTACTGTAATCAAGATTCCAAGTTCCAAAATAGACTCAGGCCACTCGACGGCAACATAGCTCTGAAAAGGAAGTCAAGTTCCAGGACAAAAAGGAAGGGAAGCGGATATAAATCAGCCAAAACACAACAATTTCTTCCGTTAAAATCTCATTTGGCTTTAAAAATTACAATGAGCTAGCCTATGCAAAAGAAAAAAAAAAAAAAGGAAATAATTGGAAGACAGACAGGAAACCCATGGGCAGGACCCAGGACCAGGAACTGGAAGACTGTCAGGAAATTGGGCTGTTCTCATCCTCCATCCCTCGTCTCTGTCCCTTCCGCATGACTGTTACGTTATCCTCTCTTTGCTGATGGAATTTTATCTCTCTTTCCTGTACACACAGCAGAAGATAGCCACCCTATGTTTTCTGAGTTTATATTTCTTTTTAGACAAACAACTTGGACTGAAATAATCACTCAGGCCCAATGCCAAATTTCTGGTAGCACGAATCTCATTAGCCCATTTTGGACCACCTTTGCACCTTGGTGTCATCAGGCATGGTTGGGAGTGAAGGGAAGGACCGTGCGGTAGAATTGGGACTTACAGGAGCCTTCCTAATGGGCAAGCATAGGTTTCAGAGAAGAAACCAGACAAGCACCACAGTAGGTGATCTCTACAAGTAAATGGTCCAGGCAGTAATCATGATATTTTCCACCTGGATAACAAATGTACTTTCTTCAAACACGTTGGCATCTGTAATCTCACAGTAACACTCAAAGGTAAGTAAGTTATCCAGGGATTAGAGCTGCAGGGAGCTGGGACTAGAGAACGTGCATAGGGTTTCCCAAGTAGTTAGAGCAATGCCAGAACTGGAGTCACCCTCTCCTAAAGCTGCTGCCACTCCAAATGGTTATGGGCACAGTTCAAGATCAGGTGGTCAGGATTTGAATCCTGGCTCCACCACTCAAAAATTAACTGAACTTGGGGAAATTAATTGGAGCCCTTGTAGAGCCAGTGTTTAAGCATTTGGCTGCTAACTAAAACGTCTGCAGTTCGAATCCATCAGCCGCTCCTTGGAAACCCTATGGAGCAGGTCTACTCTATTCTGTAGGATCGCTATGAGTTGGAATCAACTCAACAGCAACAGATTTGAGGTGTCTTTTTTGGGGGGGGGGGAGAATTAATTAAGCTGTCTAAGCCTAGTGTCATCTTCCGAAAAATGGGGGTAATTACAGACCAGACCTCACAAGACTGTTGAAGCTCAGTCATGAGAAATCCTTAGCGTGGGACCCAAATGCTCAAAAGGCATCACCTGTAGCTGCAACTGAAATGCATCCATTTCCTTAAAGTCATACAGGATTTGAGTCCAAAGAGGAAAGAAAAAAAAGGAAAAAAGAATTTTTCTCAATCTCTTAATTTTTCTTCCAGGGTTCACTGAGCATAGCCATTCTCTCCATAGTCTGTATTCCTGCTTGTCCATCTGGACCCCCAGGCAATCCTGATACATCCTTTTGGACAATCTAGATTCTGTCTCCCCACCCTTACTCAGGCTGTACACAATCTGTCTTTCTGCTGTCCCCACATCTGAGCTTGAATCAAAATCCATACCCCAATTTCAGTTGCAACAGAATGGCGAGAAACGATGCAAGGACCTGTGAGTCCCTAAAATGTGGCAGCCAAGAAAGAGATCTGTGATTGCTCTGGGCTAGGAAGTCAGTGCTCCTTCAATGTGCCTGTGGGAATGCCTTCTTCATGTTCTTACTCTTCAGTTACATCTCCCTGAGTTCTCGGTTCTTCTCAGGCATTCCTTGGCAAAAAACTAAGGAGCAGCAGGAAAGGAGACAGAACAAGGGTTATGAGACCAGATAAAATTAGAGTGCTGGGCAGAGCCTTCTTATCTGGGAAGATGCCTTGATTATTTTTCTACTCATCCATTGACATGTACTCACAGAAGTACAATTCAATCAAGATCTCTCCTTTGATAGAAAATATACCAGTGACTGTGCACATTGTTAGAAGATCCTGTATGTGAATCCCAGGGATTACCTCATTCATTTTGATCAAGCAGCTGTACTCTATCGGTGCCTTATTTATCTTTCTTATCTCTCTCAGCAGGTGGCCTAGAGGATAGCCCAAAATAGGCTGTCCGTCAGTAAGTGCTAAAGGAAGGAAAGAAGGTGGGATAGGAGAGAAAGAAGAGGGGTGGGAGGGAGGGAGAGAGGAAGGTCTAGGTAAGCCGGTCTCTCGTCAGACCAGGTAGACCTAGATATTCTCTTTTTGCTGTTGACATCTCCCAGGAAAATGACCTCAGTGTCAAAGCCCACTTCAGTGCAGCTGCAGCAACAGCAACTGAATAAATAGGGCGCACGGAACTATTCTAGGAAATGGTTCAGCACAGAGCTACTATTTATTGAGCACCGTGTGTCCAACACAGTTAATTTCTTTACACACATTATCTCTAAACCTCAATACCCCAAGGTAGAAATTACCACCCTCATTCCATATAAGGAAAAAAAAAAAAAGCAACTGAGGTTGGAGGTAAAGAAAGGCCTTGTCCCAGCTGTAGAGAAATAAAGTGCAGAGCCCAGGCCACTCTGGTTCTAAACCATGGACATACTCCAAAGCTGACGTTCAGCCCGTGCACCTTGGCCCGCCTGCTGCTAAAATATGGAAATCAACCTGCTCCGAGCCCCCAAGGGCCTTCCACCTCCTTGGCCACGCCAGCCCGTCCCTGGGAACACCTTGGGCCACCTCACCATCCCACAACCAAGGGATTACTTTTGGCCTAGCAAGTAGCTTCCAGAGCTGCGGCCGCTGCCTAAGTCCATTTTGGTTAGTGAATGCTGTGCTAGAGCGGTCACTAAACAGACTTCAGTGTCATCATAGCCTTGCACCATGCTGTTGTGCTTGTCTTCAATAAAACAACAACAAAATGGTTGCCACAGAGTCAGCTCTGACTCACGGTGAACCCATGTGTGTGGAGTAGAGCTGTGCTTCATGGTGTTTTCATGGCTGCGACCTCTGGGAAGCAGATCACCAGGCCTATCTCCCGAGGCACCTCTGAACGGACTTGAACTGCCAGCTTTTCAGTTAGTAGCCAAGTGCTTAACCATTCATGACACCCAGGAACTCCGTCTCCAGTAAGGGGGCTGTTTGTCAAACAGATTGCCAACGGCCTGCCTGGGAAAAAGCTGCAGAGTGAGCCCAGGTGACGAGGACTCCTGACTGGCACCTCTCTCAGCAGCACACAGTTCTGCTTCAAACACTTAGGTCCTGGGAGGAGGTAACAACCCTACTCCTCTGACTCGTCACCTTCCTTCTGGAGAGGAATTTCCACTGGAAAGTCTCACACCCAGTTCGTGAGAAAACCTTTCATACCTCTCTGCAACTTACACCTCACTGTCTGGTCTCAGCATCTGACACCTCTGGGTGAGAAAGGGGACAGAAAGTGCAACTATTGGGAAGTCACCTGGACGGACTCTACCATGCTTGGGCCTGCTCCTGGCTCACCTTGCCTTATCTGCATACCACCTGTACCATCACTTACTTCATGCTTTTTCTTTAAATTGACTTTCTTTGCATTACTACGATAAATGGAAAAGTAGTATATCTTGCCATAAGGAGGAGATCACCTTAAAAATTAATGCATTGGGCACTGTTTACAATAGCAAAAGCTAGAAGCAACCAAGGTGTCCACCAATGGATGAATGGATAAATAAGTTATGGTATATTCACACAATGGAATACTACACATCGATAAAGAACAGTGATGAATCTGTGAAACATTTCATAACACGGAGGAATCTGGAAGGCATTATGCTGAGTGAAATTAGTCAGATGCAAAAGGACAAGTATTGTGTAAGACCACTATTATAAGATCTTGAGAAATAGTTTAAACTGAGAAGAACACATTCTTTTGTGGTTACCAGAGAGGGGCAGGAAGGAGGGTGGCAGAGGGTTATTTACTGATTAGTTAGTAGATAAGAACTACTTTAGGTGAAGGGAAAGGACAACACTCAATACAGGGAAGGTCAGCTCGACTGGACTGGACCAAAAGCAAAGAAGTTTCCTGAATAAACTAAAGGCTTCAAAGGTCAGTGGAGCAAGGGCAGATGTTTGGGGACTATAGCTTCAGGGGACATCTAAGTCAACTGACAAAATAAATTCTATTAAGAAAACATTCTGGATCCCACTTTGAAGTGTGGCATCTGGGGTTTTAAATGCTAACAAGCAGCCATCTAAGATGCATCAGTTGGTCTCAACCCACCTGGATCAAAGGAGAATGAAGAATACCAAGGTCACAAGATAATTATGAGCCCAAGAGACAGAAAGGGCCACATGAACTAGAGACTTACGTCATCCTGAGACCAGAAGAACTAGATGGTGCCCAGCCACAACCCATGACTGCCCTGACAGGGAGCACAATAGAGAATCCCTGAGGGAACAGAACAGTGGGATGCAGACCCCAAATTCTCATAAAAAGACCAGACTTAATGGTCTGACTGAGACTAGAAGAATCTCGGCTGTCATGGTCCCCAAAACTTCTGTTGGCCCAGGACAGGAACCATTCCTGAAAACAACTCATCAGACATGGATTGGACTGGACAATGTGTTGGAGACAGATGGTGATGAGGAGTGAGCTACTTGTATCAGGTGGACACTTGAGATTGTGTTGGCATCTCCTGTCCTGAGGGAATATGGGAGGGTAGAGAGGGTTAGAAACTGACAAAACGGTCACGAAAGGAGAAACTGGAAGGAGGGAATGGGCTGACTCATTAGGGAGAGAGTAAATGGGAGTATGTAGTAAGGTATATATAAGTTTATATGTGAGAGACTGACTTGATTAAAGCACAATAAAAATTATTTAAAGAAAAAAATTAATGCATTGGTAATTGAAAGCAAGGACTCAGGCAGACACTTGCATACCAGTGTTCACAGGGAGCCCTGGTGGTGCAGTGGTTAAGAACTCACCATAGCAGCATTATTCACAAGAGCCAACGGTACAAACAACCCAAGTGTCCGTCAACAGATGAATGGATAAACAAAACGTGATATAGCCACACAATGGAATATTATTCAGCCATAAAAAGGAATGAAGTTCTGACACATGCTATGACATGGATGAACTGAAAACATTATGTTGAGTGAAAGAAGCACACACGAGGCACATAAAATATCTACAATAGGCAAATTCATGGAGACAGAAATAGGTTAGAATTAACAGGGGCTACGGGGAGGAGAAACTGGGGAGTTATTGGTTAATGGGTCAAAACTTCTGGTTGGTGTGATAAAGCTTTGAAAATAGATGGTGTTGATGGTTGTACAATATTGTGAATGATAGATCATGAAATGGTTGCACAATATTGTGAAGGTAATTTATGCTACAGAACTGCACACTTAAAAGTGATTAAAATGGAAAACTTTAAGTTACATAATTTTTAACCCAATAATTTTTTAAAAATCAATGCACCATTATTAAAATAAAAATATTCAAGCCTGTACCACCGAAAGGCAGAATACGTCATTCTGAGAAGTAAGGACTGACAGCTTAGGTAGGGGCCCAGGCTATGGAATCAGACAGAACAGGTTTGAATTCCAGATCCAGTATTTACTAAGTCATGTGACCTTGGCAAGCATCTCATCCTTGGTGAACCTCAGGCTCCACATCTTTAATATGGGTATAATAATAGCGCCTTCCTCTTAGACCTACTGTTAGGACCATGCGAATGGAGGCACATAAGCCCTGCCTGCAGAGCCTGACCTGTGGTAAGCCCTCAGTTAAGGTCAGATATTCTAAATGAAGTGATGGTTCCAAATGAAAAGTGGAAGAGGTCTCGACATTGAGCTATAAAGTAAACTTTTGCATCGTGAAGGATTTTTCTGAAATGGGGATTTTTCTTGGATTTCTGTCTAGTCTGTCAGCTCATTTGCTTTGATTCTCCTTCAGGTCTTCGGATTCTTGAACTTTATTCTCTGGGCTGGAAACATATGGTTTGTATTCAAGGAGACTGGCTGGCATTCTTCAGGACAGAGATATCTCTCAGATTCAATGGAGAAGCACTCGAGCAGCTATAACCAAGGCGGTTACAACCAAGACAGCTATGGGTCAAGCGGTGGGTACAGCCAGCAGGCTAGTTTGGGGCCAGCCTCTGAGGAGTTTGGCCAACAACCCAGTGGCCCCACTTCCTTTACCAATCAGATTTAACCAAGTAGCGTTTGCATTCTTCCGGAGAGTGCTGCTCCGCCCTCCGTTTCAGTGGCAGAATTTGTTAAGAGTTTAAATCAGTTATTAACGCACAGGGTGCTGAATGTGAATTAGAGATCTGTAGTCCTCACTGAGGCAGAACAGCCTGGGTCATGACAAATGGTACTTAGAAACGAGATGGCGTGAGCAGATACTTTATTCGTCATAGGTGGCTAATTGGGAGAGTACCCTGTTACATACACAGGTAGCTTTATGGTCGTTTTGTACGTGTGTTGAAATAGGAGAAGCGTTTTGTAGCTTAACGTCTCTAGTACGTAATATGCATAGTGAATTAAATAGCATTGAGTTTTCCTATGCACTTTGATGTGGAAGAAATTGTAATGGTTTCTATAAGATGGTTTGGTGTATCACAATGTGCATGCATTATTATTTTTGAATTTTAGGCCCTATAGAACCGCGAGTCTGTAAATATTAGTTGCAGAAAATTGTTCTGTGTTTTTGGTTTTTTTTTGTTAACTTGGTGAATCAATGCTCATATGATTTAGCGCATGAATAAGCATTTTCTCACAAAATGAACATTTGAGCTGTACTTAAGTAAATTTTCCTGTTTGCACCATGACTTTGTTAAATGAACGTTAAAAGAAATGTATTGAATACTTTGTGTACTTTGCAAATTTGTCTCTCTGGCTTTACCCAAGTCTGAATGCGTGGTAACAAGTTTTTTCCCTATTTATAGACATTCAGTGTTGTATGTGGTGACTGCCCGATATTTAATCTATTTACTTAATGACATATTTACCTTCTTATAACGTTCTATGGTGATTTGTGATGCTTATCCTGTGGGGCATGAATAATAAGGCCCAGTAACTGTGTTGTGTTTATGGAGTGTTGTTTTCTTAGAATGGAGATGCAGGTGTCAGACACCATATTCAAGAAGCTGTCCTACTGAAGTACTGATTTATAAAGGATGACCTATAAATCCTACACCAACAGCTAAACTTCTGAATCCTATTTATTTGTAATGTAAATATGTTTCTCTAACCAATTATTTAAAAAATTCTCAAGTCACACCTCAATGGACTAATTATTAACTCTGATTTGGGTGTTACCCGTAAATTTAAAATGGCTTCCATGTGCCACTCTGAATCCCAAAGACGTATCTCATGAAAAGTTCCCCAGAATGTATTCATTATCAATCGTCACCTCTTTGTTTTAACTCAGTTGAAATAGGAGAGCCCAGCAGTGAGGACAAGCCGAGCATCTGTATTTCCAGATAAAAGTCATTATCAACGTGTAAACATTGTGTGATCTGTGATGTTGGACGCATTTTGGCATTAAAACAGCCTTGTGTCTTAGATGATACCTGTAGACAGTTTCTGGATTCCATTGCATAAATCTGTGTTGTGATATCTATATGACCTTAATAAAGCTGTTGCATACAATGCTGACTGGATGATGGAGAATTACAACAAACACATGGATGACTTGCACAATGAAAAAGGGTTACATGCACAGGGTTTCTGATCTCTCTCACTTTCTCCCTGTTTCAGGAGCGCAGTGATGTTCATTCATTCTTTCTACCACTGAAGGACCTACTGCACACCCGTCACTGTGCAAAGTACTGGGGATACAGCTACAAGCAAGAGCAAAAATAGACCCTACCTCAGGAAACTTACAGTCTATTCAGGGGGACAGACATTAAAACAATCACGCCACAATTAGGACATGTGTGATAGAGAGGCACAAGTTTCCACGAGAACATGTACCAGACAGATTTGAGCTAGCTAGAAGTCCCTGGGAGACCTGGTGGTGAAGTGGTTAAGAGCTTGGCTGCTAGCCAAAAGGACAGCAGTTCAAATCCACCAGCTGCTCCTTGGAAACCCTGTGGGGCAGCTATACTCTGTCGAGCTGATGGCAACAGTCTTGGTTTTTTGACAGGAGTCCCTGAGTAGCGCAAAATGTTAACGTGCTAAGCTGCTAACTGAAAGTCTGGTGGCTGGGGCTCACCTAGATTGCTTCAGAACAAAGATCTAGCTATCGACTTCCAAAAAAGCAGCCATTGAAAACGCTATGGAGCACAGTCCTACTCTGATATACATGGGGTTGCCATGAGTCAGAATCGATTTGATGGCAGCTGTTTTGTTTTTGAGCTAGTTAAGGCAGTCAGGAGTCCCCGAATGGCACGAATGGTTAAGCACTTGACTACTAGCCTGAAGGTTGGTGGTTGGAAGCCGCCCAGAGGCTCCTCAGAAAACAGGGCTGGCAATCTGCTTCTGAAAGGCCACAGCCTCAGAAATCCTACAGAACAGCTGTACTCTGCATTCACGGAGTCACCACGAGTCAGTATCTACTCAAAGGCAGCTAACAAGAAGGGCGGTCAAGGTCTTCCCTGAGCAAGTAGCAAGCGAATTGAAGATCTGAAGACTGCACAGTCTTTAAGTGGGCCAGGTTGGAAAAGAAAAGTGTTCCCACCAAAGCAGCCTTGCCTAGTTCTCCTGATGGTGGGAGGCAGGGTGGATACGCAGCGTGGCCGAGTCTAACGACAAGGGCAGCTTTGGGAGAGATGCGGCTGTTTGTGCACGCGTGGGTGAAGCCCCACATGGAGCCAGGCTGTGATGAGGGCATTCCGTCTTTATCCTGAAGCTAAGGGAAACCACTGAAGGATTTGAGTGAGGAGGGACATGATGAGATTGGCATTTTGAAAGGATCACAGTGGCTGCAGGCTGAACAGTGGATTGTAGGAGGACCAGCATGAAAGCCATCCTGGGGATAAAAAAATAAATCGGGACTCCTACCTCTATTAGGCAGTGGGCTGGGAGTGGGGGAGGGGAACTTCCATGAGCCCACCCTCGCCCCCGCCCCCTATTCCCAGGGCCAATGGCTGGATTTGACTATTTCCCCCAGCACTGTCCAAGGTGACAAAGTGGCCCCTGCTTCGTAAGCTGTCATGAATGCTCCAAAGTGTAGAAGTCCCCACAGCCAGCAGTTATTTTTTACCAGCCTTGGCAATTCCAAAGTACACTCACGGCTCCTGCAATGGAAAGCAGTACCCGCTATGGGCCCAGAGACAGCCAGGCTTCCACGTCCATGCAGACTCGCAATAAAGAGCTGCTGTAATCCAATGGGGTGTTTGCTAAGCTGCTTTTGTTCCCTCTGGTGGCAAGAAAAGAGCAGCAGATCCGGCCTTTTAAAGGGGGAGTAAAAAATATATATATATTATTTTTTTTATAATCAGGGTAGCAGGAAAGCGTGGTCCAGACGTCCAACAGACCCACTGTGGACCTGCAGCTTCACCACTCCTGGCTGTGTTTCAGGGTGTAACTTACCCACCTCCAGCCTTCGTTTACTTGGGAGGGGATAAAGCCTACAGTAAAGAGGGCGGCCTTTGAGGTCTATCCAGGTCAGCTTGTCACACTGTGGTGGTTTTCTGATGCTGGAAACTATGCCTCCGGTAATTCAAATACCAGCCGGGGCACCCATGATGGACAGGTTTCAGCAGAGCTTTCAGACTAAGACAGACTAGGAAGAAAAGCCTGGCAATCTACTTATGAAAATTAGCCAGTGGAAACCCTATGGATAACAACAGAACATTGTCCAATATAGTGCTGGAAGATGAGCTCCCTAGGTTCAAAGGCCCTAAAATTGCACAGTGGCTGCAACAATGGACTGGAGCATACCAGGGATCATGAAGATAGCACAGGACCGGGCAATGTTTCATTGTTGTACATGGAATGGCCATGAGTCAGACCTAGCTCTATGGCACCTACAGCATGAAGGAAAGGAACCAGGTGCAAGGGCAGAGAGGAAAGGTCTACCTGAAATACTGTCAGCAAAGGCCCTCTGAGGAGGTGAGGTGACATTAAAGCTGAGACAGAAAGAAGGGGAAGGAGTCAGTCAGAAACAGGGGAGAGCACACCCAGGGACCTAAGGTAGGAAACTGCCCAGTGTCTTAGAAGGACTGACGAGAAGAAAACTAGTGGGACTGAGGCACATAAGGGGAGAGTCAGGAGTGGGGCTGTAGAGTTGGGAACGGCCAGATGGTGAAAGGCCTGTTTGTAGTTGTTAGTCAGTTCTTACTTATGGCGACTCCATGTGTTACAGAGGAGAACTGCTCCATAGGGTTTTCTTGGCTGTAATCTTAACGGAAGCAGATTGCCGGACTTTTTGTTCCAATACCAACCTTTAGGTTAGCAGTCGAACAGGAAGTGTTTGTGCCACCCGGGGACCTGAAGGGCCTCTAGGACTTGGGAAACATTTTATTCTAAGTGAAGTGGGAAGCCATCAGGCAGGTAGGCAGAGCAATGACGTGATTAAATTTTCCCTTTGAAAAGATCCCCCTGTACATACTGGTCTTGATTTGCGCTATGCACAACATGGTTAAGTGCTTGGCTGCTAGCCAAAAGATCAGCAGTTTGAACCCACACAGCTGCATCTTGAAAACCCTACGGGGCAGTTCTACTCTGTCCTATAGGGTTGTTATGAGTCAGAATTGACTCAACGGCAACGGGTTTGGGTTGTTTTTGTTTGTTTGTTTGTCATGTAAGATGAAAACATTGGGGGAAATGGGTAAAGGATTCATGAGGCTTTCTGTACTATTTTTGCAACGGAGATGCTGAGAATGAGTTAGTTAATTCATCAAAATATTCAACAACTATTTACTGAGCACCCATTATGCACTTAGTTCCAACCTAGGTGCTAGGGATACAGGTTTTGAGAGGATAGATGTTATCCTTGTGCTTGTGGAATTTGCAGCCCAGTGTTGGGCAGACAGGTCATGTACAGATAAAGAAAGAAGATAGATTCAAATAACGGTCAACGCTAAGGAGCAAATGAAACAGAAAGACCCGAGGGAGAATAATAGAGCTACAGGAGCATGAGCACAGTGTGAGACGCCAGAAGCCCTAGAGGAGAACATGTCTCGTAAAGTAGAAAGGGGCTTCATGAATTCAGCCACAGCTTAGACTGGCTCTTGGGTCTTAAGTATTGGTGTGGGAAAATCTTAAATACTGGCAGCAGAGTAATAAGTATTCCCTTATATAGGATCTTGTGCAGTGCAAAGGTCATAACACCCATGATTTCACCAGATCCTCTAAACAGCCAAGTGAAAAGGGTAAATGCCATTGTTCCCATTTGAGAGTGTCTTGAGTTGCCCTGGAAGCAGATCCTGAGACAAGATTCAAGGGAAAGTAGAAAACCCAAAAACCCAGTGCTGTCGAGTCGATTCCGACTCATAGTGACCCGAAAGTAGAGTGTTGGGGAATTGAACCAGGGAAGGAAAGGAAGGCAATAAACAGTGCATTATAGAGGTTACCGCTACAGGTAACTGGGGCTCAATTTCCCTGGAGAAGCCAAGGCACAGAGTAGAACACAGTTCACAGCTATCCCAGCCAAGGGTCAGAGGAGCCGTGGTATTGACCCGCTGACTCTTGTTGGTCATTGAGCGAGGGCAGCTCCTGGGGGGTGATCTTTCCCCCAGGGCTTTCAGACCAGCCTGAGGTGAGGCACGTGGCTGGAGCAGCCAGAGAGCTTCAGGCAGCATCGGAGGCAGGTGGGAGTCATGAGGTCAGCATACTCCGCCATGGTCAGCTCAGAGGGGATGTGGGTGGGCCACCCACAGTGACCGCCACACTGAGGTTCAGCAATATTAAATGGCTTGACCAACTGAACACCAGGAAAAAGACAGAATTAAGCTCCTTTTCTTTCAGCCTTAAGAGATTTTTTTCCCACTTATTCCCCAGCCCAGTCATTTTAACCCCAATATGCCATGGGATTTCATCCAGGTGTCCAGGGATAACAGTTTGATTAACAATAGCAATCACTAACATTTATCGAGCACTACAACGTGCCACAGCCCCTGAGCCCCGTATATCCATTTACCATAGCAGCGCTGTGCAGTCGGAGCTAGTATTACTCCTGTGTCACAGTTGAGGAAACCAAGTTTTGGAGAAGCCGAATAATGACAAAGTCCCTGTGAGCGCCTTCAGGAATAAAAACAGTGCTTAATTGCTACTGTCTACTGAGCCCCTCCTTTGCACTAAGAACTCTGCTACACTTTATGTCCATTTTCCTATTTCACGCTCACAGAAGGCACAAGGTAGAATACTATTTTTTAGACTCATTAAGCAGATGAGAAAACTGAGGTTCCTAAAGATCTGGTAACCTACTCAAGGTCACTGAGCTGGAACTGGCCAGAGCCCAAATTCAAATCCAGGTGTCCGTGAGGCCAAAATCTCTCATTCTAATCCACCTTGCTAGAACATCACGGTACTACCCCACCATTCTACTGCATTTTAAGCCAGATGTATAGACTCAGAACACCAAGTGCTTCATTTGACCTTCCACAGTAATGCCGAGTCCCTGACAAAAAAAGCCCAAAACGAAACTTGTTGCCATCAAGTCGGTTCCGACTCATAGCGACCATATAGGACAGAGTAGAACTGCCCCATAGAGCTTCAAGGAACAGCTGGTGGATTTGAACTGCCGACATTTTGGTTAGCAGCCATAGCTCTTAACCACTACACCACCAGGGTTTCCGAGTCTCTGATAGTTGGGAGGAAAATTTTTGTCAGAATCTTTTGCCAACATGAATGAAGTCAGCACCAATTCAGTGAATAAGTTATTAAAACTACTAAAGGCTCAGTTGAGCTAAGAATGGTTTCTTAACATGCCTGACTTGGAGTCAAGCTTTGCTGAGTTTCAGGACTTCGCTGAATGCCGTTCAGAACCTTTTAGGAACTAGTCCTTCCAGGAATGGCCCTATTCCCCATGGAAACTCACCTTCCTGAATAAGGTGCCAAACCAAAAACCAAGCCAGTTGCTGTCTAGTCGATTCCAGTTCATGGTGACCCCATATGTGTTGGAACAAAATTATCCCATAGGGTTTTCAAGGCTGTGACCTTTCAGAAGCTGATTGCCAGGCTTGTCTTAGGAGGCGCCTCTGAGTGGGCTCAAACTGTCAACCTTTTGTTTAGTAGCCAAGCACTTAACTATTTGCACCACCCAGGTCACCTGAATAAGGTACACTGCATATAAAAAAGGCTGAGGCAAGAATACAGTGAACTCTAGCTATTTTCCTTGGAATCCTATGTTTTTGTGGAAAATACTTTAAATCTAGTCAACTGTTCCCTTTAAATGGACAGGTCCCCATGATCTGTGCCCTGGTTTATTGAGCAAAACCCTTGAGCGAGTTTATAATAAGGCTAGTGATTTTCCTAGTGACCGAGAATGAGTTCACCATTGAGTCTCTGCCATTTTATTCACACGTTGACTGCTTGACCTTTTGTAGTTTACAATGGTCTGGTTGGCTTGTGCTGTGAATTAGACTCACTGGTTGGTAGTGATCTCCCTACTTGCTGGAAGCAATCACCCGTGAAATGTTACCTGCTTTCACACCCGCTTGACAAACACAAGAAAAGCAAAATACAAGCGGAACGGTTTTTATTTCGAATATTTTCCCTTCTTTCCTGACATTTCTCCTGAATATTTTCTCGTCTGGTCTTTCAGACAGTCAGGTCTATCCTGATTGATATCCACCCAAGGTATTTCCAGAATTTGACACGTTCGGTAGCGCACACATTGCCCCAAGCATCACTGCCCTTTTTACAAGTTCTTCTCTAATCTTGCTCTCTGGAAGCTCCTAAACCTTCCATTAGAATTTCATGGTTAGTAATGATATTTTTTAATGATATGTTTCCACAGAACTTAGTGATTTGGCGCCAGGTTCACTCACGAGGAAGGCGTTTTCCAGCACATGCAATTGTGTCCGATGAAACCTGAAGCTGAAAGCTAGGTGTTGTCATTAGTTCTATCAGTGTAAATTGATGATGTAAACTCCTAGCTGCAGGGCGTACACATGGGCTTGGAGTCAGATAGATCCCAATTGAAGTCCTGATTGTACCCCTGGAACCAGGCTGTGTGATCCTGGGAGAGTGAATCAGCATCTCTGAGCCTTGTTCATAAAATGTGCGCTATGATTCTACTGTACTAGTTTCCAACGACTGCTGTAATGAATTACCACAAACTGAGCAGCTTAAACAACACGAATTTATTATCTTACAGTTCTATAGAAGTCCAACACAGGCCACACAGGGCAAACATCTAGGTGTTGGCAGGGCTATGTTCCCTCCTGGAGACTCTAGGGGAAAACCCATTCCCTTACCTTTTCCATCTGCCAGAGGCTGCCCACACCCTGTGGCTCGTGGCCCTCTGCTTCCTCTTCAAAGCCAGCAACAGTGGGTCAAGTTCTCCCATTGCATGACTCAGACCTCCTTTTCTGCCTCCTTCTTCCACTTTAAGGACCTTTGTGACTACATTGGGCCCACCCACATAGTCCAGGACAATTTACCAATTTTCAGGCCAACCGGTTAGTAAACTTAATTCCATCAGCCTCCTAAATTCCCTGTGCCATGTAACCTAACGTATTCACAGGTTCTGGGAATTGGACATGGACGTCTATGGAGGACCATTGTTCTGCCTACCCACTCACCTACCAACAATGGATAAAATTGTATGTGGGTATATGAGTGTGTATACGTGTGTGTGTATATATGTGCATAGTTGTTGTTGCTGTTGTTAAGGTGCCATTGAGTTGTTTCCGACTCATAGTGACCGCACATACAGCAGAATAAAATGCTGCCCGGTCCTGCGCCATTCTCACAGTCATTGTTATGCTTGAGCCCACTGTTGCGGCCACTGTGTCAATCCACCTCATTGAGGGTCTTCCTCTTTTCCGCTGACCCTCTACTTTACCAAGCACCATGTCCTTCTCCAGGGACTGATCCCTCCTGACAACATGTCCAAAGTATGTAAGATGCAGTCTCGCCATCCTTGCTTCTAAGGAGCGTTCTGGTTGTGCTTCTTCCAAGAAATATGTGCTTATATATGTGTGTGTGTGTGTACATGTGTGTGTATTTGTGGGTGTGTGTGTATGTGTGTGTATGGAAACCCTGGTGGCATAGTGGTTAAGCACTACGGCTGCTAACCAAAGGGCTGGCAGTTCATATCCACCAGGTGCTCCTTGGAAACTCTATGGGGCAGTTCCACTCTGTCCTATAGGATCGCTATGAGTCGGAATCGACTCGATGGCCTTGGGTTTTATGTGTGTGTATATGTGTGCATTTATATACACATATATATGTGCATATTTGTGTATGTATGTGTGTGTATATATGTGTGTGTATGTATGTGCGTATATGTGTGCGTGCGTATGTGCATGTATATACATACGCATATGTGTGTGTATATGCGTGTGAGTAGGAGCCCCGGTGGTGTAATGGTTAAGCATTTGGCTGCTAACCAAAGGGCTTGGGTTGTCTCCTAATAGCAAGGGCATCCTTAGCAAGGAGTATAATTTGAATGTGCCCCAGTGCTCATAGAGAACTCAGCTCGAAGTTTCACAAAGCACATCTTATATTTACTACGTGGGACACAGTCTGTTTTCTACATTATCAATTCTGTTCCTTCTCTTGTGTTTCGTTTCTTCTGTTTTTAGTACTGGTCTCCATCTGTCAACTGATTCACACACACCAATGGGCCACTAGCAGTTGGCCCAGAATGGGTCCAGTTCTCCACAAAACTCACACAGTTTTGATACCAGATCAGGAGTGTGGCTTAGTGAATTAGACCAAAGATTAGAACCCAGAAGGTTTTCATCCTGGGTCTACCAGTTCTCTCCGCCTTTACTCCTTTTTCTCAGCATGTGCTGTTGGATCCAGCAGAGTCTTCATTTGCTGAGAAACAAAAAGTAAACGGGAAGTGTATCTTAATATGATGAATTTCTGGGTTCCAGAAGAGAGGAAGACTGGGCTAGGTACATTCTAACAAAGAGTTAAAAAAAAAAGAACTCACTGAACATCTACTTCTCTCTTCTAATCTGTAGTGCTTATGGGGAACAGAGAATCCCAAAAGTCTCTTGTCTGGAGAAAGGAAGAAGAGGCTGCAGACAGCACCACTGAAGGGGGGCGAGCAGACCTCTCCCCCATGTAAGAAATGGCTGCCCTCCTTTCACAAGGGCTTATGAGGACCCAGAGGCTTCATCAGCTCAGCCACCCAGACAAATGAGCGGAGTTCAGCCAGCCATCCTGTGGGCCTCCCCACCCTCACAAGATACTTATTTGGGCAACTCCAAGGCCTTTCTATATTTTCTTATTTTTTTGTAAAAATACAATCATAAGTCTCCTATTTCAGAACTTCTCAGACTGCACCCCAGAAGCAAACATTGTTCTCAATTTCTTATAGATTTTTACAGAGATGGTCCATGAAGATACCTATAAACAACGTTAAGAAGACAAATCTTAGAGTCAGACTACCTGGGTTTGAATCCCAGCTCCCTGGCTAGTGTGTGCGTATGTGGGTTTGTGTATATATACGCATATATATGTGCGTATTTATGTGTGTATATATGTGTGCAACCTTGAGGACGTAATTTAACCCCTCTATGCCTCAGATATAAAAAAAGTTTTTTTTTAATTTTTTTAATGCCTCAAATGGAGCCCTGGTGGCACAACGTGTAAGTGCTTGGCTGCTAACCAAAGGGTTGGCAGTTCAGACCCACTCAGCATTTCTGCGGAAGAAAGATCTAGCAAGCTCTTCTGTAAAGATGACATCCAAGAAAACCCTATGGGAGCAGTTCTACTCTGTTCACATGGGGGTTACTACGAGTCGGAATCAAGTGGATGGCACACAACAACAACGTGCCTTGGTTTTCTTTTCTGTTTAATGGGAATAACGATAGTATTCACATCATAGTGTGATTTTAGAAAATAAATGAGGGCTTTGATGTACGTATGTTATCAGATTTTAAATGACGGAGCCACACAGTTTTAACCCAGGCTGTTCTAATGTGGAATAGAAACTTTTAAACACTCCAGCTATTTCCCTTAGTGACAAATTTATGAGCATTAAGCATTTTCTATTTACTTGATAAACACTGTGCCTTTCCTCAATACTGGAAGCTTTTAGGAACAGCACTAATGCAACTATTACTTCAAACACGTGAGCACTAACGCTAACTATTACTGTGAACACACGAGCACTAATGCTAACTATTACTGCGAACATACGAGCACTAACGCTAACTATTACTGCGAACACACGAGCACTAACGCTAACTATTACTGCGAACACACGAGCACTAACGCTATTACTGCAAACACACGAGCACTAACGCTAACTATTACTGGGAACACACGTGCACTAATGCTATTACTGCGAACACACGAGCACTAATGCTATTACTGCAAACACACGTGCACTAACGTTATTACTGAGAACACACGAGCACTAACGCTAACTATTACTGCAAACACACGAGGACTAACGCTATTACTGCGAACACACGAGCACTAACGCTAACTATTACTGCGAACACACGAGGACTAACGCTATTACTGCGAACACACGAGCACTAACGCTAACTATTACTGCGAACACACGAGGACTAACGCTATTACTGGGAACACACGAGCACTAACGCTAACTATTACTGTGAACACACGAGGACTAACGCTATTACTGCGAACACACGAGCACTAACGCTAACTATTACTGCAAACACACGAGGACTAACGCTATTACTGCGAACACACGAGCACTAATGCTAACTATTACTGCGAACACACGAGCACTAACGCTAACTATTACTGCAAACACACGAGCACTAACGCTATTACTGCAAACACACAAGCACTAACGCTAACTATTGCTGGGAACACACGTGCACTAATGCTATTACTGCGAACACACGAGCACTAATGCTATTACTGCAAACACACGTGCACTAACGCTATTACTGGGAACACATGAGCACTAACGCTAACTATTACTGCAAACACACGAGGACTAACGCTATTACTGCGAACACACGAGCACTAATGCTAACTATTACTGCGAACACACGAGCACTAACGCTAACTATTACTGCAAACACACGAGCACTAACGCTATTACTGCAAACACACAAGCACTAACGCTAACTATTGCTGCGAACACACGAGGACTAACGCTAACTATTACTGCAAACACACGTGCACTAACGCTATTACTGCAAACACACAAGCACTAACGCTAACTATTACTGGGAACACACGAGCACTAACGCTCTTACTGCGAACACACGAGGACTAACGCTAACTATTACTGCAAACACACGTGCACTAACGCTATTACTGGGAACACACGATCACTAACGCTAACTATTACTGCAAACACACAAGTCCGAACTGTGGCTCCTGAGTGCGTTTCAACTTGCTAAGTCATAACTGCTGAGATATTCTGAACTACGACAGCATTCTGGCTAAGTACTGCCAAGAAAACATGGCAACTATTTAATCCTTTGAGTGTTTCAGATCATTCCCATCTGACATAACACAGATAATACAGAATTAGCTTTTGGAAAGAGAAGTATAAAACAGATTTTAAAATATTCTTCCCTACACATAAATACTGCCTCAGCTCATTTTTTAATGTGCTGGATCTCCTCACAGAATGGTGTCTCAGCCAATTAAATAATCAATCAAAAAAAACCACAGCCATCGAGTCAATTCTGACTCATAGCCACCCTTTAGGACAGAGTAGAACTGTCCCATTGGGTTTCCAAGGCTATAATCTTTATGGAAACAGACTGCCATATCTTTCTCCCACAGAGCAGCTGGTAGGCTCGAAATGCCAAACTTTCAGTTAGCAGCTAAGCACTTAACCACTGTTTATTGAGTACCTATTATATGCCTGTATACAAAAGAAACAGTGACCGAAACAATAGACTCAAGCATAGCAAAATTGTAAAGATGACACTGGACTGGACAATATTTTGTTCTGTTGTATGTGAGGTCACCATGAGTCAGAGGTGACTGGGTAGCAGCTAACAACAACTCTATATGCCTGATACTCAACATATAGCAATAAACTAAGACGACACATTCTCCATCCAAGTAGAATTTAAAGGCTAATACAGCACCATCCAATAGAAATTTCTCCAAAGATAAAAGTGTTCTATTACACAGACATATGTGCGCCATTATTCACTACAGCACTATTCACAACTGCCAAAAGGTGGAAACAACCTAAATGACCACCAGCAGACAAATGGATAGGCAAAAAAGTGGTCCATGCATACAATGGAATACTACTCAGCCAGAAAGAAAAACAAAGTTCTGATATGTGCTACGACATGGATGAACTCTGAAGACATGCTGAGTGAAATAAGCCAATCGCAAAAGGACTAATATTGTATGATCTCACTTATATAAAATGACAAGAATAGGCAAATATAGAGAGATGAAAGTTTATTAGTGGTTACCAGGGGAGGGAGGAGCACGAGGGGGGGAGCCATCATTTGGGAAGCAGTGAGTTTCTGTGTATGGTGATGGGAAACTTAGCATCGATTAAGGGTAATGGTCGCACAGCTGATTAATGTAATTGATATCACAAAGCTGTACATCTGAGAAACATCAAATTGGCAAATGTTGTGTTATATTTATTTTTTAAAAAAGAGCAGTTGTCGAGGCTGCTTATGCTTTCCTTGAACCCTCAACCTAAAGTTGCCTCCCGCCTAAATTTCCCACCCAGTGCTTCTCTGTGATTGTCTTTCAGATTTGCTTATTGAGACCAATAGTTTTCACTTGCGTCTATCATCTGTCTCCCCAACTGCAATGTAAGCCTAGGAGCGTGGCACCTCATGTGTACACAGCCCTTGGCAGAGCACCTGGCACATGGCTGATGCTCAGCCTATGCTGGTTATCGAATATCAGATGACGAATGCTCCGTGAATGAATGAATGGGTGGGTAGTGAATGAATGCGTATCAAAACCGAGATTCTGGGCACCTGTTCTAACTTCGATGCCTCTGCAAAAACGGTTCCAAAATGTGTTTCCCTGTCTTCCTGACCCAAAGTAACGCTGGTTCTAAATCAGATATTTGAAAGGAAGAAACCCCAGAGTACATGAACAGCGGGAATCCCTGCTGATCAGTGCTGTCAATCACAGTCAGCAGGTACTCAAGGTATCAGTAAATCTTTATTTGGGTGTTATTTTCAGGTTCTCTGCAGTCTCTGAAGTTTACAAAGATCCTAGCAGACTTAAAATTAGTTAAAATTGGTAAGGGAATTTGCCCAAGCAGATGTGCCATACAGCAGTTTATCATCGTGACAGGTGCTGTGGAGTCCAAGGAAACTTGCTGACGCCCCGCTTCCCTCAGTCAGATCTCAGGGGAAATATCTTCTGTTAGGGAAATCAGGGTTCTCCAAAAAAGATTCTTCAGTGTATTTATGTCTCTGCCTGGCTGAAGGTTGGATATTTCTGTTTACAACTTGCTTATCTGTGTTTTTTATCTGTCCAATTTCAAACGTGCTATGAGGAAGATGTATTGCCAGCTGTTTTGAGTTTCAAAAGGACAATTTTATAAACACAATTTTTTTTACCCCAAGCTCCATGTGCATACTCTGGTGAGAACATGATCCAAAAGAGAGTAAAACAAAAGCGCCAAAGGAAACAGACCTTGCTGGTGCTCTGGGAACCCACATCCCTTCTGGTTGGGTCACATTCTCTCCACACCAGCACCCGTGGACATTCAGATCAGGTCGTTCTTTACTTCTTCAGTGCAGATTGGTCCCAAACTCCGACACCAGCATGTAAACAGCTTCCACTGGGTTTGAAAAACCTTGCGCTGGAGAAGTAAACTGAGAAAAATAAAGGTCTGAATGAAGACTCAGCGTTGCAGTTCCCTGGGGGAAGGGGGGAGTAGTTAGGGGGAGACAGGCAACAGGCAGAGGTCAGAGAAGGGTACAGCCAAGAACTCACCAGGACAATAAAGAAGGCTGAAAACGCTCCCCATCATTGAGCTCAGCAGTGCTACAGTCTCCCACTCTCAGAAACACAGAAAGGGGCTCCTCAGAAACCAGGCAACGGGCACACAGCTTGGGTAAGATCTATAGCAGAGAGTTGTTGCTGATGTTAGTTGCCAGTCGATCCTGACTCACGGTGACCCTGTGTGCACAGAACAGAACTGCTCCACAGGGTTTTCAAGGCTGTTGCCTTTTGGAAGCAGATCGCCAGGCCTGTCTTCTGAGGAGCCTCTGAGTGAGCTCGAACTGCCAACCTTTAGGCTAGTAGTGGAACACTTAACCGTTTGCACCACCTGGGGACCCATGCAATGTGGCAGGGGGGACTAGCATGCTGTCATGTCCCCATTAGATGCCTGGTTTCATAGTTTGGGATTTATGTCTCATTATGTCTAAAGGACTTCAGACAATCTTGATTCTATATGGAAGCCATACAAGGAGTTTTTTTTTAGAAAAAAAATCAGTCTTTATAATCAAGGTGCTCATAATTGAGGGAGAAAGGAACTGGGCATGTGGGGTGCAGGCGCTGGAAGGAATTTTTTCCCTGCATGATTTTTTATATATTTGATTTTTAAAACATATAAATGTGTTATTTATTCAAAAAATTATAAGTTTGACTGTATATAGTTAAATGCATTCAGATGACATTCCCTTCATAAGCTACCATTTTAGGAAAATGCAAATGAGCATATCCTTGTCAAGGTGAGCAAGTATTTTGGTCTTTCAGCGAAACCTGTTTAAACATACTTTGTTGAGCTGAACATTCTTGCCTGATTTCTTCACCCTGTGGGCATTAAAATCCTAAATTAACAACCCATGGGTTAATCAAAGAGATCCCAGATGCTCTTAGTGTGTAGTGGATTACTAACAATAATAGGAAAGCCAAAAATCTTGTTTAATTTTCTCCGTTAATTATAAGTAAGCATCGATCACACATAGATGGGTGTGTTGGCTGCACCATCTGTAATTACATGGTATGTTTTATTCATGAGAAAGCCCCAGAAGCTGCAGTGATCGCTGGAGCCAGTTCCCCCCTTGAAAGAGCATCTGGAAGGTGCCTAATGACAGCGGCCAATGGAAAATTAAAGGTTTTCTCTCTTTTTACCCCCTTTACATTGTGAGATAATTAAAGCCCAGACCAATAAACTGTCGAGCATCCTTGTTCAGAAATTTAATCTCCACTCCATCAGACAGTAGCTAAATGCTTTAAGCCACTTCACTGGGGGTGGAGGGGATGGAGGTGCTCGACAAAGCCACAGGCTTTCCAGGTGGTTCTGTCAATGCCCAGCCAAAGAGAGAAAAAGGACCTGGCAATTTGACCCACTGCATTGTGTTGACAGGCTTGGGCCCAGTGCCTATTGGCTTCTGGGTAACAAAGAGATGTTTTATTAAAAACGAACAAACAAGAAAAAGTGTTGCATAAAACATGTGACATGGGAGGGTCAGGTTCTGCTATGCACTGGGCTTATTTCCACCAAGCCTGATTCTCTGTCCATCAGTAGGGGTCAACATAGGGTTTTAATAGCAAGGCCCCAATATAAAGACAAGACCATCCCACTGCAGCTCATCATGATACCCAGCATGCCCATATGGGCAACGATCCCCAGAATGTGGATGTAAAACTTACTAGAAAGAAACAGACGGCATGGGAGAGGGGAAGAGAGAGACAGAGAAGAGAGGAGAAACAAAGGAGGGAGAAAGGCAGGGCTGGAAGGGGAAGGCGGGAAGGAAGGAAGGAAGGAAGGAAGGAAGGAAGGAAGGAAGGAAGGAAGGAAGGAAGGAAGGAAGGAAGGAAGGAAGGAAGGAAGGGAGGGAGGGAGGGAGGGAGGGAGGGAGGGAGGGAGGGAGGGAGGGAGGGAGGGAGGGAGGGAGGGAGGGAGGGAAGACCTGACTACATGGTGTGTGCAGGCAGCTGATAAAGTGACAGGAACCTAGTGGAGTCCCAAAAATGTTCAAGGAAGCATGGCGAAATCACACACACTGAACATTGACAGGTCAGAAAACCAGCTCTTGAGCAAGTTCTTTAACCTCCTTGAACCAATTCATGAAAGTACGTTAAGTGTTTAAGTAAGCTAATGTTTCTAAAATTACATAGGGACTTCCGCTTCCGGGGCTTCCGTTTCCGGAGTTATGGTGTAGACGTATTTCCCCTCACTGCTCCTGCTAAGTACAACTAAAAAGCCGGATACTTAGCTTTTTGGATCTGCGGTTTCATGTCTCTTGCTAAATTTGGGGACTTTTCAGCCGTTATTTCTCCAAGCACTTGTCATCTAGCCTTCTTTCTCCTCTCCTCCAGTACTATGGTGGCATGAAAGTTCTGATCTTTTGTTAGAGCCCCACAGGTCTGTTCCTTTTTTTTTTAAAGTCTATCTTCTCTGACCATAATGGGATCAAGCTAGAAATCAATAAACAGAAAGGAAACAGGAAAATCTCCGAAACGTGGACACTGAAAACACACTTCTAAATAATCCATAGGTCGATGAAGAAGTCTCAAAGGATGTCAAAATACATTGCCCTGAATGAAGATGAAAACACACCACATCAAAATATGGAAGACACAGCTGAAGCAGTGCAGAGAGGGAAATTTGTATCACACATTAGAAAAGAGGAAAATTCCCAAGTAGGTAATCTAAGCTCCCACCTCAAGAACCTAGAGAAAGAAGAGTAAAATAAACCTAAAGCCCGAAGAAGGAAGAAATATTAAAGCTGAAGGTAGAAATCCATTAAACTGAAAACAGAGAAAATCAATGAAACAAACAGCTGGTTTTTTGACAGCATCCATAAAATTGATAAACCTTTAGCAAGACTGACAAAGAACAAAGAGAGAGGATATAAATTACCAATGTTAGCAATAAAACCAGGTATCACAACAGACGCTGTAGACAGTATACTACTAACAAACTAACAACTCTACATACATAAATTTAACAACTTAGTGAAATGCGCCAGTGCCTTGAAAAAACTCAGACTACTGAAGTTCAATCAACATGAAATAGATCATTTGAATAGCCCTATAACTACTGAGGAAATGAAATTTGTAATCTAAAAACTCCCAAAAAGAAATTGCCAGACCCAAATGGTTTCACTAGAGAGTTCTATCATACTTTTAAATAATTCTACACAATCTGCAGTTCTACACAATTTCTTCCAGAAAATAGAAGAGGAGGGAACACTTTCAATTTATTTTATGAACCTAGTATTCATCGATACCAAAATCAGGCCAAGACAGTACAAAAAGAGAAACTACACACTGACACCTCTCATAAACATAGCTGCAAAAATCCTTAATAAAATATTATCAAATAGAGTTCAACGATACATAAAAAGAATTATAAACCATGAACAAGTGAGGTTTGTTTCAGGGATGGAAGGCTGGTTCAATAGTTAAAAATCAATCAATGCAATCTGCCATCTTAATAGGCTAAAGAATAAAAATCATATGATCATATCAATCACTGCAAGAAAAGCATTTCACAAAATTCAACACCTATAAAATTTTTTTTTTTTTTTTTTTTTTTTTTGTATTCATGGTAAGAACTCTCAGAAAAGTAGGAGTAGAGAGGACCTTCCTCAACTTGATAAAGAGCATCTATGGTAAGCCTACAGCTAATGTTACACTTAATGGTGAAAGACTAACTTCTTTCCCCCCTAAAATAAGGAACAGTCTTACTCAACACAGTGCCAGAAGTTCTAGTCAGTGCAATAAGGCAAATAAAGGGCATAAAAACATGCAGAGTGGAAAGGAAGAAATAAAGCTGCCCCCATTTGCAGATTACATGATTGTCTATGTAGAAAATCCCAACGAATCTCAAAAAAAAAAAAAAGAAAATCCTAGAATTAATAGTGAATTCACCAAGGTCACAGGACACAAGATAAGCATACATAAATCAATTGGAAAGACAAGTCACACAAACTGGGAGAAAAGCAGTTACAACAACTTTGAAAAAAATAATACATGGGATAAAGTGGGAAGAATCGGCCTACCCAATTTCAAGACTTATTATGCAACTGCAATAAACAAGACTGTGTGGTGCTGGCAGAAGGGCTGACACAAAGATCAATGCAACAGAATATAAAAACCAGAAGTAGAGCCACACAAATGCACCTGACTGATTTGGCAAAGGTACGAAGCCAGTTCAGCGGAGGAAAGGTAGACATTACAACAAATGGCTCTGAAGCTGTTGAAGATCCACAGGCAACAGAAGCAGGAGGAGGGGGGAGTTAACCCAAGTCCTGTACCTTATTAAAAAAAATTACCTCAAGACAGAGGAAGGGCTTAAACATAAAATGCAAGACTTTCAGAATAAAACATAAAAGAAAACATTTGGGATCTAGGGTTAGGCAAAGCATGATCCATAAAAGGCAAAATTGATAAATTGGACCTCATCGAAATAAAAAAAAAAAATTTTGCTCTGCAAAATATCCTCCTAAGAGGACAAAAAGACAAACTGTACAATGGGAGAAATATTTGGAAACCTCATATATGACAACAAACTATTTGGGACATATAAAGAATTTTCAAAACCCAACAGTAAAACACAAACAGTCCAATTAGATAATGAGCAAGATCCAAGAAGAGACATATCACCAGAGAGGATATACGAACAGCAAATAAGCACATGAAAGGAGGCTCACCATCATTTGATACTAAACCCAAAAAAACCAAACCCACTGCCGTCAAGTCAATTCCGACTCATAGCGACCCTACAGGACAGAGTAGAACTGCCCCATAGAGTTTCTAAGGAGCACATGGCAGATTTGAACTGCCGACCTCTTGGGTAGCAGCCGTTGCACTTAACCACTATGCCGCCAGCGTTTCCCATTTGATACTAGGGAAATGCAAATTAAAACCAAAATGAAATATTACTACATACTGATCAGAATGACTAAAATAAATAATGACAACATCGAATACTAGCAAGGGTACAGGGAAACTGGATGATTTATACGTTGCTGGTGGGAGTGTACAATGGTGCAGCCACTCTGGAAAACAGCTCGGCAGTTTCTTGGTAAACTAACCATGCAACTACCACACAACCCAGCAATTGCCCTCTTGGGCATTTATCCCAGAGAAATAAGAACCTATGTTCACACAGAAACCTGTACATGAATGTCGATAGCAGCCCTATTTACAACAGCCCCAAACTGGAAAAAACCTAGATGTTCTTCAACAGGTGAACAATTAAACAAACAGTGGTGACTACATGCCGTGGCAGACTACTCGGCAGTTAAAAGGAGTGAGCACACAACAAGCTGAGACTCCAGAGAATTCTGCTGATTGAAAAAGCCAATCCCAAAAGGTCACTTACTGTGTGATTCTATTTCTGTAACATTCTTGAAATGACGAAAATACAGAAATAGAAAACAGATCAGAGGTTGCCAGAGGTTACGGAGGAGGTGGGAGTGGGAGAGAACTATGTGTACCTATAAAAGGGCAACATAAGGGACCCTTGGAGTCCCTGGGTGGCACAAATGGTTAACTCACTCAACTGCTAACCAAAATGTTGGAGGTTCAAGTCCACCCAGAGGCACCCCAGAAGAAAAGCGTGGCGATGTACTTCCAAAAAATGAACCATTGGAAACCCTTTGGAGCACAGTTCTATTCTGACACAAATGGGGTCGCCGTGATTAGGAATTGACTCATGACAACTGATTTGTAATGGAGATGTTCTGTGTCTTGACTGTATCGGCGTCAAAATCCTGGTTATGATACCATTACCACTGGGAGTTGGGTAAAGGGTACCTGTGATCTCTATGTGTTATTTCTTACGGCTGCATTTATTTTGAAATATAAAACTTACTTTAAAAAATAACACCACACTTGCTGAAAAATAAAGAACAATTGCAATAGTGGTTCCGAGTAATCATTATCATACTATGACCATTATTATCACCTGGAGCCAGAGAGACATATATTTTAGTCTTTTTCCATGTATTCTTCGTTGTCCCCAAGGCCCTTCCCTCACATACCCTTATACCTCTCTCCCCCTCCTTCTTCAGGCCTTCCCCAGCCCGTCTAAAACTGCAGCTTCCCCACCTCCCTCCAGCATTTCTTATTCCCTGCCCTACTCGGTCCTCTGCCGTAGTTCTATATTTTACTTATTTACCTCGTCTCCCCACTAGGCCGCACACTCTAAAAGGGCAGGGATCTTTGTTGGTTTTGCTTCAATGTTGTATCCCCATTGCTTTTTTTTTTTTAATTGTGGTAAATATATCTCATAAGGGGTCCCGGTGGCGCAACGGTTAAGTGCTCAGCTGCTAATAGAAAGGTTGGTGGTTCGAACCCACCCAGTGACTCCATGGAAGAAGGATCTGATGATCTGCTTCTGTAAAGATTATAGCCAAGAAAACCCTGTGGGGAAGTTCTGCTTCATCTCATGTGGTTGCTATGAGAGGGAGTCAATTCAACGGCACATAACAGTAACAAGTATGTAGATAACAAAACAGATGCCCTTCAACATTTCCCCTTGCTTTGATAGTGTGACTCATAGTAAGTGCTAATAAGTATTTGCTTAGTGGGTGAATGATAAGTTAATTTCTCTAAGTGTGTTTCAGAGTGAGGAGTAAATGAGATAATGTTCAAAACACAACTAGCACCATATCAAAAACACAATAAAAAACCAAACCCCTTGTCACTGAGTCGATTTTGACGCATGGTGACCCCATGTGCTACAGAACTGAATTGCTCTGTGTGGTTTTCTTGGCTGCAGTCTTTAAGGGAGCAGATCACTAGGACTTCCTCCTGAAGGCAACATAATAGAAGGTTAATAAATGGTAGATTGTCGTTTGCTGCCGTTGAGTCGACTTTAACTTATGACAACCAGTGAAACATCGACCGGTCCTGCATCCTCACGATCACAAGCATGTTCAAGTTCATCACCGAGGCGACCGTGCCAATCCGTCTCATCGAGGGGTTCCCTTACCCAAGCTGGCCCTCTGCTTCACCAACCATGATGTCTTCCTCCAACAGTTGATCCCTCCCGACGATATGTCCAAGGGAAGCAAGTTGGGCGACGCTCTGTTGTCATCCCTGAGGTTTTCTTTGGCCAATTTTCACAAGTAGATCACCATGCCTTTCTTCCTAGACAGTCTTGATCAGGAAGCGCTGTTGAAACCTGTCCACCAGTGGTGACCCAGCTGGCATTTGAAATATCGGTGGCACAGCTTCCAATATCATAGCAATATGGGCGCCACCACAGTATGACAAAGTGACTGATGAGTTGTGGAAATGATAGATTATAGGGGTGGAATATAAAATTTATGCCCAAACAACATTGTTTCTTACATACGAGTGTGGTTGAGTAAAGATCTAATTATATAAATAGCTTTCACTGTTTTGCACCAGCTCCCCACCTTAGTGAGGAGATTGGCAGGAAGGGCCAGTAGCTGCAACGACGCCTGTCACCTAAAGTTAGACTGCCATTGCCAGGTTATATAACATCCTGTCTCAACAAGGAAGAAAGTAAGTTTCTGGTCTCCTTTTACTGCTTTTTACTGCAGAGAAAAGCAGCATTGGTTATAGAATAACAGAATTAGATTAGGCCTTGAAAAAAAAATCAGTACAAATCATCCCAATGCCTGGAGCCCAACTCTGTAGTTTATTCAACTGAGTTTGTGGCAATAAAACTGTGGAAGGACTCAGCAAACTAAATTATTCCTATCAAGTTCCCACTGGAAAGGAAGGAGGCATCTTCAGTAATAGAATTGAGGGCATATTTAGTTGGAGAAGAGGGTTCCTGAGACTACGGGCTAATCTTACCTTGTGGAAGAAAGGAAGGTGTTGAAAGACAAGCTCAGATAAGTAGTGCCCCAGGGAGCTAGGGAACCAGCTGATGTTTGGTAGGAGAGTACACTCAAGGTCTTCCATGATAGTGGTCTCAAACTGAGGTGATCCTATATTCCTTAATTCTTCAAAATGAATTCTTTTGGAAAATTTTTTAATAAAACTTTATTGAAGTAAAATTTGCTTATATGATACTGGTGAGGAGTGGCTCAAGTAGACACATGAGACTATGTGAGCAGCTCCTGTTTGGAGGGGAGATGAGAAGGCAGAGGAGGAGAGGAGCTGGCTGAATGGTCACGGGAACACAGGGTGGAGAGGAGGTGTGTTGTCTCCTTAGTGGGAGAGCAGCTAGGGTTACATTGCAATGTGGGTGTAAGTTTTCGTATGAGAGACTGATTTGAATTGTAAACTTTCAACTTAAAGCACACACAAAAAAAATATTAGCACCAAGGAAATCCTATGGAGCACAGTTCTACTCTGTAACACATGGAGTCACCATGAATTGGAATTGACTGAAAGGCAACGGGTTTTGTTTTTGTTTCCAGCGGTGGTAAATCATAACCTTTCAAAGCCTTCATCTATAAAAGGGGTATCATAATGGTGCCTACTCACGGGTTGAAGTAGGATTAAATGAGGAAATGGATAAACGTAGAAATTGTCAGCTTCTCTCTGAGATTTAAAAAAACTTCATGTAAAAAAAAAATCTTGTTTATATATGTGTACACCCATGGGGCTACCAACTGGATCAAGATATAAAACATTTTTGTTATCCAGAAAGTTCCTTCATGCTGCTTCACAAACAATGTCCACTCTAGAGGTAAATGCTATTCTGACTTCTATCACTATAGATTAATTTTGCCTGTTCTTGAACTTCATATAAATGGAGTCACGCAGCATATATTTTGTGTCTGTGTATGTGTTTCTGGCTTCTTTAACAAACATAATGGTTAGGACAATGTTCTGTTGTGATCTGTGAGGTCTTCACTGGCTAATTTTCAGAAATAGACTGTGTCATTGTGTGTGTCCATTGTTTGTTCTTCTTTATTGCTGAATAGTATTCCAAAGAAGATAACCAGCCAGTAAGCATAGGAAAAGGTAATAAATATCAGCAGTCATCAAGAAAACGCAAATTAGAACCATACCATGATATCAGAATGAGTATAGTTTTAAAAGGCTGTTAATGCCAAGTGTTGGTGAGGGTGTGGAACAACTGGAATTCTCCCAGATTTTTGGTGGAAATATAAAATAGAACAACCCTTTTGGAAAACTATTTTGCACTTTCTAATAAAATTAAAAACTTACCCTGTTGTTGTGCACCGTCGAATCAATTCCAACTCATAGGAACACTTATATGACAAAGTAGAATTGCCCATAGGGTTTCCTAGATTGTAATCTTTACAGGAGCAGATCACCAGTTCTTTTTCCTGAAGAGCCTCTGGTGGGTTCCAACTGCCGACCTTTTGGTTAGCAGCGGGGCAGTTAACTACTGCACCACCTGGACTAAGACCCAGAAATTCCACTCCTACATACATGAGGGTAAGTCAAAAAGTATTGCTACAAAATTATAGAAAGCTTTATTAAACAAAAATCAAAATGTGAAGCCATTGTTTCTCGACATATCCTCCATCCAGGTCTACTCACTTCTGAAGGAGGTGTTTCCATCTCTCTAACCCTTCCCCACAGAATTCTGCACTCTTCAATTTACACCATGTCAAAACGGCAGTTTTGGCATCCTTGAAGGACTCAAATCCTGTTCCTTTTAAATGTTCTTGGAGTTTGTGGAAAAAAAGAAGTGTCAAGGGGAAGGATCAGGGCTGTAGAGTGGATGGGGTAAGATTTCCAAGTGAAATTCTCATAGGCCAGCCCTTGCTACCTTCAAATAATGAGCAGGTGCGTTGTCATGACAGAAAGAAATTCCTCAGGCCAACTTTCCTGGACTTTTCCTCACCAGTGCAGTTTTCAATTTTCTTAAAACTTCTTCATAATAAGTCCCTGTGATCATCCATGTCCTTCAAGAAAATCTATCAAGATTACCCCTTTGGAATCCCAAAAAACAGTGGCCATAACCTCCTGAGTGGTGTCTTCCCTCTCTTGGCTCTGAGGTCCTCCCAACCTTCCTTAAAATCCTTGATCCATCTAAAAACTGTTATTTTATGTGGGACAGCATTTCCATAAACTTATTGTAAAGCTTGAATTATGTGGGACGATATCCACCTGAGCTTTGTTAAAATTTGATATTAGCCCTGGCCTCAAAATCATTTTTTTCCATGGCACAAAAAGTATCCTTTTTTTGAAGGCACCCTAATGAGACTAAGACAAGTGTATACTGAGAGAACTTGTCTGCAGCCATCCACTGATCGCAGGGACATGTTTAAACACGTTTTGTTTGGAATAAACCCAGGCATGTATGAACTGGAACCCTAGCAGCAAGACTTTTTGATTTACCTTGTACGTCCCTGAAAAATGAGTGTGTGTGTTCACAAAAATACTTGTAAAAAATGTTCATGGCAGCTTTATTCACAATAGTCCTAAATTGAAAAAAAATTCTGTCAACAAGATGTTGGATTCACAGGCTGTAGTATATATTTAAATGAGTACCTTTTAAGGTCTACTACACACAAAACATACCCTTTGCCCTGGTCATCTCCTTCTGCTATAGGCATGGCACCCTGTTTTTGGGGATTCCATTTCATGCTCAGGCTCCTTTGAATGTAGGAAGAGAGTTATGGGCAGTCTGTATCTCCCAATACCAGATATAAGTCCAACTTTCCCCAGCGAATATCACATTCTAGATTCTGGGTGCCACAGTATTCAACAAGGGTTCAATTTCATAAACATTTCCTAAGCATGATGCTAGACTCTAAGAGAATGATACAAAAATGAGTAAGACGTGGTCACTGCCATGGCAATAGTGGTTAAGAGCTTGATCTTTGAAGTCAGAAAGACCCAAATTTGCATTCCAAGACTACCACTTCTCAGCTGTATGCCCTTGGGCAAGCTCTGGTCTCCTCATCCGTAGACCGCATCTGCACAACGCAAACAATAATAGTGTGCTCACCAAATAGCATTTTAAGAATTAAATGAGAGGATGCAGAGCTCAAGTTATCTTTGTGGATTGTCAACCAATGTTACTATTGGGGTTATTTTTAGTAGTATTATTATATTTACAATCTCATGAGAAGAGAAGGCGTATCATAGCTATTTATTAATACAAAGCAGATGATCGGAAGTGCTAAAATAGAAGCAAAATGTGCTTTGGGGATATGGAGAGAGAAGTGGGAAATTTTGACTAGGGAATTCTGGTAAGGCTTCTCATAGGATTTATAGAAAGTCGGGATATATCAGCGTAGGAAACAAGAAATACAGCCCAATTTTAATGACCAAATAGCACAGCAGGAGGGAACATGCTATCCTTTAAAAGGCATCAAGTTTGAAGCTCCACAGCCTTAGGTTTGTACCTAGACTCATCCACTTACTGGCCAGAGGATCTTGGTCAAGTAATCTAACTTCTCTAGGTTTCAAATTCATCATTTGTAAATGATGAGAATTCCTTTTTCTAATGCTTATTTCACAGATAAAAAGAAATGTTTATAAAAACCTAAAAGCCAAAAACCAAACCCTTTGCCATCGGGCCGATGCCAAGTCATAGCGACCTTATAGGACAGAATAGAACTGCCTCATAAGGTTTCCAAGGATTGGCTGGAGGATTTGAACTGCCGACCTTTTGGTTAGCAGCCATAGCTCTTAATCATTTTGTAGCACGATACTAATTACCCGATGCCTAAATGTTAACAATCATATTAATGGAGCAGAAAATGAAGGCGCCACACACTCATCCTTGCTGGGGTGGGAATGGAGGGCGTTCCTTTCACTAGGACAGCATGGTGACCAGCTGGTGGCATTAGCCTACAGCAGTGGCTCTTACAGTAGCTATAGGTCACTCTGAGAGTCTAGTCTTTCCTGCCAGGAAAATGCACACACACAAGAAAAAACTGGCATAAAACAAAGACTTGCACACCAAAGTTGCAGCAGTACTCACAGTAGCCAAAAGGTAGAAACAGCCTAAATGGCCATCGACAGGTGAATGGATAAGCCAAATGTGATATATAGACACGATGAAATATTATTCTGTCATAAAGCGAAATGAAGTCCTGATACAGGCTACGACATGGATAGATCTTGAAAACACCATGCTGAGTGAAATAAGTCAGTCACGAAAGGACAAATATTGCATAATCCCGCTTATATGAAATTCCTAGAATAGGAAAGTATATAGCTATCTAAGTTTATTTGTGGGCACCAAGAACAGGGAGAAGGGTGGGGGAAAAGGGTAGTCATTGCTTAGGGGATGCTGAGCTTCTGTTAAAGACGATGGAAAAACTTGGAAATGGATCGTGGTGATGGTCAGGCAACAAGATGAATGTAATTCATGTCAGTGAATTGTACTTGTGAAGAATGTAGAATGGCAAATGTTTTATTGCATATATATTTACCACAATAAAAAAAAATTGCATAATGCCAAGAGGTTCGGAGACCTCCCTAAAAAGCAAGTCCTGGAGCCCCTGAACGTCCAGAGACGCCAATGAAGAACTAAGCACCAGAGAAAAGAATTAAACCAAACCATCACAGGCAAGCCTCTTAGAATCTCATCCTACCAGCTGCTTTTTAATTTTTGATGAATAGGAACCAGACAGTGGACTGAGGCGTAACAGTAAAGCTGATTAAAATGCGCCTCTGTGGTGGCGTATTTTCTCACTCAAAATAATTTACCAGCCCTCCAGCACCATTAATACTGTGCTAATCTTGAGCTGCCTGCAGCCTGCTGAGTTGACATATGAGTCCTGTCTTTTCTACCTTCAGGCAGGTGGTTTTGTGGACTTGTAAACAAATCCACATGGAGCTGTTTGTCAGGCCCCTACTTGCTGTCTGCATATTTTCTTTCCCCACGCTGACACCTACCTCATTACACGCAAGCTTTTCTCTTAAACAGCCAAAGGGCCACGCTGATTGAGGGATTTTTTAAAAACATTTTTCCCAGATGGTTTGACATTGTGTGTAAACAGTCTGTTGTTAGGTACTCCTTCACGCCCACGCCCACCCCTAGTCGATTTGGACTTATAGTGACCCCATGTGACAAAGTAGAACTGCTCCATAGGGTTTTATAGGCTGTAATCTTTATGGAAGCTAGGAAAATTGGAAGTCGTTAAAAATGAAGGAACACCTGAAAATCAGCATCGTAGGCATTAGTGAGCTGAAACGGACTTGTATTGGCCATTTTAAATCAGACAATCTTATGGTTCTACTATGCCCGGAATAAGAAATTGAAGAGGAATGGTGTTACATTCATCATCAAAAAGAACATTTCAAGACTAATTCTGAAGTACAACACTGTCAGTGATAGGATAATATTCATACACCTACAAAGAAGACCAGTTAATATGACTATCAGTCAAATTTATGCACCAACCACTAATGTCAAAGATGAAGAAATTGAACATTTTTACCAACTCCTGAAGTGCGAAATTGATTAAACTTGCAATCAAGATGCATTGATAATTACTGGTGATTGGAATGTGAAAGTTAGAAACAAAGAAGAAGGATTGGTAGTTGGAAAATATAGCCTAGGTGATAGATACGACTCCAGACATCAAATGGTAGAATTTTGCAAGACTAACAACTACTTCATTGCAAATACCTTTTTTCAATAACATAAATGGAGACTCTACATGTGAACCTCACCAGATGGAATACACAGAAACCAAATTGACTACACCCGTGGAAAGAGATGAAGGAGAAGCTCAATATCATCAGTCAGAACAAGGCCAGAGGCCAACTGCAGGACAGACCATTAATATTCATATGCAAGTTCAACTTGAACCTGAAGACAATTAAAACAAGTCCACTAGATCCAAAGTATGGCCTTGAGTACATCCCACCTGAATTTAGAGACCATCTCAAGACTAGATTTGACACATTGAACTCTAACGACCAAAGACTAGATGAGCTGTGGGATGACATCGAGGACATCATACTTGAAGAATGCAAAAGGTCACTAAAAAGGGAGGAAAGGAAGAAAAGACCAAAAAAGATGTCAGAAGAGATTCTACAACTTGCTCTTGAATGTAGAATAGCTAAAGTGAAAAGAAGAAATGATGAAACAAAGAGCAGAACAGAAGATTTCAAAGGGCAGCTCGAGAAGACAAAGTATTACAGCGAAATATGCAAAGACCTGGAGTTAGAAAACCAAAAGGGAAGAACACGCTCAGCATTTCTCAAACTGAAAGAAGTGAAGAAAAATTTCAAACTTCAAACTGCAATATTGAAGGACTCTACGGGCAAGATATTGAATGATACAGGAAATAATAAAGGACGATGAAAGGGCTACACAGAATCACTGTATGAAAAGAATTGGTGGACACTCAGCCATTTCAGGAGGTAGCATATGATCAAGAGCTGATGGTACTGAAAGAAGGAGTCTAAGCTGCACTGAAGGCATTGGCAGAAAAAAAGGCTCCAGGAATTGACGGAATACCAACTGAGATGTTTCAACAAATGGATGCAACGCTGGAAGTTCTTACTCATCTATGCCAAGAAATTTGGAAGATGGCTACCTGGCCAACCAACAGGAAGAGATCCATATTTGTGCCCCTTCCAAGGAAGGGTGATCCAATGAAATGAAGAAATTATTGAACAATATCATTAATATCACATACAAGTAAAATTTTGCTAAAGATCATTCAAAAGCAGCTGCAGCAGTACCTGGACAGGGAGCTACCAGAAACTCAAGCCAGATACGGAGGAGGGTGTCAAACCAGGGATATCATTACTAACGTCAGGTGAACCTTGGCTGAAAGCAGAGAATACCAGAAAGTCCTTTAACTGTGTTTTATTGACTATGCAAAAGCATTAGACTGTGTGGACCCTAACAAATTATAGATAACATTTTGAAGAAGTGGAATTTCAGAACACTTACTTGTGCTCATGAGGAACCTATACGTAAACAAAGAGTCAGTCATTCGAACAGAACGAGAGGAACTTTGTGGTTTAAAACCAGGAAAGGTGTGCATTAGGGTTGTATCCTTTCACCATACTTACTCAAATTTGTATGCTGAGCAAATATCTGAGAAGCTGGACTATGTGAAGAACTAGGCATTAGTAACCTGTGTTATGCAGATGACACAACCTTGCTTGCAGAAAGTGAAGAGAACTTGAAGCACTTACTGATGAAGATCAAAGACCACAGCCTTCAGTATGTATTACATCTTAGCATTAAGAAAACAAAAGTCCTCACAGCTGGATGAATAAGCAACATTATGATAAATGGAAAAAAGATTGAAGTTGTCAAGGATTTAATTTTTCTAGGATCTACAATCAACGTCCATGGAAGCAGCAGTCAAAAAATTAAACGATGTATTGCATTGGGCAAATCTGCTGCAAAAGACCTCTTTAAAGTGTTCAAAAGCAAAGATGTCACTTTGAGGACTAAGGTGTGCCTGACTCAAGCCATGGTATTTTCACGTGCCTTGTATGCATGCAAAAGCTGGACAATGATTAAGAAAGACTAAGGAAGAATCAATGCATTTGAATTATAATGTTGGCAAAGAATATTGAATACACCATTGACCACCATGAGAATGAACGAGTCTGTCTTGGAAGAAATACAGCCAGGATGCTCCTTAGACACGAGAATGGCCATGTACTTTGGACATAGTATTAGAAGGGACCAGTCCCTGGAGAAGGACATTGTGCTTGGTAAAGCAGAGGATCAGTAAAAAAGAGGAAGACCCTCAATGAGACAGACTGACACAGTGGCTGCAACAATGGGCTCAAACATAGCAAGGATTTTGAGGATGGTGCAGGATCGGGCAGTGTTTACATCTGTTTTTCATAGGGTCGCTATGAGTCAGGACCAGCTCAATGGCACCTAACAGCAACAATCTTTATGGGAGCCAGGTCTTTCTTCCACAGAGCTTATGCGTGGGTTCAAACTTTCAACCTTCATTTAGCAGCTTAGCACTACTAGGGCTCCTTGGAAACAGCCTAAACATTCCATGATGTTACTGAGGTTGTGGTGGAGGAAAGATAGTATATTATTACATGAACTGCTTGTAGATGCTGCTGTGTTTGTCTGCAAATGCCAGTTTTAATTCAATTCTGACAAAAAGAAGATTATCGATAAACCTCAGATTCCCAGCAGTTTTCTTCCATCCTTATCATCATAACTATCATTGTCCTCATCATCATCATTATGCTAGTTCTTCCCCATTTGTCTACTTCTTTCCCCTTCTATTCCCTGTCCTACTCTGTGCTCTGATTTTTACAGACTTCATCTTCCAGGGAAACCCTGGTGGTGTAGTGGTTAAGAGTTCGGCTGCTAACCAAAATGTCAGCAGTTCAAAACCGCCAAGCTCTCCTTGGAAAGCCTACAGGGCAGTTCTACTCTGCCCTATAGGGTCGCTATGAATCGAAATCACTTGCTGCTCTTTTCTTGGTTGATTTATTCCATGGAAGGCTGGAGATCCGAGAATGTGGTATTTCTGCCCCACTCCCTCTTGGCTTTGCCTGCATTTCTAGCAGTAGCTGCCTCCTTCCAACCACAGCTCACGTCAGGTGGTCCCTGCTCCAAGAACCCAGCTCTCACCGGCCTCCATATTTCCATAGGCTAACTGACAATCAACGGGGCCGTGCTGGCATTAAAACTGTGACTAGTATCAGCAACAGTAATTAGATAGGCCAATCAAACTCTCTGTCCCTCCCAAATTTGAATAGAGAAATGCTGAGGAAATCGGTCATGGTGTAGAGGGAAGAGAGCCAAGAAAACCCACAAAGACGAGCAGGCAATGAAAGAGCGACATGGCCATACTGACAGTGGACCAGCGAGTAATGATGCAGCAATAACAGCACCCCTGGAGCCAACTTGTAGCCTGAACAATGGCTATTCTTAGCTCCTCTTGAGAATTGTATCTCTTCTCACCCATCTGCTCACCAGCGACTTACACAATTGTTAGACACGTCTTCCCTGAACCGCTCATTTGACTGAGTCGACACATCCTCCAGTCTCACAGAAAGAGCTCTAAGCTAGCCTGAATGCAGTGGCCTCCCTTCGTTCTTCCCGCATTTACTCTGACCATCTCTCCAAACCAATAGCCACACCGAAGCCAGAGTTATCTTCCTAAAATGTAAGATTAATTCTTTTAGCCTCCTTGCTTAAAACCTATAGTTTCCCATTCTCTCTCTCTCGAGTAAAAAGTTCCCATGAGGTCTAGCTGCCCTGTTTCCTCTTCAGCATAAGCTTGAGCCACCCCCCCACTCAGCCACTGGCTTTCTTTCATCCCTCCTTAACAGGATACTCCCTTTCACTTCACGGTTTGTGGTTGTTAGGTTGTTAGGTGCCTTCAAGTAGATGTCAGCTCATAGTGACCCCATGTGACAGATTAGAACTTCCCCCAGAGGGTTTTTCTAGGCTGTAATCTTTATATGAGCAAATTGCCAGATTTTTCTCCTGCAGAGCCGCTGAGTGGGTTCAAACCGCTGACCTTTCAGTTAGCAGCCAAGCGTCTAACTATTGTGCCACCAGAGCTCCTGGGGGTTTGGCAGAGGCCTTCCTCCTGCTAATAGTACAGTTTCCTTCCCCTTCTTCTCTTCAAGCACTGCTTCCCTAGAGATGCCTCCTGATCTCCCTGACTTATGCCAATCTCATGGAGTAACACATTCTGTGTAATTACCTGGTTAATATCAGTCACCCCCACTAAGCCCCCTGAGATCAGGGCCTGTGTGTGACGCCTCCAGCACCTTGTATGGTGCCTAGCCCACAGTAGGTATATTTATTAAATGAGTGGATTGATCTAATGTCTACATACAGGAACACCAGGGAGAGCCCTTCTAAGAGTGCCATTGTATAGTTGTCATGGGGTGAATGGCAATAGCAACAGTGGGCAAGTGGCTGTTGCTTAGGAAGGACAGACACACAGCAGAGGGCCAGGCTATGTGTGGCTGCACCCACAGCACCCAGGACCAAGCGCTCCACTCGGAAGTGGGACCCAGTCCTTCTGCAGCCCCAACATCCACTTTAGCACCTAGGAAAATGCCTAAAAGGTCAGTGGCACTTGGCTCTCCTTTACTGAGTTTCATTTAACTTGCTAGTATATTTCCAAAGAGTTCTGGTGACATCGTAGTTAAAAGCTTGGCTGCTAACCAAAAGGTCGACAGTTCAAATCCACCATCCACTCTTTGGAACCCTATAGGGCAGTTCTACTTTGTCCTATAGGGTCGCTATGAGTCTGAATCAACTGGACTGCCACGGGTTTGGTTTTTATTTTCATCTCAACAGCTTGATAGCCAAGATAGTGTAAGTTTGGCACCTGTTACCTACCCTAATCAGCTTTAAATTGAATTTGAAAAACAAAAGGAACCTACTTGACTTTGACTGCAAACTGAAGGAGTGGTGATTAACACAAATATCTTTGATTGCCTCTTGAGAAATATTTATAAATCTAAAATTGGTAAGGATTTTAACTGAACAGCATATTTTTTCCAATTATCTACAACAGAGGGAAATTTCCTCCTATCATTCAAATGTGTAAAATGAGGTCTAATAAATGAAAAACATCTGTCCCCTGTAATTCTATTAAGGGGACCTACTTAGTTCAGAAAACATTTTTTTGCGCTCTTACCAGGTGGTGAGTCCTCTGGTAGGTGGGCAGTGGGAGGTATAGGGGTAACACAGCCTGCTCCCGTGGACCTCCCAGACTCATGGAAGAGAGAGGCCAAGGACCACGGCAACAGAGAAGAGTACAGGCCACGTTGTGAGTGCACACTGAGCAAAATGAACAGGCGGCATAGAGGTAGAGAATGTCACCCTGTGAAGCAATGATGATGGCGCAGAGCTTTAGGGGATGAAGATGAGCTCCCCAGGCGTCCAGGAGATCTGGGTCCAGCTTCCTAATTTTACAGAGAAGAAAATAAGGCCCCCAAAGGAGATGATCCCTCCACCAGTCAGTCCCAAAACCAGGGCTTGAACCCAAAAGCTCCTTTTGGGGAATTGTCCACCCTATGACCAAGTTCTTATTTATGTTTGCTTTCTCAAAAGCTACCCCAGCCGTTGGGGCATGAAGTATCGAGTGAACTTTGATTCGCTTTTTGAAAGGCGGCAAGATTCATCTCCCTGCCTCCAATCTGGCCCCTTTCCCATCTACTTCTGATGTAGTAGGCGACATAATTTTCAAAAATGCAAGTCTGATTTTGTCGTTCACTTACTCTTCAAATGCCTTTAGCATGGCACCTGAGTCCTTCATGAGGCCACAAAGGCTCAGCGTGATCTAGGCTCAGAGTGCTCTGGCCCTGGCGCTGACTTCCGCCTCATCTTCCACCTCTGTCTCCATCCTGCTCCAGGTTCCAGCCTCGCTGGATTTCCTCTGGTTCTTCAATCTTGTCTTGCTTTCTCCCACCTCAGAGCCTCAGCACACGCTTTTCCTTCTGCTTGAAACACCCTTCCACCTTCTTCACCTGACAAATGCCTACCAATTCATTAGGCTCAGGTAAAATGTCATTGCCATGACCTGTAGACTGGGTTTATTCCTCTCTGCCCTATATACGTGTTTAACGTCTGTCTTAGCCTCCAGACTCTAAACCCATAGAGGGCAAGGAGCATGCACTGACCCACCTCCACCCATCAGCAGGCTACCTAGATTTTTAGTTTGTTAGGCTAAGCTGCTGGAACAAATAAACTTCAAAATCTCAGGGGTTTATAGAACAAGAAGTTAGATTTTTATTTTCCATATGACAGTCCAGACTGGGGGTCCCAGGTCTGTGGCAACTCTGCTCCATGCAGCCACACAGGGACCCAGGCTGAGGGATGCCCCGCCATCTTCAACACGTGGTTTTCAAAGTCTTTATGGTAATTTCCATATCAGTCAGCTGAAAGTGGAAAAGAGCATGGAGGTGCTTACATGGAAGATGTGGGCTTTCCTTCCACTCCAGTTTCATTGGAGGGAATTTAGTCACACTGCCACATAACTGCAAAGAAGCCTGGGACATGTGGGTTAACAGGCCAGCCTCTGGCCAAGTGTTTCTTTACAACGTGGCAAGGGGAGAGGCTTTTAGCAGACAGCTGGCTGCTCTACTAGAGTGCTCAATGAACACTTGTCAAATAACAAAATAAGTTAATTTTATTACAGATTGGCTCATAAAATAAAGACTATCACCCATGAGTAATGAACTCCTTTTAAAAATTATCTATATGAGACCAAATGGTCAAAAAGATGAGAAGGTAAGGAGGCAGGGAACTAGAGAACTGGAAATGGTACAACCAGAAAGGAATGAATGAGAACGATGGTACACTGTGAAAAATGTAGTTGATATCACTGAATAATTTGTGTAGAAATTGTTAAATGGGAACCTGATTTGCTGTGTAAACTTTCGCCTTAAACACAATAAAATAGTATTTCGAATATTTTTTTAAATAAGTTAATTTTAAAATCATGGTATTGTTTTACTTTGGAGCATGCTATCAATACCCAAAGCCTTATTATGTTTTGTTCATTTTGTTGGCAGCATTGCAATATCCAAACAACTGGCTTCAATAGAAGGTAAGGAAGCCGTGGGGTGTCTGCACTTCCCTCAGGCAGGATGGCATGTCAAGATTTTAAAATAATTGGACATCAAAGATGTCAGGGTTGTACGGGAACTTGCAGATGTATCATCTAAACATTCATGATGTTCTTTTTAAAGTGTGGGAACTGAGGTCTGGTGACAGGAATTAGCTTGGTGGGTCCATTAAAGGCAGAGCTCAGATGAGAGCGTGGATCCCCTAACTCCTAATTCAGTGACCTCCCAGGAGTCCCACTGCCTTTGGACAGGCTGCACCCTCAGGATGTCAGGAGCAGAACCACGAGAGTCTGACTCATGAGGATTCAGTGGTGCTCAAGGTACAGCCAACTCCTGGCTGCCTTTGCTGATTGAGCCGAAACAGTGTGGCCAATTCCCAAAGTGTAAATATCTGCCCTCAGAATTCAATTTTATAGGTAATGAGATAATAATATTGCTATGGAAACAGCAATATAAGGAAAGAAAAACACATATACTTGGATCATTATCTTCTTCCAAAATGTGTGACTTTGAATGTTTACAGAGTAACAAGCATGGGCTGCCCTTCCATGTTCTGAAAACATCCAGCAAGACATTATGATTTTGCAGTCGCCTTTCCCTCCTGGACAGCTGGCCAACTCTCCAGAAGAGACTCTTGAAATTTTTATATAAATAAATCTTCATCTTAATGACAGTATTACTATTTTTGCCAGTGGGGTTATCCAATAGGCAAGGTAAGCATGGTGCTTGCCTTGCTTACTGGATAATCTATAGTGAAAATTTTCACATTTTTTCACCACATCAAAGATTCTGCTTCTAGGTATGGCTGGCATCTGTCTCTCTCCCAACCCTACAGCACCTTCCTACAGAATCAAAGCCTCTTTTCAAATTTACAATCTCTGACAGGGACAGATTACCAGTGAGCAAGGTAAGCACTACTTGTGCTTACATCCAATCAACACCTATGGAAGCAGCAGTCAAGAAAAAAAAAAAAAAAGACGCATTACATTGGACAAATCTGCTGCAAAAGACCTCTTTAAAGTGTTGAAAAGCAAAGATGTCACCTTGAAGACTAAGCTGCACCTGACCCAAGCCATGGTGTTTTTAATCACCTCATATGCATGTGAAAGCTGGACAATGAATAAGGAAGACTGAAGAAGAGTTGGTGCCTTTGAATTGGTGTTGGAGAAGAATAGTGAATAAACCATAGACTGCCAAAAGAATAAACAAATCTGTCTTGGAAGAGGTATGACCAGAATGCTCCTTAGAGGGAAGGATGGCGAGACTATGTCTCACCTACTTTGGACATGTTATCGGGGCGGGGGGGGGATCAGTCCCTGGAGAAGGACATCATGCTTGGTAAAATAAAGGGTTAGAGAAAAAGATAAGACCCTCAATGAGATAGGTTGACATAGAGGCTGCAACAACGGGCTCAAGCATAAGAACAATTGTGAGGATGGCGCAGGACCTGGCAGTGTTTTGTTCTGTTGTACATGGGGTCGCTATGAGTCGGAACAGAATTGACAGCACCTAACAACAACAACAAGCACGAGTTAGCCCATGCTTACCTTGCTTATTGGGTAATCCATCCCTGATTTTTACATTATAACAACACAACAGACCAACCATTATTTTTTTACAATTTATACAATTTCAGGAACTTTTGATAATTGTTCTATCACATTTCTTACACAATTTTTCCCATTCAGAACAGTTTTGCAGTGGGAAATTTTGAGTCATACCAGACTGGGTTGTTCTTTTGATATTGTTCCCTACTTCACCCCCGGAACTGGCAGAAACCAGTAAGAACCAGTTGGTGTGGAGTCAACTCTGACTCATGGTGACCTCACGTGTGTTAGAGCAGAACTGCGCTCCACAGGGTTTTCAATGGCTGAGTTTTCAGGAGAGATTGCCAGGCTTTTCTTTTAAGGTGTTTTTTTTTTTTTTTTTTTTTTTTTTGATAGACTTCAACCTCCTTCCTTTTGGTTAGCAGGTGAGCACATTAACCTTTTGCACAACCCAGGGACACCCAGAACTAGAATAGGCCCTGCCAAGAAATACTTGTTGGATGAATAGAGAGTTTAGGAAGCCCCACACAGTTCAGTATTATTATAGCATACAAAGTGAGCTAGGAAAAAATAGCAGGAGAGGGAGACATAAGCAGCCTGGGTTACCACTCTCTCCTCCACCCCCAGGGCAGAGGCAAGAGAGCTAATAAAAGACACCAGAACAGAAACACCAATCTCTTGCATTTTTAATGCACTTAGCCCTTTGTAATATGATTTCGCATACTCCTCACAACTCTGTGAGGCAGACAGGGCAGGGGTTAGAAGGCAACATGCTAGGTTTATTAAGGGAAGAACCCAACCATAAAAACAGGAAACCAAGCTTCTTGCAAAATATCATCAGCATTGGTAGGATAACCAGAAGTCCTCGTCATCTTTTATTTTTAATATTTTCTACTTGTGCTTTTACCATGAGCATATGTTGTTTTACAGTCTGGGGGGAAATGCAAGGTGGTGCTTTTTTTAAAAAAGAGAAGGAAGAGAAGGTAGCTAGTCCAAATGAAGTCCTCATCCAGACAGCAGCAGTCAAACCAAGAGTTCCACACAGGGTTGGAAAATGTCTGGATATCACAACCTCCACAGGATGCCCTGCAAGGAGGCACTCCAAGCTGGCTGATCTTTCCATGGGTCTTGAAGTCAGGCAGACCTTCAAATCCCACCTTGGCCACCCTACAATGTGACTTTAAGGCTTTTAGTCTCTCCCTGCATAGGAGTCCAATGTGTAAAATTGAGACACAAGAGTCCCTACCTCCACGAGTTCACTAAGTAGGATTAAATAAGATTATGAATGGAAGGAACCTGGCACATAGGAACCAAGGCAGGTGCCTAGCTTTTTTGCAAATTCACTCACAGCTGAAAAATCCACTCCTTCCTCACCAGGAGGGGACACCCAGGAGAGCAAGTGGCTGCTGTCCTCCATCAACAGTCTCAGACCCTGGAGAGCAGCTCAAACTAAGGCCCTAACTAATTATCTTGACTAATGTTCCTGGGGGAAGACATCATGCTGGTAAAGTGGAGGGCCAGCGGAAAATAGGAAGACCCTCAATGAGATGGAGTGACACAGTGGCTGCAACAATGGGCTCAAACATAACACTGATTGTAAGGATGGAGCAGGACCAGGTAATGTTTTGTTCTGTTGTACGTAGGGTCACTTTGAATCAGAACCGACTCAATGGCACTTCACAACAACAGCAACAATTATTAAATTAACTGTCCAGGTTACAAAAGAAATGTTTACCTCCTCAAGAATTAATGGGAAAGCAGTGGTTTGGTGGTAGAATGCTCGTCTTCCATGTGGAAGACCTGGGTTCAATTCCTGGCCAATGCGCCTCAAGTGCAGCCACCAACGAACTGTCACTGGAGTCTCGCATGTTGTTATGATGTTGAACTGGTTTCACTGGAGAGTCTAGACTAAGACAGAGTAGGAAGAAAGGCCTGGCAGTCAACTTCCAAACATGGATCACAGTGGTCTGATCCCATTGTGTATGGGGTCTCCATGTGTGAGGAGGTCAACTCTATGGTAGTTCACAACAATAAAGGATTAATATTGCTTTCTCCAAGGAATTTGCTTCTTAGAGATAGGACTATTTAGAAACGGAGTTTATTCCTCAGTCCCGTCTTAGTTATTAGGTGCTGCTATAACAGAAATACCACAGGTTGGTAGCTTTAACAAACAGAAATGTATTTTCTCACAGTTCAGGAGGATAGAAGTCCCAATTCAGGGCACTGGTTCTAGGGGAAGGCTTTCTCTCTCAGTCACCTCTGGAGGAAGCCCTTGTCTCTTTCTCAGCTTCTATTCCTGGTTTCTTGGTGATCTCCATGTGGCATGTCATCTATCTTCTCCCATCTCTGCTTGGTTCTCTGCTTGCTCAATCTGCTCTTTTCTATCTCAAGAGGTTAACTTAAAACACACCCTACACTAATACTGTGTCATTAATATAAAAAGGAAAACCCGTTCCCAAATGGGATGATAACCACTATACCAAAACCAAACCAAACCCACTGCTATCGAGTTGATTCTGACTCATAGTGACCCTATAGGCCAGGGTAGAACTGCCTCTTAGGGTCTCTAAAGCACGGCTGGTGGATTCAAATTGCCAACCTACTGGTTAGCAGCTGCCTTAGCTCTCAACCACTGCACCACCAAGGCACCATAAACAGTGTAGGGGCTAGAATTTACACATATTTTTAAACCAGAAAACCAAACCCACTGCCATCAAGTTGAATCTGACCATAGCGACCCTACAGAACAGAGTAGAACTGCCCCACAGGGTTTCCAAGAGTATCAATCTTTACGGAAGCAGACTGCCAGTTTTTCTCCCATAGAGCTGCTGGTGGGTTTGAACTGCCGACCTTTTGGTTAGCAGCCGAGTGCTTAACCACTGTGCTACCAGGGCTGCTTTTTTAAGGTACAGGGCTTTATAATATAGAGATTATACTAAAGGCCTTTAAAACTGAGCACTTAACCATTGCCCCACCAGGGCTCCTTCAACTCAAGGCTACCACCAT